>NC_136068.1:1675436649-1676841149 GCF_964261635.1 Lissotriton helveticus
TCTCCCTAGTACAGGTGGTGCTAGTGAGGTCCTGGTTACCAGTAATTACTGGTTGTGTGCTATTTTGTGCTATATTCTATGTACTAAGTACTATTTCTGAAAGTGCTACTTCCGATTCCTGACAGTGGTCCAGGTGGCCCTGTCTTGTACATATCCCCTGTAAATTCTGCCCGTGCCTCTGGCACATTGTAAAGTGTGTGTTTTATCTAATGTGTTTTGGTGTAATACAAAGGCTATTTTTATATAACCTTGTGTGGAGTTTCCTTTGTGGTGGGCCTTTGGTTGTTGTTGCTGGGGTGCGTGCGCAAATACTTAGCCTACATCGCCTCCAAGTTTAGCCTTGCTGCTCGCGCCACGTTACCTAGAGGGTGAGTAGGGGTTATCTTGGCGTGTAACTCCCTTGCCCTGACTTTGGTGTGGTGGTCTCTGACTGACTTTGGCGAAAGCCCTGGCCAGCCGGGGATCCCATTTCCAACATTGGCGGCAAGCGGTGGGATAAGGATTTGTGTTTGCCTTGTACCTTAGTAGCAGCTGGCTGCACCACAAAACTCTGCATTTTAGATGACCACATTTTAGGGGATTGTTTTTGAAATTCCATTGTTTCTTCTCCTGAAGAGTGTCATTTGATTGTGTTCAGTACATTTTTCCCCCGCCCTGCTTCCAGAGTTTGGTACCTGTGTCGCTTTTGGTCAGGTTGAGAAGTCAGGGGTGGTAGAAACTGCCTTACCGATCCGAGGGGAGGGTGTGTGTGGATGAATGGTGTGTTTTCCTGGACGCATGAGTATGAGTTCTCTTTGATAAGGAGATTGTTGAAGTTTTGGAATTGTGTACTCTTACTTCAGATTGTTAAGTCCCCTGTGTTGCACGTGTCTGTGAGCATCTTGCCAATATGGAGTCTGCTTTTAATGTCTGGGGTCTGTTTTTGCATGAACTGAGAGAGTTTTGCGAAGAGAGAGACATTGCAGTGAATGAGTCAGACACCCAGTCCCAACTTAGGGGTAACCTAATCCAATGGCAGAAGGAGGACTGGGAGCGTGAGCACAGTGAGGAGAGGGCCCGGGTCTCACACCATGAGGGTGGTGGGTCAGAGGGGAGCCCTGAAGTGTCTGAGGAGGAGGAAGAAGATGATAGCACAGGGACGCCAGCAGACAGTGAGGACCCCATGGATAGGGAGTCCCTTGCTGGGTCCAGCGTAGGAGGCAGCGCCTCATCCCTTTCCCTGTCCCCAGAGGAGCTGGAAGATAGGAGGAGAGAAAGGGAGCACCAGCTGGCTTTAGAAAAGCTCAGGTTGGAGCATGCCCAGGCTATGGCACAGCTGGGCGTTAGAAAGCAACAGCTGGAGACCGAGAGGGTCTTAGCGCAGGAAAGGATAGAGGAGGCTGAGAGGGCCTCCACCAGAGGCGAAGTAGCTCTGGAGGGTAGACTATCCCCTGCGCGCAGTGTTGAGTTTCTGGATCCCCCAGGGAGGGTTGAGTCCAGTGGTGGCAGCTATTTAGATTTCAGTGTGGGAAATCCCAGTCCCAGTTCCCCCAGTCTGGAACCTGTTTCCCAAAAGGAGGAGAACAGGTTGAAGTTCAGGAACCATAGGAAACCGCCTCACCAGAAGTGGGGGTATTTTGTGGATGACTGTTCTGATGCAATGGAGGATTGGCTGGCGGCTAACCCGGACGATGAGAGGGACGGAGTAGTGAATATGTTCCTCAAAAAGCAGTTGCTCAGTGTTGTGTGTCCAGAGTTGCGCCAGCACCTGCTGAAGTTGAAATGTTTTTGTCCTTGGGACCTTGCAGAGGAAGCAGACCGCTGGGAAGGTACCAGGGGTTCTGTAGAGTCATTAGGGAGTGACTCCAAAAGTAGTGGGTCAGGGATCTTCCAGCCCAGCGTGGTGGAAGAGGCTCAGTGTAGCCCAGCTAGGTCCCTGGTTAGTGAGAAGGGTGTAGGGGCTGACTGCCTGGCTCAGTGGAGCAGGAGTCAGTGGGTGGCTGAGAGCCCCCAGAGGCCCGAAGCCCTGTCTCAGAACCCGGGTGGTTTCTTGAGGGAACACCAGGTTGGGGACCTAGGCTGTCCTGTTAGCCCACTTGAGGAAGATCTCCTAGTGAGTAGAGGACCTGGAGCGTCTCTAACCAGAGCTCCTGTGGTTCTAGAGTCTGGCAGTACCGCTCCGCTAGGGAGGGTACAGGAGTCCAGAGTGAGGAGTGAATGGGGGAGTTCCCCAGTGGAAGGACCAGTGGGTCAGGGACTACCCAGTTGGGCTAGGTTCCCGTGTAGTGACCATGGTAACAACACTTCTGGTCTGGGGGATCGTCACGCACTGTCAGGTGGACAGAGGGCGGGAGATCTGCGCCAGACAGACAGTCACGCAACAGATGTGACATTTGTTAGCCTCAGGGGGATTGCGTGTGAATCCCCAGAAGTCCTGGAGTGCCAGGCAATTGTTCCACCGAAGGTTTTAGACCGGAGGTTGGAAGGCCAGGTTCAGGATCAGCCTGACCTGAAGGGTAGGACGACTGTAACCAGTGTCCTGACCGGTTCTTCTTCCAGAGGAACTTCTCCAGGTGGGAGAGGGCAGACCTCTGGAAGGGGGTGCAGAGGGTGGGAGAGCCCACCTCTGACCCCGGCTCAACCTGAGTGGATCAGCCCTGGGTTGGAATGGCGTTCTAGGTGTACCCCTCGTCGGAGGAGGAGGAACCCTAGGAGAAGAGGTAAGGGGAGGAGAGCCTTCCCTGAGACTCCTGGTCCGCCTGAGGTTGTAGGCCTTAGGCTGGAGAACCAGTGGCAGTCTAGTCCTGTCTTGCGGACAGGAAGAGTGGAGAATGGCTCCTATGTGCCAGGGGTTACTACCCCCCGCTCTGCGAATTGGCATGGACCAGTGGGACCTGGGTGGCCCAGGGCCTGGTCCTGGCCGCGGACAACTTGGGGGTACCAGTGGGGTAGCCCAGTTGGTCCAGACAGTGTGTTTAGAAGGAATCCCATGGGTTCACCGTGGCGTAGAACAGGAGGGTGTCCCTGCAGTTGTGGGCCCGCGTCCGTGTTCTATCGCCCCAAGCAGGGAAGTCCATCACGGTGATGATTGGTCTCCCCTGCGTTTTGGCTGGAAGGGGGGTTATGTTGGACTTTGGCCCTTAGGGCAGGTTCACCCCTAGACTTTTTGCTTGAAATGGTGACCTGGAGATGGTGATTTTTGGATTCTGCGCACTTTCACTGTGTCCCAGTGGAAAGTGCGTGCGCACTCTGAGTGCATGTGCTGAGCTAGGCCTGCCCGCCCATAGGAATGCATGGGGAATGTATGTGTCCCTGGTAGTTCCTGATGCGTGGGGTGTACAGGCTTGAGTCTGGTATGTGTGAACTCGTGTGAGTGAATGCTGCGCAACGGTGTATGCAGCATGTATGTGTCTAGTAGCGAAGCGCCATTTCTAGACATGGCTGTACGTGTGCTGTGAGGGTGCTGGCGTGTGATTGGCTGGAGCTGGCTGGCATGCCAGGCTCCAGGAAGTCTGGATGGGTCTGCCCGGTGGTGAGTGGGAGATCTGCATGAGTAATGTGTGGGAGGAGTGTACCTGTGTCCTGGATGGGCTGGGTTTTCCCCCACACAATGCTGGCTCCGCCCCCCTGTGGTGTGTCTAATGACCCAAGCCCTGCCAGTGAATGGAGAGGGTGGTTGAGGTAAACAGAGTACTCAAGAACCAGCTGCGACTGGTTCCGCCCCCACTCTACACCCTTGAACAAAGGAATGCACTGTATAAAAATGGGGCTGTGTCCCCACAGATGTTGTTCTCTTCCAGGATCCTGAGGGGGCTGTTGCTGCTGCTGGGCCAGAGGACCGCCACTTGGGCTGTCTCCCTGCCTGGAGACCCAGTGTGCTGGCTCTGGGCCCAGCCTTGCCCCCCCTGCCTGCCCAAGGACTTGTTTGCTGGGGCTCTGTCCTTGCCCCTGGGAGCGCTTTATCCTGTTTGTAGGGCTAGGAGCGCGCTTTATGCCCTCTAGCGCTTGGAAGCGCTTCGTTTTTGATTATAGCGCTTGGAGCGCTGTGATTGTCTGTCTAGCGCTTGAGAGCGCTTAATTCATCCTAGCGCTGCAGTTTGTGCTCACAAAGCGCTTGGGAGCGCTTTTGTCAGGCAGGTGCCCACCCTGCATTTTGCTGCTCTAGCGGCTGCCCACGCCGCATATTTGCGTGATTTATTTATCATCGGGAGCTCACCCAGTGTTTAAATCACCGCCGCAGCCCAGGAACCCTGCCAGGCCGCCGCGCTGCCGACGGCGACCCGGAAGCCCCGCCTCCATTTTACCAGCGCCGCGCTGCTATTGGCTGCAGCGCGACCCGGAAGTCAGGCAAGCCTTGGTGGGACGGCAGGAAGCAGACGGGAGCCCACCCCGCGCTTCTGCACCGGAGAGGAGAAGACCGGCCGACTCCTTCCCCCGCTTCCCCCGGTCTGGGGAAGCCAAGCCGAGTCCGCGCCGAAGGAAGCACGGGGAGCGAGAGGAGACTGCCACCGAGGAGAGTCCCGAGGAGCGGGAGCTCTCCTGTCAGCTGCAGCGAGACCGGGTGAGTGAAGGGCAGTGGTTGCTCCGAAGAAGGGGAGGCGTCGGGGCACATTGCGGTGCCCGCCCCCCCCCGCTCGTGCTCTCTCCCGAGAGGCCGAAATTGCTGTGAGCCCAGAGAGGCTCCAACGTCGTGGGGGCATTCTGGCTGCACAGCCCTGAGAGGCTCTGGGAGGGCCATAGTTGCTTCGAGTCCCCAGAAGGGGGACTCCAACGAAGGGGGCACATTGTTCTAGGCCCTGTGGGGGGCCCGGGCATTTATTTGTGTTGAGCCCGGAGAGGCTCAGAGGGGGCATCTTCTTCCCGAGCCAGGAGGCTCCTGGGGGCCATTTTGTTCCTTGAGCCCAGAGAGGCTCTGAGGGTGCCATTCCCTCGTGTTGGAGCCCAGAGAGGCCCAGCCCTTTTGCGTTGCGAGGCCCAGAGAGGCTCGAGTGCCCATTCTGTTGAAGAGCCTGAGAGAGGCTCAGGAGGGCCAGTTCGTGTTCTTGAGCCCAGAGAGGCTCCAACTTTGCCCTAACTTTCCCTGCACCAGTTGCCCAGCACTTTGTGGGCAACTGCGACGTTTAGGCCCTGACATTGGGACACAGGGACAGTCACAGGTGGTGACTGATCTAAGTTTTGCGCAATGTTATTGCTGCACCTCTGAATGTATTGTTTATGCGTCATGTGCCTTTACACCTCTGAATGAATGTTATGCATTGCATCATGTGTTTTCCTCTTACACCCCTACAGGTATTGTAATACATAGGTGGTTGTTTTCTCCCTAGTACAGGTGGTGCTAGTGAGGTCCTGGTTACCAGTAATTACTGGTTGTGTGCTATTTTGTGCTATATTCTATGTACTAAGTACTATTTCTGAAAGTGCTACTTCCGATTCCTGACAGTGGTCCAGGTGGCCCTGTCTTGTACATATCCCCTGTAAATTCTGCCCGTGCCTCTGGCACATTATAAAGTGTGTGTTTTATCTAATGTGTTTTGGTGTAATACAAAGGCTATTTTTATATAACCTTGTGTGGAGTTTCCTTTGTGGTGGGCCTTTGGTTGTTGTTGCTGGGGTGCGTGCGCAAATACTTAGCCTACATCGCCTCCAAGTTTAGCCTTGCTGCTCGCGCCACGTTACCTAGAGGGTGAGTAGGGGTTATCTTGGCGTGTAACTCCCTTGCCCTGACTTTGGTGTGGTGGTCTCTGACTGACTTTGGCGAAAGCCCTGGCCAGCCGGGGATCCCATTTCCAACATATATATATATATATATATATATATATATATATATATATATATATTTAACCAACCATTCTCCCGTCACCAAAATACGTAAACGACACACCAGGAGTTGCTGTGCTCGAAAATTTATTTGGCAGCAAAACAAACAACGCGTTTCACCTCACGGCTTGCTCACGTTTGCTGTGAACTCAAAACCATAGTCCTTTTACATTCTCAATGAATAAACATAAACATAGGACTTAGTAGTGCACACCCATAAGTGAAAATATAGCGGACATATTGGAACTAGAATCACCATCGTTCTTCTAATTATGATATTCCTGGTTGTGACCCAAGGTTCTTTTACAGCAGTATTGAAGCCAAGATTCAAAGAACAATCTATATGTCACTAATATGAAAGGACTTGATAAAACAGTTGGTCATTCAATATTAACCAGAATGTGATACGTGTCTTACGCCCACTTGGGCTTGATATGTTTAATGTTATTGTCTTAAAACATGGTGTGTCTCTTTAAGATAGATTTCCAATGCCCACTGGGGAGTGAATGTAGGTCTATATACTCTTCTTCTGTTTCTTTTTATTTTTATATGGAGAATAGAAATAACCACCTTATACCAACAGACATGGACTGAACGAGATTGTTGGTTAAGACAATAATTATGACATTTTATTCAGTGTCACTGTTGATAATGGGATGTGCCCATCTAAACACAGAGTTTTCACGCCCACTGGGGCGATATTGTGGGGCCGCATTTTCGTTTTGACCACTTGATAAATTGAAAGAACCACTTTTTACCGTAAAAAACACAAACTAAAATATTGTTGATTATGAAATATATTTTTGGATTCGAGTATAATGTATTATATGAATCTATTAATACATTTTCGAGCACAGCAACTCCTGGTGTGTCGTTTACGTATTTTCCTGACGGGAGAATGGTTGGTTAATTACATTGGGCTTCCGGGACCCTGAAAACGACCCACTCGTGAGCAGGTACTGGCTTTCTACCGGGATTCCGTGTTACGATATATATATATATATATATATATATATATATATTTTCACAACACACGTTCCACAATTCTCCAAGAACACCAGTTTATTGAAACTTTGCTGGCCTGGACGTCGTTCTTGGAGAATTGTGGAACGTGTGTTGTGAAAACGTAGGGAGTGGCGCTCCCGTCCTGGCCCGCCGCTGCAAGCGGCCACCAATGCTTCGCGCCAAGACTCGAGCTGGATATATATATATATATATATATATATTTTTTTTTTTTTAATTTTCTAACTTGATGTGAATATTGTATTTTTGTCCTTCCTTCCATCATATTGTAAAGTACTCTGATATCTGATATCTGCATCATGTTCGCGTTAAATTGAATGATCTGAGGGATGAGAGCAGTGTAAAATAATTCCTTAATATAATTTGGGCCACATAAAGAAACCGGAGTGAGGTCTTGTGTGCCTAGTTTACCCTGTATACCTACTTTGCGACCTTTCCTATCTGTATTTATGAAATCAATCAGAAGAGACAAGCCACTTTGTGCAAGAATCCTCAATTCAAGTTTTTTTCTGGATAAAAGTGACAACTGCAATGAGTACCAGTATAAGTGTCGGATTTTTCATATCATATCAGTGCTATGTCTACCTCCTTCTACTAAAGCCATTGTATGAGAGCTCTGCATTTGAGCAGGGTGTTAAGGCCATGTAGGTAAAGTGACACTATCTAATATATGCATCATTGTAGGTGGCGGGAAGGCATGCATGATTGACGACAGGCACGGGCAGCCTGAACACCTAGTGGTGTTTTGTATCTGATGTGAAAAGCACGTCACATTAATTAGGAAAGGTTGAAATAACTTCCAGGTATATACGAGAGCAAGGGTAAACAACAAGGGAGTAAAATAACAATAATGGAAAAGGCCCCATAGTTTATAGGTTTAGGAGTCACTCATGCAATAGGGACAACAATAATAATAATATGTATTTGTAAAGAGAGAATATATCATTCCCTTAAGGGTTTCAAGGCACTGGGGTTCATCAAGGAAATTAAGTGAGCTATGGCCCAGAGTCACATGATACTGAGCTGAGCTGCCACTCGCACTTAGGATTGAACAGTGAATCCCGCACTTCATAGTCAGCCACTCTAGCTGCTGCACCACACCTCTCCCTTATAACCCTTAGTATGAAATTAGTAGACCTAGACAAAGTAGAGGCTAGCTCCTAGGACTAGTAAGAGAGCCTCCCAATACCCTACATTAAGCACAGTTCATCGTGATTATTGCCTGCTACTGTAAGGAAGATAGCTGTGGAGCATGGAGCAGGTCATGAATATCATGTTTCATACTTCCAATGGATTATTGCTCTATTATACTTCTTTTCTGAAGATGACAGGTGGCCAATGTTTTCCCCTTGGTGGCAGAGGTTGCACACTCTTCTGCGGAAGTAGCGTGTGGAGTGAATACGCCAGCCATCACTTTGGTCCGTCATGTTGGTACATGTCTGTTCTTGGGTATAATCCTGGGAGGAAATGAAGGGAAGACTGATATTCTTTGGCAACCATGTGGTTTTGCACTGCAAAGCATTTCTCTTTGTATATGAAGAGAAGCCATACGGGGTATCCTTTCTTTTTTTTTGTCAAAATTCCTTTTTACTGAACATCAAATAAAGCATAACAAAGAGGGCAATGACCTCAAGGGCACCCGATTGCGTGCAGTTTTCGTGGTTACAATACAGTTAGCTACGATGGGTTCAGCTCCACATGATCCCAAGGCCTGCTACATCTCTGTACAGAGTAAATGATGCTAATTTAAGGCACATATAACACCCCCAAACAAACATTCCCTCCCATCCCCCTCATCCGGTGGTGACTAAAGTATAATGGAAAAAGTAAGAAAATAATACATAGAAGGTTAGTTTTGACTTGGCATATTGACTAGTGCAGAGATTTAAGGCAAACCCAGAATATATCTTAGGGGCCCAGGGTGTCAACGTGTCAAAAGGGAAACCTGAAGTTGGAAGAGGTGCATTGCCCGCACCGTCGGAGGACAAACTGCAGCAGGCAGACCCTGAGACAGAAAGGTCACCAAAGGACCCCAGCTGAGCACACAATCTTCGTTATTGTCCCCAAAAATGTCCGCAAGACGTTCCATGGTAAGTATCCTACACAGTCGGGCATGCCACAGCGATGTCGCCGTGGTGTCTATCTTCTTCCATGCAGCTGCAATATTGAGCTTGGCTGCTCCCAGACACGTCCACAGAATCGCTTTGTCAGTCTTAGTTTGCCTGATCGGGGTGGGGTCTCTAATTCCAAGGAGAGCAAAGTCAATGGAAACTGGGATTGTATAACCCAAAATGTCTTTGATATGAGATAAAATCTCGTTCCAGAATGGTCGAATCCTAGGGAAATCCCACCATATTTGCCTGATGTCCCCCTGCAGCTCACAACCCCGCCAAGGTCTGAGGTGTCCGAGAAAATGCGTAGAAGCTCAGTAGGGTAGAGAAACCAATCATATAACGTTTTATAGTGTGCTTCTCGGAGACCCATGGACTTGTTGTGTTTGGCAATGTCCCTTCATGTATGTGCCCATTTCCCATCCGAGATGTTCCTACCCAGAACTTGCTCCCAAAAAGTCATGTAACGTGCCCGTGGAGAGTTTAGATTGAGGAGCAGCATCTCATAGAGAGCCGAGATAGCGCCTTTCATGGAGCCCGCCCTATGGACCACAAACTTTTCCATTTCTGTAAGATCTCTAGTAGCCGCCTCTCTAATGTGGGGTGTTCTGACCCAATGTTAGAGCTGAAGATAGTGGTAATGTTCACTCTGCGAGAGTGCAAATTCCTTCCTGCATTAATCAAACGTTAAGACCTCCCCATAACGGAATAAATCAGATATTTTGAGGCAGTCCTCCTCCCTCCAACTGTAAAAGTGTCCCTCATGTAGCGCCGGGGAGAATTCTGGATTAAAAGGAATGGGCGTGTAAGGGGAAGGTAATGAACTCCAACCCTCCCTTTTGATAACCTTGTCCCAAATGAGCAGTGTCGTGCGGATGGGGATGCTCAGGTATGCGTTGGGCAACATAGTATTCTCCAATTCGATAGGGAGTGCCTGGAATAAATATAAAAATTTAGGTAGAACCGTCATTTTTATTGCGTTAATGCGCCCCTGCCAAGAAATGTAGAGGGGCGACCAACATTTAAGGTCTTGTTGGAGTTGGGTCAGCAGAGGAGGGTCATTCATTTTATACAGATCACCCAACGGAGCTGTGAGATGTACTCCCAAATAAAGTAGAGAGCATTTAGCCCATTGAACAGGCATCAGGAGTTTCAAGCGAAGCGCCTCAGCCGGAGGAAGGGTAATATTAAATCTGAAGGATTTCGTGAAATTTATCTTAAACCCAGCCACCTTCTCAAAGCTGCATAGTTCACTTTGCACCACCTGCAGCAAATTCACCGGGTCCTCAATCGAAAGGAGAATGTCATCGGCGAAAAAAGATGCCTTATGCTCAAAACCGCCAAAGGGGATGCCCCGGATCTCATCGTTGGAGCAAAACCTGACCGCCAAGGGTTCGATACTAAGGGCAAACAAGAGGGGTAAAAGAGGGCACCCCTGTCGGATGCCTCTACTCAGAGCAAAAGGGGAGGAGGAGCACCCGTTTACCGTCACACGGGAGGTGGGATGGTGATAGATGGATTTCACCATAATAAGAAAGGTGTATCCAAACCCGAATTTCAGCATGGTTAAAAAGAGGAAAGCCCAGTCCACCCGATCAAAGGCTTTTTCCGCATCGAGACCCACTAATACTGTGGGGATCTTAAACTTAGATGCTTTCTCGATCAGATGGACTATACGCCTGATATTGTCATGTGTTTGCCTTCCTTTTATAAAGCCAGATTGGTCGGGGTGGATCAATTCTGGCATAGGATTCTCCAAGCGTGCTGCTAAGATTGCGGAATAAAGCTTAGCATCCAAATTAAGAAGCGCGATGGGCCAGTAGGAGCCGCAGAATTGCGGATCTTTACCAGGTTTGGGGATTACTGCAATCACTGCCTCCACCATGGAGTCGGAGACCTGTGCATCGGCCTGAAATAAAGCCGTAAGATGAGGAATGAGCTCGGCTGAAAAACATCTGTCCAAATGAGCTGTAAGGCCGCCAGGCCCCAGAGCTTTATGCAATTTGAGTCGGACCTCTTCCTGCGTTATAGCGTAATCTTTCGATGCAGCTGATGCCCTGGATATCTGCGGGCGGGCAATGGTGTCTAAAAACTGTTGTTACTATGCCGTGTCTGAAATGGTGCCCTGATAGAGCTGACCATAGAAATCCCCGAATATGTTTGCTTTGGCGGAGTCAGAGTGTCTGAGGTGTCCCTGATGATCTAAAATCCCCCCAATAAAGTCCCTTTCCCTTTGTATCCTAAGCTGACGTGCTAAGTGTGAGCCCATCTTATTGCCCTGTGTGAAGGAAGACTGACAAATCTTTAGCAGAGTGAATTCCGCCCGATTGGAATAGATGAACCTTAGTTTACCCCTGAGAGCAGTGAGTTGTCTCTGAAGAACTCGGGTTGGGTTGGCTTTGTGTGCTTGTTCCGCAGGCTTGAGTTCCTTCTCAGGAGTATCCCTTTCCCTCGTACTTTCTTTGTTTAGTGTCAAATTAAGTTGAATGCATTACTCATGGATCAAGGCCTTAAAGGCATCCCAGGTGTTCTGTGGGGACGTGTCCTGCGGGTCATTATGCATAAAGAAGTCAGCAATAGCCACTCTTATGTCCTCTCTGGCCACTGAGTCTCAGGTGAGAGCCAGCAGGAAATACCATGAGGAGACCTCTGAGACGTCCCACTCCAGAGAAGGCCCAGGGTGATCAAGCTGTGGTCTGAGACTGGTATCGGGAGTATCTGGGCGGCTTGGAGTACCCCTATGAGGGATTGGCTAATAAAGATATAGTCAAATCTGGAGTATGTTCTGTGTACATGGGAGAAGTGTGTATAATCTTTGGTATTTGGTGTAGGGAACGCCAAGCATCCAACAAAACCAGGTCAGTGATTTTCTGTCGCACCCTGCTAGAAAAGGTGTTAGTGGTAGCCCTATGGAGAAGTGTGGCTCAATGGTTAGAGTGGCAGACCCTGATGCAGAGGTCTAGCCCGGGACCAGGGTTCAATTTCCGCCTCGGCGGGTTTTGGGCTCAACTTCCTCGGACCTGATAATTTTCGCCTCGGTGCCTATTCTAATCATGGATCCCACTCTGCAACTCTGGGCAATAGCTTGCTTAATCTCCACAACGGCCCCAACAACGCTAGGATGCCTGGCTTTACCTTGGGGGTGCCTCAGCGGTATTCGTACAAGTGCCGAGATGCCTCATGGGTGATTCGCGCGCTATACAAGTCCCCTATGGGGCAAAAAAGCATCAACGATTTTGCCTGACTGTGTGCCAAGGGTTGGGGCTGCCACTTGATGGTGCTGCCTCTGCTGAAGTCCCCGAGCCGGGAGACTCTTCATGAAAGGGGTAGCCAGAGAATGCGCCGCCCCTCTGAAAGTTCAGAGATGTGGTGAGTTTTGTTGCCATGTTTAAAGATGAGGCCAAAGAGAAAGGACCACGGGTAGCGAATCTTATCATCTTGCAATTCGGCAGTAATTGGTGTCAGTGCTTGCTGTCAGGACAGGGTTGCGGAGGCCAGGTCCTGGAAGAGAGAGCAACCATGGCCCTCAAAGGACACCTCTTTCTTTTTCCTTACCGCCGAGAGGATGGCTTCCTTCACCCCGAAGGAATGGAGCTTGACCAAAACATCACAAGGGCACTTGCTACTTCCTACCGGTAATTTACCCACACGATGAGCTCTGTCTAATTTGATTTTGAACTTTTTGAGGTGCAAGAAGTTCGGCAAAGAGGCGGGTTACGAAGGCCTCCAGATCAGGCCCCTCCACCCCCTCCTCTATATTCCTGATCCGGATATTCTCCCTCCGGGTTCTGTTCTCCAAATCTTCTGCTTTAAGCATATCCTGCTGAAGCTGAGCCTGAAGCGCCTGTTTTTTATCCTGCATTTTTCCCTGAGCCGCCGCCAGATCCTGCATTTGCCCCTCCACTGCCAGGATTCAGTTTCCCACTGCGTCCATATCCTGCCGAAGAGTTGTGAGCTTTTCAGTAAGGTTGGCCTTCAGTTGGCCCACAGAAGATCTAATATCTTGTTTGAACTCACGGCATAACTCAACCTTGAAGTCACAAAGGGGATCCACCAGGTCAGCTCGTGTGAGCGCCATACATGGCGGGTGAGCGGTGACCCCTAGGGAGGGTGTCTTCTCTGAGGCCTTAAAGTATTGGGGGATTTTATTAGAGTGTTTCTTAGGATCATATGGTCCCCTCCTCAAACCAGCGTACTTCCCAATGAATGCCAAATCCTGGCAGGGGGCTAGATGATGTGGGTTCCGTGTCTGGAGGAGCGCTACTGATGTCCAAGTAAATCACACTCCCACCACGTGCATTGGAGGGGATACCCAAGGCCAGCAGCACTATGGGGCCACCCACTCAAAAGGTATATCCAGCTCGAGCTCCCCCTAGAGCTATAGACCATTTTCAGGTCAATGGTCGACTCCCCCGGTAGTGCCGGTCACCTAGCCTCCTCACCGCTCTGCTGCAGTTGCTGCTCAGTCAGGCCCTCAATTCTCACGCCGCTGCCATCACTGAATCCAAAACGGCTGCCATTTTAAGGTCAGGCAGGCTGAACTGAGGATCACATCAAGCCAAAAAGAACATCATGCTGCGCGGAACTTAAGAAGGGGGTGAGGGGGCCCAAGCCCCAACCGCACTGTCCCAAGAGGCCCTGGGATCCCCCTGCCGCCACCCCGCTCTGATAGAACATCCACAGCGTGTTACCGCAGAAATGAAATGGCTTTTGCCGGATCGAGTCCTTCTGTGTGGATCACAGTTCTCCGTCAGCAACAATCCACATTGCGGCTTGTTGCTCCCACATTCGATGATGTCCCTGACACAGAACACATAAAATTTTCCCTTCGGTTATAACATGTTATTTTTAAATGATTTAGAGGTGATACAGACAATGAAAGTTCTATACCTTGATTTCTTTCTATTGTCAAATTGGATTTTTGCCAGGTAACCCAGAAAATGAACTGTGCATTTTTACTTATATTTGGTGTTTTTTGTGAAATTAACATTGGTACTTGGCAAGTGAAAGTTCCCACTTCATTTAGTAATACTCTTGCTGCGAGAAAAAGTAAGCATATGTTCATCCATTCTGTAAATCACCTGGTTATCACTGCAGTACTCTTCCGGTTTCACAGTTCCCACAATAGATTTCTGCTCAAACTAAGGTCCTGATTATGAGGTGGGTGGTAGGATGCCCAACAGGCCATTGGTGGCAGTCCAACCACTGCCCGCTTTATTATTATACTGCCAGAGCAGCATACTATAATGCCCACGGTCCTGAGGTAGATATTGTCATTGGAATTATGATATCCCTTTTTGACAGCCGACTTTCCGGCAGAAATCCTGCCATGAAAGGTTGTCCGAAAGGGACACTACCACTGCCATTGTAGGCCATGGAGCCGCCGAACTAGCGGTGAGTGGCGGTATACGCAGGACACACAGTGGAAGCGGGAGCTAGGGCAGGTCGAATACTTCTGAGACAAGCTGTGCAATCGGATTGCTAAATGACAGACCAGACCAGAGTAGCAGCGTAGCAGAGCCACAGAATCGAGCTCAACCAGCCGCGCAGGTGCTGGTGAACTGCTGCGAGGAGCATGCCGCTCATCAATTTCCTGCCATCTGCCCGCGGCTGACACGGTTCCACGGTGCTCACAGGTCACAGGGTGCAACACGCTTTTGGTCCAAGGACTGAGGATTGGGGCACGGGCACGGGATCAGCCGGTTCAGGCGCGAGCAGCCAGAAGCAGCAGAGGTAAAGGCAGAGGTGAGAGACTTAGAAGGTGCAAGTCAGGAGCTGCCGGAGCCGGGAATCTGTCGGCGTATGGCTTTTAACACGTTGTGCAGCTCCCCCTTTAAGCCCGGGTTCTGCCCTCCACCTTCTGTTCACCTTCTGATCTTCTTTTTGCTTAATTCCCCGCTCCTCACTCAACATCCCGGAGTCTGGGGGCGGTGTTGTGCTGAGTAGATGCGGTTGTCCAGCTCATGTGCCCGGTGTGCCCCCGTGGGATCTTGGCTGCTTGAGCATTGGCATTGGGGGCAGTCTCACTTCACCTCCACTTCCCTTTAGGGTACACAGCCCTGGTCTATTCAGCCCTCAACCCTCAGCCTTCAGCCTCCATTCAACCTAACCTGCTCTTCTCAGCCATAGAACTGCCTCAAAGTGAGAAACCGGCTCCGGAAGGCAGTGCTCGAGGCAGTTGAGAGGAGGAGGTGGGGAGGCGGAGAGGAGGGGCCAGGGGGGCCAGGGCTTGGGCTTATGTAAAGCTCTGGGAAAGGCCTAAAACCAGGCGTTAACAAACACCATCAAATTGAGCCAAGGGGCTGCCCTTTATCAAACTAACTTTCTGCTTTTAGCCTCAACAATAAGACTATTGACTTACAGGATCACTGGTACAAAAAGGCCTGAGAAGATGAGATCAGGCAATGAGAGACGCTCTGTCACATCCATAATTAACAATAGGAAAAAAAAGAGCAAAACCCTAACTGATATAGTCAGCAATAAGATTCCAACGACGGAAGAAAACCCATCTCAGTATCTGGTTGATGTTGACGGGCAGGACCAGAGCGCGAAAACTAAAACAGCCAGTCATCAACCGAAAATCTACACGAAATTTGCTTTCTTAAGGGACGCGGGGTCAGTTCTCTGCACAAAAAATTAGAGCCTCAACGACCTCTCATCCCCTCTGTACCCAGTAAAAACAGACTTTCAAGCACTTGCTGTAGACACGATGGTTCTAAATAGTGGAGGTAGAGAAGCAAAAAATGAAAAAGAACCAAAGAGAGGTCATAAGCCCAGAGCAATAAATACCCCACATTTAGAAGGCCAGAAAGAGAGGACGTCACGTAAAGAAACGCCTACCGAGCCTCTCCAAGCAGCAGACACGGACACGGCATTATGGCCCTCTGAGACACCAACATCAGGAGAAGGATTCGTCCTAGCCAAAGACAAGTTTTATAAAGACCCACCTCTCGAACCTATTGTCACCATTCTTTCAGGAAACCTTATCTCCATTTCTGGAAATCAAGATTTCCACTCCAACAATTACCAAAACACTGGAAAATTCCATGCAACTGTTCCTGGTACAACCTCCTTATCTACTGCGCACAATGAGGTGTGCAAAGAAATTCCAGCTTTTCCAACGGGTCAAAATCACCAAAAAACTAATCCATCAACTCCAAAAAAAAGAATCACCCAGTTTGTGTGGAACCACATCCCCACGGGTCCAATGGGCATAATTCACTCCCGCCCAGAGATGGGTCTGAATATCCAATATCACGGGTCTAGCCCTAGAAGGTCGGAAGTTATAACGAGCACCGCCAAAGGCACATCAAAAGGGGATAAACCAACTACTATTGAAAGTCTAAACTCTGTCTTTTCTCCCACTCATAACACGCTAGCCACTGCTTCCTCTTTTAGCTCCTACCAAACAACTGGAGAAAAAGGACCGGGACCAGCCGACTGCTTCACGGACTCAGCTGGTAACCTAGTTCATAGGATACTTAGCCAAGGACAGCAGGACCTCTCCAACTCTTACCTACTTACAGATTTCTGGCAGGCAAAGTCCACTACCATTCCAAAAACTAGCAATAATGAGACCAATCAATTAGACTTAGATAAGATCTGGGAAACCTTACTGGATACCATGCAGCTTTCTGTCAAGTCAATGCAGTCTCATTCCGACAAGATGGGTGTCCAACTTTCAATCCTCAATTCAGTGGCCACCCACTTTTCAAACATCGACAGTAGACTAGTAGACATGAACAACTTGATCAAAAGGGCCCAGGCAGATACATATCTGGCCCCAACGCACTGCACCTGTTTTTCCATAGTCGACAACCTTTCCACTCTTCTAGTGGTCATGGAGAACATCCTAGCAGACATCTTGAAAATAGCAAAAACACCCAGCAAACAATCTCTGGATGTTCAAACAAACAGCCCTTCGACGGGTGAATCCTCCACCGAGAAAGATAAGGTGAATACAGGATGGGAAAAGGGTCCACTAAATAGTTTATAAAAGGAAAAGTGGCCTGGAAATCACTTAAACGATAGGCAGATAATCTCTACCAAAAAAGAAGAAGACCCAAAGAGCAAGGACCCTGGAAGTCATAACAAAAAAGAGCACATTAGGGGTGCCAAGCACAGCTATGACCACCTTTTGGAGGGACCCTCACCAACAAACTCTAAATTAGAGGATTCAGATAAATCTGAGGCTGGGGGCTACAAGGACCACAAACCTAGTTGCAAACAGAGGAGAAAGGGAAGAAAGAAGAAAAAGAATATAATGGAATATTTTCGCACAGGCAGCCTAAACATAGGGTCAAAAGGGTTCACTAAGAATGGTTCAACGGAAGCACTGCTCCCAGAAGGTGACACTGTGAGCGTCCTAAATTCCCCTAAAGGAGAGGACTCCAGAGCAGAAAAGAAAGTGGATTACTTGGTCAACAGGGAACCCCATTACCAAGAAAACAACAGGAGAAAGAAAGTCAAGCCTGTCGACTATTCCACCATCATGGGACCCTGAACTCAAACTGCATAAAACTGCGGGCAAACTAATAACAGCACAGAACGCAGACGTATATGTAGAGAACCAGTATATAACAATATGGAAATGACAGGAGACCCAGTCACTCAAAGGAAACCGTTTACCATTACTGTGTTGGACCAAAGAGATCTCCAACATACACATTCAAATGGGCTTACCGAAGACAAGACAGCTACTCAGGCAGCACCCGTAACGGCCAACCAATCACAACCCAAAAATAACGCCATTCTGTTCATCCCCGAATATAAGTCCAGAGGCAGAGGTGATATCCTCAACAGAGGGAACATAATACAACTGATACAAGCAATTGACAATTTGGCAGATATAAATACAAATTATCTCGAAAGAATTGCATTTAAATGTATCAAGGGTATTTCAGAAAGAGAAATAACCAAGACATTCTGGGTTTCAGAAGAAATAGCAAGGAGGATTTTAGCAGAGGAAATACAACTAAAACTATGGGGGATAAAAGTTGAAAGTTGAAAGTTGAAAGGATTTGTAAAGCGCTCTGCTACCAAGCGGTTTCCTGGTGCTGAGGGATTGACAGGCAGGGAAGGGGGAAGCACCAGGAGATTACTGTAAGGAGAAGGCTTGGGCAAACAGATGGGTTTTGAGTGCTTTACAAAAGTGCAGGTATACGGTGATAGACCTGATGGTCAAAGGAAGACTGTTCCAGAAACAGGGGGCAAGGGTGGTGGTGCCACCCACTCTGGACTTTCGAAAGAGGGGGACACTGAGGAGCGCCTGGGTTGAAGAACAGAGGTTGCGACAAGGGAGATAGGGGGTAATCATGGAGTTTATGTAGACTGGGGCCGTACGGGCACTTGGAACTTGGGGAGCCGGTAGATGAGACGAGCGGCCTGCTTCTGGATGGACTGGAGGCGCCGCAGTTCGTAGGCAGCAATGCCCACGTACAAACAGTTCCCGTAGTCCAAACGAGAGAGAATCATCGCCAGAACAATAAGTTTGAGGGCATCAAGGGAAAAAAACGGGAGATCTTACGGATAATTCTGAGGGACAGGAAGCAGGACGAAACAACAGAACTAATCTGAGGACGCATGGAGAGGTCCTGGCTGATTCTGATTCCCAAGGTTTTAACTGAAACCGGGGGAGAGCCAAAGGTGGAGGGCCAGAAGGCGGGGATCCAGGGGCTGGTAGGGCCGCCAGTTAGGACCAACTCCGTTTTGTCGGGATTAAGTTTAAGATGATTTTGATTCATCCAATCAGAAATAAAAATAAGTGTGGTTTGAAATTTAAGGATGGAATCTGGGGAAGAAGAGAGATCGAAAACAAGCTAGAGATCGTCCGCATAATTAAATACAGAGACCTCCTTGTTAAGCAGAGAAACAATGAGGGGGTAGATGTAAAGATTGAAAAGAAGAGGGGAAAGGGAAGAACATTGGGGGACCCCACTGGGCACCAAGTGGGTGGGGGCGGTAAAGCCCGAAAGTTGAACCGCCTGCGTCCGACCTTGAAGAAATGAGGTGAGCCAAGTGAGAGAGGTCCCGCGGATGCCCGCTGCTCTGACACGATCGAGAAGAATGGAATGGTCGACCGTGTCAAAAGCAGTGGACAGATCGAGAAGCACCAAGGCTTGAGGAGAGTTAGAATCTGCCTTGCTCTTCAGCTCGTCCAAGACGGAAAGGACCAAAGATTCTGTTGAATGGGCCGGACGAAAGCCCGCTTGGTGGGAGGCCAATAGATGGTTGTCCTCGATGTAAGCCGAGAGACAGGAAGTAATATGGCTCTCCAGAATCTTGCCTAGGTAAGGAAGCAAAGATATGGGCCTAAAGTTGGCAAGGATAGTGGGGTCAGTACCAGGTTTTTTTTAAATGGGGATAACTGTAGCCGATTTGAAAGAGGCCGGGACTGTGCCCTGGGAGATGGATGCATTAGGAAGGAACAGGGGAGGGTCAGGGCAGCCAGAAAACAGCTCCCTTAAGATATGTGCCGGGCCACAATCGGCAGGGGAGCCTGACTTGACCTTTCTGGGAAGAGCAAGGAAGGCTTCCATGGAAATAGGTGAGAAATCGTCAAGGGAAGGGAACGGTGGGGGGGAGAGAAGGGGGAAGGGGAGAGAATGACAAAGGGATGTTTTGTTTGATATTGGCGATTTTCTCAAGGAAAAAATCGTTGAGAGAATGGCAGAGAGCTTGGGAAGGGACAGGATTGGGATTAGCTCTGTCGGATGCAGCTAAGCTGCGGACGATGGAGAAAATCTCCTTGGGTTTGTTAGCCGCAGATATGATCTTCCCAGTGAAGTATTCCGTTTTGGCTAAGAGGATAGCTTTCTTATAGTTGTGATAAAGAAACCTATATCGAGCCCTCAGAGAGGGGCAGTAATTGCGCCTCCACTGGCGCTCTGACTGTCTAAGAGCCAGTTTGAGAGTTTTGAGATCACTGGAAAACCACTTGTTATCTTCGTGGAGGCGACAGGACCTGACCCTCCTTTGGGGAGCGACCAGGTCGCAAGAAGTGGACAGCCATCTGTTAACGGCGTCCACTTGGAGGTCAAGGGAAAGGTCAGAAAATCGGGGGAAGAGGTCACCAAGAAAGAACAGAGAGTGTTAAGTTCCACCCGATTCCAGTTCCGGGCCGAGACGTTCTTAGGCAGGGGGAGCTTGTCAATAGCTCCAAGATCGATAGAAAAGGAGATAAGCGAATGGTCCGACCGGGTGCAAGGAAGGATAATAGGAGAGAGAATGGTCCGACTGGCTGACCAAATCTGGTCGAGAGTGTGACCATGCACGTGGGTGGGGGCGTGGATATGAGAAATGAAGTTAAGACAGCGAAGGGTATCAGAAAAGTCTTTAGATGTCTGATCTTCCCTAGGGTCTCCGGGCCAATATTTGAAATCACCCAATAGAAGAACTGAGGAATTGTTGATCACAAGGGTGGCCAAAAGTTCCTGTAGAGCTGGCACAAAGTGAGACATAGTTTGAGGGGGACGGTATACAAGGACAACAGTAAGAGGAACCGAGAGGTTCACCGAACGGGCAACTATAAAGTCCACATTCATAATAGAGGAATAGGAAGGGGGCTGGAACTGGAAATTCGACCGGATTATCATAGCCACGCCACCACCGGTTTTACCATCGGGGCGGTCGGCACGGAGGGCATAGTAGGAGTCAGGGAGCGCTGATAAAACATCGGGCAATGAATCTGCAGAAAACCAAGTTTCCGTGAGAAACAAGAAGTCAGGTGTCTCAGTATCCAAAAGGTTATAGAGTTCCAGATGATGCCTGGCTGCTGAGCGGGTGTTAAGGAGGTAGGCTGAGGCCACAACAGGCGGGCAGGAAGGGGGGAGGGGAGAAGAAACAGAAAGAACAACCGACTGAGGCTTGGGAGGTAGAGCCGCAGGCGAGGGGGAATTAGGGGCAGGAATGCCAAAGTCATGGATGCGTTCGAAAGTGGGAGGGCTAAGGGTCCAGTCATCTTGGTAAGCGAGGAGTAGTGCGGGAGAGTACACCAAGAAAGGAGCAGGGTCTTTGGCCCCGGCTCCCCACCGGTCGCGGACGGGCGCAGACGGGCTTGCCTTGGGCGCGCCTTCGGCACACCGAAGGCGCACCCGCTGCGCGCGTCCGCTTCGCGGACGGGAGGGAGATGTCATAATATGCTGGCCAGAGGTGGGAGTGGCCAAGAAACTGCACCGGCAACCCCAGAGTACCCTCAAGATGGCGTCGGAACTCGCCGGTCCCCGCTACAGCACCTAATCGGCTGTGCGGAGGAACGATCAGCGAGGGAAAGGCAGTGGCGTTCAATGAGTGCAAGGCAAGGCAATAATTAAAACACGAACAAATACAACTTATATAAATACAACTTGAATAAAAGCCCGGCTACCCGCAACCATTAACTATAATTAAAAGAGAGCAACGGGACCTAGTTCCTCCTTCGACGGGCACTCAACAGAAATCTGTGCTGAAATGTGCCCGTAGTACGGACGCTCAACCAGCTGAAAGGTGGGACCAACAGCAAATACTCAAGTCTGAGGATTGGTCATGGCTAGCTAAGACCTTAAAGCGCCAAGTCGAGAGCACTTGACTTAGGCCAAACGATTCACTGGCAGGGGACACCAACCTACAAATTTGCTCTTGGAATATAAATGGTCTAGGCAACAAAATACCGGACAAAGAACTTGTGAATTACCTTTAAGCCTTTTACCTCATTTTACTCCAAGAGACGTAGTTAGAAGAACCCTTTCACTTACTTGGTTTTAAAACCCATCATCGTCCCGCAGTGAGAAGTTCCTAATTTGATCATCTAAAGGGGGGTTTAACAATTTACTCTTCAATAAAGTCCATAACATCGACTAAGGATATAGTCACCTTCACATCCCCAACTAACACAATTAAAGCTCTTAAAGTGGACATAAAGGACGGAAACATTAAACAACTATTACTCTTAAACATCTACATACACCCCCGTGACAAAATTAAAGGAGCAAAAATGGTAGCGGCAGAATTACCTAGATTAATGATTGAAGAATCCACAACAAATCTATTAATGTCAGGGGACTTTAACATGCATCTGATGGGGCCACAGAAAAGGGACGAGCTCCTTGACGAGCAATACCTCGCCTGGAATATTTCTAGCCAGGAGCTGAGTGACAAGAAGCGACAAACATCACACGCTAAGAGCATTGTAAAAGAGCTGGAACATCTAAGCCTTGGGGCTCTAAACGGATGCTTTCATGGGGATCAGCCCCTGGTGGCAACATTCCACAGGGCAACTTCCAGCACATGGATAGATTACACTTTTGTATCCCTCTCATTCTTCAGCATGATCACAGGTTCCATATCGGGGTCCATGATCAAAGCGATCATTTACCAGAAGAAATCTTAACAAGACTATCTAGATCACCACTAGAAATGCCAGAAGAGGACCCAGAGTCCGTCTACACGGTCAATTTCAGGAGGCTAAAAATTAAAACTAATTATCCAGAGGAATTATTATCAACAGCAAAGGCAATATGGGGTTAATGGGAATGGACACATGTAAATGAAAATATTATAGCACACTGGGAACCTCTAACTAAAACGTTGGGAGCGGTGAATAGGAAAAATGCCACCCCAACTTCAAAGACAAACAGTTTGCCAGCCCGTCAGGAGATCCAATTTCTAAACTTCAAAACACCAAACCTCCGTAAGCTCAAGAACTCAATAAACAAATTAATACGTACTCTTCGGCGTACAGGCCACGATCCCATCTTACAAAGGGAGTTATCGCAACTCAAAGCAAAAAAGAAAAAAGAAATCTGGCAGGCAAAAAGAGAAAAAGATGATAAACTGTGGGAGAGGCTATTGCATGACTCCAAGACGAACAACAGCGCAAGGTTTTAGCGAACAATAAATAGTTTAGCCAACCAGAACGTGCAAAGAAAAAACTCCCACATGTCAGAAGAAACCTGGGCCTCGCATCTGCACCTACACTTTAATGCTCCATGAAGTCAGACCCTAAACACACCAGAGGCATCCTTTCCAAACTTAAAAGCTCTAACCAGGAATAATCATCCTCCATTCACAACCATGCAGATTAAGAACAGGATAGCCAAAGGTAAGAGGGATGGCGCCCCAGGTCCTAATGGGATTCCACCAATTCTATTCAAACTGGACCGGAATACTGGGCTTCCATTCTATTACGGCTGTATGGCCAAATAACAGAAGGGGACATCATTCCCGACTCCTGGCGGAGTTCAATTATATTCCCATTATACAAGAAAGGGGACAAGAACTCAGCTAAGAGTTACAGGCTTGTAGACTTAATTGACATCGAGGAAAAATACTATGCTGGCCTCCTTCTGGATGACTTAAAAGCCTGGATCGAAGAACAATCAGTTATACCAATCAATCAAACAGGCTTTTGCAAGGGCATGGGGACAACTACTAATATTCTGGCATTATCCCTACTGATAGACAGCGCTAAGACAGCAAAACTACCTCTGTTCATGTGCTTCATCGACTACTCGTCGGCTTTTGATAAAATCGATAGAAACAAGCTCTGGCACAAACTCAAGGAAATGAAAATACCCTCTGTTCTCCTAAATCAGTTCATTCTCCATCACACAAAAACTTGTGTCCAATTAAAGCTCGGAGATGGAAAGTACTTGTCTAGGAAAATTCCAACAACCATGGGGCTTAAACAGGGGTGCGTTCTGGAACCTACGCTCTTCAACTTATTTATGTCTGACCTTTCAATAGAACTGGGTACTTGCAACTCACATCAACCCAAGCTAGGAGGACTCCCACTTTCCAACCTTTTATACGCAGATGACCGTGTACTGGTCAGCCAGACCCCCATCGGTCTCCAATGCCTATTGAACACTACTAGTCGATACTCTACATCTAATGGACTAACCATTAACCATGCCAAAACGCAGGTCATGAGGATACATCCGAAAAAGGTAACCTCCAAGCACTGCTGGCATATAGCAGACTCTCCAATCGAAGTAGTCGACCAGTTAAAGTATCTAGGTGTGATCATGGATAACAAGGGGATTTTCAATCTGCAAAAAGAAGCAATCAAAAGAAGAGGCAACTCAATTGCGGTAGCCATAAAATCGATCAAACAGAAAACGGCCGGCCCTAGGCTTCTCCACTGCTACAAGTCTGGCAAGTGAAACTCATCCTGGCTATCACTTATGGGAGTGAGTGTCTGAGGGGAAAAGATGCATTGACTTTCGACAGAACTAAATCTAGAGCTGCCAGAATAATTTTTAATTTACCAAAGTATGTCTTACCAGCCCGAATAAGGCTAGAATTTGGCATGCAAAGTCAAGAAATAGCCCGCTAAGGATCCTATGCTAAGACCTGGTACAGGATAAAAAACTCAGGAGCAGTCACACTGAACTCATATTTATGGAAATAAATACATCTAAAAAGGGAGTGTGCAGCAAGGTCTTATCTGACATCATCTATAGATCGTCTGAGTCTCAAGGAACTCTGGGCAGCCTCAGGATCCTATCCCTGTTTTAAACAAATTGTTAACAAAACAGTGAAAAAGCTATCACTAGTTGAAGACAAGGCGACACCTACAGGAAGAGCCCACGGATGGTTTGTGGTCCACAGTTATGATAAATCCTCTCCACAACCATACTCAGGCACTGGCTTTAATAGAAAGAGGAAAGACAAATATCTTCACTTTCATTTGAGCATTTTACCATCTTTACCACATCTTTTACCATGGAAGCGACTTCATGGTCAGTCAACATGCCGCTTATGCGAGGACGCCAATGAAAGCATTTTACATCTGCTATGTATATGCAGAAATCTACAGGCCGAACGGTCACAGTTACTAAAGCCGCTCTTTGTAAGCAAGCGGATGGGATCCTGCAGACAAGCTGTGAAGGCATGTTTTGGAGGTGGAGATGTACAACTAGCGTGCCGCGTTGTTCAATTCATGGGAGCGGCTGGGGCAAAAGCTCTTGCGTCAAGTAACCAGACTGCTTAATCACTGCGCCACACGGCCCCTTAAACCTAACAGCAAATCTTCTCATACTGCAGATAACAACTAACTGATGATGGAACAGTCCCTTGCTTGTCTTTGAAAATTGAGCATTGCATTCTTAATTTACGGACTGAGTAAACATCTACTGATAACGGCTCTGTGCCTGTTAAACAATTTAAGAAAGTTACGTTTTATCTAAAAGGTTTTAGATTATGAATTCTGCTGCTGCTGTTTTGTGTATGTCAATATAATTAATGACAGTTGTATATGTTTAATTCAATTGGTTTTAGAATATGAATGTTGCTGCTATTATGTTTGTTTTTTTTAAATGGAAATTGTAAAGGTTTGAATTAACCACACAATAAAAAAATATTACCTTACACCCATGTCATTGGGTCCAAAGCGTAAACAGCTTCCTGTGTTACCTGTTGGTCCCATTGTTTGAGCAGCACAAGCACATTTTCTTAGCTAGGATTCACCTTTTCTGCCAAATGGTGATGGACTGCAAATATTGTGCAGCAAAGGATATAGCTGTCTAGGTCAATTGGTTCTCTATGGAGTGTTCCGCAACCAAGGGGGGTCAGTTTACTTGCCCCTTTGTTACAGATATATAAGTCACAGTGTGTTCCCTTTGCAATGAATGGTGCTGAAGTGTAGGGCATTTTGCAATGTGAGGGTAATCAGGTCAAAGAGAACTGGTTTTGCAGGAAACGCCTCACAGACCATATATGTTCTTCTCACTTTATACTTTATTTGCCACAAAGAGCTCAGATTGTTTTTCAGAGTTCATCTCATCAAAGTCCGGCCCCTTTCCTTATGCCACACCATGTGAAAAAATGAGAAGGCTTCTCTGTCTAGGAAAATTAGAATGGATTGTCTCTCTTGTGACAGAGGCCTAAAAGTCCCCTAGCTGGCTTCTGTTAAATGTGAATATTGTAAAAGTGGTCCACTACAAGCATTTATCGGCCCAGCAACTTGCAACAATATAAACAAAAAAGCACATTCAACAAGTACTGCTTAACTATGAGCTTTTACATAGGATTAGGGAAGCAAATGGAACATTTATATTTCCACCTACCTCAGTCACTTTCCATCAGATTGCCAAACTAACTATCTCTGAGGTGCAAGGGGACATTGGGAATGCTCCCTACTATTCTGATTTAGAAATGACACATTTCAATAGTTATTATGCTTCCCATTTGGTCTTAAGAGGAACCTTGATGCCATTCCCTGCCCTTGTGACAAAATGACTGGTCAATCAATGCTGCACTTAACTTCCTTTTGTTTAGTTTATGAAAGATGCACCAATACCACCGCCACCACCACCACCACCAATACCACCACCACTAATACCACCACAGCCACCAATACCACCACCACCTTCAATACCACCACCACCAATACCACCACCACCAATACCCCTACCAACAACAATACCACCACCTTCACCAATACCACCACTAATACTACCACCACCACCACCACCAATACCAATACCACCACCACCAATACCACCACCACCAATACCACCACCATAATACCTATAACATCTCATTAGCACCTCTGTCTCACTAGTAATACCAGGGACACTGTATAAGGCCAGAGCCCGCCATGCACCAGAAAGTAAAGCCAGGGCCCTACTTCATCTGGAGTGTTTTTTATTAGACCAAAGATAGCAATGACATTACACAATGTCCCATTGGACACTCAAATCACGAAGAGGGTAGGAAATAGCCCCCTCCCGCTCTTCCTCCTGAGCTGCAACAGTGTAATCACAGAAAAAAAGGTGGTGGAGCGCTTTGCTAGTGTTTATGGCTCAGATCATTTGTGACTCTCATTTCACACTTTGTGTCTGTGTCATTTACAGCACATACACATCTTTACACATCTTCTTCACTTCACTATTTATCACTACTTTGAAGATGTCGCAGGCCGGTCTCTTCCTCTGATATTTAAAATCTAACATGCGGTCGAGAAGTCGCATTATTGCAATGCAATAGGGCGTGTATTAGTTTAAGCTATCAGTACTATAAATCAAAATACCTATAATTTAGGTTTTAAAACCTAAAACATAAATAAAATCATTGTCATTTACTATGCCAATAGCTCAAACTTGCGTGAATGCAAGACCTATTGCATTGCAAATGCTTGTTTTTGTTAGGCATTGCACAGAATCACAGGATGTTGAGCCTCAAGATTCCAAGATGCAGAGATTCAAATCTGGTTCCACAGATTTGAGATCGACCACCTTAGCCATTAGTTTTGGGGTTTATTCAAGAATATGCCTGATAAATAAAATCGCACACATCCACTCTTAGAATTAATGAATAAATGTCAGTAAAAGAGACCTGAGGATGTATATTTCTAATTTGCAATACAGAATGTGACGATTATTAAACATCAAAAATGTGTTTGAGTATTTTCAAAATATTTTTTCTCTCTTTTTTTTTTTTTGTCATCATCTCACCTTTGGTACTTGCAAAAGAAAGACACCAGCAACCCTTTCTCTCTTGTGCGCCCAGGGTCAGGGTCCATGCTGCACCCGAAGCCGTCCTGGCTGCCCCTTTATCCCGGGACCCGGTGTAATCATTGGACAAACACGGAATCGGATACCAACCTCAGCTCAAGTGCCCATTCCCACAATGGAAGCCAAACTGTGGTGTTTCTATTACGTGTAACTCTAACCGTGCAGTTTTAAGAACAGACCGTAGCCACTTATCATGTAGTGGGGGGGCTGGATCTTTCCATAACATGCAGATTTCTCTACGGGCAATGATAATTAGAGTGAAGGCTAATGCTATCTGATCCTCACTGAGCTCATTAGTAGTTTCCAAGTCTAAACCAAACATTACCTTCACCCCGTTCAAACCAATATTTGTTTTTAAGACATTATCAAGTGTCTCTCCCACTTTTGTCCAAAAGGGGCCAATTGCCGGGCAGTCATAGAACATGTGTATATCATCGGCTTCTACTAGATCACACCTTGGACACAAGGGGGGGGGGGGAAACAAACGTAGCTATTTTTTTTGGCGTGAAATACAACCTATTTAATACATAGTAGTGATTCTTTTTCAGTGAGGCCGACTTAACAAACCTATATAGAAATTTAAGAGATCTTTCATAGAGCACAGCGGCAGGGGCCTCAAAGGCAGATGCACTCCAAACCTGGTGTAGAGGCGTGACTGTGGTGACTTCTGAATTCAACAATTCTCTATACCAGAGGGCTACCTCTTTCTTCCTCACGCCGACAGACTGGAGAGCTTCCTCAATTTCCCAATTACCCCCTATATTGTCTTTCTCTGTGTCGTACCAGGAGCGGAGTTGGATGAATTTGAAACGGGAAAAAGAGTCCCCGATCTTAGCCCGCAGAACTTCCCATGGAAGAACACCCTCCGCCGTGACAAGATCTGACCAGGTGATTACGCCTGCACTTCTAACAGCTTGGGAAAGACTGTCTTTTAGGCATAGTGGTGTACCTGGGGAGTCCCAGATGGGGGCCAGGTCTGAATAGTATTTTATACCCCAGCATCTCTTCAGTCTGCACCACAACGTCAAAGCAGATCTTAAAACCTTTAGACGAACTTTTTTGAAGAATCTTGGAGACCCGTATTTATACAAGAAACCCGGACCTCCCCCTTCTAAGTCTAGCATCGCCTTTAATATCCGACCCCAGTGAGAATCGTCTGGACCGGTTAAGAGGGTACGAATGTTTTTTAATTGAAAGGAGAAAGAATACCAGAGAACATCCGGCAGTGCCATTCCTCCCTTCAACAGACTTCTTTTAAGTTTTTTCCATGAGAACCGAGCGCTCTTGTTTGCCCAGATGTAGCTACCTATCTTCCCCTGAATATTCCCCAGAACTTTATTTTGAAAGGTTACAGGTATAGCATTGAATATATATGTTAGTTTGGGCAAAATAACCATTTTAACCAGGTTAACCCGGCCGTATATCGTCAAAGGGATATTCTGCCACTTCGAAAACAACAAACAAATATCCTTAATAACCTTCGTCAGGTTGACCTTTGCAATATCCTTAAGGTCGGAAGTAATTAGAACTCCTAAATATCTAAACTGGTTACTTTGCGGGCCGTCCCAGTTATCTACTCCCCAGCACATTATTTCAGTTTTAGTATTGTTTATTAAATAACCAGAATACTGTCCATATTCCAGCATGATCTCCTCTACTCTGGGGAATACCTCCGCCGGATTACTGGTGTAAATCATTAAGTCATCCGCATAAAGGGCCAGTTGAGAGGAATAATCATTTATTCTAAAAAGAGTGACCCTGTTATCCAATCGGAGTGCCTGAGCCAGGGGCTCAATGTATATGTCAAACAAAAGGGGCGATATAGGGCACCCCTGTCTAGTCCCCCTCCCCACATTAAGTCTAGGAGAGAGCAAGCCATTCAGCAATATTGCTGCTGAGGCTCCCTCATAACAACTCCTGAGGGTATTAATGAAGATCCCCCCGAACCTCATAGTTTTAAGCACATCCCACAGAAATCCCCAATTGACGCGATCGAACGCCTTGGCGGCGTCATAGGCAGCCACCGCCAATGGCTCCGACCGCGTCACCGCAAGATCTATACAGCCTATGAGTTGAAGGGTCAGCTCGTGAATGTGCCTTCCCGGAATAAAACCTTTTTGGTCTGGATTAATCAGGGACGGAGCCAGCCTGGCCAGTCTCCCTGCCAACACACCAGTGAAGATCTTATAATCGGCGTTTAGCAGGGAGATTGGCCTATAAGACTCCATCCTGAGGGGATCTTTGCCTGGTTTTAATAGCAAAACGATGATGGACTCTTTCCAAGAGGGTGGGATTTTACCATGTGGGCTATAGATAAAGTTAAACAATTCACATAGTCTAGGTGCTAATAAATCTATGAATATTTTATAGACCTCACCCGGTAGAGCGTCAGGTCCAGCTGCTTTATTTTTTTTAATTTTATTAATTTGTGATTTAATCTCCTCTACAGTAAATTGACTATCTAGCAGGGTACGACCCTCCTCCGATAGGTTGGGTAGATCCTTATCTTCCAACCAACGCATAGCATTTACTGAACTGCTGGATGGCTCCTCTTTATATAGCTCAGAGAAATGTGCAAAAAAGCATTTTTCCATCTCTGTCTGCTGACATGATATCCTGCCCTGTTCATCTATAATCAGCCTATTGATGTTATTCTTAACTCAGTCTGCTCTTATTTTCCCTGCCAGCACTACGCCTGCTCTTTCTCCATATTCATAGTTCTCCATAGAGTAAGAGGCTCATTGCGCCCTAACCTTCTGGTCTAGGAGCCCCCGATATTCTTGACGGAGAAGATCAATTTCAGATGAGATTCGGGGGGCGTCTTCCGCATTTAGGTTTATTCTCAGTGTTTCTAAAGAGGAGATCTTGTCCTCTATTGTTTTAAATTTAACAGCCTCTTTCCTGTTACAGGAGCTTATTGCGCCATGAAATTGACCACGGACAAACGCCTTGTAGGCGTCCCATACAAATTCAGGGGATGTCGATCCTAAATTATCAGAGAAGAAATTGACAGAGGATGTTTCTATCCTAGAGACAACATCCTGATCATATAAGGCCCCTCGCTTAAGAGTCCATCTAGAATTTACTTTCGGCCTGTCACCTCCTATATTGAATGTGACCATAATAGGTGCATGATCAGATAATACACTAGGTAAAATATCCATGTCCTTCATTGACTCCAAGCCTTCTTGATCTAATAAGATATAGTCTAGTCTTGAAGCGTGGCCATGTTTTTTACTATAGTAAGTATGGCCTGGGACCGGCCCATTTTTCGCTCTCCATGCGTCTATTAGTCCCAGGTCTGAAATCATATTCTTCATCGCATGTCGCGTCTTTGGAGCCACTACCGCCAGACGGTGGTTAGAACGGTCTTGCCTAGGATCAAGAAGGACATTGAAATCTCCTCCTATAAGTAACATTGAACTGACTCCTGACAGGTTGTCCTGGACCTTATGTATATATACAGGATCATCTATATTGGGGCCATAAAATGAAACCACAGTGAGATCCCTCCCCCTAATGTTGATCAGAGCTTGCACCCATCTACCTGAATGGTCAGTTAAGAATGATTTTATTGAGCCGCCGCAGCCGACCTTAATTAATATCGCCACCCCTTTATTGGTGACGGATTGATTTGAATAGCAAGAAGCATCAATCCATCTAACTCTCCCAAAGTCCTCTTTAGCTTCTGCAGATGTCAGATGTGTTTCCTGGAGCAGGATCACTTTAGCCTCTGACTGTTCCAGATTTTTAAATATTAATCTTCTACGTCAGATACATCTAAGCCCGTTAACATTCCAAGATAAAAAACCTATATCGCCCTGCACCATTTTTGTGAACTCCTCCCCCCGCACTTGCTCCAGCACCCGACTGAACAGTATAATGGAAAGATGTTGGTTGGCATAAATATTTCTTGTACAATTTGTTGCGATAAGGACACATTTTTTCTTCTTTTGCCCCACTGCTTTCCCCCCCGTGACCTGACTACCCCCCCCATCCCACCCTGGGGAACCCTCTTTGTCTTCTTGAGCAACTTGCTCTTCGACGGGCCCACCCCCTACGCGGTGTTTGAAGAAAAGTCAAAAGAGAGAGAAAAAGGAAATAAAGAGACCAGCAAGGGAAAGAAAAAAAAAAAAAAAAAGGAAAAGAGAAAGCTGCGTTACTATTTAGAACATTTAATTTAAACAGTAGATATACCATACTAGTCATGTTTCTATCATTGAAATTCTTAATAGGCCCATCCAGAAATGATCAGTATTGTTGCTCACCCTGACCCTGACCCGGACCCAGCTCCCCCTGATGGCATCGACCCCTGCAGACCGACTCCCCTCTCCCCTTTATTCCCAGCTTGGATTTTTTCTATCAGGCCATCTGCCTCCTCCACCTGCCGGAAATTGTACATATGATTATTCCACATGACCCTCAGAGATGCGGGGAATTTCATTTGTGCACGGGCCCCCAAGGAGTTAAAGGTTGCCAACCTCTTGCCCATCTCCCATTGCCTAGATGCCGTGATGTGGGAGATATCTGATCGAGTAGTGAAAGTGAAGGGAGTGGAAAAAGAAGCAGATTTAATCTGGCCAGCTTTCAGTCCCAGTGATAAAATCTTCTCCTTAACAGAGTAGGTAAGAAAGTTAACTAAGATCTTCCTAGGTCTTTCTTTGCTGAGGTTCCGGCGGAAAGGATCACGATGGGCTCTTTGAATATCCGCCAATAAATCCTGCGCCGTGTCGGGGGAATCCTTCAACACAGTAGCCTTAAGCAGGGCCACTATAAATGCTTTGATGTCATTGCCCTCAATATCTTCCGGAATATTTAGAAATTTAATATTGTTTTTCCTAGAATGGTTTTTCTTTCACATTAGTTAAAAAAACATAATGGGAAATAAACATCCATTCATTCGCCTGACATGCAAGCTAACACACAGCAGTTATTGTTGCAGATTTCAAACTCAGTTACTGCGTAAGACAATCCCATGATCTTCGACATTCTGCAAAAGCAAATTGACAGTGAAATTAACTATATGGTTTAACAAATTCATCCATCAATCTTGTACCTCCCTTTTTTGTCTTCTTGACCGTCAAAGATATCAATCACCTCTAAATCTTACTGTAATCAAAATAAAGTTTAACCTGTAACAAGTATCAGCAATTATGAAACACTGAAGAGCCCTTTTGTCTTTTGGTTTGTTTAACCACTTGGATGCTAAGCCTATTTGTTGATTCCCATGTAATTTCCATTGAAACCAATGGAAACTCCATGACGAGCTGGGCTCGTCATGAGCGTCGAAGGGGTTAAGATGCTAAATTGAATCAGCTGATCATTTTTTTCAATAAAATTAAAGCTGCTAAATATGCATAGCTGTAGTTTGTAGCAGCTGCGACACAAGCAGGGTACCAATAAGGAAAAATCTGAAAATTCCTCTATTCATAGTACCTTATGCTAGTGTGGTATGCCCTTTTAAGATACTCAGCCTTGCTTCTTTTAGTAATTGTGTCTCTTGTATTCTTATTTCACTGCTTGATGATCTCCAATACTCCATAATGTTCCTGTATCTACCAACAACTCAGAGGGTATTGACATTCCATGACAGTATTACGAGGGTCTTATCTTTCAGTGGGTCCATCATGATTCAATCTTGGAATATATGAAAAAGAGGACTACAACTGTAGTACCTGTTAGCCATGCAGCTCTTTTCTTCATCGATGAAAACTTGTTTGTTTTCTTGTTTTTCCCCCACATGCTCTTACACCCTGTGCTAAAAATCATACAGACTTTCCTTTATAATCATGTTCTTCCCTTCCCACCCTGGGGAAGGGAAGAGGCATGATCACAAAGGAAAGTTTTCAGGTAATCTACTTTGAGGCTACCCTATCAAGCTTTCCTACCCCTCCTGTATCTGTTTAGCTCAAATTTGTTGGTGTGCTTTAGATTACTCAATCATACTTTTCTCTTCTTTTGGACCATTGATATTTAGCATTTTGGTTATTCCATAATAACTTCAATGTGGCTGGGTAAGGCAACTGGTTTGTGGCTCCTAACTATCTAAATTAGTGAATATATTTGCCTAGCTCCAATTGCCTATCTTGAGTGGCTCTGGATATGTCTGACCTAATTTTAAAAGACCAATCTCCCTTTGTTTGAGTGCCTGCTTTAATGGCTTTAGCCAGTATTCTCCCTTGAGGGCATAGGGTTAAAAATGTATTAAGATTTTCCTAGGAGCCTTTCTAGCAGGGGAGTTATGAAAGGGGTCTAAATGAACACGTAGTATATCTTCCTCAAGCACTGTTGTCTCTAAACCCGGAATAAATTCCTTTAGTAATTCTATCGTCTTCTTTATGTTGTCCCCTTTAAAACTTTTTGGGACATTTATCATACCATTTTTTTTGTCACCTCTGTTTATTGGCATTTGTGTTTTTTAAAAAAAAAATAAAAAACAATACAGCATTTCAATAGGTGCGCAATTGCAGATAGTACGGTTCTTCAGCCTTGTCCGGCTTAAAATACATAATCATCCTGACACAACCATGAGGCATTATAATAGTGCACGCAGTTAGCATGCACGATGACCTTGGGTGCCTGAGTATGTCCGTAGCGTAAAGGAGTCAATGCGCCCTAGTCTTGTGTAAAGAGACAAATTATATATATATACAACTGCAAAAGGTCCTTTGCAACAAAACAGAAACAATGAACAAGAAGCAATAAACTGCGGCACTGTCACAGAGGTACATTACTTTCCATCCCCATACCTGACCTCAGAGCCCCCCAACTCCTCCCTCCCCTGCCCAACCCCCTGCCCAACCCCCTTAGCCTACGTGTCTCAATTATGCTGCTGTCCCTACGCATTTTCATGTTGTGCACCAGTCTGCATGTCAGGCATGTTGTCCGCTTCGTGTCCATCCGCCGCTTGCTGCGTCTGACTAGCCCCCGTTCCCTCTTCGCTCGCGGCATTGTCTGCTGTCTGTAAAGCATTGAGCATGCGTTCCCAGTGTTCCGCCATGGGTTCCCTGTGGCGTCCCACTATTTCCTCCCTCCGTATGGCAGTCCATTCTGCTTGGGCCCACTACTGTAGGGACAGAACCCATACCGGCACACTTGGCGTAGTGCTCGCCTTCCAACTCCTAATGAGGAGGTGTGTTGCCGTTACCATCCCCAAATCTAAGAAGCGGGATGATGCCTTGTCTTTAGGCGAGCGCCTAAAGTGGTGCAAAAGGTATTCAGGCCAGTCGCAAGGGATGGTGCGGCCTGTGCACCGTGTAAGTAACACACTAACGTCCCTCCAGTAAGTGCCAAGCCCGGAGCAGTGCCACAAAAGATGAAGAAGATCTGCGTTCACCGTACCACATCTAGGGCAGGACGCATCCGTCCTGTGAAAGTGCTTATTTATTAATTCGGGGGTGAGGTAGGCCCTGTGAACTATATATACCTGTATTTGCCGGAAACGCATATTTCTGGGGATGCGTACCGGACTTTTAAGAATCTATTCCCATTCTTTGTCCACCAGTGCTCGCCCTAGGTCTCGCTCCCACTTTCCCCCGAGCGGGGTCAGGTCCAATTCTGTGTGCATCCATAGAGATGCGGCAAACCACTTAATTAGATGCCTGCCTCTGCCCATGACATGCAGGTATTGTACAGTCAGGTGCTGCGCTGGCTCCTCCGAAATGTCGCCCCACCTAGCCGGCATGTGAGCCGTGAGCGAGCGATGCAGGAGGAACCCCCCAGGGGGGAGCCCAACATCCGTGACCAGGGTCTCATAAGGTACCAGTGCTCCATCTTGATACAAGTTGCCCAACGTATGGACGTCCACTTCCCGCCACTGTTCCAGCATGCAGTGCGTGAGGACCCCCTCACCTCCCGGTGAGCCCTCCGTGGCACCGCTGGTGCATATGGGAGCACCGTTCTCTTGACCTGCAGTGCCCTGCGAAAGCATCGGAATGCCACTACCAGCAATAGCGGGGTGGGACGCACCGGTGCCACTAGAGGGTGAATTAGTGCAGTGATCCGCTCCAGAGTATAGGGCGGTTCGTTCGTGGCGGTATCTTCTCTGCCCCTGTCCGCTAACCACCGGGCGATTCACTGCAGCTGCACCGCCAAATAGTAATGCTCAAAGCAGGGACTGGCCAATCCGCTTTTGTCCGTGGGTAGAAATAGCTTCCCGAGCGCCAGTCGATGTCGGAACGCTCCCCAAATAAAATCGCACAGGATCTTGTTAAGTTTGGAGAAAAAGGACGCGGGCACGAATAAGGGCAGGTTTGCGAAATAGTACCGAAGGCGAGGACGTCAGGGGGAGCGTGGACCAGAAGCCAATTTGAGCCCCAGATACTTAAACTTGTCTGCTCTCCACTGGACCCAAGTGCCAAGAAGGCTATACTCCGGATCGGCTACGTCGCTACTAAACGCGTAGAGGCATGACTTGCCTGCATTTACGCGGAGCCCCGATAGGCCGGCAAAGCGATGCAGCAGGTGGGCCAGTCGCTCCGGTACACGGCTCACATCACGGAGGAAGACTAGTAGGTCATCTGTGTACAGCGACACCTGGTGGACTCCATCGCCCAGTGGAATACCGTCGGCCAAGGTTTGTCTCATGGCCGCAGCTAAGGGCTCCATGGCCAGTGCGAAGAGTAGGGGAGACAGAGGACACCCCTGACGGGTGCCCCTGCCCTCCGCTACCGCCTCTGAGATATAGGCACCCAGCCTGATGCGGACCACTGGATTCCTGTACAAGAGTCCCACCATCTGTAGGAAGTTTGCTTCCAGCTCAAACTTCTCCAGTACCAACGACAAGTAACCCCACTCTAGGCAATCAAAAGCAAAAGCCTTTTCTAAGTCCAGAACCAGGCACCCCGCCCTGGGCCAGGCCCTCCCGCTCCCGCCACTACCCTGAAATACCTCCTGAGGTTGAGGGATGTGGACCTTGCTGGGACGAACCCGTTCTGATCTGCGTGGACTAAATGTGGGCCCACCGGTGCCAGGTGCTCCGCAAGGATTTTGGCTAGCACCTTATAGTCGGTATTAAGCATTGCCAGCGGGTGGTAGGACCCTAAAGACATGGGGTCTCTGTCGGGTTTAGGTAGAGACACTAGAAATGGTTCCCGCATGGACGGTGGGAGGTGGCCCGCATCGTCCGACGCCCTGTACACGCAGAGGAGGTGAGGCGCCAGGATGTTCCTATTCGCCTTATAGTACTCAGATGGCAGGCGGTCAGGCCCTTGCGTTTTTCCGGTTGCCAGTACTTGGATCGCATCTCCCACCTCCTCCAATGTGAGTGGGGCACCGAGGTCTGCTTTCTGGTTCTCCGTGGCTGTGAGTAGCGCAATCGACTCCAGGAAGTCAGCCAGCATGTGCGCATGGCCAGTGCCTCTGGCTCTGTAGAGGTCTCTGTAGTAGTCGGATTTGCATATAGCCATGTCCGAACTGGGGTGGCAGAGTGGGCTAAAGAACGGTGATGGGTCAAACCCAGATCTTTTGACTGGGTGTGAGTGTTTGATTGGTTCAGATGCTCCGTCCATCACCACCCCCTTTTGTACCGCTTTAGGCCGCCATAAGTGTGGCAGGGTAGGCGCAGACGTGAGTCCCTTGCTCACTTTGCCACTGGATTCAAGCAAGCCGGGCTGAAGACGGCTGGAATGCCAGAAACCGGTCCTCGGAAGCTTGTTTCAGGTCCAGGGAAGGCATGGCTTGGCAGTTTGGGCTGGACTGTTCCCTTGAGGCACAGGGTCAGACTGATTTGCATATAGCCATGTCTGAACTGGGGTGGCAGAGTGGGCTAAAGAACGGTGATGGGTCAAACCCAGATCTTTTAACTGGGTGTGAGTGTTTGATTGGTTCAGATGCTCCGTCCATCACCACCCCCTTTTGTACCGCTTTTGGCTGCCATAAGTGTGGCAGGGTATGCTCAGACGTGAGTCCCTTGCTCACTTTGCCACTGGATTCTAGCAAGCCGGGCTGAAGATGGCTGGAATGCCAGAAACCGGTCCTCGGAAGCTTGTTTCCGGTCCAGGGAAGGCATGGCTTGGCAGTTCGGGCTGGACTGTTCCCATGAGGCACAGGGTCAGACTGATTTGCATATAGCCATGTCTGAACTGGGGTGGCAGAGTGGGCTAAAGAACGGTGATGGGTCAAACCCAGATCTTTTGACTGGGTGTGAGTGTTTGATTGGTTTAGATAATCCGTCCATCACCACCCCCTTTTGTACTGCTTTTGGCCGCCATAAGTGTGGCAGGGTATGCTCAGACGTGAGTCCCTTGCTCACTTTGCCACTGGATTCAAGCAAGCCGGGCTGAAGACGGCTGGAATGCCAGAAACCGGTCCTCGGAAGCTTGTTTCCGGTCCAGGGAAGGCATGGCTTGGCAGTTCGGGCTGGACTGTTCCCATGAGGCACAGGGTCAGACTGATTTGCATATAGCCATGTCTGAACTGGGGTGGCAGAGTGGGCTAAAGAAGGGTGATGGGTCAAACCCAGATCTTTTGACTGGGTGTGAGTGTTTGATTGGTTCAGATGCTCCGTCCATCACCACCCCCTTTTGTACCGCTTTTGGCCGCCATAAGTGTGGCAGGGTATGCTCAGATGTGAGTCCATTGCTCACTTTGCCACTGGATTTAAGCAAGCCGGGCTGAAGACGGCTGGAATGCCAGAAACCGGTCCTCGGAAGCTTGTTTCCGGTCCAGGGAAGGCATGGCTTGGCAGTTCGGGCTGGACTGTTCCCATGAGGCACAGGGTCAGACTGATTTGCATATAGCATTGTCTGAAGTGGGGTGGCAGAGTGGGCTAAAGAACGGTGATGCGTCAAACCCAGATCTTTTGACTGGGTGTGAGTGTTTGATTGGTTCAGATGCTCCGTCCATCACCACCCCCTTTTGTACCGCTTTTGGCCGCCATAAGTGTGGCAGGGTATGCTCAGACCTGAGTCCCTTGCTCACTTTGCCACTGGATTCAAGCAAGCCGGGCTGAAGACGGCTGGAATGCCAGAAACAGGTCCTCGGAAGCTTGTTTATGGTCCAGGGAAGGCATGGTTTGGCAGTTCGGGCTGGACTTTTCCCATGAGGCACAGGGTCAGACTGATTTGCATATAGCCATGTCTGAACTGGGGTGGCAGAGTGGGCTAAAGAACGGTGATGGGTCAAACCCAGATCTTTTGACTGGGTGTGAGTGTTTGATTGGTTCAGATGCTCTGTCCATCACCACCCCCTTTTGTACCATCTGTAGTATTCTGTCATCACCTGGTGGATCTCGCGATGCGTGTATACCACCGTCCCGTCCCCTTCGCGAATGGCACCTATCAGGATATTGCGCTCTGCTTTCTGCACCAGCCAGGCCAGTAGGCTGCCAGCTCTATCTGCCTTGGCATGCATCTTGGCGGTGTGTGCTGCATAGTTGTGGCACCTAAGGCGTTCGATGAGAACCGCATGATCTCCACGAAGGTCCCCGAGTTTGTTCGCATGTCTGCCAGTCCCCTCCTCTTCCCTTTCGTATCTTAGGAGCGCAGACTCTATGCGGGTCAAGGAGGCTGACACCTGCGCGCGGATGGGGGGGTGGGAGCATTGGCATGCGCATTCTGGGCAGTCGCCCCCCTACGTATAATAAAAATCATAACCACTGGTGTCTAGTGGGCTTTATGCCCCCCGAGGGTCAGAAAAGGTGCTGTTGCCCCAAACTCACTTCTTTCTTTCGGGGGGGTGGGTCATTGACATGCCCTTTCTGGGCAGCCCCCTCTACTACAAATAAAAAACAGTAACGTTTGTGGTTCCTAGTGGGCTTTCTGCCCCCGAGGGGGTCAGATAATGGAGTATTGCCCCCATCTGCCTCCAGGAGGGCAGAAAGACTCTGTTAAATTTTTTTGGGGGGAGGTGGCATTAAAATGCCCATTCTGGGCAGCACCCGCCCCTACGTATACAATAACAACATAATCCCTGGTGCCTAGAGGTCTTACTGCTCCCCAGGGGGTAGGTTAGGGGCTTTTGCCCCCATCTTCCTCCCGGGAGAAGCAGAAAGACTGTGGCAATTTTTGAGGGGGAGCTGGGGATACATGCATGCCCTATGTATAAAAAACAAAACAATCCCTGGTGCCTAGTGAGCTCTCTTCCCTCTCCCAGCGGTAAGCCAGGATCTATTGCCCCATCTGCCTCCTGGAAGGGGAGAAAGACTGTAAAATTTGTTGTGGGGGTGGTGGCATTGGCATGCCCATTTTGATCAACGCCCATTCCAATATGCATATAAAAAATCCCTGGTTTCTAGTGTGCTTTCTGCCGCCCAAGGGTGCAGATCAGGGGCTATTGCCCCTATCTGCCTCCAGGGGAGATAGAAAGACTGTGGCATTTTTATGGGAGGTGGAGGCATTGTCATGCCTTTTTGGGCAGGCCCCACCCGCAATAATAAAAAATAAACAATCCCTGGTGCCTAGAAGCTTCCAGTCCCCCTGAGTGGTAGATCAGGGGCTACTGCCCCTATCTACCTCCTGGGCATCAGTAAGACGGTAGAATTTTTGTACAGGGGTTGGGGGCATTGGCATGCCCATTTTGAGCAGCACCCACCCCTATATACATATCGGGAGCAGTGGCAATTTTTTGGGGATGTGGGAGCATTGACATGCCCATTGTGGGCAGCTCCCACCCCTACATATAAAAAACTCATAGAAAGTGAAACTGAAATGAGCCTCTCGGCTCATTTGAATTTCCGGTTCAGAGAAATTACGTCATCATGATGAGTGCACTGATCGTCATTTCCCTGAAACAAACAGAACAGCCTCAGGAGCTTGCCCAGCTCTTGAGGCTGTGCAGGGCTTAAAGAAATTAATTGTGCCACGTGCACCGATTACTGGGAGCCGTCCAACACACATGAGCACTGGTGCATCGGACAGCTACTCCCGATCCAAAGTACCGAAGGGGATTAAAACTCAACACCCTCATCATGGGTCTGAGATTCAACCCTGTCTGAGGAACAATACATTTTGCAATTTAACTTGGACAACAAAACCAAACAGTTTTCCAGGACTAGAATTGCAGACAGAAAATTGACGACTTAGCTCAAATGAACCTATTCGTATATGAACTTTCTCTGAAACTGGATTTCTAATATGTTTATTAGTAACTCCTATAAATTGTATCTTCTTTCCCAAGAGATGCAGATCTGGGACTTCCGCTAGTCTAACAGTGGCTCTGGTAGCACTGGTATCGATCAGAAATTATACATGGTTGCCATTCACCTCACTCCCAACAAATGGACCATTCTACTCTATCTCTAAGACTGTCAAGCACATATTCTTCCTCCCCCTCTGTCATTGTCACTGGGAATTGTCAAAAGCCAAAACTGCCATTATCAAATACAGGAAACTGTTACAATGCATTCTGATTTTGGTTCTGGAAAGGTTTTAAGTATGACTTGAGCAACTAGTTAATAATGCATCTAGGCTTTACCATTTTGTGTCGAACCATTTGGGCTTGTAGCACTTGCATCATCAGGACCTCTTTCTACACTGGTAAGTTTTGCATTTGCATTTTGTTCAGGATGAAGAAGTGCCTGATCTTGTCACAATAATGACAAGGAGTAATTTTCTTTAGAGTTGCGACATTCAAACAAGAATTCTGATCAACCAAAATCACTCTACCTTGACTTAAACCTCATTGTGTACCGTGTACTCCTGCTTTTGCACCAACATCTTGCATACCACCTGATTTACTGCAAACGGCTGGTCCTTAAACGCTCTCTGAGTAAACGTTTTCTGCTTCATTCCTTGTTCCTCACTTCAATATTTTGCATTCCTCAGCCAACTACACTTTGTTGTATATGCGCACTGATCTCTGGTCTTAACCCAATAACAAACTGAGATACAACGAATCAGATATCACTGACATTGGGATATTTTCTCCTTCTGTGCTGTTGAAATGCCTAAAGCAATGACCCAAAATATTCATGCAATGATTCTTTTGGCTCTTATGAGGTTTTGTGATCTTTTGTTTAAATCTTGGAGGAACTTTGCCTTTCAGGAAAGTAATCCCTGCTTCGTTGTTCTCCTTCAATATAGAGATGGTACATTAGTGCATACCTCTCTCATTGGCTCTTTACATGGCCAGTGCACAACAACCTTACATTCAGCCCACAAATCATTTGGCACCACAATGCTAAGACCATTTTCAAATCAATCCACAACACCTTTGACATGTTGTCAAATCAGTCAACCGCTGTGTCCCACTGCACAGGTTTGTCTCTTGTTCAGCAAAACTGTTTGTAAATTTTGCAAAATAACCTCTGCTCCATTGTATATGGGTGAATACTCTTCTTGGATAATCCAATTCTTCTTCTTCCACATCTTGTGAACCTGACTTTTTATTTTTCCCATCTACTTCTGATTATTTCTTTTGCTTTTAATGCTTTTTGGGCCATTCATTTCTATTCTCTCAAAATCACTCCATTTATGGATGCATAGTACCAAGTCAGTTAAAAGGGAAATCCATTTCTGAAGAACGCATTGTCTCAATTGCTCCATCATCTAATAGTACCTTGTAACATCTCTGCAAAGGAAAACTCTTTGAAAGGTCAGATCACTTAATGTATTGTGTGTGATTGCTGCAGTCTTGTAATCTCCTTAATTAAATTAATTATATCTCCTGATTCAAATGTTCATGAACCAAACATTCTCTAATAATAATAATAGTTCCTCTAATAGTTTTGAAACATTAAGTGGTCTCTCCTTTTGGGGTTTTTTGGGTGACTTGCTGTTCTACACTTTCTGTCTTTCTAAGTCATGCTGCTTCTTCATAACCATTGAGGAAAAATCCCATCGTCAAATAAATTGTCTTCTCCCTGGTTTACTGTTATTGTAAACAGAATCCTTTCCCTATCTGTAAAAATCATACTTTTTTCTCCAATTCTGTCACAGTTTGTATTCTTGAAGACCTTCTAACCAATCTCTATTAACCCCTTCGACGCTCATGACGAGCTGGGCTCGTCATGAGGTAGCCTCCTCGCACGCTCATGACGAGCCCAGCTCGTCATGAATAATGGGTTTTTGCATATTCCAGCACAGCAGGGGAAAATGCGCCGCAACGATGCGGTTAAATATGCACACAATCGTCATCAACCAGTCACAGCGCAACTGTACACCAATCAACCTACCGCAGTGCGGAATACTATGTCACATGATTTCACTCAGCAGTTCACCCTTTATAATTTCTATCGTACACACAATTCGACAACATTAAACAGCAAAAATAAACAATCTTTGTCTATTCCACTAAAGAAAATTAGAAACATTTCACCAATTGGAATATTACGTTTTTTTACAAATTCCAACTTCTCACACAAAAAGATTATTATATTCACAGGTGACATCTTGACCAGCAGGAAGTCACTCTACTGAATGTAGCGTCACCCTTTGTGCAATCACGGTCTGCCAACATCAGTCAATAGTAATACAATCCCAACAGTTTATTAATATCCTAATCTCAATTTGTGTAGTCTATGGTACCTCATGATTTACACCACAAACCTTTAGCAGTCCAGAAGCCATGAACCAATTCTTATTAAATGTCTTCTACACTTTTTTCAATATCTGTGTATCTATGCAGGGATCTTAGTCAATGCAGAACTTGATAACTCCTCAACTTCTTCACAGTACTGATCTTCAGGAATAGCACCTCCCTGTAGAAAAACTCCTGGTAGCCTTTTAAACTAGGGCTCTCATCCACGCGACAGATCTTGCCCACAAGCCCTGCATATTTCTGGACAGAAAAAAATAGATCAACACAGGTTCCCCCACCTGCTTCCTGTCTATTCAGATGCTCCGCAAGGTCTTCAAATGACTTTCCGTCAACACAAGATGAACCATCCCCCAAGGCCTAGTCACAAACTGCCTAGGCTATCGTAACACAGTCAATGCAGGAATCTCCTCACACCTCCTGAAGAGACTACAGTTCATACAGAATTATGCAGCCAGACTCATCCTTGATCACCCCAAGTGAACCTGCATCACCCCCACCTCAAGAAACTCTAGTGACTCCCCAGTCAGAAGAGTTGTAAATTCAAGATGCTGACCTGGCTGTTTGAACATGCCCACCTCTGCAGCATGATCCCCAGCACCTGGATACCCCCACGGGTGCTAAGCCGTGCTATAAAAGTCTTGTTAGAATTAATTTGCCAATCAACATATACATTTCTCAAAACATTTAAATCTCATACTCCAAAGTACTACTTAACAAACACAACGATAATCACAAATCACACCACATCTTCCTATTAATACTCACACCTCCAAAACAGCAACTGCCAATGAAAATCGCACATTGTCAGTCTTCAGGTGCTACGCTTTGGGCTTTGGGACTTTGGCATTACTCTGACTCAGGAAAGTATTGTATATATCTCCTCTTCTCATTGCGTAAACAGTCTCTCTGCTACCAGCTTCTGCTGGAACGTGATTCAATCTAAATAAACATGATTTAGCAACTCTAACTCACATCAACAGGTTTGGGTCCCACTCAAGGTCTTTCTTCTTACTTCTCTGCGACAGACCTTTTACATATTTTGTAAGAAGATCAGGAGTTATTCATCACACAAATCCTAATCTCAATACTATTTCTAGGTTCAGTCAATAAGGAAAGTGTTGATTAATTGTAAGGGTTTTATTTTCTGTAAAAGATTTAGCAACTTGGTGAGGGTAGCAAAATGGCCTCACATTAGTGTTGATCTGCTGGTCAGGGTTATAATCCGAAAAATATCCTTACTTGTCGCCACCATCCATTGAGAAAACAACAATATATACATTACTCTGCATTCAAGGTGAGAGCTGGCGAGCAGAACGCCACCATCTGAGCGCTATGTGAAATGTTTTTGACCGGAACAATGACTGCCCAACATGGCGGCTCCCACAAACCATTATAGCACAGCTGCAGATAGAGAGGTGCTGGCGAGTACTTGAAATAACGGATGTCTTGCATTCTGAGAGTGGCAAAGCGTGGGAAAGATGAGTGCTGCCCGTAGACCCAGCTAAATACGGTAAGGAGGAATGCACCAGAATACTGCGAGCTTAACAGCAGGCAAACAAGCGGCTACCAGCGGGGGCTGATGAGAGGTGCGCAGCCTTCTATTAGAGCGGCACAAGTGCGATATAGTAAAGCAACGTCGGCCCTGGCAGTGCTGCCCCTCTGCTCCAGTCAGTGACAATAATGGGCTTGCTGTGATAGCGGAGCTGGCGGATTGCTGCTGCGGACACTGGAGACACGCTTGCTGCCTGGTGTGATTGCAAAAATGCCTGTCTGAAAGGATTGCACTTGACCACGTTTGGCTGCAAGCATCGCACTATGGGCAAGAGTAAGCAGATCGCTTTCACTATTCGAATTTCTGAGACCTGGGGTGGCACTGAGTAGTGTGGGCCGGATGACTGTCCTCTGAGGAAGCTTATAAAAATGCTTCGCGCAAGAACTCTTCAATTCATTATTTATTACATGAACCAAAAACTAAGCATGGGCGAATTTTGCGAATTCGCGATTCGCGAATTTGCGGATTTGTGAATTCGCGATCCGCAAAATTAGCGAATTTGTGCAAATTTGCAGATTTTTATATTTTTGCGTGTTCGCGGGGCGCTTTGCGTGTTCGCGGGGCGTTTTGGCATGTTCGCGGGGCGCTTAGCGTGTTCACGTTTTTTTTTTGGGTGAGACCGTGATGCGCTCTCTGGTTCATCACTGCCACTCTCTCGTTTTTTATGCCCTTCTGCCCTTCTGCCCTCTGTATCACTCGTTTTTGTGCCTTTCTGCCCTCTGCCCCACTCGTGTTTGTGCCCTTTTGCCCTCTGCCCCACTCGTTTTTGTGGTCTACTGCTTTCTGCCCCACTCGGGGGGTGGGGGGGTCTTCTGTGCGAGTTCAAGTGCCTCTTGTGTGTATAAATGGTCAGAGACCGATCAGAGCAGCAGATGAAGAGAAAGAAGCTCCTGGTCACAGGAACAGCACGAGGATTGCGCTCGTGAAAGTCAAGGATACAAAGGCCTCTATCCAGCATCACAGCTGAATTTCGACTGTAGATTTGGGAAGAAGGCACACCTGCCCAGCCTCGACGACGCTCACGATTGTTTTTGGGCTGATGAATGAGTCACTGAATTTGAGCTTCAACTAGTTCCAGCGACCATGTGTGTGTTACTATGCAATCGCACCGATGTGCGCAGGGGTCCCTTGAGTGAGCTGTCAGCACGAGGATTGCGCTCGTGAAAGTCAAGGATACAAAGGCCTCTATCCAGCATCACAGCTGATTTTCGACGGTAGATTTGGGAAGAAGGCACACCTGCCCAGCCTCGACGACGCTCACGATTGTTTTTGGGCTGATGAATGAGTCACTGAATTGGAGCTTCAACTAGTTCCAGCGACCATGTGTGTGTTACTATGCAATCGCACCGATGTGCGCAGGGGTCCCTTGAGTGAGCTGTCAGCACGAGGATTGCGCTCGTGAAAGTCAAGGATACAAAGGCCTCTATCCAGCATCACAGCTGATTTTCGACGGTAGATTTGGGAAGAAGGCACACCTGCCCAGCCTCGACGCCGCTCACGAATGTTTTTGGGCTGATGAATGAGTCACTGAATTTGAGCTTCAACTAGTTCCAGCGACCATGTGTTTGTTACTATGCAATCGCACAGATGTGCGCAGGGGTCCCTTGAGTGAGCTGTCAGCAGTGGCACGAGGATTGCGCTCGTGAAAGTCAAGGATACAAAGGCCTCTATCCAGCATCACAGCTGATTTTCGACGGTAGATTTGGGAAGGAAGGCACACCTGCCCAGCCTCGACGACGCTCACAATTGTTTTTGGGCTGATGAATGAGTCACTGAATTCGAGCTTCAACTAGTTCCAGCGACCATGTGTGTGTTACTATGCAATCGCACCGATGTGCGCAGGGGTCCCTTGAGTGAGCTGTCAGCAGTGGCACGAGGATTGCGCTTGTGAAAGTCAAGGATACAAAGGCCTCTATCCAGCATCACAGCTGATTTTCGGCGGTAGATTTGGGAAGAAGGCACACCTGCCCAGCCTCGACAATGCTCACGATTGTTTTTGGGCTGATGAATGAGTCACTGAATTTGAGCTTCAACTAGTTCCAGCGACCATGTGTGTGTTACTATGCAATCGCACCGATGAGCGCAGGGGTCCCTTGAGTGAGCTGTCCATCATCCTGTAACTAATAGATAAAATAACTAATAGATAAAATAAAGCAGGTGCTCGAGCACCTGCTTTATTTTATCTATTAGTGCTTCCTGTAGAAGCTAACTTAGTAACTATTTTAGGATGGCGCTGGCAGCTTGCCGGCCCCATCCTAAAATAGTTACAACAACTTCAAGCTTGAAGGCTTGAACTTTTGCCCCCCGGATCCGCCGCTCGCGGATTTGCGGATTTTCGGTAAATTCGCGGGAGTTCGCAGATTGCGAATTTACCGAAAATCCGCAAAATCCGCGAGCGGAACGGATTTTGTGCTCATGCTTACCGAAAACTTCTCAGCTTAATTTACCATTCTTACTAAAGAGGAACCCCCCCACCAAGATAACCCCAACAAACCCAGAAGCAACTGACTCCTAATCTGATAAAAAACAACCTAAAACCTGTTTTAGCGTGGCAAACCTAAAAAACCTCCCTAGAAGCTTAAAACCTAATACCTAAGGGGAAAGGGAAAGAAAAGTGTAAATAAAACAAACAAGGGGAGGGGCGGTGGGGCAAAACAAACTCTGCTAACCCACCTCCTGCCTACGCCGTTCCTTTCCCGCCGTTGCCGCTCCTATTTATGTCCTCTGCCTCCTTCTCTTATACCTTCCTAATTGCCAACTGTCCCTGTGACCAGCCCTCGCGTGAACCTACCCAGGGAGAGACCGGCTCGCGCACAGCTCTCCCTGGATCCCCCCTCGCGCAAGAACTCACTGTCCACAACTTCTTAGTTAGCAAGAAAGGCCACTTTAATAAGACAGGGGTAAACCAAATACTGATCAAACATCTTCAATTCATTATTTATTTCATGAACCAAAAACTTCTCAGCTTAACTTACCATAAAGAGGAAACCCCCCCACCAAGCTAACCCCAACAAACCCAGAAGCAACTGACTCTTGTTGATACCCCCTCCTTTCCTTTAACTGCCCTTTGAGGATGGACCAACCCGCTCCAGGCTGCCTACCCCCCATCAAAACCCGCCAACCAGGAAAAATGAGTAGAGTTTTCCTGCCCCACCAAGAGAAGTCAAACCTGTTCTTTAGAACACCACAGCTGCACCTCCAAAAGTGTAGCCAGCAAATCCCGCAATTCCAGCAAATAGAAAAGACTGAGCCATCAGTGAAAGGTGAACCCCATCTTCCCGAAAAAGGTGACTTTCATCAAGCTGTAAATACGTGTAAGCCAAAATGTGAACATCAATCCCTGCACAAAAAAGTCTCATAGCTCTATTCAGCTTCCTCAATGCTCATTCCATGGCTGCGTGATCCCGCGCTCCTCTCCAATGTAGGTGCGGTACAAACTATGTCCAAATCACCACGGTGCACAGCCAGGTGTCCTTGATGACCGCCAGGTCCAACTTCATCATCTGTATTAAAGTCAGGCCAGAAAGAGCCACCAGATCGTTCTCACCCAGGTGAAGTACCAGTAGATCTGGAGGCCCCCCACGCATACAGCAGACAGTAAAGAAATCAAACCCCCCCAATGCATTGCCCCTTTTCCATGCCAAGACCTCATGTGTACAACTGTTGAGTCCCAGGGATCTCCCATAAATCTGCCGCTCAGCATAAACCGTGGACCATTTGACGAAGGAGTGTCCCACGATCCAAATTGTCCATTTACTGTGTACCATCCTGTGCAAAGGACCTAGGCAAAAAACAAAGACACTCCATGGAAATCTTGCAGAACAGTTAACCATATGGACAGATCCGCCCTGACCGCTGCAGAAAGGCGCACCCGATGATGAGGGACATAGGCTGTCCTTCTCTTGAGCTTGCCGCACCGGCAGCGTCTTGTCAGCAACTTGCTCCCCAAACAACTCATCACCAATTCCAATAGACCTGGTCCGCTTAGGCGCAATCCCCTCCCCCTGTTGCCAAACAGACCACCAACCCGTCTTACCTTTTGGCAACTGCGACTGCCATTGGTGAAACAGCGCAGGGCCCACCCGCTGAGACTGGATGGCCAAGGGAGCTCAGACATTTGCGTGATCCGCACCAGACACCTGCAAAATACTAAGAGAACTGGGTTGTCCAAAACCCCCTAGTTTATCTTGCACTGCAACCTGTCCAACATCCCCATCACGTAATTGACCCTCCTCCAGGTCATAATCATCAACATCCGGAATTAATGCATCATCATGTCCAAAATATTCCCCAATGCTACCAGGCAACTCGCCATCTCCAACACCACCATCATAAAATTATATCCAACGTTATGCCATCACCATGTTCAACATAGTCCCACTGCCACTGGCATCCCCCCATCACCAACTCCAATATCATAAAATTGCCATTGAATATCATTATTGTCCACTCCGGCGCCCGTCGCAGAAAAGAAATCCACTCCAGATACCTTTCCTGTGCCCCCCCAGACCGAACCGCAGCGGGTTCAACCGGCAACTTCCTCTTGCCAGCTGATGACTCGCTCACTGTAGGTGTAATCCTGCCCATGCGGCCGCTCAAGCCAGACTGCGCCAGACCAAAAACCCCACATCCCCCACTGCGCCATCCAAAACTGGCCCTGAATCAGAACGTGGGCACACCCACACCCAATGACCACCCTGGGAAGCCGGGACCATCTGCTGAGCCACCTCCCCACCACCCCTCCCCTGGGGGCCCGTGCCAGTACATGCCACGATGTCAGCCTAGGTCCTCTGTTACCCGCACCCACAACCATGCCCGGGTGACCTATAGTTAGTAATGTCTTGTGGAAAAGGGGCAGCTGCAAAACATCCCCCGGAGCCACTGTCCCATTTTCCAAAATCGCTGCGCCACCACAGGCTGTGCTTTCCGACATGGCCTCAACTACATGCACCCCACGTCCACCAGAAAAGGGGCTGCTCCACAGCCCCAGCCACCGCAGCCACCCTGGGCACATCAGGGGCTACCTGACTGTGAGCCAAAGGGGCAGGACTCACCATATAAAGCCGCCCTGCAATCTGTGGAAATTGGCCCGGTCCATTAAAGAAAATTCTACTTTCAATGACTATGGAAGTGCCTTCCCAGTGTGTTCTTGTGGTTTGAGAGGCTGCCATTTATTGCAGTATTATCCTTCTATCTGTGTTTGGGACTCGTTTGTAACAAGCACACGTCACTTTTCTCTTGTAACACACTGTTTGCTACCTCTCACATTTTTGCTGCTTTCGATACTTGCACAAGTGCCACCATTGCCTTCATAACGTGTGTTCCTGTGTTTCAGTGTCCTCCATTCATTGCAGTATTATACCTCCACTTTCACTTTATACGCTTTTGTAACCTGCACACACATGTCACTTTTTCCCCCTGAAATGCACCGTTTGCTACCCCTTGTATTTTGTTGGCTCACGACTGTCAGTTGTGCCTCATGTAATGTAACGTTTGCTTTATAATATGTTCACTTGTAAATGTTCTCATGTATCAGTTCTGTTCCTATTGTGAAGCACTCTGACATCTACGGGTAAAGTCCGCACTATATAAAAACGCATAAATAATAATAATAAACCTTCAGTGCCGCTGAGGCCTGTAGAATCCCTCCGCACAGCAACAGACCTGCCCAGCACCCCAGCACTCACAGCCATCTTACCCCTCCCAGCAGAAAACAGCACCGAGTGATGAACTGCCCATGGCCCCACCCCTCGACCAGACATGCCAACCCTCCCGATTCAGGCGTGAGACTACCGATTTCAAGGCTAGTCTCCCGCCTCCCGATTCCTGCAAGCAGAAACCCGATTCCTAGGGGTTTCAGCTGCCAGGGCTTGGTATTGTGTAAAGTGCTAATTCTACCAGCAATAGTCAGAGTGGCCATGCAGGGGCTCTAGAAGGGGTGAAAAACCAACAAAGTGTCATTAACAAGGGAATGGTCTTTGAAAGACCTGTGAAGTACTGGGGGCGGGGGGCGGGCGGGGCGGCTGTGTGTTTGCACGGAAAGCCTGTTTCAGTCTGGGCTGTTACCAGGGGGGGCGTGGGGGAGGCAGGGGGGATAATGCACTGCCAGCAACCTGCCAGACCAGTGTACAACACTTGCATCACCGTCTCTCTCCCTGCCATTATGATCCATACTTCTGAAAGGTAAGAAAAAAACGTGCATTTGCGTTTCAAATGTCCGATCCTGCAGCAGCACACTTCCGAAGCCCATACATGCCAGTAACCCGATTTAAGGCCCCATTCTCCCGATTTTGTTTTTAAAATCTCCCTCTTTGCTCTTCTGAAATGTTGGCATGTATGCCCTCGACCTCGCGGCCCGCCCCCCAAGACCTCCCCCACCCGTCCCAGACACACACTCGGCTCCCAAAGGAGACTTACGGGACTTCGTCGGGCCGCCTGAAAACGCGGGGAGTGTCCACCGACGCCACCGCACCGGACACGTCCTCCGCTGGCATGGCCGTCGCCATCGTCCTCGTCTGCCTGCAGCGCCAAGCAGGCAGACACCGCCTTCGCTACGCCTCCGGCCGCCTTCCTGGTGGGGCGCGCTATCCCCACCCACTCTTCCCCAGTAACACCCGGCAGCAGAAAGTCTTCCCCGCCCGTATGTCTTGGAGAGCCTGCTGAACTTCCGACGACGCCTCAATGTCACCCCCAGGCCCGGTAAGTGGCGCAACTATTAAAGTATCCTGGGCAAAACAAACTCCTCTAACCCGCCTCCTGCCTACGCCATTCCTTTCCCGCCGTTGCCGCTCCTATTTATGCCCTCTACCTCCTTCTCTTATTACCTTCCTAATTGCCACCTGTCCCTGTGGCCAGCCCTCGCGCGAACCTACCCAGGGAGAGACCGGCTCGCGCATAGCTCTCCCTGGGTCCTCCCTAAGGCCCAAGTTGGAGACTCTGGTAATCGCTGCTACAAAGTAACTGTGAAAACTGTGCCGTGCAGATCACATTAGAGGTGAATACTATTGCAAATTGCTGTAGTGGTGGCTGCGACACAGTAGGAGTTTACAGAGTGACTCTCTTTAACATAAATAGGACGCACGAGGCTGGAACTGCACGCTATAGGACATAGTGCATTTACGTCAACGTGCTCAGAATCTGCATACAGTGCGTAACGGGGAAACACATTGTAAGACATTGCCGTTTGAGCTGCAAAGCGACGTGACCAGCATTAGTCTGCAGATATTGCAGCGAGCTGTGGTGTCGGGCCAGAAGGCATGGGGTGCAGCCTGAACAAGACAGCTTATGGTGCCAACAGTGTGAAAGAGCAGGACTGCTGGTTTAGAGGGCATGGGACAATGTCTGCCTCCGTGAAAAGTTGTGAGATGTAACAGGACTAGAACCAAGGGCAATGTAGAATACTAGCATATTGCAGTGAAGAAGTAATCTGGTTACATGGTATATCACATATCCCAGGAGAAAGATATACACAGCAATTGCCTATCTTGTGAACAAACACGACAGAAGCATAGGACAGCACACAAAAAGCACCAGCACTATCTTAGAGCCGACTAGCGCAAAAAAAATTAGGTGGTTCATTCATTCATACTGTGCTAAGAGACAACGGGGCAGATATATCAAGCCTTTTGCGACTCGCAAAGGCCGAAATTCGCAGAATTACGGCCTTTGTGAATCGCAAACGGCCTTTTTGCATGTTTTTGAATGTATCAAAAAATCGCAATTTAAGGAATCGCAAAAAATTGCGATTCCTTATTTTGCCATAGCATTTAATGCTATGTATGTAGCAATATCAAATTGCGAATTTTGGTTAAGAAATCGCAAATTACCACCAACTTGTTGTTGATGGTAATTTGCGAATTCTTTTAATAAAGCACAATTTGTCATTTTTTAAGGTGGCATGTGACGCACACACATGCCCATAGGGCATGTATGTGCGCCATATGCACACACATTTACATTTCAGGGGTGCAGCAGGCTGTCTTTGAGACACCCCTGCACCCTGGAAATAATTTTCAAATTGCGATTTGCAAATTGCGAATTCGCAATTTGAGAATTACTGCACAATCATTCCTATGGGCCTCCTGGAGCATAGGAATGAATGGGAAAATATTCCTTAATTGCGAATTCGCTAATTGCGAATTCGCAAATAAGGAAGATTTAGAAATCGCTACAAAATAGCGATTTTTTTGATACATGCCATTTTGCGATTTCTAAATAGCGATTCCTTAACAATCGCTATTGAGAAATCGCAAATGGCTATCTTGATACATGTGCCCCAACATGTGTAGCTGCACCAGTGTGTTTATTCTGTGGAATACTAATAGCTGTTGTGTGTGCTAAAGAGGGCACTGTACACAACTGTATGCACAAATCTGGTGTTCATATTTGCAGGTCTGTCCATGTGATGATAAAGGAAACATGGGCAAGAGGGATACGCAACAATCTAAGCTCCCATTCGAATCCAGACAGATTACAAAATCCCAAAAGCAAATTGATTCGGATGCCGACCTGGAAACAGGCACCAAATTTGAATGTCTGATGCTTGCCATGCAACACAGTTTGCAATCGAAAGACAATAAAATAGACACACTCAATCTTTGCATGGATAATGTGGCAACGAACCTCGACAAACATGGCTCACGATTACCTGAAGCGGAGCAGCGCATCTCTACCACAGAAGACCAGGGAGAGGACGTAAGTGTGCTTTTGCGCACAAATGGAGAAACTCTTGGCAGTGACACAGGCAAAGAAGGAGGACCTTGAAGCCAGGTAACAATTTACGTATCACAGGTGTGCCAGAACCTACCAACACTGGCAAAATGTAGCTTTATGTCGAGGCCATGCTAAAAGAAATGCGGGGCGAAGAACATTTTTCGTCCATGTTAGTCATGGAGCATGCACACCGACCCCAGAGCTCCGCCACGCTCTATCATTGCCAGACTACTAAATTATCGTGATTGCGATACTGCACTCCATCTGGCCAGGGAAAAAGACCCTACAACTTATCAGGCATGGAGGTTGTGCTGTTTCCTGACTTTACAGCAGCTGTACAGCAAGCGAGGCGTGAATTTCATTCAGTGTAGAAAGAAATGCAAACAATGAAAATTCAATATGCAATGCAAAACCCCGCGCGGCTCCGGATACAACGTAAGGGCAAGACCAAGGTTTTTGCATCACCAAAAGAAGCCATGCAGTTTGTGCGCCTGATAGAATGACAAGAGACGTCAAGAGCAGCCAGCAAGGATGCAGACAATGAGAACTGAGCACATGCACTGCACAGGGCAGTGAAACTTGTAACAATAGTAAGAAGGGTGTGTGGCGCACGTATGAGAATAACTAGCAAGCATTGCTGTTTCTATATTATGTGGATAGTGGTCTCGCTACACTACTGGGATATGAACATAAGCTATGTAACATGTATACTGAATATGTGGCAACGATTTTTGTGACATTGATACGTACACTCTGGTGTCACAATCGTGTCTTCCCATGAGTGGAGACTCAATGATTACTTGATCTCCGGTCCATTAAGGTTCAGCTGGATGGGGGACTTAATATAACTCCCTCAATACCCACTTGTAATAATGTGCAGGTCTGATGGCTACTGGCGACCTCCCTAGAGGGTAAACCCCACATTGGTTTAAGGTTGTATTTGGACACCGGATAAGGTGTTACCATTTGATAAGTGACATGCAGTTGCATGAGTCTGTTATTTTGTTTAAAATGGGAATCCTTACATAATTGGGATGCTGAAGTGAGTGGGAGAGGTGGTTTGGCAACTATATAAGTGCAAAAGCATGGTGGGCATGGTACAGTTGTTCATAACAGCATATACACAATCAGACGACACAGATAAATGACCTGGCGTAATAGGTAATGACAGAAATGGCAGGTAATACTGGTAATATAATATCCTGGATGACATGGAAATCTTACAGGCCAGATCATGCCTCCTTCTCCCCCTTCTCAAACACACAGAAGACTCCAAATTATAAAGAGCGAAAATCCTGGCTCTCCTGTTGACAAATGTGGGGGCTTCAGGACTCAACCATTGTGAGATAACACACAACTGGATCAGAGACATTGCTATAAACAAAAAAGCATATCTCGTTCTTTCTACTGACACAGTGCCTTCACCCTCCATTATCACCATTTCCGGAGAGATGGTGATCGGAATATTGAGCGGTGAATATATAAAGCACTCAACATCATGCAAGAATACCCCCAACTTTGGACACGAGTAAGACATGTGAATATCATGAGCTGCTTGTAGCCCTTACCTAGCACAGCAATCACCCTTACGGCCCCCCCATTTCACAATTTTTGCCGGTGTATAATACAGGTCGAACATTGCCATATATCTTTGAGTCCGTAGGCTACCGGAAACTAGGACATAGCTTGCTAGGTCAAATGCTGGTCTTATGTCCACACCTGTCTAACCAACTTTGCCCTCCCACTTAACATTCTGTAGCTCGAGGTCGTCCGGAAAGTCAGATAGAAGATGTTGATAAATTTTCCCTATTGTAGCCCTTCTTTGAATTAATTCAAATAAACTAACCTTATCAAACATATTGGAGGTTTCATTTTGATGTTTATCAATGAAGCTTCTAATCTGAAGGTATTTAAAAAAGTTGTGAGTGTTCAGATGAAACTTATCCTTTTAAAAGGAAAAGGATGCCATTTGCCCGCCAGTACCTAAATCACCTATGTCCTTCAACCCCAATGTCTGACATCTAAAGATAATCTGATCCTGAAAAATAGCAGGCAAATGTCGAACAGCCATAAAGGGGGTATAAAAATGTATGTTCGCAATTGACCATTTATGCCGAATTTTCAGTCAAATTGAGAACTTTGGCCCCTATAACCTTGAACCTTGTTTTCTTAAAATAGCTCAGTTCAAGAATTCGCATCAGGACACCCTCAGCAGCCTCCCCCAAACCCAGCTCATTAATAGTAGGTCTGTTAGGGAGCGGAACCTCAGCACTATCTCCCAGCAGTGGTAACCCAAAGTGTTGAAGCATCGCAGCCCAATAATATAGTAGAAGATTCGAAACCGACCAGCCGCCACGATCCCTAGAAAGATACGTCCATTTAGCTGCCCTGTGCGAGCGGGGATATCCTGAAAGGAACCCATAGCAGATCCTTTCGGCCATGGCCAAGCTTCTTTGTGACAGCTCTAGTGGAATAGTTCTAAATAGATACAAGAACTTTGGGAGAACCAGCATTTTAAGTACGTTACAACGGCCAGATAGAGAAAGATGTGATCTAATCTTTCCAACTTGACATTGCCAGATTCAATCACCGGAAGGATATTCAAATCGGTGATATTGTCTACAAGAGCAGTGATTTTCACCCGCAGATATGTTGCTTCTATAACCACAGGAGCTTCGGTTGGACCCATAGCAGTTGATTGAATGACTTGCATTTTTAAGACATTCAACCTATAGCCTGACAGCCGGCCAAACTGTTTGGCAAGAGTCTTTAAAGCAGAAAAAGCTGAAACGACATTGCTAGTTTTTTTTTAGTTTTTTTTTTTAGAGAGTTTTATATAGCGCGAACTTGAACCGAACCAAATCAGTTATCAGAGCACTTTACATAGCATCAGTTACGTTACATGAGGACACACTTTCATTTATTTTTTTATTTTTTTTTAGGCACGGGGAGATTAAGTGATTTGCCCAGAATCACAGGGGGATTTTGGCGTCGTTACCGAGACTCGAACCAAGTACCCCAGGTCCGAGGTCGAGCGCCTTAGCCGTTAGGCCAACCCCTCTCGACATCGTCCGCATAAGCTAGCGTCTTATGCTCTGTAGCATTGACCCTAATAGGCAAGATGTCCAAGTTGCCTTCAATTTTACTGAGGAAGGGATCAATGTACAGAGCAAAAAGCAAGGGTGAGCAGGGACACCCTTGCCTGGTGCCCCTGCTGAAGTTAAAGAATGCGGACTCCAGACCAGAAATACGCAGTGTTGCGAATGGGGAGATATACAATGACTGAATAGCCTGAATATATTTTGTGCTGAAGCCCTACCTACGAAGGACTGCCCATAGAAACACCTAGGCGACCCTGTTGAACGCCTTCTCGGCATCCAATAGATCACCCCGAGGGGAGAGAGAGTGACTTGAGCCCAATCCAGTAATGCGATGACCCACCGAACATGGTCAGTTGTGTCCCTACCCGGGATAAACCCATACTGGCGTGACAAGACCAGTCGGATGATGACCTTCGCAAGTCTAGTAGATAGAATTTTAGAGTATATTTTACTATCAGTGTTTATCAGGGAGATAGGTCGAGCTTATCTTTCTTCTTAAAAAGAACGATCGTAGTTTGACGCCATGAATCCGGTATACCACCCCGGTGCTGCCCTAAAAACTGGTAAGATGTCCTGTCGGATCTCTAAACAGAACACTCTATAGAAATCCAAAGGAATGGCCTCAGGACCAGCGGCCTTGCCGTTAGCCAGTGATTTTTTTGCCAACTCGACCTCCTCCCACATAATTGGGGCAGAGAGAGCCTCATTCTGCTCAGTTGTAACTTGGAGGGTGTTGATATCCTGAAAGAAATCCTGAGCCAGAGACTCAGTTTGAGGACTAAGATTATCTTCCACATAGAGCTCAGTATAAAACTTCTGGAACACACCCATAACCCCCTCCAGAGTGTCCTGAACATTGCCTTGGTGATCCTGAATTCTGGTAATGAGATTTAACATACTTTTCTGTTGTAGCCTTTTGGCAAGGATTCTACCTGAGTTTTCCCCATATTCATACATCATTGTGCAATACTGCAAATATTTAGCGGCCAGGTCCGGCCCAAAGAATTCAAGAGGTTTAGACTTAATTATGGCAACAGACTGCTGACTCTAATCTATATTACGGCCCTCCTTGATAATACGTGTTAATTCCATCTCTGCCTCCCTGAGCTCCTAAAAAAAGGCCCTTGCTCTGCTCCTGCCTAGATTTCCATTGGAAGGCTGCAAAACTCTTGTTCTCCCCATGCACAGCGGCCTTAAGTGTGTCCCATACTATGCACTCAGAGGCACTTCCCCTATTAATGTTTAAAAATTCAATTAGGCACTTCCTCATATGATCCTGATAAGCCTGGACCGATAATAATTTCCTCTCAAATGTTCATGTTCTAAGAGCACTGGGCCGGTGGGAAAACGGGCACTCTACGATCAGAGGATTGTGGTCAGATAGAATTCTGGAGGAAACAGAGATAGAAGCCGCCTCCGCTACCTGATCAGACATAAAGAAATAGTCCAATCAAACCATTTTATTGTGTGGGGCAGAATAATATGTATGGCCATCTTTGTCTTTATTGTGTCCATACCAAAGATCAATCAAAAATTTTTCCTGAGTTAATGTCTGAAGGGCCCTGAAAACCCTGGGTTTCCTTCCGATATACTTTTGAGCCCCTGCTAAGTTAAAGTTTCCAGGCAGGTTGATATTCATGTCTCCGCAGACAAGCATGGGATGTGGCCACGCCGCTAGTTCTAGGTTCAGAAATGTTATCACTTCTGAATCATCCAAATTTGACCCGTATATCGTGCAGATGATTAAGGATCTATTGTTAACCACTACTTCAGCTAAAACCCATCTGCCTGCACTGTCCTCTCGAATTTTTTTACAGAACCCGATCCCTCGCTTCAGTTAAGATGGCCACCCCTCTGATCGTAGATATCTTTCGAGAACATACCATCAAATCATAGCCAGGGACTTTCAGCCACTCCCGTTTAGCCCAGGGTATGTGCGTCTCTTGTAGACATAGGACATCCAGTTGCATAATGTGGACAATTTTTGAAAAACAAAGCCAGTTTTTTTGCCATCATTAAGACCACATATGTTTCGCAACTTACCCTGCCCCATTTAAACTCAAGAAAAAACCTAATCTCCACTGTGAACCGTTCTCCATTTTAGTCACACATTCTGGGATAACACAATACCTACTGATAACAAAAACAGTACACATACCATGACTATAGCATAAACCTGCACTTTTAGTGACCCCCACCCCACCACCTCTCCCCCTTGCCCCCCCTATGACTCCTCTCACCCGTCAAACCCAAAACTCCCCCACCCCAAACCCCCAACCCCTTCACCCCCCTTATAAGGCAGCAGGACCAACATCCTTGTGATGGAATTAGCTGGTTTCGCCTGCTCTCACCTAGATCCCTCCCTCGATCGTCAGAAACACCCAAGGGTTTGAATCAATTGCAGTCCAAAAAAAACAAAAGAAGAAAAGACCCTAATACCCCCGAGCAATCAGCTCATACCCCATTTTAGAACATTGAGGCTCCTGGAAAAGAGAAGCAGAGAGAAAAATCAAACATTGCTAACTCCTTTGCCTGAACTTCAGAAAGAAAAAATCTGGTCTGGCCCTGCTGAATTATTTTCAGTTTAGAGGGAAAGAGCAAGAATGCTTGGGCACTCTTCGCCTGAAACAGTGCTAATAATTGGCGGAGCTGCCACCTCTGCTCCACAGTCGCCGGACAAAAGTCTGGCATAACAAAAAACTTGCAGTCTTTCCCTACCATCTTCCTATCTGGCCTAGCTTGGTCGTAGATCTTCTCCCTAGCCAAGAAATTGTTCAGGCAGATTAATAGTGCCCGGGGCTTATCACCAGACTGGCCAGACTTCTGACTTTGCCTAAACAGAAACCGATGTGCACATTGCACTTTCAATTGCCAATCCCATTGCTTTACATCTGGAAAAGCTTTGGAAAAGAGTTCCACGATGAACTGTCTGATGTCCAAGCCTTCCGGAACTTCTGGAACCCCCAGAATCCTGAGGTTATTCCTCCTGACCCTTTTTTCGAGGTACGTTAATTTCCAAAGCATGTCATTCCTTTGTGTTTTGATAAGATCCGTGATACCCTTCTGAGTTGCCAGATCATCCTCCAAAGTGGAATTCCTCTCCTCAGATTCGACAATTCTGGTAGCGATATCAGAGCATGTCTTTGCCACTATACAAATCGAATTTTGCATCCTCCGACATGCACCCTGTCTAGCACTCTCCTGACGAGTCTCTTCGCGATGGGCCATGATAGTCTGATAAATAACTGAGAGTGTCATCTATCCAGGTAGCAACTGAGAAGGATCAATCACACTACCTCCCCCCGAGGCTATAGGATTAACCTCAGTACCAGGCTGCGTGGAGAAGGAGTACTCCTAGGCTAGTGATCCCGGGTTTGTGCTTGGCAAAAAGCGCCCCTTGATCTTTCATTGCTTTAAGTACTGTACGGAGGCCAAGGGGCAAGACTTCGTCCCTTAAAACTTCATTAGTACACCAGTAACCAAACTCGCTCTCATCGTCTGCCAATCCTTATCCGGCCCTTCAACCTCTGATGAGAGACTATGTTCGGATAATGAGTAAAATTTGTCTCCCCCTTCTAGCTCCTTTGCGTTGCAATTAAGTTCAGCCAGACCAATATGACTAGCCTCTTGGGCCCCTGTACTTACAATTACACCACTTTGCGGAGGCCTTTCATAAGTATTTTGCACAAGAATACCCCCGCTTTCAGGATGCGTGACTACAACTCCCAAGATTCCATTGGCCCGGAAGGACCGCGTTGGCTGGAGTTCCGTGTTTACTTCTGCTCGATCTAATTTTGTGATGACAACCCGCCATCGGTATCAGCAATGAGACCTGACTCCCCAAGCTCATTCTGAGAAACAACTCCATCCATACAGACAGCACCAGTATTAGCTATGACTATAACAGCGGGTAGCAGTGCAATGGGGATCGAGTCAGCCCCTACCGGCTCCGAGACTGGGACATTCGAGGTCTTGAGAGCCACCGACAGCCCTTGCTTGTTACTTCCCGAAACCACCGGGTCTTTACTTTGCCTGCTTGGAGTTTGAACTGCGCAGGGAGGGTCTGCTTCGATTTGCCTGATACTGCAGACACCGTCTGACTGTTGTCGACATCACCAGCTGCTGTTGTGGCTCCACGGGTAGCTTGAGGCGCTTTCTCTACGCTGGCTGATTTTCCTGGGCTGGCTGCCTGGACTGTGAGTGTCTGGGTTTTAGCAGCCAAATTCTTCAAGGGCAGTTTTGGAGCCATAGCCCCGGGCAAAGACCCAGGCAGTCGGATCAGGCGGCGATGTCCGGAGCAGTATGTGTTTGATCCGACCCAAAGCCACAGAACTTTGCTGGTAAGATGAGTCTGTAGAAGCGGTAACCCCAACAACATGACAATCTTTATATTTTACTCCACATAGGGCAATTGCTCATGCTTCTGCCCCAGGAACGTCAGTGATCACATATCAAGGGAGTTGTCCGGGAAAGAACGCACCACCAGCTCACTCAGCCGAGTGACCGGCCGCCATCTTGCCCATCTTTGCAGTTTTAATGGCGCTTACAGTCATCCTTATTGCTAGATCAAGTCTTACGTGAAGGGGTGAGAGAAGCAATCACGAAGTACTTCACATACAATATAGGTCCAGTACAGAGTGTGGGAACAATATGGAAGGCATTTATGGTGTCAATACGTGGTGTCAGTGTAGGGCTGCCAACAGGTGTTCTCAAATTCCTGAGAGGTACCATAAAGCAGCTTGAAAAAGACTTGAAATCTTAGTGACAAGAGAGACTGGCGTGCTCAATGTTCTGCATGAGGCAGGGATACACATGATAGGGGATGTGCTCAAAGAGTGGAAATTCATAGACGTCTCAATTCCCATAGCGGAAGGGAAAGGATCTATAATGATGGTGTTTATATATAGCAATTTGTGCACAGCTTTGCACACATTATACCCACACTTTCCTGAGGAGCCGCAGGCCTTAGGGGCATTGCAGTTAATCTACACAACACAAACTAGGTCCGAGTCCAAACTAGGGGTGGGCGGACTTTGCGTAATCGTGTTACGCAAATCTCCGCAAAATGGTAAAAGAATGTCCGCGAACATGCAGAAATTCAATGAACACGCAGAATTACTTGCACGCAATGCTTTTTTCCTGTTCGCAATTGCTGTTTGCGTGCTCGGGGGGAAATATCTTGCGAACAAGCAAAAAACTTTGCGTTCTCCGCGGAACGTGAAATTACCCAAATTCCGCGAGCGGAACGGAATTTACCGTCTAGGCCTAGCCCAAACTTATCACACGCTTATACCTTGTTTCACAAAAAGATGCAATGGCCAATGGGCAGGGACCACTGGAAAAGTGGAATGCTGCTCTCTTTGAACCAGTAACTGTAGAAGATTGGAAGACATGTGGCAGATTGACAGGACAGCTTACTGCCAATAGGAATCTCAGAATTATTCACTTTAAATGTTTGCATTAAATGTATTATAGACCTGCACAGTTTCATAAATATGGTTTAAGGGAATCTGCATGCTGTGTAAGATGTAGTGCACCAAACGCACACTTCAAACAGTTAGTGTGGGACTGTCCAAAGGTCAATGAATTCTGGGTGCAAGTCACACACACTCTGACAAAAATGGAGGAAGTTCCAAAAGAGTGTACTCCACAAATGTGTTTATTGGGGAATGTTATAAATATACAAACTATTAATCGGAAATTAGTGGCTATATCATTACTGTTGGCTAAGCGAAGAATCTCCAGTCATTGGGTCAGAAGGCCCACACCAACACCAAAATAATTGGATAGAGGAGATGGTGTACTGCCGAGATCAACTTACCTGCTATGCTGAGGAATTACCTAATGCGTCTAGACCCTGTGATATATGGGGTCCATTAACTTCCTATTTGCCAAATATGACAGATGACTAATGCCTTTCCATGCATTCCAAGAGATATATTTATGCTATTGAATAACTATCTGTAATTGGATAATTGCCAATATATGATTACTATGATGTGCCAATTCACCCAATTGTGCTTTGTAATTGTGTAAAAATGCTGATGATCCTTTTGGTGGTTTATGTTGTGAAAACTCAATAAATAAAATATATTAAAAAAAAGATTTAGCAATGTATCTTTTTCTTAAATTTTCTAATTGACTTGTAAATTCATCAGTAAAGTTACAGAATTGAGAATAAAATATGCTCGGAGCAAATCCTAAAAAAATGCATTCAGGTTGTTCCATGAATGAAATAATTCCTATTTGAAAGATTGGGGCAAAAATGGTATAATCAGAAACATACAAAGAGTTCAAGTTTGAGAGGCACGAGTGAGATAGAGCATGAAGTAAAAAATGTGACCAATCAGTATCTACCGAACTTCCCATAAAGAGAGATTCACAAAAACACACTATAATCTTCAGCAAAAACAAGCAAAACATTCATGCAAACCCTCACTCCTCCTAGAAATAGGCACCGCCTTTCTACCCCACCTAGGCTGAATTACAAGTCAAGTCATTATACTTTTATTCGACACATGTATCATAAAAAGTACAAACATATAGTACACACATAGTTATAAAAACAGGTCATTATTTACAAAAATACATATAAGAGTTATGTGGAAGAATTGACTTGATGAACATTTTTTAAAATCTTAGTCCTAATGATCCAGGCACAAGATAAAAACTTTGCAACCCCACAAATAATAGCCAAAGGAGAGGTGTTGGAAATAAGAATACGCAAAGCTGATTTGTAATCTCTAACACCAAGATTCTTTAGTACTGGTTTTAACCATTTCTTCCTAGGTAGGATGTATGCCTTACAGGCAAAGAAAAAGTGGCCCAATGATTCTTCGGGATTTGTACAACCTGGACACTTTATATCCTCTTCCCTCCTATTATTCCATCTAGATGTAAAAGTTTTGAGGGGCAATGTTCCATATCTAAATTTAAGATATAAAGTCCTTTCCCGAGGATTCTCAATAAAATCTAAAAACAATTCCAATTTTAAAGTGCATTTATGGGTCAAAAAAATCTCGGTCAAATGTCCCCAGTTTGGGTTTTGTAGCGCCTTGGCCTCTATCCAGTCCCAATATAATTTTTTCACCACTTGTTTTGGTGGAGGTGATTGGGATACCCAAGCGTCGCTTAAACCCACACTTGCTACAAGATTTTTTAAAGCATTTAGCCACTTAATTTTGCCTGAAGTGTTTAATTTTAGCATTTCATCTAAGACTAAGGCATAGTTAGCCAATTCGGGGGTCCTCCTCAAACGTACCCAGTATAAAAGGGGACGGAGCTGGAGGATGTCCCGAATAGACTTTCTACCCAGGTCTAAGAATAGCGGTTTGAGTGGTGTAGAGGATGGAAGCGATACCAAGTCCCTCATAAACTTATTCTCTGATCGGACGTGGTCGTTGGTATTCTCATTGCCCCACAGTTCCGAGCCATAAACAGCTGAGGCGATTGCTTTACCCTCATAAACTGATAAGGCAGGGGCAACTGGCCTACTCACAGAGAGACGTTGGTTTTTTAAAATAGTGCCAGAAACCCTATTAAGATTTAAAATCATTTTACATATATGGGGTTCCCATTTCAAATGGTTATTAATCCTAACACCAAGGTAATCAAACTCTTCGACCACCTCCAAAGGAGATCCATTCAAGGTCAAGTGGATATTCCTATATTTCCTCTTGGCGGTCATAACCATTAGTTTAGTTTTAGTTGTGTTTATTGTAAGTCCCCGTTCCTGACAAAAAACACTAAACTGATCAAGAAGGGTTTGGAGGCCTGTGGGGGTTTTTGATAAAAGGAGGGTGTCGTCGGCAAAGAGGAGCGATGGCGTTTTCTCCCCAGCCACAATGGGGGCGTCGGCTGGTATCTCTTGCAGATGTTTCACCACCCCATTTATAAAGAGGGAGAATAGAGTAGGGGCCATCACGCACCCCTGCCGCACCCCTCTGTTAACAGGTATACTCTTGGTGAGTTGCCCCTGCGCCCCCCAGCGTATTTTCGCATAAGTACCTCATGGAGTTTAATAATAAGATTTAGCAGATAGGATGGGAAACCCATATCCAATAGGACATTCCAAAGTTTAACACGGGGTATTACATCAAAAGCAGTTTTGAGATCAATAAAAGCCAGGTAGAGGCTCCCTCTGGCTATTGACACTGTTTTCCAAAAAACTGCACAAAATCTGAAAACTTGGTCAATGGCCCCTACATTACTTCTGAATCCAGCCTGAAAATGGGACAAAATATTTTCTTCCATGAGCCAGCCCTCAATCCTATTTACAATTACCCTACCAACTACTTTTTGAATAACATCAATTAAACTAATTGGTCTGTAGTTGGCAGGGTCCTCTCTCTCACCCTTTTTAAAAACGGTGACAACTTCAGCACCCTTCCATGAGTCCGGTACTTGCTGGCCCAACTGAATGAGGTTCAAAACATTTACAATAAAATCAGCCCAAACCAGTGGATTAAACAACAATAAGTCACCCCGGATTCCGTCCGGGCCAGGTGCCTTACCCGGTTTTATTTTAAGGATGGCCTCCTGTACCTCGTGGGGCGTAAAGAATACATCAGTAAAGCCATCATTCCGATGGACCGAACAGTCGGTACTTATTGTAGGGGATACTAGCGCAACTTCCAAGGAGTCTACGCCATATAATTTCGAAAAGTGGGAATGCCATTGGGACTCAGTTATATGGTTTGGAATAGGCTCAGCGCCTCGTCTATCAATGACGTTAATCAATTTCCAAAATGCAGTAGCATTTTTCCCATGAGCCGCTTCCTTTAGAGCCTGCCAATGTTCCTCTTCCCAATTCATCAGTAAAGTTACAGAATTGAGAATAAAATATGCTCGGAGCAAATCATAAAAAAATGCATTCAGGTTGTTCCATGAATGAAATAATTCCTATTTGAAAGATTGGGGCAAAAATGGTATAATCAGAAACATACAAAGAGTTCAAGTTTGAGAGGCACGAGTGAGATAGAGCATGAAGTAAAAAATGTGACCAATCAGTATCTGCCGAACTTCCCATAAAGAGAGATTCACAAAAACACACTATAATCTTCAGCAAAAACAAGCAAAACATTCATGCAAACCCTCACTCCTCCTAGAAATAGGCACCGCCTTTCTACCCCACCTAGGCTGAATTACACATGTGGCACATTTTCCTTCATTGCGCTGGGTGCTCCTTTGAAAGGGTGCGCCCAGCGCAATGTAGAAAAGTGTGCCATATTATGATGAATGTGCTGCCGTCAGGGTGGCAGCAAACTCACTGGGAGTGGCGTTTTCATGTGAAAAATGGAGTGGCTGCTCTGAAGCAATAGCCCCAATCTCCCCTACAGAATGGGCATGGCTAAGCCCCACCCAAAGAAATGGGCATAGTCATTCTGCCCCAGGGGATTATGGAAGCAATACCCCCACCAATCAGCCCCAAGAGGGGGAGTAAGCCCAGTAAGCACTAGGGACTATTGTTTTAAAGGGGCATGCCAATGTACCACCCCTTAAATAAATAGGAACAGTCATCCTGCCCTACAAAGAGCAGATTTGAGCAACGGGTTGGTGGGTATTACACTCAATATACCCTCCAGGGTAGGGGCAGAAAGCTAAATGGGCACCGAGGTATATATTTAAAGACATGTTATTGCCTCGTCTCACCCTAAAAAATAATACCATTCCCACACGATGACCCAAACATGACGAAGCAGCAGACATAAAACACAACAACACCTAGAAAGGGGTTTCACTTTAAAAAATGCAAAGATTCTCTTTTTAGAATAAGGCTTGGAGTTTTATTTATGCAATGCTCTCTAACAGAAAGGCTTTCCTGGATGCCAAGTTAACAACATTCAAATGTTTATAGATATATATAGATATATTTATATGCAATAATAACACCCTTGACAAATGTAAACGTTAAATGCATGAATATGAATAATGAATAAACAAGCAGCATACAATACTGGACGTCCTGCAAGAAATCAGAAAGATATGTACACTAAATACATCAAATGCTAACTTTTGATGTGCTCTCTGACTCACTTTAACATCACAATGGCACTAGTCAGAAACAAATCACCTCACCCGATCGTTCACTCGACGCACTTGCCAACTCAACCTGGATGAGCCTGTTAACAGCCAGACAATGGACTCTTGACCAGGACTCAAGTTCTGTTTGTCTTGTGACAGTATGTCTACTCTACAAGTGAGCTCGGGAGCTGGGTGCCAAGATTCTCCGGCTTCATAGTCTCAAAACACACTAAAAGGTTCAAGAGTCTTCCCCTCTGCACCAAGAAAACTGGAATTGACCACCTTCTATGTGAGCATTCCTTGGCAAAAGGAGTTCCCAAATTCTCTCTACATTCTCACATGTTCCAGCCTTTATCTTAACCGCATGCTTGCGGCCGCTATTTTCGCGCTGTGCGGCTTTTTGCGAAAAGCCGCGTTAGCTCGTCATGAGCATGCGAGCGGCGCAACTCATGACGAGCTCAGCTCGTCATGCGCATGGAAGGGGTTAATGAAGCATACAGAAGCCTTCCAGGGTACATAATCTCACAAAACAACCGCAAACATGTTTGACCCAAACAACTTACAAAACACCCAGGGGGCCTGTCTCTGCACGCAGGAAAGCTCAAGCAAGGCAGAATCAAAATTCAGGATTACATGAGGTGATGTCAAAGCAGATGGTAAGAACTTCATAATACCTTCCAATGTACAACACAATGCACATTTGTGCACAACTGCCTATGGCATCACATACATCACCTCTTAATGTACACCACAATGCACCTGTGGGCACCACTGCTCATAACACTGCACTTTGAGACCAAAAAGTACATTCCACACCTGTCTCTCTCTCTCTCGCCTGCTTTCAAATGCACATTCCATACGTTTTGTTCTTGGCAAAGCTGTTCTACTCTCTGACAGCTTCCCCTGTAAGACTGCAAGATTACAAGAAAGAAACCTTCAAGAGAAACAAGGCATATGCAGGACATTGTACATTCATGTTAGGGTAAACTAAAACACCTCGAGACAATGAAAATGATAATAGTCAAAGGTCATCACGCGGTGTCAAACTTCTAGCACTACATTTAGGTAGTCGCCTCCTAGTCTTTAATCTTACAATTTAGCTGTTGTTGTCCCTCTTGGGGGCAGAGCACTGATATATTTAGGCTCATCTGTCCTCAAGCGGGTCAGAAAACAACTAGATACCAAGGAAGGTTTCTGTGTGTGTGAACTTGAATTCAGCTGATAATATGCATGTACTGCTGTTTGGATAGCTGTTTGGATAGCTGTGTGTGTTCTTGCATTTTGCTGGTGGTGTGTTTGAACTTGCCCTTGGGTGGTGGTGTTTGTGGACATGTGCTTGGTGGTAGTGTGTTTAGACTGAGACTTGCCTGGTGATGTGCTTGGACTTAAGCCTTGCTGGCGGTGTGCATGGAAGGCATTTGGCTAGTGGTATGCTTTGGATGGTACATGGCTGGTGGTGTGTGTGGACTGTCACTTGGCTGGAGGTGTGGCTTTCATGGATCCCCTAGCATTTTCTTACCTAGAACCCTCTGCAAGCCTCACATTTAGCTAAAAAGTCAACTTTTTCTCACATGTCTGTGTTGGAAAGTTGAAGGATCACCGCTCCGGCACAAATTTCCTAGCACCCAGCTTTCCCCTCGATCTCCTGATAAAAATGATACCTAACCTATGTGGGCCAGGATCTGCCCCTTTTAGAAATATTTTTTTTTTTAAAAGGGAGGGGGCTGATTTCAGCCCTGGGGACCCAATCCCCGGGGCTCAGCCTTTCGTTTGTTATAATTTTCTTTTTTAAATAAAGGAAGGGGGGTTGTGTGGCCCCCTTGCAGGGCCATTTTTGGTTCCAGGGACACTATACCCAGGACCAAACATATATATATATATTTTTAATTGGCGACAGGGACTCATGTGGCCCCTGTCCCATGGCCTATATTGGCCCCATGGACCCTATCCTCTGGGGTCTTGCCACTGTGTTGCAGACCGCAGGGGCCTGAAGGACCCCACAGTCACTGCCAGTTCCCCACCTCTTTGACAGTGGGCAGGGAAACAGACACATGCTCCACTTTCAACAAGGGAGAACATTTTCAGCTCTAGCTTGCTGAAAGCAGATGGAATTGTATAATATGTTATGGCTTTTTATAATTTTTTTTAATAATGTATTTTTAAATAATGTATATGTCCTGGGGAGGTTGTGGTCCCGGGTCCGCAGAAGAAGCCGTAGGTCCTTCCTTGCATTTCTTTTATAAAGCAGTGTCCCCTGGAGAGGTGGCAGTCTTTGGGGCTATGGGAGGTGCAGTCCCTAGAGCAGCAGGGTGCTGAGCACCCGCCCGCATTTCTTTTATGTTTATCCATGTGAAGATGGCAGTCCCCGGGGCAGCAGGGGGCTGTGTTGGCCCCCTGCATTATTAAAACATTTGCCCTGGGAAGGTGGCAGTCCCTAGGGAGTGGGGTTACAGTGAAGAAAAAACCCTGCATAAATAATGAAATACTCCCTGTGAATTATCCCATTTAGAAGTATAGACTTTAAACGGAAGAATCCCCAACTGCAATAAAATCATGGTGCTCTGGACCCTATGTTCTAATGAAGGGTGTATATATTATTGCAGGATTTTATATTCATGCTGTCTACTAGATGTGCAAAGTATTTTAACTAAGAACAGTGTTCTACATCCAGGTCATGACTTATTCATGGGGTCAAGTGTTTTAAGAAAAGCTTCAAATGTGCTGGTGTCCACGATTTCAAAAGTGATAACCTTGGTCAGTCCAATACTAATATTCTTATTAAAAGTATGTTGTGAGGACTCATTTCTAAAAGTATCCAATTTTAAAATATACCTTAAATATCCTAGATCAGCATGTACAAGATTATAAGCCCATCTGAGTATATTAAATATAGCTCTAGCAGAAGTGCTAACTAACGCTGACTCTAACGGGCACATGCATCAACGATAATTGCATTCGCAAACGGTGCGAATCGCAATTTTCGGCCGTTTACAAATGCAATTATCAAAATTGGAATGCATCATGTATTTCGCAATTTTAGGAATCGCAAACATGTTGCGATTTCTAAAATTGCGATTGCTTTTAAGAAATCGCAATTTCAGATTTCTTAAATGCAATGCATGATCATTTTTAAATTGCGGATTAGCAATTTGGAAGCGGTAAATTAGCATGAGGTTGGACCTCATGCTAATTTACCGAAAACCTTCAAACCCGCACAAAAATGTATTTTCTAAAGTTGCATTTTACACACACACATGTCGTTGGGACATGTGTGTGTGTAATTGCACTTAAGTTTAATTTCAGTGATGCAGGGAGGGGTTCTTTGGACCCCCCCCGCACCCTTGAAATTGCATTTTCAATTTGCGATTCGCAAATTGAAAATCGCAATTTGTAAATGCCTTCCCATTGATTCCTATGGGCCTCTTGGCCCATAGGAATCAATGGGAAGGGTTTTCCTTAATTGCGATTCGCAAATTGTGAATCGCAATTAAGGAAAAATACAGAATCGCAAAAAAAGTTGCGATTTTTTCATGCATTGCCGTTTGCGATTTCTAAATTGCGATTCCTTAATTTTCGCAATTTAGGAATCGCAAACGGAACCGTTGATGCATGTGTCCATTTGTGTATTGCTTGGACAGGTATCGCTTGATTAATTCTTAATAATTTTCATAATGAAGTCTCTTCTCTTACTTTTAATGAACGCCAAGTCTTAATCGAGAGATATTCAAGGGCGTATGATAAAATTTGTTGTATTTTCATACAAAAACCCTCAAGCAAAGCATAAAAAGAAGAAGAGTAAAATCTCTGAAGTGCGCCAACGTGGGTGTCTGCCTTGAGACCAATATACTGGAAATGGGAAGAATTTTGTAAGGACTGAGTAAAAATTTGACCCAAGTAAGTCTATTTTTTTCATTTCAATAGGAGTTGCCGATCCAGTGCCACTGAACATTCATTTTTAAAAATAGCTTTTTTACCAATAGGCCTAGGGTACCTTGGTTTAACCGAGTCATAAGATGGCTGCCAACACTTCCTGGCTTGAAGTGCTAGCAGCCAATCAGATCTCAGTCACAAGATCGGGAGGGGTAGTGGATCCACCGCTTCCCCAGTTGTATATCTGAAAAACCTTTAAATAAATCCACAACTACTGAATGGTTTCACACCATTTAACAAAAAGGGAGTTTTCTGGACCAGCATCTACCTTTCTGATAAATTGTTATGTTAAGTTATGTTATGTTAGCCAGCATTTGTGACACACGCGGCTACTCAGATGTGTCCTGGCGGGAAAACCTGAGCAGATAGAGCGGAAGTGAAAGACGCGACTGAGAAACTAAAAAAGCAAAGTCTTTAACTGCTTTTTGAATATCCTAAGGTCATGGATATTCCTGAGCTCAAGAGGCAGACTGTTCCAAGCCAAAGCTGCCTTTACAGAGAGGGAGCTACCTCCCATTCTGGTGAGGTGGTAGTGAAGAACAACCACCAGGCATTGTGAGGAAAATTGAATTTTGCCTTGTCATGTGTGCCTACGTGTTCCCCATCCTATGTAATATGTGCATGATTAATATGCATATATCCCCCTATGATCGATTAAAGACGCAATTACAGTTGTGCCAACGTTAGTATGCCAGTTTCCAGTCCTCGTGAAAGCAACGTGAATTAGGCTTCTAGTCCTATGTTGCCAACGTTTTACATTGTGCACGTTAATTCATCGAATTGTCCCCGTTTCTAGGCCTCTAAGGGCCTGAACACCAGATTCAAGCTCCAGTCTCCTGAACCCACTCCGAGGAGCGATGCAGCCCCTCCCGCATCCCTGACCCTTCGCTTACTTCCTGCCGCGCAGCGCGGTGCCCAGCCTGGCTCTGCCTGCCTGTCTGCCAAGAATATTTTATGCCTACAGTTATCAGTTCAGCTCTCCGTCTTCACATTCCTAAGCTAACGAACCGCGTAAACATCTTCAGCTATAGTCTAGTCTTCCTGTCTCCATGCAAGTGAATTACTGTATTAATATCCATGGAAGATTCATAGTACACGCAATACATGAAGAATATATGCATGCACCAGCCTTAGTGTCAAGTAGCCTTTGCTCAGATGACTTTTAGATTCTATCAACATGTACTCCAAACACCAGATACCAGATATGCTATAGGTACATGTCGTCCTGACATCGCAGACTTTAGTCTCCTCTTCTAGTGCTAGAAGTCAGAGCCCCCAGTTCTCCCCAGTTACACGTCATGGTCTGTTTGCGCGCACCCCTAGGTTAAAGGTTCCAGCTGCCCAGGTAGCCCCCTTCATGTATCCACCCATTTTATGACATTTCTGTGACGTCTACATCACATGTCTTCGTGCACGCCCTGTGCACGCCTTCTTTTTACGCCCATGTGTTCTTATCTTACGTTTGTCACTTGTTACGCCTACTGTATGCAATGTAATTGTACTATTTTACTATATATACCATGTAATGTTAATGAGACGTTGCAGCTGCCATTCCATGCCATTCTATTTCAGGCTGTTCCGATCCTGTCCCTTTCCTTGTGCCTGATTAAAGCCTGTTCAACTCAGATACCCCGGATCCTGCCTCTTATTTATTGAGCTATCTGTTTTAGTTAATGTATAGAAAAATAGTACCGGTAATTAATTATTTATTTACCACATAATGGCGCCCGAACAGGTACGAGCCCCTTCCCCACGCGCCGGCGATGTAAAGCAGGCCCCCTGACCCTTCTACAGCCGTGACGGAACTCTACCGTGCACGTGCAGATATTTCTGCTTCATCAAGTCTCCCTCAGGCCCACGGAGGAGACGGAGACTGCGGTCCGGCATCCAGACGAGGCGGTGAGGAATGCGGTTCGTCCCGACCAGAGCCCAAGCCAAGAGAGCAAGGTCCGAGGTATCCGGAGGCCCACCTGTTTCCGAAGCCCGAAGTTCGAAGCGCATGCGTAGTAACCAGACGTCGTAGCAGTCCAGTCCAGTCCGAGGCCTTCAGTATCTGCTTCCCGGTGAGTACCGTTGCGGGGGAAGTATCTAGACAGGTTCATTAGTTTGTCCCTGGTCCGATGGGTTTGGGTACACAGATCCAGTCCAAAGTATTCACCTAGGTGGATACGGTATGACGTGTCTCTTTATGAGACCGGTATGTTCTGTACTGTTTTAGCAGTGCATCCAGTAATTCTAGTAAGCACGTTCTCGAGAAATTCAAGTGTTGTGTTTTCAGGGTATCAGGTAGTATTCTGTTCGAACTGTTATTAATGTATTTCTATGTCATGGTATGAGTGATTTGTTTGCCATTTCATTACTGTGATTATTGTGTATTGTGTTTAATTCAAGTACGACTCAAATATGCCTCTGTTTTCAAAGTTACGTCAGATAAAAACCAGAAAAGGGTTACTCGAAGAAGCAGTTCCTGTCCCTCCTAGGGACAGTCCTGGACACTTTATGTATCACAAGCATGGCTTAGATGTCATATTATATCTAGACTTATGGGTGGATTATACAAAGAATCTTGAAGAGAAATATAGATGGCCTGTTTCAGGTACATGGGATGCCGAGTGCATCATGCGAGTAGAAGAAGCATTATGGAAAAAGAAAGCCAGACAGTCTCAGAAAGATGCCATCGATTTATGGCGCAAAGAATCTCATAGAAGAACCGAGAAAGAATTCAGAAAAGCAGAATTAAGTAGGGAATCCTCAGAAAAAGCCCAAGAAAGGGAACTTCTAGAAGAAGGTGAACGAGTTAGAGCAGAACAGTCAGACAGACAGAGAAATGCCCTTATTAAAGGTATGTACCCTCTTCTTGCCGAGGGTTTGCCGAAGACAACCCCGGAAGTACCCTGTAATTTACCGCCACCATAGGTCCCGATTAAGCTATGTCATAAACCGACTGCAGCTGAAATTTTTCTTTCGTCCTATTTGGACGATACTGTCCCAGAATATGCAAATCCTATTCTGCCTGCTCAACCTCAGCACCCTGTTAATAATGTAATTCCTGTTTTCCCAGCCACTGGTCCCGGGGACCCCGTTAATGTGCCAGTACCCCCGGACCAGCCCACATTACGTGTGCCCGTTTTACCAGTCACTTTACCAGCACATTCAGTATTAACTGACGATTCTAGTTCAGGAGGAGCGGGGGGAGGTGCTCCTACCACCCCGCCTCCAGTAAAACGACTGACGCTGAGAGACGCAGCGTTACAGCGCACGCCAAAGGTGTCTACACACGCAGCCCTCAAGCAATACCTTACAGACTGCATATATGATTCAGTGCCAGGCGAAGATCACATGATATTATATTCCGTACGTCTAAGACGAGTTGCCAACTTTTTGGCCACCCTGCCCGAGATGAAGGAACATCTAGACAGAATATATCATTTTATCCGAACAGGGGAGAATTCAGAAAGTATTCACGAAGCTATGGCACACCGAAAGGTCGAGATTCAAAGTATGATTTTACAGTTCTTGATTAACTGTTTAATAAGAGAGCAGGACTATCCTGATAAAGACAAAGACGAGATGAAAGCCCTGACAAGGTGGAGTGACAATATAGCCGAGGGAAAACATAAGACACAAAACAGTATAGAAAGTATATACAGGAAAATTCGTAAAGAAATTCTAAGTATACACGAGAAGGAGAAAGCAATAAGAGCAACCGAGAAAGAGAATGACTCTTCAAGTGAAGATGTAGACACCGAGAATCCCAGTAGAATAGCGTATGTAGGTAGAACGAGACTTTCCGATAGACACACACGCCTAGATTACAAGAAAGTTTTTCCTCCTCCCGTACCAGAACAGTGTTCTCTTGAACAAGTATTCCAGGCCACCGACAAAATTCTGAAACTACGAATAGGTTATAGTGAGCTTAGTACCATGCATGAACAAGAACTAGCCCGATCAGCAGTCCGATGGACTAGTGATTCTACCACGTTTTCAGATGAAATAGTGGCCCAAACGTTTCTGAAGCTGCCCCCAGCCGAGCAGCGTCTGGTGGGTATGTACATGATCCAGCACCTCATTACACTGTATGAGAATCAGCATTCTGATCCAGGTCCTTTGTATGATGTTCTGAACGAGTTACTCCTAAACAGATGGAAAGGTCTAGGTACCGATTTAATTAGTGTCGTTTTAGAACAGCGCCACAAATACAGAACGTTCCTGAATCCACATTTTGTTCCTGTTCCACCCCCAGTAAGAAAATCATTCTACATAGACAGACAGAATCCGTTACGAGAAGTACATCCAGTTAAGGGAGCGGGGGGTGAGCTCGAGCGAGTATTTGTTTACACCCCTATCACGAAAATAGAATTACTAGAAATGAAAAAGTTAATACCCTGTCACGATAAAGATCCCGCAGGGTTCCACCGTGAATTAAAAGACATGCTCCGTATGGGAGAATACACGTATCCTGATATCATTAAAATGTTAAAGGTCCTGTTGCCTGCGGGCATATATGAAAAACTTAAAGAAAAAGAATGGGAGGTGGGAGAGAAAAAGATTGATTGGACCGCATTAGAGACTGTAGATAACACACGAGTTCCAGGTACCGGTCTGGGGGAAAAAGCTAAAGCATTGCCCGAGTTGTTAATACAAGTCTTGCCGAGATTACTAGCCACGAAAAAGGAAGACTGGGATGCCATCTCAGCCTGTAAACAGAAACAAGACGAAGACACTAGTGATTTTTATTCTAGATTCGACAAATGTTTCATTATTAATAGCGGCCTGAAAACAAGTAGTGAATCGTATCCACATCATTTTGTTACCAAGCTAGTTGAGAATTCTTTACCGCAAGTTAAAAATAGAGTATTGAAAGTCGAAAGTACCTGGCAAGCTAATACTCCGTCACAAATGCTCCAGATGTTACAGTATCACCAGAACAGAATCAGGGAGGAGCAGGAACATGAAAGGAGACGTATGAAAGACACGAAAATGAAAGTACTGGTTGCACAGTCTGTTCCACAAGACAGTCAGAAGAGGGGTCCGAATCAAACTAGTCATTCTACAGCTCCCGTTAAGGGGAACTGCAATTACTGTAAATGTATATAAACTAATGTGCAGTTCTGAAACACAACATAGCTACTGGTAAAACGAAAGAGAGACCACGTCCTCCTAGACAAGAACATGTTCCGCAGAATACGCAACCACCGCAGAATGCACAACAGACAGTTACAGTACCGCAGCCTATAGCTGCCACACAACACGTTACACAACAGATGTACCAGTATGCACAGTCAGATTATCCAGAATATCAGCAGTATTCATGAAGCAGCCTAGAGAGGGAGGTTGGCTTGCCTCTCATCGAGATTCCTGTAGATCAAGAGGGTCCCTATGTACACAGTCAAGTATTAGGGAAAGACAGAAAGTTTCTGATTGATACAGGGGCAAGTAGGACTACCATCAGTCATGACGAGGTTCCAGGGGCTCCACTCTCAGGCTCAAGAAATGTTTCCCTTGGATTTTCAGGAAAGCCTATTGTTAATGAAATATCGAAACCAGTTTCCCTAGAAGTCGGTCCATTGTCCCGAACTACAGACTTGTTACTTACGAAATCATGTCCAGAAAACTTACTAGGTATCAAAATACTGAAAGAATTAGGAGCTGTCATATGTTGCTCCCCAGAAGGAGTGAGATTGTTTTTACGTGATTTTAAAGGTCATTATGTATTACGTGATTTTGATCCAAGATTATTGAATGTACCTCAGCATTTATGGGCGCAAGGTCCAACTGATGTAGGTTGTATGCACATTACACCATATCGTGTCACTCTGAAGCAAGGTGTTGTATTACCACGAATCCGACAGTACAAATTGCCACCTGAGGCTGTAGCAGCCTTATCAAAAATTATTGACGAGCTCATTGCTCAAGGAGTGGTTGTAGAAACTGACTCCAATGTATGTAATTCTCCTATCATTCCGATTCTAAAACGTACTGATCCCAATGCACCTCCAGTTTATCGATTAGTGATTGACCTTCGAGAGCTTAATAAATGTATCATACCCCAGTACCCAGTGGTTCCAGATATTTCTTCCCTATTGACTGCCATTGATTCCGAAGCTAAGTTCTTTACTGTTATTGATCTCAAGAACGCATTCTTTAGTGTCCCCATTCATCCAGACAGCCAGTTTCTTTTCGGATTCTGTTTAAATGGAAGAAGCTATAAATTCACACGAGCTCCTCAAGGCTTCACAGAAAGTCCTAGCATTTACAGTCAAGCACTTAAAAGACAACTAGACAATATACACATGCCAACTGACACTGCCCTGCTCCAGTATGTCGATGATCTATTGATCACAGCCCGTTCTGAACGTGACTGCGAACGTGCGTCACTTACAGTCCTGTATTTCCTGGCCGAGATGGGGCACAAGGTGTCCCCTTCGAAACTGCAATTCTGTGTCCAGCAAGTGGTCTACCTTGGACACTTACTGTCCAAGAGGGGTAGGCAGTTGACACCAGACCGTATCCAGTTAATAGCACATCTTCCACAGCCCAAGACTCAGAAGGAGGTACGGGCTTTTATCGGCCTCACTTCTTACTGCAGACAATGGATTCCTCAGTACGCATATCTAGCTAAGCCACTGATACAGTTAACGACACAGGAGGCAGCCACATCGACTGTCCTCCCAAGGACCCAAGAACATACACTTGTTTTCAATGAGTTAAAGAAAGCCTTATGCCAAGCACCTGTTCTAGCAACACCAAACTACAGTAAGCCTTTTACACTTTTTGTCACTGAACGTGATGGTACTGCATTATCTGTTCTCACACAAGATCAAGCAGGACAATACAAGCCCTGTGCTTATTTCTCTAGCACATTAGATCCGGTGGCCCAGGCTCTGCCTGCGTGCCTCAAGTCAGTTGCAGCCACAGCCCTAGCTATCAGACAGAGTGATTCCATAGTGTTAGGACACTCCCTGACAGTACAAGTTCCACACTCCGTGGAAGTTCTTTTAAACCGAACACAGACTCAACACTTGACAATTGCACGTTTAACAGGATATGAACTGACATTGTTTCAGCCACACATAGAAATCAGACGCTGCAACATTTTAAATCCCGCTACACTGTTACCCTCAGTTACTTCGAATCCTGCCACACATGACTGTGTGGAAGTTGTTAACACCATGACAAAGCCAAGACAAGACTTGACAGACATTGCATTATCTGATCCCGACCTGACACTTTATGTGGATGGTTCATGTATGAGAACAAGTACAGGAGAACTAGTATCCGCGTATGCAGTGACTACTGAAACTGAAGTTATAGAAACACATCGTATTGACATCCTGTCTGCTCAAGCAGCAGAGCTCGTTGCTCTGACCCAAGCCTGCATACGAGCCAAGAACCTGAAAGTAAACATATACACAGATTCACGTTATGCATTCGGAGTCGTTCACGACTTTGGAGTACTCTGGCAAGAGAGAGGTTTCATGACTTCTCATGGAACCAAGATTCAGCATGGCCCCCTCATTCAAGCTCTGTTAGATGCAATACATTTACCGACAGCTATCGCTATCATGAAGTGCAAGGCACATACGAAAGCCACTGACACCATTTCCCAAGGTAACGATCTAGCAGATCGAACAGCCAAGCTTACAGCTCAGACTCCAGACATTCCAGTTAACACGACACAGACAGACGTTCCAGTTCAGACTACTTGTATGACAGTTAAGGACCCTACACAAGACGTACTAGATATACAGTCACATGCTACCCCCGACGAAATCAAGAAATGGTCTGAACAAGGAGGGGTCCAGACAGATCAGGGATGGTTGACGAAGGGAAAAGCCACATGGTTTCTCCCCGACTCTATGGTTCAAGTCATTATTAACACCGCACATAGCCCAGCACACTTAGGAGAAAAAGCCATGTTAGACAGTATTCAGAACCTCTGGTTTAACAAGCATTTACGAGCAGCAGCCAAGCAGAAAGTGCGTACCTGCATGATCTGTTGTCAGTTCAATCCAGGTAAAGGTGTCCCGGTGGAACAAGGTGGATTCCATCCTCCTGACCACCCTTTTGAAGTCCTCCAAATGGATTATATTCAGATGGAGCGATGTCGAGGTTTCAAGTATGTCCTCGTAATTGTATGCGCTTTGTCCAGATGGACAGAAGCATATCCAGTCCCAGATTACACTGCCGCGACCACTGCCAGGCAGTTGGTTCGTGAGTATTTCCCCCGCTATGGATTACCGAGGGTCGTGTATTCAGATAACGGCCAGCCATTCTCCTCCGAACTCATGAAACAAGTATCTCTTCTGTTAGGGTACCAGTTTAAGTTCCAATGTGTACGACATCCCGAAGCAGCTGGTCTCATCGAGAGACATAATCAGAACCTGAAAATCCGCATTGCAAAGGTATGCGCAGAGAAAGGCGTAGATTGGATGGTAGCACTGCCAGTCGCCCTTTTTTTCATGAGAATGGTCGCTCACTCCCGTTCAGGTCTGTCCCCTTACGAGGTAGTTTTCGGTCGTCCCCCAAACATGTGGGGTACACCTAGGCCACGTACAATTACCGATGTTGACAGTAATATGCTGACAGATTGCCTGGCTTCCTTGATGTCTGCACTACTCTCTTGTCGTTCACAGGTTGCCGCCGCTTTTCCAGACAACACTCAAGTGAAACCGCACGAGGTCATACCAGGCGACCTCGTCCTGATTAGAAATTTTGATCGTTCAAGTCCGCTGGAGCCCCGCTGGAGAGAACCAAAGCTCGTTCTGATGACCACAAGGACTGCGATCAAGGTGGAGGGCCGCAAAGGCTGGTTGCATTCCAGTCACGTGAAACGATTTCATGGACTCCGTCCAAAGACTTTTTTCAAGGACTGCCCCGTTCTCAAGGACTGCCCAGATACTGACTCTAAACTTCCCCTGTTAGAGAAAACTCCACAGCAGGAATATAAAGAAAAATTAAGGTCTAGTAAGTCAGCCAGTTTAATTGTCTAAGTCCCTCTCGGGTGAAACGGTTAGACAGGTTCCTGACATGTATGAGATAGACCCACATAGTGAGAGAGTTAGTCGAAACTCTAAGAGAATACGTTATCGGAAAAATCTTCGAAGTCGATGCATTGTTACTCTTTTAATTTTATTATTTCTGAGTTTTACGATTACAGGCATAAGTTATGTTTTATATGTATATTTTCCTCCTATCGTTTCACATGTACATATGTTTTCTAATGTTACAGTAGAGCACACATTTAGTGAACTGCCTCCTCACGAGTTATCCTATCGTCTTGCCATGCGCAATAATACTTTTATCCGAATGTTACACTATTCACACCAGACTAGCAATGCCACAAATTGTTGGGTGTGTGGTCGACTCCCCCCTTTTCAGACACCGAAGGGAGTTCTGCCACTCTTTCCCTATCCGTTTTCACACAATGGTTCGTGTGGAGCATGGTCCACGTTAACGTCATCCTCAAACGATATGTCCCTTCTGAATAGAACATGTTTCCCAGACAAGGAAGGTCTTTCCCATAGAACAGGCTTAGATCTAGAAAATGAAGTATATGATCTAGGTAATTATTCCTCGAATTTCATGGTTTTGAATGTTCAGTCCGAGACTACTCCAGATTTGCCTGCTATTACAGTTCTACCAGTAAAAAGCGAACTATGTGTCAGAAAGAATGGTTCAATACATCTAGGACATAGTGATTGTACTACTGTGGTCGAGTATAGTGACAGTGGGAAATCTACTTTCAAAGCCTTACGTCATTCTTATTTTGTGTGTGGTCAGACCGCATATGTACATCTGCCCCAAGATTGGGATGGAACATGTTACATTGCCTTCCTACTACCACCAGTTTTCCTAGCCCCATCCGATTATCACAGAAACACACATCTAGTACACGTTAGACATAGAAGGGAGACTGAGTCCCCAATTGTCGATCAGACTGAAACTGCCTTAGAACAGTATCAAGACTTCAATAAAGGTTTCTTTTTCTTCATAGGTCCTGTCCAGAATAGTAAGTTAATACGTAGGCTAACCAGAACCCTTGAAGCAGTAGTGAATGAGACTACTTCTGCTCTAGGTAACTTAACCGAGGAACAATCTGCTATGAGATTTGTCGTGCTTCAAAACCGCCTTGTTCTTGACGTCATACTGGCCGATAGGGGCGGAGCTTGTAGAGTCATCGGATCTAGTTGCTGCATTTTCATTCCTAATAACGCACCGTCTGTTTATTCAGCTATAACCAGACTTCATAAAATTGCCCATCAGTTGCACCAGAATCCAGGCACCTGGACATGGTCCGGTTGGCTCTGGAGTATAATATCTGCCTGGGGATGGAAAGTATTGTCATTCCTGGGTATAGCAGTAATGATCATATTCAGTTGCTGTCTCTGTTTACAATGTGGCCCTGCGATTTGCGGCTTGTGCGCTACATCCTGTATTCCAAGTCCAAAGTCCCGTTCCAAGAAGATTCGAGACGAGCAAATGATGCTATATGAAATGATAGATGGTATCATGAATATTGATGTTTCCTGATGGAAACGTAGGGCACAAGGAGGGAATGAGGAAAATTGAATTTTGCCTTGTCACGTGTGCCTACGTGTTCCCCATCCTATGTAATATGTGCATGATTAATATGCATATATCCCCCTATGATCGATTAAAGACGCAATTACAGTTGTGTCCAACGTTAGTATGCCAGTTTCCAGTCCTCGTGAAAGCAACGTGAATTAGGCTTCTAGTCCTATGTTGCCAACGTTTTACATTGTGCACGTTAATTCATCGAATTGTCCCCGTTTCTAGGCCTCAAAGGGCCTGAACACCAGATTCAAGCTCCAGTCTCCTGAACCCACTCCGAGGAGCGATGCAGCCCCTCCCGCATCCCTGACCCTTTGCTTACTTCCTGCCGCGCAGCGCGGTGCCCAGCCTGGCTCTGCCTGCCTGTCTGCCAAGAATATGTTATGCCTACAGTTATCAGTTCAGCTCTCCGTCTTCACATTCCTAAGCTAACGAACCGCATAAACATCTTCAGCTATAGTCTAGTCTTCCTGTCTCCATGCAAGTGAATTACTGTATTAATATCCATAGAAGATTCATAGTACACGCAATACATGAAGAATATATGCATGCACCAGCCTTAGTGTCAAGTAGCCTTTGCTCTGATGACTTTTAGATTCTATCAACATGTACTCCAAACACCAGATACCAGATATGCTATAGGTACATGTCGTCCTGACATCGCAGACTTTAGTCTCCTCTTCTAGTGCTAGAAGTCAGAGCCCCCAGTTCTCCCCAGTTACACGTCATGGTCCGTCTGCGCGCACCACTAGGTTAAAGGTTCCAGCTGCCCAGGTAGCCCCCTTCATGTATCCACCCATTTTATGACATTTCTGTGACGTCTACATCACATGTCTTCGTGCACGCCCTGTGCACGCCTTCTTTTTACACCCATGTGTTCTTATCTTACGTTTGTCACTTGTTACGCCTACTGTATGCAATGTAATTGTACTGTTTTACTATATATACCATGTAATGTTAATGAGACGTTGCAGCTGCCATTCCATGCCATTCTATTTCAGGCTGTTCCGATCCTGTCCCTTTCCTTGTGCCTGATTAAAGCCTGTTCAACTCAGATACCCCGGATCCTGCTTCTTATTTATTGAGCTATCTGTTTTAGTTAATGTATAGAAAAATAGTACCGGTAATTAATTATTTATTTACCACAATTGTCCATAGTACCTCAGATGTCTCGATGGCACATAGAACTCAAAGTTCTTCCGGAGGTATAGAGGTCCTGTTTTGTAGAGAGCAGAATGGGCAGTAGTCATTGCCTTAAACAGAATGCGTTGGTCAACCGGGAGCCAGAGCAAATCCCGAAGAAAATGCTTAATACTGGATCTACCCGAATACCCAATAGCATTCTAGTGGCCACTGGCCACATTCTGAATGATCTGAAACTTTTTAACTGATATCAGGGAAGGCCAGTGTAGAGAGAATTGGCATAATCCAGCCGCAAGAGGACCAGCGGGCAGGTCACCATTTCTTTTTCTGCTTTCGACAGTAGCAGCAAAAATTTCGTAAGGAGTTTCAGAGTACCAAAGCACCCTCCCGCCAGTATATTAACCTGTGTAAGGAAACTAAGGTCCTCGCCAAACCGTACCCCCAGATTTTTAGCTGGGCTACCCATGGTTTTAGGCACGGGGTAACCCAGGGGCCACAGGTCATCTCTAAAATTCGGCAGGAAGGACCCGTAGAGGAGAATCTCAGTCTTGTCCTCATTACATTTGAGTTGTGCCTTCGCTAACCATGTAAAACCTCAATCAGGCAATTTTTAGCGGAGTCAAGAGATACTTCATCCTTTTTCCAGGTAAAGAGCAGCTGGGTATCATCGGCGTAGGCTATAATTTTAGCGCCTAGCCCTTCCAGCAGATAGATCAGTGGTTTCACATAAACAATAAAGAGTAGTGGGCTCAATGTTGAGCCCTGTGGAACACCCGTAGTTATACTTCTAGGAGTGGATGAAAAAGGCTGCAACCATACTTGCTGTGTTCTGTTAGCCAAAAAGGATTCAATCCAGTCCCACGCCTGACCTGAAATTCCAGTGTTGAACAGACGGGCAAGTAGCTGACGATGGGGAACCGTATCAAATTCCGGCAGAGAGGTCCAGTAAAACCGGGCTGCTCTGCTGCCCGAATCACGGCATTCTCTAATCGCCTCCGTGACCTCCACCAATGCAGTCTCTTTACTGTAAAAGGCCCTGAAACCGACTGAGTTGGATGCAGGGCACCAGACGTTTCTACGAACGCAGACAGTTGCTTGTAGACTGCCTTCTCACATACCTTTGCCACTGCCGGAAGGAGTGAGATTTGTCTGTAACTAGCCAAAATGTCGGGGTTAGATGAGGCTTTTGTGAGCAGGGGGAGTAATTTAGCCTGTTTCCAAACATTGGGCACCGTGGCGGACTACAGAGACAAATTGATGATATTATTGACTTCGGGGTTAACTACCTCCGCCACGGCTTCCAACTGCCTGGCAAGACAGGGACCTGCTGGGGACCCAGATTTAAGTGATTTGAGGATGGCTATAGAGTCCGGCAAAAGAATAGGTGTAAACACTGTAAAAGTAGTGTTGGTAGAATCTATCACACAGACTTTCTGCGACGAGTTTTCCATCAAACCAGAGCAAGCTGGCCCAAAGCAATCCTGGATGGCTTGTATTTCATCAATAAGGAAATCCGAGAGCTGCTCACACCAAGAATTAGAGGCAGGAGCAGACTTGAATTGTAAATTAGTTCAGCAGTTGAGGATGTAGGCATGTCTAAAGATTCCTATTGAATTTAACACGGAGAAAAAGCATTTTGGGACCACCCATTTTCAGCCCCCACTAGATGGATCACCATAAAGCTTTAAAGACAGCAGCTTAAGTGACGGGCAAATTACTTTTGAATGTGCCACAAAGATTCTTCAAAGGATGCCAATGTTATTGGCAAATGAAATAATGTTCTTCCTATAGAAACTACATCCTAACTATAACTACCTACTTGCGACTAACAGTAGGTTATAGTTTTTTTTTCAAATTTGCTTTGAGATTTTTCTTATGATGTGTTTTCACTGTACTACTGTGCGTGTGCTGCATAAATGCCATACACCTTGCATCTAAGTTAAGCCTTTTGTGCCAAGCTCCGCGGGGTTAAACACTCAATAATTTAGTGACTTTTTGCAGTTCACCCTGCAAGGGACTGTGACTTTTGCTTGACTGGGGTTCACATCCTGGTGCCAACAATGCAATTTCTCACACCAACATAAGATCCAATTACATATGTATTCAGACAACACTTCACTCTAAATCCACTATTTCAGAGATGCCCAGCTTCGCCAACTGCTGGGTCTACATCCAAGACTGAATAAAATCAATCTTTATTCACCTTTAGGGTGAACACATGCAGGATATTGGTTCTGAAAGAAAAAAATACCTTCATTCTTCCCCTGAAGTATCCTGCTGGCATGTTACAAAAGTATACATATGGGACTCATCTTTCTTTGCGACCTACCATTCACGCTACAATCTAAAACTGTTGTTAATGGTGTCAATGTCTATCTCTCCATGCTCATATAAACTTTTTGCTTCCAACCTCCTATAAAAGTGAACTTACAAAATCCCTGGTCATAGGACAAGTTGAATATTGTAATATATTCTACACAGGATGCTCAAAATTAGCTGATGAAAAATATTTAAAAACTCAAATGACATGTTGGACCAACAAGTCTCACTTCTTTTTGAATGTTAACCACCTTTAAACACTTCACTCATTGGGCAAAACAAATGCTTGTCATACCTGATAAAACTGGCCCCATGCAATGGCCTTTCCTTGGATTTTTGCTATGGCAACGAAAACCTGATCCCACCATGTCCATTCAAGTGACAAAAACACAGGAATTGATGCCTAGGCATTTTGTTTCATTAAAATCTTGACCCCGCCAAATCAACACCAAAAAAAGAAAACTATCTTAGAGTCAAGCAGCATCTTCATGAAGACATTTGCCTTAAACAGCCCTTTAAATCATTTGTGAAGAATGCATTGTGATGGTTTTCATCTAATCCTTAGGGATTGTTAAGTCCAAATACTGTCTGTATATTTTCTACAATACAATACATTTACAAAATATCTAACAGAAGACATAATCATTGTGTTCAATATAGATTGTATCTGTGCTGGTTTTTAGTTTGACAGTGGCAGACATTTACCTGAATTGTTACTTGATACCTTTTTGACAAACATGAAATAGAGAATGTTCAAAACACCCGGGGTTGATCATAGATATGAAAGTTTGACATGAATGAAAGTGAGTAAGAACAAAAGACTGTTTGAGGGTGAGTGGTCAGAGAAGCAGTTTGTGAAGGATTGACTGTTGGCTTTGATCAGTGCTTAGGCAATATGAGAGCACAAGTTTGCAATTATTAGTAAGTTTAGTGTCTGTTATATATTTAATCCTGGGGGATGGATGAGGTTTTGGGGGCTCTAAGTTTCTTATTCATCAGTGATTATGTAGGACCGTAAACATAATGCATAATGCAAAAACTGACAACTCAAAACCAAAGAGCTAGATTTAATGTCAAATTAACTAATAATCCTCCAAGAGTAGGGTGCTCTACTCCTAGATATCAGCATGAATATTCCCATATATGCTGATGATATATAACTGTCTCTAACAAAAGAGAGGGACCTCACAGCCCAAAAGGGTAGGGTACTTGAAGACTAATGTCAAAAAGAAATTCCCTTTTGGGTGCAACTTTATACAATAGAAACACTTTCTAACCAAAGATCAAAGATGCCCCTTTTCTGAGTTGAAGCACTTTAAGTCTTGGTGACAACAACTCTGATTGAAATTGGCTGGATTTCAGAGTGTGATTACGAGTGCGGCTATTGTACTTACCTCAGGCCAATAGGATATATCTACTCCTTAAATTCTGTTTCCCACCTGTGATAATTGATTGCATATTGCAATGTGATTTTATTGTGTATAATATGTATAGTTTTTATTGTATCTGATGACAAGAAATGATGAGCTTTTTTATAAATTCAATTGAATAAACTGTCTTATTTTAATTAATTTTTTTCCTTTTTGCTCCTGTTTGAATGAACTGTTGTGGTTAGAAAGTGTTTCTATTGTATAAGGTCGCACCCAAAAGGGAATTTCTTTTTGACATTGATATATAACTGTCTCCAGAAAGTCTCCTTGGTTTCAGACATCCAACACCTCAAATACTACCTGCACATCGATGACAGTTAAATGTCCAGAACTTAACTGAAGCTGAACTGAATCCACACAGAATCAACGTTATTGACAAGAAAAACAAACAAAATCGGCATTACGAAGACTAATTGGCCTGTATGAATTAACATCTTTTCCTCTTTTACCCTTTGTCACAGAACTAATCTGTATGGACTACTTAAAACTTGTCGAGACACCACCTCCCTGTTTGACATTATTAAACAGTTTCGCCAAAAAGGGAGTCAGCCCTTTAAAAAAAGGTTTTTATAAAATTCAATTGGGAGCCTGTCCCTTCACAAGCTTTAGCCCTTGCAATAGACTTTACCACATATATAATTTCTTCTTCAGAAATATCCAACTGGAGCTGTTCTGCCATAGGTGCTACAAGAGCAGGGAGATCAAGCTCCTCGAAATAATTGTTAATTTATTCCGCTCCTGCTTCATATCTGGAAGTATATAATTGCGAGTAATGCTCTAAAAAAACTTGAGCTATGTCTTCTTTATCAGTTAAATAGATTATTGTCTTTGGGTCAATGATTTCAGTAATCATGGCTGCTTCCTCCTTAGTTTTAATAGTTCCGTCAAGCATTTTGCTGACCATTTGACTCTCCTCATATACTCGCTGTTGATATGTTCTGGAGCTGGTGGGGAAGCAAGATTTTGTTTGTAAAGAAACTTGCTTTAATTCAATCCTCTCTAAATAATATGTAACGTATTAATCAACATGTTTTGTATTAATGCTAATTGCATTATATAACATTTATAGTATCTAGGGGAAGTTTACCTATGTGCTTTTACTAACAGTGACTCGAGTGTCCTTATATGGCCGCCGAAAACGCAGGAACCTTTCTGCGCATTCGTCTGCCACATTTACGTGGTGTGATGTATTTCTGCTTTTGGTGGGAATTCTTGCAGCTGGGCACTGGTATTACAAATGGCCGCTTCATGCTTTACATACTAATGCACATGCTCCTGCTAGAACTAACTTTGTATGTTTTGCTTAACTACTAATGCTATAGTTAAAATAAAGTAATGGGGTTAGAGTAGAATTAAGTGGTACACAGCCCATTCATTTATTTTCATATTCTAACATGTCTCTCTTTGACTTTATTATTAGCTCATATTTGGGCCTGAAGGGTGACTTGAATCGCCATATTGAAATCCCTCTGTGCATGTGCTGGGAGCACTGAGAGACCTCGAGCGGTGGAATTGAAACCTTGTCAAAGACTGTCTTACCCGCGATGCCCCTGGGAGCCTCACCTCATGACCTGGAGTGAGGAAGAGAACTTGCAAAATTGTTAAACATTGTATACTAAATGAAATATTATTGCTGAGAAGAGTAAAAGTGCATGGGAAAATAATATTGGCGGGAACATTGACCAAATTGTATTGAATGGAAATGATCTCATACTGGTATGGTGTGATGACCTCTCCTCGCCTTTCTGACCAATCAAATGAAGGGAATACACACATTTGCAACACTGAGGAGTGGTACATACCCTACAAAATGGTATAACTAAGGTAGGTTCAGTTAGTTTGTTTGTCCGACTTGTCATAGACCTGTCACTGACCCAACGTATTGTGAAGGAGTATCGAGAGCAGAGGGCTGGTCGAGCACTCTGACAGAAGAATCGGGGTTTTACTGAGGGAGAAGAATCGATCTACCCAGTCGGGGTCCGGGTATAGCCACAGAGAGGGGTGTGATGCTGGTGTTGCACTTAGCTGAGGTTGCCTGTCCTGCTCTCACCTGTCCTGTTGGCACCTGATTAGTGTGGAGCCCTTTCTTGTCCCAGCCTGGGGCCAGGGTTGTTCCTCACACCAGTCTAGGTAAATACCAATCTGTGTGGTATGTCCTTGTACTGTTTCCATTTCACACTCTTCCCAGGTACCAATGTCTAAATGTACATCCTTGAAGTCTTGCAGAATTATTGCTTTAATATTTATTTTCCTACTTAAAAAGTATTTAATTTCACTACTGTGGCTGTTGACTCACAATTTATTGCATAGATAAAGTGTTTAACACTTACTCTAGTCTGTGGATATTCCATGAAGGTAATTGTTATTCTCTACCTATTATTCTAACTCCTTTGATCCTTAGATTTAGGACTTAGAGCACAAGTGGCAAGGATTTGGTAAGTCATGGTGTACAGGTATAAGTCCTAAAGTGAATTAAAATTATGATAGGTAGGAAACTAAATTGGATTACCGGTTCAAGGTGTGAATGTTTATGGACCCAGGTGAGTATGGTAAACTGAGCAGGTAATCCTGCGCCATCACTGGCAATCTCTTCTATTATAAAAAACTTCATCAATTCATATTTCGCCCTATCTAACTGAACTCTGGCATCCCCCATCCCTGTAGGCTGTGTATTTCTTACTTTCATTGCATTCTCTACAGCCTGCTGAAGTTTAAGGATTTTCTCCGTTCTATGCTTAGCTTGAGAGGCTTTAAGCTGTATTCTCATTTATCTTAAAAAATGTGGCATGCACTCCCCAGTTCCAGTCACCCATTGAGGGTCCTGCTGGAGGAGACGATCCATCTGCCACCTGGGTCTTGGTCTCCTGCATTCCTCAATTCCAACTTCAAGTTTAATAAGGGAGTGGTCAGAAAATGGATTTATCTCTATTTCTGTGCTTATATAGCCCAAGGATTTAGATATTTAAAAAAATTAATTCTGGATGCCGTGTGAAATGGATTAGATTAGCAGGAAAATTCCAGCTTTGTTGGATTGAGGTCACACCAAGGGTCGATCAAAACATGTTCCTGTCTTAATACTTCTATACATTTCTTGGTTTGGGGTTTTAGCTCTTTTTTATTTTTATTCGAAGTATCTTTCTTTAAATTTTGAATACAATTTAAATCACCACCCAAAATTATCTTCGCCAGTATCCCCCTAAGTATCTCACTAATTTTAATTACGGCTGTGGTGTCATCTGGGATAGGACCCTAATAATTAATAAAATTTAATATGGTGCCATTTAGTTTGGCCTCATCCCAGATCCATCTTCCCTGGTGATCTCTCCGAATTTGGCCAAATTCCCAGGGAAGACCCCTGCAGAAATATAGAGCTACCCCTCTCTTGGCAGCCCTGCTGAAGCAAAAAAAAAGCATGTGCTTACCATCTAGGAAGGAATAGATTCAGGGAATTTGTTTTTAAATGCGTTTCCTGCAAGAATAGGACCTGGGGTGCAGAGGAAGCTTACCATCTAATTAATGCTCCATATTTTTGTTTATTTATTATCCCATTAACATTCTCGGAAAAAATACAGCACTTACTTATAATTTTTTGGCAATGCATCTATAAAATATACCAGATACCTCACAATCCTGACAATCTTTCCAATAATGTCACTGCTACTTCTGAATTTACTACTGCGTTTACCCCTCCCCAAAAAAGTGGTCCCCTCTAGGCCCGCAACCCACATTTTACCCATTTTACTCATGGAGTGCCTTGACCCTGCAGCCACAGTGACCACACCCCTGCCCAAAAGTGGAAATATTACACAGTGGATACAAATTTAAAGCAACTTCGACTTAAAGCAGTGATTTCTTTCAGAAGCTCCTGGGCTCCCTCTACCCCTGTAAATAAATGGAACTTCTCTTTGAAAAGCACCCTTAACTTCGACTGCTGTGTGATGGATGCTTGCGCCCCTGTGCTTTAAATAAAAGTAGTAACTTCATGAATTCTTCACGTCTTCTCGCTGCCCCTGCCAACATGTCTGGAAAGATCCGACATTTTTGTGCCATCATCGATAGCAAATTGTCTCTGCTGGATTGCTTTCTTCAAGACATTCTCTTTAATTCTATAATCGGAGAAGTTGACTAAAATTCTACAAGGGTACTTTGAATTTGGAAAAGGGTGAGCCGGAACACGATGGGCTCTAGTTGGTGTTAGATCCCTCGCATGGTTCGGGAGCACTTTTTGCTTGATAAATTCTTCCACCCAGCAGAGGGTATTGGAACCCTCCTTCCCTTCGGGCACTCATACTATTCGAAGATTTGAATGGTGCGAATGATTCTCCAGATCTTCCAGTTTAGAGTCAAGTGCGATCTTATCTGCCGACACCTCGTTGATTTTCCGGATATTAGAGCCCTTCTGCTCCTCCAAGTAAGCAATCCTAGATTCTGCCTCTTCAATCTTAATGTAAAAACCGCAATAGATGCTTCCATTTTTTTCAGTCTTAAATGGAGTGGCAGTCTCTTGTGCATGGGATTTTTTCATCTCCCTGATTTCCTCCAGTATTAGGTTCAACAGCACTGTTATTTCCATCTGCTGTGAGCTGACCCCGGAGGAAGAGATCTCTGACACCTCAGGTGGATTCTCTATCCTCTGGCTTGATGGTTCCCCGTCCTTCTCTGCCACTGCACCAGGCACATTTTGAGGCTTCAGCCCATTCTCTAGCTGCTGCTGTTTTAAGATGTTTTCAGCGATTGAGGCTAATTCGGAAAAGAGCAGCCGCACGGTTGTGGCGCGTGGGCTTAAGGGGTAAAGTAAAGAGTTCCCTCCCACTGGATTAATTTTAGCAGAGGATATCGCAGGGGATGTACCAAAAGATGTCTCAGCCATAAGCGTGACCTTGGGGGTGGAGAGATATGTAACCGTTCAAAGAGATTAGATGTTGTCTTGTCCTCAGGGGTTGTTGGAGAGACTGTACTTATTAGAGATGGGCCCTGAGTCGCAAGAGGCTGCATACTCTTTTTAGTGAACAGTGGAAAATCCATACAGTTGTGAGGTTCTGCCATATTGAGTCCTAGCGTGGCACTACCAGTCCGTCGCTTAGAGGCCTCCAAGAGCGTATTGGTTATGGGGGTGGGAATCCCCCCTGCACCAGTGGTAGAGCTTGCACAGATTGTGCTTGGAATGTGACACCAAGTGATCTTCTGTAGTGCTCTCTGAACTGGAGCCTAAATCGGACTGGTTCATACTGGCCGGGATTTTTACTCCGGATGATGCCCCCTTTGCATGTACTAGGCACTTTTTGGCTTTTACCCTTGTCGCCACCTCTACCCTGGCTACTGCGTTGGATTGCTTTTGGTGTCTTACCATTTTTGCTGTGTAATTGTGAATTTTCTCCTCCCTTAAAATGATCACAACTTGCAGACTGCCTGGAGAATCACCACTCTCCACCTCCACCGGATTACTACAGGGAACACCAAATCGCTAGGTCTATTTGACACCCTTCTGTTTCCACTCTGCTTGCAAGGCCAAGGCTAACTCCTTCAAAAATCTCTCACTTTTCAGGGGTAACATTTTTTTTTTTCAATGTTCCAGCTGCTATTGTCCAGCTGCAGGTCTCCACTGTTTGGCTGTTTAGCTACTCAAATTTGTAAAGATTAGCTAACAGACTTTCATGAGGGGCAAAAATATGGGACTGCGTACTTCCCCCGCTGAAGCCTCTTACCGGTCGTGATGGTTAACTGTTGATTTGTTCCCCTTCTTCAGCCATCCGCTTTTCGCCTTCAGCCTTTAATTGCGACCCCACAGCGCACCGCAGCCTTTTGCCCCCAATAGGGCATTGTACTCATTTACAAATTCAGCTTCCTCAAGGTGTCACTAACTGCTCCTTATCGGCTCCTCATCGGACTCATTATCTTCACAGCAGTGAAGACGGCGCTTCGAAGAAGTCTCAAATCGTCGTTCCGTGTTCTGCCGCGATCGCCATTCCTCTTACCACTGTTGACTTCCCTCAGGTGGGTGGGGCCTTGGTCACCTCGGCAACAGAGAGGCGGGGATCTCCATCACCCAGTTCTAGTCTTCTTAATGCTGATTTTGAAATAATAATGAAAGTCTGGGCACAACATTTTATCCCCATCGCTCAGGCATTAATCCACTGTGTTCAGACTGGGTTCCTTGCAGGAAGGTTGATGTTCACTAATACCGGGTTTTTAATTCATGCCCTTGATTACGTGACTAATAATAAAATACCCATATTTAGTACTATGGTCGACGCTGAAAAAGCGTTTGACTTGGTCAACCGGTACGCACGTTTTTTTTGGTCCAGGCAAATGTGGCATCACAGCTCAAATTTCAAGTATGTTGAGAAACATATATTAAGATGCCAAGCCTGGGTTATAGTAAATGGTGACTTAATAGGGGTAGTGGAAATAAACCGTGGAACCAGACACGGTTGCCCGATGTCGCCTATACATTTTACTTTTTTTTATCGAACCCTTGGCTATAAGAATCCGCGGAAATCCCTAGATTAGAGCTCCAATTGAAGCATGACTAAGCTGAAACTTTTCGCAGATGATATAATTATATACTTATTCCCGGATGAACAGAATTTGGAAGAAGTTCTTCTAGAATTCAGTAAATTTGACCACATAGGAGGCTATAAAATAAATCAAAATAAAACAGCAATTGTAATACTTAATACAGACTTTAATTTTTTACCCCCTAATTTAAAAATCCAGGCATTGAAAAAAGAACCGATTAGATATTTGCGTATCTTTGTCTCCAACCAAGTAGAACAACTATTTAGTTGGAATTACCTAGCAATGAAAAATAAAATTACATAACTTCTGGATAAGTGGACCCTTTTACCTTTGACTTTGATTGGCTGTGTAGTACTTTTAAAAATGTCCAATCTTCCCCTGTTAATATTGCTTTTTATAAATGTACCTTTGAAATTCAATCTCAAATATTTTAAAGAAATTGACTCAATGTTCAGGGAATTTGTGTGAAATGAGAAGGCCTCTAGGGTTAAAACGGCCAAATTACAGCTGGAAATAATTCAAGGGGGTTTAGCCTTACCAAATATTCAAACTTATTCTGAGGTTGCTACACTAGTCCTTACAACACGTCTACTGGAACCTAATAGTTGGCTAGATATCTTTTTTTTAAGAATGATTTGAGAGTCCGGCACACAAATTCCAATATTCTTAAAAACATCTAAACTACCTAAAAAGTCCCGCTATAAGACAATTTGCAATTATGAGCACTGTCCCGGGCACACATCGTAGAGATATCACAATGTTGTGGAAGTCTTATACAAATTACAATTGCAATGGTCGCCACCAGTGTAAGGTTAAAAAGTTTTTATAATGAAGCAACAACTGTATTGAATCAAACAACCAGCCAACCCATGTGTCTTCACCAGGAATGGTCCTGTAACTCTTCAGGGCTAGGAAGGATACAAAACATTCGGTGAGGGATGAAGGGGAAATGTACGGTAACCTGGTTGTTGACATATGCAGGGAGCAAGGGGCAAGAGATCACTCCTGGTGCATATGAAGGAAAATAAAAATATAGAGCGCATGGTGAAAAGTGATTGTTGTGAGTGTACCGCTCTCATGGGTTGATCATCATGAAAAATGCAACGGAAAACACAATTTGTATAAGACTTCCACAACATTGTGATATCCCCACCACATGTGCCCGGGACTGTGCTCATATTCCAGTGTGGACTCTTCGATTCACCCAACTCCGGGGGTTATTGGGTAATTCCCCTGACCTGGCAGCACCGTACCTACTCATGTGCATAGAAGACACCACGCGCATTAGTCTGAGTACCATTCTTCCTGACTTCACTAAAAACCCTAACCCTAGCCCTCACTTTATTGTCTCAGGAAGGGCAGTCACAGCGTTTCATACTCACAACATTACTCCTCCACATTAGGTTATGGATAGAGTTGCATCAGAACTGTTCCAGAATCTATCAAAAGGGATTGCCAACAGTCCTGCATCCACCAGCAGTAACCTCACACACAGAGAGAGTCTGAAAGAAAAATGTCTAAAATTAGAGAGATTCAAAAAGACGGAAAACTCTAGGTTGTGAGGCAGCACCACCCTCAAGCAGTACCTGAAACTCCTCAGAGTCCCAAGGGGACTACACTCATAGATTTTCCCCACATTCGAAGATCTAGATGACGACTTATTAGGCAAATGGGAAGATACTCTGAATTTAAACTCAGAACGTAAGGTTGGCTGACTACAGATTGAGATTGCCAACCTCGAAAAAGAAATAGGCTATCTAGTCTTGCAGGAAGCGACAGGCAAGAATTACGTCATCTTGAATGACATCTTAGCCAAACACCAAAACGAAATAAATGACAGAAAGATACGACAACTAAAGAGAGACAAAGCTGATTACAGGGAGGGACGGTTCTACACCTTCGCTAGAAAGTACATTAAGCTAGTTGACACATACAGCCAAGGATATAAACAGACCCGAACAGACACTGCCTCTCTTTCATCCAGCTCCACATCACAAAACACCATTCCTACCAGTGACAGCGAAAGCGAGAACCAGGGAAGCAATCCACACAAATCAGGTCTGACAACATCGTCTTTTTTAAGGGAGGTGCAAGCCATAACGATGGAGAACAGAACAGAACAAAGGCAAGAACCCCTAGACAGAATACCCATAGAGGGAAAAGGGCAGGACTCAGAAGAGTACAAAAAGAAACTGAGATCCAGGAACGGGAAGAACAAATAGACCAAGGTGACCTAGGTGTACAGGTAGTCAACCTCTCCTCCCAACATCTTGACAGCGGCATGATCTCTCTACTTAACAAAGGCCTGTATTTCAACCCCCGTGAACAGGGGGACACCTGCAGATAAAAGATAGACCTGTTCAAGTTTATTAGGGGCATTAAGATCAAAAAGCACTTAAATGGCACTCCACCCACTACCAAAAATATCAGCAAGATCTGCTTAGACAACTCGTCTTGGGTGCAGAGCATCAGGGACATCGAGGACACCCACTTACTCCCTTCACTCACCGAATCAGACAAAATACCTAACAACATGGAGAATCTCCTCCAAGATTTAGATATAGAAGAAGACCTCAGTCTCAACAGTGGCCTTAAGACCAAGCCAAAGTGGACACCCACGCTCGTACGGGGCAACGCGGTTTACACGTTCTACAACCTAGTTTTGCCTGACATGGACAGACACGAAAACAATGCACTCAATACCAAGCTTAGAACTAGAGACAATGTTCACAGAGACGAAAGAGTAGCTTTAAAAAACCTCACATCCAACAGAGACATCATAATTAAGGAGGCTGACAAAGGCGGGAATGTAGTGGTCATGATCTAACTACCACGCAGACATACTGTCCCAACTGCAGGACACATCTTGTTATGAACAGCTTGCCTACAACCCCACGGCCACACTTGTCACTAAAATCAACAAATCCTTATCAGAATGGCATACGCTGGGTCTCATTGACGATCAAGATCTTCTTCATCGGAAACTTCACAGATCTACATTCCCCTGGCTTTACACCCTGCCTAAAATACACAAGTCGCCACCATTCCCATCAGGGAGACCTACAATATTGGGTATTGGCAGACCAACCGAAACACAAGCGCAATATGTGGACCTCTTCCTTGGTACATTGGTCAAAACCTGCCCTCATTCATACAAGATACTAAACACATTCTGAGTCTCTTGTCTGATGTCCAATGGCACCCGGGGATGATCCTAGCCACCCTGGATGTAGTTTCCCTCTACACCTCCATTGAACCAGGATTAGGGCTGGAAGCTGTAACCAGCCTACTCCACAACAGACCTGCCACTTTATGGCAACACACTCAAATGCTTGTTGCCATGATGGACATAATTTTGAACAATAACTTCTTCATATATGACAACGTCTGGTATAAACAGAACAAGGGTGTAGCCATGGGCTCGAGATTTTCACCCTCTTTTGCTAACCTATACCTGGGTGTCCTAGAATCCAAATGGATCTGAAGCACCAAAGGGGCACCATGTGTTGACTCCATAATATACTGGTGATGCTACATAGACGATTGTCTCTTACTTTAGTCAGGGTCACAACACTTACTCGATGAATTTTGCACACATCTCAACTCTAACAACATGAAAATGAAGTTTACAAGGGACTCCAGCACCTCCAGTATTACCTTTCTTTATGTTGGGCGGTCCAACACGGACTTAACACGGACCATGAGTTACATTACTTCTTGGGTGAATGACCGCCTTCCAAGAAACAGCACACTGAGTTCTTTGAGACAGATACCTGCATGTGGGGTTATTGGGTAATTCCCCGTCCTGGCAGCACCGTACTTACTCAGGTCCATAGAAGACACCACGCACCTTAGTCTGAGCGCCATTCTTCCTGACTTCACTAAAAACCCTACCCGAATCCCTCCCAATTTGTGAATACGCTGATAGATTGCAATCTTTTTTTTAAACAATGGTCTCTTCATGGTTTACTTTTCTGAAGTTAGAGGAATGCCGAGTTTTCGGGCTGCAAATTCACCTGAGTGGGCTTAAGGGATAGAAGGATAGTGGCTTTGAGTACCAGGGCCATTTTTTAATTTCTAAGACAGTGATCTCTTGGCATGAAGTTTTAAGTAAAGTTGGCAATCGAAATAAACCAGGCTTTCTGGAGTACTTGCAGATCGTAAATTGTATTAAAAAATACAATATACTGTATAGCGGTGTGCCAAATAATCAAGTTATTGCACTATGTACAATGAAACTAAAGAGGGTAGGGAACTGGTACTCTGTGCTTTTAAAAAGCAAGCAAAAGCAAGGCACTCCTGCAGGTTGAGGAATTCTTGGCAAAAATAACTAGCGAAACTAATTGCACCTTCTCTCTTCAGAAATGGCATTCGATAGCCCAGGTATGGAGTAAGGCCCTGAGAGCAGCTAATTTTAAAAGAATGGCCTTCCTGTCTGGCCTTTTACACCCCGAAAACATTAAATAAGCATCACACGGATGTGGAAAATAAGTGTTTTCGATGCCAGGCTCATGGTGAGGGAGACTGGTTTCATATATTTTTTAAATGTCCTAAGCTTGAAGTATTTTGGAGTAAGATCTACTCAACAATGAGCCAGGCTATTACAAAGAAGCTTGATCCCAAGACAGAAGTGGCTCTTTTCTGTTTTTCTAAAGTAAGGTCAAATCTGACCAAAGCCGAAGAGGTCTGCATTTTAATCTGCTCTAGAGTAGCTTATTGTTTAATTCTTCAAAACTGGAGATCTAAAGAGGATCTACGCTATCTCCGGCACTTTTCAATCTATAAGTCGAACCTCGCACAGAAATACTACAAAAAGCTAATATTGCTTTCCACATGTATGCTGATGACACTCAGCTGTACATCAAGGTCGCATCGGCCGATGATATGAAGACAATGAACCTAGCGCTAAAAAGAACCCATCTATGGCTAACCAAGAACCAACTGAAGCTAAATCCTCAGAAAACTGAGGGGCATATTACCAAGCAATAGCGATAATTATCGCTATTGCTTGGTTAGATGCAAAATTTTACCGCTGAGCTGCGGCGATTTTTATCGCAGATAAACCTTGGTACTACCAAGGTTTATCGCAAATGCGATAAAAAATGGCCGCAATGCATGAATATCGCTGAAAAGTCAGCGATATAAATGCATTACCGAGCTAATGCTCTTAGCCATGTTATCCACCTCCCATTGGATAACATGGCTAAGAACTGCTCAGGGCAGGTGTTAGCTTTTGGAGATCTTCACGCTTAGCGCGAATATCTCCAAAAGTTGGTAATAGGAGATAGCGTTGTTAGCGACTGTTTCCAGTCGCTAACATCTTGGCACGCCCACTTTGCATGTCATTAGTGATAAATATCACTGACATGCAAAGTGGGGCCCAAGATGGTCGCTATCTCCTACTAGCTGTCGCTAACTGGTGTTAGCGACAGCTAGGTAATAGGGAGATAATTTTATCTCCGCTTTCTTGGCTTTTAAAGCCAAAAAAGCAGAGATAAACCCCCTTGATAATATGCCCCTGAATTCCTACTGATTACACCCCGGAAAAGCAAAATAATGATAGCAGAATGGTCCAACCTCATCACTGCTCTAACGTGCACTCCGAAGATTGTTGACTCAACTAAATCACTGGGTATCATTCTGGACAAAACCCTGAACATGTCAACACATATCAACACAATGGCAAAAAAAGGCCAGGTTCCACTTAAGCTACTTGCGAAAACTAAAACCATTTTTAAATAAAGCAGACCTCAAAACAGCAGTTCAGTCACTGGTCATTTCAAGGATCGAATATGGTTGCACTACCTTGGCAAGGCTCCCGAAGATCTCAACAGCCCTATTAAAAGCATGTCTTCATGCAGCCACAAGACTTATAGTGGCATCCTAAAAATTCGACCACATCTCCCCGCACATGAAAGTCCTCAACTGGCTACCCTTCGAAGCACAAATTCATTCGAAGCTGGCATGCATCACTCATAAAGAAATACACAACAAAACTCCAGTCTACCTTGCTCAGAAACTCACGCTTTCGGGAGGGATCCGATCCCTCAGGAGTAAAGCGGAACTACTACTGAAACCGGCTCGCTTCTGTAAGAAAAGAACTTATGAACGAGCGTTCTCAGGGGCAGCACCGGGAATTTGTAACTCCTTCCCCCCTAACATTGGAAGAATTCCATCCATCGCAACATTCAAAAAGGAAGCAAAATCATTTTATATGAGGAAGTTCCTCCACTAATTAATTACAGCTGATCAACTGGATATTAACCTGTTATGTGTGTTTTAAATTTCATGCAAGCTGCTCTCAATCCAGTTCTGGACTTGTATATTACTTTTTCTTGTGGTTTCATAATTCAAGAGGCTTTATGGTAAGCTACCTGATGACTACTATATGTGTTTATATACTTTAAATGTCGTTAACCAGTAATGTATTGCAATATGTACGTTTTGGATTGTTGAAATACTCCTGTAAAGCACTCTGACACCCTATGCATGGTCATGTTTGTACTATAGAATACACTAAATAAATAAATAAATAAATAAATAGGCACCAGCCCATCCTAAATGAATAAATAAAATGCAAAGGAAAAGGAGATTTGAAGAAGCATATGCCAAACGGAATGGGGCAATAAAACAGTTCACAGCGGTTTGGAAGTCTATGGATAATTGGGTCAGTTTGACACAAATCTAGCACTTTAGCACATGGCACATTAGGTCCTCATACTTAGAAGTTTGGAAGGTATTTTTTCTTTACTACTAGGGACATATTGACAGTTATCTAGTATCTTAGCACATTGCACTTTAGGCCCTTATATTTAAGGGGAAGTGGGATTGCACTGCAATGTTGCCATTTATTGCACAGCTATAAGGTTTTAAAACATTTATTGATGGATCTCTGTTTTTGTTGTTTATTTAATGTTATGTTATGATTATGAGCAGAAGTATCGTTACTTCCGTTGTAAATTTGAGGATGTAATATTATGAATGTATATTATTACAACTGGAGGTAACTATGCACATATCACTTTAGGGTCTCACAGCAATGGGAGGCTGCAATTGTCCCTTGATGCTGTTTTCCAGATGTGCGTGATGATTGGCTAGAGGCTCTTATCGTTTTTGGAAAACAGTAATACAAGGGTAGCATTATTCAATTTAATGCACTCTAATGTAAATATTGTCCGTAAATATGGTTATTAAGTGCAGTCTGTATATAGGGGCCGATTAGGATGGCGGACGGACTTGCGTCCGTCCGCCACCCCTGAGTAGGAGGGACCGTCCGCATGGGCAGCGGCGGTCCCTCCATGGCAATTAGGATGTGACCGCCAGGGTGGCGGTCACATCCTCTATTTTTAACATTGCGGTGGGTGCAGCTTCAAGCTGCACCCGCCGCAATGTTAAAAATGCATGTGTTGCATTTACATGCACAAAGCGGCAGGCACCGCACGGTGCCTGCTGCTTTGTGTACGCAAATGCAGGGGGGTACCATAGGTACCCCCCATGTGCACCCCCCACCCCCCATTCACCCAGGGGGGCCGCAACAGGCCCCCAAAGTGAATGTCCGTATGCTTTTCCATGGCGGAAAAGCCGCCGTGGAAAAGCATATTTACACCAACATCATAATATGGCGGACGGTGTCTCATAGACACCGCCTGCCATGTTATAGCTTTTCCGCCGCGGTCGGAAGCCGACCGCGGCGGAAAAACGGCGGACGGAATTCCAGACCCACCAGCCATCCTAATTTGGCGGTGGGTCTTTGGAGTCTCCGCCGCGGTTTTTCCGCATCCTCCAGGCCGGCGGACACTTCCGCCGGCCCGGAGGATGCGGAAAAACCGCCATCCTAATCGGCCCCTTAGAGCAATTAAATAACTTGGGGGAAACTCAGTTTAGTGCTTAATGGCTAGATTATTAGTGGCTAGATTATTAGTGCTGGAAAATTAGACACTCAATTACTCCCCATACCCGACTGCCAGCTGTTTTACCTTCCTTTGACTCAAGCGGCATATTCTATGTTCCAGTGCTCATAAATTACCAGAAGGAAATATTCAGCACCACAGAGAACGAGGAGAGTTCCAGTTGGCCATTCACCTGATGATGGATGGAGAAATTAGGTGGAATGGTGATAAGCGTAAACATGAATGAAGGTGTATACTGTGTGAGGCAAGCCATTTTGGAACACTAACACTGTCCTTAACAGGGAGGAGGTCAGATACTGAGTTTAGCCTATATTATTGCAAGACATCCGTCACCAAGGTGAGACAGTAGGAAGGCAATGAAGGGGGGGTCAATCAAATGGATTGAGGGCAAAATCCAAAATGAAAAAGGCAAGGGAAAAACTATCTACAAACTTTGGAGGAGCAAAATGAAGTATAGTGTAGTGGTGAAGTGCAATGGGAACAATAATTCAAATGCTTGCATGGTAACCTTTGAAAGGAAAAAAATCATGGAAATAGGGGCCTAAAGAATAATAATTTTCACAGAGTGAAGCTCTATCGTTGCTACAGAGAACATATATCACAACAGAAGGGTGGGTGGGTGGCGATCAGTTGATGTCAATATACATGCTCTAAGTCAGTTTAACCATAAAAATACTTGAGACACCCTTCTAATTTCATAAACACCAGTCCCTTAAGTGATTTATACAAACAAAGAAAAAAAGGCCTCTCTCACTCATGTGAAATGCTTCATGATGGGGCCTCTCCTTCACTGTAGATTTAGGGTTGTCATCCTTTCTCTGGCTCTTTAACTGAAGAGTAAGTAACATGGACCCGAATCACAGAACTAACTTTAGACAAACTCCTAAACTTATTACTTTTGGTATTCACAGAATGCACTTACTACTTTTGGTATTCACAGAATGGATTTATGACTACTAACTTCACGTCTGCACTCGGGCTGCAGATTCGGGCCCAGAGGCGGAGCTTCCGGCCCGGAGGCTGAGCTTCCGGCCCAGAGGCAGAGCTTCTGGCCCGGAGGCAGAGCTTCTGGCCCAGAGGTGTGACTTCCAGCCAGGAGGTGGAGAATTCGGCCATGGCTGAATCTCTGCCACCGGCCGGAATCCCCACCTCCGGGCCGGAAACTCTGCCTCCGGACCTGAATCTCCGGCCCGAGTTAGAAGTCGAAAATCCATTCTGTGAATACCAAAAGTAGTTAGTGCATTCTGTGAATACCAAAAGTAGTAAGTGCATTCTGTGAATACTAAAAATAATAAGTTTACGATTTTGTCTTAAGTTAATTCTGTTAATCGGGCACCATGTGCCTAACTTCTCAAATTCTCTGGAGGTCCTTGGTGACTGGATTAGAATTGTAAATCCGTGTGAGGGGTGATTAAAATAATTGTATCAGTAAAAGCAGACAGTCCAGTAAAACTAAATAAGACAGTACCCAAGTATTTTGCTCTTCATTATTTTGAGCTTCCGTCTGTGGAAATAGCATTGTTTTGCATGGTTGAGTCTCCCCTGAGCTAAAGAATGATGATGGATTAAACCCAGATCAGTTGACTGGGGGTGAGTGTTTGATTTTCTCCAATGCTCCGTCCATCATCCCCTTTGGTATCGCTTTGTTTGCCTAAGTTGGTAGGGTATGCCCAGACATGGGTCACTTGCTCACTTTGCCAGTTGATTCAAGCTAGCCTGGCTGATGACGGCTGATTAGCCAGAAACCGGTCCCAGGATGCTTGTTTTTGGTCCAGGGAAGACATGGCTTGGCAGTTTGGGCTGGACTGTTCCCATGAGACACAGGGTCAGACTGATTTGCATATGTCCATGTCTGAACTGGGGTGGTGGAGTGAGCTAAAGAATGATGATGGATTAAACCCAGATCAGTTGACTGGGGCTGAGTATTTTATTTGCTCCAACGCTCCGTCCATCATCCCCTTTGGTATCCCCCTTAGCAAAGATAGTAGTGTCTACCCTTGTCATTAAGGTTAATACTTAGCCCTGCGATGTTCCATTAAATGAGGGTTAAATTGCTTTGTTCTCCAATACGTGGGGTTGGACATCCTCTGCAGTCATTCTTGTTTATTTGGTTAGGGACACTGTAGCCGAGACTCCACCTTGTGAGCCTGCTCTTGCTGAAGCGGCTGCACTCTATACAGCATATCCCTGTGCTTGATTTGGATTTTTATCTGGGTTCTTGCTCGACCAACTTTCTCTCTCTCACCTAGATACTTGTTTGTGGTACCTTTGAAGATTGATGCAGGTTCCCCCCGAGCATGTTTAGGTATTAAAATGTGAGGGTATTTTGGCATGCTGAGTGTGGTAACTTCAATTTCCCATTCTGCAAGGCAAGAGGCTTCACCAATGATGGCCAGTTGCACTTGCTGTTGAATGAAGCCAAATATGATGGAGTCCCCATGTGTATCCCTCTCCTGTGTTCTGAACTTAAAGCACTCTATGTTGTCTGAAGTGATCATTGCCAGAGCGTCAAGGTGACAAAGGAGCCATAAGATGTTAGATTTAATTAGAATATCGTAGGAGCCTTTGGCATTATATCTGGGGGTGAGCCGCACCTTGTGAATTACTTGGTCATAGTTAGTGTTGGGGGTGCACAAAGTCGAGACAGCCTTTCACGGAGCAGGCCTCGAAAGGATCAGATTTAATTGATTTTTGTGGATATTACTTGCCGAGAATATGTCTGCTGCCCAGTTAGGCTGTCCCAGCCGTGTTTGGTTGATGTGCTGCACAATCTGATTGGATGTGGAATGTTGCATCACGCTTTGTTGGAGCTCTGTGTCTGGGAAGGTGGTGGCCCTGGTTTGTGTGCCAGCGGTCTCCTGAGGTGTATGCTGCAGAGCGGCCTCTACACATGTCTGCAATGCTACTTGCTCAGCTAGTTGTGGGCCCTCCTCTGAAGGTGTAGGAAGTCGAGGGGCCTCTACTCAGGTCTCCAATGTTGTTTGCCCTGCTAGTGGTGGGCCCTCCTCTGAACGGGTTCTGTATGCTTTGGTCCTTGTCTTCCCTGTTGTGTGTCTCACTTATCATTTTAAGTTTAGTTGACTTTCTAAGGTTAAAAATTGGAAAGAGGGGTTAGAAGTTGTTGGAAATCTCTTTTCCACTGTGATTTAATGCTGTAACTAATAATGATATTCTTTGTGTAGCCTTTGTTTTTTTCTGTTGTTTCTTCAGTTTCTTATTAGCCCTCATTGCTAGTGTGGCAACTGCCCCCTCCACAGGACCTACCACCTCTGCCACCTGGGCTGCATCTTCGTGGCAGGCTTTGATTGTTGGATTGTTGGTACACGTAAGCAGGCCCCAATATCCTCATTCTCCAGGGCATCAAAGTTGTGTTTGTTACTCCTATAGCATTACCCTGCCTGAGGATTTATTGATTAATTTGTTCTCATCAGGTAGATGAAGTATTAGGGTGTCTGTTTTAACCATCTCCCCCCGATGATATTTGGGGACTTTGTTCTAGGGTAGGTGTTACCCTGTGTCCCCTGGTGAAGGCCAAGATGTCCTTTAGAACTGCGGGTAGGCCTGCCCACTTGTCAATAATGTCGGCACAGGAGTTGGTGCGAGCTGAGTTGGCTTTGAGAGTGTCAAGAGAAACTTCTATTTTTACCAGCTTGTCGCTTTGATGCACTAAGTGCTGAGCAATTGACTGAAGTAGGTAAATTAGTACTTCCATTCTGGTAGACTGCCATAACGGGGCCCTGGCAATTGTGTCCTGTGTTTCCCTCAGAGCTGACAAATGTAAGACTTGGTGGGTTGTTGCTTCCATTGCATGTTGGTGAGCTTCTTGTCGCATTGGGCTTCCGCTGTCTGTTTAATACGTTTTCCCTTCCAGGTTCTTTCCCATGTTTATTTTAGTGGCATTCAGCGTTCTTTCAATGGTCAGCTCTAATGTTGGCAAAAAGGAGTGTCAAGGGGATGAGCCTTGCATTTACACTGTGTTAAGTTGGCTTGAGCTTATTAGAAGTTTAAACGCCATTTTTCCTTTCTGCTGCCTTTGCACACGGCACACAATATTATAAATGTTTAGAGTTTAGCAGAGTGTTTTGCTTCACACGAGAATAATATGTTTTTCTATATTAGCAGCCTTGCTTGGTAAGCTTTGTCTGAACAGTGAGGCTTTCAAGGTTATTTCAACACAGTGGTTGTTGTTCAGACTGATCAGCGCACTGCATAGGCATGATCACACACACTTGGAGAACATGTGCATGCAGAGAGCTGGTGCAGAAACTGATGTGATCCATTTCTGCTTGGACCAGAGGTATGGGGCAGCCCTTGTAATCCCAAGAGACCTTCTGAAGATATAAAATAACCTACTAGCAAGGGAGGGTTATATATAGGTGTATTCCAACCTGTTTTCCATTTAGCATTGTAACATGCTTTCTCCCTTTGTATTTTATGGAATAGTAACTATGCTGATAATCTTGTTGCTTTTAATATGTCTGCTTGTATTAGCTAAGATACTGCACCTGAAAACACGGCATTAGAAATAAATATTTCAAACTTGCACGTGTCTCCATTTACTCCCCGTTTTGGACTGTTATGAGAGTATAACGAACGAGTGTTCATGTGTTCCACATTGCTCCAGGTATTCTAAGTTCCATGTTCTGGGTTGTCTAATCATTGGGGTTATAGAAAAACTAATGATACACTAATTGCTAGTTTGGTAGGGGATTTTGGCTACTAAGGTGAGTTTTGGCACAACCTAATTCACTGAGGTTCCAAGTCTCAAGGCACAGTTCTGTGTAGGAGCAGAATCCCTGCTACATGGTGCCCAACGATGGTGGTCTTATTACATGATGCTTGAGTAGTACTTCTATCAGTCCTTAACCCCTTCACTGTTGTTTCCGGATAACGGTAGTGTCGGACAAACCTACCTACAGTTTCATAGGTCTTTTCAAGCTTGAATCTTTCAAAATGGTTTCCTTTTGAATTACTACCCAGTTGTGCTACTTAGTTTTTCATTGTACCTTTTCTTCTCCGTGTCACTATGGCTAACGTTGATATACTGCAACATAGTCTAATTGCGGTCCTCAATTATTTGCAAGCTTATAACATTGGTTTGGAGAGCATGGCAGCATTTTTAGTAGTGAGTGATGAGGTTGCTTACCCGTTTGAGATTTTCTGCTCATGAGTAACGTTTCCGGCAGCAGATGCGGCTACTCAGGTGTTTAACACTTACACTCACACTGCCGTGCCTGGGGAATATCTCCCTTATAGGACACAGGAGATTCAGATTTCTGCATGGTAGCGTCGTGTTGGGTTTAATGGCGCCCTTCCCCACAGTGTAACTGCGATTAGATTGGGTCCTTTGTCCATTCCAGGGGCTTCTTGACCGGTTTTGGCTGGATTCACTCTGCATCCTCGTGCGGAGCAAGTCCCCGTTGCTGAATTAAGGACCCTTTATGACTCTTCTATTAGTGTTATTCGGGCCCTAGTTCAATATATTACCCGCAATTTCCAGGGCGGGGCCCCTGGGGTTGCAGCACTTCCATCAGGACCCAGCGGAATGAAGCTTAGTCCCGTGATGGTCAATGCGGTAATGGGCAAGCAGCCCCAAGATAAGGATGATATGCCTTTTTGGCTTGCCGAGAAGTTTGACCAGCTGGAAGTAGTATTTCCTAATTTGACTCCCGTAGAAAAACACAGGATTGTTAAAATTAGTTTACCCAAGGACTTGGAACCAGAAGCAGGTGACGGGGAGTCATGGGGTAGGATTTTTTGCGGCAGTGTACACGAGGTGCTTCGGCACTCCGTCAATGGCTGTCCTTCCGACAGTCATTAAACGTGTTCAGGACGAACATTGACCTGAGGCTGCGGTTGAATTGGAAATGAGACTCATTGGCACATTTGAAGTAGTTTCCGATCTCATCCTTTCTAATATAAAGGGAGATGCGGTGAACTTTCAAATGGCTAATGCCTTACGCGGTGAGCCCGATGCCGACAAACCCCGACAGTTACCGAGAATTACTACGGCAGCTTATAAAACCATTGGCCGCAATAGTTTATGTGTGAAGCTCTCTTCTGCTAAAGATAAAAAACAAACTCAGGGTGCGAAGTCTGAAACAGACGTTCAAACCACAGCTCCAAAGAAAAATTGGAACAGAAATAAAAAACAGGGGAAACAGCAACAGAAAGAGGAGTCCTGTCCACCTTCACCAGTGCCTGCGTCTACTGAGCACGTTTATGATTTGCGCGACCGCACTATGATTAAGTCGCCTGATAGATTTCAGGTTCCTGATCAACGCTTTCCTCGTTCTTTACAGGACACATCGGCCTCATCGTCCGGTGGTGGAAGCAGCGGAAAAGGTAGGGGTGGCCAGCAGAGCCGCGACCAGCCCCGCCCGAAAGACTGAAAAGGCAAGCAGGACGATTCTTCACAGAAAAGCACCCCAGTTTCAGAAAAAGAAGGTTGCCGCTTTAACAGCGAGATATGCCATAGATAGTGAGAACGCAGCTTCGGAATCAGACATTGGGGCTGATGTCGTTGGACAGCGCGGCGGAGATTACCATAGTGCGAGAGGCACTACGTCCAATACTGAAGGTGACAACGACTGACCGATATGTTGTTGTAGAGACAGCTGATACCAGAGTAGCTCCCTCTGCCAGGCTTTATGAAATTGTCCTTTTGATTGAAGGTGACATACAACGTACCATAAAAGGGGTATTTTGGGAAAATCTTACAACTACATATGACATTTTGTTAGCAGAGGCTGACTGGCCTTTTGTTCTCGCAGCTCCGAGAGGGGGGGAGGTAATCCTCCCTAGTTTCGCGCACACGGTCTCGAAGGAGCATGCGCTGAATTTTGCAGAAGAGTGGGCTAAAGCCCTTGCGCCCGATCTGTTCCGTACTCACTTTGGTTGGGATATATTTTCCCCACACCACGAGATTCCCTTACGGTCTTTGCCACTGCCTTAACATCAATATCCGATCCGGCGTGAAGCTAAGACTTCCGTTGCGGAAATCCTTGAGCAATTAGAATATCAAGGAGTGATTGAAACTTGTGTGTCACCGATGAATAACCCACTTTTTACTGTGACCAAGCCTGACGGTTCATACTGTTTGGTATTGGATTACAGTATTTGAACTTGCATTGCCGTACCTGTGCAGTACATAATACCCATGGCTCTGCTTTGGTGGATGGTCTTGTGCAAAAACGGTTTAAAACCACACTTGACATATCCAACGTTTTTTTTGCCCACAATCTGTCTGGTCTAAGTTCCCAATGGACCAGTTTTACCAGTGGCGGCAAACAAGGCCAATTTAAACGCCTGGCCATGGGCTATAAGAATAGTCCAGGTGTGTTTGCTGCCCGGATCGTATCTCTCTTGGAGAGAGTTGACCCAGATGTGTGTTCGTATGTGGATGACATCTATCTCACAGACGATGACATTTGGGCGCATCTGTGTCGTGTTGACCTCATAATTTGTTACTTTGCGGACTTCCGTTACAAATTCAACTTTGCAGTCTCACATTGCAGAGTACACAGTGTTGTTCCTGGGCTATGAGCTCAACAATGAAGGTCGATTATTGGCTACTCACTTCTTGGAGAAATGTGCACAGCTGCGTGCTCCTACAACACAGAAAAAATGACAGTTCTTGCTGAGTTTTTTTAATTTCGGGTGTACTTACATACCCGAATGTGCCCAGCATGTCAAGCCTTTGTATGCTTTAATACAACCTACTTTTAATAAATCATGCTGGCTGCCTGAACATTCAGCCATTTTGCAATCTTTGCAGGCTGATCTTCTCGAATCTAAATTCTTACTGGATCATGATAATCACACCAACCTGGTGATAAGAATCATCCCTGGGGCGGTGGGTTTCACTTACCTTACTTTTAACGAAGGTGACACAGTACCTATCGCTTACAAGTCAATTTTGTACACTTCGGCTGAAATGCGTTTTTTCACTGTGGAAAAAGTTTTGACAGCAGTGCAAATGGCGATTCTTAAGGAACGTGCACTGTTGCAGGGAAAACGCATGTTGGTTGTTACCCCGTATCCTGCACTAGAGGCAGTGACGAAAGCCAGTGTACCAGATTCTAAAGCTTTGCACCCCCGGTGGATACAATGGGCTACATCCTTGATGTATCCGGATGTCACGTTTATTTTCGATGCCTCCCTGCAGTCACAAGTGTTTTTGCAGTATGAGTTTGTTCATCCTGCGCCATTGACTATGCGACCATTGGAGGATTACCATTGTATCATATACACTGATGGTTCAGCGCAAGATACGCATGGGTCTATTCACGCATACGTCTTAGCTTGCGCCATTGTGGTAGGTACCATAGTGAATGATTCAATTCAAGTCCACTGTCGTGCATACGCAGACATTAGGGGACTGTACCGCACAATTGGCAGAGCTCTGATCCTTGCATTGGAGTACACTGATCCTAGTGTGATGACTCTAACTGTGAGTGATTCTTACTACTGTGTCCAGTCTAACAATGAAAACCTGTTCTTTTGGATTCAGAATGATTTTCGTGATTCCAAAGGTAGCACGATAAAAACATAAAATTATCTGGGTTTAAGTGGTTGAGCTTAAAGAGCAGCTGCCACTCGTGTATGACCCTCTGGACCTGCGCCAAAGCGGTCGCTCCCCCACGCTCCCTGACTCCAGATTACGATCGTGCTGCTACACCTTTCGCCCTCAGCTGAAGCGCACTGCTAATATCGTTGCTGGAACTGGTATTGTAATTTAACTGTACTTGCTGTGTGTGGTATCGCTGTGCCTGTTATCGTAGCTTTATTTGATCAGCGCTTTCACCCGCATTTAGCACCTTGCAACACAGAGCCACACTTTCCGCTCTGCCTAACAGCGCGACATTCCTGAGCCTCTGATTCAGTGTGCAGATACATTTGCAGATTTCTGGGTGTTACTAGACATTTGCTGCCTGTGCCCCGGTTTCGCTTTCCCTCTGACCTCCATTTTCTTGTTGGGATTTCCCCTGGCCCGCCTTCTCCTCCCCGCTACCGCCTCCCAGCTGCCCCTCCCACCCACGAATAGAGGGCTCACCACCTCCTCTGACGAATTGTGACCCTCTGGACCTGCGCCAAAGCGGTCGCTCCCCCACGCTCCCTGACTCCAGATTACGATCGTGCTTCTACACCTTTCGCCCTCAGCTGAAGTGCACTGCTAATATCGTTGCTGGAACTGGTATTGTAATTTAACTGTACTTGCAGTGTGTGGTATCGCTGTGCCTGTTATCGTAGCTTTATTTGATCAGCGCTTTCACCCGCATTTAGCGCCTTGCAACACAGAGCCACACTTTCCGCTCTGCCTAACAGCGCGACATTCCTGAGCCTCTGATTCAGCGTGCAGATACATTTGCAGATTTCTCGGTGTTACTAGACATTTGCTGCCTGTGCCCCGGTTTCACTTTCCCTCTGACCTCCATTTTGTTGTTGGGATTTCCCCTGGCCCGCCTTCTCCTCCCCGCTACCGCCTCCCAGCTGCCCCTCCCACGCTCCGCCCTCTCCTACCTCCATTTATGACAGATGGACCTACGTGCAGCGTCCACGCGCAGCGGTCGCGCCGAAGGTGCGCCAAAGGTAAGCCCGTCTACGCCCGTCCACGCCTGGACCGCGCCCAGCGCTAGACCCCCTGGCCCCCGCAAATCCCAGCCCACCCGCATTACATACGACGTCGCAACCCTCACTGCCCTCAACCCCGGCCGTCTACCAAACTGCTACTAAGCTGCACCGGGACACATCCATGGACCCTTCACTTGCCTCTCCTGCAAGTTCGACTGCACCAAGACCCACACCAAATCCACTAACACCAAACAGAAATCCGACACTACCCACCTGAAGTGCATCCTGCTCAACACCCATTCGGTCCACAGACACGCCATCCACCTTTGGAATCTACTAGACACCATTTCTCCGGACGTCGCCTTTCTAACAGAAACATGGATGAACGCCTCTTCAGCTCCAGACATCACCATAGCCATCCCGGACGGCTACAAGATCATCCAAAAAGACCGCACCAACCAAATAGGAGGAGGCATCGCTATCATCCATAAGAACACCATCCGCCTCTCAACCAGCTCAGACGACAACCTTACTATCGCCGAACATCTTCACTTCCAAATCCACACCGACCCCAAGACCACACTCAGAGGCACCCTCCTCTACAGGCCACCAGGACCCCGTACTCAATTCAGTGAAGACATCACTGACTTCATCACCCCACACGCCCTCCCTTCCGAGGAATACATTCTACTGGGAGACCTCAATTTCCACCTGGAAAAGAGCAACGACAGCAACACCATCATCCTTCTGGACAATCTCGCCAACCTCGGACTCAAACAACTTGTAAACACCCCCACCCACTACGCAGGACACACACTCGACCCTATCTTCACCTCCAGCAAGCACATCTCCTTCAATCACACCACAGCACTTTATTGGACGGACCACAGCTGCGTTCACTTTGACTACAAAAAGACCACAATCCACAACCACCCTCAACCGACTCTGCGAAGAAACTGGAACAAAATCACCATCGACCAGATCTTCACATCGCTTCTTCAAAACCCCCTGCCTATTCGTCGAACCCTAACCAAGCAGCCATCAACCTCACACAATGGCTAACCCACAGCGCCGACAACCTAGCACCCCTGAAAAAACATCATATCAAGCTAGGCAGCAAAAACGCCCCCTGTTTCAACAATGACCTTAAGAAATCAAAGAAACTCTGTCGTTCCCTTGAGAAAGCCTAGAAAAAAGATCCAAACACCAGCACCAGAGACGCCTTCAAAAACGCCACCCGAAAACACCACCAACTTATCCGGTCAGCCAAGAAATCCGCATTCAAAGACCGACTAGACAACAACGCCCACAACAGCAAGGAACTATTCAACATCGTCAAAGAGTTTACCAACCCCACTGCCAATTTCAACAACATCACTCCCTCTCAAACCCTTTGCGACTCCCTAGCCTCATTCTTCCACGACAAAATCGCCGACATCCATAACAGCTTCGACAACCAACCCAAAGACCATCCCACACAACCTACCTCCGAACCTAAACCCCCCCTGAACATCCTTTATGACTGGAACCCAATCTCCACTGAGGACACCATCCGCCTGATGAACTCCATCCACTCAGGATCCCCCACAGACCCATGTCCCCACCACATCTTCAACAAAGCAGACTCCATCATCGCACCCCACCTCCGAGACGTCATTAACTGCTCCCTCAACTCCGCCACCTTCCCGGAAAGTTGGAAACACGCCGAACTCAGCGCCCTTCTGAAAAAACCCACAGCAGACCCCACCGAACTCAAAAACTACCGCCCCATCTCGCTCCTACCATTCCCGGCCAAAGTCATTGAGAAAGCCGTCAACAACCAGCTTGCCGCCTTCCTCGAAACCAATAAATCCCTCGACCCCTCACAGTCCGGCTTCCGAGCCAAACACAGCACCGAAACCGCCCTCATCGCAGCTACAGACGACATTCGAACACTACTGGACAACGGAGACACAGTCGCCCTCATCCTCCTTGACCTCTCCGCAGCCTTCGACACAGTCTGTCATAGCACCCTTATACAACGCCTCAACAACATCGGAATTCAAGGAAAAGCTCTGGACTGGATCACCTCGTTCCTTGCTGGAAGAACTCAGAGAGTCCGCCTCCCACCGTTCAAGTCAGAGGCCACCGAAGTCATCTGCGGTGTGCCACAAGGATCATCACTCAGTCCTACCCTCTTCAATGTATACATGAGCCCCCTTGCAGCCATCGCACGCCAACACAACCTCAACATCATCTCCTACGCTGATGACACTCAAATGATCCTCTCACTCACCAAAGACCCAAACACCGCCAAAACTAACCTACATGAAGGGATGCAAGAAGTAGCCGAATGGATGAAGCAAAGCCGTCTAAAACTGAACTCGGACAAGACTGAAGTCCTCATCTTAGGTACTTCCCCTTCCGCCTGGGACGACTCTTGGTGGCCAGCGGCCCTAGCAAAAGCACCCATCCCAACGGACCACGCACGGAACCTGGGCGTCATCCTGGACTCCTCACTCTCGATGACCAGACAAGTCAACGCCGTTTCATCATCATGCTTCAACATTCTTCGCATGCTCAAAAAAGCATTTTGCTGGATCCCCACCGAAACTAGAAAAACGGTCACCCACGCACTGGTTACAAGCCGCCTGGACTACGGAAACACCCTGTACGCCGGTACCACCGCAAAACTTCAGAAAAAACTCCAACGCATCCAAAACGCTTCAGCCAGACTCATACTAGACATCCCGCGCAAAGACCACATTTCCGGTCACCTGAAAGACCTCCACTGGCTCCCCGTCAACAAGAGGATAACGTTCCGCCTCCTCACCCATGCACACAAAGCCCTCTACGAACTTGGACCCGAATGCCTCAACTCGTGACTATCCTTCTACACCCCCTCCCGCCAGCTACGTTCTTCCAACCAAGCCCTCGCTGCTGTCCCACGCATCAACAAAACCACCATGGGAGGAAGATCCTTCTCCTTCCTAGCGGCTAAGACCTTGAACTCCATTCCCATTCACCTCCGCCTTACCCAAAACCACCTAGCCTTCAGAAAACAGCTTAAAACCTGGATATTCGACAAGTAATTCTCCACCCTTCTACAAGCGCCTTGAGACCCTCTGGGTATGTAGTGCGCTATATAAATCAATTGAATTGAATTGAAATTGAATTGAATTGAATATGTAATTCATACTCTCGTTCATTAGCGCGTCGGAGTTCACGCTGTTGGAAATAGTTTGGCCGATGAGGCCACAAAATCAGCAGTTTTGGCATATTTTGTTGCAGCAGTTACACGTTCCAAAAGTAAGCTTGATGAGATGACATCTTAGCGGCTGTCGCCGCAACTGAGAAGGGAAGTAAATATCCTAAGGGGTTCCCTTCAAAGTGTTCTTATCACTTAAGTCCTCATAAAGTTCGTTATGTGAAAATACCGGACTTTGGTGAACGATTGATTCCCAACGCGGACCGCAGGTCCTCACTGATTACAGCTGCCCGCGAAGGTGTTGCGTCTGCGCATGCGGGAGTTTCGGCTACTGTATCTCAGTTGCAACAACATTTCTGGTGGCGGGGACTGTACAAACAGACGCGTAATTATGTCCTTCAATGTGACATTTGTCAGCAGATTAAGCCTTCAACTGCTGCGCGTCTGCCCCAGACACAGTTGTACATTTCTAATAGACCACTTGGTTGTGTTTATTTGGATCACTGTGGTCCGTTTTCCTCTGATACTGCGTAGAAGTACATCTAGGTTACAGTTTGTTCTTGCACATGCTTTGTATGGGTGTGGCCACACCGCAGCGCTGATTCGCGAACTGTCATAAGAGTCTTGCGTATCTTTGTAGGGATTTTTGCCTTTGGCACCTTCCATTCGGATCAGGGTCCTGCTTTCGCCTCTAAGGCGTATAAGGATGCCATGACTTCGTTGGAGGTTCAAGTCAAGTTTTACAGACCTGAGGGTAATGTTGTGGTAGTGTTGTGGAGCAAATGAACCTAGATTTAAAGCAGTTTTTGACAGCTAGGGTTATAGGCACTGGCAGGAACTGGCTGGCCCATCTCAATAGCGTACATCGTGCCCTTAATAATCTTCCTAGAAGGTCTCTGGGTGGGCGGACCCCATACAAAATGCTCTTTGGTATCAAAAGGTTCGTCCCGTACCTTAATGGTTTAGACCAGGCGGCAGTTGCTGCCTCCTTTGACGTAGATGAACGTTTTACAGGATCTACAAAAGACGAGAGACAGTCTTTGCAAAGGAACACTTGCTCTCCACATGTGATGCTGCGTTGCAGATTTCGTTAGTTGGCTGGCTACCCCAAGTTGGAGAACTGGTTCGAGAGAATGTCGAAAACAAGAAAGAATTTGGTCCCTCATATCGAGCTCCAGTTCCAGTGCTTGGCATGAAGGGCACAAGAACAGTAATTTTCCCACCAGTTCAGGTATTAAAGAAAAAAGGTACATCTCCATTGACAAGGTCAAACTGTACAGAGTGGCCGATTCTTCTTAGTATGACTCTCATGTCCATCGATTTTGAGAAATTTTGTTTTGGCCCCGGCTCCTAACCCCATGCCTGATGTTGCCCTCGAGATGCATGCCGTTTTCAATCCGAGTTCACCACCTGATGCTCACCTTGATGAGACTGAATATAATTACCCCACTGACTTATCGATGCCCGATTTGCAAACTTGTTTGGCTACAGAATCCAGATTTTCTTTTGACATTGACTCTCACACATCGAAGACCCCTTCAAAAATGTTGTTTTTGCAACATGGTTTAAAAAGCCTTTTTTGATTCCTCCTTGGTCCTACATTTGGTTGGTGATTTTTTCGATTTACCTGTTCATGTCAATTGGATTTGTGGTGTATTTTTTCCACCTTGTCAACGGACACTATGTTGAAAAGAGAACATGCATTCGACATATTAATGGAACATTGGCTCCCCATTCCTCATCACACAGATTGAAGTGGAACCTTGCTTTTGTTAACATCACTGCTTGGCCCATCTTAGATGGGATTGTGTGGGATGCTATTAGATTTCAAATCCACGGGCCCACAGAGGTTATAAATGTCCCAAATGTCCTAAAGGTTCCTATGGGGGATGTGATTGAACAAAATATACGTTCTGATGATTGGGATGTTCAGGCTTTGTTTTCTGATTTGAAATATTATGATGCCTTTGAAGCTGAAGATTTGTATTTAAATTCCGCGAATTATGGTGATTTGTTTTGTTACAAACACTTTGGCAATCACTACCTGCATAAAGCAAATACCAGGAGAAATACTGTTAATAATACACAATGGGAACATTGTCCCGCTCCTGTACAAGGCAGTTCCACTTCTCTTTTAAAGAGGTTTACTTATTTTACTGATTTTACTCAGTCAAATCCCAATGTATTTTATTTTAAAATGACTGAAAATCCACTTCCAAGGTTAGACTTACCCACACAAAATTATTGTATTCGAAGTCCTTTTTAGACCAATTGGCTGTTGGGGGCTACAAGTTGTGGCCCCCATGGCTTTGCATCATGTATGCCTCATCTCGAACCATATGTTGTTTTTGAATTCTACAATTTCACAAGCAACTTCCTTTGGATTGGCTACTACTAAAAAATTTAAATGCTCCTTCTTTTCCTGAATTAGAAGAATATTCTGGTTGGAATAATAATACAGATTTTTCCTTTACAGAATTACAGAAACTGTTACTGAATTCTACCTTTAACATATCCAGTTTGGATCCTAAGGGTTGGTTGCTGTGGCACAAAAGTGCAGATTCTTGACAGCATCGTTTTCTGGGTTTAGCTCCAGGCTACACACAGGTCAGGGTGGATCCCGGTTTTGAAAGTGGCCATTCTGTGACTGCCTATTCTGTAGGCAAATTATGTCAGAGTTGGCTTAAACATTCCAGTTTGATCAGGCAAATTTAGAAAAAGTGCTAGCAGTTGTAGATAACAACATTAACACGCTTTCTTCCCGCATTTACACATTAGATAATATTGTTTCATCTGTTGTTGATATTGTGCAAGAATATGTGTCTGTTTTGTACCATGGCCAAAATCAATTGCGTTCTATTATGCAGTTTGCATAGATCTTGCAGACCTTGAAATCAGGAAAAGTGCCATGGCACTACATGAATACTTTGTCATTATTTGCCCCGTTTTAATTTGACTGAAAAGCATTGTTTTATATCAATGAAAGATGCCACTTTTTCGATGTTACACATTGAAAAGTTAGAACCGTTACCATTTTCTGTGGCTGAGACAAATTCTGCAATGTGGCATATCCACGGAATAATACCTTTACCTTTTCCCCTTTTCAAGTTCGAGGCCTGTATGAAGTACTATGCAATTGGCAGATATGAACCTTTGGGCACCGCTTATCTTCATGAAACTTGGTCATTACCGTTTACCTATAGGTGCCTTAGGGAGAGAAAAGAGGTTTACTTGAATGGTGAGGATTGCACTACAACACCAGATCACTCATTAATGTGTAGGAATATCCAATTACATGGCTCTTGTAACCAGAACAAGCTGAATTTAGTCTGTTTTTTTAAAGGTACACCAGCACCTGCTATCATACCCACATTCACGTTACTGGCAAACGGGAGTTATTTACTTTTAAATAATGAAGATTGTTGTGGGATGGTAGCCAGAACTCCTTACGTGGTTACGGTCAGTGAGCTTGTAGTCTGTTGTAAAAATATAATGTTCCCTCCTCTGCATGGGAAGCTTGATGTTTCCATCTGGCCGATGATTCCGACCTTGAAAGCAGAGTTCAAGAAGATGAGTCGCATAAGAGCTCTATTGTCTCAGAAAGAAGTCGCCCTCACATCTGCCTGTGAAGAATTTGTCCTTCACGTGGCAAACAACCGCACAGAGGTTCATGCTTTATTAAATACGGATTTGCCCTTGCATTTCGGTGAGTTAATTTACACTATCTTTAATGCATCCTCCACCATGGGGCTGGTTCACTTTTTCAAAGTAGTTAGCAGTGGCCTTGTGACTTCTTTTGAAAATATATTTGGTGTGTTCCCGGCATTTTTTCATTCGATTTTTTCCAGCCTGTTTGGTGGGTTCCCCTTAATACTACCTCTGGTTGCAGGCGTACTACTGTTGTTTTGTTTATTTCAAAATGGATGCACGTCCTGTGTTGCGAGAAGATATGTCACTACTGTTGCTACTCCGCAACCGAATGCTTGAATATTAAGTGAGCGCTGCCTCTCGCTACCTTGAGTGCAGCTTATGGATTATCGTTTCAATTTTCCTTCTCTACATGCATCCAGCCTGTCGTTCATTGCCTGAATTCCGATTTTGACTGGGCCCTAGATGTGTTTCTCTGCAATACGGTGTCTCCCAATGCGGATTATGATCAGCTTATGATCCCCTTAGTTGCTCATGAATTGCTCCGATCTGGCAGAGGGTTTATGGCCTTTGCAGCAATGCATGGAGTCCTGGGACGTTGGAATGTTTTTGCAGTGGCGCAAAATGTCTTGGCATGCAGCTTCATTGTTGACACACCGAGTTGCCCTCTGATGGTGCTAGAGGCTCCGGTAATTGAGGAACATGTATGTTTTTTCCCATTGCTGAATTGGATGGCTGAAATGTTTTCAGATGAGACCAGTGACTTTCTATTGGAGGCTGTTGCTACATATTTTGCATATACATTATTGGATTGAGATGTGTCATCGCTTCTCTTTCTTCCATGACCGAGGTCACATGTTGGACATCGGATATTTTTTTATTTTTTTCTTCTTAATTTTTTCCTACCCAGGCATTTTTGACTTCCCTATGTCCATGGCTAGAATTGCTTGATTTGGAGTACATTCAATTTATGGAGTTTTGTTCCTGTTTTTTCACTGTGGAAATTTGAACTTGGTTCTGACTGTTGTTCATGAACTCTGCTTTCCAAATTTACCCCTCTTGTATCCGTGCTCAGATCAAGGGAGGGTGTCATGGGGATGAGCCTTGCATTTACACCGTGTTAAGTTGGCTTGAGCTTATTAGAAGTTTAAACACCATTTTTCCTTTCTGTTGCCTTTGCACATGGCACAAATCATTATAAATGTTTAGAGTTTAGCAGAGTGTTTTGCTTCACACGAGAATAATATGTTTTTCTACATTAGCAGTCTTGCTTGGTAAGCTATTTCTGAACAGTGAGTGCCGAGGCCTTCAAGGTTATTTCAACACAGTGGTTGTTGTTCGGACTGATCAGCGCACGTTCTAGACATAACATATATGCAGCTTTGGCCACCTCTGATTTTGGCGCGTTTATTAATTCACTGCGTAGGCATGATCACACACACTTGGAGAACATTTGCATGCAGAGAGCTGGTGCAGAAACTGTTGTTGCATATAATATGTCTGCTTGCATTAGATAAGATACTGCGCCTGAGAACACGGCATTAGAAATAAATATTTCAAACTTGTACGTTTCTCCATTTACTCCCCATTTTGGACTGATATGAGAGTATAACGAAAGAGTGTTCATGTGTTCCACATTGTCTGAGGTATTCTGAGTTCCATGTTCTGGGTTGTCTAATCATTGGGGTTATGGAAGATCCAATAAGACACTGATTGCTAGTTTGGTAGGGGATGTTGGCTACTAAGGTGAGTTTTGGCAAACCCTAATTCACTGAGGTTCCAAGTCTCTATGCACAGTTCTGTGTAGGAGCAGAATCCCTTCTACAGGAGGTGGTTATATCTTCCCTGACTGGGGAGTTGGCCTGGCAGTCCTTACGGGCTGATGCTGATAAGGTAGATCTGATCTCTGTGTTTGTCATGGGGCTACCCACAAACCCTGTCTTGGTCTCTTTGACCTTGTCCTCCTCCTCCTCCTCTACCTGCTCCTCCTCTTCTACCTGCCATTGGTGGAGTTGTGCTGTGATCCATGTTGGGCTTTTGGGCTTGGCTTCGAGCGTTGAGGTTTTCACTGGGCTTCCTGTTATCTGGGTGGAGGCGAGTTCTCTGGTATGAGCGCCCCTCTCCGTACCTTCTTGTCCCTGAAGGGACCTAACAGCGGCTTTACCCCCTAGCAAGGGGCTGGACATGTGTCTGTTGGACCACCGGATACCTGGAAGAAGTGAGTGATCAGCCCTTGGTGGGAGATATTGTAGTTATTTTGTGCTTGTGATTGTAGGGTTGCTGTACTTCTTGTTATCCTCCTTAGGGCACGTCCTGCGTATTCGGCATCTGCGGGTTGTGACAAGCATGGGGGAAGGAAGCAGAGGGTGGAGAGGCAGAAGGAACAGTGATACAGCCTCCCATGGCTCACAGTAACCTCTCCCTTCCCTCCACGACCTCTGCAAAGCTCCCACAGACACACACGAAGTGCTGGTTGGGAGTGAGCAAAAGTAAGCGGGAGTGGGTGCTCGACCCCCGTGGACTCCCAGGCGCTCCCTTAGGCTCCTCCTGCATCTCAGCAAAACCTCATCCAAAACTGCGCCTCGAGTGAACCCCTGTAGCATCTGCAACCCTGCAACTCCAAGCAAGAAAAGAACAGAAAAGCAACCAAGCCGCTCATGGCTCACTTGCATGACACAGACAGCGCTGCCCCCTGTAGCATAATATTACTCCAACTGTACTATCATCATGACCAAATGTGCCCAGTGATATCTAAGCCCATTCCTCGATTTTGCAAGTAAACAGGAAAATCATTTTAAACACGTGCTGGCCACTGGTACTCGCAAGTTTCCCAACTACATGATTGTAGGAAGGTGGATATCTGACTATGGTTACCCCCAAACTTTTTGCCTGGTGTTTAGCTGGTTTTTGACATAGTTGGCCTGGGATCCTGCTATTCAGGGCCCCAGGCTGATTGCTCTCTCCTTAAAATTGACTTCATGTACCTTAGGTACATACACAACTGGAACTGGTTCACCTTATTGGTCCCTGTAACAGTGTACCCTAGGTACCCAGGGCATAGGTGTTTCCAAGGCCTACCAGGGGCTGCAGCATGTATTGTGCCACCCCTGGCCTGGCCTCCATATTTGACACAACTGGCTGATCACTCAGCTGGGGTAAGTCGGTGTAACCACCCCTTACTTAGGTGTAGTATGCCTATACCTAACCAAAAATGGACACATATGTTCCTTTCAGCCACTCCTATGGAAGGCCTCATCAATCCTGGAGGCAGAGTGCTTGGAAATATGTGAGATGGTGCTCTGGCATGAGCTGAGCCTGTCTGCAGCTTTCGGAACCATGTCCTTTAGCTGTTTCATGATACTGCCATACCATATACTCTAAAGTGCATTATAATCCTCGCGGTTAAATGCTATCTTAGGTTTGGCTTTATCAAAACATGTCGAGTAAGGTGTCATACAAATTGGAATACTACCCCCTCGCCAGTTCTGGCGACGGGGGTAGCATTCCACCCTTCTAGAGGGACACGACAAGTACCTAGCCTGAACCCCGGTTAAAGTTAAACAGAGCCTCAGCATCACAAGATGGATGCTGCCACCGCAGACACAAGTCTGACCTCCTGCTGCTGGGAGTCCTTCCAGCGAGGGCAGCTTGGACAAAGGGTTTCCTGCCTTGGGAGGTGCTAGCACCACCCCAGACAGGATTTTGTGTGTTGGGTAGGACAGGGCTGAATAGAATCAGACATGCCTGAGGCACACAAGGTGTCCCTGTGCATAGGCCAGTTCAAACCTGGCCTTCCAGCCCCAGTCCTGGCGTGAAACTGGACAAAGGAAAGGGGGTGTAACCACCCCCCTTCCTGGTTCCACCCAGAGGAGGGACCTAGTAGGTGATCCGGCCCCCCAGATTCGAATAAGAGTGGGAGCTGTGTCCTGAGACTTCAGATCATACTGAATCAACTTGAAATACAGAAGAAGACTGGACTTCGACATTCTGCTGCATAGAAGACGGAAGAGAATCTCCCTTGTGGCCAAGGAGTGACCACCCTGTGAACACAGGCACCAACCAGCAACTCGACGTCTGCTTTGCCGCCGCCTCCCGCCGGAGCCCGAGCCCAGAGCCTGACAAGACCCAGACTCCCAGACTTCTCACCGCCCGATCCACAGTCCCTGCAAAGAAGGGACCCGTGGAGGCACCGAGATACGTGGGACCGGACATCTTGAAAGACCCCCGAAACGCTGACTGCGCAGCATCAGAGGCACCCTCGATGCTGTGCTTTGGGGTTTGAGAAGCCCTAACCTCGAGCAGCCCTTGCACCAAAGATTAGCCCCCAGCATCTCCACGATCTGCGTGGGGCCCTTTTGCACCGTGCCACTCGATGCGCCATCCCGGCCACTTGCCACGTGGCTAGCGGCCATCTTGGCAACGAAACCTTCAACTTTCACTGCAGGTCTGGTTGCTCCAGACTTGCCCTTGCTCCTGTAAAAGGGAGCACCCACTCTGACCTTGCTGGTCCGAGTGACAAGCCTCTTTCGATTCCTGCGTGGCTTGCCTTAGCCAAGGCCTGTTTGCTTCCATCCGGTTGCCGACACAGCCAACAGCGAGAAGCCTGCGTGGGACAGCTCGTGACCGACTCCTGGACGTCTTCAACCCCTCGTGTCCACGTGGCTGCAGAGAGGAGCTACACCTCGACGCCTGTTTGCACCCGACATCGCCTGGTTCCACTCTGGTTCCACGGTAGTCACTGGCTAGTGACTTTGAACATTGTCCCCTCTGCTTTCAGGTCGTCACCTCTTCAGATCCACCCTTGGATCCACCGGAACTCTTCACATCGAGCCGCCTGCAGCATCTTCAGCTCCAAGCACCATCGACCTGCGTGACGAAACCCGACACTACTTCGACCCTGTGCACCCGCTTCCTGTGGGTGAGGTAACTCAGCTCCGCCGGTGTTCCCACACTGGTAAACACCTCTAGGGCCTGTGTCTAAAGTTTCAGCTTTCTAGGTCACTCGGAAGGTTCCTTAAGAGCTAACTTTGTAACTTTTACGCACCATTGACATTGCATTGGTATTGCGTGCGCTTTCCGCACTGCACCCGAGTCCCGCGGACCTTTCCCGACTTCTTCACTGCTAGTCCCGATCAGCTCCAGCGATTCCCCAGGCCCTAGGCCTCTTCACTTTCCTCATAGTGGTTCTTATACCACTATTTTAGTATATGGTTTAGGTGGCCCCTAGGGCTCATCCATATTCGTGCAACTTTTGTGTATTTAAACTGTGTTTTGTTTTAACGCTTGTGCTTCTGTGATCATAAAGAGTGTGGAAAAGTAAATTTTGCCATGTTGTATGTGCCTACGTGTTCCCCATGTTATGTCATATGTGCATGATCGATATGCATGTATTCCCCTTTGATCGATTAAAGACGCAATTACAGTTGTGTCCATCTCTAGTATGCCAGTTTCCAGTTCTCGTGAATACAACGAATATCAGGCCTATGTAAAGCTACGTTGCCACGTTTCACAGTGTGCACGTTAATGCATTGAAAAGTCCCCGTTTCTAGGCCTCAAAAGGGCCCGGACTCAGATTCAGCTCCTGTTTCCTGAACCCTCTCCGAGGAGCGATACAGCCCCCACCTGTATCCCTGACCCTTAGCTTACTTTCATGCCTCGCAGTGCCCGGCTCGGCCTGGCTCTGCCTCCAGTCTGCCAAGAGTATGTTATGTTTCTAGTTATCAGTCCAGCCCTCCTTCTCTGCATTCCTAAGCTACTGAATCGCATCAATAGTTTCCGTCATGGTCTAGCCTTTATGTCTCCAAGTAAGAGAAATACTGTATTAGTATTATAGAATATTCCCCGCACACGCACTACATGTAGGATTATGTATGCACCAGTCTTAATGTCTGTTAGCCTTTACCCTGATAACTTTTGGATTCTATCAACATGTTCTCTAAACACTAGATACTAGATAGGCTTTAGGTACATGTCGCTCTGACACTCCAGACTTTAGTCTCCTCTTCTAGCGCAGAAGTCATAGCCCCCAGTTCTCCCTAGTAACACGTCATTGCCAGTTTGCGCGCACCACTAGGTTAGAGGTCCCAGCTGCTCAGGTAGCCCCCTCCATGTTTCCGCCCCGTTTATGACATATTCTGTTACGTTTGCATCACATGTCTATGCATCCGCCCTGTATACGCCTCTTGTTACACCCACTTCATGCCTTATCTTTCGCGACTGTTACAAACTCCGCCTACTGCTACGCCTACTGTATTGACTGTAATGTATTTTGTTTAACTATAAATATTGTGCACTGTTATTAAAGTTTACTAGCCATTCCCAGATCCTGCCCCCGGCAGCTGTCGGGCCCTGCCATCCCATTCCCGTACAGGCTGTCCTGCTCTTGTCCTTTATGCTTAATTAAAGCCTGCATACTCTAGCTACCTCGTATCTTGACTCTTATTTATTGAGCTAACCGTTTATTGATTATAGTCAAAAATAGATCAGGTAATAATTTATTTATTTACCACATAATGGTGCCCGAAGAGGGACTTGCCCTTTCCCACGCGCCGGAGAAGCCACGCATGCCCCCTGATCCTCTGCAGCCGTGACGGAACCATACCGTGCACGTGCAGATATTTCTGCTTCAAGTATCCCTCAGGCCTACGGAGGAGACGGAGGTTGCGGTCCAGCGTCCAGACGAGGCGGTGGAGGAACGCGGCGAGTCCCGACCAGAGCCCAAGCCGAGAGTCCAAGGTCCGAGGTATCCGGAGGCCCACCTGTAACTGAAGTCCGAAGTTCGTCCGTCCGTCGTCGTAGCAGTCCAGTCCAGTCCGAGGCCTTCCGTTCTTGCTGCCCGGTGAGTACCGTTGCTGGGGTAGTATCTAGACAGGGTCAATTGATTTGTCTCTGGTCCGTGGGTTTGGGTACACAGATCCAACACGAAGTGTCCACTTAGGTGGATGCGGGTCCTGACGTGTCTCTTTACGAGACCGGTAAGTTTCGTACTGTTTTAGCAGTGCATCCAGTCATTCTAGTTTCTGCTCTAGTCAGTTCTGTTCTCGAGAAATTCATGTATTCTGTTTTCAGTATTCCAGGTAGTATTTTGTCCGAACTGTTATTCTTAATGTTATTCCATGTGTTTTCAATGTCGTGGTATGAATGATTCGTATTACAGTTATTATTGTGTTTATTGTGTATTGTATTGTGTCTAGACTCCAGTCCAGTCATGCCTCTGTTCTCAAGATTACGTCAGTTAAAAACTAGAAAAGGTCTGCTCGAAGAAGCAGTTCCTGTCCCGCCTAGGGACAGTCCAGGTCATTTCATGTATCAAAAGCATGGCATAAGTGCCATATTATATCTAGATTTATGGGTGGAGTACACCAAACAATTAGAGGAAAAGTATAGATGGCCCGTATCAGGTACGTGGGATGCCGAGTGCATCATGCGAGTAGAAGAAGCATTATGGAAAAAGAAAGCCAGACAGTCCCAGAAAGATGCCATCGAGTTATGGCGCAAAGAATCTCATAGAAGAACAGAAAAAGAAATCAGAAAGTCAGAATTAAGTAGAGAATCATTAGAAAGAGCCCAAGAAAGGGAATTAATCGAAGTAGGTGAACGAGTTAAAACCGAACAGTCAGACAGACAGAGAAATGCCCTCATTAAGGGTATGTATCCTCTTCTTGCCGAGGGCTTGCCGAAAGCAACCCCAGAAGCACCATGTAATTTTCCGCCGCCATTAGTTCCGATTAAGCTACGTCACAAACCGACCGCAGCTGATATTTTTCTCTCGTCCTATTTGGACGACACAGTCCCAGAATATGCGAATCCCGCTCCGCCAGCTCCAGTAAATAATGTAATTCCTGTTCCTCCAGTCACCGGGGCACCTGTTACAGCACTTGTTACGGTACCCCCGGTCCAGCCCATAGTACAAGTTCCCGCTACATCGGTCACTCTGCCAGCACGAAGAGTATCAGTCGACGATTCCAGTTTAGGGGCCGCGGGAGGAGGTCCTCCTGGTACCCCGCCGCCAAACAAACGTATAACGTTAGTCGAGTTACATGAACGTGCGTTACAGCGTACGCCCAAACATCAGTCCGTCGCAGAAATCAGGCGAGCTCTTACCGAATGCTGTTATGATCCAGTCCCAGGCGATGATAATATGGTTTTATATTCATTGCGCGTAAGACGGGTGACCGAGTATTTGGACACCCTACCGAATATGAAAGAAGATCTAGACAGAATGTATCGCTTCATCCGTACAGGAGAAGATCCAGAAAGTATTGGCGAAATCATGTCTCTCAGGAAAGCTGAGACCCAGCTCATGTTGTTAAAATTTCTAATTAATTGTTTAATAAGGGAACAAGATTGTCCGACTAAAGATCCGACCGAAATGAAAGTTCTGACAAGGTGGAGTGATAATATAGCCGAGGGTAGACACAAGACGCTCAGTAGTATAGAAAGTATGTACAAGAAAATTCGCAAGGAAATAATAAGGTTACACGACAATCGTAAAGCGCAAGTAAACGAGAAAGAAAGCAACTCTGATACCGAAGAAGTAGAAGACGAGAATACCGCCAGAATAGCGTATGTAGGTAAATCTAGGTTTCCAGACCAACATTCACGTCTAGAACACAAGAAAGTCGTTCATCATCCAGCACCAGAACAAGGTTCTCTAGAACAAGTATTTCAAGCTACCGATCACATTCTGAAATCACGAATCGGTTATAGTGAACTCAGTACCATGCATGAACAAGAACTAGCCCGATCAGCAGTCCGATGGATTACTGATTCTACCAGTTTTCCAGACGAAATAGTGGCACAAATGTTTCTGAAACTGCCCCCAGCCGAGCAGCGACTGGTGGGTATGTATATGATCCAGCACCTCATTACATTGTATGAGGGTCAGCATTCTGATCCAGGTCCGTTACATGATGTTCTGAACGAGTTACTCCAGTATAAATGGAAAGGTTTAGGTACCGATTTAATTAGTGTCATTCTAGAACAGCGCCACAAATATAGAACGTTTTTGAATCCGCATTTTGTTGACGTCTCACCTCCAGAAAGTAAACCATTTTACATAGATAGACAGCATCCGCTACGAGAAGTACATCCAGTTAGGACACCGGATGGTGAAATGCAACGAGTATTTGTTTACACCCCTGTCACAAAGATGGAACTCTTAGAGATGAAGAAATTAATTCCCTGTCACGACAAAGATCCAGCAGGGTTCCATCGCGAATTAAAAGACATGCTCCGTATGGGAGAATACACGTATCCAGATATTATTAAAATGTTAAAGGTCCTGTTGCCCGCAGGGGTATATGAAAAACTCAAGGAAAAAGAATGGGAGGTGGGAGAGAAAAAGATTGATTGGGCAGTTCTAGAAGCTGAAGATAAAATACGAGTACCAGGTACCGGTCTTGGAGAGAAATGTAAAGAATTGCCAGAGTTATTGATTCAAGTTTTGCCTAGGTTATTAGCCACGAAAAAGGAAGATTGGGATGCAATCTCAGCATGCAAACAGAAACAGGATGAAGATACTAGTGATTTTTATTCTAGATTCGAGAAATGTTTTATTATCAACAGTGGTTTGAAGACAGGTAGCGAGTCATACCCTCATCTTTTTGTTACTAAACTAGTCGAGAATTCAAGTCCACAAGTTAAAAATCGAGTTTTGAAAGTCGAAAGTACTTGGCAAGCTAGTACCCCGTCCCAGATGCTCCAAATGCTCCAGTATCACCAGAATAGAATCAGGGAAGAGCAAGAACACGAAAGAAGACGTATGAAAGACACGAAAATGAAAGTACTAGTTGCACAATCTGTTCCACAAGACAGTCAGAAGAGGGGTCCGAATCAAGCCAGTCATCCTGCAGCTCCTGTTAAAGGGACATGCAATTATTGTAAGCAGCCAGGTCATTTTATAAACGAGTGTGCAGTTCTGAAACACAACATAGCTACTGGTAAGACTAAAGAAAGACCACGTCCGCCTAGACAAGAACAAGTTTCACAGACTTCTCAGCCACCACAGAATGCACAACAGATAATTCCAGCACCGCAGCCTATTGCTGCAACACAGCATGTTACACAGCAGATGTACCAGTATGCCCAGTCAGAGTATCCAGAGTATCAACCGTATTCATGAAACAGCCTAGAGAGGGAGGTAGGCTTGCCTCTCATCGAGATACCTGTAGATCAAGAGGGTCCCTATGTACATAGTCAAGTATTAGGGAAAGACAGAAAGTTTTTGATTGATACAGGGGCAAGTAGGACTACTATCAGTCATGACGAGGTTCCAGGGGCTCCGCTCTCAGGCTCTAGAAATGTTTCCCTTGGATTTTCAGGAAAGCCTATTGTAAACGAGATATCAAAGCCAGTTACTCTAGAAGTTGGTCCATTGTCCCGAACTACTGATTTGTTACTTACGAAGTCATGTCCAGAAAATTTGTTAGGTATTAAAACATTGAAAAAATTAGGTGCAGTTATTTGCTGTTCCCCAGAAGGAATACGCTTGTTTTTAAGGGATTTTAAAGGTCACTATGTTTTACGAGATTTTGATCCAAGATTGTCCAATGTACCGCAGCATTTATGGGCGCAAGGTCCAACTGATGTAGGTTTTATGCAAATCACACCCCATTGTGTGACCCTCAAGCAAGGTATAGTCTTGCCACGAATCAGACAGTACAGATTGCCACCTGAGGCTGTAGCAGCCTTATCCAAAATTATTGACGAGCTCATTGCTCAAGGAGTGGTTGTAGAAACTGACTCCAATGTATGTAATTCTCCTATCATTCCAGTCATGAAACGTACTGATCCAAATGCACCTCCAGTATATCGATTAGTGATTGACCTTCGAGAACTTAATAAATGTATCATACCCCAGTATCCAGTAGTCCCAGATATTTCATCTCTGTTGACAGCTATTGATTCTGAAGCTGTATTTTTTACAGTAATAGACCTCAAGAATGCATTTTTCAGTGTTCCGATTCATCCAGACAGCCAGTACCTTTTTGGTTTTTGTTTAAATGGAAGGAGCTATAAATTCACACGAGCTCCTCAAGGTTTCACAGAAAGTCCTAGTATTTACAGTCAAGCACTCAAAAGACAACTAGACAATATTCACATGCCAACAGACACTGCCCTGCTCCAGTATGTCGATGATCTACTGATCACAGCCCGTTCTGAGCGTGCTTGCGAGCGAGCGTCACTTACAGTTCTGTATTTCCTAGCCGAGATGGGGCATAAGGTGCCCCCTTCGACGCTCCAGTTCTGTGTCCAGCAAGTGATCTACTTAGGCCACTTACTGTCCAAGTGGGGTAGGCAGTTGACACCAGACCGTATCCAGTTAATAGCGAGTCTTCCACAGCCCAAGACACAGAAGGAGGTACGTGCTTTTATCGGCCTTACTTCTTACTGCAGACAATGGATTCCTCAGTATGCATTTCTAGCAAAGCCACTGATACAGTTGACGACACAGGAGGCAGCCGTATCGACTGTTCTCCCTTGGACATCTGAACATACACTTGTTTTTAATGAGTTAAAGAAAGCCTTATGCCAAGCACCTGTTCTAGCTACACCGAACTACAGTAAGCCTTTTACACTTTTTGTCACAGAACGTGATGGTACTGCATTATCTGTTCTCACACAAGATCAAGCAGGACAATACAAGCCTTGTGCTTATTTTTCGAGCACATTAGATCCAGTAGCCCAGGCTTTGCCTGCATGCCTCAAGTCAGTTGCAGCCACAGCTCTAGCCATCAGACAAAGTGATTCCATAGTATTAGGACACTCTCTGACAGTACAAGTTCCACACTCCGTGGAAGTTCTTTTAAACCGAACCCAGACTCAGCACTTGACCATTGCACGTTTAACAGGTTATGAACTGACACTGTTCCAGCCACACATAGAAATCAGACGCTGCAACGTTTTAAATCCTGCTACTCTGTTACCGTCAGTTACTTCAAATCCTGTCACACATGACTGTGTGGAAGTTATTAGCACTATGACTAAGCCGAGACAAGACCTGACAGACATTGCATTACCTAATCCCGACCTGACACTTTATGTGGATGGTTCATGTATGAGAACTAGTACAGGAGAACTAGTAGCCGCGTATGCAGTGACTACTGACACTGAAGTTATTGAAACACATCGTATTGACACCCTGTCTGCTCAAGCAGCAGAGCTAGTTGCTCTGACCCAAGCCTGCATACGTGCCAAGAACCTGAAAGTAAACATATATACAGATTCACGTTACGCATTCGGAGTTGTACACGACTTCGGAGTACTCTGGCAGGAGAGAGGTTTTATGACTTCTCATGGAACCAAGATTCAGCATGGTCTCCTCATTCAAGCTCTGTTAGATGCAATACATTTACCGACAGCTATCGCTATCATGAAGTGCAAGGCACATACGAAAGTTACTGACATTATTTCCCAAGGTAATGATCTAGCAGATCGAACAGCCAAGCTTACAGCTCAGACACCAGACATTCCAGTTAACAAGACACAGACATCCACTCCAGATCCGACTACATGTATGACAGTTAAGGACCCTACACAAGATGTCATAGACATACAGTTACATGCTACTCCTGAAGAAATCAAGAAATGGTCCGAACAAGGAGGGGTCCAGACAGATCAGGGATGGTTGACGAAGGGAAAAGCCACATGGTTTCTCCCCGACTCTATGGTTCAAGTCATTATCAATACCGCACATAGTCCAGCACACCTAGGAGAAAAAGCCATGTTAGACAGTATTCAGAACCTTTGGTTTAACAAGCATTTACGAGCTGCAGCCAAGCAGAAAGTCCGTACTTGTATGATATGTTGTCAATTCAATCCAGGTAAAAGTGTCCCGGTGGAACAAGGTGGATTCCAGCCCCCTGACCACCCTTTTGAAGTCCTCCAGATGGATTATATTCAGATGGAGCGATGTCGAGGTTTCAAGTATGTCCTTGTAGTTGTATGCGCTTTGTCCAGGTGGACAGAAGCATATCCAGTTCCAGATTACACAGCAGCGACCACTGCCAGGCAGTTGGTTCGTGAATTCTTCCCCCGTTATGGACTCCCTAGGGTCGTGTATTCTGATAACGGCCAGCCATTCTCATCTGAGCTCATGAAGCACGTTTCCCTTTTGTTAGGGTACCAGTGGAAGTTCCATTGTGTACGCCATCCAGAAGCAGCCGGTATCGTAGAGAGACATAATCAGACCCTGAAAATACGTATTGCCAAGATATGTCAAGAGAAAGGTGTAGACTGGCTAGTTGCCCTGCCAGTTGCTTTATTCTTTATGCGCATGGTCGCACATTCCAGATCAGGTCTGTCTCCTTATGAGGTCGTATTCGGCCGCCCCCCAAATATGTGGGGTACACCTAGACCCCGCAGTATTACAGATGTTTCTAGTAATATGTTGACAGATTACCTAGCTTCCTTGATGTCTGCCCTACACTCTTGTCGTTCACAGGTTGCCGCTGCATTTCAAGACAATACTGAAGTGAAACCGCACGAGGTCCTTCCAGGGGATCTGGTACTTATACGGAATTTTGATCGTTCAAGTCCGCTGGAGCCTCGCTGGAAAGAACCGAAACTAGTCCTTCTGACCACCCGTACGGCCGTGAAGTTGGAAGGCCGCAAGGGTTAGGTGCATCTGTCGCATATCAAGAAATTCCATGGACTCCGTGATAAAACTTTTGCCAAGAACATTTCCAAGGACTGTTCCTTTTCTAAAGATTGCCTGAAACCAGACTCTAAATCAGACATTAATCTCAATCCCGATTTGAAAGTTCCTTTGTTCGAGAAAACTCCGCAGCAGGAGTATAAATTAAAACTCCGGTCTAGTAAAATAAGTCAGCCAGTTTAATTGTCTAAGTCCCCCTCGGGTGAAACGGTTAGACAGGTATCTGACATGTATGAGATAGACCCCCATAGTGAGAGAGTTAGTCAAAACTCTATCCGATGTATCGTTTTTCTAAGTTTTCTATTGTTTCTAAGTTTGATGGTTACCTGCACAAGTTATGCATTGCATTTATGTTTTCCAATTTCTCATGTAAATAAGTTTTCTAATGCTACAGTAGAGCACACATTTAGTGATCTGCCTCCTCACGAGTTATCCTATCGTCTTGCTATGAGAAATAATACATTCATCAGAATGTTACATTATTCACACCAGACTAGCAATGCTACCAATTGTTGGGTGTGTGGTCGACTCCCCCCTTTCCAGACACCGAAGGGAGTTCTGCCACTCTTTCCTTATCCGTTTTCACATAATGGTTCGTGTGGAGCATGGTCCATGTTAACGTCATCCTCAAATGATATGTCCCTTCTGAATAGAACATGTTTTCCAGACAAGCAAGGTCTCTCCCATAGAACAGGGTTAGATCTAGAAAATGAAGTTTATAATTTAGGTAATTATTCTTCGAATTTTATGGTCTTGAATGTTCAGTCTGACACTACTCCAGACTTACCTGCTATTTCAGTACTACCAGTCAAAGGCGAATTATGTGTCCGAAATAATGGTTCCGCACATGTGGGACATAGTGATTGTACTACTACTGTTGAGTATAGTGACAGTGGGAAATCTATTTTTAAAGCTTCACGTCATTCTTATTTTGTTTGTGGTCAGACCGCATATGTTCGTCTGCCCCTCGATTGGGATGGAACATGTTATATTGCCTTCCTACTGCCACCAGTTTTTCTAGCCCCATCTGATTATCACAGAAACACACATCTAGTACACGTCAGACATAGAAGGGAGATTGAGTCCCCAATTGTCGATCAAACTGAAACTGCTCTAGAACAGTATACAGATTTCAATAAAGGTTTCTTTTTCTTTATAGGCCCTGTCCAGAATAGTAAGTTAATACGTAGACTAACCAGAACTCTTGAAGCAGTAGTGAATGAGACTACTTCTGCTCTAGGTAACTTAACCGAAGAGCAATCTGCTATGAGATTTGTCGTGCTCCAGAATCGTCTCGTTCTTGACGTCATACTGGCCGATAGAGGAGGAGCATGTAGAGTCATCGGATCTAGTTGCTGCATTTTCATTCCTAATAACGCGCCGTCTGTTTATTCAGCTATAACCAGACTTCATAAAATTGCCCATCAGTTACACCAGAATCCAGGCACCTGGACATGGTCCGGTTGGCTCTGGAGTATTATATCTGCCTGGGGATGGAAAATATTGTCATTTCTAGGTATTGCAGTAATGATCATATTCAGTTGCTGCCTCTGTATACAATGTGGCCCTGCGATTTGCGGCATTTGTGCTACCTCTTGTATTCCTAGTCCTAAGTCCCGTTCCAAGACAATTCGAGACGAGCAAATGATGCTGTATGAAATGATAGATGGTATCATGAATATAGATGTTTCCTAATGGAAACGTAGGGCACAAGGAGGGAATGTGGAAAAGTAAATTTTGCCATGTTGTATGTGCCTACGTGTTCCCCATGTTATGTCATATGTGCATGATCGATATGCATGTATTCCCCTTTGATCGATTAAAGACGCAATTACAGTTGTGTCCATCTCTAGTATGCCAGTTTCCAGTTCTCGTGAATACAACGAATATCAGGCCTATGTAAAGCTACGTTGCCACGTTTCACAGTGTGCACGTTAATGCATTGAAAAGTCCCCGTTTCTAGGCCTCAAAAGGGGCCGGACTCAGATTCAGCTCCTGTTTCCTGAACCCTCTCCGAGGAGCGATACAGCCCCCACCTGTATCCCTGACCCTTAGCTTACTTTCATGCCTCGCAGTGCCCGGCTCGGCCTGGCTCTGCCTCCAGTCTGCCAAGAGTATGTTATGTTTCTAGTTATCAGTCCAGCCCTCCTTCTCTGCATTCCTAAGCTACTGAATCGCATCAATAGTTTCCGTCATGGTCTAGCCTTTATGTCTCCAAGTAAGAGAAATACTGTATTAGTATTATAGAATATTCCCCGCACACGCACTACATGTAGGATTATGTATGCACCAGTCTTAATGTCTGTTAGCCTTTACCCTGATAACTTTTGGATTCTATCAACATGTTCTCTAAACACTAGATACTAGATAGGCTTTAGGTACATGTCGCTCTGACACTCCAGACTTTAGTCTCCTCTTCTAGCGCAGAAGTCATAGCCCCCAGTTCTCCCTAGTAACACGTCATTGCCAGTTTGCGCGCACCACTAGGTTAGAGGTCCCAGCTGCTCAGGTAGCCCCCTCCATGTTTCCGCCCCGTTTATGACATATTCTGTTACGTTTGCATCACATGTCTATGTCACATGTCCGCCCTGTATACGCCTCTTGTTACACCCACTTCATGCCTTATCTTTCGCGACTGTTACAAACTCCGCCTACTGCTACGCCTACTGTATTGACTGTAATGTATTTTGTTTAACTATACATATTGTGCACTGTTATTAAAGTTTACTAGCCATTCCCAGATCCTGCCCCCGGCAGCTGTCGGGCCCTGCCATCCCATTCCCGTACAGGCTGTCCTGCTCTTGTCCTTTATGCTTAATTAAAGCCTGTATACTCTAGCTACCTCGTATCTTGACTCTTATTTATTGAGCTAACCGTTTATTGATTATAGTCAAAAATAGATCAGGTAATAATTTATTTATTTACCACAAGAGTATAGGGTATCTTGTGAGAAATAAATCTATATATATTTTCAATATATATCTGTGTGGTGTCCTTTCATTTGGTATTCAAGGGATTCTGCATGGTAAAACAGCTTGCTTCACATGCCTTTACAGAGTTTAGCCTAAGACTGCTTAGTCCATGCTACCCCTAGGATAGCTTGTCTATAAGGTTGACTTTACAACCTGCACCATAAGGGTTGCTTGGCATGGTAGAAGGTGATCACTAGAACTAGTGAGCAGCATATACCAGGCCAACTTCTCACAATGATGACTTCACGGAAACAAAGAATGTATGGTATCAAGTATCTCATACTGATCAAGCCACCCTCAATCCAGTGGTGGATTTATTATGTATGCATGCACCCAGAGGGCACCTCAGATGTGCCCCCTGAAATCCTATCAACTAGAACGGTGGTTCCCAAACTGTGCGCCGCAGCTCCATGGTGCGCCGTTAGGAGTTGCCAAGGGCTCCGTGCACGATTTGGGAAAGAGCTTATGTCGAGGTAGCAGCTAATTATGTGAGAATGTAGCAATTAAAAAATGATGCATCTTTTGACGGCCTCTGACGGATTCCACCAGCAACTGCAGTACTGCTCTCTAATTAAGGCTCCACTCTAGTCTGTATTTGTTTCCTTCTGCATTATATTTTTTCCTCATTTTATCTGCATTTATCCGTATTTAGCGTTTTCTGAGACAATAAACCTGGAACTGGTATTTTTCCTACTTTCTTTCACCGGAAAAGGTACACTTGAAATTGGATAGCTGATGGGTTTTACAGATGCTACAAAAGGCCATATATAATCCATCACTCTATATAGATTTATGACATTAGTATTTTGGTACCAGCACACCTGCAACTGTTTAAACTTCATTGGAAAAAAAATGACCCTTTTTTATTAATTCTTTTTGTCTCCTCGTTGGTCTGCACAGCTATTGGCATCGTGATGGGCAGCACAAAAGATCTGAGTGCCTCGTCTCTGTGTTTGTTTTCATATGTAACAATAAATGTAGACAGATAAATTGTGTTCTCTCTGTATTTTCCGTTAAAGAGCGGTACTGTACTTCGAAGTGAATGACAGAATCACAGCCTCCTTTTCTATTTTGGAACAGATTATTGAATTTGCGGCATTTGCGGGGGTTAATTTTGGCTGGGCTTGAAGGTGGAGCCCACGTGCACACATGTTTTGGGGACTGGCGCCTGTTTTTCGTCAGCAAACTTTTCTCCAGGACAAGATACTGAGAGAAAAACGCAAAAGGGAGAAGAAAGAGAAAAATGGAAAAGCCATTGCAAGGGAGAAAGTATGGATGAAAAAGAACCTGCCAGTGTGAGCAAAAGGGGCAGGGAGTGTCGGATGAGGATGAAGGTTGAAGTGAGTTGGAACTATTGGCACAGAAAAACTCAAACCTCCCACATTTTAACAATAAAAATATCCAGTCCTGGATGTATAATTCACTTCTTTACGTATCAGAATCTTAGACGGGAAGAACTGGTGTCCTGTGAAATGTTCCGCCTTGCTGTGAGTATTGGCAAAGGGCATTTAGTCTCACCTATGCGAGGTCTATTGGCTTTGTCAATATTTTTTGAGCCATGCTGTACAGCAGCACAGCTTATGTGCTTCATTGCAAAAAGCAATGAGGGCAGCAGATTACTGAATGGGAGGGGGAAGTAGGATGTGGCGCTAAGGGAGAGCTGCCATCCTCAGAACTGGTGTACCTGGTTTGAGTCTCGGCATCAGTTCAACATCCTCTGGATCTGGGCCAATCACTTAATCACCTTTTCTTTCCAAAAATAAAAAATGTGAAGTTGTTCGATGTAATTAGTGCTCATTTGAAGCGCTAAAAAAAAGAAAAAATATGAATTTGTGGAATGTAACTGGTGCTCCTGTATAGCACTGATACCTTCAAGTCGAGTTTGAGCCATAAAATAAAATGCCAAAAAAAGAAGAAATGGCACATTAATCACAGCACGAGCAGCCAATGGACCCTAATTATTCTGTACTTTGGTCATGCGCTCGCAAACAAAATGAAGTGACGCCTCAAATATTCTGCCGAATTAGAAGGCAGCAAAAAAGATTGATAAGGATGCCAAAAAATGTTAAGTAACAGGTGGGCTAAACGCCCCATTCTAGAGGTTTTTTTTAGACACAAGCGATCATCACCTAGGCATGCTGCCTGCAAGCGAGACCTAACCGGTGAAAAAAAGTGACATGATGGGGAGCCACGGCCATCTGCCAATTAGGTCGAGGGAGCCACAGGTCAAAAAAGTTTGGGAACCACTGAACCAGAGTGATGACTGACTGGTCTTTGCCAGCCTACCATCACAGATATGTTTCTGACCCCATGGAGGTGATGTACACTGCCCTCAGAGGTCATAAACAAAGCCTGCTCTGGGTCGGGATGTTATTACCTCCTCCAGAACAGGATGATGAGTTTCAGCCTATCAAAGCAGGAAGCTTTGAAGGTTTCTACCACCTCTGATATGTGACTCCGGCTTCCCCAGATAATAGAGATGATAACTACCCCAACTTAGGCCTCTTTTTGGCAGCAAGACAAATAGCAAGATAGGTGGTGTGTCCAACCCCAGGCTAGTACCACCCCTAAGGAGGGCTACCTGATGTGAGCACAACTTTTCAGATTCCACACACTGTTTTTTGGCACAATTAGGTACACTGGGTCAGGATTATGCCCACTCCCCACAGCGAGTGGCATATTGAGGATGTAGGCACCCTAAAGGTAAGTAGACCATTGGCTACTTCTTGTCACTCCACTTAACACCCCTTAAAGTGAGCATTTAAGTAGCACCCCTGACACCAGAGTTTCAGATTCTATGGAACAAGAGAAATAGGATGAAGTAGAATTATTGTCCAGCAAGAACTGAAGGCAAGTTGTGAAATTTTGACTCAAAACCCTGTCTCCTCCCACCTCCCACTACAATCGTAACTAAGTGACTCATCCCTCAAGCTGGAGGACTACCAAACACCCAGGTAGCCTACCATCATTTAGAAAATCATTGTCAATCTCACTTGGAGTAGAGGAGCTACTCCGATGAAGTCTGCAGGGCCCAAGAGCAGTGTCGGGTCCACTGCTTTGCAGCTCCCTGGCCCAACTGACACAGCAGAGGACTGAGAATTGGTACCCATGCTTTAGAAGGGTCGGCTACGTCTACAAGTGAGAAGAGACCAGAACCAACAGGAGCCTTGCAACACCAATACAAGAGTTAAAAGACACCAAGCACCAACATTAAGTCCATTCAAGACTGAGCAGCGATTGAGGGACATCAGCATCACCGAGATACACTTTGTTAGTGCCCTGCTTTTGATCCCCGGAATTGTTTGACCCAAAGCCCCAGGATCACCCATGTGCTTGGATCCCAGCTGAGCTATCTAATCTGGACCCAACCCCCCCGGCCTGGGTACCGAAACAATGACTGTGCTCCCTTGCCCTCAGGTCTCATGGGGCCCTAGCCCCCAATTGGGAGCCCCCTTTACTGTCTGTTTCTAGGTGGCCTCCCTTCACAGGACCGCACACACCTTCTAAACTGACCAGCACCCTACTCCTCCTCAAACAAGGGTAGGTAATAATAATTTGCTGGTAGTACTTTGAACCATTGCCCATTACGACCCAAAATCCCAAAGGAGCCCTCCAGCAACAGACCAAAATATATGTGTGTATACTTGCCTTTTTCTCCAAAGTGAATGCATTGTGCGTAAGGACATATTGTCTTGGAACTTTTACTTGCTTGTGAACATTCATAAATTGAAAAGTAGTTATTTGATTCAGAAAAGTAGGTATCAAACTGTAAACAAAAATACATGTTATTTTTCTAAATTGGTCTAAGATTGTTTATTTTGTTGTAATTTGGCAGCGATTAGGTTAGCATTAACTGAAGCCATCTTGCTTTTAGAAACTATCTTGTCCGTTTTGCGGAATCCATTTTGTATTTCTGTCAGCTATTTTGTTTACCATGTGCTCGCCATGTGCTCTGTCCTACCTTCCTGTTAACTGCTCCTGAAATCTGCCTAGAGACAAGATATAATTAGCCTCTCCTGCTACGCACATGCACAGTTGAGCTTGCAGCTTTCCCCAACTTGTAACTGTCAGATGTGTCCACCAGAATTAGCAACTGTTTAGCTCCTCCCACTTGATGACTGTGCATTTTTTGTTTGACCTTATATGTACCTAAAACCAGCATTTGTACTTGTACCGCCTTCATTTGAACCCCTGTGTGGGTATAAAAGGACCAAGCTCCTTCCAGTCAGTGTGCTACGTCATACATTACCGAAGGGTGTTGTGTGAATGTAGTTCCACCTCATGAGGTTTATTAAACTCTGTATTTACTATTGCAGTTTCTGTGTCAACTTCTTCCTATTGGCCTGAGGACTCTGTGCAGAGAAGGGTGAATCCCTTGCACTGATAGGCCTTGCTGAGGCTCACCACCACACTTTAGTATGTGTCTCATGTATTGCCTCTGTGAGTATAACACATGCTTACCACTACCCTCTGATAAACCTAACTGTTCATCCACACTACCACAAAAGGGAATGTTAGTATTATCTACTCAAGCCTCAGTAAACCAGTAAGGGTTTGTCTGGCCTCTCTGTACAGTGTACTTCTTTTTAGTGCACTATGTGGAGAACCAGCATCCTACATTGGTGGCAGCAGTGGGATAATAGTCTTTCCATTTGCTGATACAACCTGGTCAATAGGTGACTACATGAGTACATTTTTTTCCCAATTTTTCTAAATTGTTTAGAATACCTGTTAGGACCTTGTGTTAGGTCTCTCAGTCCAAACTGTTTAGAACTTTAAACCAAACAAGATAGTCAGGCATTTTTAAGAGTGTGTTAGAAGTTTTTTTTAATAAGATCTCAACTTAAATGCAGAGTGTAGCACCCAGGGACTCAAACCAGCCACCTACAACCTTTGACCCAACTTAAGGACCTCTGCACAGCATGGAAATTGACAATGGGCCCTAAACCTACAAATGTTCACATGCAGTAACTGGTAGTAGTATCCCAGGTGGAGCTGAGGAAGATCCAGAGCTTCAACAGTTAGCAACAAGAATAGTCCTAGAGGTCAAGCTGTTGGTTTCAAGAAAGAAAGGGCAGAGATGGGCCTAAGGCCCATCTCTGGTGGCAGAAAAATATTAACTAGGGAGAAAGATGTAGTTTTTGATCCTAACATCCCCAAAGGGATTTTCCTCAAATATATAGACGGTAATGATAGACCTTTGATAGGGCCTATAAAATGAGTAAACTCAGCCAGACGCACTGGGGCTCTCTACTCTGGGAACTGTTTTCAGGAAAGTGTTGGGATATACCTCTGACAATGAATGAGGCAGATGCTGAGTCTTATAACCTCAAGAAGGATATCCTGATTGGTAGTTTTGGAATAATCATTGAAAAGTTCAGGCTCAGGTAAACACGTAAAACCTCAAGTCAGACCTGGGTAGATATTGATGATTTCTCACGCAAAAATATTAGGTGCTGGTTAAAAGGTAACAAGGTACAAGAGTATGATGGGCTTAATAATCTTATTGGAAAAGAGCATCTGATAAGTAACTGTGTTTTTTAGAAATTCCATCAATACTTGGGGAATTCAGGTCCAGCCTCTCCCCAACAATCGGGAAAGAAGGCTGACCCCTAGTCAAGACTAGGGTAACCAAAACAACTCTGGGTGTGGGTGACTCTATGAAAAGGGTTACTAAACCCTTCCAGGAAGAGACAGTAAACATTTAAAAATTAAAAGAAAAGAGTTCTCAAAAGGCCCTTAAAAATCTGTTCAAGAGAGAGGGCATCGAGACAATACGTAGTCTAAGGGTGGGTACCATGGTAAAAACTTGGATTCTTAGATGGCTTTGTGCTTTAAATGTACAAATCATGAAAAGTGATCTGGAAACCATAGCTGTCTCAAAACAAATGCCCCTAGTGCACCTTCAGTTCCTAATGCAGTGGTCAGTCGCCACATGGGATCCCAGGTATGCATTGACCATGTTAGAGAGTAAACTAAAGAAATGTGAGTCTTTGATGGTGGGGTGGATTTGCTGCCCTGGCTATAAGACCCAAAAACATGGTAAAGTACAGACAACACCCTGAAATTATTGGGATCAGGGACAAAGCACTGAGGGATACAGGTGCAAGTGACTGAAAAACTGTTATCCCCAGTACAGTATTTAGCTGGTGAGGCATACACAGTCATAAATGTTGACAACAAAACTAAGGTCCCACCCATGCAATGGTGTCTTTAGAATGGGAAAGGGGTACTGGCCAAAAGAAGGTGGTGGTATCATCTTCGATTCATACCGCCTTTTTGCTGGGAAATGATCTAGAGTACTCAGCATGGGCTGAGATAGAATGGAACACCCATACATCCATGCTGGGTATACACAAATGGGTGTGTAAGAAAGTCTGAACACAGTGCATACCCCAGGATGACAAAGAAGAGTGGGGGTCCGGAATAATGTCCCAACTCTCCAAGGCAAAAAGCCTGGGAAACCAGCTTCAAAGAAGACACAAACTCAAGTCCCTTCCCCTCAGGGAGAATTCCTGTCACCCCCAAAAGGAATGGAGCTCCAGGAATGTGGGCCCTACCTGGCATAGCTCCTAGGCCCAATGACACCATCTAGGAAAGATTTGCATCAGTAAGAGAGGACCTGTCCCACTCTTAGAAGCCTGAACCATCACGCTGCTGATCAGGAATAGGGAGATGTCAGTGGCTCCCACAGGACCTATTGGGAGGAGGGACTCCTGCACATTGAGGCCAGAGACCCTCAAACCTGGTGTCACTTGGTAAGTAGTAGTGCGTCACCAGTATAGAGAGTTCTTACTCTCTTTAACTCATGACATCTCCCTAACTGGGCCTCTTATCCAGACTAAAACTTTGAATAGATAAGTCACCCACTTTTACTGACCAGAAGGTGAAGCAGTTTTTGAACTATTATTTTACCTGCCAAGCAAGTGGCAAAGCAGGTAGGCACCCAAAGGCCGCGTTAATTCTACTTCCAGTGGTTGAGATTCCCCTTGAAAGGGTAGAGGTTGACATTGTTGGCTCCTGGACCCTCCAACAGCATCAAGAAACAGATTTATTCTTTTTAATTTTTACGAAGCTTTTAGCCAATCGATTGAATAAAATAGTGGGACGCCTGGTAGTTAATGATCAGTGTGGTTTTATTGCAGGCAGACATCTCCACTCAAATACAAAGTTTGTATTGGAGGCACTAGATTTTTTTTTAATTAATAAAGTGAAGGCCCAAATATGGTTTTTAGACGCAGAAAAAGCGTTCAATCTAGTGTCATGGAACTGCCTTTTTGCTATTTTGCATAGTTTTAGTTTCCCGAAAGTTTTTATTTCTCTTTTAAAACAACTATATACGAATTCTAGGGCACAGATTATTATCAACAATTCTAATATTGGGACATGCCAAGTCACTAGAGGCACCCGACAAGGTTGCCCTCTGTCGCCAATATTATTTGCATTATTTATTGAACCTTTGGCGATTGCGATTAGAAATATACGAACTGACACAGTCCCAGTAGTCGGCATGACTAACATAAAACTTTATGCCGATGATATCGCCCTGTTTTTGGATTCTAACCCCTTAAGTCAAGCGAAAGTTGTAAAAATATTCTCTGACTTTCAAAAACTAGGAGGTTACAAGATTAATGTTAACAAGACGGAAATTATTTTATTAAATTGCACTGTAGACACTTTAATCCCAGAATTTAGGCAAATATACAATCGATTGCCGAAGAGATATCTGGGAATATTTATATCGGATAACTTAGATGATTTGTTCTCACTTAATTATTCACCATTGCTAAAAAAAGTTGGGTCTCTTCTGGAACGCTGGAACTTATTACCCCTGTCTTTAATAGGCCGAGCAGCACTTATACAAATGTCAATTCTACCTCTTTTTAATTTTTTATTTAATGCAGCCCCCTGTGTTATCCAGGTCTCCTTCTTTAAAAAAGTGGATGCCTTGATTTCTTCTTTTCTTTGGGCCCAAAAGACCCCCAGGCTTGCACTTAGCACTTTATATTTCTCATCTGCACAAGGAGGGTTGTCCCCCCAAATATCAGAGAATATCATTCCGCGTCATTTGCACACCACAGTTTTAGGTTTTTCTTCTTAGATACTATTGAGGCAGACCATTTTTTTATGAAGAAGATGTTGTCAGAAGTAAAAATAACTGATCCAATTAGAACCACGAAGGATCCAAAGAAAGTTCGCTACAAGTCACTCCAGTGGATTTTCAGACAGAAAATCCAGTTTCTGAGGTTCCATTGTATTCCCAGAATATGTAATACAATGGACTTGAATAATTTTAACCTTGGGGAAGAGGGGTGTCTGGATAGTAAAATAATAAATCTCTGGAAAGATAATGGCTTTGAGAAAATTGAGGACTTCCTTGTTGGTAACAGGTGGAAGTCATGGGAACAAATTGCCAGACAGGTACAGCATTCTCATTCCATTTTAAACTGGTCTTTTTTTATGCTCAATCCAATACTCAGAGAGCTGGATATTGTAAATCTTTATTATAACGTAACTATTTCAACAGCATTGAATAATAAAATAAAAAAAAAGATGAGTACTTGGATTAAAATATTGAAGGAGAATAAGGAGCAGGAATTGTCTAGTAAGAGTATTGAGAGGTGGAAAAAAGGGAAGATATCGAAATCAACCAACAAGTATGGGATACAATAAATAAATTTAACAAAACTATCTTTCGCGGCGCTAATTTTAAACGCATGCAATTTTATAACAAATGGTTGATCTACAGAACTCCTTCTTATCTCCATAATATCTTCCCCCTAGTTCCGGATAAATGTTTCCGCTGTGAAGAAAAAGGAAACTGGAAACATATTGTTTGGGAAGGTCCTAAAATTCAGCCACTCTGGAAGGAAATTGAAAAATACCTCTCCCTCGAGCTTAAAACCTCTATAATATTTGACGAATTAGTCGCTGTTTTAGGTTGTTCAGCGATTCACACTCAGTATGCTGAATTTTTTTGTATTGCTTCTTTAATAGCTAAATCGCTTATTCTACAGTCCTGGAAAACCAACCAAGTACCGTCATTTCAGGCTTGGAAGGCTAAATTATTACGAATCCAGGGCAGGGAAAGAAAATATGCGTTAAGATCTGGGGCACTAAAGAAATATGAAAAGTTCTGGAGTGTGTTCGAACAATAATTCTTTTTTTTTCACTGTCTGATAACATCCAAATCTTTGGAGTATTCCCAGATTCATTAGTCTGCTTTTATGCACTTTGCACTTTATAATTAAGCACTGAATGGTTTAAAATGTATTATGTTTTTTCTATTAAACTTTGCACTTTATAATCAAGCTGTTGATAATCAAACGCTAGTATTGATTTGTATTTACATTTATACGCCATGTACTGTACTAAATTTCTTAACAATTGCATTTTGTAACATTGATATTGTGTGTATGAACTCTCAATAAAAATATATTGGAAAAAAAAAACAGATTTATTCTGGTGGTGGTAGTTCATGCCACCAGGTACCTTAAAGCTGTTCCCCTAAGGACTGTCACTGCTCCTGCAGCTGCCAGGGCCCACTTGAGTATCTTTAACAGATTGGGCTTTCCTAAGGACCTGGTGTCAGACAGAGGTAGGAACTTCATTTCTGACAAGAAAAGGTGATGAGGAATGAATGTGGTGTGACTTACAAGTTTACTATCCCATATCACCCACAACAATGGTTTGATGGAGAGATTCAACAAAATCATGAAAGGCATGATCAATGAACTCCCTGAAAAGCTCAGAAGGAGCTGGGATGTTCTGTTGCCATGGCTGCTTTTCATTTACAGTGAAATACCTCAGGAGGTAGTTCGATTTTCCACCTTTAAAGTCTGTTTGGTCATCCTGTAGAGGACATTGTATCTGATTAAGAAAAGCTAGCACAGACCTCACAAAGTGCCTAAAAAATACATTGTGGACCATGTGCTTGGTCTAAGTTCTAGGATGGAGAGTACATGAGTAAAGCATCCCAAAACCTTAAGGCCGGCCATGAGCTCCAGAAGCTCTGGTGTAACCAAAAGACTGCACTTGTAAAGGGCCAACCATGGCAGAAGGTATGGGTTTGGAGACTATTGACCAATGATTAGGAGGAACTAGGAAAGGGTAAAAATACAAGGGAAATCCTGAAAAGAGGACAATTTCCCATCACTCACCAAGGTGACATGCTTCGTCATCTGGGATCTGCTCCTGGTTACACACTAAGGTAACCAAGGGCTGCAACCTTTTATCTAATAGAAGGGAGCTCACATATGTTTTTATTCACACGTTGATGTAGAGAGCTAAACAGCACCTATCCAGAATGAAGAGCTAGATTGGCAGAGTGACGGGCGCAGTGCAAAAATTAACAAATAGTGATAAGTGCAGATTAAAATTGAATATCAAAAGAGAAAATATTTTTAATGGGTATCTTCTGATATCCAAACTAAAAACAGTGCAGGAGCAGTTTTAACAGAATAACTGCTGGAATTATCAGGTCTACATGTCTCGGCCAACCAGTATGGTATCAGCCACCCATTTGGTGGTACTTATAATTAAGATCAACCAATCACGAGTACAGCGCCAAACTATAAGAGACCAATATTTTAGGAAGGATTCATCACTCAGAAATAGTCTTGGTGCATTGGTCACTATCAAGCCTGTGGGAGCACAATTGCCCCTGATATATTCCGTCATGATTGCACCGTAAATAGTTGTTCTGTAGTGCTATTTATTGTTTTACTAGAAATGTTGTCTAGGATGCTAGGAGTAGTTGAGAGTATTGCCTGATATGTATTGTCCCCATTAAGTAAATAGGGTATGACCCAGAAAGAGTCCAAGGACCTGGGTAACGTATAATATAAAAAACAAAGTGGTCCTAGACACAATTTATCTAGTGCATTTCAATGCAATATTCATTTCTGCATATAGGTAATCTTTAAAGGATTCAATCCTAGAAAATGGAAGAAACAACAGAAAGCCAATTGTGTAAGCAGTCACAGCGCCAAATTATACATATGTACCCTAAAGAATTATTACCACACTGAGTTTTTTGAAAAAATAAATTCACATTTTATTTCATATTAATATATACATATTTATAAACGACAGGAATAGGGAAGTTCTGCCAGTGCAGTAGAGAGTGCAATAAGGTGTGCTCAAGAAAGACAGGAACAATAAAGAAAAGAAATTCAAATGGTATTAGAACAAAAGGTAAGGTTCTATTCTCTTAGTGTTGAGACTGCCTCTCGTGTACTGTTCATATGGTTCCGTTATAGTATTTTGCATGGCGGGGGGAGAGAGAAGGGTGCAGGTCTCAGAAAGGGTTAGGCTCGTCGACGTTTCGACCCTTGCGCTGTTGGGTGAGGATTAACGCCTCAGCTACGGGTCTTCATCAGGAAGGACAGAGGGGGTGGGGCGAACCTGGGAGAAACCATATCGTGAATCAAACAATTGTTCTCTAACTTAATAATCCAAAAGTAAAACGACCCAATCAATGGGTTGGGTACATTACCTAGACTGCAGAGACAGCGTCCCGCAAGGAATGGGGGTAGCTACCTAGAGATACAAGACACAAGGCTCAGTGCCTACAACCAAATACGGACACTCAAGAAAAATCTTAATGCACCATATACGATTCCAGTGCATTTGCAAGAGGAAAAACATATAAGCACTCACCAGTTAATGGTGTGCTCCATTAATCCAAAGTTCAAACATCTGTTTTAGTAACTCAACCTTGCATGGAGAGGTTACTCGGAAAAGTATCCAGATGATTGTATCCAAATCACTAAAAACAAAAAATATATATCCATACAAATAATTGTCATGCCATACATGTATCACAAACAGACTCAAAAGCGGCATTGACACAAAACATTACAAAACATTAAAAAGAAAACACTCACCCAAGGGTGATGTTCAAGAACGCGACAACCCAGAAGGGAGAGACTGTATTAACTGTTTTAAACGAGCGTAGTCAAAATGCTTCCAAAATATCGTCCTGTAAATGGTAACATGAGCTAATTAGTCAGGATTCCGAATTATTCCATAGACCATAGCCCCAGTGCTCATATGTACAATAGACAGCCTCCTTACTTGTACTAAATCCAGACGACCTCCTAAATGGGTGCCATCACCTCAGACCAACCGAGAGAAGTGGCGTTGGGAAAGGTACGCCAGACTCGTTGCGTGCACGCTTGCTAGGAGACGTTCAGTCCGATATAGCAGCGTCAAATTAAGAGTCCCCCCCCGGGTCAGCGTCTACTAAAAAGCCTTCAAAGCTACAGTCCCTGATCATCGAAGGATGAACTTAGAAAGGCAACAGAAAGGTGCTCAAAAATTATGTGTGACACAGATACCAAAGCACAATCAGAATAACATCGTTGAAATAATGAGCCCATATAGAAATATATGTACACAGCGTAATAATCCTATCAACTTTGGAGAATATAGTCAAATGTACAAGGTTAGCGATATAATAACCATCAAATTGGGAGAATGCAGTCAAATGTACAAGGTTAGCGATATAATAACATGATGAATCGTTGTCTTAATTGCAGGGTTCATTATCTATTTCAAGGAAAAGTATATACATCTGGCCACAAGACACATCATTCAAACTTAGATGGAAAATGCATAAGGTGAATCACATTATGACAGACTGAATACATATTCAAAGCCCACTCTTCATACAGAAAATACAGATAACATGACTATATCTCAACCATTGTTTAATGAGGCCATTTGTCTAGTGACCTCCTCGTATTCATTAAGCCCCCTGTTAACTGTGTCGAAAATATGCATCCATTTGCACTCACGGGTGCTTAGGACGCCTGCTAAATTTCCTCCACGGGGTTTCTGGTAACTTTCTCAATAACCCACCATCTCAGACTCTCAGGGGAGTGGTCAAATCTCACAAAGTGTTCCACAAGTGGAGCCCCCTGGGTTTTACAACGTACCCGACTGCAATGCTGCAGGATGCGTGTTTTAACTTTCTGCACCGTCTGACCTATGTACATAAAGCCACAGGGGCAGAGGATAGCATAAATTACTCCCATTGAGTTGCAATTCGTATGCTGTTGTAGCACATGGCCTCTCTCATTGTATGAAAATGTTTTCAATTCCACAGTCATTGTACAGGCCTTACAGAACCCACATTTATGATGGCCTACTATGGGTGCCATATTCCTCAAGGTGGTCTGGTGTCCATACTTTTTTTTAGGGAGGAAGGATTGGACCACAAAGTCCCTTACACTTCTGCCCTTGCGAAATGCATGCATCGGGGATTCTGGCATATCAATCTCATCTGCCACAAGGTGCCAATGGTTATTGATAACCTTCTTTATGTCTGTACTGCGGGTGTTGAAGGTCGTAACACATGTCATTCTTTCATTATTTTTGTCTTTTGCAGGTTTAGGTTCAAGAAGGTGTTCTCTATGGCAGAACCAGGCTCTTTTTTTGGCTTTCTTTAAAAGGCTCTTCGGGTATCCTCTCTCTAGTAAACGTTCGGTGAGGATGGCTGCCTCTGTAAAAAAGTCAATTTTTCTACTACAATTCCTACGCAACCTCAGGAACTGTCCAAAGGGGAGATTGTCCCTGAGGTTGCGAGGATGGTGGCTAGAATATCCAGTAGTGTGTTTTTCTCAATGGGCTTTCTGAAAAGGGTAGTATGTAATTTACCCTCCTCCTCCCTGATGGTAATATCAAGGAAGTTGATCTCCCTATTGCTGTACTCTACCGAAAACTGAATTTGTCTGTTCCGGTTATTGAGCCACCCATGAAATGCTGTGAGTTGGTCAGTATTGCCATTCCATATCAACAGAACGTCGTCAATATAGCGACGCCAAAGTCTAATGTTGGCATGGTATGGGTTACAATCATTGAAGATATGTTCATGTTCAAAAGCATCCATGTATATTATTGCCAAATCCGGGGCAAAACTAGCCCCCATGGCTACTCCACTGGTCTGCACGTAGTAATCTCCCTCAAAAAAGAAAAAGTTTTTTCGCATGGCAATTTCAAGGAGATCTATTATAAAACTAGTGGGGATTCTGTGTGGTCTAGGTCTTTCGTTTAAAACTCTATTCGCCACATCAAGAGCTGCTTCCTGAGAGATGTTAGTATACAGGGATGTTATATCCATTGTTACTAACAAATCCGCATCCTGATTAAAGCATTGCTCATCAACTAGTTTTATCGCCTGCATAGTGTCTCTTAAATAAGTAGCAGTTCCCTCAGCAATAGGTTTAATAAAAACATCAATGAACTTGCCCAACGGCTCAAGTACAGAGCCACACCCGGATATGATAGGTCTACCCGGGGGGTTGTTGAGCAGCTTATGCACTTTCGGTAATGTGTATATTGTCGGTAGTCTCGGGTAAGAGGCGTTGAGATACTCAAACTCATGTTTGGTGATATACCCTTCCTGTACTGCTGTCTCAGTAATGCCCTTTATGGATGCTGCAATCTCTCTTGTTGGATCCATTGGAAGTCTCTTGTAATTCCCTTCAACTGCTAACTGGCTGATAATCTCTGCCTTACAGTCCTCCCTATTTTGGATTACAATTGCCCCCCCCCTTATCGGCGGGTTTAATTACAATTCCTGAATTGATTTTCAAAGTTTCCAGGGCCTGTCGTTCCTGTTCAGTTATGTTATACTTGGTGTATTTTCTTTCTGTCAGCAATTTACTGACATCCCTTAATACTACCTGTTCATGTGATGGTGGTGTAAAAGTGGAGGGAGGTCGAAGCCCAGTGTTACTAAACACGGGGTGATAGGGAATTTTATTGAAGTAATGCTTCAACCTAACCTTCCGAAAGAACTGATGAAGTTCAATCCTGAGGTTGAATGTATTAGGTAGAGTTGTGGGAACAAAAGATAAACCCTTACCAAGTATTTTTTCTTCTTCACTGGTCAGGGTATAGTTAGAAAGATTAATCAAAGGGCTCACTGATGTACTCTGGGGATGGGGGTTCACCACCTGTAATGCTGTCGGCGTGTCCGAATATCCCTGTGAATCTCCTGGCCGAACTGTACCTGTTTGGCCGGTCACCATATGAACAGTACACAAGGGGCAGTCTCAACACTAAGAGAATAGAACCTTACCTTTTGTTCTAAAACCATTTGAATTTCTTTTCTTTATTTTTCCTGTCTTTCTTGAGCACACCTTATTGCACTCTCTACAGCACTGGCAGAACTTCCCTATTCCTGTCGTTTATAAATATGTATATATTAATATGAAATAAAATGTGAATTTATTTTTTCAAAAAACTCAGTGTGGTAATAATTCTTTAGGGTACATATGTATAATTTTGCGCTGTGACTGCTTACACATTTGGCTTTCTGTTGTTTCTTCCATTTTCTAGGATTGAATCCTTTTTTATATGATATGTATTGTCATCACAGGCTAAACTGCTAAAATCGGCAATTTCAACAGCTATAATAGTTACAAGCGCCCTCCAAGGAAGCTAGACAGTTCAAAAAGGTGAATAAATGATCTGTCAATAAAGTACAGTTCCTAATAGACACCTGCAGCGAGTAGCTGCACACAATCAAAAACAAAACTACGAGAGGGAGCATCTAAGGAAACATTTAAGGACCAAGCGTGGACCTATTCCCCATCTATAACATACATAAAACTATGAAAGATCCACTGGTCTACAAGGCCCAGGGAGCCTCACACACATTGAATGCCGAGTAGTAAGATCTCAGAGATCAATGATTAGGAAGGAACTAGGAAAGTGTAAAAATACAAGGGAAATCCTAAAAGGAGTGTGGGAAGTTAGAATAGCATATGCGGTCCACTATTCTAGTGGGCACCTTGCACCAGTCCAAACAACCCTTATTGATGGTAGGTCAAAGACAACCTTTACAGAAAGCCTTCTTAGTGGTAGCTGTGAAGAGCAGCCCTCAGGCTAAGTCTTGGAGGAATATAAAGCAGCTTGTTGTACCAGTCTATAATCTTGTGAATGACCAAATGAAAGGAGAACCACACCAGGTGCATATACAAAATATATGTATTTATTCTAAACACATCCCACTAGTCTCTTTATGAGGCTAGAAGCAAAAGTACATTTAGTAAACTGAATATCACCCAGTAAATTAGCACAATATATACGTTGAGCACTAGGGGCGTGCCAAACAATATATTAGGAAATTGGTATAAGAACCACGACTTGACAAGACACAAGACCTAGAGGTAGTTTTTCAATTGCGTAAGGATTTAATTCATTCAGGGTTCTTTGCAGGTCTATCGGGTATAACGATATCATTGGCATACAATAAACACAGTATATCAACTTGATCTAATTTAGAAGGGTCATTTTTAATTTGAGAAAGACGATCGCTAATGTAGATGGAGAATAATAGGGGAGCTAAAAAGCATCCCTGTTTCAGCCAGTTCCACGAAGGGATAGGTTTGGTTAGGCGTTTTTCTCCCCCCATTTGGACTCTGCACCATGTTGATGTGTGAAGGGAGATCATTATTGTTAAGAGATCTTTAAGAATCCCCAAACGAGCCAATTTTCTCCATAGTGTCAATCTATCTACGCTATTGAATGCAGTAGAAAAATCAATAAAAGCACAATATAAAATTTGAGCATTTAACTTAACAAACGTATCAAGCACTGTTTGGAAAACAGCAATATTGTCTCATGTAGAATGCTTTGGGTGAAACCCAGCCTGTCACATGGGGATCACTTTTCTCCACAAAGCCCAGTCTTTCAAGTGTTCCAAAACGCAAGCAGCAAAGAACTTACCAGTGGCGTAGAGAAGGGCTATTCGTCTATAGTTTGCAGGATTCGTTCTTTCGACTTTTTTTAGGAGGGGAACCACCACACTCCCTCGCCAAGATTCTTGTATTTCCCCACTTTTCAGGCAATGTTGGAAGAGTAAGGCTAGGAATTTACCCCAGACATCAGCATTTTTTTGTAAAACTTTCATTGGGATCTTATCTGGTCCCATCACTGCTGATTACCTGGCAAAGGATATCAGAATAGACATTTGTGCGGCTGAAATTTTCATTTGCTCCTGCTAAGGTTGGTTCTTCAGTGCTTGATCCAGTCCAGGGAAAATGAGTTGCTGATGATTAGATTTATAAAGCCTTAGAATATACTTTTCCCAGTGAGATGATGATATTGGTGTCGTTTGAGCAGATTTTCGTATCCCCATATGTTCAAAGATTATGTTCCAGAATGGTTTATTATTTTTGTGTTTTACTGCTAATTCGACCCAGACACGATCTCTTAGAGCTTGTCTTTCTTTCTCCTTCTTCCGTTGTTGGAGTTTTTTCAGTTTCCTTATTTCTCTTTGTCTTAACACACAGAGAGAGTGAAATTGAATTCCAGTCAATGTATTTAATTGTCGAGAATTATTATCCATAAATATTATTATCCATAAATTTTCCCTTACGACTTGTTTTAACGATTTCACGTCTTGCAGTATTTCCTTGGAGAGAGGCAACAACCAATTTGTAAAGTAGCTTCAAATCTGTTTATTTGATTGCCTATTTTACTCATAGATGTTAGAAGATCTTGGGAAATTAAATGATTTCTTTTACTGATTGTCTTGGAATTCCAATGTATCCTTCCAGTTTTGTGATCTACAACTGCCTGTCTTTCAAAATAACGGAGTGACCACGGGGAAGTATACTGAGTATAGACGTCAATTTCTACAAAGAGTAATGAGTGATCACGTTCATGTGAATATTGACTAGAAAGCGATTGGACCTCTGGAAATAGATCTAAACCACAGATAAAATAATCTATGATTGAGGATTTAGGGCCATATGTAGGTAACCCAAATTTACCGATTCTAAAATACCGAATTTTACTGATTCAGTATTTCAGAATCAGTAAATGGTATGTAGGTAATGATTCGGTCAATTTTACCAAATCTGTCAAATTCAGTAAATACCGATTCCGTATTTACCGATTCAATCCTTCCCATGGAGGCCCATAGGAAGGATTGGGAAGCAATTCACTATTACCGATTCGGTAAATACTGAATCGGTAATAGGGGGTGCATATTCAAGGGTAGCATGGTGTCACATTGACACCCTGTTGCACTCCTAAATCGTGCATGTGTGCACATGGGGCACACATACATACCCCAAGGGCATGTATGTCTGCCACATGGCACTTTTGGAAAAGCACAAATTTGCTTTTTCAGAGGTTTTCGATATTTACCACCAACTTTTAGTTGGTGGTAAATACTGAATCCTTAACTCAGAAATGCACTCACTTGAGTGCTCCCTACATTACGGATTCGGTAATTTACCAAATTGGTATTTTAAGGATTCGTTAATTTACTGAGTCCTTAAATGACGGATTTGGTAAATTACCGAATCCTTAAATTTGGCCCCTACATCTCAAATGCCTAATACCGGTCGGTAACGGCTGAAATTTGGTAATTTTGGTCGTTACCGACCGGTATTGGGCTACCTACATATGGCCCTTAGTTGGGCCCAGTCTGGTGTATGCCGCCGGAATATCACCGTCTTTTCTCCTGTTCATTTTAACGCCATTAATTGCTTCAATAGATGACAAAAGCATTTTCCCCCTTTTATCTGCTTTTATTTTATCGGGGAGGATGGAAGTTGGTATTAAACAGGCTTCTTCCTGAGGAGATTTCCCCCTATTATTGATTAGTGTATTAGAGATCTTTCCATTGAAGTCCCCAGCTATTATCATCATAGGATATCCCCTGACTTCTAGGATTGATTCAATTGTCTTTAATGCTTTGGTCTAGATTTGATCTGTTGAGGTTCCTGGTGGAAAATATATTTTAAAAAGTAAGAGGTTAGATGAAGTCTCCATTCTTTCTTTCCGGCACTTAATGCTTTAGACATTTGGGAGCGAGAGCTTAATTACCTACGAGTCCCAGTCTATCTCTTCTCTCAGTAGGATTGCTAGGCATCCTTTTGTTTGGCCTCTTCTAGGGGCCTCTGCTGCTTCATGTGCTTGTGCCACCCTAAGAGACACCTCATTTCCAACATACAATCTTCCATTGCAGGCTGAGTACCATGGTGCAGAGAAAAGTGAAGACACAACATGGCACATATACTTTTGGCTATGCCTACAGACACTGCATGCAATATAGGTAAGTGAACCCTATAGCAGGCCTTACAGCCCTAAGGCTATATGACATGTAAAGACATATCGGCATGAGAAGATGTTAAAGATGAACAGGGACACCATTTTAAACATGCGTTGGACACTTGTAATTGCTAGGCCTGGGTGTTAAATTCTACCATGTTTGCTGAGTGTTTTCCCCTCTGTGCTTTTCATAGTTCTGAATAGCTTTGCTCCGTGAGCAGAGTTTTTTCTTCTTATTCACTTACGAAGGCTAAGTTGATGAGGTGAGTGAGGAAAATCTTACTCCAGACCACCTCTTGTTGGGATTTCGGAACCCCAGCAGTCATGGAAGGCCACTACCACTCGAGTTGAGTAACCTTCCATTTGCATTAAGGAGTGCGCTGCTCAAGTGGAACATCTACTCGAGTGGCAGAAAGAAGCATCGCCCTATTGCGCTGCGCAAGGTGGAGTTTGTGCTGATTTTCCAGGGAGGGACAAACACCCAGGACTAAAAGTCAGTGAAAAGACCTTGACCTAATGCACTCCATCACCTACAGTACTCCACATAGCGCTGCATATTTTTGGGGATTGTGCCCTAGTTCCATTAAGTGGAACTCCGCAAACTCCTGCCAGGCAAAGTAATTGTGAGCTCCCTAGCTGCATGGTGGCTTACCTGAAACAAAGAATGCTTGCCATCAAACAAATTATATTGACAAATACACTCTTTATTTAACAGTAAAATAGCAATTTATAATGACCTAGTGGGTTGTGAGGTTTGTAGGGGTACATGATGGGAAGCTAGTTAGGTATAGTTTAATTGGATACTTTTTCGAATTAATATTATTTATTTGAATAGTAAGTGTGTAACTCGCTTAAATAATATGTGTTATGTTATATTTTAGGTGCAGGTTGTTGAGTGTGTGGGGATATAGGGTGGGAAGCTAATAATTTTTTTTAATTAATTACTAATTATTGATGAATTATTAATTAGTTAATTGTCATTTAATTATGTGCGCTGTTTAATTAATATAATTTTTTCATTCATATTTTATGTGTGGGTTGTTGGAATTGTAGGGGTACAAGGGGCGAAGTTAAATATTAATTAACTAGGTTTATATTATTTATTTAATATTAATTAATTGTTCAGTAAGTATGTCATTTGTGTAATTATATATTTTTTATGTAATACATGTTACATGTGTGTTGCTAGGTATGTGGAACTAACGCATGGGAGTGAAATTAAATAAGTAGTAAATATTATTTTTTCGTATAATAAATAATTAAAACATGTATAAAATATGTTATTTAATTAATTCATATATAATGTATTTATTTAATTTTAATAATGTTATGAATGTAATACTTGTATTAAAATAAGGTATATGTTTGTCGTGAAGTACTTCCCCTACTGTTGCACAGACTGGAGAGGGAATAGTAAATTGTGTCCCTTCTGTGTCCTATGCTTTACTTGTAATGACTGGAGTGGGAATAATACATTTTACCCCTCCTGAGTCCAAAGCTTTTTCTATTGTTGCACAGACTGGAGTGAGTATACCAAACGTTACCCCTCTTGAGTCCAACACTTCTGAATTGTTGCACCAACTGGAGAGGGAATAGTAAATTTGACCTCTCTTAAGTCTAACGCTTTTCCTACTGTTGCACAGACTGGAGTTGGAATAGTACATTTTACTTCTCCTGAGTACAATGCTTTCCCTTCTGTTGCACAGACTGAAGTATGAATAGTATATGCAATATTCCTAGAGTTTTATAGTTTGGGTGCGTGTGTGAGTGGTGTTGTCAGTAGCTGTATGGGTGCATGAGTGAATGTGTGAGTATCTGTATTGGTGAGTGTGTGACACTGCATGCAATATAGGTAAGTGAACCCTTTAGCAGGCCTTACAGCCCTAAGGCTATATGACATGTAAAGACATATTTGCATGAGAAGATGTTAAAGGAGAGCAGTGACGCCATTTTAAACATGCGTTGGACACTTGTAAATGCTAGGCCTGGGTGTTAAATTCTACCATGTTTGCTGAGTGTTTTCCACTCTGTGCTTTGCATAGTTCTAAATAACTTTGCTCCGTGAGCAGAGGGTTTTCTTCTTATTCACTTGCCAAGGCTGAGTTGATGAGGTGAGTGAGGAAAATCTTACTCCAGACCACCTTTTGTTGGGATTTTGGAACCCCAGCAGTCAATGAAGGCCACTACCACTCGAGTTGAGTAACCTTCCATTTGCATTAAGGAGTCTGCTGCTCAAGTGGAACATCTACTCGAGTGGAAGAAAGAAGCATCGCCCTATTGCGCTGAATTTTGTGACTGGGAGCATGTGTCTCAGTGGATGTGTGTTAGTCCATGAGTATCTCATTAGGTTTGTGAGTGTGCGAGTCGTTGCATAAGTGTTGCACTGAGAGTGTCAGTGAGTGTTAGTCTGAGTGGGTCTATGATGTGTGAGTTAGTCGGTGAGTATATCAATAGGTGTGGGAGTGGCTGCATAAGTGTCCCACTGGGTGTGTGAGTAGGTATGTAAGTCTGAGTGGGTCTGTGAGTAGGTGTGTGATTGGGTGTATGAGTATCTCAATGGGTCTGTAAGAGGGTGTATGAGGCTGAGTAGGTCTGTAAGTGGGTGCCTGAGTTTATGAGTGGGTTTGTGAGAGAGTATATGAGTGTCTCATTGGCTCAATGTGTGGTTGTGTAAGTATCTCACTGAGTCTGCATGTGAGTGCCTAAGTCTCTGAGTGGGTATGTGAGTATGTGCATGAATTTCTAAGTGGGTCTGTGAGTGGAAGCATTGAGCTTCTGAGTGGGTCTGTGACTGGGTGTGTAAGTCTCTGGATGGGCTGTGAGGGGTTGTGTGAGTGTCTAAGTGGGGTTGTGAGTTAGTGCAGGAGTTGCACAGCAAAAATACAAAAAATAAATAGGTGTGGGCTCTGCGCTTGTTTAGGAAAATATTCCTGGGTGGGCCAGGCCCAGTGCATGGGGATAAGCCTATTTATTTTAAAATCCCCAGGGACCACTGTCTACCCAGGGTTTATTTTAAAAATTGTACATGGCCTACCAGAGTCGGGGGACCATTACATCCCTGCAGCCAAATACATCATCAAAGCCTTGGGCACTCCATCTCTAGGACCTGGGTGTAACTAAATGGGGGAGGGGGAACTGTGTGGCTCTGTGGTCCCTGAGCCATTGACAATACATATTTTTAATGGCGGAGGGCATCATGACCCCCATCCCCATCCCAATTTCAGACCCGGGAACCCTATCCCCTTACCTTTATTGAATAAGGGAGGGGGGGCCACATGCCCCTCCTTCACTCAGCTGATTTTGGGAAACAGATGAAAGCTCTGCTTCCAGCAAGCAAGAGCATGTTTTAAGCTCTCTGGAGTGTTTAGTCTGACTTGGCAGTGGCTGTCAAAAGCTCCTGCCAAGTCATACGAAACAGCTATGTCCTTGGGTTAGAGACCCCATGACATAGTAGCAGCTATATGACACTTCATCTAACCCTCTACTGAGCTGCCCAGCCCTATAACCCAGTTCCAAGATGGTGCTCATGTTGTGACAAGCGCCAGCGCCCTGGACTGATCCCAGCTACCTTTACCCTCACCTTAGAAGGCCACATTCAACATGGACCCTGAGATGCACACTCCCGCTCACTCTCTGATAAGCTGGCCTGTCACCCTGCCTCCACCTCCCTGGCAGAGGTCGCGAACTGGCTGGTATATGTGCGAGTATTTATCTGTGTACCTCTTTCAACACCCTCACTCTTCCAAACGGCGGAACGAGGGAAGGTCATCCAGTGAGTGAGTCACAAAAGAGCCATGAGTAATTCCTGTGCAACCAGGCATCAGCAGATGTCCGGGTTCTAAACCACGGTGATTTTAACAAACTAGTTTTTTTTTCCTTCCCTTTATCAGTGTCTAATTACCATTCCTAACTGGTATTATTGTTGTTTATTCTTCCTTTTTCCTACATTAGGAAGCTATAATTTAGCCTTCCCCGGGCCAGCATTTGATGTAGTCTATTACCCACTAAATCTGGATGAGTCTTAAATAATGTTTTGAACCAGTGTGTTTGTAGAGTTACGCCCATGCCTATGCCTTTAAATGTGTTTCTTACTTTTCCTGCCTTTTCACTGCATCCATTATGCGCTCTGCTACTAAAAGCAAGGTAAGACTTCTACTGCATGCGATTTCAGATGCTATTGATATTTGACATAATTTGTCTCTCCAGGTCAGTACAACAACGGGAACTTCACATTTAGGTTCTCATGGTGCTTAGTGTGCCCCTCATACTAACTAAGAAGCCAAGGTGTAACAGCGGGACCAGGAAAAGGCAGGAGTCGTGTCTTAGTTATGCCAGTATTTAGTTCGCGCCCTAATGCGGGGCGCGCATGGGTGTCCCGGTTACACAAGGGTTGTGTAGACAGAATTTAGATTTGTGGTCCTGAAAAATTGCTACTAGATCACTTATGTCACTAAACAAGCAAGAAACAGGTTGACTTCTATACATTTGCATCCACCTGAACATAACAACGGTGGTAGGCTAAATCTGTTTTTATTCTGACAGGTGGACTCACAAATTAAAAATTGTTACGAGTACCACCTAGTCTTATTTAATGATTTTCATTCACACTACTCACAAACCATTACACTCATCTATACTTTAAGGCCTTAAACTAGCACTTCAAACTAATCTCAGTTAAAGAGGCCCTTTTAGGATGCTTGTCGGGCATTGCAGCGCTGGCCTGCAGAGAAGCAAGACCTGTGATGTAGCATGACACCCATCTGGGTGTGTGAGGGCCCAAGCTCCAAAAAGAGGAGACTCTGGCACCTACCTTTGGATATATAGAGTCCCTGCTTCTGTTGTTTATATAGCATTAGTATGGCGCAGAGCTCTCAAAATTTCTTTCCTCTTCTCTTGGCTTAGGATTAGCCATCTGGCTCTCCTTCAACCTCACCTTTAGCTCCATGACACAGACTCCCACTTCCTGCTAATAGTTCCTTTTATGATCCCCAATGTACCCCAATAAAGGCATTGGTTAGCTGCATGACCTTTTACCTACATTTGTCCTACCTTGCTCTACATAATGGCTCTGGTGCTGACCTTTTGCATAGTTACATGCATCAATGAGATTTTGTCGAAAATTATCCTAATTTATTATGCATGAGGATTATTAGTATCGTATCTTAATCCCCTCCCTGCAGGGTTACCATCTTCTGTATAAAAACTCTGTACAAAAGTCACTTCTATCATCATCCTTGGACGACAGCCCCACAGAACCATTACACTAAGGGGACCTTTCGAGCATAAAACAAGAACATCTTCACTGGGTAACCACATTTGAAACTTCCATGCTGACATAAGATGTTGTGATTCCTGGATGCAAAAACTCCAGCGCGCATTAGTCTGACCGTCCTTGCGAGGAGTGCAACTCAAGAACAAAATGTGGTCCTTTGTTCCCTCCCATCATGTGATGGGGTTGGCTCTTCCCATGGGGATTCTCGAATTTACACCTAGATACATGCTTGTTACATTTAGAAAGGGCTAGCATCCTAGGAGTATGCATGATTACTGCCATGTATCTGAATGCCTGCATATATTCACTGTTTTAGCACCATGGTAGAATTCTACCTTTTATTTACTCCATTGGTGCTTGTAATCGTATATATTTCTTCTGTTTAATAGTTGTTGCAGCACACATATTTTTTACTAGAATGACGCTGGTTCAATGCTTATTGAAAATGTCCCCATCGTGTATTCTATGTATTTCTTTGAGATCAAGTGAGCACGAGTGACTGAGCAAAAAGTACTGTACTGTTCAATGATCCCTGAATTATTAAGGGTTGTCATATTCCATAGTTGCTAGAAATTATTCTCTCCTTGCTAAGGTTAGAGGAATTATAGTGGCACTGTGAGCTAGCTGGTCTAAAGGTGAACATATACTCGAGGGGTGTCTGGAATCAATCTGAACACTAATCTCCTAGTTTATTTTGTCTAAATGTGCAGATTGTATATAGAGTTTTAGGAACTACATGACATGGCACCGCCAACGTTGGATTGTTTTTTATTTAATGGTCAAATCTGAGTATTTCAGTCATGCTTTCTCAGAGACCCCTACTCACATTTATCCAGTGATGTTTGGAGTGGGGAGGGAAAATCTTCCACAACTGAGTAGGTATCCCTTTGTATTGGCTGTAGGTTTGTTCAAACTTGTAGGATTTTAGTTCCAAACATTTTTCAAAATGTTATCACTTTAGCTATAAACTTCCACCCATAATGTCGGAAGCTGCAGATGCTGGTGTCACTGGTGCTAGTAGGGAGGAAGCTGAGCAGAAAGGTGCTCTAAACATTTCAGAAAATGGCAAAAATGCACCCTGCTATTAAATTAGAAAATTCTGGTCTCTCATCAATGGATGGGACCATTATCTTCGAGATTGAGGCACACAAGGCATACAGGACAGAGGTGAATACTTCCTATACGAGGACATAGAAGTCCTGTTAACTTATCCAAAGCATATAAATTGGTTTAAATTTGCCCTCCCCATACCACAGAAAAAAGTGAGACTCAGTCCGCTCAGCAGAGATGGAGCGACTTTGCCAGTTTTAGCTGCTTACACACCACATCCAGAGATCAATACACTGCCAACAGTGGACCTATGTCCACTTTACTAATAAATAATAAAGTTATACAGAAATCTTACACAGTTTCAACCTACAAGGGTCACTCAAGCTGGTCAAATACAAGGGACTGCAACAAAAATCACCCCACAAACAGTGAACGTGATTATGGGAGGAATGCCCACTAAACATGAGCATATGCCTTTCAAGATAGCACTGAAAAGAGCACAGCATGAGGCAGTGTTTCCCCTCACAGGTCCACAAGAAAAACACAGAATACTGACAATGTGCTTGCCAAAGGGGATAACTTTCCGGAAAGAATATTTTACCACTTGGCGTATGTTTATAGCAGAACTCATGGAACCCCCTAAATAGCAGTAATACCAGAAGTATTGAAACAAGTACATAATGAGTATCGGGCAGAACCTGCTCTGTATTGGGGATGAAACTGATAGAAATTCTTCACTGGTATCTACAATTATGTTACCCAACATAAAAGGGGAGGCAGCAGAGGTGGCTACACGCCAATTCCTGAGGGAATGCACTCCTGCACAACAGGCTCGAGAATTATCAACAACTATTATGATTCACTGGGTAGAGATAATTTGGGAGCTAGACCAGTGAAACCTCACAATTAATGGCTAATTCTGAAAAGGATAACTTAAAGCAAGCACCTGTTTCTTCTGAAAAGAAATGGGATAACAAACAATTAAAAAACAAGCAGAATTAATCACAATCACAGGGTGGGTCTCTTTAGCAGGAGCACTCTGGCAAGATGTATAACCTTAGAAACCATGACAATATTGAAAACCTGATAGGTATCAGGAAACTGATAAACATTCCTCTCCTTCCTTTCAGGGCTCCTTCAAAAAACTCCAAAAGAGAAGGACAGTCAGAGCGCAGATCAGAAGAGCGAGTCGAGCCGAGAGACACACACCCTACTTCAGACTACAAAATCAAAGAAGATAAACCAAAATATAAACCTGAATTGAAAGAGAAGAAGGTAGCTGGCTTTAAATAATGAATGCCCAGGCTACTGAGGACTCATATACTTAAAGGGTAATGGGCTTTGACAATGCTAGAAAATGAAGCAGAAGGTACAATAGCTTGCCACAACCTTGTGGAATTTATGATGACTGCAGCATTAAATGAACACATCACAGTGGAAACACCTGATACAAGGGTAAGTGTCCCACATCAGTTATACAAAATAACACTGCAAATGCAGGGGGACATATCCAGGAAAGTGAAAGTTCTCTTTTAGGAGAACGTGACTTATTGATATGACATCATTTTGGCTTAAATAAATTGGCCACATTAGTTTATTATAGACTGCCCAAAAGGAGAAGCTGTAATATTACCAGCCTTATGTGACCTAGTTCCAGAATTACTAAAACCCTTACACCCGCAGGAATGGGCAGTAGCACTAGCTCCTGCATTGTACTGCAACAATGTAGGGTGGGATGCTGAGTCACCTCACCATAAAATCCAATAAAAACTACTCCAACTCCACAGAGAGATTACCCAATAAATCATGATGTGGAAAATCAAGTCAAGAAGATCTTAGATTAACTAGAATGTCAAGGTGTTATTGAAAATTGCACCTCTTCCATGAATAATCCTTTTTTCCTGTAAAAGCCAACAACTCATACAATCTAGTTTTAGACTACAGTCGTTAGAACACACGCACAAAAACATTTGCAGTACAAAATGCACACAGCGCTTCATTTATGAAAAACAGTGTGCTGAAGAAATATAAAACAACAGTAGATTTCACAAATGGATCCTTTTGGCTGAAAAAGATTGGCAACCTGAGTTTGTTATAGACTGCTCAAAAGGAGAAGTCGTAATATTACCTACCTTCTGTGACCTCGTTCCAGAATCACTTAATCACTCACACGTGCAGGAATGGGCAGTAGCACTAGCTCCCGCATTGTACTTCAACCATTAACGGTGGGATGCTGAGTCACCTCACCATTAAATGTAATCAAAACTACTCCAACTCCACAGACAGTGTACCCATAAAATATGATGTGTAAAATCAAGGCAAGGAAATCTTAGATTAACTAGAATGTCAATGTGTTATTGAAAATTGCACCTCTTCCATGAATAATCCTTTTTTACTGTAAGAAAAGCCAACACTTCATACAATCTAGTTTTAGACTACAGTCATTTGAACACATGTATGAAAACATTTGCAGTACAAAATGAACACAGTGCTGCACTTATGAAAAACATTGTGCAGAAGAAACACAAAACAACTGTAGATATCTCAAATGGATTCTTTTGTCAAAATATTTTTCCTGAAAGCAGATATTTGAAATTATGCAGACTACAACAAGGGTATAAGAATAACGCCTGGTTGTTCTCAGCAGGAGTTTCAGAGTTACTTCCAAATTGTGATGAGGAGGCATTGTCCAACTTAGATGACATTTATCTGATGGACGATAAATTATTGGATCACTTACACAGGGTGAACAACATTATTGAGGGGTTTGCCGCTGAGGGCTACAAATGTAACTTTAAAAAAATCAAAAAGTGCCCACCTCAATGTCCTATTTTTAGGATATGAGCTCTCAAGCAAAGGAAAAACCCTATCAGCAATTTTTTTTAAAAAAATGTGCACTGCTCCAATCTCCAAAGACTCTGATTTTGGATTATGAAGAAAAGGTAAAGCCTTTCTACGATTCAATTAGGCCTGATTTGTTAGTTCGACATTGGACACAGGAACACACAGAAATTCTTGGTTCCTTACAAGCTGACATAATAGCTTCCAAACACTACCATTCACATGTAATACTACAAATATGGTGATCCGTGTTATGGCGGGTCAATCTGAGTAAACTTACCTCACCTTCAATGAACGTGAAACGCTACCCATTGTATACAATTCTCATTTGTATACAAATGCTGAAATGCATTTTTCATCTACTGAAAAAAAGCTGACAGCAGTACAGACTGCTGTACTGAAAGAAAGAATACTAGCTCAGGGAAAACAAATAATTGTTGTGACTCCAGTACTATCCTTCGAGGCTGTTACTAAGGCAAGTGTTTAAAATGTGAAAGCACTGAACCCACGATGGATACAATGGGCTAATTCTCTCACTGCAACAGATGTAGACTACAAAATTATTTTACCCCAAAAACACAAGCATTCCTGCAGTATGAACAAGAATATCCTCTCCCAGATTAAATAATGCCTCTTTATCAATATGAATACATCGTTTACACTGACTAATCTGATCAGCCTGCCATAGGAAGTAAATAGCAATACATTGCAGCATGTGTGATAGTAAAGGGCCATATGCAGGATGGCAAGTTCCATCCTAGCAATACGCAGACATAGTCTCTAGAAGATTACATGTCACAGCTGGCAGAACTAACAGCCTTTGATACTGGCACTAAAAAACACAGATTGGGAACTCCCCACACTTATTGTGTGCGATTGATTTTACTGTGTCCAGTCATCCAACAAATATCTTCACTATTGGGGCCAGAATAGATTTAGAGATTTCAAAGGTAGCATAATAGAGCACAAGTTGCTTTGGGAACAAGTGGCAAAGCTGAGCCAGGGGATCATGTAATTCACCCATTGAGTCATCAGTGTGTTGGCCTGCATGTTGAAGAGAATTTAATGGCTGGTGAAGCCGCCAAGGTGAAAGTGTGAACTGTTGCTGTTGCTACAATCATTCGTTCTAGTACGAGAATAGACAGGCAGATAATGATAGCTATGAACACTATCTGTAACAGCAGCTCAGCCTTGCAAAAATGTTTTCCACTCAAGTACTCCTATAAGTTAGATGCACAAAATATTCTGTATGCTCAAATTCCAGGAGTGGGGGATACATCAATATAAAATATGGATTGCAGAATATGTTTAATTGTAGTTGCACACAAGGGTCTGGTTTCAGCACACACAGGTATTACTGCAATAGTTTCTCTATTGAAACAACGTTATTGGTGGCCAAATCTTATGAAACAGACCAGGGGCATTGACATTACATCAATCTGCAGTTCTACTATTCATTTCTAGAAGTCCCTCATGAGTCTAATTCAAAAGCATTGACACCATTTCATGAAGCTGCAGTTACACTATTCGTTACTAGGAGTCCCTCATGAGTCAAATGCAAAAGTATTTGACTTGAGGGACACCTAGCAACGACTAGTAGAAATGCAGCTCTTTGTAGAAATATTTTGATATTGGATACTATAATATTCATTGCCCACTGCTAATCTCGCCCCATAATGCTTTGCAGGGCCTTTGGTTGGGATTGTATTTTTGCCCATAACTGTGCTTGGGGTGGTCCTAAGAGGATGGGACCACCACTGAATTGTTCAGCATGACATGCTCTTTGTGTTCAAGACATTTGCTTGGTCCTCCCCCTAGGTTAGGGGAGACCCCAAAATCACCACCTCTCTCATTGCCTGATAATTTTCATATTCAAAGTTCACTTTTGTGAATTGGTTATATGCTTTTCAGCATGCAAGTTGCTTTATCAAAGCATTTGTGGATGCAGTTTAGTACCTGACTCTTCTACGTGGAGGAACAGCATTAGGAATGGAACGTGTAGTTAAAAAAACTCCACAAACTCCGCTAGCGGAGCTAAATCAATTTTGTTTCACGTACAGAAGAGTCCAATAGAGGAAAACCCTCTTATCCTTATTTCAGATCAAACAGACAAAGATAACACCTCATGGGTTCAGGCTTTCGGTTACTTCCTCTACAATCTTCAAAGCTGATCTCACCATTACTATTTACAACAATGGGATCGTTCTAACTCAATCTTCGGATCGAAATCTAGAGCAGTTTGAAAAACTCTTAATGAATAATAAAAACTAATTAGCTAACAATACAACATCTTTGCAACAAGATCTAGCGCTCGCAACCTCAAGGGTACCCCAAAGCGTTGTTCCCAGTTCCTCTCCGGATACACCTCCCTACTCGCCCTCCTATCGACCTTCATCCCTGATGGTTGGCGGGTCGATTGCTACTCCCATTGCAATGCCAGTAACCCTTTCACCATTACTAACCTCTCTATCAAGGCACCCTGGTACACCGCAAATCCTCAGTAACCAACTCTCCCCTCTGGAACCCCCAATACCGCCACTGACCCATATGGAATTCATCAAGATCCTTTTTCCCAGTCAGTTTTCCAAACACATCTTCTACCCCTCCCCCAGCACCCAGACTTGGTAGCATGCTTGGACAAACTCCCCCCTCCGGAACCTCTCAATTCTCCCGTTGACCCATCCGGCACACAACAAAACTCTTCCTCCCTGCCAGTTCTCCCATTACAACTTCTACCCCTTCCCCAGCACTCAGACTTGGTGGCTCGCCTGGATGATTTATCCCTCCAGCTGCACCTTCTCACCCTCGAACTTCATGATCTGAAATCCCTCTCATTGGAACACCTCCCCTAGATTAGCTCCCTCCTCTCTGGTACGAATCAGCGCAGAGCCATAGCTAGCTCTAGCGTTAGAGCTTTCTTTGACCAAATCTCTCCCGTTTATATCCCTAAAACCATACCCCTACATAATGCACCCTCCTGCCCCAGAAGTTCGATGGCCTCTCTCATGCCCAACGATATTGATGACTTACTCAACTCTCACTCGCTTATCCTAGACTCCAACATTATCCCTACAGGGAAAATCAAGGCCATTCCCTCAAACATGAACAGAGAACCACCCTACAACCTTATAGTTATAAACAACAACAACTTCATGAGAGTGAACATCTTACAGACTCCTCCCCTCTTTCTCTGGTACAACTTGAATGCGTACTACTCAACTGCAGGTCAGCCAGCAAACATGCCTCTGATATCTTCGACCTCATCCAACACAATGAGATAGATATCATAATCCTCACTGAAACTTGACTCAATCCCTCTTCCACGCCTATCCTAGACCTCCTGGTGCCCCCTACTCACATCTAGACAGACATCTAGACAGACCTTTGAAGTTGGGAGGTGGCTAAGCCTGTATACATAGGAGGACTCTCGTGGTCTCCCTCTCAGCGTCTTCTACGCCATAATCTTGTGAATAACTTTGTCTCAACATCTCCAGTAGCAATCATCCGGTGTGCAAATTACATACATTCTATCATCCCTTGGGGTCAACCTCCCCTTCATCGAACAATTAATGAAAATCATCTCTGCCAATGTCGATTCCGTTCTGTACCACATCTACCTCTGTGACTTCAACCTCCACTGGTCTAACCCTAATGACCAAGCTGTAACTTGCCTCAAATCTTTCTTGAGTGATCACAAGCTGATTCAACATTGCGACCGGCCAACCCATAATAAAGGTGAAACTCTGGACCTCATCATCACTAAAGGACACATCATCACAATGGATACCATCCCCCTGTGTAATTGGACCACCACATCATCATTTTCCATATTAACATGGATGTGTCTCTAAGGAAGGGTCAACTAACAAAATCAAAAATCTGGAAAAAGGTCCTCAGAGATATCAACACAGCCGATCTAGCATCCCACTGTATAGTTGCCCTCTCTTCCCAAGTCAAAATTTCTGAGGTTCATGTACTCACCGACTTCTACAACTCTACTATATCTAGCATGATGGATTCTCTAGATCCTCTCCAACAAAAAAGCCTCAACAAAAAATTCTAAACCATGGTTCAACTGCAACTTAAACTCAGAACGTCGCAACCTTAGGGCTATCAAATGCTTAATCCTTAGATCAGTTAGGGGCACCTATAACAATGAAATCAAGAGAGCTAAGGCGGTCTATTTCAGATCCCAACTCAATCAAGCCGCAAACTGCCCCAAGAAATGTTTTGAACTGGTTAAACAACAATTGGTGGAAGCACCAAAGCGCCCTGTTTCAGAAATCAGCCCCCCCCCATGTGATGATCTGGGTGCTTTCTTTACTGAGAAAGCAAGACTCAACAATATTGATCTGGATACCAAGCGGGCCCTACTGCTATCCAATGGGTCTTCTCCCCACCAGACCCTAACAGACACAATCAAACCGTTGAGCCTGGCCATCAAGTACAATGTCTCCTGGGACAGAGACATTAAAAAGGTTCTTCAGAGTATCAACCCTTCTAATAATTTCAGCGCCCCGTTGCCACTTTCCATCTTCAAGGAAATCAAGGATGCCGTCCCTCCCATCTGCTCTAAGATTGTCAACGCACCTCTGTCACAAGGCACGATCCCGGAGTGCCTAAAAGCAGCTCAGGAAACACCCATATTAAAAAAACCTACAGCAGACAGCAATGACCTCAACAACATCTGCCCTCTATAACATCCCCACGCTCACCAAACTCCTCGAAAAATGGGTCCAGTTGCAACTCTTTGCTCACATCTCTTGGACCAACATCAATCTGGCTTTCGTAATGGGCATAGCACCGAATCGGCACTCACTCACGTTATGGACGGCATTTTAAAAATGCTTGATCAAAATGAATCAAGCCTTCTTATCCTCCTTGACCTTTCCTCTGCATTTCACACTGTTAATCAGGACAAACTCCTATCCATCCTAGAGCACAGGATGGGCTTGTCTGGTCTGGTGTTGCAATGGTTCTTATCTTTCCTGCATCACAAATCCCAAAGATTGAAGGCGAATCACTCTCTATGGCAGCCATCTCTAGTATCCATGGGTGTCCCCAAAAGGTCCTCTCTATCTCCCATACTCTTTTACTTGTTATTGGAACCACTAGATAATGCACTAAATTCCATGGGCATTCTCTTCCATATGTATGCAGACGACACCCAACTCTATCTGAAAATATCCTTTCTGGATAACATCACCCCACTCCACATTCCTGCTCCACACCTCCAAAACAGAATTGCTTCTAACCTTTCCTCCAAATCACACCCTGTTGGACTATTTCCGTTGGTTTTATGACTCCGGGCACTTTACCACTGCTGATCAGTGCTAAAGTGCATATACTCTCCCTATGGTAAATTGATGTATGGATTGGTGGCTCCATGATTGGCTGATTTGTTTTACTTGTACATTGCACCGAGTGTGCCCAGGGCTTTTAAATCCAAATGCTGCTGGTGGGTTTGAATGACTGATTGTGCCACCCATAGAAGCAGCCTGAAAAGTGTGTCTCAGGTCCGCCTTTTGCAGAGCCTGTGTGCAGTCTGGTACTGCCATGCTGACTGGGCAAGTTCACCCAATTGCCAGTCCCTAAATCTTCCCTTTTCTTCATATCAGACATCCCTATGGAGGCCCAAGGGCATGGTGCATTTTAGGTAAAAGGTAGGACAAGCCCTGATGTGTTTGGCATGTCCTAGTAATGAATTACAGCCATTTTTGTTTTTCACTATTGCAAGGCTACCTATTCCCCATTGGCCAGAGTGGGCAGTTAGATTATTACATCTTATAATCCTAACTGACTCAGGGAACTAGGTAGAAATTCTAGTTTAGTATGCCTGAACTCAGAAAGATGAAATACAACTTTTAGTGATGTTGGTTTTTCACATTGTTTGAAAATACCACTTTTAGAAAGTAGGTATTTTCTTGTCTAACTATCCAAGCCTGCCTCTGCTAGGTTGTGTATTCCTTGTCTGGAGTGACTTGGCCGAGGGATTCCAGTAGACAGGGTGAGTCAGCACAGGCTGAATAGAGAGATCTGCATCTAGGTGGGAGGGACGATTTGTACCTGGGACCTGAATAGGGCTGTGTCTACCCTCCACAATGCTGGCTATACCTCGTATGCTGCGTCCGAAGTCTCTGCCCTGCACTGTGAAAGGAAAGAAGGAGTCATGTAAACAGAGTGCTTCAGGACTGACCAGAACTGGTTTGGACTAGGAAAATGCATCTTTGCCTTTAGAGAACAAGAAGAAACTGTGTATAAAAGAGGGGACCCAACCCCCAGAGAATTAGATCACTTTTGGACACCAAGAGGAAACCTTTGCTGAGGAGCGGAACCAGAGAGACTGAGGAGAGACTATACCTAAGTTAAAGTGCTGCTTGGGGGATTGGCCTGCAGTGGTTGCCTGACTGCCAAAGAAAGGGGAGAGGAACTCTGTGTACTTTATTTCAACTTGTGAAGGATCTCCAAGGGCTTGGAACAGAGCTTGCCTCCTGCTGAAGTCTCAGGTACAACATACTTCACCCACCAGCTCCCCAAGAGTTCTGTTGAAGTGCCTGCAGTTTTGCTGGACATTTTGAGGACTTGCATGTTGCAAGGAGCTGGAATCGCAACCAAGAACAGGAAGCGTGACGCCGTACTGCCGCTGCCGCTTCACAACACGAAGCGCCTCGCATCGCCGGAGAAGAGGATCAACATGGCAGCAGATGCCGCCGCATCACCGGGAAGTGTGTCACAGGAGAAGAGGATCAACGTCGCATCAGATGCCGCCGCATCTCCGACAAGCGTGTCACAGGGCCTATCGCGGCTCATCGCTGGAGAAGAGGATTGACGTTGCAGCAAACGCCGCCGCATCACTGGGAAGAGTGTTGCAGGGCCTGTCACGGCTTGCATTGTTGTGGAAGCAACTCGCATCGCCAGGAGAGAGGATCGATGTCGCAGCAGATGCCACCGCATCAGTAGGAAGTGTGTTCCAGGGCCTGTTGTGGCTCGCATCAGGTAAAGCATCTCGCATTGCCGGAGAAGAGGATCGACGTCACAGCAGATGCCGCCTCATCACCTGGAAGCGTGTCGCATCAAGGAGAAAGCTCCTTCTTTATTTCTTTGCAGTAGATCTTCAATGTATCACCGTCCTTGCATGTAAGGGACTACCGCATCACCTTTTCTGCAACACTTTTATTGCCCTGCGTGTCGCATCCTAAGGTAAATTAACTCAAAGTGACGCATTTTAAGATCTAAAGAGAACTAAGCTAATTCGACCATTTTAAGTACAGTATTGTAGTGTTGTCACTTGATTACTGTATGTGTTCACAAATGCTTTACACACCGCCTCTGAGATAAGCCTGTCTGCTGGTGCCAAGCTACCAAGGGGGTGAGCAGGGGTTATTTTAGGAGTGTACTCCCTTCCCTGGCTAGAGGCAAGGGTCCCTATTTGTCACAAGTACCTACTAGAGACCCCCAAATCTAACACACCCCTAAGCTAGACCTCTCGTGGAATCACCTCAATGCCTTCAATTTCTCCCCCCTCAATAACGAATCCACAAAATCCCTCTGAATCACTCTGGATAGGCACTTGAACATGAAGACTCATATGAGAAAAGTATGCAAGGGAACTAACCACCTGTTGAGGATACTCAGGAAGCTCAAACCTTTCCTCCCACAAGCTTATTTCAAACACGTGGTCCAAGCGCTTGTTTTGCCAAGACTTGATTATGGCAGTGCTACGCTCTGTCGTCTCCCCAAATATACCTTGGCCCTGCTAAGGCCCTCATTGAATTCGGCAGCCGGACTGGTCATGGGTACCAAAAGAAATGTGCATATCTCTCCAGTCTTAAAATCCCTAAATGAAGCGAGAATTTAGCTAAAGATTGCTTGCCTATCTCACAAAGCCCTCCATTTTAAACCCCCCAGTTATCTAGCACAACAACTGGAACTATCAGGAGTGGCTAGACCCTCAAGGAGTGCTAGCTCTCTCCTCCTGTAACCTCAGATCTTTTGCAAAAAGAGAACATGCCACTGAGCCTTCTCAGGCTCAGCTCCGAAGATCTGGAACTCCCTCCCACCCGAAATACGTAGAATCTCTTCCAAGGATGCCTTCAAATTGGAAGTAAAAAGATTCCTTATGAACACGTTCTTACCTTAATAGGTTGTTGGATCGTCTGCTCTAATGCATAGGAATTAGAACTTTAATCCCTTGCGCTGGTTGCTATTCCATCCCGATATGTACCAGTTATGTTCTTATTATTCTGCTGATCCTGTGTTGATCCTGTGTACATATAAACATTCTTGTCCTGTGAGTTCTATTTTGATATGTAATTTTGTCTGGATTACCATTTGACACATGTACTGCAACTGTTACCTTCCTTTCCCCACAACTGTAAAGCGCTCTGATATTCCGCGGGATCATACTCACGCTAAATAAAACTTTATAAATAAAATAAATAAATAAATAAATAAACTGGAGGAGCGAAGGATGGTCATCCAGCTAGTGAGCCACTACAGAACAGTGAGTATTTCTTGTGCAACCATGCATCTTCAGATGACCGGGCTCTACACCACAGTGATATTGGCAAACTAGTTGTTTTTTCCTACTCTTTATCAGCATCTATTAAACATTCCTAACTGGTATTATTTTTTTTTATTCTTCCTTTCTCCAACATGCGAATGCCATCATTTAGCCTTTTCTCTGCCAGCATTTGATGTAGTCTGTTTCCCACCCAGGTGGGTGAGTCTTGAATAGTTTTTTTTAACCATTTTGTTTTTTGAATCTGCTCACCTGCTTTTGTCTTTAGATGCGTCACTTACCTTTCACTCTTTCTTGCCTTTTCACTGTGTCCATTGCACACTCTGCTACTAAAAGCATGGCAAGACTTCTAAAGCGGTGGAATGGGAAACATGGTGCCCGCTAGCTGTGCAGAAGCGCCTGTTCTAGCTCTGTGCTCACCCTTCCCTGCTAACATTCTCTTGAGGGTGCTACGAGTGTGCTAAATGGAGCACTGAGTGAATTTATACCTCTGTGGACCTCCGTAGACCTCTGTGGACCACCAAAATTTGTCAGATGTTCCTGAAGACCGCGCAGACTTCTCTGCCCCCTCCAAACCTTCCAAGCTCCACGCTTCTGCCGCATATGGCCGTCGCCACCCTGGAGTTGAGACGCGGTCGCAGAGCGGCGGCGCGCGGTCTCCTCCAGGGCATTTCGGGCAGGGGCAGAACAAGCGACATCGGTGATTTTTTCTTGCAGAAAGCAGCTGGAAACAGGAGCTTGTCCGTAACTCCAGAATGCTCCCCCAGTAAACAAGGGGAGAGAACGGCTAAAGACAGGAGGGGAGATAGAAGTGGAGAAGCAAAAGCAGAAGCAGAAAGCGAAGGTGGTAAGAGCGAACTCTCTCCATTAAGGAGGAGTGCTCACTTTTCTATTCTTGTCTCTGAATCTGAGATCGTCCTTGAGATTAAGCCTGCCACACGCAAGAGAGGTGGTAGAGGAGGTAGAAACAAAGGGAAGTCGGATAAGAAACTTAAAAAAAGAGCTTGACGGCCTGGTAGGTGCTTTGGAGCAGGGTAAGGGAGCTCAAGGAAATTTAGTTGACACAGAACTCACAGCAGTAAAAGGAGTACAGCATCAGGAAAAGCTCTGGGTGGATACTGCGTTTCAAAGCTATCAAGTAAAGGGGAGGTCAATTAAGGGGGTCAGTAGTAAAGGTGATGTAACAGCCCCCTTGAAGGTCAAGGTTACCCCTTCCTTACGCTTCTTCTTTAGAGTGCAACCCCAGATTCTGACTATTACAAGCCAAAAGCCACCTTTGGAACAGCGCCGTCTTTTGTCTCTTGTGACAAGTCCTGTATCCTCTTCACCCTCTTCCTGCCCGATACCTAATTCGGTAAATTCTAACACGCCTGAGCCTATTACATCAAACCCTCCTGTAACCGCTATGGCACTACCTGTGCCCCCTTCTATGGTCCCTTTTGGGGAGTCAAAAGCCTCAGAAATCTCGGCAGTATCTGACTCACTTAACGTTTGTTCCTCGGAGGAGGGTATATTGACGGCCGATGGAAGGGGGGATGGCCATGGCACGGTTGGAAACTCGATAGAGGCCCTCTTTCTGTCATTAAAAAATTATATAAAACAAGGGTTCGCAGTCTCCGAGGATAATCAGTCCGAGATTAGAGCAGTGTGTGACGCACTGAAGAAGAAAGTGGACCTACTGAATGTAAGGACTGAGACTCTGGAGGGCTCCGTTGAGAATCATAAAGCTAATCTTGGGTCAGCAGAGGCAAAAATACAAGCATTACGCAGAGACGGGGACGTCTTGCGGGAGAGAGTGGAGTCACTAGAGAACAATTCACGCAGAAATAATCTTCGCCTTTGGAAGATTCCGGAGGGGAAAGAAGGTATATAAGTCATTCATAGTGACTTTGCTTAAGGACTCTCTGAACCTTGAGGAGTCAGTGGGCTTTTTAGAACAGGATATCCAGAGGATCCATAGAGATCCATTTCAACTGAACCCCAGTAGGGCTAAACCGAGAAAGATTCTTATCGACTTTCTCACATACACTGTCAAAGAAAAGATCTTGAACTTCGGCACTCAAAGCTAAAACATTAAAGGGTTCAGATTTTCTATTTGAGGTGCGGTCAGATTTGTCTAAAGTAACCCTAGAACGCCGGTGGGAATTGGGCCAGAGGATGGATGAGTTTATATCTTTGGGGGCTAGAGTGCAGATGAGATTCCCGACCTTTCTTAAAATCATGCACAATAACAAGATGTATAACATCAGATCCCCGTATGCGGCAGATGAGCTTCTGGAATCTCTAAGGGGTGTTTCCCATGATAAAGAAGGATTCCATCTACTGATAATAGGAGTACATTAGCGCATCCTATTCTGCCTCTCTTAGTTTCCTCATAAGGATGAACTTAAATCTAAAACTTTAAAACAAACAGAAAAAAAAATAAGTATATAAAAATATAATCACAATTTAAAAGAAAGAGGATGGTGGGATTGAACTATATGGGTAGATCTGGTATACACTTAATATTAAGTATTTCGTTAGCACTTAGCGTATATTTAACTTACGCTTTAACACACCATGATATAGTTTAATGGGTGGGAGTAGGGGAGTAGTAGCAGAGCAGGGCGCAAATCTGACCACACACCAGGTCAAGAAATAAGGGAAGGGTTTCCCAAGGGATGGGGGGGCACGGGGGGTACTAGAGCAAAAATACCTCATTTGCTGATATCTCACTATGTTTTAACATGCATATTATGCATTAAGGTTAAGCTCTATGGTGATATAATCCTAGGATTTCAGTGGTTTGGGCAGATGTTAGTTAAGGGTAAATAGAGCCTAGAAGCAGAGTGTGCCTGTGGGATGATAGTGAAAGTAGCGAATGTGGTTCCTCCATGACCCAGTTACAGTTTTTGTCCTGGAATGTTAATGGACTGCGCACGAAGAGTAGAAGGGTTAGAATCTTGCAATATTTAAGAGACTCCCCGGCGCAGATCATAGCTATCCAGGAATCACACCTTCTAAAGATGGAGACAGTAGAACTATTAAAAAAAACAGAAATGGGTAGATCTCTTTTTCTGTACAGACCAATCTGCAAACATTAGAGGAGTGATGTTTTTATTTTTTTTAAATGCCATGGCGCAAATACTGGAGAGTTATATTGTTCACTTAAAGATATTGTTATTACTGTCTTGGTGAAACTTTTCAACTCTTCAACTCTATATTCTTGAAGGGAGAAAGTCCTCCCGGATCGTGGAGTGATGCCACAAGAGTGCTAATCTTAAAACCTGGCAAATCTCCCACTGATTATGGCTCTTATCGCCCAATTTCTCTCCTAAATAATTAATTACAAACTCTTCGCCGCCATTCTTTCAAAAAGGTTGGGGGAAGTCATGGATAACATCATTCATACAGATCAAAAAGGTTTTATTAAGGGGCGACAACTAGCAGACCTTACTTATGATCTCCTAGGAGCATTTGACATCGCTTCTACATTTACCCTCCCACTGGCGGTTCTAACATTAGACGCAACCAAAGCCTTTGATAGGGTTAAGTGGACCTATCTGTCTGATGTAATGAAGAAGTTTAATCTAGGAAGAGGATTTTGTCGGGTGATTGAACTGCTGTATAAATCCCCGACGGCTAGATTACTTGTTAACGGGTCACTGACAGATTATTTTATCATTACTAGGGGTACCTGGCAGGGCTGCCCCCTCTACCCTCTCCTATTTAACCTATATATAGAACCGTTTGCACAGGTACTTAGAGAAGACCATAACATTCTCTCTTTTAAATTTGGAGAGTGGGAGCGGAGAGTGGCTTTGTATGCGTTGATATCCTACTATTTACTGCTGACTTAGACTCAGCCTTTTCTGCGGTCATTTCACGTGCGGAAGAATTTGGCAACATTTCGGGTTATAAAATAAATGCCAATAAGACTGAGGGTATGGCATGGAATATGGATACCATACATCACCATATCACCTCCACCATGAGATATTTAGGAATCCCAATAACTCAGGACGTTGGGTAGATCCCTGAACTTAATCTTGATCGTATTTTTAGAATCTGCCAAAAACAAATTAAATCCTGGGTTCACCTGCCTTTATCCATCTTGGGCAGGATAAACCTAATTAAAATGTCAATTTTGCCCAAGATAACATTTCTTTTTAATTTCATTCCACTTATGTTTGATATGAAACGACTAGCAAAATTTAAGGGGAATTACCTTCATTTGTATGGAGGTGTAGAACTTCCAGGTTAGCTTGGAAAAAGCTTAGGCGGAAGAGGGAGAAAGGAGGATTGGCAATGCCTAACCTGCAATATTACGTGTGGGCATTCCAATTGTCCCATTCCAGAATGTTGCCAATTGCCAATACTACAACTGTGGAAGAAATGTTTAGGGCTATGCTAAGAGAAGTGGGATTGTCGGAAGCTGGCTATATGTTTAAGTTTGGGGACCAGAAATTCTTTAAAAAAGTTAAACTGAAGGTCCTCCAGTCAATAGCCCGAAGTTGGTCAGCATTAAGAAGAAGAGTAGGGTTGGGATATTTCTCAAAGGGTGCACCTTTATGGGATTCTCCGGGCACTCCCGCATGTCTCCAAGATAGTTTGAGTACCCCTCTGAAGGGTAGATCCTAACATGGGGGGACCTGTTGGAGGGGGCCACTTTGCCCTCATGGGAAGTTCTCCGAGAGAAAGTGGGGCCCGGTCTCTCTAAGTTCAAGTACTATCAAATGAACAGCAGGCTACATTCACAGGCCAAGCGCGATACATCATTAGGGAAGGTGAGCCACTTAGAAGAAATCTAGTGGCAAAACCGGGAGGCAAAAAGGAGATCTCAATTTAGTATTGGGAGATTGAGGAGGAAGCGCAGATGGAGAATTTAGTCTTGCAGATGAACTGTGGGGAGAGCAAATGAATAAGCAATGCGAGTCGATCTGGATAGACTCTTTCAACACTCTCTACAGAATAGTTAAACCTGCCTGGCTTAGGCGTAACCACATTTTTACAGCTCATAGAGCATATCTCTTCCCGCTTAAGTTATCGAAATATCAGACGGGTAGAGTATGTAATAAATGTGGTGTTCCAGAAGCATCGGACATACATATGTTCAAAGACTGCCCCCCCATAAGCCTCTTTTGGGACTCTGTTTTTAAAACCTTGGAATCTATCCTGAAGGTCTCACTGTCTAACAGTTTGTCATTAATCATCTTCAGACTTGATGATAACATCATGGGCTCCTCAAGATCTTTACTCTTTTATGCAATATTGCTTGCACGAAGGCAAATTTGGATACACTGGGTTGATTCAACTGCACCGACCCACTCAGAATGGTTGACCTCTCTGTACGGAGTATCTAAGGTTGATCTGGCTAGATACTGTAATAATAACAAACTTGCATTTTGGGATCTATTGAGGCAGTGGAGATAGGTGTCCGGGTTTTTTTTTTTTTTTTTTTTCCTGGGTCCTATGATTATGCCTTCGATGCTTCACGGACTATCGAAAAAGGGTCTCCGACTATATTGTATTGGTCCAGCAGGTCGGTAAAAACCTAGATGGAGCAACAACAAAAAAAATCCTTCCCCGTGTTCTTTTTTCTCTTTAGTGGGATAAAGGCAAATGAGGACAAAAACAAAAAAGGACTTCTACAGCATGCTATTTCAGATGTAATTGATACTTGATATTATTTACCTCTCCAGGTCAGTACAACAATAGGTCCCTTAGATTTAGGTTGACATAGTGCCCCTCATACTAACCAGAACTTCTACCACTGTGTAGATTGAATTTTGATTTTGTGTTCTGATGAATTGCTAATAGATCACTTCCGTGACCAATGCCACAAGAAACATGTTAACCGCTATACATTAGCAACCACCAGAACATGACTTTGTTACATAAGATGTAATATACCAAGCAACAGCAATCGAGTTGTCTGCAACAAACTGAACATCCATCTTTGCATTCCACATCTTCAGAATCACAGGGTTGTAGTCGTTAATGTACTTTGAAGCCTCTGTTCTTCTTAGGTTGCATGTATTTTGTCAATGATTTCCTTGTTAGTGTATGTCTGACTGCTGTCAAAAAGCTGGTGACTCTTCCTTGTGAGATGACAGATCGTGGGAATCCAAAAAAACATCTTGCATAAAACGTCACTTTTGTTCTATATCTTCCCTGAAAGTATTTTCTGCATCTATGATTGGAATCATAGAATGTGTTGTCTTAAAATGTTGTCACTACTCACCTTTGGATTTGAGCTAGTTACATACTGCACAATGAAAGTAAACACTGACTCATCACTCTCTACCCTAAACAGCATGTGAATATGGGGAGCACCTCTAGCTTGGTACTCTTCACGCTAAAAGAAATGTATCACTTCACCAAAGAGAGGTTTTGTTTTCTTGAAGATGAAAGCCATCATTGCTTAAAATCTGTGAATAAAATGTCTGCAAACAATGTACAATTCTGCTGGCTTCAGATGAATGACTTTTATATTTGTATATGCCTCCGGCAAGAATTTTAGAAGGTCATCCCAAGAAAATTCAGCACAGCTAAGCATCAGAAACCAAGAAGGTGCTCTAACATTCCTCAATCTGCACTTCAGTTCACCATGATGCTGATACCAATATTCATTAGTTCCACACTGACATGCTATTAGGTGCCTTAAATGGTATTGTAGGTGCTCATCTTTTCTTTGAACTTTTTCCAAAAGTGCTATTGCTGATGTAGTATGCAAATGAACACCTTTTTTTAGAGAATGGTTCACAGCATATAAGAGGCCAGACAAGTCACTATCAAATAGTACTTGAAATTTAAGCAGAATGCACTGAGGAAATCTAGGGTCTTCTCAATAAAGTCTACCATACCTCTACTCACCTGGAGGTATTTGCACAGGCCGCTCGTCATACCTGCCAGGTACTCCAGAAGAAAAAAGATGTGGGAAACACTGAGCTTCTAAAGTTTTTTTCCCCCACACACTTAATGGGACTCCTTTTGCTTCCTTTATTTGAAACAGCTCAATTGTATCACCAATAGCCTTTTTAGAATGCAAAGGGTGGATGCTATAATGTTCATTACTTTTTTCTTTCCCGGACAGATCCATCTTCTCAATCTGACCTATTGATGAAAATGTCTGATCCTCCATATGTGTGATAACTTGTAAGTTGTCCGCATTTCTATTGTAAATATTGTTTTGTACCAGATATAAAGTTGCTTTCTTAAAATGGGTAACATCTACTAACTTCTGCCATATCTTCTTGTGCATGGTAGGCACGCCATTGACAAGAATTACTAGTCTTTCCTCTAAATCTTTATCTAACCCTACAGTTTTAATATTTTTCTTGACATCTAATGGCAAATACACTACTCTACCTTTTAGACCTTTTTGCAGCTCTATAGAGGGTTAGTTGCCTGTGTTTGGCTCCTTACGTCCTATTGCATGGAAATGATGTTTAGTTTGGATAAGAATGGACTCATACATATTTAAACCTTGAAGTGCTTCTAGAATTGTAATCCACAGCTCTAGAAGTCATTGTATTATCCTCTAATTTATTGTATCAGTACTTACTTATAACTTGTCTTGTGGACAAATGAAATCTTTCATCTACAAATAAACACAGAGCAAACTTTTGCCAGTTATCATTATTATCCATTTCATTTTTTAAATATAAGTCAGCAGTCCACATTTGATTCTTGTAGTAAGTGTATCAACAGCATATACAAACATAGAGGTCGATTAGGATGGCGTACGGAAACGGGTTCCGTCCGCCAAGGACGCGGACAAAATACTCCCGATCGCTCCCCGGAGAAACCGACTGTGCGATTAGGATAACAATGTGAATAAACTCCGACCGCGGCGGACGGACCACTCCAAACACCCTCCGCCGCGGACGAACATGACCGCGGCAACAGGCACAGCCACCGCAATACCTGCGGAGGCTCCGGGCCCGCGATTAGGATGACTCCTCCAGTCCTACGGAACTCACCTCCATCCACGACCGCAGCGGAAACAATGCAACGACAAACGGAGCATGCCAGCGGAAGGACAACACGAACACCATCCCTACCGTCAAACCAATTACAAAATGACGGACGGAAGTAAATACAAAACACACTAAACAGGACACCCACTCACCTGAAACACCCACAGCAATTACACGCCTCAATGAAACCCCCCCCAAACACCTACAAATCAACACAAGTCAACACACCCACCTAGCACCTGACTGGCAACAACCATTGGGACACAACCACGACGAGTACAAAATGGATCCCACCCACTACCACAATCCTTTGCACCACAGCATAGCTGCAAGCAAGAGGCCAAACACTACGAACAGCATAGACACAAAAATCACACATACAACCTGCACACAAACGCACCCACCACACAACCACCCACCACACCATTCCTACACACCACACACCTGCACATCCCAACCCACTCCACCCACACATTGCACATCACACACCATGGCACCAAAGAAAAATCCCAAATTCACTGACACAGAGTTGAAGGTCATGGTGGATGAAATCATCCGTGTCGAACCACACCTTTTCGGCACACTGGTTCAGCAGACCACCGTGGCAACCAAAAACCACATGTGGGACCGGATTGTGGAGAAGCGTGGCTCAGTGGTTAGAGGCGGCAGACCCGGATGCTGAGATCGGCCGTGGACCATGGTTCGATTCCCCGCCTCGGCGGGTCTCGCGCTCAAAAATTCCACAGACTCGACAATTCTCGCTCCGGTGCCTACTCGACTCACGGGGTCACACTCTGCAACTCTGGGCAATAGCTTGCTTAATCTCCACTACGGCCCCTTGCAGCGGGATGCCTGGCTTTGACCTTGTGGATACCCTGCCGGGGTATCTCACAGGGGAATACCAGGACGGGTTCCCTAAGCAAGCGCCTTGATACCTTCGGGTGATACGTGCGCTATATAAGTCGCAATACATTTACATAGTCACCGAGTCAATGCGTCAGGGACCGCGCCACGAACAAAACACGATATCCAGAGGCGCTGGCACGACCTGAAGGCTAGGGTCAAAGGCATCCGTGCTAAAAAACACCTGCGGGCACACCACACTGGCGGCGGCACACCCCCGGAGCCCATTCCGTATGCAGATTGGGAGGAGAAGGTGCTGGGCATACTGCACCTGGAGAGCCTGGAAGGCATCGAAGAGGGAGAAGAGGCTGGTAAGTAGAAACCAAGCACCACTATCACACCAACATGGTCTGCCTCACACAACTGAGAAGACACATCTCCCAGGCCACAATCCATGCATGTGGGGCACATACACACCAAAATGTGATGGCCTGTGCCCAAATGCACCCACCATGATCAAACACAAATGTTGCCTCACACCTTCCCAGCCATTCATGTGGCCAAAGCACCCAGCACTACGACTCCCATCAGGCCCCCATGTCCACAGGGAGGGTGGTGGTGGGTGGGGTGTGTGAGAGGGTAGTACTACAACTCCCATCAGGCCCCCATGTCCACAGGGAGGGTGGTGGTGGGTGGGGTGTGTGAGAGGGTAGTACTATAACTCCCATCAGGCCCCCATGTGCACAGGGAGGGTGGTGGTGGGTGGGGTGTGTGAGAGGGTAGTACTACAACTCCCATCAGGCCCCCATGTCCACAGGGAGGGTGGTGGTGGGTGGGGTGTGTGAGAGGGTAGTACTACAACTCCCATCAGGCCGCCATGTGCACAGGGAGGGTGGTGGTGGGTGAGGTGTGTGAGAGGGTAGTACTACAACTCCCATCAGGCCCCCATGTCCACAGGGAGGGTGGTGGTGGGTGGGGTGTGTGAGAGGGTAGTACTTTAACTCCCATCAGGCCCCCATGTGCACAGGGAAGGTGGTGGTGGGTGGGGTGGGTGAGAGGTTATTGAAATGTAATGTTGGCACAAAAAACATTACAGAAAAGGGGGTGGTGATGAACAGAGTGTCTGAATTAAGCAGACCACTCTTACCCAGTCCAAAGATCAGGGCTTGATCCATCACCGTTATTTATCTCACTGCCCCATCCCAGCTCAGAACCTGGCTATATGCAAATTAGTCTGTCCCTGGCCCAGTGCATCATGGGAACAGGGCAGACCAAACTACCAAGCCAATTCTTCACCAGAAAGGAGACAAGCTACCGGGGACCGGTTTCTGGCATTTCAGCCTCTTCGGCCCGGCTTGCTTGAATCCTGATGGAGCAGTGAGAAAGGGACTCATGTCTGAGTATACCCTGCCACACCTATAGTGGCCAAAAACGATACAGAAAAGGGGGTGGTGATGAACAGAGTGTCTGAATTAAGCAGACCACTCTTACCCAGTCCAAAGATCAGGGCTTGATCCATCACCGTTATTTATCTCACTGCCCCATCCCAGCTCAGAACCTGGCTATATGCAAATTAGTCTGTCCCTGGCCCAGTGCATCATGGGAACAGGGCAGACCAAACTACCAAGCCAATTCTTCACCAGAAAGGAGACAAGCTACCGGGGACCGGTTTCTGGCATTTCAGCCTCTTCGGCCCGGCTTGCTTGAATCCTGATGGAGCAGCTCATTACACCATCAGGATTCAAGCAAGCCGGGCCGAAGACGCCTGAAATGGCAGAAACCGGTCCCCGGAAGCTTGTTTCCTTCCCAGTGTAAGAATTGGCTTTTGTAGTCTGGTCTGCCCTGTTCCCATGATGCACTGGGCCAGGGACAGACTATTTTGCATACAGCCAGGTTCTGAAACTGGGATGGTACAATGAGCTAAAAAACGGTGTTGGATCTAGCCCTGATCTCTTGACTGGGTGAGAGTACTCTGCTTAATTCAGAGACTCTGTCCATCACCACCCCTTGTTGTAAATCATTTTGTCCACCCTAAGCGTGGAAGGGTATACTCAGATGTGAGTCCCTTGCTCATTACACCATCAGGATTCAAGCAAGCCGGGCCGAAGACGCCTGAAATGGCAGAAACCGGTCCCCGGAAGCTTGTTTCCTTCCCAGTGTAAGAATTGGCTTTTGTAGTCTGGTCTGCCCTGTTCCCATGATGCACTGGGCCAGGGACAGACTAATTTGCATACAGCCAGGTTCTGAAACTGGGATGGTGCAATGAGCTAAAAAACGGTGTTGGATCTAGCCCTGATCTCTTGACTGGGTGAGAGTACTCTGCTTAATTCAGAGACTCTGTCCATCACCACCCCTTGTTGTAAATCATTTTGTCCACCCTAAGCGTGGAAGGGTATACTCAGATGTGAGTCCCTTGCTCATTACACCATCAGGATTCAAGCAAGCCGGGCCGAAGACGCCTGAAATGGCAGAAACCGGTCCCCGGAAGCTTGTTTCCTTCCCAGTGTAAGAATTGGCTTTTGTAGTCTGGTCTGCCCTGTTCCCATGATGCACTGGGCCAGGGACAGACTAATTTGCATACAGCCAGGTTCTGAAACTGGGATGGTGCAATGAGCTAAAAAACGGTGTTGGATCTAGCCCTGATCTCTTGACTGGGTGAGAGTACTCTGCTTAATTCAGAGACTCTGTCCATCACCACCCCTTGTTGTAAATCATTTTGTCCACCCTAAGCGTGGAAGGGTATACTCAGATGTGAGTCCCTTGCTCATTACACCATCAGGATTCAAGCAAGCCGGGCCGAAGACGCCTGAAATGGCAGAAACCGGTCCCCGGAAGCTTGTTTCCTTCCCAGTGTAAGAATTGGCTTTTGTAGTCTGGTCTGCCCTGTTCCCATGATGCACTGGGCCAGGGACAGACTAATTTGCATACAGCCAGGTTCTGAAACTGGGATGGTGCAATGAGCTAAAAAACGGTGTTGGATCTAGCCCTGATCTCTTGACTGGGTGAGAGTACTCTGCTTAATTCAGAGACTCTGTCCATCACCACCCCTTGTTGGCACAAAAAACATGTCATGTCCACAGCAATGATCATGAAAATCTTGTCCCTCAGGTGATAGCAACTTGACTGGCGAAACCAGCAACCGGCAGCAACAGTCGCCCCACTCACAGCACGGACTCTCAGGGGACGATCCCATTGCCAGCTCCGGTGCAGAGGAAGAAGCGGGCCCCAGCAGACTCCAAGGGCCATCAGGCTCACAGGACATCCCTGGCTCCACAACCTTGGCCTGTGTCACTCCAGCAACACCTGCCATAGTGAGCTGTGCAGCCACCACCTCCACCACCACCAGCACCACCACTCCTGCCTGTGCCACCCAGCCTGACCCATCGCATGACGCTGGGCCATCTACATCCCAAACAAGCAGGGAGAGTGGACGGGATAGGACAGAGGTGAGGGCACATCTCATAACCAGGAGTGCCTCTCACCGGCGAGGTGGGGAAGGACACCCACCCCATCCTGAGGCAGAAACACTGGAAGCCCTAGCCAGAGTCCAGGCCACCTACGAGCGGGGGCAGGCACAGGCAGATCGTGCCCACCTAGACTCAGTGGAGAACAGTAACCTTTTGCGGTCCATTGACAGCCGCATAGGGCAAATAGTGGACCTCATGGGCCAGCAAACAGCACAGTGGAGGGACTGGTTATCCTGCACCCCCCCCCCGCCCCCCCTCACCCAAGTGCCCAGCGGCCACGGTCACCAACACCACCGCCACCGCCACCTGAGCCCATGGACACGGATGTGGCCCCTGACCAACCTGCCCCCCCAGCTGTCTCCACTCCAGCTCCAAGACGGAGGGGCCGTCCGAGGCTGGAACCAGGTGAGAGCAGTGGGGATGCACCATCTACCCGCTCCAAGAGGGGCCGCCAAAGACTTCAACCTTGCCTGAGCCTGCCATTCACCCGCCAACTCTCCTGTCCCACAACGCCAAGTATTGGCACACGTCTGTTGGACTAGCTGGACATCACCCAATGTGGTGTCCACACGGACTTTACATCTGCCATGACCTTCAACACACACTCCCCCACCCAACACTTACTTGTAAATATCCACCCACATCAATTCATAACCTGTAAATAAATTTCACCTAAACACTCAATGATGTGTTGTCTCCGTGTTTTAATCACATGATTGTCTTAGAATCAGACGTTATCAGGTGCAGGGATCTATGTCGGTGAGAATCATGCCTCTGTGGGAGTGACCTAGGGAGAATGAGAGACAACAAATACACGTCAGGAAACTGATTCACACCCATCACAACACACTGTACTGCAACATCCCACAAACCACACTCATCACCAATTGTGTGGATCAGAGGACACACATCATGGAGCCTTGCATGTACACAATATACCACACACATATGCAAACATAACATACCAGTACAGGCAGCATAGAAACACCACATCCACACTCCACCAGCAAACATACATCACGCATTGTCAACCTGCACAAGAGGTAGTAACTCACATTCACGGGAAATAGCGATCAATGAGCTGACGCCTCTGGTCCACACCTTCTTCCTCACCACTATCCTCATCAGTCGACATGGGTGGGATGGGAGGCCGAGCAACTTGTTGGTCTTCAGGGTCCAAGATCAGTTCAATGTCATTGCGCAAGGCCAGGTTGTGGAGCATGCAGCAGGCAATCACGATCCTGCATACTTTGCCTGGTGAGTAAGGCAGGGCCCCTCGGGTTTTATCCAGGCAGTGAAACCTAGACTTTAGCAGTCCAAAAGTGCGTTCCACCACTGGACGTGTCCTTCCATGGGCATCATTGTATCGCATTTCACCAGCTGTAGTTGGATTACGTATGGGACTCAGGAGCCAGGGCCGGTTTGGGTACACAGAGTCGCCTATGTGGGGGGATGACAGACACAAATATCACAACCAGTATTGGTGGGTACACCATGCCACACATAAAATACAACTGTCCCCACAGCATACTCACCAACAAGCCACGCACGTTCTGGACGCAGATTAGCCATCAGTTGGGGGACAATGCTGCTCCGCAGGATGTGGGAGTCATGTGCGGAGCCGGGAAATCTGGCACACACATGGGATATGATGTTGTCAGCCAGGCACACCACCTGCACGAAAGTGCTTCCGATTGCGATATACAGGCTCACGTGCCTGGGGTGGAATGAGACCAATATGGCTGCCATCAATGGAACCCACTACGTGTGGTATCTGTGCCAGTGCATAGAAGTCTGCTTTGACTGCTGCCAACTCTGCCACCCGTGGAAAATGGATGTAATTATCCTTGTAAATCATCATGGCTTTCAGAACATCCCGCAGTACCATGCTGAACATGGATTGTGACATCCCCCGGCATGTCCAACTGTGTACTGGAAGGTGCCAGTTGCAAAGAAGTGAAGTGCCGCCATCACCTTTGCTGTGGGTGTAATGGAACCAGGATATGATCTTCGTGGCTGCAGATGAGGAGACACTTGGTCTACAAGCTCCAGCAATCTACGTCGATCAAGCCTGAATTTCCTGATCACCTCCTCGTCAACCATGTCCTCCAGCACAGTGTATGGGCGATGCACATTCGGAGCCCTCCTGTGTGGGAGTAGATGGCAGTAGATGTCAATGTAACAACAAGGCATAGCTGTGCAACTTCATCACATGTAGGCCAACACAAGTAAAATGAGAAATGTTTTCGACAATTATCAGATGTGTGACATGTCTGGAATTACATACAATACAGATTAGCATGACAACAATGTGCAGCCACTGACAACATGATGTGTGCAAACATGTACTATGTAACGTACACACATTTCAAAAGAACTGCCAACAAGACATGCCTAAGGACTCAAATGTGACAAGCGTCTTCACAGACACACATGCACCTGCACACACAATACGAGAATGTAACACACACTCCTTGTCTACATGCAGTAATGTCCACACCTACAATGGTGAGCATCCTCACATGACATGCATGGTCACACAAGGGGCAACACACATACGCATACACAGAATGCATGTGTACCCCCAACATTGTTACTTGCACACACAAACCACACACTGACAACAGATTCTAAATGTGGGCAGACAGCCTTGATGTACTGTGTAGATGTGTATGAGTTGAAACGTGTGTACGGAAAAACAAGAGGTCGACATGTCGACATGCACATGTGTAGCAAATTGGGTGCACATCAATGGCCATAGTATGAACACACATGATATAGTGCATGACATATGCTGTTTGGCCATCACGGTCACACCCCTCATAACGCATGTGCGGACTACCGCGACGGTGCTGCATTTGAAAATATACAATCAGTGGCGTCGCCATGGCGGTGCACGGCTTCCGCCATTTTCGATTGCGCATACGCGCCCCGCGGTACCTCTTCCCATTGTCTGCCTGTGCACGGGCCGTCACGGACACACATCGGCAACCGCAAGTGCGCACTTCCGCGACGGTTGCATCTTTTGCAACAATGTTCAATCAGTGGCGCCACCATGGCGGTGCACGCAGGCCAACACATACTTGTGATTATGGAAATAAAAATGGCAGTTCATGACCCCCCTTACAGTCACATTGCATCATCCACCGTAGACCGGCCGTCCCAGCCCGGTCACCCACCGCCGGCCCAGCCCGGTCAAAAGCATAACTTTACTATTGTTAAATGCCCTTTGGAATACCAAAAGTTCTAAAGTTAGACTTTCGGCGCAGTTTACCTTTGTAAATCGGGCCATATATTGTTGTTTGAGGATATTTTGACACAGTTAGGTTTTCTGAAAACTAAACACAAGAATGGTACACCACTCTCATACAAAGAAATAATAAAATGGCAATCTCTTCAACTTTGCACTCTGTGATCATGAGAAAGGCAGGAAATTAAATCATGTCTTTCATTTTAGACTGCACTATCTCCTCTTGTGAATGATTAGCATCTGTTAACGCTTTCCCTCTTTTTCAAAAAGAGATTCCTATTTATGTGCTTTTGCAATCTTTTTGCGATCATCGCAGAGAAATCGTGAAAAAAACGGAGGTTTCAGTTTTCATTTTTTTTACATTTAAATCAACAATTCATTACATAGTCCTGCGTTGGAAAATAAATTTTGCCATTACCTAAATTGGGAAATCACTCCTCAACGTTACATAAAATACTCTGTGTCTTTAACACTCATCCCCCAAAACACTCTTATCTCAGTTTACCTAACAACGCCGTGCAACCAGAAGGTCACAAGTTCATAACACATTCTAGAAGAAACATGCTGGTTCAAAAAAAGACAATACCAAAGGGGGTGATGGACTGAGTGTTGAACAATGCAATCACTCATCCCCAGTCAACTGATCTGGGTTTAATCCACCATCATTCTTTAGATCACTCCGCCACCCCAGTTCAGACATGGCCATATTTAATTCAGTCTGATCCTGTGCCTCATGGGAACAGTCTAGCCCGAACTGCCAAGCCATGTCTTCCCTGGACTGGAAACAAGCAACATGGTACCGGTTTGTGGCCAATCAGCCGTCATCAGCCAGGCTAGCGTGAATTAAGTGGCAAAGTAAGCAAGGAACCCACGTCTGGGCATACCCTGCCAAATTAGGGCGAACAAAGCAATACCAAAGGGGATGATAGACGGAGTGTTGAACAATGCAAGCACTCACCCATAGTCACCTGATCTCGGTTTAATCCACCATCATTCTTTAGCTCACTCCGCCAACCCAGTTCAGACATGGCCATATGCAAATCAGTTTGACCCTGTGCCTCATGGGAACAGTCCAGCCCGAACTGCCAAGCCATGTTTTCCCTGGACCAGAAACAAGCATCCTGGGACCGTTTTCTGGCTAATCAGCCTTCATCAGCCAGGCTAGCTTGAATCCAGTGGCAAAGTGAGCAAGGGACCCACGTCTGGGCTGTGGTCCACAGTTATAGCTATTTATATGGGACTAAAGAGACTGCAAAAAAGAGAGGTATTGACAGAACTCGGGTTTGCCAAATGTGCAGATTACTTGGATTGGCCAGAGAGGGTTACATTTTCATCAGTTGCTGGCTTTGGTTAAATACATTTTGGATTCCCAAGCTCCTCACCTCATGATTGTGCACTGTAGTGGGAATGACCTAGGAACATTGACTGGGGTAAAGCTGGAAATCATAATGAAAAAAACCTTTGCAGAACTGATGTCCCTTTTCCATCACACTGTCTTGGTGTACTCCAAAAGAGAGAAATGGAAGTGGTGTTCTGTCCACAGATTGATAAAGCCAGGAAACATGTTAATGAAACTGTTTCTGCATTCCTCTGAGACCATCACATGGTTGGTATCTATAACAAAAATCTGCCTTTTGACATTCATGGAATTTATAGCAATGATGAAGTGCACTTTACAGATGAAGGCAATCAGGTTTTTCTTACTAACCTGAAACTCTGAATCAGCTTTTATGTTTAGCAGCTATATATATTTATTTATTTTATTTTATTTATTTTTTTACTTTTGTATGGCGCGCAGCTACCCAACAAGGGTTTCCCGGCGCCGATGGCAAAACTGAAACGGTAAAGGAAAAGTGGTTTCATGACAAGGTGGATTATTTCTGGAAGAGCCAGGTCTTTAGGTGTTTTCTGAAGCTGACATAACTGTCTTCTTTGCTGATATGGAGAGGGAGTTTGTTCCAGAGCTTAGGCCCTAGGACAGAGAAGAATCTTCCTCCCATTCTCGCGAGTTTGAACTTCGGGGTTGAAAAGTTTGCATAATTTTGGGATCGCAACGCTCTTGCCGGAATGTAGGGGGTTGCAAGGGTTTGTAGATATTTAGCGGCGGTACCGGATTTGATCCTGAACATATAGCTCAGGGCTTTGAACCTAATGCGGCTCTCTACCCTGAGCCAATGTAGGTCTTTCAGATGGTTTGACACACTGGAGGTTTTTGGAATATTACAAAGTAGTCTTGCCGCTGAGTTCTGAACCAGTTGTAAGCGGTTAGTGACAGCTTGGTTTGAGCCCAAGTAGAGAATGTTGCCGTAGTCAAGATGAGATGTAATGAGTGCATTGACTACGGACTTTTGAGTATCAAGGGGCAGCATCCAGAGGATCTTTTTTAACCATTTCAAGATGGTGAAGCAAAGGCCAACCACTTTGTTAGCCTGTTGCTTCATGGACAAGGTGTTATCGATGGTAACCCCCAGATTTCTTACTTCGGTGGCCGGAGTGGGGATGAAACCAAGCTCGGAGGGCCAGTGAGTTGCGTTCCATATGTCTTTATTTTTCCCCTGGAGGAGGATTTCAGTCTTATCTCCATTTAGCTTCAGCTGGTTTGTAGACATCCAGCTGAGGATGTTTTGGAGACCTAGTTTAAGATGGGATGAGATCAGTGGGTTTGATTCTGACAGGGAGAAGATGATCTGGGAATCATCTGCATATGTCATGAGAGTGAGCCCTGATTCATCCGCTAAATCAGCCAGGGGCCAGAGGTAGAGATTAAAAAACAGTGGGCTCAGGATGGAGCCCTGCGGTACTCCGTGGGGGGCGCTAACCGTATTGGAGCAGGCAATTGGGGATGTAATTTGAAATGTTCTTTGTGACAAAAAAGACTCAATCCATTTTAGGCCATCCCCCCTGACGCCGTTTCTCCCAAGTATGGCCAGAAGTTTGGAATGGGAGATGGTGTCGAAAGCTGCACTCAGGTCTAATAAAATGAATGCGACTGTCTGACCATCATCTAGGAGTTTCCTGATGTTTTCGGTTACTCCTAGTAGGGCTGTTTCTGTAGAGAAACCAGCTCTGAAACCAGACTGTGATGGATGAAGAAGGCAGTTATCTTCGGTAAAGAGGGTGAGGGCAGAGTGAATGTGCCTTTCCAGCAGTTTTGAAAAGATGGGGAGAAGTGAGATGGGCCGATAATTTTCAGGAAGTTCCGGGTTGGCAGTGGTTTTTTTTAGGAGTGGGCTGACCATAGCGTGTTTCCACAGTGAAGGCACTGCGGAGAGCTGGAGGGAAGAATTTATAGTTTCTGCAATAATGGTCAGGGAGGGAACATCCAGTTTTTTAAGAACAGAAACAGGTACCGGATCACGGGGAGAGCCTGAATTAACTGTTTTGAGGGTGGAAATGAGTGATTCCAAGGTAAAGCAAGGCCAAAATTCAATGACGTTAATGTCACTCGACCAGGGGGGATTACTTCTACAGGGTCGTGGATAGGGAGGTTGCTCCTGATATCTAAGATGATTTTTTTTTTCAATTTTCTCTTTGAAAAAGGAAGCGAGATCTTGGCATTGTTTTTTATTCAATGGGCGAGCCGATGCAACCGTTTTGGCCCCTGCGAGGTCCTTTACTGTGTTGAACAGCATTTTCGCTTTGTTGGGCGCAGTGTTGATGGTATTGGCCACATATAGGGCTCGGGCTTTGGTACAGGCTGAGTGGTATTCGTTTCTGGCTTTGTGGTATACGATTTTTTTGTCATGAGCATAGTCTTTTCTCCATTTTTTTTCAAGGGTTTTGCATTTTGATTTAATGATTTTCAGGGACTCATTAAACCAAGGAGCTGGGGGGCGGTGAGTATTACTTTTTACTCGGGATGGGGGGAGGCATTTTTCGACGGCATTTTCTAGCCAGGAGTGTGTGGCCAGAGCTATACTTTCTATGTTGGTGTCTGTGCCTGGAGAATGCCTTGTTAGAGTGTGGTTAAGTTTCCCAATGTCGAGGAGTTTCCAGTTTCTCATCGTAGATGTAGGCCAGGCAATGTTTGTTTTAGGAGGTGTTGGGAGTTTCAGACAAAAATGAACAAGATGATGGTCTGACCAACAAATTGGGATCGTATCTAGCCAGTTGAGTTCGGGAATATTTGTGAAGATAGGATCTAACAGGTGCTCCGCCTTGTGGGTAGGTCCAGAGTTAAGTAGTGTTAGATTCAGAGCTGCTAGGTCGTCAAGTAAATTGGTGCAAGCCACATTTAAAGGGTCGTCAAAGTGCAGATTTAGGTCTCCCAGAAGAGAGAAGTTTTTGGAGGCGAGGTGGAAGGGAGTAATGTAGTTCACCAGATTAGCAGCCCAGGAGTTGGCATACCCAGGGGGCCTGTATATTAGGATGCCAGAGGACGTAATTTTAGGGTTAAGGGTGATTTTAAAAGAGGCTGCTTCGCAACCAAAGCAATGGCCCATGTCGAAGCCATCCTAGTACCAGAAATATTGTGACATTTTTTTCAAAAGAGTTTTTATTCCTTTAATTTTTGGGAATCTTCGCAGCTCCGCTGCAATCCCCGCTGACACGTCATAAAAACCAAAAACAAATGCAGACATTCAATGGCCACAAACACATTAAAAAATAATATGTGAAAACATCCAAGTTTCTTTTAAAACCATTCTTCAGACCTACTTTCCATTTTTTGCTCTTATTCAGCATATTGCAATGAATTTGTTAACCCCGACGATCCCGCCTTTTCCATAAAGCAAAAACACTTTCATGCACACACATTACAGTATTTTACACACTACAGCTTTATTACTGTCCACTTCAAACTCATGTTTTGCTAGTGTATTTCTAGAACATCCATCTCAAAAACCTATTTTTCGCTGTGACTCTGGAGATCGCAATGAAGCGGCTCACTGAGATCCCTGTGGTTACATTGCGACATAGGAAATCAAAAGCAGGAATTTTCAAAGCCACCACCACATTCGAAACTTATAACTATATAATTAATTCTAGTCATCATGATAGATTTCTCACTATATAAATAACTCTATAAAAATATTTATCAGAATCTCAATATCTATATAAGAATGCAATGGTACAAGGGGTCACGCTAGCGGTGATGGCATCATCGCAAATATCGCACATAATTAAAAAAAAACATTTGAGACACATTACTTGTGTCACTAACGCCTCCATTTCTCAACCATGGGATTGGAATATCTCTACCCCGGCCCTTTATGTGGGCTTTCCCACACACTTTCAGCCCCAGGAACCGTTCCTCATAGATAAAATGGCAGCCACAATTTTCTATTCAGGGTGCAACCAGTCAATCAGAGCATTTCCTTGGTGTGTGCATTCACGAGTCATCACATAACCAATGCAAAAAATCCCCGGCCAGAGATATCACTATATTATTTGGCTTAATTTCTCAAAAACTACTGAACGGAGTTATACCAAGTGGTGTTAGTGCGTTCTGCGGCTTGGGCTGTAGAGGTAGCTAAAGTTTTCTATAGGATTTAATATTACAAATGCAACCTTATTTCAAGCTTCAAATTCTCAGTCCCCACTTCACGGATCACCCCCAAACTTTCCAATCAATAGTACCCATTGTGACACTTTTTTGCCAAAATTTCAATTAGATTGTTGGAACAACGCCAAATTTATAGCCAAGTCAAAAAATTCTTTTCTTATGGAAACTTGGTCCTAGCTATAACGACTTACTGGCGATTGAGTAACTGCAACAAACTATTGCAACAATTCTTAGTTCAGCTTGTCATCACATTTGTAGTGTCCTTCTGGACACATTCTAGTGTTCAGCCTTGTGCTGTGACCCCACTTTAGACCCACCCATCACAGGCGTCACTAGTCAGGTGACCCTGTTATAAGAGGGACTAGGTGCACATACCCTGGCCCAGTTGTATTCACTATTATTATGGCTCTGTATCAGCATTTCTTTTGCATGTGGACCTAGGGCCCCAGCCATTACAAAGGCGATGAGGGGGTCCTGTCCCACATGAAAGCCGGCTTCAGTTTCCAGTTTGTCATGGAGGGGAAGTGTTGCCCATGCCCAATGCACCCCTTACACTGTCCTATGAGCAAAGAGATGGCATTGAGCCTCCATGCCCTACAGTAACCTGCCTGCTGCGACCCCGTCGCATGGGCCAGGAGCTGTATCTCGTATCTCGTGACTCACTGTGCATGAGATGAGCCCAGGGGTAGAACAGCATGCAGCAAACTAAGAGGAGGTAGAAAAGGACATGCGCAGGGAGTACCCCAGTCATAGGCAAGGCGGTTGCCTTCCACCGTACGTCCCTTCTCAGCCACTGCACTAGCACCTTCGTCATTTTGGCTCTGACACCATTTGACACCTCGTCCCTGATGCTGCCCTCCGACTTCCAGCATAGCTCCATGCCACCGACCACCTACAATTACAAAGTCACAGGTCCACCGCACACATCAGAAGGCGGCAGAAATCAGGACAATCTGCCACTTACCTCCAGAGCACTATGTGGCATAGTTAATAGGCACTGCCCCTTTTTGAGAGGTGCCTCACCACGTGACCCTCACTCGCAAAGCACCACTCCAGCAAGGGTGAAAAATAGCCATTTATGCAGGGCGAGCACCAGCCTGCAGTTCCGCAGAAACTGCTTACGTGAAGACTGGCATGGGAACCACCGGCAGCACCACCTACCTGCGAGCCAGTACTCTGCACCCGGACTCTCCGGATGCAGGGGCAGAAAACATCAATGCTGATCAAGGTCGGCTCTAATGCCTTGCACACAGACTTAATGCTCTCACAAGTGCAAAGAAAGCAGCCATCGCACCACCTGATGTTTTCTCGTGTACACCGCATCTTATGATTACTTGTGCAAGGCAGCCCCTACAAAGGATTTGCACACAGAAGCACATGACAAGCTGCCAATTGACCTTTTCTCACCTTGTTCTCACTGCTTGTGGTAGGGAGGACAGCCGTTCCACTCTTGCCCTGGCAAGTGCTGGAGGCCATAACCAGAGACATACGATGAGGAAAGGCCTTATCAGCATTGCGCGCCTCTAGTGGCCACCTGCCTGCAACTGCATTGTGGAGGAGGGACCTCTACCTGAGATTTGCTGTTGTCTGCAGGAGTTTGTAGCACAGCTCCTGCATTGTGACTAACATTGCACCTCCATCTCCTGACACAGTGGGGACCGCAGCATTAGAAGGGCGTTTGCGGTCTCCAGCAATGCCTGCAGTACCCGAGAGAGCCAAGCAGGCCCACAGCATGAAGGAAGCTGCCAGGCCTCTCAGAAATTACCAGCAGTGCCACCTAGTCACTGTGAGCAGTACTGCATTTAAATAAAGAAGCACTTGTATCTTGTACAAGCACCCCAACATGATGGTAGACCAAATCTACAGGCAACAGTATGCATACACAGTCATGTGCTTGAGCGGCTAAAGTGAAAAGACTTAAATAAAAAAAGTTAATTGTAACCACACACCCTGCCCATTAGGAAGTGGCTGTAGCCCCACAAGGTTGCCATTCTACAACCCAGACAAAGGCCACAGCTTCAAGGAAAAAGACAGCTTATTCATCCACAGAGCCCCTGCCAAGGGAACGGCGAGGTGTACAGCACATTCAGCTGCATTGTGTTTAGAAGGGAGAGACTGTGAACCCCATCAAGGAGCCCCCAGAAGCCCACAAAAAGCATATGGGCAATGTGCGCAGTGATTCACCCCCAAGAAGCTGTCTGACACAACCACAAGTGGGGAGATTGTGCTACATAACCCCAGTGGTGTACAGACACCACTGCAAGCCAGATGAACCATGAAGTGGACTGATTGCAAAAAGCCAGAGGTGCGCAGAAGGCCACACCAGCAGACCTGACAGCAAGGGCAGGCACCCGCAGAGAAGATGAAATGCTGAAGGCAGCAAGGAGAGCCTCCATATCTCCACTGCTCCAGTGAAGCCTCACAGTGGGCCAAGGATAACAAAGAGTGTCCTCCCTCACACTGCCTCAAGACAGAGTCGCCAGTGGACCAAGAAAGTCAAGAGGGGAGTCGAACACTCCCTGTGGCAAGCTGTAATTGTGAAATGTGCTCCAAAGACATGCAACACATGGCCAGATGCCACATGGCACTGCAAGCAAAGAGCATATCACAAGAAGTGACCGACCCTGCTAAACATGCCTTAACAGAGCGCCCTGGTTGGGCAGGCTCGAGGCACGAGCAAGATGCCCTTGAGCTAAGAAGATAACCTGCCATCCTGGCAGAGGAGCACCACGGAAAATAACTGAGGAGGGGATGGGGCCTGTGACAGGTCCACGAAAAGTAGAAGCAAGTCCTACTGACGGGACAGACCAGTGACAAGTCCAACGCAAAGGCAAGGCTTGAATTTAAAAGGTCACAATGTCAACATGACAAAGACAGAAAGCCTACTACATTTACTGTGAAGGATTCACACATAGCAGTTTTTAGAACAAATGCTTGCTACCACCTTATACAATGGTACTCATTTTAGCCACCTAACATTGATGAACATTAAATGGGCTCTGCTAAAGTTAGAACCTTCAACCCTGATATTAAACACAAACCTCTGCACCGGGCACATTGGCTCACTGAGCTATGAAAAACAACCTCAATAACAACCTGCAAGTTTGTATTATGCACAAATGTATGCATTTACTGAAGCCAGGGACACTTTAAAGCTATGGTAAATGACAAGAATCTGGGTTAAAAACCCATTTAACTAAATTTCGACTTTTATCTTTGGGGCACTTAAAAATAAAAATCCTACAATTATATTATTTATTAATCATCCTCAGAATGTGCTTTACACATTGCAAAGACTGGACATTAAGCATATCACATCTAATTCCTTTGAAAAAATGAGTTTTTACGCCTGCGTCAAGTGAAAACCAACATGCAAATTACCTAATTACACATTAACACATAACTTAATCAAATTTTAATACTAGGAGGTCATGGTATGAGTATTAAGCTTTATAAATATCAAAAAACGATTTTAAAAAACACTTATTTTTTTTCTCAAATAATTTTTCCATAATTAATAATTTTTCGTTCAATTAAACCAATTATCTGTTTTTAAGATAACTCCTCATATAAAGGTAAGCTGCATCCCTTGCCTATCATTTTTAGATGCATTCATTTATGCGTCTACGCACAAAAAAAAAACCTAACTTAAAACATGACATTTTTCGCGCCATTTTTAAAGGACAATCAGTATTTAGCGACAGAACCAAAAATATACTTCAAAAATGCTTTCAGAGAGGAAAACCGCATTTGGAATGTCTTCCAGTGATACAAAGTGATGAACCTTAATTTTGTAACCCTCTAAAAAGAGGCCAACTGTTATTAACTAACGGCTAAGTCCTGCATAGTGCTTGAAACCTGAGCACGCTTTCAGTTTTACTGAAAACAGACATTTCAAGTTTTAAAAATGCGCGTGCAAAAAGATGCATTTAAATCTAGCAAGAACAAAAATATTCACTTTAGCTGAGGTGTTTGCCTTTTACACGTACTACAATGCATGTAGGTACAACAATGCTATAAATTCGTTTTTCTAAAAAAAAAACACATAATTTATTTTTGAGGCCTTTTATATTCCTAGTGAATGCGAATTTTAACTTTATCTATTTTAAGCATTTAACATTTTGCACATATGCGTTTTGCTTAGTCTATAAATTAAATAGCAACATATAGCGATTTTAGCATGTCGCATGGCAAATCGCTACATCTCATTTAATTTCCACCTAATATTAATTAATCTAATATTTTACTTAACAGACTGAAAAACATCAAAAAACCCACAACCACATCTTGAGCTCATTTCAGACAAAAACAGAAAGTGTTCAAACATTCAGGACACACAATACAGCGCTATATGTATTTGTTTCATAAATTGCGCGAACGCTATTCACATACCGAAGTTACACTAATGAGAAAAGCCACATAGATATTTAAACACACATTGAACCCACAAATCTGGCAGAACACAAAGAAATCGGTCTGCATATCTCTATTCATAAAACTGCGCAGAACAAAGGATCCTCGTTTTGTATTATGTCATATTTTAATTCCCTGGGGATACAAAGTCACCAAGGAAGAAATATGTTTTTAAATCTAAACCTATTTAGATATCCCCTTTAGGGGAAAACCGGCTAATCCAAACGTATACAAAGTTGGCCAACACAAATCTCCAAATTCGCTCAGATCAGGCATCTTATAGCTCACTAATCTAGCTTCAAACTTCAAGGGGCTATCTCTATCGATACACTCGTAAATATACAAGACCCTCGGTTTTTGAAAATTGCAATATTCAAATAAAACTAAGGACCAAACAAACTAAGAACCAATCAAAATCAAAGAACCAAAGAACAAAGGACTGGGAGCGACCCACATTATACTTAACCCTTACGTTTACTAATCAAAAATGTTATGCAGATTCTAACTGTCAAGTTCTACATGACCTAACGGTCTTTTCAAGAATACTCACACCAAAAAGGTTATCAGTCAGGAGTGACATCATGTGGAGGATCAAAAATCAGGAAGATCAGAAATATACTGGGCCGCAGAATCAAAGAATCCCCAGAATCCCCGTGCACAGAGTACCTTCTTAGTAGAATCTTGCTCTGTCCTCCTCAGTTTATTTCAGTCTCCTGGCACGATCACTCCCACAGAAAGTCACTTCTCTGATGAGCCCCACGTTGGGCGCCAACTGAAGAACTTGGTAATTTCGCCTCTCAGGGAATACTTTGTAATATAACAAGAACTTGGCACAGAAGCTGAAAATATGAAAAGACATCTTTATTACAATTAATTGTGAGGCTACGTCGCCCAGTCACCCCTAAAGCACCTGAATGAGGCAGCCTGCTGAATGGTCTCAGCACAGACCTTTTATACCATTTATTATGCCCTAGGCACACATTTTCTCTTTGAAGTACATTATTGTTGGTCACTCCCAGGACGTGCACACAAAGCACTGTATGATGCCAAACCCACTTTTCAGTTTGTCCAGCCCAAAATTAATCATCAAACAAACCCATAATAAACATTCTTCTTTAGACAAGCTGGAAAAGACCCATAATGAAAAGGCCCGCAGCCCACATCATAAATAGACCATAAAGAAGGAACAGAAACAGATAGGAGCAAGATAAAGGGGTGTGTGCGTGTACAATAAACATTGCAATGTCCTGCTCTTTGATCTCTATCTGACCAGCTGCCTAACAAGGAACTGGCTCAACGAGGTCAGCCCCGGGCAAGGGAGTGAGCTTGTTCAGGTCACACAGAAGTCAGCTAAGGTGTATGTGTCCCTAGAGACTTGTTTGGCCACAGTCATCCTGTAGTCATCAGCCTATGTGAGGGCAATCACAAAATGGCTGCCGTTCACAAAATGGAACCCGAGGATTCAGGACGAAAACTCTGATTTCAGGGTGATTCTGTCATTTGAATATGACGAAAATGCTTGTGCATAGTGTACTAGCCATTCTTGGTCTTTTGATACCAAAATCGTCATACTACGACAAAGTTTATGACATAGGTCCAAAATTTTCAGTACCACAACAAGTCCAACGCAAAGAAAAGACGCAGTCCTAAGAACATGACATAACCAGAGAGATGTCCACGTGGCGCGAACATTATACATATGGCATGATGCCACATCAGAGTGAGGAACCTGTTTGGGAGTAAGCAAGAGCATGGCAGGACAAGTTGGAAAAGAGAGTGGCACAATGGAATAACACCCACAGGTGCGAAAGAAAAAAATGAGCAGTGCGACATGACAGAGGACAGAGGCCAGCTCCAGAGAAGGTGCTCATCAACACAAGCCAGCCACCAGGGTGCAGATGCACCACTGGAGACAGCTCCATGCGAGAGCAAAGGGTAAGTCACTGGCAAGCGCAATTTGCGCTCAGGCCCCACACTTCACGGTGCAACTGTTCAGTAACCTGTCACCCGCTGCTTAGCATTGATGGCAGCACAGCTAGCAAGTACACCTTCCACCAGACAACTGCAAGTGGCCACAAATTTCCTCCAGTCCCCCTGACTCCAAGATATTGCCGCAAGCATGATATTGCCACCTGTCGCCCAAGTATAATAAAGTAACCATACTCATTACTGACGTTTATTACCAGAAACACCTAAAAAAGAAATCGCACTACTAGAGTTGATCCAAAAACACCTGAAACGTCTGGAGACCAATGAGACATCCCTGGTGTTATTGGAGGGTAGCCACCCAGTAACTTTCTGTGTGCCCCCATAAACCTGAGGCATGACTAAGATGAGCATACTTGACCATTGGACTATTACCCCTTGGGATTGCATGATGCCTGGTCGTGGCCCTCAGCAACTCCTCTCCATTGCCGAGATGCCCCATACAGTCCATGCACTCACATGGTGATCCAGGGGCAAATGCCTGTAGGGAGTTCTGGTGGGAGGGGAATCCCAACAAGAAAGATGCACCTGCAACAGCTCCATGACAGGCACCAGGATGCCTGGAGTTCATGGACGGAGACTTTGCCACCCAAAGACCACCTGAGAAAGCCAGAGCACATAGGCCCTGATACATCATCCTCGGTGGGAGCATGTGCTATTGGGTGGTGATCCTGTTGGCAGTTCCTCAGCGATGTCTTCACGCGACCAATGAGCAGCCCTGCACAGTACACAACAGCCCAGCAGAAAGGGCCTCAAGGAGAATCATGTGAGAGTAGAGGCTAGGCAAAAGAGGGAAGTCTGAATGTGCTCTGCCAAGAGAACTGAAAAGCATCTTCGCCTTCCAAGAAGGCCCTCAGCCACCAAGGTCATCCTTTGTCTTTGCAGGTTTAGCCAGCCATCCAACCCTGAGAGCTGTCAAGAAGCTGTCCAAAGTGGACTCCACTACCATTTCAGATGCACTCCTATTTAACCTTTGTAACTAGTATCCAACACCGTTAGACCAGGCTGGTCTAAACCACATCACTAAAGTGGAATAAAGCAAACTGACCATGCGGTCCAGAGCTCCAGAACTGCCTGGCAGATGGCATGAGGAGACTCAATAGTGCTGTGTATTGTTTTGCATTTTTTCCACAGGTTGGACTTTTTTTTTTGTTTCCAATACAGTTTGGGAGGGATGTAGTGACCTGGTGGACACATTCTAGTGTTCAGCCTTGTGCTGTAACCCCACTTTACACCCGCCCAGCAAAGGCCTCACCAGTCAGGTGACCCTGCTAATAAAGGGGGCCGGGTGCATGTGCCTTGGGCCAGTTCTAGTCACTAACATTATGGGTCTGTGTCATCATTTCCACTGCATGCGGGACTAGGGCCTCGGACCCTACAACATGGACAGCCAAATGACCAACAACATGCAGACTTTGTGGTAGTGCGGAATTTCACAAATGAGCTGTGTTATTTTTGGTGAACTTACTAAATATCAAATGTTAAATATCGAGTTGCCAAAATATCGAATTTTCAGTATAGAATTGCCAAAATATCGATTTACGAAAATATAGTGCTAAATAATATCGAAATGCAGGTAAGAAATATCATGTTTAATATTATCTAAGTTAGTAATATCGAAAATCATAATATAAATGTTTAAAATATCGATTTTAGTGTTTTAAGTGTTAGTGTATGTGTTAAAAGTATATATTATGTTTGTAATGTATGTTGGAATTTTTTTTAAGTAATGAATTTTATGTTGTGGGTTTATAGGGGAATAGGGTGGGAAGTAATTTAATTATAATATATTAATTAGGATGTTATTTGAATAAATTAATTATATGTTAAATCATTTTTACGTAATTTTATTCTGTAGTGGGTTAAATTAATTAATTCATAACATATTTAAATATTAATTTGTATTTAATTATTTATATTGTTAATCATGTTAATTAATTAATAAATAATTATATTTTGATTAATAATACATAATAATGTATTGGTAATCATGCGTACTGTAAAAATACTACATAAGTATTAGTTTGATATTAAATATTAATAACGAATTTGTTAATATGTTAAAAGTGTTCTTTTTTAGGAGAAAGTTGTGGGTTTATAGGGGAATAGGGTGGGAAGTTATTTAAATGTAATTAAATAACTATTACATTGTATCTATTGGTATTGATTATTAATGTATTGTTAATTATTAATTGGTAATTACGTTTTATTAATTAATTAATTGATAATTATATTGATTGTATTAACGGTTAATTGGTAAATATTTTTAATATTTATTATTTAATGGTATTGATAGTTAATTTATTGTTAATGAATTATTATGTGGTAACTAATTTTTATTCATTGATTAATTGATCATTATATTCATTATGTGAAATTTTATGTGGAGTGGGTTGTGTGTTGATCGGGGAATAGGCTTGGAAATAATTTAATGTTATTAAAGTTATTAATAATTTTTTATTGGTATTTTTAATTAGTGTGTTGTTACTATTGCAGTCACTGCAATGGGAATAGTCATTTTTAACCACCCGCTATTCAACACTTTCCCTACTGTTGCACTGTTTGGAGTGGGAATAATAATTTTTACCCACCCGCTATCCAACACTTTCCCTACTGTTGCACTGTTTGGAGTGGGAATAGTAATTTTTACCCACCCGCTAACCAACACTTTCCTTACTGTTGCACTCGGTGGAGTGGGAATAGTAATTTTATCCCCTACGTTATGCAACTATTGTTATATTTAATGTACGGTAAAATATTAATTAAATAAATATTTGTAATGTTTTAACTTATTATATATAAATGATTATTATATTTATAGTATAGGTTTATATATAAAATATATATAATTATATTTTTAAATGCTTTACATTTTTAAAATTATAAATAATAATTATGCTTAATATTATTACATTAATATATATATATATATATAAAAGAAAAAATTATGTTTATTTTCATTACATTTTTTATTTATTAATTTTGACCTTTTTTACTTAACTTTGAGTATGTTTTACTTAATATTTAAATAATGTTATATTAGTTTAAGACATTTAAGAAATGCAACATTTTAGCATTCTATATTATTAACATCGATATTTTGTATTCAACATTTTTTCACTTACCTTTTTATAGATAGGGAGTCGATATTCTGTCATTCTATATTTTTACTTCGATATTCTGGTAAGTCGATATTCTTGTATTCTATAAGTGATACGTTATTTTTCAGGGCAACGGAACTTACTGCACATTGTAATCGACCTTGTATGCCTCCTGCTAACAATGTACTCACTTTTGTAAAATGTTTCATTCAAATTTGTCACATCACTTTAAAAAAACTCAGAACCAAGCAGTAATTCTGAGATTCAGTTTTCAATTTTTAGAAAGTATGTTTACTCGGCTTCTACTACTACACAAATTCAGGAGCCTGGCTCACTAAAGCCAGCTCAGTAAAACTGAGGCTCGATAAAACATGTAGCACAGAAGTCCCTTCCATTGGTGTATAGACAGACTTAGTCCTGGTGCCAGGTGGGATTTTAGGAGACAGGATAAAGCAGATACAAATACTGAGAATATAGATGTTTCTAGATCTTACAATTGGACCTGTCCCTTCTACAGATGTACACATAGATAGGAGGTTTGAGGGAGGCAGATTAATGATGTATTTCACCTGTTTTTATTATTTAAAATAACATTTTAATTGGTAAAGAAAGTATTAAACATGCACTTGCTTGCTCCACAGTGATTACACAATTACCTCCAGGTACAGCCTTTAGACGCCACACAGCCTGTAGAACACCTGGGGCCAGTTCTCACGCAGCTCAGTGCAGCAGCCATAAATACAGCGCAGGAGAGTGTCACATTTATTGAAATATAGCACTCTCCTTCCCTCTCCCAAGCCCCGGCGCTGAAGCAGCTGCCGTGCACCATGGAGACACCTTTGTGCCATGGTGCCAGCATGTTTCCTTGAGCTTAGCATATACTTTGTACTGGAAGAGTGCCCTACCAGTGCAAAATACTTTGCATAGACTGACTTTAACCCATTTCCCACTTTCTATGTGTGTTGTAAACTGCAGTACATGTACAAAATCAGAAAAGCTAGGCGGAAAAAAGCATTTCTCCTTCCTTGCACCTACGTCAAAAGGGACCACTTTTCTGACGCTAAACCCTGTCTTCTTTGTTTAGTAAATTGGGTTTAGCATCAGGAACATTGGGTGGTAGCATAGGAATGCCCATGTACCTCCAATGGTATGCACCCTTGGCACTACGTAATGCAAAGCAGTGCTATGCACTGCTTTGCCTTACTTTCATGTTATTTCTGCGCTAATAAGTTTCTCGCTAGAAAGTAAATTAGAAAAAAAGGTTTTCTTTCGATTTACATCACTTTTGTGATGCAGACACTAATCAAAATCTTAGTAAATGTCCACCCTGGTGATAAAAAAACAATGAGGATGCACACACTTGAAAGAGAATGCACACACTTGAAATCCGAGGTGTGCTCTGTGCGGTTTGTCCTCCAATACTAAAGAAGGCTATATTTATTGTCCTGATTTTTCCATGCCCAAAGCCATCATTCTGGGCATGTGAGATAGCACTGCTCGAGAGCTGAACCTTCAAGAACAGCTTGTGTGAATTCTATCAATGTAATGTTCTCACCCAAATGTATTGAAGACAAGCATAGTAAATAATTCACTGTGGGGCACATGCATCAAGCTAATTACCAGTCGCAAACGGGCCGATTCGCAATATCGGCCCCTTTGTGCCCCGTAATTAGCCTTTTGGGATGCTTCAAGCCCAAAGCTATTTGCAAAATAGGTAATCACACCATTTTCCAATTACCTGCAGTTAGGCAATCTCAATTGGGAAATATGGAAATGCAATGCAAGAAGCATTGTCAGAATGAGAATTTGTTTTAAGGAATTGCAAATTACCATCAACTTCAAGTTGATGGTAATCTGCAATTTCTGAGAAAAATTCACAAAATAGCATTTTTCTAAGTGCCATGTGGCTCACACACACATGCCCTTAGGGCATAGGGCATGTGTGTGCACCACATGTGCACACATGACAAATTAGGGGGCGCATCAGGGTGGCCTTTTGCCCCTGTCACCCTTGAAATTGCATTCGCAATTTGCAATTACCTATTTGGTAATAGCAAATTGCGAATAGTTTGCAATTTGCTATTAGGAAATGTGCAGGAATTGCTATTTTTTCAGTGAAACCTACATGCTTAGGCAATTGCAAGTCCTTAGTAGTGATTCCTTAATAATCACTATTAATGAATCACAATTGCTTAGTATGATGCATATGGCAGTATGTGCTTCATAGAGAAGGCTTATCATGCATTGTGGATAGTGCCCCCTGCAAGCAGGTCCACTGGAATTATGCAGCAGGCGACAAACAAATGTATCAAAGACCTGCATGGTAAATAATTCACTATGTGCTCAATAGAGAAGGATTATCATGCAATGTGGATAAAGCCCCCTGCAAGCAGGTCCACTGGAATTATGCGGCAGGCGAGAACCATATTATATGGTAGAATTGGCTAAATCACATGGCAAGAAAAGGGAAACTTGGCAGCATTTTTCTGAAAGAATACCTTTATTATTTCATCATTTTTACACATAATAACCCTACTAATCCTGTCTGGGCAGATGCCTCATTCATACTTATTTAACACTCAAGTAGAGCAGTAAGCAACAGAAAGGAGACCATCAACTTTTGAGAAGGGCCTTTTACTTTTCAGCAATGTTTCTTTTGAGTTAGATACATTTTCCTTAAAATCTGCAGAATATGCTAAAGATGATCAATTATATGACAATTGTGTCAGACTCCTAGTGGTGCAATACATTCTGTGGATGAAAAAACTGCATGATTTCACTGGCCCTGCTCTATGGGAAGGCCTTCTGAATTATATTTGTCATGTATATGATGACTAGTAAAGCCATTACAGTGACCAGGGCCATAGCGCAAGCCCTGTAGATCCTGCAGATCCTGTACATGTTAACCCCTGATTCAGTATAGGGCAATGAATATTTGTGAGATGTGCCAGGGCAACTGACCATATTCTGCTGGGTTCATTACAATTTGTGATAAGCCAATGACACTCCTGAATAGCAAAAATTACTCAAAGAACGTGCAGCAATATATCTGTCTCAGATACAGTTTTTTGTGGTGGCCAGTGATAGACTTCTCCCACACCAGCAATTTGGTCACCTCCCCCAGAAGCTGAATGTAACCCCTAAGTCAGGTCCATGTTCCTGGCCTGGTTGAGCAGTAGTAATGATAAGGGAACCTCAGTCAGACTTGGGTGGGCTCACTGGTAGCAGTTCAACTTCCCTCTGATAGATACAACAGGTAGAGCACGTCCAGTAGCAAAGCAGGAATAACACATGAAAACACATACCTCATCCCTTACATGCACCATAGTGCCCTATGGTGAGATGAGGGCCTGCACACCCCAAGAACTGGGTTCCAGTTATGTATTGGGAGAATTATTCTCCCAATACATAATAAACAACTGATTAAACACCTAAACACCTGGAGCAGATCCTTCTTCTCAAATCCTCCCTGTACGGATTCTGCGGCAATCGCAGCACTGAAACCACCCTGTTAACAGCCAATGACAACATCTGAGCCCTCCATGACTGAATAGAGACAGTGGCCCGGATTCACCTCAAACCTCTCAAAAGCATTCAACACCATATCAAACAACATGTTGATCACATTGGCATCCAATGGGATACTCTCAGATGGATCACCTCCTTCCTCAATGGAAGAACCGGAAGAGCTCCTACCTACTTTCACCTCCAAACCTGAATAAATCATCAGTGGCGTCCTCTAGGGCTCATCCCTCATCCTCAACCTCTTCAACACCAACATGACAGCCTTGGCCAATATCACTAGATCCCGTGGACTCAACATCTTCATACGCTGTCAACATTCAACTCATCCTCTCCCTCTCCAAGGACCCCACCACCATCAGAACCAGCTTTAAAAATTGCATGGTCAGTGTCTGGATGAAAGACAACTGCATGAAGCTCAACACTGACAAAAGGGAAGTACTGATTTTCAGCAACTACACCACTCCCTGGAATTCCTCCTTCTGGCCCACTGAACTAAGAATGACACCAGCCCATCGGAGCACGCCAGAAACCTCTGCATCTTCCTGGACAGCAAGCTGACCATGAAGTCCTTAACCAACATAGTCTCCTCTGCCTGCTTCTCCACTCTGCTCATGCTACAAAAAATCTTTGAATGGTTATCTCCGGGAACAAGGTGCACAGCAGACTGGACTACAACAAAGCTCTATACTGGGGTATTGCTGCACACCTCCTCCGTAGATTAAGGAACATTCAGAATGCAACTTATACTCACCTCCGCCTATGTACCCAAATCACCCCTCACCTCAAAGAACTCCTGTGCACCCTGTGCAAAAGAGATGCCAATACAAGCTGCAGACCCATGGATATACGCCCATACACAACCAATTACCTACCTACATCACCTCAAATTCCAGCCAGACAGACTAGTGAACCAATCAGACATCTATACCCTGCATTCCTTCTGGTTCCCCATACTACCAGCGTCAACAGAACCAGATGTAGAGTGTGCTCCTTTTCCTACCTCGCAATGATGACATTTAGTGGTCTCTTCCGGAAGTTCTGGAACTCCCCTTCTCTATGTGAATTCTGAAAAGTGCTCAAGACCTAGCTATCTTGACTTTGTGGAGATTTCTGCACACAACAGCGGATATGTCATCACATGTAGGTATACATTTGCGCAGTGAATGTGTGAGGGACAAGGTAAAGTTACTGATAAATTAGAAATATATGCTATAAAATTAGAAGAGTGCTAATTGTAGATTATAAAAGATACAGATTTAATCAAGAATGCCATAGAGTGGGTGAAACCATCGAGCAATATGATGAGACATTGTATCTCCTGATAAAGCACTGTAGGTTAAATTAATTTAAGGATGAGGTAGCTACACGTTGAGATGGATGCCTGTCAGATTCCTTACAATGACGAATGCTAAAGGAAACTCTGACCTTAAGGCTGGTCCCCGGGGTGGCCCAATCTTAGGAGTTTGCTAATCAAGAAGCGGCTGACATGGAGGTCTTAGGTGCACAGATTACACGAGTCATGAACCTAAAACATAAATCATAGCATAAAGTTGAGGGTGCAAAGTGATGTCTCCACAGACAATGAAAATATGTTTCATATGTGGATTGCCTTTTCGTCACAAAGGCAGATGTCTCACCATTGGGCATATTTGCAAAGGCTGTGGCAAAGCATGATATTTTTTATAGGTCTGAGTGATGATCTCTCTGACGCTCCCTTTGCCGATTTTGCGAGGGTACCAGAGATTTTTTCCTCACTCTCCAATGTTAAGTTGGCGAGCACGAGTGAGGAAAATCCAATGCTTTTCTATGTCCCAGCGGGATTTATTAAGGCCGGCAGTCGCGGATGGTCGTGACTGCTTGCATTGAGAAACCATCTGTTCAAAACCCAGAAGCTGTAGAAAATCTTCTCGAGTGGCAGAAAGAAGCAGCCCCTTCTTGCACAATGCATGGTGCAGTTAGTGCTGATTTTACAGCAGAGGATAAATCCTGACGCAAAAAAATGACACAAACACCTGTAATCTAAATACCTCAGCTGCTTGCTAAACTCTGTGCAGTGGGCAGAGTATTTTGGTCACTTCGCGGAGTTCCGCTGAACTCCGCCAAGGACTAGTCGTGTGATGGCTTTGAATGAGAAGGGAAAAGTAAGTGAGTCACAGCATGGCAAAAAAATGCCAACTGAGAGCTACATAAATAGATTTGACGTGCTCCCACAAGGCAAAGCAGTCACACCAGCTGAGGCAAATCGACACCAAACAAAGTCAATTGTCATTAAAATCATCTTCAAAGAGTTCCTCAGTGTCAGTTTCAAGTGAAAGTGACAATGATAAGTGTGCAATATTGACATTTACATCAGATACAAATGCCCATGCTGGACTAGTTCAATGTGAGAAAAACACAGATGGAAGAAAAATTGACAAGGAAATGAACCAAACACAGTGGCAGGCGGCACAGGTAAGTGCGGTGAGGCAGAGAGGCAGAGCAGGGTGTGGAGGGGTAAGCAAATCAATGACAGAATAGTATTATTTCTTTATTCAATTACACCTATTCTGCCATCTGTCAACTTCCCCCTCTCCCACCCCACTCCACTGTGCTTACCTGTGCCGGCTGCAGCTGACCAAAGACACATAACCATTGTCCGATGAATAATACATGGACTGTAGGTAAAAGGAATAATGGCCAGCACTTCACTCTCAGTCCACGTGTACTAAGTATGGGCGAATTTTGCAGATTCTCGGTCAGTGAATTCGTGCAAAATGGCAAAAAATCTGCAAGTTCGCGGATTTTCCCCCGAACTCGCAGATTTTTTTGCCATTTGTGACACTTGTGTCTGGACCTTTGCCACAGCGCCGAAAGGTGTAGAGGTCCCTCGAGTGAGCTGTCCATCATTGTGAGGAAAGGGCGGGAAGACGTTGCATACCCTAGTGTGTGTGTGGCTGGGCTTCTATGCGAGTTCACATGCCTCTTGTTTATAAAGGGTCAGAGACCGATCACCAGATGAGGAGAAAGCAGCCTCCTGTTCACAGGAAGTACAGGGGATTGCGCTCGAGAAACTCGTGGATGCAGACCTCCATCAAGGATTACATCTAATTGTAGGCGGTAGAGATATGGGGAGGAAGCACACCTGCCTCGCCACGACCGTGCTCACTAGTTGTTTGGGCACCGAGGTCCCTCGAGTGAGCTGTCCATCATTGTGAGAAAAGGGGGCAAAGACGTTGCATATACTGGTGTGTGTGTGGCGGGGGCTTCTATGCGAGTTCACATGCCTCTTGTTTATAAAGGGTCAGAGACCGATCACCAGATGAGCAGAAAGCAGCCTCCTATTCACAGGAAGTACAGGGAATTGTGCTCGAGAAACTCGTGGATGCAGACCTCCATCAAGGATTACATTTAATTGTAGCCGGTAGAGATATGGGGAGGAAGCACACCTGCCTAGCGTCGACCGTGCTTTCTAGTTGTTTGGGCGCCGAGGTCCCTCGAGCAGGCTGTCCATCATTGTGAGGAAAGGGTGCGAAGACATTGCATACACTAATGTGTATGTGGTGGGGCTTCTTTGCGCGTTCCCATGCCTCTTGTTTATAAAGGGTCAGAGACCGATCACCAGATGAAGAGAAAGCAGCCTCCTGTTCACAGGAAGTACAGGGGATTGCGCTCGAGGAACTCATGGATGCAGACCTCCATCAAGGATTATATCTAATTGTAGGCGGTAGAGATATGGGGAGGAAGCACGCCCGCCTAGCCTCGACAGTGCTCACTAGTTGTTTGGGCTGATTATAATGCGTGACTGAATTTGAGCTTCAACTCGAGCACCTGCTTTATTTATATCATTCTGTAAGTGCTTCCTGTTGAAGTTTAATTTTTGTGACAGGAGCATCGTGCCAGAATGAATCTTGCCTACATTATCCACGAAGATGCTGCAAAAAAAAAATCCGCCCGCGAGCGAATTTGCGAATTTTTGACAATTTCGCGAGATTCGCGGATCGCGAAATTGCCGAAAATTCACAAATTTCGCTGGCGGAACGGATTTTGCGCCCATACTTAACGTGTACCCCGTCTGTGTTATTAAGTACAATATAAAAAATTAATACTAAGAGAATAGGAACCGTGTCTGACAGATTAATCTTTCTGATAACTTCTTTTATTCATACATACATTCTTAAACAGCAAACATATGTTTAACGATTATTGCGCTTTTTCAGGGCTGTTACAAACAGAAAATATATACATCAGTATTTGTATCTAATTGTGCTATGCATTCTTATTTAGTACATTCATGTGTGCAAAATAAAAATCTCAAACATCATTGATATTTCCATTGATGGTCATAGGACAATTTACATAACATAACATTTTTACCCAGGAAACTACCATCAAACTTTTTGTCAACATTCTTATTTGACTGCATCAAAATGACAAAGCATTAATATTTCTTTGTCTCTTAACACATGCATTTGTAAACAGAGCATCCCATCCTACCCTGGTGGACACCGTAGCTTATTTTAACTTTATATCCTTCACACAGCCTTAAATCTTTGTGTTTCAATATCCCACATGTTACCTAAGCCTGGGTGAAGTTCGCAAACTGTGCCATGCTACATGCTGATTTTTAACACTGGGTGTTTGTCCTTCACTGAACAATCAGCACAAAGGGCACTGCTACATTCTATCACTTGAGTAGATGTTCTAATTGAGCAGCAGCTTCCTCAAAACAAGCAGATCGTTTATCAATGCGAGCCGTAGCAACCAGCTGGGACCCCTGATGTTGAGAAATCTCACCAGCAGTTGGTCTGGTGTAAAATTTTCCTTGCTCACACTCAGCCACTGGAGAAAGAAAACACTGCACTGTGATGCTAGGTGGAGTGGGAAAAACTCTGAAAACTCTGTGAGCAGAGGGGAATTTCGCAGCTATGCCTAATGTTAACTTCTAAACGTTTATACATGAAAATCTAAGGCTTTGTCATATTCCAAATATCTTATCTACGTGTTGATTAATTTCATGAATATTTTCCCTGTGTATATTAGTATCATTGATTATCTTTCTAGACATGTTTTTCTCACTGTAAAATTCGCTTTCAGTACAGTAGCTTGTAAACAATAATATAGCACCTAGTTTTGCTGCATGTGTTCAGCTCAATATAAACTGTTAGTTGTAAAATGATGTGAATTTACACATACTTGAAAATAAGTGGAATATAAATTATCCGCTAACAGTATAGTGCTTCTCAACTGTATTATTTGAAACTACCACAGATTGCTTCTTGTGTGATTGTTAAAAAGCACATGTCAGCATAATGCTGATCCACGATATCAACTTATGCCTACCTAGTGCCCAACTGAGGTTTTGTGAAGAATGAAAACTTGAAAAGAGCAGAGTCCCAGGTTCTTCCTTTAAATTACCATGAGTGTGCAAATACATGAAATCTCTTACAAGCTCGCCCCTTTGGCCCCACACCATCCACCATCGTAGCTGGCAAAAGTCTTCCCATCATTTCCCAGGTTGATGGACATTTTACCAAAATGCCCCCAAGCAGGTTTATAGCGATTTCAGTGACACATTCTTAATGCAGATAAATATCAGGACATTTGCACCAAACATAGGAGCATTCACTCCATTAAGTACCCTTGTTTGGGAAAGATTCACTTCTCTGTAGTCATGGGGCCTCCTCTTTATGAGGATTCATATTATTTCATATTTCTGGAAGAAGTCACTAGAGAAACAATCAAATTGCCAAAACTAAACCAACACATTTCCATGGAGACAATTCTGTGCACTAGACATTTACCTAATATTCCAACTAGCAGATGAGGTTTAGTTCTAACCCTGGTGCTCACTTCACAGAATCCAACCCTCAACAGGAGACGCTTACAAATAAAAACATAAAAATGTCAAAGCTCCTCCTACGTGAGAACAAACAGTGAGGCCCTGATTTACTAGATTAATAGGCAGCACAGTGCAGCAGCATCAAATGTTGTATTGCTCTGAGTCAGTAGGAAAGGGCAGGAGAGTACCATATTTGCAGAAATATGGTACTCTCCTCCCCTCTCCTTGGTGCAGAAATGTGCTGCTGTGCCCCATGGACACATTTGCACCACAGTGCAAGTGTGTCTCCATGAGTCCAGCATAGATTTTGTACTTGAAGGATACCTTTCCAGTACATAATACTATGATGAGACTCACTTTAAACCTTTTCCCACTTTGCATGTGTGCTGTACAGTGCAGCACACATGCAAAGTTGGAAAAAAGGAGAAATTAAAGAACTTTTTCTGTGACAGCGCCTGGCCGAAATGGACACTATTTTCTGATGCTAAACCTTGAGTGATGTCACTGACCATGTCATGAGTGATGTAATATGTGACGTCATCAGCAGTGCATTGCGGGCGTGCAAGTTATAGTTTGCTGAGCTAACTATAATGGAGGAATTTCAAAGGTTTTGTATGAGAGAAATGTTCAGCTAACTATAACGTGTGAAACCTATGGTTTTTTCAATGAATTTGCATAATTTTTTAAATGCTAATTCCTAACTATAACGTGTGTGAAACCTTTGTTTTTTTCAATGAATTTGCAAGGTTTTGTAAATGCTAATTCCTAACTATGACGTGTGTGAAACCTATGGTTTTTTCAGTGAATTTAAAAGGTTTTGAAAATGATAATTTATACATTTATTAATTATTATGTCTTTCTTTTATACTAATTTCTTATACTTTTAATATAAATATTTATATTTATTTTATGTTTTAGATTATATTTCATATTCTTATTATAAAATAATAACAAAACTAAATTGCAAAGTAATTTTTGGATGAATTATTGCTTGACGTCGGTTGCAAGTATAACACAGCTCCAGCAATTCTCTTGGGGCTCTATGCTCACAATGCTGTATTAATCCTTACACCTGCGTCAAGCATGTGCAAGGTTTTGATGCAGCATAAGCTCAAAGGTCACTGAATAAAATGTTATACATTTCACTCAGTCACTTTTAGGAGGCCTTGCTGCACACCCTTCTGCACAAGAAAGCCTCTTCTGGCGCATCGCTTTACAATGTAATACACCCTAAAGATGCGTCACATTGTTAATAGCACACACCATGGCACATCTTTTGCACCACCGCTGTGTCACAAAACTGACGCAACGGCTGTGTAAAAGAGGCACAAGAGGATTGTAAATCCGCCCCTAACACATACAAATTCACCCAGGCACTTTCACCAGCAGCGCAAATTGAACCATAGATTTGTAACATATGTATGTACATACATTCAAGTGCTTCGGACATACTACAGTGTACTATAGATAAACACCCTATAGATTTATGCTGTAGCAGTTCCTTATAGTTCTGCACTTTCACATTCTCCATACACTAGTAACACATTCATTCATTCATTTATGAACTACATATTCATTCTGACAAACTTTTACACACTAACATAGAAATAAAGGGGCAGATTTATGTTAACTGGCGCATCCCCAGGCATGCGCCAGTTAACATGCGCCACAGTGCGACACTGCTCCGCCACCCATGGTGCGCCGCATTTATGATGCGGCGCACCATGGTGCAAGGCAGTGAGGATGCGTGACGCATCTCTCGGCGTACGGGCGGCGCATTGCAGGAGTCATGTCGCAAGTGCGACATGACTCCTGCAATGCACAGGAGCCACCTATTCAATGCATGCTGCGTCACCCTTACGCCTGCTTCAAGCAGGCGTAAGGATTTGACGTAGAAAGTGACTGAGTGAAATCTCATAGATATCACTCAGCCACTTTTAGGAGGCGTTCCTGCGCAGGAACGCCCCCCCTGCGCAGGAATGCCTCCTTATGGCGCAGGGCTTTCCAACGTGACGCATCTCTTAGATCTCTTAGATGCGTCACGTTGTAAATAGGGCGCATTGTTTGCGCCGCCGTTGCGTCACATTTAGTGACGCAATTGCGGCGCAAGGAGGCGCAAGGGCATCATAAATCTGCCCCATAGTTCTTTCTTTGACCAGTGAAGGTAGTTCTAAAAAGAACTGTTTTTTTGTTTTGTATTTTTTTGTGTTTTCTCAACAAATTCCAAGTGGAACGAAAGAATGAAAAAAAGAACAACCAATGTCGAGGACAGCAATGATCCTGCATCTTGCGTTTCATCAAGTCTATAGACTGTTCCCCATAACACAAAAGTTTATCGCAATAAATGCATAGAATTTTAACTTTAGCAAAGTCAGAATCAATATGTGGGTGTGTACTGCTTGCTGAAAATGTTGCTGCAGTAGTTGGTGCAGAAGCAGGTGGGTTCTCCTGCAACCTCCGTCTTGCAGCTCGAGCAAAGTTCTTGGGGTGCAAGTTCTTCACGTGTCGCACCATATTTGCTGTGCCAAAGGAGTATTTTCTACATGGATCACCCCTTGAAAGAATTGTTTGGCAAATTTTACAGGTTACTTTAGGAGCATTAACCTTTTTTTGACCTTCTGGAAAAGTGAAAAACTTCCAAATTAGAGCTTCTTTCCTCTTCTTTGGACGTTCTTCAGGAATGAAATCTCCCTCTGAGGAACTGCTGGAAGATGACTCCATTGCTCTTATTATTGTGATCTTCCTTCTATTTGAGAAGATTCTCGGAACAAATGCTTCTTCTTGGAGAGTCAAAGTCGAATAAATATAATGGGACGGAACTTTCAACAGTCGCATAAGGAAAAGGTATGAACCAATCAAATCTCTACTTTTAAAGTCACATGGCTTTGCGTACCCTTATGATGCGCATACGCAGCTCTTTCAATACGAGAACGCATGATTTTCTACCGCGATTCGCGATTTGCGTAATTCTTTTTAAAAGTGATATATGATTATTACAAGTATTAAAAAAAATCATAGTTATCCCAAATGTCTGCCCTTAGTATGTACAATAAATACATACATGTTTTAAACCAAGTAACATTGCCCCCTTTTGCGTACAGAACGCCGTACCTGACGTCACACCGAAGCTTTAATGCGACGCATAACGTCAAAGCATATTCATACTGTATGCGCGGGTACACGCTGAGTATGATGAGCAGTACAAACTATGGTGCGATCACCCTCTTAGTGACAAATCAGAGCTCAGGGCGCGCTAAGGAGAATGATTGGAAGTGCTGACTCAATGCAGATCCGATTCTGGGCCTGCCTCTGCGTACATTATAACACCGCCCCCATCTCTCTCTGTTGTTAATTGTTGGTGCACACACTCATACTTGCACATGCGCGGTGCACGCCCGCTCACACTACCCACATGCCACCACCTAGCATGCTTGCTATCATTTAGCCTGGAAACCAATACATTACCCAATGGCATGTCCCCCTGGGCCATCATTCTTGCAGACCGCGAAAACGCTACCAATGACGGCCCTGGGCTTGGTTTGGTCAGCCCTCGCGGTTCCCATATAATGCGGGCACTGACGTGAGCACGCTCTCTTTTGCCTGCCTCTGCTGCGGTGACAGACAGACTGTCGAAAACACCCCAGACTCAGCGAAACTTCAGCCTTTCAAGACACGACAAAAGACGACAGAAGCAAAGGTAAGAGAAGACGTCACATCAGCCTCCACTGTAAATTGTATGTGCATAATGCTATTTTTTTATCCTTCATATGGCTTTCCTACCCCTCAATGGTTTTAATTTGTACTTACATAATTGAAATATTTCTTTATAAGTCACGAGGTCCTATACACCTCTAATCTGAGCGTGCATACATTTCTGTGTCGTTTGTCTGTACTACGCCACGTGTTTAGGCCTCTATTATTATTAATTGTGCGTCCATGATAGTATATTTTTTTTCTGCGTCACGAGGCCGTCCCAGGCCTCTATTTACTTATTGATCTTCCTTTGTTTGCTGGAGATGCAACAGTCTTAACTCCAGGATATTAAGAACCCACATTAAAATTCACTTTTGATAGTAGTTACGCAACTCAGTTTACGATGACTAATGAAAATGTCCTTTTGTTTCCTTCACCAAACATCGTTCAGAAGCAACCACGGCCTATCGAGCAACAGCAATGGAATTCTCCGCAACTTATTGAATATACTTTGACGTATAGAAGCAGAGTTCAAGTCGAATGGTGAACTCCGGTGGCCACACTCTTTATACAAGGTAAGCACAGCAGCCTAGATCTACAAAGCCTTCATAGCAATGCATTAGAAATAAGTCGCCATAACGGGCGTCAGTAATGCAGTAGTCACTTCCATATAGACACCACTTGAACGCGGCACTATAACAACTGAAATATATCAGGTACACTGCACTCGTAAAACTGTAGTGTTAGCTTTATTTGTGAAACGAGAGAGGGCCATATTATCAAGCCTGGGCGACAAAATTATTGCCACTTTATCAGCAGGAAAGTGCCACTAAAGTGGCGATAATGGGTTTGATAATATGCTCTATGGAATTCCAATCGAAGCTCATGTTAGATGTGAAGGACATCAGACATGAGCTTCGATTGGAATTCCATAGAGCATATTATCCAATCCATTATCGACACTTTCCTGCCAATAAAGTGGCGATCATTTTGTCGCCCAGCCTTGATATCATGGCCCAGAGTGCGTACTGTACAGCAGCTTCTCTGTAAAATCTATAATTACCTCCGAGCAGTGACAACAGATAGGTTACAACAGCCCGACAAACTGATCCACAACCTTATTACGCCACTTTTGAGTCACTTTTAACATGGGTAAAGTGATGCAAGGAGCTAGTAAATCTACGTCTGACTTTTCAAGAAAAAATCTCAACCTCAGACTCTGCGACACATTTTTAATGTTGTTTTCTCTCTCTTTCTCTCTCTCTCACTCTCTGTGACATCATTTCTCTTTCTCTCTTAAACTTAGACACTGCTGTCTGCTTGGATGTGTAGAAGAATTGTTGAAATGAAGTTGTCAATCCAACTGGCTGAAGTGTTTGGCCGCAAGATTTATACAACGGTAAGCACAGATGCCTAGATCTACAAATCCTCCATAGGAATGCATTAGAAATAATTCGACATAACGTGCATTAGTAACGCAGTAGGCACTTCCATATAGACACCACTTGAATGCGGCACTATAACAAGTAAAATGTACCAAGTACACTGCACCCGTAAAACTGTAGTGTAACTTTTATTTATGAAAGGAGAGAGGGCCATATTATGAAACCTTGGCAACAAAATTATCACCACTTTATCGGCAGCAAACTGCCGCTAAAGTGGCTATAATAGGTTTGATAATCTGCTCTATTGAATTACAATCGAAGCTCATGTTAGATGTGAAGGACATCTAACATGAGCTTCGATTGGAATTCCATAGAGCATATTATCAAACCCATTATCGCCACTTTAGCGACACTTTCCTGCTGATCAAGTGGCAATAATGTTGTCGCCCAGGCTTGATATTATGGCCCAGAGTGCGTAGTGTACAGCAGCTTCTCTGTAAAATCTATTTTTACCTCCGAGCAGTGACAACAGATAGCTTACAACAGTCTGACAAACAGATCCACAACCTTATTATGCCACTTTTGAATCACTTTTAACATGGGTAAAGGGATGCAAGGAGCTAGTAAATCTACATCTGACTTTTCAAGAAAAAATCTCAACTCCGGACTCTGCAACACAGTTTTATTGTTGTTTTCTCTCTCTTTCTCTCTCTCACTCTCTGTGACATCATTTCTCTTTCTCTCTTTAACTTAGACACTGCTGCCTTGGATGTGTAGAGGAATTGTTCAGAATAAATTGTGACACCAACTGCCTGAAATTTTTACCCGCAAGGTTTATACAACGGTAAGCACAGAGGCCTAGATCTACAAAGCCTTCATAGGAATGCATTAGAAATAATTCGCCATAACCGGCGTCAGTAACGCAGTAGGCACTTCCATATACTACCACTTGAACGAGGCACTATAACAGAACTGGAATGTATGAGTCACACTGCACACGTAAAACCGTAGAGTTACCAAAACTTGTAGGGGGCATAGTATCAAGAACGGTGATAAAATTATCGCTGTTTCAGTGGCAGGAAAATGCCGCTAAATCGGCGATAATGGGCTTGATAATATGCCCTTGTGAATTCCCATAGTAGCCCAGGTTAACACCAGAACCTGGACTGCTATGGGAATTCACAACAGCATATTATCAATCCCATTTTCGCCGCTTTAGCTGCAGTTTCCTGCCGCTGAAACGGCAATCATTTTATCGCCGTTCTTGATAATATGCCCCGTAATGCTTTAGCTCATTTACTCACATCTACATAATTCTAAACTCTAATTTTCTTTTTTCTTTTGCAGATTACCAATCGGACACCTTTTGGAAGCCATTTCACAATTTGTTTATAACATTGTTTAAGTTATTTTTCCAGTTCTAATATACTTATATTTGAGTTTTGTTTATATTTATTGTTTAATAAAAGTTAATAAAAAAAACGACACACTTCTTTTATTTTGTGGGGGAGAGGTATGACGGCCCACAATAAAAATAATGTTGAAATACTATAGTAAGATATTCAAGACTAGGATTGAAAACTACTGAGTACTTTTTTTCACCTTTTCCACCGCATACAAGTACTGCACGAGTACCCCGCCATTTCTTTTTAAAAAAAATATCAAATTGAGCCTAAAGATCCATGTACCACCCCCTGACCAAGACTATAGGCTCAGAATGTTTCTATCCTGCCCCGGTTCCTTATTTCTTTCTTTTACTGTTTTCTTGTGACTCTGCTCTCCCGACAAACAACATGGCTGCCAACATTCCCTGGTTTGGAGTATTGACAGCCAATCAGCATGCAGCTCCTGCTCGTAATTGTACGTATTTCCATTCGCGTACGCTGCGATTTTTCTTTAAAAAATAAAAATAAAACATAGAGCCTAAACATCCATGTACGACCCCCTGAGCAAGCCTAGAGGTTCAGAATGTCTCTACCCTTCCTTATTTCTCAACTTTGTTTTACTGTTTTTCTTGTGACTCGGTTCTAGTGAGGCACAAGATGGCCGCCAACACTTCCTGGTTTCGAGTGTTATCAGACAGTTCACAGCCGATCAGCATGCAGCTCGTAATTGAACAGATTTCAGTACGCGTGCTGAACTCCGTCTCTAGATATTGCTATGATTTTACTTGCAATTTTCTCAGAAATTACTGAACGGATTTACACCATTTAACAAAAAGCACAATCTACGAACAGAACTCTACCCCCCTTTTTTCTCGGCCCCCACATGACGAATCACAGCCAAACGTTCAGGGAAGGAGCGGAACCAAGCAGGCCATTTTCATGGAGAAATTCACAAAGATTTGTCCACCGGAGCCAAAGTTATTCTAAAATGAATGTTGTGGATTTCCTCTGGAAACTAGGTCCTAACTATAACTAACTACTGGCGACCGCCAGTAGGTAATATATATATATATTCACTGAAAAAACCATAGGTTTTACACCAGTTATAGTTAGCTGGAAGTTTTACTCCCATAAAACCATTGAAATTCCCACGTTATAGTTAGTTGGACTCACTATAACTTGCGCATGCAATGCACTGCTGATGACATCACATATTATATCACTCATGACATGGTCAGTGACATCACTCATGACATCACTGATGACACCATCCAGTGAATGTGTGCCTTTCTGAAAAGTAAATATTAGTGAGTAATGTTTAAATATTTAAATATATGTATTAGTGTTTCACTTTGTGTATAAGTGGCTGCATGGGTTGGTGAGTAGCTACATGTGTATGTATATGGGTTATTAGATGTTTTTCTTAGTATCAGTATGAGTGTTTGTATGGTTTGGTGTGGGTATTACTTAGCACATAGATGCATGAATGACTGACTCTCTCTTTGTATGTGTTTTGAAGACAGCATATGTGCAGGACTGTATGGGTGGATGAGTGTGTATATGTGTGTGTTAGTGAGTGAATGACTGTCTCACTAGTGTCTTTATCAGTAACTACATATGTTTTAATCTAGTATATGTGAATAATGATGAATATAAGTGAGTATATGTGAGAGTGAGGGATTGTAACAGTTCCTTTTTAAATTAGTAGGTGTTTCTATAAGTGATTGTTTAAGAGAGTAAGTATGTGTAAGTTTCCTTAGAAGTAAAGTGTTAGTGTGTGTATAGCTGTATATGCAAATAAATGGATGTTCAATAGTTTTTTTGCATGTGTGAGTATGTGTGTGAGTAACTTTTGGATGCCTGTCAGTGTGTAACAGGATGTATAGGTGTATCACTACATATAATGAGTGAGTATATGTATGAGTGACTATATAGAAATGTTGGTGAATGAGTGGATGTGTATATAGATGGTGGAATTATTGAATTGGTTGTTGTAAGTGGTATGGGTATCTCCATTTTTTTGAAAATGTTAGTTTCTATTTTTGAATATGTGTTTGAAGGGTTACATTACAGTGAAAGGAGGTCTCTCACTATGTCACAAGGATGGTGTCATCAGTGATGTCATGAGTGATGTCACTGACCATGTCATGAGTGATGTAATATGTGACGTCATCAGCAGTGCATTGCACGCGCAAGTTATAGTGAGGAATGTGGGAATTTCAATGGTTTTATGCGAGTAAAACTTCCAGCTAACTATAACTTGTGTAAAACCTATGGTTTTTTCAGTGAATTTAATAGGTTTTTTAAATGCTATTTCCTAACTATAACTGGTGTGAAACATATGGTTTTTCAGTGAATTTCAATGGTTTTTTAATAGCAAATCTTTATAGGTATAAAAATTAATACATTTTAAAACGCATTTTATATTGTATAATTATGTCAAATTATTATTTATTTTTTTATTTTTAACTTGGGGCGCGCCCTGGGGCGCGTACCGGGGAGCGTCCCGTTAGCGCTATTCTCGCGAACGAAAACAACATCGTGACGTATCGCGTAGACGCGTGATGCGTCATATGATGCACAGTGTAAGCGCACCCGGAAGCACGCGTGCTCATACGATCGCAGTGCGCCCTGGTGCGCGAACCGGGGAGCGTCCCGTTAGCGCTATTCTCGCGAACGAAAACAACATCGTGACGTATCGCGTAGACGCGTGATGCGTCATATGACGCACAGCGTAAGCGCACCCGGAAGCACGCGTGCGCTTACGATCGCGCAACGTCTCGACGCCCTGGAGCACGAGTACGGGCGCGTCCCGGGACGCGTAGCGTAAGCGCTTCGGGTCATGTGACCTGAAAATAACACTTTCTATTGGTGCAGAACAGTTTTGGTTTCCAAATGAGTAAAGCCCGGGTCATGTGACCTGAAAATAACACTTCTCATTGGTTCAGGACAGTTTTGTTTTTCCAAATGATGAAAGACCCCACCTTTTTTCCTTATTCTGACTTTGTCCTTTGACTGAGGAAGACCTGTTTGGATATCTTTGTGTTATATTTTGTACTTTGAAATGGCTACTGTAGCTGCAACAGCTGGAGCATCTGCACCACCACCACCAACACCACCACCAAGAGGACCACCACAACAGTACATTGGTGGTCAAGAAGAGGAGGAGGAGGAAGAGGAAGAGGAGGAGGGGAGAAGATGGATGCCTGAACAAAATACCCCATACAAGCCCAAGTCACACATTGTATGGGAGTTTTTTTCAATCCCAGAGGGCAAGAAAAAAGTGAATGCGGCCAAGGTAACTTGCCTAATCTGTGGTGAAACACTCTCAAGGGGCAACCCAAACAAAAAATATTCATTTGGTAATAATACCATGATTCGACATATGACCCGGAAGCATCCCAACAACTATTCTCGTGCAGAGCTCAGGGAACTGGCCAGTAACCTCCCCCAGTCTTCAAGGACCACCTCCAAAAGAACACAACCCACTCCATCGGGACCAGAAACAACAGAGATGATGCCTTGTATTCAGCCACGATTTGCTGATTTTAGAATCACATGTATTGAATGTGGCAAGCTCATTGCCTATGGTGAAAAGAGCGTAAAGCTTGTCGTCCTTGCTGGAGACAATCACAAATGCCCCCCAAAAAAGTAATTTTTTGCGTTTTTTGTTTTTTGCTCCAGTTGAGCCATTTTCAATTCCCTTTTTTTTGTTTCTCCCCATAAAAAATACAAAAAAAATATAAAACTGTTTTGAAAAGCCAAAAAAAGTACAAAATGTTCAAAAAAACATTAAAAAAAATAGAAAACAACAAAAAGAAGAAAAAAACAGTTCTTTTTAGAACTACCTTTCATTTATATAAATAAACCTATATTTTTAATGAATCTCTGTCAATTTTTTTTTCTTAGGGTACTCGTACCGGGGCACGCCCCCCCAAAAAATATCTGTACTTTCTGGTTCTTTCTCCGCCAAATACTCTATTTCTTGTACAGATTTCAAAACTCGGTTTCGTGTTGCAGCAAGACCCAGACTCACCCAAATGATGGTTCTAGATTTGGCATAGAGACTTGCTGACGACAATCGATCAGAACATTCATATGCTCCAATTTCTCGATGCGACAACATCTTCAGACTGTAACTGTATAATTTCTTGCTTAGACTCTTTTCATGTGAAATGTCCTCCCACATTTCCTTCAGTTCTGTCTTTTCTTTTTTTGTGATGTAAGGCGTCACATATCGAGCCACAGCAATAGAGTTGTCAGCAACGAACTGAATATACATGTTAGCATTCCACATGGACAAAATCACTGGGTTGTAGTCGTTGATGTACTTGGACTCTTCGTTTCTTTTTAAATTGTATGTATTTTTGGGTGATTTCCTCGTCACAGTATGTCACAGAGAAGACATCAAATTATTTACTCTTCCTTTAGAAATCACTGGTCGTGGAAAGCCGAAACGACATTTTGTGTAGAACTTGTCCTTGTTTCTGAATTTTCGACGACAGTACTTTCCACAACGATGGGATTGAAAGCGTAAAACTTGTTGCCTTAAACTGTTTTCCTCTGTAGTTTTCGGAACAGCACATGTTGAATACTCTTCAATGAAACTCATCACTGTTTCATCCGAATCTGTTCCAAATTTGGGTGCATCTTTAATCCACAACAACATATGTATGTGAGGAGCACCTCTCGCTTGATACTCCTTTCTCCAAAAGAAATCCAAAACCTCTCCAAGGGGAGGATTTTTTTTGTTGGTAATAAAAGACATCATAGCTTCAAATCTATGATTGAAATATCTGCATACATTCACTGGGTCCAAAGAACACAGTTCTCCAGGGTTTTTGAATTCTATATTTTGTATATTTGCATTTGCCTCTCGTAGAAATTGAAGTAAGTCGTCCCATGCATACTCGGCACAGCTAAGAGTGAGGAACCATGTAGGAGTTCCTAAGTTTCTTAGCATACATTTCAATTCCCCATGACGACGGTACCAATACTCATTTGTACCACGCTGACATGCCATGAGATTGATTAGATGAGATTCCAAAATATTATCTTGCAGATTGACTTTCTCCATAAAGTCCCTCGCCGAATCATTTTGCAGATGTGCTCCACTTTTCAGTATATGGTTTACTGCATAAGAAAGCCCAGACAAGTCACTTTCATACAGTAGATGAAACAAATAGGGAATGCATTGACGAAACCTTGGATCTTCAGCATATAATCTTACAGTTCGATATTCAGATGCAGGAATTTGAAGTGGATGATCGTCATATCGTCCACCTCGACCTGTTGGACATAGCTGTGGAAAACAACGAGCTTCCAAACTTTCTTCCCATACACTAATGGGACTTCCTTTTGCTGCTTTCATTTGAAACAATTCAATTGCATTCCCCGTTACTTCTTTGGAATGCAAAGGATGAACAGTATAATGTTCATATATTTCTTCACTTCTAGACACATCAACTTTTTCAATTTGGCCGCCTGAACAATCACTGTCTTCATCTGCAGCTGTTTCCTCTGCTGCAACACATAAATCTTTGTAATACTCATTGTTTTTGACTAAATACAACGTTGCCTTTTTGACTTTTCTAACATCCACTAGATCTTGCCAGATATTCTTACTCTTTGTCGGAACCCCATTAACTAGAATAACTAAAGGTTCCTCTTCTACTTTTTCTATACCAATTGTATCAATATTTTTTTTGAAATCAAGAGGCAAATAAACAACTCTTCCCTTTAATCCTCTCTGCAAATCTGTTGGAGGCAATTTCCCTATCTTAGGCTCCATGCGAACAATTGCCTGAAAAGGGTGGACACATTGAATCAAAATAGACTCATATGTATTTAAATCCATCAATTCACGGGGAATGTCTACCAACTCCAGATTATTATTAACAGCTCTAGCAGGCATTCTGTTTTGATTTAATTTATCATAACAATATTTACAAATACGCTGATCAGAACTCAAATCAAAACAATTCTCCACCCACAAATAAGTTGCAAAATCCTTCCACTCATAATTATTCATCTTTTCACTTTTTACGTATAAATCAACTAATCTAGTTTGATGCTTATAATGACTTCGTCGACAACACACACAAGTAAAATTCGGCCTTTCACTTGATTTCACCTTAAACCTGGTAATTTCCTGCTCAAACTTTTCTGTACCTGAAATCTGTACATTGTCTTCCACATTACCTTGAATTGCTGTGTCAATTTCTACACTATCCTCTTTTTCACCAAAATAACAAATCTCAATTTCTTCACAAATCTTCTTCACATCTAATTCAGTTCCATGCAAAAGAGCACTGTTTAATTGTTTAAGCTTAAGTGCTGGACTTTTTGCATAATACAACATTCTCACTAATTTCCTCATTTTGGTATGATGCACTGCTAACATCCTAAAATGATGAAAAACACTCTGACAGACTTTTTTCTAGAAAGACAAGCCAGTGAATGCCCTTGCAAACCTGTGTTTTCTCTCACTCTGCAAGGATCTAAGTCTTGCAACAACGCCACTTTCTGCTTTAGACTTTTCTTACTATATGTACGTAAGAAATTACAAAACAAATCAATTGATTCCTGTCGCACACTACAAATACGACTACACTTCCAAGTGTACACTGGACCCTTAGTACGTCTCCCTAAAACTTCATCAGTTAACACCTCTTCTGGTTCTCTAGGCACAAGTTTCTGTTTTTCAATCGGACAACCGTCTTTCACTTCATACGCTCGACCACTGGTGTCAACTGCATGCACTAAATCATTCTCCTGGAAGTAACTCTCCTCATTAAAAAATGGCTCACAACTTGAACTGTGCATCCATTCTCCTGAAATAACTTTACAAAAATTTGTCCGATTAATTACTCTTTTCCATCTACTGTTTGATTTGAAAACATCAATTGTCTTGTTAAGTGTCCTAATTCTATTGATTATTAAAATAAATATTTTTTTCTTAACTTCAAAAGCCTGATCAACAATCTTCTCTACACTTTTCTTTTTCTTATAAAAAGCAGCTCTCTGTTTACCTTTCCTAATGTTTTTTAACACATTTAAAACCACCCTATTGCGAAACATTTGTTTACGAATGTCTCTAAACTGATTCTGCCTTCTATTCCTATACATATTATTCTCTCCTGCTCCAGTTGTAGGATTCTTTGAGGTTCTCTCCTTCCTTTTCAAATTTACTCTCTCATTCTCTTTTTCTACATGCTGTCCCACATTTTTTTTTATGTACATATGTTCCGTATGAAAGACTTAGTTGTCTTACCAGGAGCTTGGTTCCTGTTTTTTGAAGTATTTGTTGTGGAATAGTGCTGTAATTCCGTTGCTGTTTTTGTTTTTTGGCGGTTATGTTGTTTTCTTCTCCTTTCCCTTGAGGGCATGTTTGCTTACTCTTGGAATCTTTATTTCAATCTGTGTTAAAGAAAAAAATAGCACATTATAGACCACTATTACCAAACAACAAAGCAATGACAAAAAGCAAACGATCTATTCAGGGGTACAGATCAGGTGAGGATTCTCCAGGGGTGCACAAAAGGTGAGGCCTGTATTGAAGAGTATAGTGGAAGACAGCTCTGTTCACAGGTACAAAGAAGATGAGACCTGTGTCTAAGAGTCCAGTAGGGGATAGACTTCATGAAGTCTAGTCCACTGCACTCTTATACAAAGGCTTCACCACCTATGCTTCCCAGGAAAGGCCTCTCTCCCACTACAGTCTTGATCATAGACCTCACCTCCTCTGTCCCTCTGGACATGTCTCACCTCATCTGCACAATCTACTTCCTAATCTGAGGTAACACAGGTGACATAATTGTGCAAAGAACAAATTTATTTTATGTAATCATGCACACACAATTTATTATTTCTCAAAAATGTAAATGACATTAATTTGCCCCAAAAATGTTTCAGTAGTGTAATGAAAAGCTTATACATATGACCTTTTCTCCGCTTTTCAAATTTTATTCTAAAAAAAGATTATGAGGCCTAAGCAGGACTGCTCATGTGATGAAGCCTGTCCAGGGGAGCACAAAACGTGAGGCTTGTGTCCAAGAGTGCAGTGGACAGGACTAAACTGGAGTAGTGTGCAAAAAAAAGATGAGCCTCATTTATAAAGCCCTGCGTCAGTTTTGCGCTACTGATGCGTCACAGCGTCACTTTTTGTGATGCATTGGCAGCATAAAACATGTGCCTTGTTGCGCCATATTTAAAAAGTGACGCATGTAGGTAGATGCGTCACTTTTTAAACCTCTGCACCACATTATACCTCTGTCAAGTGTAATGTACACAGAGGGGTAATTTCTCCGCAAAAAGCCTCGTAATAATGATGCAGTGAAATCTATGAGATTTCACTGCGTCACTTTTAGGAGACTGTTACGTCAAAATCGTGCACCTGCCTCACAGCAGGCATAAGACTGAGGCAAACACTTTCACATAGGGCTTTCCCCATGTGATAGGATTCTGACACCTAAGCAGGAGTGCAGATGAGATGAAGCCTGTCCAGGGGAGCACAAAAGGTGAGGCTTGTGTCCAAGAGTGCAGTGGACAGGACTAAACTGGAGTAGTGTGCAAAAAAAGATGAACCTCATTTATGAGGCCCTGCGTCAGTTTTGGACTGCTAATGCGTCACTTTTTGTGATGCATCGGCGGCATAAAACATGTACCTTTTTGCGCCATATTTAAAAAGTGACGCATGTAGGTAGATGCGTCACTTTTTAAACCTCTGCGCCACATTATACTTCTGTCAGGTGTAATGTACACAGAGGGGGCATTTCTCCACCAAAAGCCTCTTAATAGTGACGCAGTGAAATCTATGAGATTTGACTGCGTCACTTTTAGGACACTCTTACGTCAAAATCTTGCGCCTGCCTTACAGCAAGCGTAAGACTGAGGCAAACGCTTTCACATGCAGTTTTCCCCATGTGAAAGGATGCATTGCTGGAGTACAAGCATTCCATTTCAATACTGAAAACTACCTATTTTACAAAATACATTTCCTCTATCTTGCAAACAATGCTACCAAGCATTACCAAAAAAATAACACAAACCAACAGCAAAGAAGCTCAGTGTGCTTCCTAATCTGAGATAACACAGGTAACATGATTGTGAAAGCTTCAAATTATTTTATTTAATCATGCACACACTTTTTATTCTTTCTCAAAAATGTAAAAGCTATTAATTTGCACCAAAATCGATTTTTCAATAACATTTTAGAAACACAGTGCAGGTCCTATGTACAATCATTCCATTTCAGTCTTGAAAAGTCACTATTTTACAAAATACATTTCCTATCTCTTGCAAACATTCCTACCAAGCATTACCCGAAAAATGCTTCCCAATCTGAGGTAAAACACATAACATGTTTGTAAAAGATTCAAATATTTTTATATAACTATGCACACACTATTTATTCCTTCTTAAAAATGTTAAAGCCATTGATTTGCACTAAAATCGTTTTCCAATTACCATTTTATGAACAGAACACAGGTCCTATGTACAAGCAATCATTTTCACTACTGAAAGCCATTAATTTTCCCTAAAATCATTTTTTATTTAATATTTTATGAACAGAGCACAGATCCTATTTACAAGCATTCATTTTCACTACTAAAACCCATTGTTTTGCACTAAAATCGTTTTTAAATTAACATTTTAGAAACACTGCACAGATCCTATATACAAGCATTCATTTTCACTACTGAAACCCATTGATTTGCACTAAAATCGTTTTTAAGTTACCATTTTAGGAACACAACACAGGTCCTATGTGCTTCCTAATCTGAACTCTCTATCTAAATGAATCATAACTCACCTTTACAAATGCTTTAGGAGATTCAGAACAGTGTCAGATTCACACACCAATATTTCTTTAGCAGAGCAAAAGGCTTGTTCTCCAGGCACTGCAACCATTAATGGCACAGAAAACCTCTAATTCTACACACATATTGCTCATGGTAACCAATCAAAACTCTTCCCTCTGTATTTTCAAACCAACACCCTTCCCCCCTCAGCCCTTTCTACCTGTTACCATAGCAACTCCCTCCTCACTGAGCTCTCAGGTTTAAAGGTTTATTCTACAATGTTGCAAATCACCTCAGCAAGGATATTTGACCTGCGAATACACCAGCTTATCTGGTGCAATGTTTCTTTAAATGACTTTTTTTTAACAATTCAAATTACTTCTTACACAGAACACAACCATGCACCCTAACTTACAGTTTTCAACTATCTCAATCTAACAATCATTGCTTGTTATTCAAGAGCACTGAAACTCCACATTTTTTTTTGCAAACTCCTACTGTTCCAACTGCCATTGTATTCCTACACTTCATCTGACTGCACCAGAACCTCCTCTCACCATGTATTCTGTCTGGATTATTGGACATAGCTATATCCACTGGGCTCAAATGTATGCAGCTACCAGAAATGTTCACAACCTTGATTTACCAAATGTGAACATTAAATGGATTGGCCAGAGAGGATTGAGATGTCACCAATTGATACCATTGGTGAAAACCTTTTTGCATTTGCCACACCCTAACCTCATAATTCTGCACTGTGGTGGAAATGACTTAGGCACTTTGACTGGGGTAGGTCTGGAAATGCTTTTGAAGGACACCTTAGAAGAATTGATGGCACTTTTTCCTCAAACTGCCTTGGTATTTTCCAATATATGCCAAAGACAGAAATGGAACTGGTCCAACCAATTTTGTCCACAATTTGAGAAAGCACGGAAACATGTGAATAAATCTGTTTCTGCTTACATGAGAGACTATGGAATGGGTTCAATATACAACAACAACTTGCGTTACAACATGCAAGATATCTACAGAGGCGATGGTGTGCACTTCTCAGATTAGGGGAATAGAATATTCCTCCTGAATTTAAGACTGTGCATTGGTACCTACTTGTAGGTACCTAAATCAGCCACAGAACCCAAAAGCTCTTTTCAGAACTACCCTACCTCTGATCACTCCAAATGATTATCTTTTTCTAACTTTTTTCACTATTTTTCACCAAAGTACGCTCCCCGGTATGCTTCCCGGTGCGCGTACCGGGCGCTCCCCCCGCGAAAAATTTTAAAAAAATGTTTTCGCCTATATGGGCCTCCTAAAACCCCCTCAGAAAACCTAGAGTGTCAGGGAGTGCCTACCATGCCCCCTTATACCCATTCCCAACGTTGTTTCTCCTCCATTTTCTGCCTCAAATCTACCGAAACACAAAATGGAGGACTCCCGTAGCGCTGCCGGTACGCGTACCGGGGCGCGCACCGGGAAGCGCTCCCAAAAATGTTAAAAGTTAATTTACATAAAAACCACTGGAGACACTTTCACCAAATATAGAATAGGCCATACTACATACCAGTCCCTGGGCGCGTAGCGTAAGCGTGTCGGGTCATGTGACCTGAAAATAACACTTATCATTGGTACAGATCAGTTTTGGTTTCCAAATGATGAAGGCCCGAGTCATGTGACCTGAAAGTAACACTTTTCATTGGTTCAGGAAAGTTTTGTTTTCCAAATGATGAAAGCCCCCACCTATTTTCCTCATTCTCACTTTGTACTTTGAGTGAGGAAGACCTGTTGAAAGACCTCTCTGTACCTATTTGTCTGAAAAATGGCTACAGTAGCAGCTGCTGCAGGAGCATCTGCACCACCACCATCACCACCAAGACCACCACAAGGACCACCACTACACCACAGTGGTGGAGAACAAGGAGAGGAGGAGGAGGAGGAGGAGGAGGGGAGGTTTCTACCAGAAGATACTACCCCATATAAGCCAAAGGAGCACTTTATCTGGCAGTTTTTTTCCATCCCAAAGGACAAGAAGAAAGTTAATGCGCCAAAGGCGACTTGTTTAATCTGTGGCTTTCAACTTTCAAGGGGGAACCCTAACAAAAAATACTCTTTTGGCAACAACACCATGATTCGGCACATGCAACGCCGGCACCCTAAGAACTATGCTAGGGCAGAGGTCAGGGAACTGGCCAGAAACCCTGCCCAATCTTCTGCCAGCACCTCCCAAAGTAAACAACCCAACCCATCGGGTCCAGACGCAAGGGAGATGATCCCAAGCATTCAATCCAAGTGTTCCAATTTTAAAATCGTTTGCATATTTTGTGGAGTGACAATATGCTATGGTGAGCAAAGCATTACACTTATCACCCGTGCTTGGGATCACCACAAGTGCCCGAAGAAACATTAATTGTTTCCTGTTTTTTTTTTGCTCCAGTTGAGCCATTTACAATTCCCTGTTTTTTGTTTCTCCCCATAAGAAATACAAAAAATATATAAAACTGTTCAGAAAAGCCACAAAAAGTAAAACATGTTAAAAAAACAATAAAAAAATATAAAACAACAAAAAGAATAAAAATAACAGTTCTTTTTAGAACTACCTCCAAATTATTAAAAAAAACTACATTTTTTAACGTACGCGTACCGGGGCGCACACCCCCAAAAAAATAAAAAAAAATAAAGGAGTGAGCATGAGGGAAAGACACAGAGAGAGTGATGTTAAGAGAAAGAGAGCTAGAGGGAGCAACACAGAGGGACTGTTTATTACATAGTATAAGGTTTTATAGGGTGTAAGTGACAAAAGGAAAATGAATAAGGGAGCGAAAGAAGGGAAGAGAGAGGAAGAATACTAAAGCAGAAGTACTGGGAGAATGTGAGTGGGTGTTGAAAGTAAAAGGAAGGACAGTAAAGGATGGGGAAAGAGGGGTAGTGACGGAACCGGAGTAAAGGAACAACGATGAGGGAGGGTGAAAAAAGAACAGTGAGTGTAAGTAAAGAGGGGTGAAAGAGGGTGGGTAAAAGTGAATAAGGGTAAGACATGGGGAGTGACAGAGAGAAAACACAGAGAGAGTAAAGGAAGAAGTGACTGAAAGGGTCTGAGTGAAGCAGCAAAGAAAGGTAAGTAAAGAAGTGTGGGTGAGTTGTAGGGAGTGAGCATGACGAAAGAGTAGTGACAGAGTGAGGGGACAGAGACAGCGACGGTAAGAGAGACAGAGTGATGGAACGGAAGTGAGGAACTGTGAGGACAGAGAGACTGAGAGAAGGAGTGAGAGGAGTGAAGTAAATGAGTAAGGGAATGAGTGAGGGAGCGAGGGAAGGGAACAGAGGGTAAGGGAAGTAAAGCAGGGGGACTGAAAGAAGTTAAATGCAGTAGGAGAGTAAGGGAAAGAGGAGTAAACATGGAGGATAAGAATAAGTGAGGGAAGCAGAGTAAGGAAACAGGAGTGAGGTAGGGTGAGAGAATAGTAGTGAGGTTAAAGCAAAGGGTGATGACAAACTACATTTTTTTAGTCACACTTACCATATAATTAATGTAAATTTAATTACATGTTTTTACTACACTTTGTATCTGTGAAAGAGAGAAAAAAATAAGTTATAATTAGTAAAATATATATTTTAAAATAGAAGAGATAAGTCAAGAGGTTAAAAATCATAAATGTGTACTAAGGAATAAAGTAAGAGTGAAGGACACAGAAAGGGAAATAAAGTAATGTAGAAGGACAAAAAGAGGGAAAACGAAATAGAAGGAGAGCAAATTACTAAGATACATTTAGTGACAGAGAGGAAGAAAAGAAGAGAGAAATGAACTGAAGGTAAGAAAGATACTAAAAGAATGTGAGTTAGCAAAACTAAATCAGAAAACAGGAGTAAGTAAAAAGGGAATGACTGAGAGGGAAAGGAGTCTGATTGAGGATGCATTTACAAGAATGAGGAATGGAAGATGACTGAGAGTGAGTGAAGGGGAGTCACAGAGTGAAGGGATGAAGGGAGAGAGGATAATATAGAAGGATTGAGGGAAAAGGAGTGAGGAAGTTAGTAGACAGAGGGACTAAGGGAAGGACTGAGTGAAGTGGAGTACAATGAGTGAGGAAAGGAAAATGAGTAAGGGAGCAAAAGAAGGAAAGAGAGGGGAAGAGGACTAAAGCAGCGGAACAGAGAGAATGAGAATTTAAATTACACAATACAAACTATAGAATAACTTGTACAACATGTTACATAGTTTATTTTTGCTGTTGTCAGAATATATTGAATTTCACTAAAAATAGTGACTTCAAACTACTCATCATATGACAGCGGGGAAAAAAAACACAATCTAAAAGATTGTGTTTAAAAAAAACATATAAACTTACAAATCACATATGTACACTAATCTTTGATTCACTTACTTTTCTTTTAAGCCAAATAGTACATCATGATGGTCCTTTTCGTTGGAAAATACTCTACTGTTCTGTAAAACTTCCATTTCATCGACTTTCCATAAGAAAAGCTCCAAGAACATGTGAAATATTTTTCAATGTTTTCCTTTACTTCTTGTGTTCAGTCATGACTCTTTGCTTATTCCTTCACTTTTCCATAAGGCCAAATAGTGTCAGATGTATCAGTATATTTTCAAATAACTCAAAACAAAGTCTGAAATTACCGTTTTCCCAACGTTCTGAAAGAAAAGCTCCTACAACATTTTCACAATGTTTAAATATGCATATTACCATCTCTGGCTCACTGTTATTAATAATTTCCTATAATACTGATATCACATACTATGAGATCCATTTACAGTACCTATATGACAACTAGAATTTTTATATTATCTTGAACATTTTTACTCACAATATAATTTTAAACAGCAGACTAACTTTTATTAACTGCTCCCGTCTTCATAGGCCAATTACCTTTACTTAAATTTTGGTTCTAAAAACACTAGGTATGAATTTTTTAAGTCAAAAGGCAAACGTTGTTTGAAAGTCAAATGAGTATCATTACAAGTAGTCCAACCTTTGACATTTTAAATACATTGTATATTGCCCTGATGTTGTTGAAGGACCGTCATGATAAATAATAGCTACAGTTGCAAAAGTTCTTCCTGAAATTGATAACTGAGAAGCCACAACATTTTTAATAGAAGTTGTCAATTTAGTTCCATCAGGTCTACATCGTTGGAACATTAAAATTACATACTGACCATAATTTTGTATGAATAATGTGGACAGCATTGCAGACTTACATTGGGTACACACCATGTTGTGATCAGCTGCTTTAACTAGATTATTAAAATGCACTGATTTGCAGTCTGTTAAAGTCAAATATATAAATCTTTCGGTGTCTATTGTAGTAGTACTTGATATACTACAGTTGTCGCAGTCATGCTGTCACTGATAAGAAAGGCTAAAAAGATTTCTTATATCTACACCTTCATCTTCCAATACATCAAACATATACATTAAAAATTCCTGACAATCTTGCTGAATATTCTGTGAAAATTGTTTTTGACCAGGACATCTGTCTAAAAGATTTCGAATTTCTGAAACACTTTCTATTTTTGCTCTATCACTGCTACATTTCTCAAACACAGAATTCAACAAACAACAGAATCTTTGATCCCGATTTTCAGCAATCGATTCTTGTAAAGTTTGAAGAAAAAAAAACAACATTAACCACTACATTACCATAGCAGTTGACACCAGGACTGTTTTCAAACTGAAATCCAACAACATCTTCAACAGAATCCTTTTTCTTTCTGCTTACAATTACAGTTTCATCTACTTTTTGTCTTTTTCCTACTACCTCACTGCAATTATTCTCATTTCTTCTTTTTCGGCCTACCACACATTGTTCAAACAGAGGATATTGAGGCAAATGTGGAGCATGCTCTCTTCTTAACCTATTGTATTCTTTAACACAATCTAGATCTGCACACATCTTTGTTTCATCACACTCAATCAAGTACAATCCTGATAAAGTTCTGACTCGTGATAATGCCACATATGCCATACCTACTTTAAACACAGAACTTCCAATGTTCACCAAAGCGCTATCTACACTTAAACCTTGAGATTTGTGGATTGTCACCGCATATGCCAAACAAACAGGAATCTTTTTTCTGCGAACATATAAGTCTTTCACAAGCAAAAATCTAGCTGAACAACGACAAATTTGTTCTATTTCATCAATGCCATCAAATTTAATTTTTAAAATTTCAATTCCATCTCTATTTTTGTAATTCACAAAATCAACAACATGACCCATTGCTCCATTTACCAGACCCCTTTCAACATTTAAATTCCTTCTCAAAATGATACGACAATTTAAACACACATTCAGAGTCTTTTCAAACCCAGCAGTTTTAGATATAGTCTTCTCTAATGAATCCAATTTTGATTTCAAATTTTCAGACAAAATAATTGCTGCTCCCATATGCTCTATTTTATCTAAAGCTTCCAGTTTCACTATCTCTTTGTTTTCTAACTTTAACATTTTGTTTTTGAAGATGGAACATTCTTGCAGAGTTGGCATCAAACATATCCCAGATTTCTTCTCATTAATTTTCTTAAAAATATTCTCTGGAAAAATGTTTTCATGTGGGTACATATTTGAAATTAATCGTGCATGTAAAGCTTCTTTCCCATGCTGACTTACTTTTCCGATTCTTACATCTTGTAGAATTTTTTATAATCTTCATCCTTTGCCTGTCGCATATTTTGGAGTAGTTCTGCATATTTGAAATGTAACCATATATTAACGTTTCCAATGCTTCCTAGGCACTTCTTGGTATCTTCATGCATGACCATTTTAAACACTGGTTGTCCTTTCACTGGAGTCAACTGCAGTATATCTCCAAAAACAATAATGTGTTTCCCTCCAAATAACACATCATACTCTGTTCTAAGAATTTCTTGCATTCTCAAATGCACAAACGCAAGCATTAGATTTGAGACCATGCTTACTTCATCAATGATAAGAAGTTTCATTTTCTTCAGGACTCTGAAAACTTCGTAACACGCATCTCCAGATAGTTTGTGGTATTGCAATTTGTTGTCATGCTCAACTGGTAGCATCAGTAAACGATGTAAAGTAATCTCTTTAATGTTATGTGCTGCCAGCCCAATTGGAGCGGTAACAACACAAGATAGCGGTGATTCAGTCCTTTTCTGCAGATAAATTGCAATTGTTTTAATCGGAAAACTTTTTCCAGTTCCCGCTTCTCCACTCACGTACAGTTGGACAGGCTTAACTGATGTACATGAGCACTCTTTTTTCTCGTGACTGAATCCATGTTCAATCTGTTCTGTGACTTCGTCATATATCTGTTTCTGCTCAAGGTTTAGTTGTTTCACCAAATCTTCTAAGTTAACTACATCATCTTGAGCTTGTTCCATAGCTCTTTCCACCTCATCCATGGCAGTGGCAGCTTCATTTTGGATAATTGGTCCTCCTAGTGGATCCTGACTCAATGAAGTAGAACTCTGACTGTCTTGAGAACTGTCTCTAGCAATCTCTACAGCAATTGTGGCTTCTTGCTCTATTTCTTCGTTCAACATTTGCAGATAATTTGGAAAAACAGGACATTCTATGGTATCCTTGGTTGCATTAAAAGAATCTTCGTAACAGAGAAAATCTCCAAGTAGTTCCACTTCTGTACGCCATGGCTTAAAGAGTTGCAAAAGAGCTAATTAGTAAAATTCCCTTTTCTCTGGATTTTCGCAACTCAATTTTCGATGATTAATCAAATGGCCTTTTCTCTGCTTCACTAGACATCCTTCACACCCATTGACAGTATATATTCCACTATTGATATCTACTCAGATTTTCCTCTTATAAATATAGTTTTGCAGAACTTCATACAAACAACTGTTCTCAAGATGACTACTTCTATTTGGATAGTATGTATCCAACATGTTTGTCTTCAAAATATCTGTACTGTTTGGTTCTTTCTCCGCCAAATACTCAATTTCTTGTACAGATTTCTAAACTCGGTTTCGTGTTGTAGCAAGACCTAGACTTGCCCAAATAATTGTTCTAGACTTGGCGTAGAGACTTGCTGATGATAACCGATCAGAACATTCATATGCTCCAATTTCTCGATGCGACAACATCTTCAGACTGAAACTGTATAATTTTTTACTTATACTCTTTTCATGTGAAATGTCCTCCCACATTTCCTTCAGTTCTGTCTTTTCTTTTTTTGTGATGTAAGACGTCACATATCAAGCCACAGCAATAGAGTTGTCAGCAACGAGCTGAATATCCATGTTAGCATTCCACATGGACAAAATCACTGGGTTGTAGTCGTTGATGTACTTGGACTCTTCGTTTCTTTTTAAATTGTATGTATTTTTTGGTGATTTTCTCGTCACAGTATGTCGCAGAGAAGACATCAAATTATTTACTCTTCCTTTAGAAATCACTGGTCGTGGAAACCCGAAACGTCATTTTGTGTAGAACTTGTCCTTGTTTCTGAATTTTCGACGAGAGTACTTTCCACAACGATGGGATTGAAAGCGTAAAACTTGTTGCCTTAAACTGTTTTCTTCGGTAGTTTTCGGAACAGCACATGTTGAATACTCTTTAATGAAGCTCATCACTGTCTCATCCGAATCTGTTCCAAATTTGGGGGCATCTTTAATCCACAACAACATATGTATGTGAGGAGCACCTCTCGCTTGATACTCCTTTCTCCAAAAGAAATCCAAAACCTCTCCAAGGAGAGGATTTTTTTTGTTGGTAATAAAAGACATCATAGCTTCAAATCTATGATTGAAAAATCTGCATACATTCACTGGATCAAAGAACACAGTTCTCCAGGAGTTTTGAATTCTATATTTTATATATTTGCATTTGCCTCTCGTAGAAATTGAAGTAAGTCGTCCCATGCATACTCAGCACAGCTAAGAGTGAGGAACCATGTAGGAGTTCCTAAGTTTCTTAGCATACATTTCAATTCCCCATGACAACGGTACCAATGCTCATTTGTACCACGCTGACATGCCATGAGATTGATTAGATGAGATTCCAAAATATTATCTTGCAGATTGACTTTCTCCATAAAGTCCCTCGCTGAAACATTTTGCAGATGTGCTCCACTTTTCAGTATATGGTTTACTGCATAAGAAAGCCCAGACAAGTCACTTTCATACAGTAGATGAAATAAATATGGAATGCATTGACAAAACCTTGGATCTTCAGCATATAATCTTAAAGTTCGATATTCAGATGTAGGAATTTGAAGTGGTCGATCGTCATATCGTCCACCTCGACCTGTTGGAAATAAATGTGGAAAACAACGAGCTTCCAAACTTTCTTCCCATACACTAATGGGACTTCTTTTTGCTGCTTTCATTTGAAACAAGTCAATTGCATTCCCCATTACTCCTTTGGAATGCAAAGGATGAACAGTATAATGTTCATATATTTCTTCACTTCTAGACACATCAACTTTTTCAATTTGGCCAGCTGAACAATCACTGTCTTCATCTGCAGCTGTTTCCTCTGCTCCAACACATACATGTTTGTAGTACTCATTGTTTTTGACCAAATACAACGTTGCCTTTTTGACTTTCCTAACGTCCACTAAATCTTGCCAGATTTTCTTTCTTACCCTTTGTTGGAACCCCATTAACTAGAATAACCAGAGGTTCCTTTTCCACTTTCTCTACACCAATTGTATCAATATTTTTCTTGAAATCTAGAGGCAAATAAACAACTCTTCCCTTTAATCCTCTCTGTAAATCTGAAGGAGGCAATTTCCCTATCTTAGGCTCCATGCGAACAATTGCCTGAAAAGGATGGACACATTGAATCAAAATAGACTCATATGTATTTAAATCCATCAATTCAGGAGGAATGTCTACCAACTCAAGATTATTATGAACAGCTCTAGCAGGCATTCTGTTTTGATTTAATTTATTATAACAATATTTACAAATACGCTGATCAGAACTCAAATCAATAGAATTCTCCCCCCACAAATAAGTTGCAAAATCCTTCCACTCATAATTATTTATCTTTTCACTTTTTACGTATAAATCAACTAATCTAGTTTGATGCTTATAATGAGTTCGTCGACAACACACACAAATAAAATTAGGCCTTTCACTTGATTTCACCTTAAACCTGGTAATTTCCTGCTCAAACTTTTCTGTACTTGAAATCTGTACATTGTCTTCCACATTATTCCACATTTTAGTGTCAATTTCTACACTGTCCTCTTCTTCACCAAAATAACAAATCTCAATTTCTTCACAAATCTTCTTCACATCTAATTCAGTTCCATGCAAAAGAGCACTGTTTAATTGTTTAAGCTTAAGTGCTGGACTTTTTGCATAATACAACCTTCTCACTAATTTCCTAATTTTGACCTAGCTTAGGACACCCCCGCGCCGCACGGCCACCAGCTGCTGCGTGTGCCTCCCGCCACCCGCCTGCCTCGCTGACCCTGACGCCGCCGTCTGACCACGCCCCCTGCCACCGAGCGGCGTGGTCTCCTGCGGTCTATTGCTGTGTTCACTGTTGTTACCTTTTTAGGCTCCTGTGCCCCGTTTTTCCTTGCTGTGTGCCCCTCTGTGCCCCTTTGTGCTGTGTTCACTGTTGTTACCTTTTAGGCTCCTGTGCCCCGTTTTTCCTTGCTGTGTGCCCCTTGCTGTAACTGAGATTGTCTTTTTGTTAGGATTGTATTTTTCATCGCCTGTCCCCCTGTACTCGCTCCCCCGGTTCCTCCCGCCCCGCTCCCTGCTTCCCGCCTCCGTTGTTAGCCACGCCCCCTTCCTTTCTTTGCCCTCCCCGCCTCCCAGCTGCTCCGCCCTCCCTCGCACTTCTCCATATATGGCGACCGTGCGAACGTCCAGCGGTTACGCGCAGCGGGCGCGCCAAAGGTAAGCCCGTCTGCGCCCGTCCGCGCCTGGACCGCGCCCAGTGCCAGGACCCTTGGCCCCCACCGACGGAAGCCGACCCGACGGACCTACAACGCCACCGAACTCAACGTACTCAACACCGGCCGAACCCCGGGCTGCTACCGAGCAACACCGAGACGCACCCACGGACCCTTCAGCTGCCACTCCTGCAAGTTCACCTGCAAACGGACCCACGCTACACCAGCACCCACCAAGCCGAACTCCAGCAGCACCCGCCTGAAGTGCAACCTGCTCAACACCCACTCCGTCCACAGACACGCCGTCGAGCTCTGGAACCTGCTCGACACCACAGCCCCTGACGTCGCCTTCCTCACGGAAACCTGGATGAACGCCTCCTCAGCGCCCGACATCGCCATCGCCATCCCGGAAGGATACAAGATCATCCGGAGGGACCGCGTCAACCAGACAGGAGGAGGCATCGCCATCATCCACAGGAACACCATCCGCATCACGACCGACACCGACGATACCCTCGCACCCGCCGAACACCTGCACTTCCAGATCCACGTCAACCCCAAGACCACCCTCAGAGGCACCCTCATCTACAGACCCCCGGGACCATGCACACAATTCAGCGAAGACATCGCCGACTTCATCAGCCCGCACGCTCTCCCCTCCGCCGACTACATCCTCCCCGGGGACCTCAACTTCCACCTGGAGAACAACAACGACCGCAACACCACCACCCTGCTGGACAACCTCGCCAACCTCGGACTCAAGCAACTGGTGACCACCCCCACCCACTACGCCGGACACACACTCGACCCGGTCTTCTCTTCAAGCAAGGACATCGCCTTCAGCCACGCCACGGGACTCCACTGGACGGACCACAGCTGCGTCCACTTCAGCTTCAGAAGGACCACGCTCCACCATCACCAGCAACAGGTTCCCTGCAGAAGCTGGAACAAGATAACTGCAGACCAGCTCGCTACTTCCCTGAGCAATAACCCTCCCTCCAGCACAACGAACGCCAGCCAAGCGGTCACCAACCTCACGAAATGGATCAGCGACTGCGCAGACGACCTCGCCCCTCTGAAGACCCCGCCGAGCAGACCCGGCAGCAGGAAAGCACCATGGTTTAACGACGAACTCAAGAGCTCCAAGAAGAACTGCAGAGCACTCGAGAAAACCTGGCGCAGAGACCCAACACCGGACAACATGACTGCCCTCAAGCTCGCCACCCGAAAACACCACCAACTGATCCACGCCACCAAGAAAACCGCATTCAAGGAACGACTGGACAACAACGCACACAACAGCAAAGAACTCTTCAACATCGTGAAAGAGCTCTCCAACTCCAACGCCGGAAACAACGACATCACCCCTTCGCAAGACCTCTGCAACTCGATCGCCTCCTACTTCCACAACAAGATCGCGGACATACACAACAGCTTCAGCACTCAACCGACGCACGCCACGACCGAACCACCGCCCCCCACAACCACCCTCCGCGCCTGGACCCCGATCAGCACCGAAGACACCGTCAACACGATGAACTCCATCCACTCCGGATCTCCGACAGACCCCTGCCCTCACCACGTCTTCAACAAGGCCGACGCTGTCATCGCACCCCACCTGCGGGACATCATCAACACCTCCTTCGACACCGCTACCTTCCCTGAGAGCTGGAAGCACGCCGAACTCAGCGCCCTACTTAAGAAGCCATCAGCCGACCCCACCGACCTCAAGAACTACCGCCCCATCTCGCTGCTCCCGTTTCCGGCAAAAGTCATCGAGAAGACCGTCAACAAGCAACTGGCCGCCTTCCTCGAGACGAACGGCTCCCTCGACCTCTCGCAGTCTGGATTCCGGGCCAACCACAGCACCGAGACCGCCCTGATCGCAGCTACCGATGACATCCGAGTCCTGCTCGACAACGGAGAAACAGCGGCCCTCATCCTCCTGGACCTCTCCGCGGCCTTCGACACTGTCTGCCACCGTACCCTAGTACAGCACCTCAGCAACGTCGGAATCCAGGAGAAGGCACTGGAGTGGATCATCTCCTTCCTCGCCGGAAGGACACAGAGAGTCCGCCTCCCCCCGTTCAGATCGGAGGCCACCGAAGTCATCTGCGGCGTCCCTCAAGGCTCCTCGCTCAGCCCAAAACTCTTCAACGTCTACATGAGCCCCCTCGCAGCCATCGCACGCCAGCACAACCTCAACATCATCTCCTACGCCGACGACACCCAGCTGATCCTCTCCCTCACCAACGACCCCGCCACCGCCAGATCCAACCTACACGAAGGGATGACAGACGTTGCCAAGTGGATGACGAACAGTCGCCTGAAACTGAACTCGGACAAGACGGAAGTCCTCATCCTGGGATCTTCACCCTCCGCCTGGGACGACTCCTGGTGGCCCCGCGCCCTGGGCAGCGCACCCAAACCCACAGACCACGCACGCAACCTGGGCTTCATCCTGGACTCCTCCCTCTCCATGACCAGACAAGTCAACGCCGTCTCCTCGTCATGCTTCAACATCCTGCGCATGCTACGTAAGATCTTCCGATGTATCCCCACCGAGACCAGGAAGACGGTCACCCAGGCCCTCGTCACCAGCCGTCTGGACTACGGCAACTCCCTCTACGCCGGAACAACCGCCAAACTCCAAAAGAGACTCCAGCGGATCCAGAACACCTCAGCACGACTCATCCTGGACATCCCGTGCCGCAGCCACATCTCCAGACACCTGAGAGACCTGCATTGGCTCCCGGTCAACAAGAGAATCACCTTCCGGCTCCTCACCCACGCACACAAAGCCCTACACAACCAAGGCCCAGGATACCTCAACAGCCGCCTCAACTTCTACGCTCCCAAACGCCAGCTTCGATGGACCAGCCACGCCCTCGCCGCCGTCCCCCGCATCCGAAGAGCCACCACAGGAGGAAGGTCCTTCTCCTACCTGGCCGCCAAGACTTGGAACTCCCTTCCGACCCACCTACGCCTGACCCAAGGCCACCTCGCCTTCAGGAAGCAGCTCAAGACCTGGCTGTTCGAGCAGTAGCGGACCCCCTCCCCCCAGCGCCTTGAGACCCTCCAGGTGAGTAGTGCGCTATATAAATGCTTTGATTGATTGATTGATTGAATTTTGTTTTGATGCACTGCTAACATCCTAAAATGATGAAAAACACTCTGACAGACTTTTCTAGAAAGACAAGCCAGTGAATTCCCTTGCAAACCTGTGTTTTCTCTCACTCTGCAAGGATCTAAGTCTTGCAACATCTTCATTTTCTGTTTTAGACTTTTCTTACTATATGTACGTAAGAAATTACGAAACAAATCGATTGAATCCTGTCGCACACTACAAATACTACTACACTTCCAAGTGTACAATGGACCCTTAGTACGTCTCCCTAAAACTTCATCAGTTAACACCTCTTCTGCTTCTCTAGGCACAAGTTTCTCTTTTTCAATCGGACAACCGCCTTTCACCTCATATGCTCGACCACTGGTGTCAACTGCATGCACTAAATCATTCTCCTGGAAGTAACTCTCCTCATTAAAAAATGGCTCACAACTTGAACTGTGCATCCATTCTCCAGAAAAAACTTTACACAAATTAGTCCGATTAATTACTCTTTTGCATCTACTGTTTGATTTGAAAACATCAATTGTCTTGTTAAGTGTCCTAATTCTATTGATTATTGAAATAAATAATTTTTTCTTAACTTCAAAAGCCTGATCAACAATCTTCTCTACACTTTTCTTTTTCTTATAAAAAGCAGCTCTCTGTTTACCTTTCCTAATGTTTTTTAACAAATTTAAAACCTCCCTATGTCGAAACATTCGTTTACGAATGTCCCTAAATTGATTCTGTCTTCTATTCCTATACATATTATTCTCTCCTGCTCCAGTAGTAACATTTTTGGGGGGCCTCTCCTTCCTTTTCAAATTTGCTCTCTCCTTCTCTTTATCCACATTCTGACCAACATTTTTTTTGATCTACATATGTTCCGTAAGAAAGACTTAGTTGTCTTACCAGGAGCTTTTTTCCTGTTTTTTGAAGTATTTGTTGTAGAGGAGTGCTGTAATTCCGTTGCTGTTTTTGATTTTTTTCCGCTTGGCATCTTATCTTCTCCTCTGCCTTGAGGGCATATTTCCTTACTATTGAAATCTTGATTTCAATCTGTGGTAAAGAAAAAAATAACATATTATAGACCACTATTGCCAAACAACAAAGCAATGACAATAAGCAAACGATATAAACACTAGTTTACAACATATCTAAGTTTATAACACAGCAACTATGTAACTAGGAGTAAGACAGAGAAAAAGAGCTAGAGGAACTAACACAAAAAGACAGAGAGACTCAGACAAAGAAACAGGTTGAGGGACTAAAACATAGAGAAGGAGTAAGATAGAGAGAGTGTATAATATGTTGTAAGACAGAGAAAGAATATAATAGGGAGAGGGAGTAAGTCAAAGAAAGGGATAAAGGGAGTAAGTCAGAAAAAGGGTGTAACAGGGTGGAAGACAGAGAGAGGGTGTAAGAGGATGTAAGACAGAGAGAGGGTGTTAGAAGGTGAGAGGATGTAAAAGAGAGTAAAAGAGAAAGAGGCTGTAAAAGGGAGAGAGAGAGCGTACGTTCGAGAGAGGGTGTAAGAGGAAGTAAATCAGAGAGAGGATGTAACAAGGAGTATGTCAGACAGAGGGTGTAACACAAACAGAGGAAGAGAATAAAAAAGTCAGAAAGAGGGAGAGAGGGTGTAAAAAAGACAAATGATGTAATAGGGAGTAACTCTGGGAGAGAATGTTACAAAGAGAACGTTTGTAATACAGAGTAAATCAGGAAGAGGATGTAAGAGAAAGTATGACTTACAAATTGCTGTAAAAAAGAGAGAGAGGGAATAAATTAGAGACAGGGTGTAAGAGAATGTAAGTCAAAGAAAGAGTGTAACAGAGTGTAACACAGAGTCAGGATGTAAAAAGGAATAAGTCAGAGAGAGGGTGTTAGAAGAGGACAGGTGGAAAAATAGAGTAAGTCAGGAAGAGAATATAATTGAGACTAATACATTGTTAATAATCCTTGGTAAAGAAATCTTAGTGCATAAAGGAATTATATTTTCTAAATGAGTGAGGTTTCAGTAGTGTAATCAAATGCTTATACATATGACCTATGCTCTGTTTTGTAAATGTTATTTAAAAAAAGATTTCAGGCACATGAATTGGTTTTACATTATTGACAAGGATTAGATAGTATCTGCATGATTAAAAAAATATATTAGCACATTTCACAATCATGTTACCTGTGTTTCCTCAGATTAGTAAGCAGATTGTGCAGATAAGGTGAGGCCTGTCCAGGGGTGCAAAGGAGGTGAGGCCTGTGTCCATGAGTGCAGTGGAGAAGACTGACCTCCTCTGACCCTTGGACAAGCCTTACCTCATCTGTGTCCTCTGGACAGGCTCAATGTATTGGGTATAATTGATGGTAACTGGGTGCAGATGAGGTGAGGCGTGTCCAGGGGTGTAGATAAGCTGAGGCCTGTCTATGGATGCAGATGAGTTGAGGTCTATTCAGAGTTGCAGATGAGGTGAAGATTGTCCAGGGGTGCAGAGGAGGTGAGGTCTGTGTTGAAGAGTGTAGTGGAAGAGAGGTCTGTCCAGGGGTACAAAGGAGGTGAGGCCTGTGTCTAAGAGTGCAGTGGGGGATAGGCTTTATGAAGTCTAGTCCACTGCACTCTTAGACACAGGCCTCACCACCTATGCTCCCCAGGAAAGGCCTCTCTCCTACTACAGTCTTGAACTCAGGCCTCACCTCCTCTGTACCTCTGGACATGCCTCACCTCATCTGCACAATCTATTTCCTAATCTGACGTAACACAGGTGACATCATTGTGAAAGGTTCAAATATATTTATTTAATCATGCAGACACCATTTATTCCATCTCAAAAATGTAAAAGCCATTGATTTGCCCCAAAATCATTTTTTAAATAACATTTTAGACACAGAGCGCAGGTCCTATGTACAAGCATTCAGTGTCCATGAGTGCAGTGGAGAGGACTGACCTCCTCTGACCCTTGGACAAGCCTTACCTCATCTGTGTCCTCTGGACAGGCCTCAATGTATTGGGTATAATTGATGATAACTGGGTGCAGATGAGGTGACGCGTGTCCAGGCGTGTAGATAAGCTGAGGCCTGTCTAGGGGTGCAGATGAGTTGAGGTCTATTCAGGGTTGCAGATGAGGTGAGGATTGTCCAGGGGTGCAGAGGAGGTGAGGCCTGTATTGAAGAGTGTAGTGGAAGAGAGGTCTGTCTAGGGGTCCAATGGAGGTGAGGCCTGTGTCTAAGAGTGCAGTGGGGGATAGGCTTCATGAAGTCTAGTCCACTGCACTCTTAGACACAGGCCTCACCACCTATGCTCCCCAGGAAAGGCCTCTCTCCCACTACAGTCTTGAACACAGGCCTCACCTCCTCTGTACCTCTGGATATGCCTCACCTCATCTGCACAATCTATTTCCTGATCTGAGGTAACACAGGTGACATCATTGTAAAAGGTTGAAATATATTTATTTAATCATGCAGACACTATTTATTCCTTCTCAAAAATGTAAAAGCCATTAATTTTCCCCAAAATCGTTTTTCACATCACATTTAAGAAACACAGCACAGGTCCTATGTACAAACATTCCATGTCACTAATAAAACTTCACAATTTCACAAAATACAAATCCTCTATCTTGCAAATGTTGATACCAAGCATTATCAAAAACATGACACAAACCAACAGCAAAGAAGCTCAATCTGGTTCCTAATCTGAGGTAACACAGGTGACATCATTGTGAAAAGTTCAAATATATTTGTTTAATCATGCAGACACTATTTATTCCTTCTCAAAAATGTAAAAGCCATTGATTTGCCCCAAAATCGTTTTTCAAATAACATTTTAGAAACAGAGCGAAAGTCCTATCTACAAGCATTCAATTTCACTACTGAAACCTCACTATTTCACAAAATACAAATCCTCTATCTTGCAAATGTTGATACCATGCATTATCAAAAAACATGACACAAACCAACAGCAAAGAAGCTCAATGTGATTCCTAATCTGAGGTAACACAGGTGACATCATTGTGAAAGGTTCAAATTTATTTCTTTAATCATGCAGACACTATTTATTCCTTCTCGAAAATCTAAAAGCCCTTGATTTGCCCCAAAATCGTTTTTTAAATAACATTTTAGAAACAGAGCGCAGGTCCTATGTACAAGCATTCAATTTCACTACTAAAACCTCACTATTTCACAAAATACAAATCCTCTATCCTGCAAATGTTAATACCAAGCATAATCAAAAAACATGACACAAACCAACAGCAAAGAAGCTCAATGTGCTTCCTAATCTGAGGTAACACAGGTGACATCATTGTGAAAGGTTCAAATATATTTTTTTAATCATGCAAACACTATTTATTTCTTCTCAAAAATGTAAAAGACATTGATTTGCCCCAAAATCGTTTTTCACGTCACATTTAAGAAACACAGCACAGGTCCTATGTACAAGCATTCCATGTCACTACTGAAACTTCACAATTTCACAAAATACAAATCCTCTATCTTGAAAATGTTGATACCAAGCATTATCAAAAAACATGACACAAACCAACAGCAAAGAAGCTCAATCTGCTTCCTAACCTGAGGTAACACAGGTGACATCATTGTGAAAGGTTCAAATATATTTTTTTAATCATGCAGACACTATTTCTTCCTTCTCAAAAATGTAAAAGCCATTGATTTGCCCCAAAATCGTTTTTCACTTCACATTTAAGAAACACAGCACAGGTCCTATGTACAAGCATTCCATGTCACTACTGAAACTTCACAATTTCACAAAATACAAATCCTCTATCTTGAAAATGTTGATACCAAGCATTATCAAAAAACATGACACAAACCAACAGCAAAGAAGCTCAATCTGCTTCCTAATCTGAGGTAACACAGGTGATATCATTGTGAAAGGTTCAAATATATGTTTTTTAATCATGCAGACACTATTTATTCCTTCTCATAAATGTAAAAGCCATTGATTTGCCCCAAAAACGTTTTTCAAATAACATTTTAGAAACAGAGCGCAGGTCCTATGTACAAGCATTCAATTTCACTCCTGAAACCTCACTATTTCACAGAATACAAATCCTCTATCTTGCAAATGTTGATACCAAGCATTATCAAAAAACATGACACAAACCAACAGCAAAGAAGCTCAATGTGCTTCCTAATCTGAGGTAGCACAGGTGACATCATTGTGAAAGGTTCAAATATATTTTTTTAATCATGCAGACACTATTTATTCCTTCTCAAAAATGTAAAAGCCATTGATTTGCCCCAAAATCGTTTTTTAAATAACATTTTAGAAACAGAGCGCAGGTCCTATGTACAAGCATTCAATTTCACTATTGAAACCTCACTATTTCACAGAATACAAATCCTCTATCTTGCAAATGTTGATACCAAGCATTATCAAAAAACATGACACAAACCAACAGCAAAGAAGCTCAATGTGCCTACTAATCTGAGGTAACACAGGTGACATCATTGTGAAAAGTTCAAATATATTTATTTAATCATGCAGACACTATTTATTCCTTCTCAAAAATGTAAAAGCCATTGATTTGCCCCAAAATCGTTTTTCACATCACATTTAAGAAACACAGCACCGGTCCTATGTACAAGCATTCCATGTCACTACTGAAACTTCACAATTTCACAAAATACAAATCCTCTATCTTGAAAATGTTGATACCAAGCATTATCAAAAAACATGACACAAACCAACAGCAAAGAAGCTCAATGTGCCTACTAATCTGAGGTAACACAGGTGACATCATTGTGAAAAGTTCAAATATATTTATTTAATCATGCAGACACTATTTATTCCTTCTCAAAAATGTAAAATTCATTCATTTGCCCCAAAATCGTTTTTTAAATAACATTTTAGAATCAGAGCTCTGGTCCTATGTACAAGCATTCAATTTCACTACTGAAAAGTCACTATTTCACAAAGTACTATTCCTCTATCTTGTAAATGTTAATACCAAGCATAATCAAAAAACATGACACAAACCAACAGCAAAGAAGCTCAATGTGCTTCCTAATCTGAGGTAACACAGGTGACATCATTGTGAAAGGTTCAAACATATTTTTTTAATCATGCAAACACTATTTATTCCTTCTCAAAAATGTAAAAGACATTGATTTGCCCCAAAATCGTTTTTCACGTCACATTTAAGAAACACAGCACAGGTCCTATATACAAGCATTCCATGTCACTACTGAAACTTCACAATTTCACAAAATACAAATCCTCTATCTTGAAAATGTTGATACCAAGCATTATCAAAAAACATGACACAAACCAACAGCAAAGAAGCTCAATCTGCTTCCTAATCTGAGGTAACACAGGTGACATCATTGTGAAAGGTTCAAATATATTTTTTTAATCATGCAGACACTATTTCTTCCTTCTCAAAAATGTAAAAGCCATTGATTTGCCCCAAAATCGTTTTTCATATCACATTTAAGAAACACAGCACAGGTCCTATGTACAAGCATTCCATGTCACTACTGAAACTTCACAATTTCACAAAATACAAATCCTCTATCTTGAAAATGTTGATACCAAGCATTATCAAAAAACATGACACAAACCAACAGCAAAGAAGCTCAATCTGCTTCCTAATCTGAGGTAACACAGGTGACATCATTGTGAAAGGTTCAAATATATTTTTTTAATCATGCAGACACTATTTATTCCTTCTCATAAATGTAAAAGCCATTGATTTGCCCCAAAAACGTTTTTCAAATAACATTTTAGAAACAGAGCGCAGGTCCTATGTACAAGCATTCAATTTCACTCCTGAAACCTCACTATTTCACAGAATACAAATCCTCTATCTTGCAAATGTTGATACCAAGCATTATCATAAAACATGACACAAACCAACAGCAAAGAAGCTCAATGTGCTTCCTAATCTGAGGTAACACAGGTAACATCATTGTGAAAAGTTCAAATATATTTATTTAACCATGCAGACACTATTTATTCCTTCTCAAAAATGTAAAATTCATTCATTTGCCCAAAAATCGTTTTTAAATAACATTTTAGAAACAGAGCGCTGGTCCTATGTACAAGCATTCAATTTCACTACTGAAACGTCACTATTTCACAAAATACTATTCCTCTATCTAGTAAATGTTGATACCAAGCATTATCGAAACACATGACACAAACCAACAGCAAAGAAGCTCAATGTGCTTCCTAATCTGAGGTAGCACAGGTGACATCATTGTGAAAGGTTCAAATATATTTTTTTAATCATGCAGACACTATTTATTCCTTCTCAAAAATGTAAAAGCCATTGATTTGCCCCAAAATCGTTTTTTAAATAACATTTTAGAAACAGAGCGCAGGTCCTATGTACAAGCATTCAATTTCACTATTGAAACCTCACTATTTCACAGAATACAAATCCTCTATCTTGCAAATATTGATACCAAGCATCAACAAAAAACATGACACAAACCAACAGCAAAGAAGCTCAATGTGCCTACTAATCTGAGGTAACACAGGTGACATCATTGTGAAAAGTTCAAATATATTTATTTAATCATGCAGACACTATTTATTCCTTCTCAAAAATGTAAAAGCCATTGATTTGCCCCAAAATCGTTTTTCACATCACATTTAAGAAACCCAGCACCGGTCCTATGTACAAGCATTCCATGTCACTACTGAAACTTCACAATTTCACAAAATACAAATCCTCTATCTTGAAAATGTTGATACCAAGCATTATCAAAAAACATGACACAAACCAACAGCAAAGAAGCTCAATGTGCCTACTAATCTGAGGTAACCCAGGTGACATCATTGTGAAAAGTTCAAATATATTTATTTAATCATGCAGACACTATTTATTCCTTCTCAAAAATGTAAAATTCATTCATTTGCCCCAAAATCGTTTTTTAAATAACATTTTAGAATCAGAGCTCTGGTCCTATGTACAAGCATTCAATTTCACTACTGAAAAGTCACTATTTCACAAAGTACTATTCCTCTATCTTGTAAATATTAATACCAAGCATTATCAAAAAACATGACACAAACCAACAAGAAAAAAGCTCAATCTGCTTCCTACTCTGAGTTAACACAGGTAACATCATTGTGAAAGGGTCAAATTTATTTCTTTAAGCATACAGACACTATTTATTCCTCCTCAAAAATGTAAAAGCCATTAATTTTCCCCAACATCGTTTTTCACATCACATTTAAGAAACACAGCACAGGTCCTATGTACAAGCATTCCATGTCAATACTGAAACTTCACAATTTTACAAAATACAATTCCTCTATGCAGTAAAAACTTTTTACCAAGCATTATCAAAAAACATGACACAAAGCAACATTAACAAAGCACAATTTGCTTCCAAATCTTCTCCATAGAGTATACAAGTCTCTATCTATATTAAATGAATCATTACTCACCTTTACAAATGCTTTGGGAGATTGAGAACAGTGTCAGACACACACACCAATATTTCTTTAGCAGAGCAAAAGGTATGTACTCCAGGCACTGCAACCATGAATGGCTCAGAAAACCTCTAATTCTACACACACATTCCTCATGGTAACCAATCAAAACTCGTCCCTCTCTATTTTCAAACCAACACCCTTCCCCCCCTCAGCCCTTTCTACCTGTTACCATAGCAACTCCCTCCTCACTGAGCTCTCAGGTTTAAACGTTTATTCTACAATGTTGCAAATGAACTTAGCAAGGATGTTTGACCTCTCAATACACCAGCTTATCCGGTGCAATGTTTCTTTAAATGACTTTTTCTTAACCATTCAAATTACTTCTTTCACAAAACAGAACCATGCACCCTAACTTTCAGTTTTCAACTATCTGAATCCACCAATCATTGCTTCTGATTCAAGAGCACTGAAACTCCACAGTTTTTTTTTACAAACTCCTACTGTTCCAACTGCCATTTCATTCCCACACTTCATCTGACTGCACCAGAATCTCCTCTTACCGTGTATTCTGTCTGGATTATTGGACATAGCTACATCCACTGGGCTCAAAGGTATGCAGCTATCAAAAATTTTCACAACCTTGATTTACCAAATGTAGACATCAAGTGGATTGGCCAAAGAGGATTGAGATGTCATCACTTGATACCATTGGTCAAAACCTTTTTGCATCTGCCACACCCTCACCTCATAATTCTGCACTGTGGTGGAAATGACTTAGGCACTTTGACTGGGGTAGGTCTGGAAATGCTTTTAAAGGACACCTTTGAGCAATTGATGGCACTTTTTCCTCAAACTGCCTTGGTATTTTCCAATATATGCCAAAGACAGAAATGGAAGTGGTGCAACCAATTTTCTCCACAATTTGAGAAAGCACGGAAACATGTGAATAAATCTGTTTCTGCTTACATGAGAGACTATGGAATGGGTTCAATATACAACAATAACTTGCGTTACAACATGCAAGATATCTACAGAGGAGATGGTGTGCACTTCTCAGATGAGGGGAATAGAATATTCCTCCTGAATTTAAGACTGTGCATTGGAACCTACTTGTAGGTACCTAAATCAGCCACAGAACCCAAAAGCTCTTTTCAGGGCTACCCTACCTCTGATCACTCAAAATGATTATTTTACTCTAACTTTTTTCACTGTTTTTCACCAAAGTACGCTTCCCGGTACGCTCCCCGGTGCGCGTACCGGGCGCTCCCCCCGCAAACCTTTTTTTGGGCCTATATGGGCCTCCTAAGCCCCCCTCAGAAAACCTAGGGGGTCAGGGGATGTCTACCGTCTCCCCTTTTACCCATTCCCAACGTTGTTTGTCCTCCATCTTGTGTCTCAAATCTATCGAAACACAAGATGGAGGACTCCCGTAGCGCTGCCGGTACGCATACCGGGGCGCACACCGGTAAGCGCTCCCAAACATTTTTAAAAGTTAATTTACATAAAAACCACTGGAGAGACTTTCACCAAATATAGAATAGGCCCTACTACATACCAGTCCCTACCATTTTCCCAAATTTGGTGGAATTCCATTGAGCCATTTGGGCTGTAGCCCTGTCTAAATATCCTGAGGTAAATTACATGACAAAAACACATGTGAAGTGTTAGAATTTACAACCAATTAAAATGTTACTTTCATTTTCTACTTTTTTTCCCTGACATTTGATTGGTTATGTACATGAATATAAATGAAAAATGAAAGGGAAACATGGCCATTTTGACTACAACTACCTGAGGTACATCTTTAAAGTTGTTAATTTGTGAGGGGCACTTTAAGTTAATTTGTAAAAACGTTTTCTGACAGTTATTTACTGTCCCTCTGTTATAGTTACAGATTGAGATAGGCTTCTCTGTTATAGTTATAGATTGAGTTAGGCTTCTCTGGTATAATTATGAATGTTCTTAGGCTTCTTCACATACACTTTTTTATATTTCTACTTCCTGCCTCATACCATACACTGCCCAAAGATAACTTCACTGTTAAAAACTCACAAGTACCTGTCTGAACTTAAACCCAACAGTGCCCTATCGCTACTGATATATTTATTTTTTATGCAATTTACAGCAAGAAAATGGAAGGAGAACAAAACAAATTTAATATTTCATTCGAAATGGTTCTGGACAACAATCCTGAGGAAAAGATTGATAATTTAGACTTTTTGGATCAGTCTCTGGACCAAGAGTTACTTAATTGTGTGGAAGAAATGGAATCATGGAATCCAAATGAGGACATTCCTGACGATATAATGTTCGAAGTTCTTTTAAATTTTGAAAAATCACAGCAATACATTTTTATTTAATTATTAAAAATTGTTCGAGACATTATTCATTTTTATATGTAATTCATGAAGTAGTACCAAAATGAATATAATATAAAGTGAGACTTATAGTATACTGTGCAACTTTTTTGTGTTACATAGTAGTTTTTCTCATAGTTACTTCCTTTCTCCCACTATATTATCTCCAATGTGTATTTGACATCTCTTTTTCATCTCCTGCCTCCATGTTGTTTCTGCTTTCCTGACAGACTATGGTATGGTTCCATATACCACAATAACTTCTGTAACAACATGCAAATTATCTACAGAGGAGATGGTGTACATTGAATTTAAGACTCTGTATTGGTACCTACATGCTGGTACTTAAATCACCCACAACACAACAACTCTATGCAAAGCTACCCTACCTCTAAGCACTTCAAATTATTATTTTACTGTTTCACTGGGTTATCCCCTTGGTACGCTCCCTGGTACGCTCCCCGGTGCGCGTACCGGGCGCTCCCCCTGCGAAAATATATATATTTTTTTTTTGCCCCGCGGGGCCCTTTTATGGCCCCCACATCAAACCTAGGGGGTCAGGGGGGTCTACCCTGCCCCCTCATGGTCATTTCCCCCTTTGTTTTTGCCACCTCTTGTGTCTCGATCCTACCGAGACACAAGATGGCGGCCGCTCCGGACTGTTTGGAATGTTGACAGACACCCGAGAGCCAATCAGCTTTCCGCGCGCGAACTCGCGTTACGCGCCGGGTGCGCTCCCCAGTGCGCGTACCGGGGCGCGCTTATAGATATATATATATTTTTTTGAACCTAAATTACTCAAAATCCTCTGGAGCACATATCTTGATACATAGCAAAGGCACATCGGGCTACCAGTCCCTACAATTTTGCCAAGTTTCGTGGGAATCCATTCAGCCGTTCGGGCTAAAAGTGAGTCCAACCGCCCTTTGGAAATTAACATGCGGAAAACACGTTTTGGGACCCCCTTTTATCTCGGCCCCCGCTTAACGAATCCCCCCTAAACTTTCAGGGAAGGAGCGGAGCGGACCATCTAATATGAGAAATTCGCAAAAAGCGCCAAAGGTATTCCCAATAGAATGTTGCGGATTTCCTATGGAAACTAGGTCCTAACTATAACTACCTACTGGCGACCGCCAGTAGGTAATATATATATGTTACACAACAGGATCCCAGGGGCACAACCATCCAACAGAACGGCGCAACACCAGGAAACAGACTCCGTGGACAAAGTTGAAAGTAAATGATGATTTATTCAAGCATCAAATGTCCATATATATATATATATATATATATATATATATATATATATATATATATTCACTGAAAAAACCATAGGTTTCACACCAGTTATAGTTAGGAATTAGCCTTTAAAAAACCTATTATATTCACTGAAAAAACCATAGGTTTCACACCAGTTATAGTTAGCTGGAAATTGTACTCGTATAAAACCATTGAAATTCCCCTGTTATAGTTAGCTGGACTCACTATAACTTGCGCGTGCAATGCACTGCTGATGACGTCACATATTACATCACTCATGACATGGTCTGTGACATCACTCATGACATCACTGATGACACCATCCAGTGAATGTGTGTCTTTCTGAAAAATAAATATGTGTTATATATGTATATGTAAAAGTTGATGGAAGAATAAATGTTTAAATAACTGTTTACATGGATGTTTTCTTTTTAAATTGATTGGTTAACTGGTTTATTAAGTGTATCTTAGTGAATACATATATTAGAGAGTAATGTTAAATATTCACATATATGTATTAGTGTTTCACTTTGTGTATAAGTGGCTGCATGGGTTGGTGAGTAGCTACATATGTATGTATATGGGTTATTAGATGTTTTTCTTACTATCAGTATGAGTGTTTGTATGGTTTGGTGGGGGTATTACTTAGCACTACATGCATGAATGACTGACTCTCTCTTTGTATGTGTTTTGAAGACTGTCTCACTAGTGTCTTTATCAGTAACTACATATGTTTTAATCTAGTATATGTGAATATTGATGTATATAAGTGAGTATATGTGAGAGTGATGGATTGTAAAAGTTCCTGTTTAAATTAGTATGTGTTTCTATAAGTGACTTGTTAAGAGAGTAAGTATGTGTAAGTTTCCTTAGAAGTAAAATGGTAGTGTGTGTATAGCTGTATATGCAAATAAATGGATTTTTAATAGTTTATTTACATGTGTGAGTATGTGTGAGAGTATCTATTGGATGACTGTCGGTGTGTAACAGGATGTATAGGTGTATCACTACATTTGATGAGTGAGTATATGTATGAGTGACTATATACAACTGTTGGTGAATGAGTGGATGTGTATATAGATGGTGGAATTATTGAATTGGTTGTTGTAACTGGTATGGGTATCTCCATTTTTTTGAACATTTTAGTTTCTATTTTTGAATATGTTGTTAGGCTCATATGGGGGCGCACAGGCAAAGAAGTCCAAGAGAGAGCTATCGGTTTAGGGTGTATGAAAATTTCTTTTTATTTGATATTGTTCATTCCTTTTTTGACAGCAGTCACAATACAATTAGCAACCAAGTCAGCCAACGCGTTTCACTCCCTCCCAGGGAGTTTCTTCAGGGCTGAAATTAGAATAAAAAAGACCTCCATGAGTATTATATCTAGGTATTACTCCTACTCATTAACATAATTAACATTACAGTTTAAAAGCACACTTTTTTTACACAGACACAGAAAAAACACAAAAAAGACACAGAAAAAAAACCACATATAACATCAATATGGACCATTTTGCCAGGGTAATGTAACCTCTATGGCTCCGTTCATATACATATGTATGTGTTCTAACGGGGGGCCACATATCCAAAGCCACATATTATGGCTTGAGGTTTTAGATCTTAACAGTTATTGCAGTTTTTCTTTCGCCTGTGGTTGCACCCGCATATGTACAATGTGTTTCTTAGATCAATTATAAACAAATACCTTCTCCTTGGTTGTAACTATTTACAATCAATTAATTTCTCCCTTTCAATCCTGTGGGGTCGCAGAAGGGGGAAAAAACGGGGGACACCACAAGATTAGAAAAGGAACGGAAAGCAGGGGGAAGGGGGGGAAGTGTAGCCAGAGAGACAGGAAGAGTAAACCAAAGGGATTAGGCAGATTGGCATATTGGCATACTTGATCATATAGCCTAACCCCAAACTCCTAACCATGAGTCACATAAGTTGCATCATAAAAACATATCGTAACCGTATATCTCAGTATGGTCATAACATGGCGAGTTATCGAGCATTTCACATCCTAGCGATGCTTTTCATTTGTCAGGACTGACATACATGACAAACAGTGAACCTAAGACCATTTGTTCATGTGCTTTGTCTTTTCTTAAATGTAAGTACAGACACATTTGGAGTTAAATTTCTAGTAAAATACAGAGACATAGGGTAAGAGTGTACCAGAAGTGACTAAATCAATAAAAAGAATAAAAGGAAAGAGAGAGATATGAGATGTGGGTGCCGCTCGCATTGGAGTCTTGGAGGCTGTGTCTGTGACAGCTGTTTGGAGCCCCGGTATCTGAAGCCGTGTGGGAGAGAGACCTGCTGCTGTTCAGGAGGACGGGACTGCGAGGCCCACCAGGCTGTGCGTGAGTCATCCAGCACACCTGCCGCCTCTTCCCGCGTCTCCGCCCTTCTGCTCTGAGCCCTTTGAAAACTCCTCGCGGCCCCCGCTCCGCGGGAGCCGCTCGCATTGGAGTCTTGGAGGCTGTGTCTGTGACAGCTGTTTGGAGCCCCGGTATCTGAAGCCGTGTGGGAGAGAGACCTGCTGCTGTTCAGGAGGACGGGACTGCGAGGCCCACCAGGCTGTGCGTGAGTCATCCAGCACACCTGCCGCCTCTTCCCGCGTCTCCGCCCCCCAGCACTGAGCCCTTTGAAAACTCCTCGCGGCCCCCGCTCCGCGGGAGCCGCTCGCATTGGAGTCTTGGAGGCTGTGTCTGTGACAGCTGTTTGGAGCCCCGGTATCTGAAGCCGTGTGGGAGAGAGACCTGCTGCTGTTCAGGAGGACGGGACTGCGAGGCCCACCAGGCTGTGCGTGAGTCATCCAGCACACCTGCCGCCTCTTCCCGTGTCTCCGCCCCCTAATTTATGCCCGGTATAAGACCAGGAAGCATAACGCGTTAGCGGGACGCGTGTGCGGGACGGATCCCGGGACGAAGCCCGGACTAAGGGCGGACCCTCTGAGACCCTCCGAGAACCGAGGAGACCGGACTGGGCATATCCATTCGTTTGCAGGTACTGACTGTTTCTGAAATATTTGTCACACCACCGCCAATTACTTTGCTAACTTCTCCCTATTACCTACAGATGGCCACCATTAACATTGAGCAACCCATGCAGGATAAACAGGGTCTGTTGCTTAATGGGACTTTGGATAATTACTTTCCTAAACCATCACCTGATATTGCTAGGGAGATTGTCCTGGCGGAGCGGCTTCCGTGGAAAGTATAAAGAATGGGTCTGTTTCATTACCTCTAACTCCCGTGATTGGACCTCTTGACACTGTTACTGGTATAATAGCCAATGAGCCGATTCTCATATTGGATAGCCTACTCCCGGAAGTAAACATGGCTGTACTGTCACCAGATACCGTATCCAGGGCGGACATGATTGGCCTGCCTGTAACACCAATCGCAAGTAGTTTAATGACATCGAAGGGAGATGTTCTACCTCAACTGCATGCAGCCCGTAATAAGGCCAAAAAATTCCCACTCACGGGGAAAATTTATGGTCCGCCGCCGAACAAAAAACGGTGGAAAAGGTGGGATCCGTTGCAACCAAAATTGAGCTGCTCTGACTTTGGTAAAAAATTAGTTATGGTTGTGAAGAATCCCTGTGTTGTACAATCAGATTTAGAGGGGATCCATACCATATCTACATCCTCAGCCATACCTAACACACCTGCAGATAAGGAGGACAGTATGGACACTAGTGTGATCGATGATGTTCATATTGAGAACAAGGGTCCTGTGTCCCTACTTGATATCGAGAACCTGATAAAATCTTACTCTGCATCTATTTTGGAGAGGTTAATGGAAGTGGAGTGTAGACTGTCTACAATTGAGAATGCATTGGTCAAAAAAGATCTTGTAGGCCATAAAGGTGTTATCAATGTAGCCAGTCAAGCATCTAACAACGCACCACAAATCTTGTCATCTAGAGTCCATCCACCTCCATCCACTTCCCCTTGTATTGTTCCTATCCCTTCCTTAATTACATCTGCCTCTAAATCTATGGGGAATACAGTATCAGCTATTGTACATCAGCATGTATCCCCAAGACCACCTCAATTAAAAACTGCTGATCAACTGTTGGGTAATGTCACAAATAAAACTAGTGATAATACATCTAAATGTACTGGTAATACATCTAATCCAGTTCTGATAAATCCAACAAGGGAGGCGAGGGAAATTAGACACACCTGGGGGAAACCAAAAAGGGTTCCGTTGCCCGAACTTCCACCAGAGGCAGTACCCTACGTGGTAGTTCAAACAGGTGTGCCGGTCCTTGAACAAAATAAGAGGGAGGGTTTTTTTCAATTGAAAAACAAGATAACGCATTGGCTGAGAATGCATAGGCCAATCGCAAATCATATCAATGGGGAAATAGTCCATGTCCGTCGCCTAGAATGGTTGGGGGGTAGAACCAAAGACATCGATGGTGACGTGGTGGTTGTGAATTTCAGGGATCCCAATGCGGTACACTTTATCTTGAACTGGCAGACAGGGAGTTCTAATAATACTATAACTCCAAGACCCCTGACGTATTTTTATCCAAGGTCAGTGGTGTTTCCATCTCAATATCCCCCTTCACATTGTATAACCCAAACTCAGCCACCTAACTACCCTCTTGTACAGAATGTTGGGAGTAATCAATATGTCCAGTATCCTCCGATCCAACAGAGAATGAGAAGTACGTATTATGCCCCTTGCCCTGTGACAGCCCCAGACCCCCTGGGATGGAACTATGATCCACTTAAAAATAAAAGTTTTCAAAATAGGAGGATGGACCATCTAAAACCTTTCACACCACTTGAAACATCAAATCGATTTGATGTTTTCAGTGGCCTTGATAACTGCGATTGAAGTTTCCCGAACGGGGGGATGAGGCAAGAGACATAAGGAATCCCTCTGTTCTGGGAGCTGTAAACGAGCGTAATTCATCGCCTACCCTAGTATCCCGATCCCCGGTTAAAACTGTAATTTTTGACATAAATATTCCTGAAGAACAGGCAGAACCAACACGCACTTTAAGTTACTTACCTTCCGAGGGAATATCCTCGGCAACCCAATTGGTGATACACACTGGTGATAAGACGCCAAGGGTCAATATTGCCATGCCCCCTGTACTTGGGGTGCCGGTTAACCTGGTTTGCTGGAATATAGCCGGGGTTGCTAGCAATTTGAGGGATCCCGAGTGGGCTACTTTTATTGAATCCTTTGATTTTTGCTTACTCCAGGAAACATGGGCAGTTGATACTCCCCACAGGGTAGGCTATAAGACCTATGGTATTGGGGCTACCCCCTCTTGAAGTGGAAGGTCGTCGGGGGGTCTCTTGATTTGGGTAAAAATCAATCTAAAGGTTAATATTGAGGTGATAGACGTGAATTCTGTAGATATCCTAGTATTAAAAATAACAACCTCCAATGGGAACAAATTATTCCTAATAAATATCTATAATAGGCCAACCTCCTCTTCAAAGGAATCTTTAACTGTTTCTAAACTGGATTGTTTTTTGAGAGGGTTGGATCCTAGGGAGGATTTTGTTATTTTGGCTGGGGATCTGAATTGTAACTATGAGCCTGTTTCGGGCCTAAGTGAGATTTTTGAGGAAGAAGATCAGGCAAATAAAATCCCCTTCCTCGGGAATATTAAATCGGTTAAATGTTCCACTTTGGCTCTTCAGCTGATCAATCTATGCACAGAGCACTTCCTTAGGGCCTGTAACGGTCGGTTACCGTCTGACATCCTAAAAAAACCAACCTTTAGCAGGAACACCTATAAGAGTAATTTGGACTTTGTGATAGCTTCCATCCCCCTTTGGTCGTATCTTATAGATCTCGAAATAATGGAGAGGGCCGAAAGCGATCATTTTCCTTTAAATTTGACCTTAGATGTTGCACTACTTAGTGATCCCCTTTTACCACTCTCATCTGAGGAAGGTATTGGTGACAGTAATGAGATCCATATTAGTAACAATAGGAGATCGCTAAAATGGCCATTTATTTTGGATCATAGTGATATTCTTTGCGAAATATACTCACTTTTTGCTGGGTCCTTTGCTTCATACTTAAGTCTAACTCCTGAGGAGGAAGCAAAAACCCACTTTTTGACTATACATCAGGAGTTTTTTCTTAAATTAAAATCATTGGTAACAAAAATGCCTAAAAAAACCCAGCAGAAGACCCAGAATCTGTCCCACAGAAAGCCTTGGTATGACAGATCCTGCAGAGAGTCCAAGAGGGAATTGTTAATTGCGATTAAATCCAAGTCGCAATTGGATGTACAAAAAGCTAGAAATAACTAAAAATCTGTGCAAAGGTCATCAAAAATTGCGTGGGAGGAAGAGAAATGGGCGGAATTGTTGTTAGCCGCAAGATCACGCGATACTGTAGCTTTTTGGAGGTTGGTAGCAAATGGGAATAATGTAGGAAGGGTGGTTAAGGACACCTTTCTAGATGAGCAAACTTGGGTAACCCATTTCACTAACTTGTATAGGAAATATGATAGTAAGTTACGAAACTCCAGCAGACCCGCTTGTTTTTACCTTGGGGGAAACAGAGCTGGCTATAAGCCAAGTAAAAACTGGGAAAGCTCCAGGTTTGGACAAAATCCCGGGGGATCTTTACAAGCATGACTCAAAAATATGGGCACCCTATATCAATTATCTGTGCAATAAATTATCATATAGCTTAGAATTTCCTGAAAGTTGGAAGGGAGCTGAAATTGTTTTAATATATAAAAAAGGAGACAGGAAGGATCCCTGTAATTATCGCCCAATAAGCTTAATGGACATCCTTCAAAAAATTTACTCACGCCACATTTTAGTACGAGTGAGTAATTGGTTGGATGAAAATTTATTTTTGACTCAATTTCAAGCCGGGTTTAGATCAAAAGTAAGCACTATAGATCAGTGTTTTAGATTCTGCTGCCTCTATTGGAAGTATGTAAAGATAAAAAAGGCCCATCTATATGTTGCCTTTGTTGACTTAAGGGCAGCATTCGATTTGGTCCCACGTGATCTTCTGTGGAAAACGCTGAGTGCAGCGGGCATGCCAAACAATACAGTAGCCCAGATTATAAAATTACATGAAGGGAACTTTGCAAGAATTAGATGGGGTCCAAATGGCGAATTATCACGAAAAATTCCAATTGAACGTGGAGTTCGCCAAGGGTGCGTTCTGGCCCCCACGCTTTTTTCTATTTTTGTGAATGATATTCCCTCATACTTAGAAAGATGCAAAAATGACGCACCTAAATTGAATGGCGAAAGGGTAGCATCTCTATTATTTGCTGACGATACTATTCTGATATCCCAAACAAAAAATGGCTTACAGATTTTATTGAATACTTTTAACGATTATTGTAGTCAAAAGGGGCTAGAGATTAATGTAAAGAAAACAAAATACATGGCCCTAAACCCAACCAAACCAGATAAGGGTTGTCTAACTTTAAAAGGAATAAAGTTGGAATCAGTTCCTCATTTTTCATATCTAGGGGTGACACTAGATTCCAACTTCACCTGGAAAGCACAATTGGAAAAAAGCAAACTGCTATTTGCTCAGAATGTCAAACCAATACTTAGAGAGCAAAGCTTAAGCACTAGTAAAGCGGTGTTTCCAGTAATGGAACTTTTTAAATTCAAAGTTCAAGCATCAGTGCTTTACGGTGCAGAACTATGGGGTTCGGGGTCCAAGGAGAACTTCAGCGTCCAAGATAATAATTTCTTGCGAAGCTTGGTAAGGGTTCCGAGAGGAACACCACTAGTACCTCTGCAATTGGACCTTAATTTTAAAAGAACAGACCATCATGTTCTTATCAGACCGCTTATGCTATGGGTAAGATTGTGGCATGTCCCTGAACTTCATGCATATAGAGAAGGGCTGATAGAGATCATGGCGCTGGACAGCCAGAAAAAAATCCCATGGCTTAGACATGTTAGTACTTGGTTTAAAAACATAGGTCTGAAACATTTTTGGGAGAACCCGGAGCTGTTACCATCTAACCCCAAATTAGTCCTGAAAAGAGCCTTTTGGTCCCATGTAGCAAATATGACTGTAAATACCATAACTAGTGGCTCATTAGTTTCAAAATTTCTAAATTTTAAGGATGAACCCTTTTATGAGACCTTTATGGACGAAATAGAGCCTCCACTTGCCCAAAAAGTATTTTTAAAGTTTAGATATGGTAATCTTTTAATAAAATCAACTTTGGCTCGTTGGGCTAGGAACCGTGATCCATCTTCCGAGGCATTGGACGAAGTTTGCTCATTTTGTGAAAATAACCAAATAGAGAATGAGCAGCATATTCTTTTCTTCTGTCCCTTGTATGGTCAAGAAAGAAAAAGATGGATCAAACCAAAATGCCTATTATTAGGCTTGAGATCCTGCCCTCAGGCTCTGAGAATCTTAACTACAAACACTTCACAACAGATAACATTTAGTGTTAGTAGATTTTTACTTTCTATCTGCTACCGCAGGAAAAAAATGTGCCATCAGCTGTAACCGAGTTTCTTTTATTTATGTACTTGAATTATGGACTTGAATTTGCTTCCAATAGCACCACTTAACTGAATTTGCTTTTAGAATTACTGAGGTGTCCTCCAGTCTCATATGATTTTATTGTCATGCTCCAAGTGTCTTTCAACATGAGTTGCACAGCTATTTAGAATGTTTTAAGTGAATTTGATTATTTTTATTGTATTGTAATGTTTAAATTGTTCTTTTATGGCGTAATGCCGAAATAAAGATTTGAAATGAGATGTGGAACAGTACCATAGAGGGAGCAGAACTGAGAGAAGGAGGGTGGTAGAGGGATGGGGACCGATCTAGAACGCGCTTACATGTCCGTCAGGTGGTAAAAACGGTATCCGTGGCAAGTGTATCATTTATAACCTTAGTTTGTGTAACCACCAGATACGATATAAACAGCATGGGGTCCAGATCTCGTCTGTATTTTTTGGCTAGCAATGCTTATAGAATTGCGCTTACCAGATGTTGTTTTAATAGGTGGTATTTGCTCCGATCCTCAATGTTTCTAAGGGGGATTTCTTGTCTAATTGTTTGTATCTCTGCGTATAAAAGAGATGAGTACATTTACAAACGCCATCCCGACACGTATGTGTACATTTTCATAAACCCTAAACCGATAGCTCTCTCTTGGACTTCTTTGCCTGTGCGCCCCCATATGAGCCTAACAAAGTACCTGTGATCTGGATTACACAGCGACGCCAATTAGCAGCTGACGTCGAGGGTGGCTGCATAGAAACCTTTATAAGACTTTTTGGAACTGGGTTTTAGGTGCGGCACTGCAAGGTCCGCTGCTACATCTTTGATACATTCTATTTTTGAATATGTGTTTGAAGGGTTACATTTCAGTGAAAGGAGGTCTGTCAGTCTGTCACAAGAATGGTGTCATCAGTGATGTCATGAGTGATGTCACTGACCATGTCATGAGTGATGTAATATGTGACGTCATCAGCAGTGCATTGCACGCTCAAGTTATAGTGAGTCGAACAAACTATAACGTGGGAATTTCAATGGTTTTATACGAGTAAAATTTCCAGCTAACTATAACTGGTGTGAAACCTATTGTTTTTTCAGTGAATTTAATAGGTTTTTAAATGCTAATTCCTAACTATAACTGGTGTGAAACCTATGTTTTTTTCAGTGAATTTCATAGGTTTTTTAAATGCTAATTCCTAACTATAACTGGTGTGAAACCTATGGTTTTTTCAGTGAATATCATAGGTTTTGTAAATGCTAATTCCTAACTATATATAGGGCCTCAAACCTATGTTTTTTTCAGTGAATTTTATAGGTTTTTTAATAGCTAATTTCTATAGCTATGAAATATAATATTTTTTATAATAAATCCTATATTTTATATTTATGTAATACTATTTTTGTTATGTATATATATTTTTTTTTATGCCTTGGTGCGCTCCCGGTGCGCGTACCGGTGAACGCACGGGTAAGCGCAGTGTTATGGCGCCCCCGGTGCGCGTACCAGTGAGCGTCCCGTTAGCGCTATTGCCGCGAACTAAAACATCATCGTGACGTATCGCGTTGGCGCGTGATGCGCCTTATGACGCACGGCGTCAGCGCACCCGGAAGCGCCCGAGCGCATACGATCGCGCAACGTAAGCGCCCCCGGGCGCGCACCGGGGTGCGTAGCGTAAGCGCCTCGGGTCATGTGACCTGAAAATAACACTTTTCATTGGTTCAGAACACTTTTGGTTTCCAAATGATGAAAGCCCGGGTCATGTGACCTGAAAATAACACTTTTCATTGGTTCAGAACAGTTCCTCTTCTGTACGCCATGGCTTAAAGAGTTGCAAAAGAGCTAAATAGTAAAATTTCCTTTTCTCTGGATTTTTGCAACTCAATTTTCAATGATTAATCAAATGGCCTTTTCTCTGCTTCACTAGACATCCTTCACACCCAATGACAGCATATATTCCATTATTGATATCTTCTCTGATGTTCCTCTTATAAATATAGTTTTGCAGAACTTCATGCAAACAACTGTTCTCAAGATGACTACTTCTATTTGGATAGTATGTATCCAACATATTTGTCTTCAAAATATCTGTACTGTTTGGTTCTTTCTCCGCCAAATACTCAATTTCTTGTACAAATTTCAAAACTCGGTTTCGTGTTGTAGCAAGACCTAGACTTGCCCAATTAATTGTTCTATACTTGGCGTAGAGACTTGCTGATGATAACCGATCAGAACATTCATATGCTCCAATTTCTCGATGCGACAACATCTTCAGACTGAAACTGTATAATTTTTTACTTATACTCTTTTCATGTGAAATGTCCTCCCACATTTCCTTCAGTTCTGTCTTTTCTTTTTTTGTGATGTGAGACGTCTCATATCTAGCCACAGCAATAGAGTTGTCAGCAACGAACTGAATATCCATGTTAGCATTCCACATGGACAAAATCACTGGGTTGTAGTCGTTGATGTACTTGGACTCTTTGTTTCTTTTTAAATTGTATGTATTTTTTGATGATTTCCTCGTCACAGTATGTCGCAGAGAAGTCATCAAATTATTTACTCTTCCTTTAGAAATCACTGGTCGTGGAAACCCGAAACGACATTTTGTGTAGAACTTGTCCTTGTTTCTGAATTTTCGACGACAGTACTTTCCACAACGATGGGATTGAAAGCGTAAAACTTGTTGCCTTAAACTGTTTTCTTCGGTAGTTTTCTGAACAGCACATGTTGAATACTCTTCAATGAAGCTCATCACTGTCTCATCCGAATCTGTTCCAAATTTGGGTGCATCTTTAATCCACAACAACATATGTATATGAGGAGCACCTTTCGCTTGATACTCCTTTCTCCAAAAGAAATCCAAAACCTCTCCAAGGGGAGGATTTTTTTTGTTGGTAATAAAATACATCATAGCTTCAAATCTATGATTGAAATATCTGCATACATTCACTGGATCCAAAGAACACAGTTCTCCAGCAGTTTTGAATTCTATATTTTGTATATTTGCATTTGCCTCTCGTAGAAATTGAAGTAAGTCGTCCCATGCATACTCAGCACAGCTAAGAGTGAGGAACCATGTAGGAGTTCCTGAGTTTCTTAGCATACATTTCAATTCCCCATGAGGACGGTACCAATACTCATTTGTACCACGCTGACATGCCATGAGATTGATTAGATGAGATTCCAAAATATTATCTTGCAGATTGACTTTCTCCATAAAGTCCCTCGCCGAAACATTTTGCAGATGTGCTCCACTTTTCAGTATATGGTTTACTGCATAAGAAAGCCCAGACAAGTCCCTTTCATACAGTAGATGAAACAAATATGGAATGCATTGATGAGACCTTGGATCTTCAGCATATAATCTTAAAGTTCGATATTCAGATGCAGGAATTTGAAGTGGTCGATCGTCATATCGTCCACCTCGACCTGTTGGAAATAAATGTGGAAAACAACGAGCTTCCAAACTTTCTTCCCAAACACTAATGGGACTTCCTTTTGCTGCTTTCATTTGAAACAAGTCAATTGCATTCCCCATCACTTCTTTGGAATGCAAAGGATGAACAGTATAATGTTCATATATTTCTTCACTTCTAGACACATCAACTTTTTCAATTTGGCCAGCTGAACAATCACTGTCTTCATCTGGAGCTGTTTCCTCTGCTCCAACACATACATGTTTGTAGTACTCATTGTTTTTGACCAAATACAACGTTGCCTTTTTGACTTTCCTAACATCCACTAAATCTTGCCAGATTTTCTTACTCTTTGTCGGAACCCCATTAACTAGAATAACCAGAGGTTCCTCTTCCACTTTATCTACACCAATTGTATCAATATTTTTCTTGAAATCTAGAGGCAAATAAACAACTCTTCCCTTTAATCCTCTCTGTAAATCTGAAGGAGGCAATTTCCCTATCTTAGGCTCCATGCGAACAATTGCCTGAAAAGGATGGACACATTGAATCAAAATGAACTCATATGTATTTAAATCCATCAATTCAGGAGGAATGTCTACCAACTCCAGATTATTATGAACAGCTCTAGCAGGCATTCTGTTTTGATTTAATTTATCATAACAATATTTACAAATACGCTGATCAGAACTCAAATCAAAAGAATCCTCGACCCACAAATGTTGCAAAATCCTTTCACTCATAATTATTTATCTTTTCACGTATAAATCAACTAATTTAGTTTGATGCTTATAATGAGTTCGTCGACAACACACACAAGTAAAATTCGGCCTTTCACTTGATTTCACCTTAAACCTGGTAATTTCCTGGTTAAACTTTTCTGTACTTGAAATCTGTACATTGTCTTCCACATTACCTTGAATTTCTGTGTCAATTTCTACACTGTCCTCTTTATCACCAAAATAACAAATCTCAATTTCTTCACAAATCTTCTTCACATCTAATTCAGTTCCATGCAAAAGAGCACTGTTTAATTGTTTAAGCTTAAGTGCTGGACTTTTTGCATAATACATCCTTCTCACTAATGTCCTCATTTTGTTATGATGCACTGCTAACATCCTAAAATGATGAAAAACACTCTGACAGACTTTTCTAGAAAGACAAGCCAGTGAATGCCCTTGCAAACCTGTGTTATCTCTCACTCTGCAAGGATCTAAGTCTTGCAACATCTTCATTTTCTGTTTTAGACTTTTCTTACTATATGTACGTAAGAAATTACAAAACAAATCGATTGATTCCTGTCGCACACTACAAATACTACTACACTTCCAAGTGTACAGTGGACCCTTACTACGTCTCCCTAAAACTTCATCAGTTAACACCCTTTTCTGGTTCTCTAGGCACAAGTTTCTCTTTTTCAATTGGACAACCATCTTTCACCTCATATGCTCGACCACTGGTGTCAACTGCATGCACTAAATCATTCTCCTGGAAGTAACTCTCCTCATTAAAAAATGGCTCACAACTTGAACTATGCATCCATTCTCCAGAAAAAACTTTACAAAAATTAGTCCGATTAATTACTCTTTTCCATCTACTGTTTGATTTGAAAACATCAATTGTCTTGTTAATTGTCCTAATTCTATTGATTATTAAAATAAATAATTTTTTCTTAACTTCAAAAGCCTGATCAACAATCTTCTCTACACTTTTCTTTTTCTTATAAAAAGCAGATCTCTGTTTACCTTTTTTAATATTTTTTAACAAATTTAAAACCACCCTATTGCAAAACATTCGTATACGAATGTCCCTAAATTGGTTTTGCCTTCTATTCCTATACATATTATTCTCTCCTGCTCCAGTAGTAACATTTTTGGGGGGCCTCTCCTCCCTCTTCAAATTTGCTCTCTCCTTCTCTTTTTCTACATTCTGTCCAACATTTTTTTTTGATCTACATATGTTCCGTAAGAAAGACTTAATTGTCTTACTAGGAGCTTTTTTCCTGTTTTTTGAAGTATTTGTTGTAGAGGAGTACTGTAATTCCGTTGCTGTTTTTGATTTTTTCCGCTTGGCATCTTTTCTTCTGCTCTGCCTTGAGGGCATATTTCCTTACTATTGAAATCTTGATTTCAATTTGTGGTAAAGAAAAAAATAACACATTATAGACCACTATTACCATACAACAAAGCAATGACAATAAGCAAACGGTCTATTCAGGGTTACAGATGAGGTGAGGATTGTCCAGGGGTGCAGAGGAGGTGAGGTCTGTATTGAAAAGTGTAGTGGAAGAGAGGTCTGTCTAGGGGTACAAAGGAGGTGAGGCCTGTGTCTAAGAGTGCAGTGGGGGATAGGCTTCATGAAGTCTAGTCCACTGCACTCTTAGACACAGGCTTCACCACCTATGCTCCCAGGAAAGGCCTCTCTCCCACCACAGTCTTGAACACAGGCCTCACCTCCTCTGTACCTCTGGACATGCCTCACCTCATCTGCACAATCTACTTCCTAATCTGACATAACACAGGTGACATCATTGTGAAAGGTTGAAATATATTTATTTAATCATGCAGACACTATTTATTCCTTCTCAAACATCTAAAAGTCATTGATTTGCCCCAAAATCGTTTTTTAAATAACATTTTAGACACAGAGCGCAGGTCCTATGTACAAGCATTCAGTGTCCATGAGTATAGTGGAGAGGACTGACCTCCTCTGACCCTTGGACAAGCCTTACCTCATCTGTGTCCTCTGGACAGGCCTCAATGTATTGAGTATAATTCATGGTAACTGGGTGCAGATGAGGTGACGCATGTCCAGGGGTGTAAATAAGCTGAGGCCTGTCTAAGGATGCAGATCAGTTGAGGTCTATTCAGGGTTGCAGATGAGGTGAGGATTGTCCAGGGGTGCAGAGGAGGTGAGGCCTGTATTGGAGAGTGTAGTGGAAGAGAGGTCTGACCAGGGGTACAAAGAAAGTGAGGCCTGTGTCTAAGAGTGCAGTGGGGGATAGGCTTCATGAAGTCTAGTCCACTGCACTCTTAGACACAGGCCTCACCACCTATGCTCCCCAGGAAAGGCCTCTCTTCCACTACAGTCTTGAACCTCCTCTATACCTCTGGACATGCCTCACCTCATCTGCACAATCTACTTCCTAATCTGAGGTAACACAGGTGACATCATTGTGAAAGGTTCAAATATATTTATTTAATCATGCAGACACTATTTATTCCTTCTCAAAAATCTAAAAGCCATTGATTTTCCTCAAAATCGTTTTTTAAATAACATTTTAGACACAGAGCGCAGGTCCTATGTACAACCATTCAGTATCCATGAGTGCAGTGGAGAGGACTGACCTCCTCTGACCCTTGGACAAGCCTTACCTCATCTGTGTCCTCTGGACAGGCCTCAATGTATTGGGTATAATTGATGGTAACTGGGTGCAGATGAGGTGACGCGTGTCCAGGGGTGTAAATAAGCTGAGGCCTGTCTAAGGATGCAGATGAGTTGAGGTCTATTCAGGGTTGCAGATGAGGTGAGGATTGTCCAGGGGTGCAGAGGAGGTGAGGCCTGTATTGAAGAGTGTAGTGGAAGAGAGGTTTGTCCAGGGGTACAATTGAGGTGAGGCCTGTGTCTAAGACTGTAGTTCGATTTATACATTGAACCATTTGCCCAGTGTTTAAGAGAGAATGTTAACATCAGATCGTTCATGTATAAGGGGTGGGAGAGAAAGGTGGCTCTATATGCTGATGATATTCTGGTATATACTTCAGAGGTACACAATGCGTTCTCAGCAGTTTTAAAGCTGGCCTCGGAGTTTGGAGAAATCTCTGGGTACGAGATCAACCCTGAAAAAACAGAGATGCTGATATGGAACATAGATCAGATTCCAGCAGATATCATGATACGCCCAGGGAATATGATGAGATACCTGGGTATTAACATCATCAAAGATATCAATCAGATCGCCAAGATAAACTTTGTAGCTGTAGCTAAGGAATGCCGCAAACTATTAATGTCATGGGCACAACTTCCTATATAATTTTTAGGAAGGGTTAATTTAATTAAAATGTCCATTTTACCCAAGGTATCTTTTCTTTTCAACACAATTCCGCTATATTTTGATCCCTTATTAATAAACAAACTACAATCTGATAATAACTCCTTTATTTGGAGTAACCACCTTTCGAGGATCTCCTAGAAAAAGCTTAGGAGGTGCAGAGAAAAAGGTGGAATCGCGGCCCCAGACTTCCAAATATATGCATGGGCATTTCAGCTATCACATGCCAGAGTGCTTCTTAAAAATCCATCAGGGTATGGGGCTGGTTTGTTGTATTCCACCCTTCTCACAGGAGAAGGTGTTAGCCATTCAGGGTTTTTGTTTAAGTTCGGGGACCCCAAGTTTTAAAAAAAAATTAAGTTGAAGATTTTGCAAGGTATGGCCAAAATGTGGGCACAGATAACTAAAACCATTAAGGTAGGGTATTACAACTGCAGGACCTCGCTTTGGGACCTCCCTGAGACTCCAGCTTGGTTGAGAGACAGTCTAGCGATACCGATTAAGGGAGCTGGGTTGGCTGTTTGGGGTGATTTGTTCACAGAAGGAGAGTTGCTCCCGTGGGAGTGTCTTAGAAACAACATTGATTCAGAAAAGGGGGTGGTGATGAACAGAGTGCCTGAATTAAGCAGACCACTCTTACCCAGTCCAAAGATCAGGGCTTGATCCATCACCGTTTTTTAGCTCACTGCACCATCCCAGCTCAGAACTTGGCTATATGCAAATTAGTCTGTTCCTGTCCCAGTGCATGATGGGAACAGGGCAAACCAAACTACCAAGCCAATTCTTATACTGGGAAGGAAACAAGCTACCGGGGACCGGTTTCTGGCATTTCAGCCTCGTCCGCCCGGCTTGCTTGAATCCTGATGGTGCAATGAGCAAGGGACTCACATCTGAGTATACCCTTCCACGCTTATGGTGGACAAAATGATTCAGAAAAGGGGGTGGTGATGAACAGAGTGCCTGAATTAAGCAGACCACTCTTACCCAGTCCAAAGATCAGGGCTTGATCCATCACCGTTTTTTAGCTCACTGCACCATCCCAGCTCAGAACTTGGCTATATGCAAATTAGTCTGTTCCTGTCCCAGTGCATGATGGGAACAGGGCAAACCAAACTACCAATCCAATTCTTATACTGGGAAGGAAACAAGCTACCGGGGACCGGTTTCTGAATTCTTATACTGGGAAGGAAACAAGCTACCGGGGACCGGTTTCTAGTTCTTATACTGGGAAGGAAACAAGCTACCGGGGACCGGTTTCTATTCTTATACTGGGAAGGAAACAAGCTACCGGGAAACAACATTGGCATCAACTTCGCTAGATTTAAATATATGCAAATAGCTAGCTTGTCCCACGCATATGCTTCTCGTACAACGCGTGGAAATTAATTCCCCATAGGAGGTTACAGCCAACTAATATCATCCTTGGTCGATAAACCTCCCGCTAAAAAGGAAATTTCAACATGGTACAACCTGATTATGGAGGAAAGGGATGGAGCCTTCACATTACCAGAGGACCTTTGGTCATCAACCATAACGGGCTGTAATCTACAAGTGCTTTGGAGCTTATCCTGTGGTATGTTGTGGGATGTAGTGAAACCATCTTGGCTCCGTAGAAATCACATCTTTACTATCCACAGGGCCTACTACTCTCCATTAAGACTTTCGAAATTTACGCAGGGGAGCCAGGTAGCACTCACTTTCCACCAATCTCTCAAAATGAATTCTCCTTGCTTCTTCTCAAGGTTAGCTCAGGTTCCCCTAATGACTGCTGCCCCCCTCAGATCCTTGGAGAGGCTTTCCTAGCATGCCCTGGCCCCCCATTAGCCTTGCTTAACAACTCTCTTGCTGGGGAGGTCCCTCGTTCCTTCAAACAGGCAGCTGTCATACCCATCCTTAAAAAAACTAATGCTGATCCTACCATTCTAAGTAACTATCATCCTATTTCCCTCCTTCCCTACCTGGGCAAAATTCTGGAGACCTACGTCACCCGCTGCTTGAGTACCTTCATCGAGAAGTCATCCTTCCTGGATGCCCAACAAGCTGGCTTCAGACCCCTCCACTCCACCGAGGCGGTCATAGTGGCCGTCATGGATGCCTTGAGGAAAGGTGCCGACAATAACATCTTTCAGGCCCTTGTCCTCTTGGACCTGTCGGCTGCTTTTGACACGGTCGATCACACTATTTTGATCGACCGTGTCAACAATGCCGGCATCCAGGGGGTGGCCCTCGACTGGCTCAGGTCTTTTCTGAGCCACCGGACTCAAGCAGTTCACCTATCTACCTTTTCTGCGCCCTACTCACCTCTCACCTGCGGGGTCCCTCAGGGCTCCGCGCTCTCACCCTTACTGTTTAATTTGTACCTAAAGCCCCTTCTTGTTTCCCTCTGTAATTCTCCGGTCACTATTTTCAACTACGCAGACGATCTTCAGTTAATTTTCCCCATTGACTCTCTTCCTTCCTCCCGCTCTAACTTTCAATACACTATGCTCAACATCACTGAGTGGATGCTCCACAGCCAGTTAAAACTGAACCCCACAAAAACGGAGCTGGTACTTGTAGGGGGCTCCACTAATCCGTGGAATTCCACCTTTTGGCCCTCTTCCCTGGGGATTCCAGCTAGCCCGGTCAGCACTGTGAAGAGTCTGGGGGTGGTCATCTCTGAGGACCTCTCTATGAGGCCTCAAATTAACTCAGTTACCTCATCCTGTTTTTTCCATCTAAGGCGGATTCGTAAAATCAGCAGGTTCCTCACTAGAGATGCCCCAACTCTAGTCATCTTAGCACTGATCACTTCCAGACTCGACTATGCCAACACGTTGTATGCCGGAATTCCTTCAATCCATCTCCACCGGCTACAACTTGTCCAGAACCAGGCAGCCCGCCTGATTTTCCGCCAGCCAAAATATCAGCATGTCACCCCTCTTCTGCGTAGCCTTCACTGGCTCCCCATCACTAAACGCTGCACCTTTAAACTGGGCTGCATTACTTTCAAAGCCCTATCTGACCTAGCCCCTGCATTCATTTCGTCCTGCCTGACACGGTATGTTCCTCACAGAGACCTTCGTTCTGCAACTCTTAATCTCCTTGTCATTCCCAAAACCAGACGCAAAAAGCATGGTGGTCTGAGTTTCTCTGCTATGGCCCCCACCACCTGGAATTCCCTTCCAACTGCACTCCGCCTCTGTCCCAACTACGATCACCTTCGCAGACTGTTAAAGACCTACTTGTTTCTGTCAGCATTTCAGTAACTCCTCCACCCCAGCTGCCGTTATGTCAAGAGCATTTACAACAAGGGGTGGTGATGGACAGAGTCTCTGAATTAAGCAGAATACTCTTACCCAGTCAAGAGATCTGGGCTAGATCCAACACCGTTTTTTAGCTCATTGCACCATCCCAGTTTCAGAACCTGGCTGTATGCAAATTAGTCTGTCCCTGGCCCAGTGCATCATGGGAACAGGGCAGACCAGACTACAAAAGCCAATTCTTACACTGGGAAGGAAACAAGCTTCCGGGGACCGGTTTCTGGCATTACAGCCGTCTTCGGCCCGGCTTGCTTGAATCCTGATGGTGCAATGAGCAAGGGACTCACATCTGAGTATACCCTTCCACGCTTAGGGTGGACAAAAATATTTACAACAAGGGGTGGTGATGGACAGAGTCTCTGAATTAAGCAGAATACTCTTACCCAGTCAAGAGATCTGGGCTAGATCAAACACCGTTTTTTAGCTCATTGCACCATCCCAGTTTCAGAACCTGGCTGTATGCAAATTAGTCTGTCCCTGGCCCAGTGCATCATGGGAACAGGGCAGACCAGACTACAAAAGCCAATTCTTACACTGGGAAGGAAACAAGCTTCCGGGGACCGGTTTCTGGCATTACAGCCGTCTTCGGCCCGGCTTGCTTGAATCCTGATGGTGCAATGAGCAAGGGACTCACATCTGAGTATACCCTTCCACGCTTAGGGTGGACAAAAATATTTACAACAAGGGGTGGTGATGGACAGAGTCTCTGAATTAAGCAGAATACTCTTACCCAGTCAAGAGATCTGGGCTAGATCCAACACCGTTTTTTAGCTCATTGCACCATCCCAGTTTCAGAACCTGGCTGTATGCAAATTAGTCTGTCCCTGGCACAGTGCATCATGGGAACAGGGCAGACCAGACTACAAAAGCCAATTCTTACACTGGGAAGGAAACAAGCTTCCGGGGACCGGTTTCTGGCATTACAGCCGTCTTCGGCCCGGCTTGCTTGAATCCTGATGGTGCAATGAGCAAGGGACTCACATCTGAGTATACCCTTCCACGCTTAGGGTGGACAAAAATATTTACAACAAGGGGTGGTGATGGACAGAGTCTCTGAATTAAGCAGAATACTCTTACCCAGTCAAGAGATCTGGGCTAGATCCAACACCGTTTTTTAGCTCATTGCACCATCCCAGTTTCAGAACCTGGCTGTATGCAAATTAGTCTGTCCCTGGCCCAGTGCATCATGGGAACAGGGCAGACCAGACTACAAACGCCAATTCTTACACTGGGAAGGAAACAAGCTTCCGGGGACCGGTTTCTGGCATTACAGCCGTCATCGGCCCGGCTTGCTTGAATCCTGATGGTGCAATGAGCAAGGGACTCACATCTGAGTAAACCCTTCCACGCTTAGGGTGGACAAAAATATTTACAACAGGCAGGGTATACTCAGACATGAGTCCCTTTCTCACTGCTCCATCAGGATTCAAGCAAGCCGGGCCGAAGAGGCTGAAATGCCAGAAACCGGTCCCCGTTAGCTTGTCTCCTTTCTGGTGAAGAATTGGCTTGGTAGTTTGGTCTGCCCTGTTCCCATGATGCACTGGGCCAGGGACAGACTAATTTGCATATAGCCAGGTTCTGAGCTGGGATGGGGCAGTGAGATAAATAACGGTGATGGATCAAGCCCTGATCTTTGGACTGGGTAAGAGTGGTCTGCTTAATTCAGACACTCTGTTCATCACCACCCCCTTTTCTGAATCGTTTTTGGCCACTATAGGTGTGGCAGGGTATACTCAGACATGAGTCCCTTTCTCACTGCTCCATCAGGATTCAAGCAAGCCGGGCCGAAGAGGCTGAAATGCCAGAAACCGGTCCCCGGTAGCTTGTCTCCTTTCTGGTGAAGAATTGGCTTGGTAGTTTGGTCTGCCCTGTTCCCATGATGCACTGGGCCAGGGACAGACTAATTTGCATATAGCCAGGTTCTGAGCTGGGATGGGGAAGTGCGATAAATAACGGTGATGGATCAAGCCCTGATCTTTGGACTGGGTAAGAGTGGTCTGCTTAATTCAGACACTCTGTTCATCACCACCCCCTTTTCTGAATCGTTTTTGGCCACTATAGGTGTGGCAGGGTATACTCAGACATGAGTCCCTTTCTCACTGCTCCATCAGGATTCAAGCAAGCCGGGCCGAAGAGGCTGAAATGCCAGAAACCGGTCCCCGGTAGCTTGTCTCCTTTCTGGTGAAGAATTGGCTTGGTAGTTTGGTCTGCCCTGTTCCCATGATGCACTGGGCCAGGGACAGACTAATTTGCATATAGCCAGGTTCTGAGCTGGGATGGGGCAGTGAGATAAATAACGGTGATGGATCAAGCCCTGATCTTTGGACTGGGTAAGAGTGGTCTGCTTAATTCAGACACTCTGTTCATCACCACCCCCTTTTCTGAATCGTTTTTGGCCACTATAGGTGTGGCAGGGTATACTCAGACATGAGTCCCTTTCTCACTGCTCCATCAGGATTCAAGCAAGCCGGGCCGAAGAGGCTGAAATGCCAGAAACCGGTCCCCGGTAGCTTGTCTCCTTTCTGGTGAAGAATTGGCTTGGTAGTTTGGTCTGCCCTGTTCCCATGATGCACTGGGCCAGGGACAGACTAATTTGCATATAGCCAGGTTCTGAGCTGGGATGGGGCAGTGAGATAAATAACGGTGATGGATCAAGCCCTGATCTTTGGACTGGGTAAGAGTGGTCTGCTTAATTCAGACACTCTGTTCATCACCACCCCCTTTTCTGAATCGTTTTTGGCCACTATAGGTGTGACAGGGTATACTCAGACATGAGTCCCTTTCTCACTGCTCCATCAGGATTCAAGCAAGCCGGGCCGAAGAGGCTGAAATGCCAGAAACCGGTCCCCGGTAGCTTGTCTCCTTTCTGGTGAAGAATTGGCTTGGTAGTTTGGTCTGCCCTGTTCCCATGATGCACTGGGCCAGGGACAGACTAATTTGCATATAGCCAGGTTCTGAGCTGGGATGGGGCAGTGAGATAAATAACGGTGATGGATCAAGCCCTGATCTTTGGACTGGGTAAGAGTGGTCTGCTTAATTCAGACACTCTGTTCATCACCACCCCCTTTTCTGAATCGTTTTTGGCCACTATAGGTGTGGCAGGGTATACTCAGACATGAGTCCCTTTCTCACTGCTCCATCAGGATTCAAGCAAGCCGGGCCGAAGAGGCTGAAATGCCAGAAACCGGTCCCCGGTAGCTTGTCTCCTTTCTGGTGAAGAATTGGCTTGGTAGTTTGGTCTGCCCTGTTCCCATGATGCACTGGGCCAGGGACAGACTAATTTGCATAAAGCCAGGTTCTGAGCTGGGATGGGGCAGTGAGATAAATAACGGTGATGGATCAAGCCCTGATCTTTGGACTGGGTAAGAGTGGTCTGCTTAATTCAGACACTCTGTTCATCACCACCCCCTTTTCTGAATCGTTTTTGGCCACTATAGGTGCGGCAGGGTATACTCAGACATGAGTCCCTTTCTCACTGCTCCATCAGGATTCAAGCAAGCCGGGCCGAAGAGGCTGAAATGCCAGAAACCGGTCCCCGGTAGCTTGTCTCCTTTCTGGTGAAGAATTGGCTTGGTAGTTTGGTCTGCCCTGTTCCCATGATGCACTGGGCCAGGGACAGACTAATTTGCATATAGCCAGGTTCTGAGCTGGGATGGGGCAGTGAGATAAATAACGGTGATGGATCAAGCCCTGATATTTGGACTGGGTAAGAGTGGTCTGCTTAATTCAGACACTCTGTTCATCACCACCCCCTTTTCTGAATCGTTATGTCAAGAGCGCCATGAAACCGTTGGTGAACGTGCGCGGTACAAATATTTTTAACGTAACGTAACGTAACGTAGCATGCCCTAAATGTGGTGAGGTAGCTGCTTCGGATTGTCACATGTTTTTTGAGTGTCCTGTTTTGTCAACTTTTTGGGAGGACATAAAAATAACTTTGTCTCTATCCTTGAACTCGAACATAACCCTCGATCTCCCACTGATCATCTTTGGTATATTGGAGGGTCTCCATAGCTCAGAGAAGAAGCTAGTTTTCTATTCTATCTTACTTGCCAGGAGGGAGATATGTAGAAGATGGAAAGACTCTTTGCCTCCTACAATAGAAGATTGGTACTCCTCGATTCTAACTGTCTCCAGATTAGACCTTGGTAGATCTAGTAATTTAAACAAAAAGGCATTCTGGTATCTACTAAATTGGGCACATTAAATGACCGGGTTTTTTTTTTTTTTTTTTTTTTGTTTTTCCGGGTCCAGTGATTAAGCCACTTGGTTAGACTCCAGGGCCAGATATCTTTGTGGATACTTCCACTTCTTTAATGGTTGGTTTCCGGTTGGTGAAATAAAGTTGTTTGAGAAAGGGGAGCTGAGGGTTAAGTATTGAAAGTTAAAGTCGAACCCTACCAGCTAAAATATCTGCTGAGACAGCACCCCGCTCGTACACCACTCGACTTCATCATGGAAGCAAATCATTGTGGCAAATGAGGACAAAAAAAAAAGACAGCAGTGGGGGATAGGCTTCATGAAGTCTAGTCCACTACACTCTAAGACACAGGCTCACCACCTATGCTTCCCAGGAAAGGCCTCTCTCCCACTACAGTCTTGAACACAGGCCTCACCTCCTCTGTACCTCTGGACATGCCTCACCTCATCTGTACAATCTACTTCCTAATCTGAGGTAACACAGGTGACATCATTGTGAAAGGTTCAAATATATTTATTTAATCATGCAGACACTATTTATTCCTTCTCAAAAATCTAAAAGCCATTGATTTTCCTCAAAATCGTTTTTCAAATCACATTTAAGAAACACAGCACATGTCCTATGTACAAGCATTCAATTTCACTACAGAAACCTCACTATTTCACAAAATACAAATCCTCTATCTTGCAAATGTTGATACCAGGCATTATTAAAAAAAAATGACACAAACCAACAGCAAAGAAGCTCAATGTGCTTCCTAGTATGAGGTAACACAGGTGATATCATTGTAAAAGGTTCAAATGTATTTCTTTAATCATGCAGACACTATTTATTCCTTCTCAAAAATGTAAAAGCCATTAATTTTTCCCCAAAATCGTTGTTCACATCACATTTAAGAAACACAGCACAGGTCCTATGTACAAGCATTCAATTTCATACTGAAACCTCACTATTTCACAAAATACAAATCCTCAATCTTGCAAATGTTGATACCAAACATTATCAAAAAACATGGCACAAACCAACAGCAAAGAAGCCCAATGTGCTTCCTAGTATGAGGTAACACAGGTTACATCATTGTAAAAGGTTCACATGTATTTGTTTAGTCATGCAGACACTATTTATTCCTTCTCAAAAATGTAAAAGCCATTCATTTTCCATAAAATTGTTTTTCACATCACATTTAAGAAACACAGCACAGGCAGGTCCTATGTACAAGCATTCAATTCAACTACTGAAACATCACTATTTCACAAAATACAAATCCTCCATCTTGCAAATGTTGATACCAAGCATTATCAAAAAACATGTCACAAACCAATAGCAAACAAGCTCAATGTGCTTCCTAGTATGAGGTAACACAGGTGACATAATTGTAAAAGGTTCAAATGTATTTCTTTAATCATGCACACACTATTTATTCCTTCTCAAAAATGTAAAAGCCATTAATTTTCCCCAAAATCGTTTTTCACATCACATTTAAGAAACACAGCACAGGTCCTATGTACAAGCATTCAATTTCACTACTGAAACCTCACTATTTCACAAAATACAAATCCTCTATCTTGCAAATGTTGATACCAAGCATTATCAAAAAACATGACACAAACCAACAGCAAAGAAGCTCAATGTGCTTCCTAGTATGAGGTAACACAGGTGACATCATTGTAAAAGGTTCAAATGTATTTCTTTAATCATGCAGACACTATTTATTCCTTCTCAAAAATTTAAAAGCCATTCATTTTCCCCAAAATCGTTTTTCACATCACATTTAAGAAACACAGCACAGGTCATATGTACAAGCATTCAATTTCACTACTGAAACCTCACTATTTTACAAAATACAAATCCTCTATCTTGCAAATGTTGATACCAAGCATTATCAAAAAACATGACACAAACCAACAGCAAAGAACCTCAATGTGCTTCCTAGTATGAGGTAACACAGGTGACATCATTGTAAAAGGTTCAAATGTATTTCTTTAATCATGCAGACACTATTTATTCCTTCTCAAAAATGTAAAAGCCATTAATTTCCCCCAAAATCGTTTTTCACATCACATTTAAGAAACACAGCACAGGTCCTATGTACAAGCATTCAATTCAACTACTGAAACCTCACTATTTCACAAAATACAAATCCTCTATCTTGCAAATGTTGATACCGAGCATTATCAAAAAACATGACACAAACCAATAGCAAAGAAGCTCAAAGTGCTTCCTAGTATGAGGTAACACAGGTGACATCATTGTAAAAGGTTCAAATGTATTTCTTTAATCATGCAGACACTATTTATTCCTTCTCAAAAATGTAAAAGCCATTCATTTTCCCCAAAATCGTTTTTCACATCACATTTAAGAAACACAGCACAGGTACTATGTACAAGCATTCAATTTCACTACTGAAATTCAACCATTATCAAAAAACATGACACAAACCAACAGCAAAGAAACTCAATGTGCTTCCTACTCTGAGTTAACACAGGTAACATCATTGTGAAAGGGTCAAATTTATTTCTTTAAGCATGCAGACACAATTTTTCCTTCTCAAAAATGTAAAAGCCATTCATTTTCCCCAAAATCTTTTTGACATCACATTTAAGAAACACAGCACAGGTCCTATGTACAAGCATTCCATGTCACTACTGAAACTTCACAATTTTACAAGATACAATTCCTCTATGTAAAGAAACTCAATGTGCTTCCTACTCTGAATTAACACAGGTAACATCATTGTGAAAGGGTCACATTTATTTCTTTAAGCATGCAGACACTATTTATTCCTTCTCAAAAATGTAAAAGCCATTCATTTTCCCCAAAATCGTTTTTAACATCACATTTAAGAAACACAGCACAGGTCCTATGTACAAGCATTCCATGTCACTACTGAAACTTCACAATTTTACAAAATACAATTCCTCTATGCAGTAAAAACTTTTTACCAAGCATTATCAAAAAACATGACACAAAACAACATTAAAAAACCACAATTTGCTTTCAAATCTTCTCCATGGAGTATACAAGTCTCTATCTATAATAAATATTAAATGAATCATTACTCACCTTTACAAATGCTTTAGGAGATTGAGAACACTGCCAGACACACACACCAATATTTTTTTAGCATAGCAAAATGTATGTACTCAGGCACTGCAACCATGAATGGCACAGAGAACCTCTAATTCTACACACATATTCCTCATGGTAACCAATCAAAACTCTTCCCTCTCTATTTTCAAAGCAACACCCTCCCCCCCTCAGCCCTTTCTACCTGTTACCATAGCAACTCCCTCCTCACTGAGCTCTCAGGTTTAAAAGTTTATTCTACAATGTTGCAATTGAACTTAGCAAGGATGTTTGACCTCTTAATACACCAGCTTATCCAGTGCAATGTTTCTTTAAATGACTTTTTCTTAACCATTCAAATTGCTTCTTTCACAAAACAGAACCATGCACCCTAACTTTCAGTTTTCAAATATCTGAATCCACCAATCATTGCTTGTGATTCAAGAGCACTGAAACTCCACAGTTTTTTTTTGCGAACTCCTACTGTTCCAACTGCCATTTCATTCCCACACTTCATCTGACTGCACCAGAACCTCCTCTTACCATGTATTCTGTCTGGATTATTGGACATAGCTACATCCACTGGGCTCAAAGGTATGCAGCTTCCAGAAATCTTCACAACCTTGATTTACCAAATGTGAACATCAAATGGATTGGCCAGAGAGGATTGAGATGTCATCAATTGATACCATTGGTGAAAACCTTTTTGCATCTGCCACACCCTCGCCTCATAATTCTGCACTGTGGTGGAAATGACTTAGGCACTTTGACTGGGGTAGGTCTGGAAATGCTTTTAAAGGACACCTTTGAGCAATTGATGGCACTTTTTCCTCAAACTGCCTTTGTATTTTCCAATATATGCCAAAGACAGAAATGGAAGTGGTCCAACCAATATTGTTCACAATTTGAGAAAGCACGGAAACATGTGAATAAATCTGTTTCTGCTTACATGAGAGACTATGGAATGGGTTCAATATACAACAATAACTTGCGTTACAACATGCAAGATACCTACAGAGGAGATGGTGTGCACTTCTCAGATGAGGGGAATAGAATATTCCTCCTGAATATAAGACTGTGCATTGGAACCTACTTGTAGGTACCTAAATCAGCCACAGAACCCAAAAGATATTTTCAGGGCTACCCTACCTCTGATCACTCAAAATGATTATTTTTCTCTAACTTTTTTCACTGTTTTTCACCAAAGTACGCTCCCCGGTACGCTCCCCAGTACGCGTACCGGGCGCTTCCCCCGCGAAAAATAAAAAAAAAAAGGTTTTTTTTGGGCCTATATGGGCCTCCTAAGCCCCCCTCAGAAAACCTAGGGGGTCAGGGGGTGTGTACCGTGCCCCCTTTTACCCATTCCCAACGTTGTTTGTCCTCCATCTTGTGTCTCAAATCTACCGAAACACAAGATGGAGGACTCCTGTAGCGCTGCCGGTACGCGTACCTGGGCGCGCACCGGTAAGCGCCCTAAATTTTTTTTAGAAGTCAATATACTTAAAAACCACTGGACAGACTTTCACCATATATAGAATAGGCCCTACTACATAGCAGTCCCTACCATTATCCCAAATTTCGTGGAATTCCATTGACCCATTTGGGCTGTAGCCCTGTCTACATATCCTGAGGTAAATTACATGACTAAAACACATATGAAAGTGTTAGAATTTGCAACCAATGAAAATGTTACTTTCATTTTGTATTCTCATGTGCTGACATTTCATTGGTTATGAACATGAATATATATAAAAAATGAGAGGGAAACACGGCATTTTTGAGTACTACTACCTGAGGTACATTTATAAAGGATTTCCTCTGAAAACATCAACTCCTTTCTGAAAGGTAATTTGTTAATTTGTAAGGGGAACTATGTTCTGCACTTTAAGTTAAATTGGAAAAACATTTTCTGATAGTTTTTTACTGTCCCTCTGTTATAGTTATAGATTCAGATAGGCTTCTCTGTTGTAGTTATGGATTGATTTAGGCTTCTCTAGTATAATTATGAATTTACTTAGACTTCTTCACATGCACTTTTTTATATTTCTACTTCCTGCCTGATAACATACACTGACTGCCCAAAGATAACTTCACTGGTAAAAACTCTGAAGTACCTGTCTGAACTTAAACCCAACAGTGCCCTAACTCTACCAATATAGTTATTTTTATGCAATTTACAACCAATAAAATGGAAGGTAAAGAGGAGACCAATACAATTTCTTTTGAAGTTATGCATAACCACATTCTTAACGAAGACTTTGATTTCATGGATGAGTCTGGGGATCAAGAACTAATAAACTGTCTTGAAGCAATGGAATCATGCAATGAAATTGTGGAGGAGATTCCAGATAAATCTGATGTTAGAAGTTTTAATAGAGTATGAAAAATCTCAACAATACATTTTTATTTAATAATTAAAAATTGTTTCAGACATTATACATTTTTATATGTAATTCTTATGTAAATCTTGAAGTCGAACCAAACAGATTATATTATAAAGTGAGACTTATACTATACTGTGCAATTTTTTGGAGTTACATAGTAAGTTTGCTCATATTTACTTCCTTTCTCCCACTATATTATCTCCAAAGTGTATTTGACATCTGTTGTTCATCTCCTGCCTCCTTTCTCTCACTGTCTGTCTCTAATCCACGATATCACCGCCAATTTTATGTAAATTTAGAAGAGATTAAATGTAATACTGGAAAACATCATAAGGGAGCAGGATAGACTACCTATGATCCCCTAGACCTTCTCAGGGTGCGCTTAAAGGATCTGTTTCTACTTTCCTGACAGACTATGCTATGGATTCCATATACCACAATAACTTCTGTAACAACATGCAAATTATCTACAAAGGAGACTGTCTACATTGAATTTAAAACTCTGCATTGGTACCTACATGTTCGTACTTAAATCACCCACAGAACACAACAAATCTATTCACAGCTACCCTACCTCTAAGCACTTTCAATTATTATTTTACTGTTTCACTGGGTTTTCCCCTTGGTACGCTCCCTGGTACGCTCCCCGGTGGGCGTACCGGGAGCTCCCCCCGTGAAAATCGTTTTTTTTTTTTTTTTTGCCCCGCGGGGCCCTTTTATGGCCCCCACATCAAACCTAGGGGGTCAGGGGGGGTCTACCCTGCCCCCTTATGGTCATTTCCCCCTTTGTTTTTGCCACCTCTTGTGTCTCAATCCTACCGAGACACAAGATGGCGGCCGCTCCGGACTGTTTGGAATGTTCACAGACACCCGAAAGCCAATCAGCTTTCCGCTCGCATACTCACGTAGCGCGCTGGTGCGCGCCCCGGTGCGCGTACCGGGGCGCGCTTATAGATATATATATTTTTGGGAAATTAAATTACTCAAAATCCTCTGGAGCACATATCTTGAGACATAGCAAAGGCACATCGGGCTACCAGTCGCTACAATTTTGCCAAGTTTGGTGGAAATCCATTCAGCCGTTCGAGCTAAAAGTGAGTCCAACCGCCCTCTGGAAATTAACATGGGGAAAAAACATTTTGGGACCCCCTTTTATCTCGGCCCCCGCTTGACGAATCCCCCCCAAACTTTCAGGAAAGGAGCGGAGCGCAGCGAGGCAACTTTGAGGAAAATTACAGGCAGATCCCTCAATCTGCGCCAAAGTTATTCCCAATAGAATGTTGCGGATTTCCTATGGAAAACAATCCTAACTATAACTACCTACTGGCGACCGCCAGTAGGTAATATATATATATATATATATATATATATATATATATATATATATATATATATTATTTTTTTTCTAAAAACTGGAACCTTGTACAAGGGGATCCAGTGATTGGTGACCTAGTAAAGAACAGACCAGAGATCACCTTCAGGAAGTCACCCTCGTTAGGCAGTGCGATTGTCAGCAATACTTTGGACGTTCCCAAGAAATGGTGGGAACGTATTACAGGATTTAAGAAATGCCAGATTTGCAAGGCCTGTAAGCACGCCATTAATAAAACCCATTATTTAAGTCCCTTTCAAGATAAACCGATTGCTATTAAACAAAAGCTGGGGTGTAAAACTGAATTCGTGGTGTATATATTACTGTGCCCTTGTGGCTTACAGTATGTTGGGAGTACTCGTCTTCCTGCCCACAAGCGCATCCTACAGCATTTGCGTGCAATCTCAGGGAAGGATCAGTCCTATCCAGTAGCGAGACATTTTGAGAAATGCCATCAGAGTAATCCAGACTTGCTGCAATATTATCTGGTGGACTCTGTCCTACCATTGAGGAGGGGAGGAGACAGAGATGGCAAATTGCGTCTCTTGGAAACACGGTATATCCTCGAACTCAATAGCAAGCAGCCTGGGTGACTTAATTGCAGTGAAGATCTTTACACATGCTTATGACTCTGTGGGGAGATGTATAATGCACCCTGCTGGCGTAAATGTATTTGATGAGCTGTGGGGTTTTTCTTGTATAAACTCATTCGACAGCCTGCAGATTAATGAAATTTTTATGAGTAACAATTTAATTTTTACTGCACGGTCACTTTAAGTTACGTTTATATTGACGACCCCCAAGGAAGTAACAAGTAATAAGTATACAGGATACAGATCTGTCTATTGATGGTGAATATTGCCATTACCCACTGGGGTATAACTTGCATTAAATTGTCACATATTTTCAATTCCCAATTACTGCACTAATAGTTATGAATAGCAAAATCCTAGTTTTAAGAAAAACTCAAATGTATGTAAAGTTATTTCTGGGATTCAACAGGCTTGCTCTATGGTTTCTTACTAATGACATTTATTGTAAATAACATTTAGTTATTTATTTATTGTATAAGGATTTTTTCTTAAAGAACTACTTTTTTTAGAATTATTCTGAGATTTTATATACATGCTTGCCTCTTTTTTTGCACATAACATTATAACAACGGCAGTGAATATATGTACATAGTATGTTGATATGATATGATTCGAGCGGATAGCTCGGGATATAAACATCGCAATAGCAGGGCACTGTGCCCTTTATTACAAATTGGTGAATATCACTTTAATTTAAAAAGGATGTACTATTGATCATGTGACCATCTACACTATTTATGTTACTTCCTTTCTTCTCTACATGACATGTGATCAAGCCTCGGCTGAGGTGAAACGCGTCATGGCGACTGGTGGGCTGTTATTCTTCACGAATAAAGAGCACTGAAACGAGAGCACGGAGTTTGTGGCTTTACTCAATTTTCATTTTCAGCGTGAGCTCAAGCTGGGTTGATTTCGGACTTTTGGAATATATATATATATATATGTGTGTGTGTGTGTATATATATATATATATACATATATCTATATATTCACTGAAAAAACCATAGGTTATACACCATATATAGTTAGGAATTAGCATTTACAAAACCTTATTTTACTCACACAAAACCATTGAAATTCGCATATATAGTTAGTTGGACTAACTATATATCGCGCACCCGCAATCCACTGCTGATCATGTCACATATTACATCATTCATGACATGGTCAGTGACATCACTGATGACATCACTGATGACATCTCAAGTGACATCACTGATGACATCACTGATGACATCTCAAATTACATCACTGATGACATTACTGATGACATCTCAAATGACATCACTGATGACATCACTGATGACTACATCCAATGACTGTATGTTTCTGTAAAGTTAAAATATGTCTTACATATTGAAGAATGAGTGGATTTATAAGTGTCTGGATGAAGGATTTAGTAGGTGCATGACTGACTGTATGAGTGAGTGATTAAATGTGTCTCACTGAGTGCATGGGTTAATGACTAAACTGTCTTAATTTGTGCCTCATTATGTCTGTTGTTCTGTAAACTGCTGCATGTGTTAATCATTAGCTATATGATTAACTATATGGGTTATTGATTGGTTGCCCAAGTAAGGTTGCCCAAGGCATGTGCTTTGGCATCCTTAGGATGCTGCGGAGGTTCCTTCCTCTGTTATCCGTGGAGCATAGGACGCTGACAGTTCAGGCTCTGATTGGGTCCAGGTTGGATTATTCCAACATTCTTTACCTGGGCCTTCCAGAGTACTTGCTGCAGCGGCTTCAAGTGGTGCAGAACGCCGCGGCCAGGGCAATCTTCGGCCTTAGTAGGCGCTCCAGTGCCTCGGGCCTGTTGGCAACTTTACATTGGTTGCCCATCCGCAAGAGGATCGCCTTTAAGGCGCTGACTTTGGCCTATAAAGCTCTGCACAAGGGGGGAGCTAAGTACCTCCAAAAGAGACTGGTCTTTTACCATCTGACCAGATCTCTGAGGTCGGAATCCCTGCACCTGGCTGTTGTCCCTCGGGTAAAGAAAACGCGCCTTGGCGGCCGCTCTTTTGGATTGCTGGCATCTCAGCTATGGAACTCTTTGCCACTGGCCCTGCGGGGAGCCACTAGCTTGCTGGCTTTTAGGAAAGGCCTTAAAACGTGGCTGTTTACTCAGTAGCCGGTCTCTCTCGAATCCTTGGATCACTTCTCTTTTAGTCTTTTATTTTGGTGTTATGTTATTATGTTGCAGCTTTTCTTTCTCCAATAAAAGCGCCGGGACACTCTTTTTGAGTAGCCGCGCGCTATAAAAATGATTAATTAACATAACAAAAATGATTAATTAACATTTGTATGGGAGACTGAGAGTGTGTATGGGTGGCTGGGAGGTGTATGACTCTGTGCATAGATGTGTGAGCAGTTGATTCACTAGATGTATGGGTTCAAAAGTGCATGTGGAAACATCTGTATGGGCAGTTGACTGTGTGCATGAGTGTATTGGTGAGTGAATGGATATCTCAGTGCTACATGTCAAAGTAAGTACATATGTAAAACACAGTGCATGTGAGAGTTGACATATATAAATAAATGTGCATAACAGCCAGTGAATGTGTGAGTGGCTGTATGGATCATTGTGAACTTGTATCCAGGATTGTATAAGAGAGTAAATATGTGTTAGTATATGTTTGAATAAGTAAGGTGTGTATAACTGTAAAGTTGAGAAAATGGAGGTGTGATTGATTCTTTGCATGACTGACTAGGTGTGTGTGTAACTTCATGGATGAGTGACAGTCTGTGAGTGTCTGTTTACACTGAGTGTATCTAAGCTTATATTAGAGTCTAAAGAGGTTCATTGCATTATCACATGAATGATGTCATCAGTGATGTGATCAGTAATCTCAAATGAGATGTCATCAGTGATGTCATCAGTGATGTCATTTGAGATGTCATCAGTGATGTCATCAGTGATGTCATTTGAGATGTCATCAGTGATGTCATCAGTGATGTCACTGACCATGTCATGAATGATGTAATATGTGACATGATCAGCAGTGGATTGCGGGTGCGCGATATATAGTTAGTCCAACTAACTATATATGCGAATTTCAATGGTTTTGTGTGAGTAAAATAAGGTTTTGTAAATGCTAATTCCTAACTATATATGGTGTATAACCTATGGTTTTTTCAGTGAATTTTCAAGGTTTTGTAAATGCTAATTCCTAACTATATATGGTCTATAACCTATGGTTTTTTCAGTGAATTTCAATGTTTTTTTATAGCAAATATTAAAAGCTGTTAAATGTATTCTTTTTTTAAAGGAAAAATATATTTTATATGTATTTAATATAATTTTTTTATGTATATATATATATTTTTTTGTTTCGCTACCGGTCCGCGCACCGGGTAGCTTCCCGTTAGCTCAATTTGGTGCCGCGACCCGGTAAACGTTCAGTTAGCGCAACTACCGCGTTAGAAAACAACATCGTGACGCGTAAGCGCGACGTATCGCGTTGCCGCGTAATGCGTCTTATGACGCGCCGCGTTAGCGCACCCGGAAGTGCTCCGGAGCGCGAACTGAGGCGCGAAGCGCAGCTCCCCGGAAGCGATTCGGGGCGCGTCGCGTAAGCGCGACGTATCGCGTTGCCGCGTAATGCGTCTTATGACGCGCCGCATTCGCGCACTCGGAAGTGCTCCGGTGCGCGAACGAGGCGCGAAGCGCAGCTTACCGGAAGTGCTCCGGGCGCGGAGCGGGACGCGTAACGTAAGCGTAACAGGTCATGTGACCTGTAAATAACACTTTTTATTGGTTTAGAACTTTTTTTTTCCCAAATGATGAAAACCCCTCCTTCTTTCCTCACTCTGACTTTCATCTTTGTGAGAGTCTGTTTTTGCTTATTAAAATAATGGCATCTGTAGTAGCTGCAGCTGGTGGACCCCCACCACCACCACAACCACCTAGGAAGGAAGGACCACCTCCACAGTTCCTTCCCAACCCAGAGGAGGAAGAGGAAGAAGAAGAGGAAGAGGAAGTAGAGCCGAGGCAGTTTTTACGTGAAGAGCCCCGGAAATCCCACCACAAAGATAGTTTTATTTGCCAGTTTTTTCTTTTCCTCGAGGCCAAAAAAAGTGAATGCCCGACATGTAACATGCCTCATCTGTAAAGATGTTTTATCTAGAGGTACAGATAAAAAGTACAGTTATGGCAAATATACTATGCACCGTCATATGCAGAGGTGGCATCCACTGAATTACAGCGTTGCAGAGATGCGTCACCTCCAAGACAACCCACCAACTCCTGTGGCCAGTACATCGGCACAGGTAACTCTGTCGGGACCAGAGGCGAGGGAAACGGTCCCAAACATTCAACAGAATTTTGTGCACATGAAGATAGTGTGCCTTTATTGTGGTGACCTACTCTCATGTGCAAATATGAGTATTAATTTGATAAACAGAGCATTTGAAAACCACAAGTGCTCAAAACGCCCCAAAAAAAAAGTTTTTTTTTTGCTCCTGTTGAGCCCTTTCTAATGCCTGTTTTTCGTTGTTCCCCCTCAAAAAAAACAAAAAAAAATATAAAACTGTTCAAAAAATACAATAAAAGTAAAAAAATGTTCAGAAAAATAATAAAAAAATATAATACAACAAAAACAATAAAAAAAAGTTCTTTTCAGAACTACCTCCCATTTATAAAAAATTGCTAGAATGTTTAGCACTCCGGCAACCTCTATTTCTTTTGATTCGCTTCCCGGTTCGCGCGCCGGTACGCAAACCGGAAGCGAAACAGAATTTTTTTTTTTAAAAAAAGGAAGAGTGAGTATAAGAGAAGGAAACAGAGAGTAATGTTAAAAGAAAAACAGCTAGAGGGAGTAACACAGAGATACTGTTTAATAGATCTATTTACCAAAGAAAAGATGTAAGAGGGTATAATTGAGAAAAACAAAATAGATAAGGAAGTGAAAGAAAAAAAGGAGAGTAGAAGAATAATAAACAAGACTTTCTTGGAGAATGTGAGTGAATGTTCAAATGAAGAAGAAAAACAGTAAAGGATGTGGAATGAGAGGTAGGGATAGAACCGGACTAAAAGAACATAATAATGAACAAGTAGTGAAAGAGTGATGAGTCAGAGACAGTGAGAGTAATAGAGACGGAGTGAGTGAACAGGAGTGAGGAACTATGAGAACAGAGGGACTGAGAAAAGGAGTGGAAGGAGTAGAGTAAGTAAGTAATAGAAAAAGGAATGAGGGAAGTAGCAAAGGCAGGAAACTGAGGGTTAAAGAAATGAAGCAGTGGAACTAATAGAAGTTAAATGTGATAGAGATGTAACGAAAAGAGTACAAAACACTTACCTTATAATTGTCGTTAACTTAGTCACTTGTTATTTTTATACTTTCAATCTGTGAAAGAAAGAACAAAAATTTGAAACATAATAAAACATGTATTTAAAAATTAGAAAAGACAAGGGAAAAGATTGAAAATCATCCAATTTTACATAGAAATAAAGTTAGAGATAAACAAGCAGAAAAAAAAGAGAAAGAAACGGTGATAGACAGACAGAGACAAAAAGAAATTGTAATAAAGTAAATTAGTAAGAGAAAAAAAGGAAGATACTTTCAGTGACAGAAAGAAGGATAGAAGAGAAAACTAAATTGAAGTTGTGTAAGCTACTAAAAGAAGGTGAGCAAGGTAAACTATATAAGGAAAGGGTGAATAAGGAAAAGAGAGTGAGGGAGAGAGGAAACAGAGGAAGTGAAGGAAAGAGTGTCAGATACAGACTGAGTGAGGCAACAAAGAAAGATAAATGAGTGAGGGTGAGTTATACTAACTGATTGCACCAAAAAAGGAGAACCCAAAAATATTTAATTTAGAAAACAAAGGGAGGAAAGATGGAAAAGACAAGCGAAGCAGAGGGTCTAAAAGCTGGTACAAGGGAGAAAAGAAAAAAGCAGAGTTGGAATAGGGAAACAAAGGTTGAAAGATAAGTGGAGTTAGAGAACAAGGGTAAAAGAGAATAAAACAAAAGGCAATGTGAGTATGTAAAGAGGATTGATAGAAGGTAGTAAAAGACGAGTGAGCATGAGACAAGACGAGTATAAATAAAAATTCACTATACAAAGTACAGAAATAATTATACATGTTAAATGGTTTAATTTTGCTGTTCTCAGAATATATCAAATTTCACTAAAAACAGTGAGTTGAAGGTATTCATCATATAACAGCGGGGAAAAAAACACAATCAAATTGATTGTGTTTAAAAAACCCATATAACATAACCAATCAGAAATCAGAACTCCTCAAAAGTAACTTACTTTCCATGACGTTGAAGGATGTCCTATGAACAGCTTATACTCTGTTTCTGCCAGCCACTTTCTGAAAGAAAAGCTCCATCGTTTTGACAAATATGTTACATACAATAAATGACTTCTCGCTCTCTACCGCACTTCTCCTCAAGGCCAAATAGTGTAAGAGCCATTTATAACTCTTAGAATTCTTCTAAGCAAATCCCGTCATTTTCTTTTTCCACAACTTTCAGAAAGAAAACGTCCAAGATCACTTTCACAATCCTGTACTAGTAATATCTCACCCTTCTTGCTCACTCATGTTCCACATTAACTTTTCACTCTGTACTACACTTATCCTCAAGGCCAAATAGTGTAGGAGCCATTAGAACCTAATGAAATTCCTCAGAGCAAATCCCGAGATTCCTTCCCTAAAATTTTGGTTGTAAAAACACCAGGTAAGAATTTTTAAGGTCAAAAGGCAATCTTTTTTTCAAAGTTAAAACAGAATCATTGCAGAATGACCAGCCATTTCCAGACTTCAAATAAGCTGTGTAATGTCCTGATGTTGTTGAAGGACCGTCATGATATATAATTGCTGCAGTTACAAAAGTCCTTCCTGATATTGACAACTGCAAAGCCACAAAATTTTTAATTAAAGTTGTCAATTTTGTTCCATCAGGCCTACATTGTTGGAACATTAAAATGACATACTGGCCATAACTTCTTATAAATAATGTGGACAGCATTGCAGACTTACATTGGCTACAGTCCATGTTTTGATCGGCTGCTTTTACTAGCTTATTAAAGGACACTGATTTACTGTCTGGCAAAGTTAAATATAAAAATCTTTCTGAGTCTACACTAGTAGTACTTGATACCCTACAGTTCTCGCAGTCATGCTGCCATTGATAAGAAAGGCCAAACAGATGATCTACATCTACACCTTCATCTTGCAATACATCAAGCATATACATTAAAAACTCCTGACAATCTTGCTGAATATTTTGAGAGAATTGCGTATGACCTGAACATTTGTCTAACATATTTCGAATTTCAGACACACTTTCTATTTTTGTTCTATCAGTACTACATTTCTCTAACACAGAATTCAACAATCAGCAAAAACTTTGATCCGAATTGATCACAATCTGTTCTTTTAAAGTTTCTAGAGAAAAGACAACATTAACCACTACATTAGCATAGCAGTTGACACCAGAACTATTTTCAAATTGAAAACCAACAACATCTTCAACAGAATCCATTTTCTTTCTGCTTATAATTTCGGGTTCATCGACTTTTCGTCTTTTTGCTACAACCTCCCTACTATTGGTCACATTTCTTCGTTTCTGGCCTACCACACGTTTCTCAAACAAAGGATATTGAGGCAAATGTGGCGCATACTCTCTTCTTAACCTATTGTATTCCTTAACACAATCTAGATCCGCACAAATGTTTGTGACATCACACTCAATCAAGTACAATCCCGATAAAGTTCTGACTCGTGACAATGCCACATATGCCATACCCTCCTTGAACACAGAACTGCCAATATTCACCAATGCACTGTCTACACTTAAACCTTGCGATTTATGGATTGTCACCGCATATGCCAAGCAAACAGGAAACTGCTTACGGCGAACATATAAGTCTTTTACAAGCAAAAACCTAGCAGAGCAACGACCAATTAGCTGTACTTCCTCAATGCCATCAAATTTAATTTTAAAAAATTCAATTCCATCTCTATTTCTGTATTTCTCAAAATCAACAACATTACCCATTGATCCATTTACCAGACCTCTTTCAACATGTAAATTCCTTCTCAAAATGATACGGCAATTTAAGCACACATTCAGAGTCTTTTCAAAACCAGCAGTTTTAGATATAGTCTTCTCTAATGAATCCAATTTAGATTTCAAATTCCCAGACAAAATAATTGTTGCTCCCATATGCTCTATTCTGTCAATAGCTTCCAGTTTCACAATCTCTTGACTTTCTAAATTCAACATTTTGTTGTTGAAGATGGCACATTCTGCAAGAGTTGGCATCAAACATATTCCAGATTTCTTCTCAGTAATTTTCTGAAAAATATTCTCTGGCAGAATGTCTTCTTCTGGATACAAATTTGACAGTAATCGTGCATGTAAAGCTTCTTTCCCATGCTCGGTCACTTTCCCGATTCTAACATCTTGTAGAATATTCTTGTAATCTTCATCCTTCGCCTGACGCATATTTTCACGCAGCTCAGCATAATTGAAGTTTAACCATATGTTAACGTTGCCAATGCTCCCTAGGCACTTCCTGGTATCTTCATGCGTAAGCAGGTTAAACACTGGTTGTCCTTTCACTGGTGTCAGCTGCAGAAGATCACCGAAAACTGTGATGTGTTTGCCACCAAATAACACATCATACTCTGTTTTAAGAACTTCCTGCATTCTCAAATGCACAAAGGCAAGCATGACATTAGAAACCATGCTTACTTTGTCAATGATAAGAAGTTTCATCTTCTTCAGGAGTCTTGAAACTTCACAACAAGCATCTCCAGATAACTTGTGGTATTGTAATTTGTTATCATGCTCCACTGGTAGCATCAGTAGACGATGTAAAGTAATCCCTTTAATGTTATGTGCTGCCAGCCCAGTTGGAGCGGTGACAACACAAGACAGCGATGACTCGGTCCTTTTCTGCAGATAACATGAAATTTCTTTAATGAGGAAACTTTTTCCAGTTCCTGCTTCTCCACTCACGTACAGTCGGACAGGCTTCAACGACGTACATGAGCACTCTTTCTTCTCATGACTTAATCCATGATCAATTTGGTTGGTAACTTCGTCATATATTTTCCTCTGCTCAACGTTGAGTTGTCTTTCCAAATCTTCTAAGTTAACCGCATCCTCCTGAGCATGTGCCATGGCTCTTTCCACTTCAATCATGGCAGTGGCAGCTTCATTTTCGATAACTGGTCCTCCTAGTGGATCCTGACTCAATGAAACAGAACTCTGACTGTCCTGAGAACTGTCTCTAACAATCTCGGCTGCAATTGTTGCTTCCTGCTCGATTTCCGCATTCAACATTTCTAGATATTTTGGAAAAACAGGACATTCTATGGTCTCCTTGGCTGCATTGAAAGAGTCTTCGTAACAGAGGAAATCTCCAAGCAGTTCCTCTTCTGCACGCCAAGGCTTGAAAAGTTGCAAAAGAGCTAAATAGAAAAACTCTTTTCTTTCAGGAGATTCGCCACTCAATTTTCGATGATTTACCAATTGGCATTTTCTTTGCTTGACCAGACATCCCTCACTTCCAATTACAGCATACACTCCTTTATCAATATCTTCTTTGATGTTCCTCTTGAATATGTAATTTTGTAGTACCTCATACAGACAAACATTCTCGAGGTGACTACTTCTATTTGGATAATATGTATCCAACATGTTGGTCTTCAAAATATCTGTACTGTTTGGCTCCTTCTCCGCCAAATACTAAATTTCCCGTACAGGTTTCAGAACTCGATTACGCGTTGCAGCAAGACCAAGACTCGCCTAAATGATACTCCTAGATTTGGCATAGAGACTTGCTGAAGATAACCGGTCAGAACATTCGTAAGCTCCGATTTCTCGATGCGACAACATCTTCAGACTGAAACTGTACAACTTCTTACTGAGGCTCTTTTCATGGGAAATGTCCTCCCACATATCCTTCAATTCTGTCTTTTCTTTTTTTGTGATGTAAGATGTCACATACCGAGCCACAGCCATACAGTTATCAGCCACAAACTGTATATCCATGTTAGCATTCCACATGGACAAAATCACTGGGTTGTAGTCGTTGATGTACTTGGACTCTTCGTTTCTTTTCAAATTGTATGTATTTTTGGGTGATTTCCTCGTCACATTATGTCGCAGCGAAGACATCAAACTGTTCACTCTTCCTTTAGAAATCACCGGTCGTGGAAAGCCGAAACGACATTTTGTGTAGAACTTGTCCTTGTTTCTGAATTTATGACGACAGTACTTTCCACAACGATGGCTTTGAAAGCGTAAAACTTGTTCTCTTAGGCTTTTGTCTTCCTTTGTCTTTGGAACAGCACATGTAGAATACTGTTCTATGAAACTCATCACTAAGTCATCCGGATCTGTTCCAAATTTGGGTGCATCTTTGATCCATAGCAGCATATGTATATGAGGAGCACCGCTTGCTTGATACTCCTTTCTCCAGAAGAAATCCAACACCTCTCCAAGAGGTGGATTTTTCTTGTTCATGATGAAAGACATCATAGCTTCAAATCTATGATTGAAGTACCTGCATACATTCACTGGGTCCAAAGAGCACAGTTCTCCGGGTGTCTTGAATTCGATATTTTCAATGTTTCCATTTGCCTCTCGTAGAAATTCAAGTAAGTCTTCCCAGCCATACTCGGCACAGCTGAGAGTGAGGAACCATGTGGGAGTTCCTAAGTTCCTCAGCATACATTTTAAATCACCATGACGAAGGTACCAGTACTCATTAGTACCACGCTGACATGCCATGAGATTAATCAGGTGAGAATCCAAAATACTGTCTTGCACATTGACTTTATCCATAAAGTCCCTTGCCGAGATATTTTGCATCTGTACACCACTTTTCAAGATGTGGTTCACTGCATATGACAGTCCAGACAGATCACTTTCAAACAGTAGATGAAACAAATAGGGAATGCATTGACGAAACCTAGGATCTTCTGCATACAATCGTAAAGTCCGGTATTCAGAAGCAGGAATTTGATCAGGTCGCTCATCATATCTTCCTCCTTGACCTGTTGGAAATAGCTGTGGGAAACACCGAGCTTCCAAACTTTCCTCCCAAACACTAATGGGACTCCCTTTGGCTTGTTTCATTTGAAACAACTCAATAGCATTCCCCATGACTTCCTTGGAATGCAAAGGATGAACACTATAGTGTTCATATATTTCTTCATTTTTAGAGGCTTCTACTTTCTCAATTTGTCCAGCACACAAATCGCTGTCCTCTTCTTCACTTACTTCCTCTTCTGCAACACATACATTCTTGTAATACTTATTGTTTTTCATCAAATAAAATGTTGCGTTTTTGACTTTCCTAACATCCACTAAATCTTGCCAGATTTTCTTACTCTTTGTTGGAACCCCATTAACTAAGATAACCAGAGGTTACTCTTCCACTTTCTCTACTCCAATTGTATTAATGTTTTTCTTCAAATCTAGAGGCAAATAAACAACTCTTCCCTTTAATCCTCTCTGTAAATCTGATGGAGGCAATTTCCCTGTCTTTGGCTCCATTCGTACAATAGCCTGAAAGGGATGGACACTTTGAATCAAAATAGATTCATAAGTATTTAAATCCTTCAATTCAGAAGGAATGTCAACCAATTCCAGATTATTATGAACCGCTCTAGCAGGCATCCGGTTTTGATTTAATTTGTTACAACAATAATTACACACACGTTGATCCGATCCCAAATCAAAACAATTTTCTACCATCAAGTATGTTGCGAAATCCTTCCATTCACTATTGTTTTCCCTTTCACTTTTTGCATATAAATCCACTAACTTAGTCTGATTCTTATAATAAGTGCGTCGACAACACACACAAGTGAAATTAGGCCTCTCACTTGATTTCACCTGAAACGTGGCAATTTCCTTCTGAAAATTATCTGTACTGGAAATCTGTACACTCTCTTCCATTTTACCTTCTTCTTCTGGGTTAATTTCAACATTCTCCTTTTTACTTGCAAAGTAACAAAACTCAATTTCTTCACAAATATTCTTCACATCTACTTCAGAACCATGCAAAAGAGCACTGCTTAATTGTTTAAGCTTAATTGCTGGACTCTTAGCAAAATACAACATTCTCACTAATTTCCTCACTTTATTATGATGGACTGCTAGCATCCTGAAATGATGAAAAACACTCTGGCATACTCTTCTGGAAAGACAAGCCAGTGAATGACCATGTAAACCTGTCACTTCTCTCACTCTGCATGGATCTAATTCCTGCAACAACTTCATTTTCTGTGTTAAACCTTTCTTATTAAATGTCCGTACAAAATCACAAAGCAAATTGATGGAATCCTGTCGCAAACTGCAAATACTACTACACTTCCAGGTGTACACTGGACCCTTAGGACGTCTCCCTAAAACTTCATCACCTAACACCTCTTCTGCCTCTGTTGACACAAGTTTTTCTTTTTCAACTGGACAACCGTCTTTCACCTCATATGCTCGACCACTGGTGTCAACTGCATGCACCAAATCATTGTCCTGGAAGTAACCCTCCTCATTGAAAAATGCCTCACAACTTGAACTATGCATCCATTCTCCTGAAAATACTTCACAAAAACTTGTACGATTAAATATTCTCTTCCATCTACTATTTGTTTTGAATTCATAAATTGCCTTGTTTAGTTTCCTAATTCTATTGATTACCAAAATAAATAACTTTCGCTTCATTTCCAAAGCCTGATCAATAATTTTCTCAACATTTTTCTTTTTCTTATAAAAAGCCAGTTTCTGTTGACCTTTCTTTACATTTTTCATCAAATTTACAATTATCCTGTTGCGGAACATTCGTGTACAAATTTCCCTAAATTGATTGTGCCGTCTACCGGCACTCACAGAGTTTTCTCCTGCTCTACCACTAACTTTATTAAGGGGCCTTTCCTTCCTGTTTAAATTGACTCTCTTCTTCTGGACTAAAACATGTTCTGCAGTGATACTTTTTTTCTGGAAATGTTTCTTAGGAAAGATTTCGTTGTCTTACCCGGAGCTTTTTTGGTGACTTGACGAGTTTTTATTGTAGAGGACTGCTGCAAGCATGTAGTAAGCTGCTGTGTTTGACATTTTGTAGCCTTTCTCCTTCTTTGCCTTGAAAGCATTTTTTTATTTTGAAATGATCTGCAGTTGAATCTGTAGTAAAATATAATAAAAAATGTTATTAACCACTATTACCAAACAGTATATCAATAACAGTCGTCAAAAAAATAACACACTAGTTGTCAATTCTACATACAATAATTTTTAGTGCATTGACAAATTTAAAACTCACAAATAGTAGCAAAGAAATGGAATGCTTCTACATTTGACCTGTGCTCTTATATATGTGAATCTGAACGAATTTTATTAGCATATTTCAATATTTTATTAAAGACACTTCACACAAGCTGTTTTTGAAGTTGTATTTAATTTTAAATAAAACGGTTAACATGGTTACTTTTCATTTCCAGTAACTTAAATTTATTTTTAAAAGTCTTTATAGTTCAATAGGCTCGAGCAGATCAGCTGCCCAACCTATGTCATACAATTCTGACAAATCGGCATCCTCATCATATTCGTCATCATCCACAGGATATACATCATCCAAGGGATCTACTTCCACTGACGTTTCAATGACAAATTCAATGATAAGATCGAGATCAACAGATTGCTCATTATCACTCATGGTTGATGTTGTCGTTATCTTTAAAGAAAGAGAACAACAATGAGATATTGCAGAGTAAGAGACAAATCTCAGAGACTATAATAGTAAAATTGTTTAACAAGAGTAACATTTTGCAGATATTATTTAGCCATGTCCAGCGATGCTGAGGAGGTGAGGCCTATGTCCAAGTTTTCAGTGAACAGGACTCATCTCTTCTTAACCTTGGATAAGCCTCACCGACTCTGTGTCCCCTGCTCATACTTAAATGTAAAGGGGCAGATTTATGTTAACTGGCGCATCCCCAGGGATGCACCAGTTAACGTGCGCCGCTGCTCTGCCACCCATGGTGTGCCGCATTTACAATGCGGAGCACCATGGGGCAAAAACAGCACAGATGCGTCACGCATCTGTGCCGCAAAAGCGGCGCATTGCAGGAATTTACGTCGGAAGCGCGACATGACTCCTGCAATGCACAGGGGCAAGCCACACATTGCATGGTGCGTCACTCCTTATGCCTGTTTCAAACAGGCGTAAGGATTTGATTCAGCAATGCCATAAAGCTGACTCAGTGAAATCTTGTAAATTTCACTGTGTTAGTTTTACAGGGCTTTCATGCAAGTGAACGCCCACCCTGCAACAAAACGCCCACATGAAACCTGACGCAGGTTTCATGTGGCGCAGGACTTTACAGCGTGACACATCTGCCTAGATGCATCAAGTTGTAAATATGTCGCAACATGGCGCATCTTTTGCGCCGCCGCTGCGTCACAAAAGTGACGCAACGGCGGCGCAAAGGAGGCGCACGGCCATCATAAATCTGCCCCTAACATTTTAAATGATTGGTTCAGGATGCCGATAAGGTGTGGCCTATTCAGAGGTTTGTTTGAGGTGAGGCCTACTCAGGGTTGCAGATGAAATTTAGGCTTGTTGAAGAGTACAGAGGACATAATACATGTGCAGGCCTACCAATGAAGTGAGTCATGTCCACTGCACTCTTGAACAAAGGCCAGACCTCCTCTGTCTCCCTGGACAGGCCTAAACCTCATCTGCACAATGTGATTCGTAATGTTAGGAAACACAGGTGATGTAATTGAAAAGCGTGCAAATATTTTTGCTCATTTCACAATCACATCACCTGTGTTTCCTTTGCTTAGGTATCTCATTGTGCAGATGTAGTCTAGCATATCAAAGAGTACGCAGAAGGTGAGCACTGTATGCAACAACTTTGACACTTACAGAAGCCTCAGCTTCTCCATGCCCCCTACACAGTCCTAAATGTATACAGTTTAAACTGACGGTATCTTGTTGCAGATGAAGTGAGGCCTATCTTGCAACATGGTGCATCTTTTGCACCGCTGCTGCGTCACAAAAGTGACGCAACGGCGGCGCAAAGGAGGCGCACGGCCATTATAAATCTGCCCCTAACATTTTAAATGATTGGTTCAGGATGCCGATAAGGTGTGGCCTATCCAGAGGTTTGTTTGAGGTGAGGCCTACTCAGGGTTGCAGATGAAATTTAGGCTTGTTGAAGAGTACAGAGGAGATAATACATGTGCAGGCCTACCAACGAAGTGAGTCATGTCCATTGTACTCTTGAACAAAGGCCAGACCTCCTCTGTCTCCCTGGACTGGCTTAAACCTCATCTGCACAATGTGATTCGTAATGTTAGGAAACACAGGTGATACAATTGAAAAACGTGCAAATATTTTTGCTCATTTCACAATCACATCACCTGTATTTCCTCAGGTTAGGTATCTCATTGTGGAGATGTAGTCTAGCATATCCAAGAGTACGCAGAAGATGAGGACTGTATGCAACAGAGCAATGTACATTACTCACCTCCCTTGACACTTACAAAAGCCTCAGTTTCTCCATGCCTCCTACACAGTTCTAAATGTATATCATTATCATCATAGTGACTATGAAACTCTAGCAGTATTGTGAAACCTAAATGTCTTAAAGTAACGATTTTTTAACCGACAAACAAGCAAATTATTCTCCCAGATTGATGGTGAGAAGTGATATATTTATTTAAAGAAGCAGACACCTTTTTGTGATTGTCATAAATGTAAAAAGCATTCCTTTTCTTTATGAACTATTTTCATATCATAATTTGAAAACACAGCACAACTCCTATGTACAAGTACACCCTGTCAGTACTTAAATTTGCCAAGCACACATGCGGGCGTATTTACAAGAGCCTTGCACCACGGAGAAATGACTTAAATTTACCAAGCACTCATGAGGGCTTATTTACAAGGACCTTGCACCACCTTTAAAGTAACTTTTAACATGGGGAAAATGACGTGAATGTAGCTCATAAGCTTTGTAAATTTGCCCCCATGTTGACTATGAAACTCTTGCAGAAGATATTGTGAAACGTTAATGATTTCAAGAAACGTTCTTAAACACATCAAGTAAGCAAATTATTCACCCAGATTCATGGTGAAGTGACTTAAAATGCTCTAACACACAACATGGTGCATCTTTTGCAGCGCTGCTGCGTCACAAAAGTGACGCAACGGTGGCGCAAAAGAGGCGCACGGCCATCATAATTCTGCCCCTAACATTTTAAATGATTGGTTCAGGATGCCGATAAGGTGTGGCCTATCCAGAGGTTTGTTTGAGGTGAGGCCTACTCAGGGTTGCAGATGAAATTTAGGCTTATTGAAGAGTACAGAGGAGATAATACATGTGCAGGCCTACCAACGAAGTGAGTCATGTCCATTGCACTCTTGAACAAAGGCCAGACCTCCTCTGTCTCCCTGGACAGGCCTAAACCTCATCTGCACAGTGTGATTCGTAATGTTAGGAAACACAGGTGATATAATTGAAAAACGTGCAAATATTTTTGCTCATTTCACAATCACATCACCTGTATTTCCTCAGCTTAGGTATCTCATTGTGCAGATGTAGTCTAGCATATCCAAGAGTACGCAGAAGATGAGGACTGTATGCAACAGAGCAATGTACATTACTCACCTCCCTTGACACTTACAGAAGCCTCAGTTTCTCCATGCCTCCTACACAGTTCTAAATGTATATCATTATCATAATAGTGACTATGAAACTCTAGCAGTACATATTGTGAAACCTAAATGATTTCAAGAAACGTTCTTAAACACATCAAGTAAGCAAATTATTCACCCAGATTCATGGTGAAGTGACTTAAAATGCCCTAACACACTTGAGGGCATATTTTACAAGGCCCTTGCACCACTTTTGCGTCACTTTTAACATAGGGAAAATAACATGAAAGTGGCTCAAACATGAGAGTGTATTTATAAGGCCCTTGCACCACTTGTACGTCACTTTTAATATGGGGAAAATAACGTGAAAGTGGCTCAAAGTCCTTCTAAATATGCCCCATGCTGGCTATGAAACTCTAGCAGTACATATCAAGAAACCTAAATGTCTTCAAGAAACGTTTTTAAACACATCAAGTAAGCAAATTATTCTCCCTAAATCATGGGGCAAGTGAAATATTTGTTTAAAGAAGCAGACACCATTATTTCCTTGTCATAAATTTCAAAAGCATTCGTTTTCCTCAAAAACGATTTTGAAGTCATAATTTGAAAACACAGCACAGCTCCTATGTACAAGCACACCCTGTCAGTACTAATACTTCACATTATCTCCAATTACAATTCCTCAAAGAAACAAAATCTATTTCTAAAACACTTGACACAAAGCAACATTTTAAATACACAACTTTCTTCCTAATTTTTTCCCTTAAGCATACTAATCTCTATCTAAATTAAATGAATCTTTTCTCACCTTAGCAAATACTTTTTGAGTTTCAAAACAGTCTCAGACACACACCAATATTTCTTTAGCAGAGAAAAGGGTATGCACTCCAGAGGCTGCAACCAACAAAGGCACAGAAATGCTGTAATTCATCACACATATCTCTCATGTCACCCAATCAAAACTCTTCCCTCCCTTTTTTCAAAATCAACACCCTTCCCCCCTCTGCCCTTTCTGCCTTTTTTCCATAGCAACCACCTCCTGAAAGACCTCTCATGTTTACAAGTTCACACAACAATGTTTCAATTGAACTCTGAACTCTCAGTACACCTGCGTATCCAGTGCAATCTTTCATAAAATGGTTTTTTTTTGACCACTCAAATTACATCTTTCAAAGAATTCATCCATGCACCCTAATTTTCTGTTTTCAGCAATCAAAATCCACCAATCACTGCTACTGAATCATTAGCACAGAAACTCCACAGTTAATTGTGCACTGTGGAGGAAATGACTTGGGCACTTTGACTGGGGCAGGTCTGGAAATGCTTTTAAAGGACACCTTTGAGCAATTGATGGCACTTTTTCCTCAAACTGCCTTGGTATATTCAAATATATGCCAAAGACAGAAATGGAGGTGGTCCAACCAATTTTGTCCACAAATTGAGAAATCGAGGAAGCATGTAAATAAGTCTGCTTCAGCTTACATGAGAGACCATGGAATGGGCTCCATCTACAACAATAACTTGCGTTACTACATGCAAGATATCTACAGAGGAGATGGAGTTCACTTCTTAGATGAGGGGAACAGAGTTTTCATCCTGAATTTAAGACTATGTATTGGTACCTACTTATAAGTACCTAAATCTACCACAGACCCAAAAGCTCTTCTCAGAGCTACCCTAACTATGATCACTCTAAACAAATTTTAAATGTAACTTTTTTTTTAATATTTTCATGATTTACGCTTTCCGGAGCGCTACCCGGTTCGCGCACCGGACGCTAACCGCGCGAAAATTTGAAAAAAAATGTGTTTTTTTTCGCACATATGGGCCTCCTCAGCCACCCTCAGAAAACCTAGGGGGTCAGGATACGTCTCCCGTGCCCCCTTATACCCATTTCCCACATTGTTTTTCCTCCATCTTGTGATTAAATTTGACCGAAACACAAGATGGCGGACTCCCGTTACGCTACCGGTTAGCTAACCGGTTCGCGTACCGGGTAGCGCCTCTATCGCGAAAAAACTGAATTTTTTTATTTTTTTATTTTTTGCCCCGCGGGACCCTTTAATAGCCCCCTCATCAATCCTAGGGGGTCAGGAGGGATCTACCTTGCCCCCTTTCATTAATTTCCCCCTTTGTTTTTCTTCACCTCTTGTCTCTCGGTAGGATCGAGAGACAAGAGGTGGCCGATCCTGACTGTTTAGAATGTTGACAGACACCGGAGAGCCAATCAGCTTCGCTTCGCGAAGTTCCGTTACGCATCAGGTACGCGAACCGGGGCGCTAACCGGAGCGCTGTTACAGATATATATATTTTTTGGAACGTTAATTTATCAAAATCCACTGGAGCACATATATTGAGACCTAGCAAAGGCACATCGGGCAAACAATATCTACAATTTTGCCAAGTTTCGTGGAAATCCATTCAGCCGTTCGAGCTAAAAGTGAGTCTAACCGCCCTATGGTAAATTGCATGGGAAAAGCGCGTTTTGGGACCCCCCTTTTTTCTCGGCCCCCCCTTGACGAAACCCCCCCAAATTTTTAGGGGCTGCTCAGAAACAAAATGTTCCATTTTCCTGAAAATTTCAGCCAATTCCGTCCTCAAACGCCAAAGTTATTCGACATAGAATTTTCAAAAATCCCATAGGAAAACAATCCTAACTATATATACCTACTGGCGACCGCCAGTAGGTAATATATATATACATATATACATATGATGAGTGAGTATATGTATGAGTGACTATATAGAACTGTTGGTGAATGAGTGGATGTGTATATAGATGGTGGAATTACTGAATTGGTTGTTGTAACTGGTATGGGTATCTCCATTTTTTTGAAAATGTTAGTTTCTATTTTTGAATATGTGTTTCAAGGGTTACATTACAGTGAAAGGAGGTCTGTCACTCTGTCACAAGGATGGTGTCATCAGTGATGTCATGAGTGATGTCACTGACCATGTCATGAGTGATGTAATATGTGACGTCATCAGCAGTGCATTGCACGCGCAAGTTATAGTGAGGCCAACTAACTATAACGTGGGAATTTCAATGGTTTTATGCGAATAAAATTTCCAGCTAACTATAACTGGTGTGAAACCTATTGTTTTTTCAGTGAATTTCATAGGTTTTTTAAATGCTAATTCCTAACTATAACTGGTGTGAAACCTATGGTTTTTTCAGTGAATTTCATAGGTTTTTTAAATGCTAATTACTAACTATATATAGGGCCTCAAACCTATGTTTTTTTCAGTGAATTTCAAAGGTTTTTTAATAGCAAATCTCTATAGCAATGAAATATAATATTTTTTATAATGAATTTTATATTATATATTTTTCTAATGCTATTTTTTTATGTATATTTTTCCCCTTTTTTTTTTTTTGCCCTGGAGCGTTCCCGGTGAGCGCAGTCTTGCGGCGCGCCCCAGTGCGCGTACCGATGAGCGTCCTGTTAGCGCTATTGCCACGAACGAAAACAACATTGTGACGTATCGCGTAGCTGCGACGCCGTGCGTCATAAGACACGTATCGCGGAGCCGCGAAATGCGTCTTATGACGTATGGCATCAGCGCACCCGGAAGCGCCCGAGCCCATACGATCGCGCAACGTAAGCACCCGACGCGCTTACGCTACGCGCCCCGGGGCGCAACCCCGGGCACGTAGCGTAAGCGCGTTGGGTCATGTGACCTGAAAATGACACTTTTCATTGGTTCAGAACAGTTTTGTTTTCCAAATGATGAAAGCCCAGCTCATGTGACCTGAAAATAACACTTTTCATTGGTTCAGAACAGTGTTGTTTTCCAAATGATGAAAGCCCCCACCTTTTTTCCTCATTCTCACTTTGTTCTTTGAGTGAGGAAGACCTGTTTCCATTCATTCAGAAATGGCTACAGTAGCAGCAGCAGCAGGAGCATCTGCACCACCACCACCACCACCACAAGGACCACCACAACACCACATTGGTGGTGAAGAACAAGAGGAGGAGGAGGAGGAGGAGGAGGAGAGGAGGACTTTCCTGCCTGAAGACAATCCCCCTTATAAACCGAGAGAGCACATTGTGTGGGAGTTTTTTAAATCCCCAAGGGGCGAAAAGAAAGTCAATGCGGCAAAAGTGACATGTCTGATATGTGGCATTGTACTTTCCAGGGGGAACCCTACGAAACAGTACTCTTTTGGTAATAATACCATGATTCGCCACATGCAATGGAGGCATCCCAACAACTATTCTGCGGCAGAGGTGAGAGAACTAATCAGAAACCCCCCCAATCTTCTGCAAGCACCTCCACAGGCAAACAACACACTCCATCGGGTCCAGAGGCAAGGGAGACGGTCCCAAACATCCAAACCCAGTTTGGAGATTTTAAAATTGTTTGCGTATTTTGTGGGACTACAATTTCTTATCGTGAACAAAGCATCAAATTGATTAACCGTGCTGGTGACAACCACAAGTGCCCAAAGAAACCTTCATTTTTTCCTGGTTTTTTTTTGCTCCAGTTGAGCCGTTTACAATTCCCTGTTTTTTGTTTGTCCCCATAAAAATTACAAAAAAAATATAAAATTGTTCATAAAAGCCAAAAAAAGTAAAAAAAATTCAAAAAAACTATAAAAAAAATAAAACAACAAAAAGAATAAAAAAAATGCTACATTTTTGAAAAACTGTCATTCTTTTTTCTCCGTGGTACCCTGCCCCCTTTTGGTCATTTCCCCCTTTGTTTTTGCCACCTCTTGTATCTCGATCCTACCAAGACACAAGATGGCGGCCGCTCCGGACTGTTTGGAATGTTGACAGACACCCGAGAGCCAATCAGCTTTCCGCTCGCGTACTCGCGTAGCGCGCCTGGTGCGCTCCCCGGTGCACATACCGGGGCGCGCTTATAGGTGGATATATTTTTTTGTACCTAAATTACTCAAAATCCTCTGGAGCACATATCTTAAGACATAGCAAAGGCACATCGGGCTACCAGTCCCTACAATTTTGCCAAGTTTGGTGGGAATCCATTCAGCCGTTCGGGCTAAAAGTGAGGCCAACCGCCCTATGAAAATTAACATGGAGAAAACACGTTTTGGGACCCCCCTTTTATCTCGGCCCCCGCTTGACAAATCCCACCCAAACTTTCAGGGAAGGAGCAGAGCGGAGCGGGCCATCTAATTTGAGAAATTCGCGAAAATTCCTGCTCCGGCGCCAAAGTTATTCCCAATAGAATGTTGCGGATTTCCTATGGAAACTAGGTCCTATCTATAACTACCTACTGGCGACTGCCAGTAGGTAATATATATATATATATATATATATATATATATGCAAAACAATCATACCAACGTCCACCTGTTCCTGGGAAAGTATGAAGCACGAACTCAAGTAGCGTGTAATTCAATAGATATTTAATCAGCAAGATAGCAGCAAACAATAACACTCGACGCGTTTCGGGGCTCCTCCCCCTTGATCACGAGTAGTAAAACGAGTAAAAGGATTCTAATACATATACTCTGGATCACATGGTCTTTGTGAAGCAGTAATAAACATAAACAAAATACTTGCGCTTTTAGTCAACGTAGTTTGGGAAAATTAATACAGTACTAGGATTGAAAATGCTAATTTCTAACTACAGCTTCTGTAAAACCTATGGATTTTCCAGTAAAAAAAATAAATATATATATATATATATATATATATATATATATATATATATATATATATGAATCACCAAATGCCCGAAGCTTTAGGAAGGCACACGACTGGAAGCCCACCATCCGGTCTGCAATTACGGCTCTCCTCAATGTGCCTCAGTTATCTGTTGTTGCCTGACGCGTTTCGATGCCTTCAGCATCTCATCAGAGGCTTGCTTCATACATTTCCCTCGAATAGGCCCTCTTTTATTTCTGTTGCATGCATGCATCGTTCGCATAGTGCTAGTTTCATGATGCATGCTGGGGGATGAAGTCCACACCTGAGCCATGAAGTATTCCCTAAGTGGGTTTCTGTCGGAAATGTATCTATTAAAAGCAAAAACTTCTCCTTAGTAGGATTCGGCACATATTAGAAAGTCTCCGTGTTTGGATTCCAGTGCCGTACTGCCGCCGATCAGTTCCGCGGCACGGCCCCTCTTGGAACAACAATGAGGTGGTGCTCCTCCTACGACGAAGGCCGCCGTTAGAAAATGAATCACCAAATGCCCGAAGCTTATGGAAGGCACACGACTGGAAGCCCACCATCCGGTCTGCAATTACGGCTCTCCTCAATGTGCCTCAGTTATCTGTTGTTGCCTGACGCGTTTCGATGCCTTCAGCATCTCATCAGAGGCTTGCTTCATACATTTCCCTCGAATAGGCTCTCTTTTATTTCTGTTGCATGCATGCATCGTTCACATAGTGCTAGTTTCATGATGCATGCTGGGGGATGAAGTCCACACCTGAGCCATGAAGTATTCCCTAAGTGGGTTTCTGTCGGAAATGTGTCTATTAAAAGCAAAAACTTCTCCTTAGTAGGATTCAGCACATATTAGAAAGTCTCCGTGTTTGGATTCCAGTGCCGTACTGCCGCCGATCAGTTCCGCGGCACGGCCCCTCTTGGAACAACAATGAGGTGGTGCTCCTCCTACGACGAAGGCCGCCGTTAGAAAATGAATCACCAAATGCCCGAAGCTTTAGGAAGGCACACGGCTGGAAGCCCACCATCCGGTCTGCAATTACAGCTCTCCTCAATGTGCCTCAGTTATCTGTTGTTGCCTGATGCGTTTCGATTACTTCAGCATCTCATCAGAGGCTTGCTTCATACATTTCCCTCGAATAGGCTCTCTTTTATTTCTGTTGCATGCATGCATCGTTCGCATAGTGCTAGTTTCATGATGCATGCTGGGGGATGAAGTCCACACCTGAGCCATGAAGTATTATCTAAGTGGGTTTCTGTCGGAAATGTATCTATTAAAAGCAAAAACTTCTCCTTAGTAGGATTCGGCACATATTAGAAAGTCTCCGTGTTTGGATTCCAGTGCCGTACTGCCGCCGATCAGTTCCGCGGCACGGCCCCTCTTGGAACAACAATGAGGTGGTGCTCCTCCTACGACGAAGGCCGCCGTTAGAAAATAAATCACCAAATGCCCGAAGCTTTAGGAAGGCACACGACTGGAAGCCCACCATCCGGTCTGCAATTACGGCTCTCCTCAATGTGCCTCAGTTCTCTGTTGTTGCCTGACACGTTTCGATGCCTTCAGCATCTCATTAGAGGCTTGCTTCATACATTTCCCTCGAATAGGCTCTCTTTTATTTCTGTTGCATGCATGCATCGTTCGCATAGTGCTAGTTTCATGATGCATGCTGGGGGATGAAGTCCACACCTGAGCCATGAAGTATTCCCTAAGTGGGTTTCTGTCGGAAATGTATCTATTAAAAGCAAAAACTTCTCCTTAGTAGGATTCGGCACATATTAGAAAGTCTCCGTGTTTGGATTCCAGTGCCGTACTGCCGTCGATCAGTTCCGCGGCACGGCCCCTCTTGGAACAACAATGAGGTGGTGCTCCTCCTACGACGAAGGCTGCCGTTAGATATATATATATATATATATATATATATATTACCTACTGGCGGTCGCCAGTAGGTAGTTATAGTTAGGATTGATTTCCATAGGGAAATCGCAACATTCTATTGGGAATAACTTTGGCGCCGGTTGAGGAATCTGCCTGAATTGTTTAGCAACTTTGCCTCGTGGCGCTCCGCTCCTTCTCTGAAAGTTTGCGGGGGATTCGTCAAGCGGGGGCCGAGATAAAAGGGGGGTCCCAAAATGTGTTTTCCCCATGTTAATTTCCATAGGGCAGTCGGTCGCACTTTTAGCTCGAACGGCTGAATGGATTTTCACCAAACTTGGCAAAATTGTAGGGACTGGTAGCCCGATGTGCCTTTGCTATGTCTCAAGATATGTGCTCCAGAGGAGTTTGAGTAATTTAGGTTCAAAAACATTTATATATCTATGGCCGCGCCCCGGTACGCGCACCGGGGAGCGCTCCGGGCGCGCCACGCGACTTGCGCACGGAAAGCTGATTGGCTCTCGGGTGTCTGTAAACATTCCAAACAGTCCGCAGCGGCCGCCATCTTGTGTCTCGGTAGGATCGAGACACAAGAGGTGGCAAAAAACAAAGGGGGAAATGACCAAAAGGGGGAAGGGTACCCCCCCTGACCCCCTAGGTTTGATGTGGGGGCCATAAAAGGGTCGATTTTTGCGCGGGGAGCGCCCGGTATGCGTACCGGGGAGCGTACCACTGGGAAAACACAGTGAAACAGGAAAATAATAATATAAAGTGATTAGAGGTAGGGTAGCTCTGCATAGAGTTGTTGTGTTGTTTGGGTGTTTTAAGTACCAACATGTAGTTACCAATGTTGAGTTTTAAATTCAATGTACACCTTCTTTTATGTAGATATCTAGCATGTTGTTATAGAAGTTATTGTGGTATATGGAATCCATACCATAGTCTGTCAGGAAAGCAGAAACAGATCCTTTAAGTACTCCCTGAGAAGACCTACGGGATCATGGGTAGTCTTCTCTGCTCCCTTATGATGTTTTAAAATGTCACAGTATACTGTAAGTTTCACTTTATACTATAATATAAACATAATTATTTTGGTAGTACTTCATGAATTAGATATAAAAATGAATAATGTCTCAAACAATTTTTAATTATTAAATAAAAATGTATTGGTCAGAATTTTCATAGTTCAATAACACTTCCAGCATTACATCATCTGGAATCTCCTCAAACAGGCATGTTTCTATGTCTTGTAAACATTCAATTAATTGTTCATCCAAAGACTGATCCATAAAATCTCCATCCAAAAAATCTTCATTTAGAATCTCCTCAGATGTAATCTCGAAGGAAATATTGATATTTTCTTGCTCCCCTTCCATTTTTTTGCTGTAAATTGCATAAAAAATAACTATATTAGTAGATTTAGGGCACTGTTGGGTTTAAGTTCAGACAGGTAGTTCTGTTTTTTTAACAGTTAAGTTAACTTTGGGTAGTGTATGGTAACAGGCAGGAAGTAGAATTATAAAAAAGTGCCAGTGAAGAAGCGTAAGTAAATTCATAATTATAGCAGAGAAGCCTAAGTCATTCAATAAATATAACAGAGGAGCCTATCTCTATGTATAAATATAGCAGAGGGATAGTAAATAATTATCAGAAAACGTTTTTATAAATTAACTTAAAGTGCCCCTTACAAATTATCAACTTACTTTACAGAGAGGTGGAGAAGAAAAAATGCGAAAATCCTTTCAAGATGTACCTCAGGTAGTTGTAGTCAAAATGGCCGTGTTTCCCTCTCATTTTTAATTTATATTCATGTACATAACCAATCAAATGTCAGGAAAAAAAGTAGAAAATGAAAGTAACATTTTAATTGGTTGTAAATTCTAACACTTCAGATGTGTTTTTGTCATGTAATTTACCTCAGGATATTTAGACAGTGCTACAGCTCAAATGGCTCAATGGAATTCCACCAAATTTGGGAAAATGGTAGGGACTGGTATGTAGTAGGGCCTATTCTATATTTGGTGAAAGTCTCTCCAGTGGTAAATTAACTTTTCACATTTTTTGAGAGCGCTTCCCGGTGCACGCCCCGGTACGCGTACCGGCAGCGCTACGGGAGTCCTCCATTTTGTGTTTCAGTAGATTTGAGTCCGAAAATGGTGGACAAACAACGTTGGGAATGGGTATAAGGGTGCATGGTAGGCACTCCCTGACCCTCTAGGTTTTCTGAGGGGGTCTTAGGAGGCCCATATAGGCCCAAAAAAAATTTATTTTTTAAAATTTTTGCGGGGGGAGCGCCCGGTACGCGCACCGGGGAGCGTACCTGGGAGCGTACTTTGGAGAAAAATTGTGAAAAAAGTTAGAAAAAGATAATCATTTGGAGTGATCAGAGGTAGGGTAGCTCTGAAAAGAGCTTTTGGGTTCTGTGGCTGATTTAGGTACCTACAAGTAGGTACCAATGCACAGTCTTAAATTCAGGAGGAATATTCTATTCCCCTCATCTGAGAAGTGCACACCATCTCCTCTGTAGATATCTTGCATGTTGTAACGCAAGTTGTTGTTGTATATTGAACCCATTCCATAGTCTCTCATGTAAGCAGAAACCGATTTATTCACATGTTTCTGTGCTTTCTCAAATTGTGGACAAAATTGGTTGGACCAGTTCCATTTCTGTCTTTGGCATATATTGGAAAATACCAAGGCAGTTTGAGGAAAAAGTGCCATCAATTGTTCAAAGGTGTCCTTTAAAAGCATTTCCAGACCTACCCCAGTCAAAGTGCCTAAGTCATTACCACCACAGTGCAGAATTATGAGGTTAGGGTGTGGCAAATGCAAAAAGGTTTTCACCAATGGTTTCAATTGGTGACATCTCAATCCTCTCTGGCAAATCCATTTAATGTTCACATTTGGTAAGTCAAGGTTGTGAAAATTTCTGGTAGTTGCATACCTTTGAGCCCAGTGGATATAGCTATGTCCAATAATCCAGACAGAATACATGGTGAGAGGAGGTTATGGTGCAGTCGGATGAAGTGTAGGAATAAAATGGCAGTTGGAACAGTAGGAGTTTGCAAAAAAAAACATGTGGAGTTTCAGTGCTCTTGAATCACAAGCAATGATTAGTAGATTGAGATAGTTGAAAACTGTAAGTTAGGGTGCATGGTTGTGTTCTGTGTAAGAAGTAATTTGAATGGTTAAAAAAAAGTCATTTAAAGAAACATTGCACCAGTTAAGCTGGTGTATTCGCACGTCAAACATCCTTGCTGAGGTGATTTGCAACATTGTAGAGTAAACTTTTAAACCTGAGAGCTCAATGAGGAGGGAGTTGCTATGGTAACAGGTAGAAAGGGCTGAGGGGGGGGAAGGGCGTTGGTTTGAAAATACAGAGGGAAGAGTTTTGATTGGTTACCATGAGCAATATGTGTGTAGAATTAGAGGTTTTCTGTACCATTAATGGTTGCAGTGCCTGGAGAACAAACCTTTTGCTCTGCTAAAGAAATATTGGTGTGTGTATCTGACACTGTTCTGAATCTCCTAAAGCATTTGTAAAGGTGAGTTATGATTCATTTAATATACATAGAGACTTGTACACTTTATGGAGAAGATTTGGAAGCAAATTGTGGTTTTTTAATGTTGCTTTGTGTCATGCTTTTTGATAATGCTTGGTAAAAAGTTTTTACTGCATAGAGGAATTGTATTTTGTAAAATTGTGAAGTTTTAGTAGTGACATGGAATGCTTGTACATAGGACCTGTGCTGTGTTTCTTAAATGTGATGTCAAAAACGATTTTGGGAAAAATGAATGGCTTTTACATTTTTTAAAAGGAATAAAGAATGTGTGCATGTTTAAAGAAATAAATTTGACTCTTTACAATGATGTTACCTGTGTTAACTCAGTGTAGGAAGCATATTGAGTTTGTTTGCATAGAGGAATTGTATTTTGTAAAATAGTGAGGTTTCAGTAATGACTTGGAATGCTTGTACATAGGACCTGTGCTGTGTTTCCTAAATGTGATGTCAAAAACGATTTTGGGGAAAATGAATGGCTTTTACATTTTTGAGTATAATGTGGTGCAGAGGTTTAAAAAGTGACGCATGTAGGTACCTACATGCGTCACTTTTTAAATATGGCGCAAAAAGGTACATGTTTTATGCCGCCGATGCGTCACAAAAAGTGACGCATCAGCAGTGCAAAACTGACGCAGGGCCTCATAAATGAGGTTCTTTTTTTTTGCACACTACTCCAGTTTAGTCCTGTCCACTGCACTCTTGGACACAAGCCTCACCTTTTGTGCTCCCCTGGACAGTCTTCATCTCATCGGCACTCCTGCTTAGGTGTCAGAATCCTATCACATAGGGAAAGCTCCATGTGAAAGTGTTTGCCTCAGTCTTATCCCTGCTGTGAGGCAGGTGCAAGATTTTGATGTAACAGTGTCCTAAAAGTGACGCAGTGAAATCTCATAGATTTTACTGCGTCATTATTACGAGGCTTTTTGCGGAGAAATGACCCCTCTGTGTACATTACACTTGACAGAGGTATAATGTGGTGCAGAGGTTTAAAAAATGACGCATCTAACTACATGCGTCACTTTTTAAATATGGTGCAACAAGGCACATGTTTTATGCCGCCAATGCGTCACAAAAAGTGACGCATCAGTAGCGCAAAACTGATGCATGGCTTTATAAATGAGGCTCATCTTTTTCTTGCACACTACTCCAGTTTAGTCCTGTCCACTGCACTCTTGGACACAAGCCTCACGTTTTGTGCTCCCCTGGACAGTCTTCATCTCATCTGCACTTCTGCTTAGGTGTGAGAATCGTATCACATGGGGAAAGCCCCATGTGAAAGCGTTTGCCTCAGTCTTATCCCTGCTGTGAGGCAGGTATAAGATTTTGACATAACAGTGTCCTAAAAGTGACGCAGTGAAATCTCATAGATTTCACTGTGTCATTATTACGAGGCTTTTTGCGGAGTAATGACCCCTCTCTGTACATTACACTTGACAGAGGTATAATGTGGCGCAAAAGGTTTAAAAAATGACGCATATACCTACATCCGTCCCTTTTTTAATATGGCACAACAAGGCACATGTTTTATGCCGCCAATGCGTCACAAAAAGTGACGCATCAGTAGCGCAAAACTGACGCAGGGCTTTATAAATGAGGCTTATTTTTTTCTTGCACAGTACTCCAGTTTAGTCCTGTCCACTGCACGCTTGGATACAAGCCTCACGTTTTGTGCTTCCCTGGACAGGCTTCCTCACATGAGTATTCCTGCTTAGGCCTTATAATTTTTCTTTAGAATAACATTTGAAAAACAATGAAAAGGTCATATGTATAAGCTTTTCATTACACTACTAAAATATTTTTGCTGCAAATTAATGAGTTTTACATTTTTGAGAAAGTTTAAATAGTAGGACTTGCACTGTGTTTCTAAAATGTTTTTGAAAAATCGATTTTGGGACTAATCAATTAATTCTACATTTTTGATAAAGAATAAATAGTGTGTGCATGATTACATAAATAAATCTGACCTTTTCACAATTATGTCACCTGTGTTACCTGAGATTAGGAAGTAGATTGTGCAGATGAGGTGAGACATGTCCAGAGGGACCGAGGAGGTGAGGTTTATGATCAAGACTGTAGTGGGAGAGAGGCCTTTCCCGGGAAGCATAGGTAGTGAAGCCTGTGTATAAGAGTGCAGTGGACTAGACTTCATGAAGTCTATCCCCTACTGGACTCTTAGAGACAGGTCTCATCTTCTTTGTACCTGTGGACAGAGCTGTCTTGCACTATACTCTTCAATACAGGCCTCACCTTTTGTGCACCCCTGGAGAATCCTCACCTGATCTGTAACCCTGAATAGATTGTTTGCTTTTTGACGTTGCTTTGTTGTTTGGTAATAGTGGTCTATAATGTGCTATTTTTTTCTTTAACACAGATTGAAATCAAGATTTCAAGAGTAAGCAAACATGCCCACAAGGGAAAGGAAAAGAAAACAACGTAATCGCCAAAAAACAAAAACAGCAACGGAATTACAGCACTCTTCCACAACAAATACTTCAAAAAACAGGAACCAAGCTCCTGGTAAGACAACTAAGTCTTTTATACGGAACATATGTACTTTAAAAAAAATGATGGACAGCATGTAGAAAAAGAGAATGAGAGAGTAAATTTGAAAAGGAAGGAGAGAACCTCAAAGAATCCTACAACTAGAGCAGGAGAGATTAATATGTATAGGAATACAAGGCAGAATCAGTTTAGAGACATTCGTAAACAAATGTTTCGCAATAGGGTGGTTTTAAATTTGTTAAAAACATTAGGAAAGGTAAACAGAGAGCTGCTTTTTATAAGAAAAAGAAAAGTGTAGAGAAGATTGTTGATCAGGCTTTTGAAGTTAAGAAAAAATTATTTATTTTAATAATCAATAGAATTAGGACACTTAACAAGACAATTGATGTTTTCAAATCAAACAGTAGATGGAAAAGAGTAATTAAGCGGACTAATTTTTGTAAAGTTTTTTCTGGAGAATGGATGCACAGTTCAAGTTGTGAGCCATTTTTAAATGAGGAGAGTTACTTCCAGGAGAATGATTTAGTGCATGCAGTTGACACCAGTGGTCGAGCGTATGAAGTGAAAGACGGTTGTCCGATTGAAAAAGAGAAACTTGTGCCTAGAGAACCAGAAGAGGTGTTAACTGATGAAGTTTTAGGGAGACGTACTAAGGGTCCAGTGTACACTTGGAAGTGTAGTCGTATTTGTAGTGTGCGACAGGAATCAATTGATTTGTTTTGTAATTTCTTACGTACATCTAGTAAGAAAAGTCTAAAGCAGAAAGTGAAGTTGTTGCAAGACTTAGATCCTTGCAGAGTGAGAGAAAACACAGGTTTGCAAGGCCATTCACTGGCTTGTCTTTCTAGAAAAGTCTGTCAGAGTGTTTTTCATCATTTTAGGATGTTAGCAGTGCATCATACCAAAATGAGGAAATTAGTGAGAATGTTGTATTATGCAAAAAGTCCAGCACTTAAGCTTAAACAATTAAACAGTGCTCTTTTGCATGGAACTGAATTAGATGTGAAGAAGATTTGTAAAGAAAGTGAGATTTGTTATTTTGGTGAAAAAGAGGATAGTGTAGAAATTGACACAGCAATTCAAGGTAATGTGGAAGACAATGTACAGATTTCAAGTACAGAAAAGTTTGAGCAGGAAATTACCAGGTTTAAGGTGAAATCAAGTGAAAGGCCGAATTTTGCTTGTGTGTGTTGTCGACGAAGTCATTATACGCATCAAACTAGATTAGTTGATTTATCAGCGTATTTGTAAATATTGTTATGATAAATTAAATCAAAACAGAATGCCTGCTAGAGCTGTTCATAATAATCTGGAGTAGGTAGACATTCCCCGTGAATTGATGGATTTAAATACATATGAGTCTATTTTGATTCAATGTGTCCACCCTTTTCAGGCAATTGTTCGAATGGAGCCTAAGATAGGGAAATTGCCTCCTACTGATTTGCGGAGAGGATTAAAGGGAAGAGTTGTTTATTTGCCTCTTGATTTAAAAAAAAATATTGATACAATTGGTATAGAAAAAGTAGAAGAGGAACCTTTAGTTATTCTAGTTAATGGGGTTCCGACAAAGAGTAAGAAAATCCGGCAAGATTTAGTGGATGTTAGGAAAGTCAAAAAGGCAACGTTGTATTTAGTCAAAAACAATGAGTATTACAAAGATGTATGTGTTGCAGCAGAGGAAACAGCTGCAGATGAAGACAGTGATTGTTCAGGCGGCCAAATTGAAAAAGTTGATGTGTCTAGAAGTGAAGAAATATATGAACATTATACTGTTCATCCTTTGCATTCCAAAGAAGTAATGGGGAATGCAATTGAATTGTTTCAAATGAAAGCAGCAAAAGGAAGTCCCATTAGTGTATGGGAAGAAAGTTTGGAAGCTCGTTGTTTTCCATAGCTATTTCCAACAGGTCGAGGTGGACGATATGACGATCGTCCACTTCAAATTCCTGCATCTGAATATCGAACTGTAAGATTGTATGCTGAAGATCCAAGGTTTCGTCAATGCATTCCCTATTTGTTTCATCTACTGTCTGAAAGTGACTTGACTGGGCTTTCTTATGCAGTAAACCATATACTGAAAAGTGGAGCACATCTGCAAAATGTTTCGGCAAGGGACTTTATGGAGAAAGTGAATCTGCAAGATAATATTTTGGAATCTCATCTAATCAATCTCATGGCATGTCAGCATGGTACAAATGAGTATTGGTACCGTCGTCATGGGGAATTGAAATGTATGCTAAGAAACTTAGGAACTTCTACATGGTTCCTCACTCTTAGCTGTGCAGAGTATGCATGGGACGACTTACTTCAATTTCTACGAGAGGCAAATGCAAATATACAAAATATAGAATTCAAAACACCTGGAGAACTGTGTTCTTTGGATCCAGTGAATGTATGCAGATATTTCAATCATAGATTTGAAGCTATGATGTCTTTTATTACCAACAAAAAAAATCCTCCCCTTGGAGAGGTTTTGGATTTCTTTTGGAGAAAGGAGTATCAAGCGTGAGGTGCTCCTCACATACATATGTTGTTGTGGATTAAAGATGCACCCAAATTTGGAACAGATTCGGATGAAACAGTGATGAGTTTCATTGAAGAGTATTCAACATGTGCTGTTCCGAAAACTACAGAGGAAAACAGTTTAAGGCAACAAGTTTTACGCTTTCAATCCCATCAATGTGGAAAGTACTGTCATCGAAAATTCAGAAACAAGGACAAGTTCTACACAAAATGTCATTTAGGCTTTCCACGACCAGTGATTTCTAAAGGAAGAGTAAATATTTTGATGTCTACTCTGCGACATACTGTGACGAGGAAATCACCAAAAAATACATACAATTTAAAAAGAAACGAAGAGTCCAAGTACATCAACGACTACAACCCAGTGATTTTGTCCATGTGGAATGCTAACATGGATATTCAGTTCGTTGCTGACAACTCTATTGCTGTGGCTCGATATGTGATGTCTTACATCACAAAAAAAGATAAGACAGAACTGAAGGAAATGTGGGAGGACATTTCACATGAAAAGAGTCTAAGCAAGAAATTATACAGTTACAGTCTGAAGATGTTGTCGCATCGAGAAATTGGAGCATATGAATGCTCTGATCGATTCTCGTCAGCAAGTCTCTATGCCAAATCTAGAACCATCATTTGGGTGAGTCTAGGTCTTGCTGCAACACGAAATCGAGTTTTGAAATCTGTACAGGAGATAGAGTATTTGGCGGAGAAAGAACCAGAAAGTACAGATATTTTGAAGACAAACATGTTGGATACATACTATCCAAATAGAAGTCCTCATCTTGAGAACGCTTGTCTCTATGAAGTTCTGCAAAGATATATTTATAAGAGGAACATCAGAGAAGATATCAATAATGGAATATATGCTGTCATTGGATGTGAAGGATGTCTAGTGAAACAGAAAAAAGGTCATTTGATTAATCATCGAAAATTGAGTTGTGATAATCCAGATAAAAGAGAATTTTATTATTTGGCTCTTTTGCAACTCTTTAAACCATGGCTTGAAGAAGAGGAACTACTTGGAGATTTTCTCTGTTATGAAGACTCTTTTAATGCAACGAAGGATACCATAGAATGTCCTGTTTTTCCAAATTATCTGCAAATGTTGAATGAAGAAATAGAGCAAGAAGCAACAAATGCTGCAGAGATTGCTAGAGACAGTTCTCAAGGCAGTCAGAGTTCTGCTTCATTGAGTCAGGATCCAATAGGAGGACCAATTATCCAAAATGAAGCTGCCACTGCCATGGATGAGGTGGAAAGAGATATGGAGCAAGCTCAAGAGGATGTAATTCATTTAGAAGATTTGGTGAAAAAATTAAACCTTGAGCAGAAACAGATATATGATGAAGTCACAGAACAGGTTGAACATGGATTGAGTCATGAGAAGAAAGAGTGCTCATGTACATCATTTAAGCCTGTCCGACTGTATGTGAGTGGAGAAGCGGGAACTGGAAAAAGTTTTCTGATTAAAGCAATTGCATCTTATCTGCAGAAAAGGACTGAATCACTGCTGTCTTGTGTTGTTACCGCTCCAACTGGGCTGGCAGCACATAATATTAAAGCGATTACTTTACATCGTTTACTGATGCTGCCAGTGGAGCATGATAACAAATTGCAATATCACAAGCTATCTGGAGATGTGTGTTCTGAAGTTTCCAGAGTCCTGAAGAAAATGAAACTTCTTATCATTGATGAAGTAAGCATGGTCTCAAATCTAATGCTTGCGTTTGTGCATTTGAGAATGCAAGAGATTCTTAGAACAGAGTATGATGTGTTATTTGGAGGGAAACACATTATTGTTTTTGGAGATATACTGCAGTTGACTCCAGTGAAAGGACAACCAGTGTTTAAAATGGTCATGCATGGAGATACCAAGAAGTGCCTAGGAAGCATTGGAAACGTTAATATATGGTTACATTTCAAATATGCAGAACTACTCCAAAATATGCGACAGGCAAAGGATGAAGATTATAAAAAATTCTACAAGATGTAAGAATCGGAAAAGTAAGTCAGCATGGGAAAGAAGCTTTACATGCACGATTAATTTCAAATATGTACCCACATGAAAACATTTTTCCAGAGAATATTTTTAAGAAAATTAATGAGAAGAAATCTGGGATATGTTTGATGCCAACTCTGCAAGAATGTTCCATCTTCAAAAACAAAATGTTAAAGTTAGAAAACAAAGAGATAGTGAAACTGGAAGCTTTAGATAAAATAGAGCATATGGGAGCAGCAATTATTTTGTCAGAAAATTTGAAATCAAAATTGGATTCATTAGAGAAGACTATATCTAAAACTGCTGGTTTTGAAAAGACTCTGAATGTGTGTTTGAATTGTCGTATCATTTTGAGAAGGAATTTAAATGTTGAAAGAGGTCTGGTAAATGGAGCAATGGGTCATCTTGTTGGTTTTGTGAATTACAAAAATAGAGATGAAATTGAAATTTTAAAAATTTAATTTGATGGCATTGATGAAATAGAACAAATTTGTCGTTGTTCAGCTAGATTTTTGCTCGTGAAAGACTTAAATGTTCGCAGAAAACAGTTTCCTGTTTGTTTGGCATATGCGGTGACAATCCATAAATCTCAAGGTTTAAGTGTAGATAGCGCTTTGGTGAACATTGGAAGTTCTGTGTTTAAAGAGGGTATGGCATATGTGGCATTATCACAAGTCAGAACTTTATCAGGATTGTACTTTATTAAGTGTGATGCAACAAAGATTTGTGCAGATCTAGATTGTGTTAAAGAATACAATAGGTTAAGAAGAGAGTATGCTCCACATTTGCCTCAATATCCTCTGTTTGAAAAACGTGTGGTAGGCCGAAAAAGAAGAAATGAGAGTAATTGCAGTGAGGTAGTAGCAAAAAGGCAAAAAGTAGATAAAAGTGTAATTGTAAAGAGAAAGAAAAAGGATTCTGTTGAAGATGTTGTTGGATTTCAGTGTGAAAACAGTTCTGGTGGCAACTGCTATGCTAATGTAGTAGTTAATGTTGTTTTTTTTCTTCAAAATGTACAAAAACAGATTGTCGAAAATCGGCAACAAACATTGTGCTGTTTATTGCATTCTGTGTTAGAGAAATGTAGTAGTGATAGAGCAAAAATAGAAAGTGTTTCAGAAATTAGAAATCTTATCGACATATGTTCAGGTCAAAATCAATTTTCACAGATAATTCAGCAGGATTGTCAGGAATTTTTAATGTATATGTTTGATGTATTGGAAGATGAAGGAGTAGATATAAAAAATCTTTTTAACCTTTCTTATCAATGGCAACATGACTGTGATAACTGTGCTTCATCAAGTACTACTAGAATAGACTCTGAAAGATTTATATATATGACTTTACCAGACTGCAAATCAGTGCCTTTTAATAATCTAGTTAAAGCAGCGGATCACAATATGGTGTGTACCCAATGTAAGTCTACAATGCTGTCCACATTATTTCTTCAAAATTATGGTCAGTATGTCATTTTAATGTTCCAACGATGTAGACCTGATGGAACTAAATTGACAACTTCTATTAAATATTTCGTGGCTTCTCAGTAATCGATATCAGGAAGAACCTTTGCAACTGTAGCTAATATTTTTCATGATGGTCCTTCTACAACATCAGGGCATTACACATGCTATTTAAAAACTTCTAAAGGTTGGACCCAATGTAACGACACTCATTTGACTTTCAAACAACGTTTGCCTTTTGGCTTTATAAATTCATACCTAGTGTTTTTACAGCCAAAATTTAGGTAAAAGTAATTGGCCTATGAAGACGGGAGCAGTTAATAAAGGTTATTTTGCTGTTTAAAAATATATTCTGAGTAAAAGTGATCCAGGCAATATAAAAAATTGACTTGTCATATAGGTACTGTAAGTGGATCTCATAGTAAGTGATATTAGTATTATACAAAATGATGAACATGACTGAGTCAGAGATGGTTTTACAAATACTTAAATTTTGTGAAAATGTTGTAGAGCCTTTCTTTCAGAACGTTGGGAAAAAGGTATTTTCAGAGTGCCTTAGAATTAATTTGAAAATATACTCGTACATCTGACACTATTTGGCCAAATGGAAAGGGGCAGGAATGAGTAAAGAGTCATGACTGAAAAATAGGAGTATATGAATATATTGAAAATATTTCAAATGTTTTTGGAGCTTTTCTTGTAGAAAGTCGATGAAATGGATTTTTAAGTGAACAGCAAAGTACTTTGCAACGAGAAAAGGACCTCCATTATACAGTATTTGGCCTCAAGGGAAAGTTAGTTAATCAAAGATTAGTGTACATTTGTCATTTGTCAGTATCTAAGATTTTTTTTTAAAACACAATCTTTTAGATTGTGTTTTTTTTTCCCGCTGTCATATGATGAGTAATTTGAACTCACTGTTTTAAGTGAAATTCAATATATTCTGAGAACAGGAAAAATAAACTATGTAACATGTTGTACAAGTTATTTTATACTTTGGATTGTGTACATTAAATTGTATTCCCATTCGCTGACAATCACTTTCCTTTTTCCATCCTCTTTCAGCTCTTTTTACTCACTTATAATGTCTTTCTCTCATTCTTTGTAACCCCCGTTCCTTTACTCCAATTCTTTGACAACCCCTCATTCTCATTTCAACTGTGTGCATCCCCTCTCTCCCTTGCATAACTTTTCAGCTTTCAGTCTCTCTGCTTTACTTCCCTTTTCCGTATTTTCCTCCTTTGATCTTTTAGTAATTCCTGTTTACTCACTCAGCAGTATTATTGCACTCTATCACTATAAATCACCCACTCTCCCTCGCTTATCTTTGTTTGCTCCTTACTTTTGACCTCTTCTCTCTATTTTTCGTTCACTACTTCTATGTCCTCAGTGCCTCACTCTCCTTGTGTTATGTTCAGTTGTGTTTATCTACCTTCTATCACTTCTTTTACAATAACTTCACTGCTCCTCTCTCATCGTTTTTCATCCCATTTCTTTTACTCTGGTTCCATTACTATCCCTCTTTTCCGTTCTTTCAATGTCCTTCTCTTTACTTTCATCACCAAATTATTTTCTTTCAGTAACACTGTTTTAGTTGTCTTCTCCTCTCTTTCCTTTTTTTGCTCTCTTACTCATTTCCTTTTCTCACTCATTGTACTCCACCTCACTCAGTTTTTCTCTAGTGTGTCTGCCTACTAACTTCCTCAGTCCATTTCCCTCAATCGTTGTATATTATCCTCTCTCCCTTCATCCTTTCACTCTATGACTGTTCTTCACTTACTCTCAGTTATCTTCTATTCCTCATTGTTCTAAATGCATCCTTAATTAGACTGTTTTCTGTCTCATTCATTATCTTTTTACTTACTTCTGTTTCCTGATTTAGTTTTGCTAACTCACATTGTTTTAGTATCTTTCTTACCTTCAGTTCATTTCTCTGTTCTTCTCTCTCTCTTTGTCAGTGAATCTATATGCCTTACTCTTTGTAATTTGCTCTCCTTCTATTTATTTTTCTCTCTTTTTGTCCTTCTACCTTACTTTATTTCCCTTTCTGTGTCCTTCACTCTTACTTTATTTCTAAATGGAGTGTTATGATTTTTAACCTGTTCATTTGTATCTTTTAATTTAAAATACATATTTCATTAATTATAACTTATTTTTTCTTCTCTCTTTCACAGATACAAACTGTAGTAAAAAAAAAAATTAAAGTTACATTTATTACATGGTAAGTATAAATAAAAAAATGTAGTTTGTCATCACCCTTTGCTTTAAGCTCACTAACATTTTCTCAATCAACCTCACTCCTGTGTCTTTACTCTGCTTCCCTTACTTATTCTTATTCTACATGTTTACTCCCCTTTCCCTATTTTCCCTCTCATATTCAACTTCTTTCAATCCCTATTCTTTACTTCACTTACCCTCTGTTCCCTTCCTTTGTTTCTTCACTCATTCTCTTAATTATTTACCTTACTCCTACACATACACCTCATCCCCCTCCCAACACATACACACACCTCTAATATACACCCCACACACACACACCACACACACACCTCATACACACAAAAAATCTTCCCACACACTCACCTCAAACACACACACACATTCCATACACACACATACATCGAACACATATACACCCCACACTCATACACTCCTCACACATATTTCACACACCCTCACCTCCACCCACACCGAAACACCCCACACAGCCACACCCACAGACACACCTTACACACCCACACCCCGACCTACACCCACTGACTCCCTATAAGTCACACACACTGCATTACTTATCTTTCTTTGCTGCTTCACTCAAGCCCATTCAGGTACTGTTTCCTTTACTCTCTTTGTCCTTTCTCTTTCTCACTCCCCATGTCTTATCCTAATTCAATTTTCCCCCTCTTTCACCCCTCTTTACTTATACTACCTGGTCTTTTCTCACTTTCCCTCATCGTTCTTCATTTATCCCGGTTCTGCCACTACCCTTCATTCCCCATTTTTTACTGTCCTTTCTTTTTCTTTCAACAGCCAGTCACATTCTCCCACTATCTCTACTTTAGTGTTCTTCCTCTCTCTTCCTTTCTTTCGCTCCTTTAGTCATTTTACTTTTCTCACTTTCACCCAATTACACCTTCTCTATTTTTTACTATGTAATAAACAATCCCTCTGTGTTGATCCTGTAGCTCTCTTTCTCTTAACATTACTCTCTTTGTGTTCTTCCCTCATGCTAACTCCTTCATGAATTTTTTTTTTCTATTTTTTTGGGGGGCGCGCCCCGGTACGCGTACCCTAAGAAAAAAAATTTGACAGAGATTCATTAAAAATATAGGTTTACATTTATATATGAAAGGTAGTTCTAAAAAGAACTGTTTTTTTCTTCTTTTTGTTGTTTTATTTTTTTTATTGTTTTTTGAACATTTTGTACTTTTTTTGGCTTTTCAAAACAGTTTTATATATTTTTTTATTTTTTTATGGGAAGAAACAAAGAGAAAGGGAATTGAAAATGGCTCAACTGGAGCAAAAAACAAAAAACTGAAAAAATTACTTCTTTTTTTTGGGGCAATCGTGATTGTCACCAGCAATGACGATGAGCTTTACACTCTTTTCCCCATAGGCCATAAGCTTGCCACATCCAGTACAAGTGACTTTAAAATCACCAAATCGTTCCTGGATACAAGGCATCACCTCTGATGTTTCTGGTCCCGATTGAGTGGGCTGCTTTCTTTTGGAGCTGGTCCTTGAACACTGAGGGAGGTGACTGGCCAGTTCCCTGATCTCTGCACGAGAATAGTTAGCAGGATGCTTCCGGGTCATATGCCGAATCATGGTATTATTACCAAATGAATATTTTTTATCTGGATTGCCCCTTGAGAGTTCTGCACCACAGATTCGACATGTTACCTTGGCCGCATTAACTTTTTTCTTGCCCTCTGGAAGTGAAAAAAACTCCCATATAATGTGTTCTTTTGGCTTGTATGGGGTATTTTGTTCAGGCAGCCATCTGCTCCCCTCCTCCTCTTCCTCTTTCTCCTCCTCCTCTTCTTCACCACCAATGTATTGTTGTGGTGATCCTCTTGGTGGTTGTGGTGGTGGTGGTGGTGCAGATGCTCCAGCTGTTGCTGCTACAGTAGCCATTTCAAAGTACAAAAGAATTGTCTCTGTAGATGAAACAGGTCTTCCTCAGTCAAAAGACAAAGTCAGAGTAAGGAAGAAAGGTGAGGTTTTTTATCATTTGGAAAAAAAACTGTGCTGAACCAATCAGAAGTGTTATTTTCAGGTCACAAGACCAAGGCTTTACTCATTTGGAAACCAAAACTGTTCTGCACCAATAATAGGTGTTATTTTCAGGTCACAAGACCCAGGCTGGTCACAAGACCCAGACATTACTCATTTAGAAACCAAAACTGTTCTGCACCAATAGAAAGTGTTATTTTCAAGTCACATGACCCGACGCGCTTACGCTACACGCCCCGGGGCGCGCCCGTAGTCGTGCTCCGTGGCGCGCCCGCGGGTGTGTAGCGTAAGCACGTCAGGACGTTTCGCGATCGTATGCGATTGCATGCTTTCGGTTGCGATTACGCTGTGCGTCATATGACGCATCACGCGTGTACGCGATACGTCACAATGTTGTTTTCATTCACGGCAATAGCGCTCCCGGGAAGCTCCCCGGTATGCGCCCCAGGTCGCCGTAATATTGCGCTTACCCGTGCGTTCACCGGGAGCGCCCCCCGGGTTACAAATAAAAAAAATAAACATTTTCTTTTTTTACATATTTATACAATATAAAATTTGTGTTAAAATTTTTCACTTTCTATACCTATAAAGATTTGCTATTAAAAAACCATTGAAATTCACTGAAAAAACCATGGGTTTCACACCAGTTATAGTTAGGAATTAGCATTTGAAAAACCTATTAAATTCACTGAAAAAACCATAGGTTTTACACCAGTTATAGTTAGCTGGAAATTTTACTCGCATAAAACCATTGAAATTCCCACGTTATTGTTAGTTGGACTCACTATAACTTGCACTGCTGATGACGTCACATATTACATCACTCATGACATGGTCAGTGACATCACTCATGACATCACTGATGACACCATCCTTGTGACAGAGTGACAGACCTTCTTTTAGTGTAATGTAACCCTTGAAACACATATTCAAAAATAGAAACTAAAATTTACAAAAAAATGTAGATACCATACCAGTTACAACAACCAATTCAGTAATTCCACCATCTATATACACATGCACTGATTCACCAACAGTTCTATATAGTCACTCATACATATACTCACTCATCATATGTAGTGATACACCTATACATCCTGTTACACACCGACAGTCATCCAAAAGTTACTCACACACATACTCACACATGCAAATAAACTATTGAACATCCATTTATTTGCATGTACAGCTATACACACACCACCACTTTACTTCTAAGAAAACTTACACATACTTACTCTTTTAAACAATCACTTATATAAACACATACTAATTTAAATAGGAACTCTTACAATCTCTTACTCTCAGATATACTCACTTATATACATCAATATTCACATACACTAGATTAAAACATATGTAGTTACTGATAAAGAAACTATTGAGACACTCATTTACTCAGTAACACACACATATACACAGTCATCCACCCATACAGTCCTGCACATATGCTGTCTTCAAAACACATACAAAGAGAGAGTTAGTCATTCATGCATCTATGTGCTAAGTAATACCTCTACCAAACCATACAAACACTCATACTAATACTAAGAAAAACATCTAATAACCTATATACATACACATGTACCTACTCACCAAGCCATGCAGCTACTTATATACAAAGTGAAACACTAATACATATATTTAAATATTTAAACATTACTCACTGATATATGTATTCACTAAGATACACTTAATAAGCCAGTTAACCAATCAATTTAAAAAAAAAACATCCATGTAACACTTATTTAAACATTTATTCTTCCATCAACTTTTACATTAACATATATAACACATATTTATTTTTCAGAAAGACATACATTCACTGGATGGTGTCATCAGTGATGTCATGAGTGATGTCACTGACCATGTCATGAGTGATGTAATATGTGACGTCATCAGCAGTGCATTGCACGCGCAAGTTATAGTGAGTCCAACTAACCATAACGTGGGAATTTCAATGGTTTTATGCAAGTAAAATTTCCAGCTAACTATAACTCGTTTAAAACCTATGTTTTTTTCAGTGAATATATATATATATATATATATATATATATATATATACATATATATATATATATTACCTACTGGCGGTCGCCAGTAGGTATATATAGTTAGGATTTTTTCTCTATGGGATTTTTGAAAATTCTATGTCTAATAACTTTGGCGTTTGTGGACGGAATTGGCTGAAATATTCAGGAAAATGGCACATTTTGTTTCTGAGCAGCCCTTGAAAATTTGGGGGGGGTTCGTCAAGGGGGGCTGAGAAAAAAGGGGGGTCCCAAAACGTGTTTTTAACATTGAGTTTTCCATAGGGCGGTTGGCCTCACTTTTAGCCCGAACGGCTGAATGGATTTGCACGAAACTTGGCAAAATTGTAGGGACTGGTAGCCCGATGTGCCTTTTGTAGGTCTTAATATATGTGCTCCAGTGGATTTTGAGAAATTAACGTTTAAAAAAAGATATATATCTGTAACAGCGGACCGGGCAGCGCTCCAGTACGCGTACTTTTCGCGCAACGGAGCTTTGTGAAGCGAAGCTGATTGGTTCTGCGGCGTCTGTAAACATTCCAAACAGTCCGTAGCGGCCACCATCTTGTCTCTCGGTAGGATCGAGAGACAAGCGGAGGCCAAACCGAAGGGGCAAATGACCATAAGGGGGCATAGTAGATCCTCCCTGACCGTTTAGGTTTGATGTGGAGGTTTTAAAAGGGCCCCGCGGGGCAAAAAAAAATAATAATAATAATAATCGAACAGCTGAATGGATTTGCACGAAACTTGGCAAAATTGTAGGGACTGGTAGCCCGATGTGCCTTTGCTAGATCTCAATATATGTGCTCCAGTGGATTTTGAGAAATTAACGTTCAAAAAAAGATATATATCTGTAACAGCGCACCGCTTCGCGTACTTTTCGCGTTACGGAGCTTTGCGAAGCGAAGCTGATTGGCTCTCCGGTGTCTGTAAACATTCCAAACAGTCCGTAGCGGCCGCCATCTTGTCTCTCGGTAGGATCGAGAGACAAGAGGAGGCCAAAGCGAAGGGGCAAATGACCATAAGGGGGCATAGTAGATCCTCGCTGACCCCCTAGGTTTGATGTGGAGGTTTTAAAAGGGCCCCGCGGGGCAAAAAAAAAAATAATAATAATAATCGAACGGCTGAATGGATTTGCACGAAACTTGGTAAAATATTAGGGACTGGTAGCCCGATGTGCCTTTGCTAGGTCTCAATATATGTGCTTCAGTGCATTTTGAGAAATTAACGTTCAAAAACAAGATATATATCTGTAACAGCGCTCCGCTTCGCGGAGATAAAATTATATCTGTATTACCTAGCTGTTGCTAACACCAGTTAGCGACGGCTAGTAGGAGATAGCGACCATCTTGGGCCCCACTTTGCATGTGAGTGATATTTATCACTAATGACATGCAAAGTGGGCATGCCAAGATGTTAGCGACTGGAAACAGTCGCTAACATCGCTATCTCCTATTATCAACTTTTGGAAATATTCGAGATAAGCGCGAATATCTCCAAAAGCTAGCACCTGCCCTGAGCAGTTCTTAGCCATGTTATCCAATGGGGGGTGGATAACATGGCTAAGAGCATTAGCTCGGTAATGCATGAATATCGCTGAGTTTTCAGCGATATTAATGCATTGCGGTCGTTTTTTATCGTATTTGCGATAAACCTTGATAATAGCAAGGTTTATCTGCGATAATTTCTGACGGTAAAAAAATCGTTGCTAAGCATCGTTAGGGATAAATATCGCTTAACTTTGGTAATATGCCCCAACGTCTGTTAACGTTCGATTCGAAGGAAATCAGGAAGTGTTGAAAAACATTGTCTGCGCCATCTTGTCTTTTTTCAAATGCCACACTTTTGTCGTGCACGGCAGCCATTTTAGATGCCTTGACCAGACCCACTCTGTGCACGCTGTCGATCCTTAGCATGGCTCCCCACCCTCGCAAGCATCTCCCCCAGGCAGTGGTCACCCCCGCTCTCTGTCTTATGCATGGGTAATAAACCTCCCCCCATCTGCGCTGCTCTTCCCTGAGAATCACACCCTGTGCCCGCCCGACACCTCCCTTTCGCCCTATTCACTACCGCACCCTCTGACACTCCTTTTCCTCTGTGTCCGATTGTCCAGGCTGGTCCTAGGGTATCAGCTAGCCCTGCAGATGTAGTTTATGGCCACAGCTGTAAAGAATCACCCCTCTTCAAAGGAGTTATAGTAGATCAAGGCCCACACTCGATGAGATCCGTCACAGCAGAAGCGTTGCTATTATCTGAAAACCATCCTGTATTGTGATTGGGGAGGGGACCGAGCCTGAAGCGGAAGATTCCAGGGATGACTCTTTGTACATCAAAGTTTTTACAATTATGTGTCACATTAAAAATATATAGCACTCCGACAAAGTAGTAAGATTATAAAACTTTAATAATTTATAAATATATACAAGAAAACAAAAATAGTAATAACATATAAACATTTTTAGAGAAAAACAAAGAAGTAGCGGTCGGCTGTGCGAATAGTCCCAACGCAGCACAACGTCCAGATTTCCGGCGTGGGGCGTCGCGGGGGGTGGGTCATCAGTAGCAAACTGTTGTGCGAATAGTTCCAAGGCAGCAGAACGCGTTGAAATCTAGATGACACGAAAGTGATGTCTAGTAAGTTGCCACCCAGCAAATAACGGCGTGGGGCGTCGCGGGGGGTGGGTCATCAGTAGCAAACTGTTGTGCGAATAGTTCCAAGGCAGCAGAACGATGGCACCAAGGTGATGTCCAGTAAGTTGCCGCACTGGTTTTGGTATCCTACAATGCTGCTCCGAATAACAGCGTGGGGCGCCCCGGGGGAGGCGGCGTGAACGGGCCTCTCCAGGTGGAGTGTCATCTGTTGTAGTGGGGCGCCCCTTTACCGTTTCAGTTGCCATTCCGTCCGTTTTTGGTCCACTGTGTCAAAAGCCGCAATTCAGCTGAGTTGCGCCCACTCTTGCGGTGCAGCGATAGGCGGCTGTCACAGGACTCTCAAAATGGCGGCAGGCTGTTTCCTTTTTGGGCCTGGTCCACTGAAATGGCCCTGGGACACCTTGGAAATCGGACGCTTGTCTGCTAGGTCTTGGACCCCATTCTCGAAAGCGTCCCCTAAGCCTTGAGAATTCATCAAAAGTTTTGGGAGCCCCGACTCCCGCAGGCTTCCGGTGGGGAGCGGCTGCCATGATTGCTCGCGGAATGACCACGACGGAGCCACGAGATGGTGGTGCTCTCATGCTGACCCCAGCTTCAGTCTGAAACATCCAGAAACAAGGTGGGGCTTTCATCGTTTGGGAAAAAAAAAAAGTTTTCATCCAATGAAAAGTGTTGTTTTTAAGTCATATGATCAAGCCTTCCATCATTAGGAAACCAAAAGTAAAATGAACCAATGAAAAGTTTTATAAACAAGTCACATGACCTGTTATGCGGCATAGGGTATAAAATGCGGAGAAAATACGTTGGCACGTGAGGCGGCGTCAGTAGCGGACCGATGTGCGAATAGGCCGAAGGCAATACAACGCGCCAAGATCCGGATGGCACCGAGGTGGTGTCCAGCAAGTTGCAGCACTGGTGTGGCCATCCTACAATGCTGAAAGTCGGCGTGGGGCGCCCCGTTGGCCTGTGAGTTTGCGTCAGTAGCGGACCGATGTGCGAATAGGCCGAAGGCAGCACAACGCGCCAAGATCCGGATGGCACCGAGGTGGTGTCTAGTAAGTTGCCGCACTGGTGTGGCCATCCAACAATGCTGAAAGTCGGCGTGGGGCGCCCCGTTGGCCTGTGAGTTTGCGTCAGTAGCGGACCGATGTGCGAATAGGCCGAAGGCAGCACAACGCGCCAAGATCCGGATGGCACCGAGGTGGTGTGTAGCAAGTTGCCGCACTTGTGTGGCCATCCTACAATGCTGAAAGTCGGCGTGGGGCGCCCCGTTGGCCTGTGAGTTTGCGTCAGTAGCGGACCGATGTGCGAATGGGGCCAAAGGCAGCGCAACAATAGTTTCTGACTGACACCACAAGGCGCTGAGATGCCAAGATCCGGAAGGCACCGAGGTGGTGTCATAGTTGAGAGTTCTGAGCAGCGGTTGTAACACTGTCTGAAGCTTATTTGCAGCTGCTGCAGCTTCACTACGCGTCAAGATCCGGATGGCACCGAGGTGGTGTCTAGTAAGGTGCACTGGTGTGGCCATCCTACAATGCTGAAAGTCGGCGTGGGGCGCCCCGTTGGCCTGTGCGTTTGCGTCAGTAGCGGACCGATGTGCGAATAGGCCGAAGGCAGCACAACGCGCCAAGATCCGGATGGCACCGAGGTGGTGTCTAGTAAGTTGTCGCACTTCTGTGGCCATCCTACAATGTTGAAAGTCGGCGTGGGGCGCCCCGTTGGCCTGTGAGATGGCGTCAGTAGCGGACCGATGTGCGAATGGGGCCAAAGGCAGCGCAACAATATTTTCTGATTTGAAGACACCACAAGGCGCTGAGATGCCAAGATCCGGATGGCACCGAGGTGGTGTCTAGCAAGTTGTGGCACTGGTGTGGCCATCGTACAATGGTAAAAGTCGGCGTGGGGAGCCCTGTTGGCCTGTGAGATGGTGTCAGTAGCGGACTGATGTGCGAATGGGGCCAAAGGCAGCGCAACAATATTTTCTGACTGACACCACAAGGCGCTGAGATGCCAAGATCCGGATGGCACCGAGGTGATGTCTAAGTTGCGGACTGATGTGCGAATGGGGCCAAAGGCAGCGTAACAATATTTTCTGTATGGAAGATACCACTAGGCGTTGAGATGCCAAGATTCGGATGGCACCGAGGTGATGTCTAGCAAGTTGCTGTACTGGTTGGTCATCCTACAATGCTGAAACTCGGCGTGGGTCGCCCCATTAGCCTGTGAGATGGCGTCAGTAGCGGACCGATGTGCGAATAGGCCGAAGGCAGCACAACGCGCCAAGATCCGGATGTCACCGTGGTGGTTTCATAGTTGAGAGGCACTTCATCTGCAGTGGGGCGCCGAGATCCGGATGGCACCGAGGTGATGTCTAGCAAGTTGCTGTACTGGTGTGGTCATCCTACAATGCTGAAAGTCGGCGTGGGGCGCCCCATTAGCCTGTGAGATGGCGTCAGTAGCGGACTGATGTGCGAATGGGGCCAAAGGCAGCGCAACAATATTTTCTGAAGAGAAGACACCAAAAGGCGCTGACATTCCAAGATCCGGATGGCACCGAGGTGGTGTCTAGCAAGCTATGCAGTTGAGTTGTGTGCGCACTTGCGGCGAATAGGTCGAAGGCAGCATAACAATGTTTTCTGAATAGAAGACACCACAAGGCGTTGAGATTCGGTTACCACCGAGGTGATGTCTAGCAAGTTGCCGCACTGGTGTGGCCATCCTACAATACTGCTCCGAATAACGGCGTGGGGTGCCCGAAGGGGGGGGGGGGGGAGCCGGCGTGAATGGGCCTTCCTAGGTGGAGGCTCGTCTGCTGTAGTGGGGCGCCCCTTTACCGTTTCAGTTGCCATTCAGCTGAGTTTCGGCTGCTCTTGATGCTACAGCGACAGGCGGCTGCAAGAGGACTCTCAAAATGGCGGCCTGTTCTTTGGATTTGGGCCTGGTCCACTAAAATGGCCCTGGGACACCTTAGAACTCGGACGCTCGATTTTTTTTTCCTTTCCTGTACATGCAAAAAAAGGTAAATGCCCGGTACGTTACACGCTTCATCTGCCACGATGAACTCTCCAGAGGAACCGAAAAAAAATATAGTTGTGGTAACTATACCATGCATCGTCATATGGAGAGGTGGCACCAATTAATTATAGTGCTGCATAAAAGAGAGATTTGGAGGAGAACCCCTGACCTGCTAGTACATTCATCAAAGAAGTGGCACTGAGAGCTTCAGAGGCAAGGGAAACGGTCCCAAATATTTAGAAGAACTTTGGAAAGATTAAAATGACATGTTTAGATTGTGGCAAATTAATTTCATGTGGACAGATGAGTGTTACTCTAATAAATACAGCATATGAACATCATCATAGTCGATGGTTGGTAGAGACATTTTGACTATATCCTGGACCTGCCCGTCCTCGCCCAAAATGGCGCCGGAATAAATGGGACTCGTAACTCCTTGTTGTGTACTGGTTGCAGAACCTTGAAATCACGAGCTACGTATGCAGTTTTGAAGCACATGGCGGGCGGGGACGAGAATTGATTGAATATTTCGACATCCCTATTGATATTAAGTTCTGATGTGTTATTGATTACTGTACTGTTGAAAGTTCGAATTAACGTCACCCATGGTACTTGCCCGCAAATGTATATCTAGATAATTTTATTGTAACTGGCCCTGTCGTATTTTAATTATAAAATGTACGTCCACCGATTCCGTAACTGTTAGACACCTTAGTTCTTGCAACCTAATGGCCCACCCGTTACGTTCCTCTACAGTGTAAATGTCTATTCATCATATACGATTACAGTTTGCTCCGTGGCAGGCCCACGTGGTCATAGGCTCGTATTTGTATAATGAAATTTTCACAATAAAGGTTTTTAAAAGAAAACATGGTAGTAGTATATACATTGGTAAAGTTTTTAATAATAGTCACTGTTTTAGAATCATTAAAAGGCAAGTGAAATAAAGCAGACCAATTACATGAAGGGTAAAAGGTATAATACGAAGGAACGCAGTAAAGATAAATGGTCAAGGGCTGTTGTGTTTTCTATTCCTGCAACATAAAGTGATCGATAAGAATCTCATATTCAGGCGTATCGGCGACTAAGACAGCAGGTCGACCCTCTTTTGCTCAACGGCTCCGTCATGGGACGAAGAAACGCTCTTTTTCTCGAAAAAAGAATATATTTTACTTGCAGGACAGTTGTAAAATTTCCGGGAAAGTACATTAGCCTGGAACATTATAACATATATTTAAGAAAAAATAATGTTCGGAAGTAATGAAAAGCGTAATTTTTAGGTCATATGACCAAGCCTTTCATCATTACAATAAGAAAAGTAAAATGAACCAATGAAAAGTTTTATTAACAAGTCACATGACTTGTTATGCTTACGTTACGCGCTGCGCGCCCTGGATGACTTCCGGATGCGCTAATGCGGCGCGTCATATGACGCATTACGCGACAACGCAGGTCCAGAATATAGTCAAAATGTCTCCACCAACCAGCGGTCGGAACACAACCCCTTTCAGCAGGCTAAATAGTTCTGTTAAATGACAACAGAAGGGACAGGCAACAAGAACCATCAGTCAAAGAGGGGAGGGCTAGTTCTTCTCTACCGGGTTACATTGGGGCGCTACCGGAACTGATCGAATTGGTAGTCTACAGTGTTTCTGGATGTTTCAGACTGAAGCTGGGGTTAGCATGAGAGCAGCACCATTTCGTAGCTCCGTCGTGGCCATTCCGCAACCAATCATGGCAGCCGCTCTTTATCGTTATTTTGGGCGGGGTGGGTGGCGGAGCCGAGCTGTTTTGCAGCCATCATTGTGTGGAGTTCAGTTCATCTCACTAGTTTTGTATTTGTCATGAGGGGTTGTTCCTAATGTTTCTATTTTAGCGAGGTCAAAAAGAGATCCCATTAGTGGCCTACTGATTTTGCTCGATTCCTTTTCTTTTTTTTTTACACGATTTTTCGTTATCTGCAAAGACTAAACAGAGTATTGCGACTCTGTGTTTGTTTGTAAATAGAGAATGAACCAAAGAGAACTAATTCTAAAACAGTAAATACTTGGCTAACAATCAATCAAATGGAGAGAGAAGCAGGTACGACGGATTACAACGGGGGCAAAGGCCTGCGTTAACTACCTTTTTTACTATCTGCAAAGAGAGAGTACTCCTAATAGAAATGAGGGGGGGGCACCATTCAAAGCAGATCAGTGTGCATAAACACGAAAATGTTTTCACTTACCACGTACTTGACATTCGACAGCTTATGATATTTGCTATTAAAAAACCATTGAAATTCACTGAAAAAACCATAGGTTATAGACCATATATAGTTAGGAATTAGCATTTACAAAACCTTGAAAATTCACTGAAAAAACCATAGGTTATAGACCATATATAGTTAGGAATTAGCATTTAAAAAACCTTATTTTACTCACACAAAACCATTGAAATTCCATATATAGTTAGTTGCACTAACTATATATCGCGCACCCGCAATCCACTACTGATCATGTCACATATTACATCATTCATGACATGGTCAGTGACATCACTGATGACATCACGGATGACATCTCAAATGACATCACTGATGACATCACTGATGACATCTCAAATGACATCACTGATGACATCACTGATGACATCTCAAATGACATCACTGATGACATCTCATTTGACATTACTGATCACATCACTGATGACATCATTCATGTGATAATACGATGAACCTCTTCAGACTCTAATATAACCTTAGATACACTCAGTGTAAACAGACACTCATAGACTGTCACTCATCCATGGAGTTACTCAGACACTTAGTCAGTCATGCAAAGAATCAATCACACCTCCATTTCCTCAACTATACAGTTATACACACCTTACTTATTCAAACATATACTAAAGCTATTTGAATGACGCACATCGTGTTGGCAACCCACTGAAGGGAAGTACAAAAATGAATAATTAGGCAGAGAAACAGCGGGGAAACGGACTGACTCCACTGGTGGAGTAGAATTGGACTACAGTTACCAGCATGCCCTCATTGGAGAGAGCACGCAAATAATGGACAAAGATGGCTGTGGTCGTTCAGTCATTTCCTGCTTGTCACCCCATGAGGAAGGAGCCTGCGGCTTCGAAACGCGTCGGGGATAATATTTTAAAAAGAGCCGCAATGTGCATCATTCTGCAAATAAAGGGTTTGATACTCACCTCTTCGTGGAGTGCGTCCTTTATCCAGAGGCAATCCAGGGGTAGATGTTAAGCGGCGGCCTCAGCCGCGAAGGATGAACCACCTGTTGGAAATGTGGTAACAGGTCTGGACGCTTTCATTGTATGAGCGGAATCGGCACGAAAAGGCAAAGCTATTTGAATGACGCACATCGTGTTGGCAACCCACTGAAGGGAAGTACAAAAATGAATAATTAGGCAGAGAAACAGCGGGGAAACGGACTGACTCCACTGGTGGAGTAGAATTGGACTACAGTTACCAGCATGCCCTCATTGGAGAGAGCACGCAAATAATGGACAAAGATGGCTGTGGTCGTTCAGTCATTTCCTGCTTGTCACCCCATGAGGAAGGAGCCTGCGGCTTTGAAACGCGTCGGGGATAATATTTTAAAAAGAGCCGCAATGTGCATCATTCTGCAAATAAAGGGTTTGATACTCACCTCTTCGTGGAGTGCGTCCTTTATCCAGAGGCAATCCAGGGGTAGATATACTAAAACATATTTACTCACTTATACAATCCTGGATACAAGTTCACAATGATCCATACAGCCACTCACACATTCACTGGCTCTTATGCACAGTTATTTATATATGTCAACTCTCACATGTACTGTGTTTTACATATGTACTTACTTTGACATGTAGCACTGAGATATCCATTCACTCACCAATACACTCATGCACACAGTCAACCGCCCATACAGCTGTTTCCACATGCACTTTTGAACCCATACATCTAGTCAATCAACTGCTCACACATCTATGCAGAGAGTCATACACCTCCCAGCCACCCAGACACACACTCAGTCTCCCATACAAATGCTTGGGCAACCAATCAATAACCCATACAGTTAATCATATAGCTAATGATCAACACATGCAGCAGTTTACAGAACAACAGACATAATGATGCACAAATTAAGACAGTTTAGTCACTAACCCATGCACTCAGTGAGACACATTTAATCAGTCACTCATACAGTCAGCCAGGCCCCTACTAAATCCTTTATCAAGACACTTATACATCCACTCATTCTTCAATATGTAAGACATATTTTAACTTTACAGAATTATACAGTCACTGGATGTAGTCATCAGTGATGTCATTTGAGATGTCATCAGTGATGTCATCAGTGATGTCATTTGAGATGTCATCAGTGATGTCATCAGTGATGTCATTTGAGATGTCATCAGTGATGTCATCAGTGATGTCACTGACCATGTCATGAATGATGTAATATGTGACATGATCAGCAGTGGATTGCGGGTGCGCGATATATAGTTAGTGCAACTAACTATATATGGAATTTCAATGGTTTTGTGTGAGTAAAATAAGGTTTTTTAATTCCTAACTATATATGGTCTATAACCTATGTTTTTTTCAGTGAATATATATATATATATATATATTCCTGAGCAAACACATCCAACTACCACAGTAACTCCATGGAAAGCAGGCACGGACAGGAATTAGCTTTGTATTCGGCATTTATTTCATAATGAAGGACTACCTCAATCACGAGCACAGAGAGAGATGCGTTTCAGCCTTCAGGAGGCCTTTGTCAATCTAGTTTGGCATTACATAGCTCTTAAGTTAAATAGCCCATCCCACTAGCCCATTTAGTAAACATGAAAGACATACTATAGCGTATGGATTCCTATTGCAGTTTAAATACAGCATGCCTACACTTCCTAAAGCTCTTCGTAAACATAAATGTAGGTAAAACGCAAAATACTAATATAAAGTGCAAAATGCATTAACCAAAATTGCAAAGTTACCTAGAAAAGCAGGCAAAATGTATGATGAAGCATGCACAGTAATTAAAACACTGCTCAGTGGGATACGTGGGGGCACTTAAACTGATTAGCCAAACTAACATCCAGTGTTGCCAATATATAATAACATTATCACAAAATGTTTTAAAAAACTGCTGCCGCACATACCCGTAATATTCCTTAGTGACTGTCCATTGACCCGATAGCCCGTTTGAGCTCTTATCTATCCTACCACACCACGATATCTGACCTTGTCCAGGAAGGATAAATAATGTCTGCCATGTCGTTATTAATAGCTAGCGCTGCCTGAAATCCCAGGACCAGTAAATTATTCCAATAGCAATATAGCAATTTAACACCGTTACACAAATGTCAAATCAAAATGAATACGGGCACACACTAGATCACTGCCATATCATTGTCAACAGATACTACTTCGCGCATGAGGTAACATCTTTCCATCATTAAAGAAATGTCGCCTCAAAATTAATTTGAGTACACACTGGAAATGCCTTTGAAACTGCGAATCCCACAATGCAGCATAATAGTCTGTTTGATATAGGCAATATAAGTCTCTTGATGTTGTTACACAGTCTGAGTCAAAGAGGCGGTTCACACCCGGGAAAGGACAGGTAATGTCTAAAGGACCAAAAACTGCAAGCATGAAATGTCTTAATGGCACAACATCGTGATTGAGGGGGACCCATCGGCAAAAATAGATAACGCCATCACCACCTCACCGCATCGGCTTTGTAGCGTCTGCGGTGCCCAGTCACCAGTATGCGCTCATATTGCAGGCAAGGCTTTTCTTGTCAGTGAGGTACATCTCCATACTGGCAGTAGTGAAAACCTCCCCGCTCTGAAACCCACATCTCCTCGGCAGCCATCCTCATTCCTTATCCAAGTCACACAGCTGCTGGCTCCCCTGATAGTACTCCAGGACTTTTCCTCCAGATAAACGGTCTGATAGGAGTGCCACAAAACGACTGGTGTTCCGTGAAAGCGTGATGACCATTCACGCTGTATCACAATGAGCAAACACATCCAACTACCACAGGAACTCCATGGAAAGCAGGCACGGACATGAAGTAGCTTTGGATTCAGCATTTATTTCATAATGCAGGACGCCCTCAATCACGAGCACAGAGAGAGACGCGTTTCAGCATTCAGGAGGCCTTTGTCAATCTAGTTTGGCACTACATAGCTCTTAAGTTAAATAGCCCATCCTACTAGCCCATTTAGTAAACATGAAAGACATACTATAGCGTATGGATTCCTATTGCAGTTTAAATACAGCATGCTTACACTTCCTATATATTCCTTTCCATGTGGCCCCTTTCCAAGGTCATCGGGCACTCTATGGCAGTGCAACGTGATTTGAACTGTATCTCAACTGATCTTTTTTTTTATCACATACACGGTTTTTGTAGTTAGATGTGGAACAGTTTTTTTTTCACTGCAGCGGAGACAGAACGAGCAAAACTGACTTTATATATATATATATATATATATATATATATATATATATTCACTGAAAAAACCATAGGTTATACACCATATATAGTTAGGAATTAGCATTTAAAAAACCTTATTTTACTCACACAAAACCATTGAAATTCCATATATAGTTAGTTGCACTAACTATATATCGCGCACCCGCAATCCACTGCTGATGATGTCACATATTACATCATTCATGACATGGTCAGTGACATCACTGATGACATCACTGATGACATCTCAAATGACATCACTGATGACATCTCACTTGACATCAATGATCACATCACTGATGATATCATTCATGTGATAATACAATGCATCTCCTCACACTCTAATATAACCTCCGTTACACCCAGTGTTAAATACAGAGTATAATTTTTGAAACCATTGACACACCAATACTAGTTACTACATACGCACTCACTGATTCCTATGTCTACACACACATTCACTCATACAATCATTCATACATACAATCACTCATCTTTACAACACTATCATATGCACTCATACACCTATACAGACACTCACACTCCATCCATGGAGTTACTCACACACCTAGTCAGTCCTGAAAAGAATCAATCACACTTCCATTTTCTCATCTATACAGTTAAACACAGAACACCTTACATTTTTGAAACATATACTAACACATACTTACTCTCTTATAGAATCACTGATACAAGTACACATTGATCTGCACAGAGTCACACACCTCCCAGCCAGCCATACACACACTCAGTCTCCCATACAAATACTTGTGCAACCAATCAATAACCCATATAGCTACTTATATAGCTACTGATCAACACATGCAGCAGCTTGCACAACAACAGACATACTGATGCACACTTTCAGACAGTTTAGTCACTAACCCGTGCATTCAGTAAGACGCATTTAATCACTCACTCATACAGTCAATCACGCACCTACTAAAACCTTCATTCAGACACTTATACATCCACTCATTCTTCAATATGTAAAACATATTTAAACTTTACAGAAACACATAATCACTGGATGTTGTCATCAGTGATGTCATCAGTGATGTCACTGACCATGTCATGAATGATGTAATATGTGACATCATCAGCAGTGGATTGCGGGTGCGCGATATATAGTTAGTGCAACTAACTATATATGGAATTTCAATGGTTTTGTGTGAGTAAAATAAGGTTTTTTAAATGCTAATTCCTAACTATATATGGTGTATAACCTATGGTTTTTTCAGTGAATTTTCAAGGTTTTGTAAATGCTAATTCCTAACTATATATGGTCTATAACCTATGGTTTTTTCAGTGAATTTCAATGGTTTTTTAATAGCAAATATCATAAGCTGTCGAATGTCAAGTACGTGGTAAGTGAAAACATTTTCGTGTTTATGCACACTGATCTGCTTTGAATGGTGCCCCCCCCCCCTCATTTCTATTAGGAGTACTCTCTCTTTGCAGATAGTGAAAGGTAGTTAACGCAGGCCTTTGCCCCCGTTGTAATCCGTCGTGCCTGCTTCTCTCTCCATTTGATTGATTGTTATCCAAGTATTTACTGTTTTAGAATTAGTTCTCTTTGGTTCATTCTCTATTTACAAACAAACACAGAGTCGCAATACTCTGTTTAGTCTTTGCAGATAACGAAAAATCGTGTAAAAAAAAAAGAAAAGGAATCGAGCAAAATCAGTAGGCCACTAATGGGATCTCTTTTTGACCTCGCTAAAATAGAAACATTAGGAACAACCCCTCATGACAAATACAAAACTAGTGAGATGAACTGAACTCCACACAATGATGGCTGCAAAACAGCTCGGCTCCGCCACCCACCCCGCCCAAAATAACGATAAAGAGCGGCTGCCATGATTGGTTGCGGAATGGCCACAACGGAGCTACGAAATGGTGCTGCTCTCATGCTAACCCCAGCTTCGGTCTGAAACATCCAGAAACACTGTAGACTACCAATTCGATCAGTTCCGGTAGCGCCCCAATGTAACCCGGTAGAGAAGAACTAGCCCTCCCCTCTTTGACTGATGGTTCTTGTTGCCTGTCCTTTCTGTTGTCATTTAACAGAACTATTTAGCCTGCTGAAAGGGGTTGTGTTTCGACCGCTGGTTGGTGGAGACATTTTGACTATATTCTGGACCTGCGTTGTCGCGTAATGCGTCATATGACGCGCCGCGTTAGCGCATCCGGAAGTCATCCGGGGCGCGCAGCGCGTAACGTAAGCATAACAAGTCATGTGACTTGTTAATAAAACTTTTCATTGGTTCATTTTACTTTTCTTATTCTAATGATGAAAGCCTTGGTCATATCACCTAAAAATTACGCTTTTAATTACTTCCGAACATTATTTTCTCTTAAATATATGTTATAATGTTCCAGGCTAATGTACTTTCCCGGAAATTTTACAACTGTCCTGCAAGTAAAATATATTCTTTTTTCGAGAAAAAGAGCGTTTCTTCGTCCCATGACGGAGCCGTTGAGCAAAAGAGGGTCGACCTGCTGTCTTAATCGCCGATACGCCTGAATATGAGATTCTTATCGATCACTTTATGTTGCAGGAATAGAAAACACAACAGCCCTTGACCATTTATCTTTACTGCGTTCCTTCGTATTATACCTTTTACCCTTCATGTAATTGGTCTGCTTTATTTCACTTGCCTTTTAATGATTCTAAAACAGTGACTATTATTAAAAACTTTACCAATGTATACACTACTACCATGTTTTCTTTTAAAAACCTTTATTGTGAAAATTTCATTATACAAATACGAGCCTATAACCACGTGGGCCTGCCACGGAGCAAACTGTAATCGTATATGATGAATAGACATTTACACTGTAGAGGAACGTAACGGGCGGGCCATTAGGTTGCAAAAACTAAGGTGTCTAACAGTTACGGAATCGGTGGACGTACATTTTATAATTAAAATACGACAGGGCCAGTTACAATAAAATTATCTAGATATACATTTGCGGGCAAGTACCATGGGTGACGTTAATTCGAATTTTCAACAGTACAGTAATCAATAACACATCAGAACTTAATATCAATAGGGATGTTGAAATATTCAATCAATTCTCGTCCCCGCCCGCCATGTGCTTCAAAACTGCATACGTATCTCGTGATTTCAAGGTTCTGCAACCAGTACACAACAAGGAGTTACGAGTCCCATTTATTCCGGCGCCATTTTGAGCGAGGACGGGCAGGTCCAGGATATAGTCAAAATGTCTCTACCAACCATCGACTATGATGATGTTCATATGCTGTATTTATTAGAGTAACACTCATCTGCCCACATGAAATTAATTTACCACAATCTAAACATGTCATTTTAATCTTTCCAAAGTTCTTCTAAATATTTGGGACCGTTTCCCTTGCCTCTGAAGCTCTCAGTGCCACTTCTTTGATGAATGTACTAGCAGGTCAGGGGTTCTCCTCCAAATCTCTCTTTTATGCAGCACTATAATTAATTGGTGCCACCTCTCCATATGACGATGCATGGTATAGTTACCACAACTATATATTTTTTCGGTTCCTCTGGAGAGTTCATCGTGGCAGATGAAGCGTGTAACATACCGGGCATTTACCTTTTTTTGCATGTACAGGAAAGGAAAAAAAAATCGAGCGTTCGAGTTCTTAGGTGTCCCAGGGCCATTTTAGTGGACCAGGCCCAAATCCAAAGAACAGCTATCTCACAGGCTAATGGGGCGACCCACGCCGAGTTTCAGCATTGTAGGATGACCACACAAGTACAGCAACTTGCTAGACATCACCTCGGTGCCATCCGGATCTCGGCGCCCCACTGCAGATGAAGTGCCTCTCAACTATGAAACCACCACGGTGACATCCGGATCTTGGCGCGTTGTGCTGCCTTCGGCCTATTCGCACATCGGTCCGCTACTGACGCCATCTCACAGGCTAATGGGGTGACCCACGCCGAGTTTCAGCATTGTAGGATGACCACACCAACTTGCTAGACATCACCTCGGTGCCATCCGAATCTTGGCATCTCAACGCCTAGTGGTATCTTCCATACAGAAAATATTGTTACGCTGCCTTTGGCCCCATTCGCACATCAGTCCGCAACTTAGACATCACCTCGATGCCATCCGGATCTTGGCATCTCAGCGCCTTGTGGTGTCAGTCAGAAAATATTGTTGCGCTGCCTTTGGCCCCATTCGCACATCAGTCCGCTACTGACACCATCTCACAGGCCAATAGGGCGCCCCACGCCGACTTTTACCATTGTACGATGGCCACACCAGTGGCACAACTTCCTAGACATCACCTCGGTGCCATCCGAATCTTGGCATCTCAACGCCTAGTGGTATCTTCCATACAGAAAATCTTGTTACGCTACCTTTGGCCCCATTCGCACATCGGTCCGCAACTTAGACATCACCTCGGTGCCATCCGGATCTTGGCATCTCAGCGCCTTGTGGTGTATTCTCTTCAGAAAATATTGTTGAGCTGCCTTTGGCCCCATTCGCACATCCGTCCGCAACTTACACATCACCTCGGTGCCATCCGGATCTTGGCATCTCAGCGCCTTGTGGTGTATTCTCTTCAGAAAATATTGTTGCGCTGCCTTTGGCCCCATTCACACATCAGTCCGCTACTGACACCATCTCACAGGCCAACAGGGCGCCCCACGCCGACTTTTACCATTGTACGATGGCCACACCAGTGCCACAACTTCCTAGACATCACCTCGGTGCCATCCGAATCTTGGCATCTCAACGCCTAGTGGTATCTTCCATACAGAAAATCTTGTTACGCTACCTTTGGCCCCATTCGCACATCGGTCCGCAACTTAGACATCACCTCGGTGCCATCCGGATCTTGGCATCTCAGCGCCTTGTGGTGTATTCTCTTCAGAAAATATTGTTGAGCTGCCTTTGGCCCCATTCGCACATCCGTCCGCAACTTACACATCACCTCGGTGCCATCTGGATCTTGGCATCTCAGCGCCTTGTGGTGTCTTCTACTCCGAAAATATAGTAGAAAATATTGTTGCGCTGCCTTTGGCCCCATTCGCACATCGGTCCGCTACTGACGCCATCTCACAGGCCAACGGGGCGCCCCACGCCGACTTTCAACATTGTAGGATGGCCACAGAAGTGCGACAACTTACTAGACACCACCTCGGTGCCATCCGGATCTTGGCGCGTTGTGCTGCCTTCGACCTATTCGCACATCGGTCCGCTACTGACGCAAACTCACAGGCCAACGGGGCGCCCCACGCCGACTTTCAGCATTGTAGGATGGCCACACCAGTGCGGCAACTTACTAGACACCACCTCGGTGCCATCCGGATCTTGGCGCGTTGTGCTGCCTTCGGCCTATTCGCACATCGGTCCGCTACTGACGCAAACTCACAGGCCAACGGGGCGCCCCACGCCGACTTTCAGCATTGTTGGATGGCCACACCAGTGCGACAACTTACTAGACACCACCTCGGTGCCATCCGGATCTTGGCGCGTTGTGCTGCCTTCGGCCTATTCGCACATCGGTCCGCTACTGACGCAAACTCACAGGCCAACGGGGCGCCCCACGCCGACTTTCAGCATTGTAGGATGGCCACACCAGTGCTGCAACTTGCTGGACACCACCTCGGTGCCATCCAGATCTTGGCGCGTTGTGTTTCCTTCGGCCTATTTGCACATCGGTCCGCTACTGACGCCTCACGTGCCAACGTATTTTCTCCTAATTTTACACCCTATGCCGCATAACAGGTCATGTGACTTGTTTATAAAACTTTTCATTGGTTCATTTTACTTTTGGTTTCCTAATGATGGAAGGCTTGATCATGTGACCTAAAAACAACACTTTTCATAGGATGAAAACTTTTTTTTTTCCCCAAACGATGAAAGCCCCACCTTGTTTCTGGATGTTTCAGACTGAAGCTGGCGTCAGCATGAAAGCACCACCATCTCGTAGCTCAGTCGTGGTCATTCCGCGAGCAATCATGGCAGCCGCTCCCCACCAGAAGCCTGCAGGAGTCGGAGCCCCCAAAACTTTTGATGAATTCTCAAGGCGGAGGGGACGCTTTCGAGAATGAGGTCCAAGACCTAGCAGACAAGCGTCCGATTTCCAAGGTGTCCCAGGGCCATTTCAGTGGACCAGGCCCAAAAAGGAAACAGCCTGCCGCCATTTTGAGAGTCCTGTGACAGCCGCCTATCGCTGCACCGCAAGAGTGGGCGCAACTCAGCTGAATTGCGGCTTTTGACACAGTGGACCAAAAACGGACGGAATGGCAACTGAAACGGTAAAGGGGCGCCCCACTACAACAGATGACACTCCACCTGGAGAGGCCCGTTCACGCCGCCTCCCCCGGGGCGCTCCACGCCGTTATTCGGAGCAGCATTGTAGGATACCAAAACCAGTGCGGCAACTTACTGGACATCACCTTGGTGCCATCGTTCTGCTGCCTTGGAACTATTCGCGCAACAGTTTGCTACTGATGACCCACCCCCCGCGACGCCCCATGCCGTTATTTGCTGGGTGGCAACTTACTAGACATCACTTTCGTGTCATCTAGATTTCAACGCGTTCTGCTGCCTTGGAACTATTCGCACAACAGTTTGCTACTGATGACCCACCCCCCGCGACGCCCCACGCCGGAAATCTGGACGTTGTGCTGCGTTGGGACTATTCGCACAGCCGACCGCTACTTCGTTGTTTTTCCCTAAAAATGTTTATATGTTATTACTATTTTTGTTTTCTTGTATATATTTATAAATTATTAAAGTTTTATAATCTTACTACTTTGTCGGAGTGCTATATATTTTTAATGTGACACATAATTGTAAAAACTTTGATGTACAAACAGTCATCCCTGGAATCTTCCGCTTCAGACTCGGTCCCCTCCCCAATCACAATACAGGATGGTTTTCAGATAATAGCAACGCTTCTGCTGTGACGAATCTCATCGAGTGTGGGCCTTGATCTACTATAACTCCTTTGAAGAGGGGTGATTCTTTACAGCTGTGGCCATAAAATACATCTGCAGGGCTAGCTGATACCCTAGGACCAGCCTGGACAATCGGACACAGAGGAAAAGGAGTGTCAGAGGGTGCGGTAGTGAATAGGGCGAAAGGGAGGTGTCGGGCGGGCACAGGGTGTGATTCTCAGGGAACAGCAGCGCAGATGGGGGAGGTTTATTACCCATGCATAAGACAGAGAGCGGGGGTGACCACTGCCTGGGGGAGATGTTTGCGAGGGTGGGGAGCCATGCTAAGGATCGACAGCGTGCACAGAGTGGGTCTGGTCAAGGCATCTAAAATGGCTGCCGTGCACGACAAAAGTGTGGCATTTGAAAAAAGACAAGATGGCGCAGACAATGTTTTTCAACACTTCCTGATTTCCTTCGAATCGAACGTTAACAGACGTTGGGGCATATTACCAAAGTTAAGCGATATTTATCCCTAACGATGCTTAGCAACGATTTTTTTACCGTCAGAAATTATCGCAGATAAACCTTGCTATTATCAAGGTTTATCGGAAATACGATAAAAAACGACCGCAATGCATTAATATCGCTGAAAACTCAGCGATATTCATGCATTACCGAGCTAATGCTCTTAGCCATGTTATCCACCTCCCATTGGATAACATGGCTAAGAACTGCTCAGGGCAGGTGGTAGCTTTTAGAGATATTCGCCCTTATCTCGAATATTTCCAAAAGTTGATAATAGGAGATAGCGATGTTAGCGACTGTTTCCAGTCGCTAACATCTTGGCATGCCCACTTTGCATGTCATTAGTGATAAATATCACTCACATGCAAAGTGGGGCCCAAGATGGTCGCTATCTTCTACTAGCCGTCGCTAACTGGTGTTAGCAACAGCTAGGTAATACACATATAATTTTATCTCCGCGAAGCGGAGCGCTGTTACAGATATATATCTTGTTTCTGAACGTTAATTTCTCAAAATGCACTGAAGCACATATATTGAGACCTAGCAAAGGCACATCGGGCTACCAGTCCCTACAATTTTGCCAAGTTTCGTGCAAATCCATTCAGCTGTTCGATCCTACCGAGAGACAAGATGGCGGCCGCTACGGACTGTTTGGAATGTTTACAGACACCGGAGAGCCAATCAGCTTCGCTTCGCAAAGCTCCGTAACGCGAAAAGTACGCGAAGCGGTGCGCTGTTACAGATATATACCTTTTTTTGAACGTTAATTTCTCAAAATCCACTGGAGCACATATATTGAGATCTAGCAAAGGCACATCGGGCTACCAGTCCCTACAATTTTGCCAAGTTTCGTGCAAATCCATTCAGCTGTTCGATTATTATTATTTTTATTTTTTTTTGCCCCGCGTGGCCCTTTTAAAACCTCCACATCAAACCTAGGGGGTGAGCGACAATGTACTATGCCCCCTTATGGTCATTTGCCCCTTCGCTTCGGCCTCCTCTTGTCTCTCGATCCTACCGAGAGACAAGATGGCGGCCGCTACGGACTGTTTGGAATGTTGACAGACGCCGGAGAACCAATCAGCTTCGCTTCACAAAGCTCCTTTGCGCGAAAAGTCCGCGAACCAGAGCGCTGCCCGGTCCGCTGTTACAGATATATATCTTTTATTAAACGTTAATTTCTCAAAATCCACTGGAGCACATATATTGAGACCTACAAAAGGCACATCGGGCTACCAGTCCCTACAATTTTGCCAAGTTTCGTGCAAATCCATTCAGCCGTTCGGGCTAAAAGTGAGGCCAACCGCCCTATGGAAAACTCAATGTTAAAAACACGTTTTGGGACCCCCCTTTTTTCTCGGCCCCCACTGGACGAACCCCCCCCAAATTTTCAAGGGCTGCTCAGAAACAAAATGTGCCATTTTCCTGAAAATTTCAGCCAATTCCGTCCACAAACGCCAAAGTTATTAGACATAGAATTTTCAAAAAACCCATAGAGAAAAAATCCTAACTATATATACCTACTGGCGACCGCCAGTAGGTAATATATATATATTACCTACAGGCGGTCGCCAGTAGGTAGTTATAGTTAGGACCTAGTTTCCATAGGAAATCTGCAACATTCTATTGGGAATAACTTTGGCGCCGGTGGACGAATTTTCGCGAATATTTAAAATTAGATGGCCCGCTCCACTCCTTCCCTGAAAGTTTGGGGGGGATTCGTTAAGCGGGGGCCGAGATGAAAGGGGGGTCCCAAAACGTGTTTTCCCCGTGTTAATTTCCATAGGGCGGTTGGACTCACTTTTAGCCCGAACGGCTGAATGGATTCCCACGAAAATTGGCAAAATTGTAGGGACTGGTAGCCCGATGTGCCTTTGCTATGTCTCAAGATATGTGCTCCAGAGGATTTTGAGTAATTTAGGTTAAAAAAAATATATATCTATAAGCGCGCCCCGGTATGCGCACCGGGGAGCGCACCCGGCGCGCAACGCGAGTTCGCGAGCGGAAAGCTGATTGGCTCTCGGGTGTCTGTCAACATTCCAAACAGTCCGGAGCAGCCGCCATCTTGTGTCTCCGTAGGATCGAGACACAAGAGGTGGCAAAAACAAAGGAGGAAATGACCAAAAGGGGGCAGGGTAGACCCCCCGAACCCCCTAGGTTTGATGTGTGGGCCAAAAAAAAAAATGTTTATCGATTTTCGCGGGGGGAGCGCCCGGTACGCGCACCGGGGAGCGTACCGGGGAGCGTACCAAGGGGAAAACCCAGTGAAACAGTAAACTAATAATTTAAAGTGCTTAGAGGTAGGGTAGCTTTGCATAGAGTTGTTGTGTTGTGTGGGTGATTTAAGTACCAGCATGTAGGTACCAATGCAGAGTCTTAAAGTCAATGTACACCGTCTCCTCTGTAGATAATTTGCATGTTGTTACAGAAGTTATTGTGGTATATGGAATCTATACCATAGTCTGTCAGAAAAGCAGAAACAGCATGGAGGCAGGAGAAGAAAAAGAGATGTCAAATACACATTGGAGATAATATAGTGGGAGAAAGGAAGTAACTATGAGCAAAATTACTATGTAACACAAAAAAGTTGCATAGTATACTATAAGTCTCACTTTATATTATATTCATTTTGGTACTATTGCATGAATTACATATAAAAATGAATAATGTCTCGAACAATTTTTAATTATTAAATAAAAATTTATTGTTGTGATTTTTCAAAATTTAAAAGAACTTCCAACATTACATCATCAGGAATGTCCTCATTTTGATTCCATGATTCTATTTCTTCCACACAATTAAGTAACTCTTGGTCCAGAGACTGATCGAAAAAGTCTAAGTCATCAATCTCTTCCTCAGGATTGTTCTCCACAACAATTTCGAAAGAAATATTAAATTTGTTTTGTTCTTCCATTTTCTTGCTGTAAATTGCATTAAAAAAATATATCAGTAGAGTTAGGGCACTGTTGGGTTTAAGTTCAGACAGGTACTTCTGAGTTTTTAACAGTGAAGTTATCTTTGGGCAGTGTATGGTATCAGGCAGGAAGTAGAAATATAAAAAAGTGTATGTGAAGTAGCCTAAGTAAATTCATAATTATACCAGAGAAGCCTAACTCAATCTATAACTATAACAGAGAAGCCTATCTCAATCTATAACTATAACAGAGGGACAGTAAATAACTATAAGAAAACGTTTTCACAAATTAACTTAAAGTGCCCCTTACAAATTAACAACTTACCTTATAGAAAGGTGATGAAGATAAATGAGAAAATCCTTTAAAGATGTACCTCAGGTAGTTGTAGTCAAAATGGCCATGTTTCCCTCTCATTTTTCATTTATATTCATGTACATAACCAATCAAATGTCAGGAAAAAAAGTAGAAAATGAAAGTAACAGTTTAATTGGTTGAAAATTCTAACACTTCATATGTGTTTTTGTTATGTAATTTACCTCAGGATATTTAGACAGGGCGACAGCCCAAATGGCTCAATGGAATTCCACCAAATTTGGGAAAATGGTAGGGACTGGTATGTAGTAGGGCATATTCTATATTTGGTGAAAGTCTCTCCAGTGGTTTTTATGTAAATTAACTTTTAAAAATGTTTAGGAGCGCTTACCGGTGTGCACCCCGGTACGCGTACCGGCAGCGCTACGGGAGTCCTGCATTTTGTGTTTCGGTAGATTTGAGACACAAGATGGAGGACAAACAACGTTGGGAATGGGTAAAAGGGGGCACGGTATATACCCCCTGACCCCCTAGGTTTTCTGAGGGGGGCTTAGGAGGCCCATATAGGCCAAAAAAACCACACAAAAAATTATTTTTCGCAGGGAGAGCGCCCGGTACGCGTACCGGGGAGCGTACCGGGGAGCGTACTCTGGTGAAAAACAGTGAAAAAAGTTAGAGTAAAATAATCATTTTGAGTGATCAGAGGTAGGGTAGCCCTGAAAAGAGCTTTTGGGTTCTGTGGCTGATTTAGGTACCTACAAGTAGGTTCCAATGCACAGTCTTAAATTCAGGAGGAATATTCTATTCCCCTCATCTGAGAAGTGCACACCATCTCCTCTGTAGATATCTTGCATGTTGTAACGCAAGTTATTGTTGTATATTGAACCCATTCCATAGTCTCTCATGTAAGCAGTAACAGATGTATTCACATGTTTCCGTGCTTTCTCAAATTGTGGACAAAATTGGTTGGACCACTTCCATTTCTGTCTTTGGCATATATTGGAAAATACCAAGGCAATTTGAGGACAAAGTGCCATCAATTGCTCAAAGGTGTCCTTTAAAATCATTTTCAGACCTACCCCAGTTAAAGTGCCTAAGTCATTTCCACCACAGTGCAGAATTATGAGGTGAGGGTGTGGCAGATGCAAAAAGGTTTTCACCAATGGTATCAATTGATGACATCTCAATCCTCTTTGGCCAATCCACTTGATGTCTACATTTGGTAAATCAAGGTTGTGAAAATTTCTGGTAGCTCCATACCTTTGAGCCCAGTGGATGTAGCTATGTCCAATAATCCAGACAGAATACATGGTAAGAGGAGGTTCTGGTGCAGTCAGATGAAGTGTGGGAATGAAATGGCAGTTGGAACAGTAGGAGTTTGTAAAAAAAAAAACTGTGGAGTTTCAGTGCTCTTGAATCACAAGCAATGATTGGTGGATTCAGATAGTTGAAAACTGAAAGTTAGGGTGCATGGTTCTGTTCTGTGAAATAGGTAATTTGAATGGTTAAGAAAAAGTCATTTAAAGAAACATTGCACTGGATAAGCTGGTGTATTGAGAGGTCAAACATCCTTGCTGAGTTCATTTGCAACATTGTAGAATAAACTTTTAAACCTGAGAGCTCAGTGAAGAGGGAGTTGCTATTGTAACAGGTAGAAAGGGCTGAGGGGGGAAGGGTGTTGGTTTGAAAATAGAGAGGGAAGAGTTTTAATTGGTTAACATGAGGGATATGTGTGTAGAATTAGAGGTTTTCTGTGCCATTCATGGTTGCAGTGCCTGGAGTACATACCTTTTACTCTGCTAAAGAAATATTGGTGTGTGTGTCTGACACTGTTCTCAATCTCCCAAAGCATTTGTAAAGGTGAGTAATGATTCATTTAATATAGATAGAGACTTGTATACTCTATGGAGAAGATTTGGAAGAAAATTGTGGTTTTTTAATGTTGCTTTGTGTCATGTTTTTGATAATGCTTGGTAAAAAGTTTTTACTGCATAGAGGAATTGTATTTTGTAAAATTGTGAAGTTTCAGTAGTGACATGGAATGCTTGTACATAGGACCTGTGCTGTGTTTCTTAAATGTGATGTGAAAAACAATTTTGGGGAAAATGAATGGCTTTTACATTTTTGAGAAGGAATAAATAGTGTCTGCATGCTTAAAGAAATAAATTTGAACCTTTCACAATGATGTCACCTGTGTTAACTCAGATTAGGAAGCAGATTGAGCTTCTATCTTGTTGGTTTGTGTCATGTTTTTTGATAATGCTTGGTATTAACATTTACAAGATAGAGGAATAGTATTTTGTGAAATAGTGACGTTTCAGTAGTGAAATTGAATGCTTGTACATAGGACCAGCGCTCTGTTTCTAAAATGTTATTTAAAAAACGATGTTGAGACAAATGAATGAATTTTACATTTTTGAGAAGGAATAAATAGTGTCTGCATGATTAAATAAATATATTTGAACTTTTCACAATGATGTCACCTGTGTTACCTCAGATTAGGAAGCACATTGAGCTTCTTTGCTGTTGGTTTGTGTCATGTTTTTTGATAATGCTTGGTATCAACATTTGCCAGATAGAGGATTTGTATTTTATGAAATAGTGAGGTTTCAGTAGTGAAATTGAATGCTTGTACATAGGACCTGCGCTCTGTTTCTAAAATGTTATTTAAAAAACGATTTTGGGGCAAATCAATGGCTTTTAGATTTTTGAGAAGGAATAAATAGTGTCTGCATGATTAAAAAAATATATTTAAACCTTTCACAATGATGTCACCTGTGTTACCTCAGATTAGGAAGCACATTGAGCTTCTTTGCTGTTGGTTTGTGTCATGTTTTTTGATAATGCTTGGTATTAACATTTGCAAGATAGAGGATTTGTATTTAATGAAATAGTGAGGTTACAGTAGTGAAATTGAATGCTTGTACATAGGACCTGCGCTCTGTTTCTAAAATGTTATTTAAAAAACGATGTTGAGACAAATGAATGAATTTTACATTTTTGAGAAGGAATAAATAGTGTCTGCATGATTAAATAAATATATTTGAACCTTTCACAATGATGTCACCTGTGTTAACTCAGATTAGGAAGCAGATTCAGCTTCTATCTTGTTGGTTTGTGTCATGTTTTTTGATAATGCTTGGTATTAACATTTACAAGATAGAGGAATAGTATTTTGTGAAATAGTGACGTTTCAGTAGTGAAATTGAATGCTTGTACATAGGACCAGCGCTCTGTTTCTAAAATGTTATTTAAAAAACGATGTTGAGACAAATGAATGAATTTTACATTTTTGAGAAGGAATAAATAGTGTCTGCATGATTAAATAAATATATTTGAACTTTTCACAATGATGTCACCTGTGTTACCTCAGATTAGGAAGCACATTGAGCTTCTTTGCTGTTGGTTTGTGTCATGTTTTTTGATAATGCTTGGTATCAACATTTGCCAGATAGAGGATTTGTATTTTATGAAATAGTGAGGTTTCAGTAGTGAAATTGAATGCTTGTACATAGGACCTGCGCTCTGTTTCTAAAATGTTATTTAAAAAACGATTTTGGGGCAAATCAATGGCTTTTACATTTTTGAGAAGGAATAAATAGTGTCTGCATGATTAAAAAAATATATTTAAACCTTTCACAATGATGTCACCTGTGTTACCTCAGATTAGGAAGCACATTGAGCTTCTTTGCTGTTGGTTTGTGTCATGTTTTTTGATAATGCTTGGTATTAACATTTGCAAGATAGGGGATTTGTATTTTGTGAAATAGTGAGGTTTCAGTAGTAAAATTGAATGCTTGTACATAGGACCTGCGCTCTGTTTCTAAAATGTTATTTAAAAAACGATTTGGGGGCAAATCAATGGCTTTTACATTTTTGAGAAGGAATAAATAGTGTCTGCATGATTAAAAAAATATATTTGAACCTTTCACAATGATGTCACTTGTGTTACCTCAGATTAGGAAGCACATTGAGCTTCTTTGCTGTTGATTTGTGTCATGTTTTTTGATAATGCTTGGTATCAACATTTGCAAGGTAGAGGAATTGTATTTTGTAAAATTGTGAAGTTTCAGTAGTGACATGGAATGCTTGTACATAGGACCTGTGCTGTGTTTCTTAAATGTGATGTGAAAAACGATTTTGGGGAAAATGAATGGCTTTTACATTTTTGAGAAGGAATAAATAGTGTCTGCATGATTAAAGAAATACATTTGAACCTTTCACAATGATGTCACCTGTGTTACCTCATATTAGGAAGCACATTGAGCTTCTTTGCTGTTGGTTTGTGTCATGTTTTTTGATAATGCTTGGTATCAACATTTGCAAGATAGAGGATTCGTATTTTGTGAAATAGTGAGGTTTCAGTAGTGAAATTGAATGCTTGTACATAGGACCTGCGCTCTGTTTCTAAAATGTTATTTAAAAAACGATTTTGGGGCAAATCAATGGCTTTTACATTTTTGAGAAGGAATAAATAGTGTCTGCATGATTAAATAAATATATTTGAACCTTTCACAATGATGTCACCTGTGTTATCTCAGATTAGGAAGTAGATTGTGCAGATGAGGTGAGGCATGTCCAGAGGTACAGAGGAGGTGAGGCCTGTGTTCAAGACTGTAGTGGGAGAGAGGCCTTTCCTGGGGAGCATAGGTGGTGAGGCCTGTGTCTAAGAGTGCAGTGGACTAGACTTCATGAAGCCTATCCCCCACTGCACTCTTAGACACAGGCCTCACCTCCGTTGTACCCCTGGACAGACCTCTCTTCCACTACACTCTTCAACACAGGCCTCACCTCCTCTGCACCCCTGGACAATCCTCACCTCATCTGCAACCCTGAATAGACCTCAACTCATCTGCACCCGTAGACAGGCCTCAGCTTATCTACACCCCTGGACACGCCTCACCTCATCTGCACCCAGTTACCATCAATTATACCCAATACATTGAGGCCTGTCCAGAGGACACAGATGAGTTAATGCTTGTCCAAGTGTCAGAGGAGGTCAGTCCTCTCCACTGCACTCATGGACACAGGTCTCACCTCCTTTGCACCCCTGGACAGGCCTCACCTCATCTGCACAATCTGCTTACTAATCTGAGGAAACACAGGTGACATGATTGTGAAATGTGCTAATATATTTTTTTAATCATGCAGATACTATCTAATCCTTGTCAATAATGTAAAACCAATTCATGTGCCCGAAATCTTTTTTTAAATAACATTTACAAAACAGAGCATAGGTCATATGTATAAGCATTTGATTTCACTACTGAAACCTCACTAATTTAGAAAATACAATTCCTTTATGCACTAACATTTTTTTACCAAGGATTATCAACAATGTATTAGTCTCTATTATATTCTCTTCCTGACTTACTCTATTTTTCCACCTGTCCCCTTCTAACACCCTCTCTCTGACTTATTCCTTTTTACATCCTGACTCTGTGTTACACTCTGTTACACTCTTTCTTTGACTTACTTTCTCTTACACCCTGTCTCTAATTTATTCCCTCTCTCTCTTTTTTACAGCAATTTGTAAGTCATACTTTCTCTTACATCCTCTTCCTGATTTACTCCGTCTTACAACCTTTCTCTTTGTAACATTCTCTCCCAGAGTTACTCCCTATTACATCATTTGTCTGTTTTACACCCTCTCTCCCTCTTTCTGACTTTTTTATTCTCTTCCTCTGTTCGTGTTACACCCTCTGTCTGACATACTCCTTGTTACATCCTCTCTCTGATTTTCTTCCTCTTACACCCTCTCTCAAACTTACTCTCTCTCTCTCCCTTTTACAGCCTCTCTATGTTTTAGTCTCTTTTACATCCTCTCACCTTCTAACACCCTCTCTCTGTCTTACATCCTCTTACACCCTCTCTCTGTCTTCCACCCTGTTACACCCTTTTTCTGGCTTACTTCCTTTATCCCTTTCTTTGACTTACTCCCTCTCCCTATTATATTCTTTCTCTGTCTTACAACATATTATACACTCTCTCTATCTTACTCCTTCTCTATGTTTTAGTCCCTCAACCTGTTTCTTTGTCTGAGTCTCTCTGTCTTTTTGTGTTAGTTCCTCTAGCTCTTTTTCTCTGTCTTACTCCTAGTTACATAGTTGTTGTGTTATAAACTTAGATATGTTGTAAACTAGTGTTTATATTGTTTGCTTATTGTCATTGCTTTGTTGTTTGATAATAGTGGTCTATAATATGTTATTTTTTTCTTTACCACAGATTGAAATCAAGATTTCAATAGTAAGGAAATATGCCCTCAAGTCAGAGGAGAAGAAAAGATGCCAAGCGGAAAAAAATCAAAAACAGCAACGGAATTACAGCACTCCTCTACAACAAATACTTCAAAAAACAGGAAAAAAGCTTCTGGTAAGACAACCAAGTCTTTCTTACGGAACATATGTAGATAAAAAAAAATGTTGATGAAAATGTGAATAAAGAGAAGGAGAGAGCAAATTTGAAAAGGAAGGAGAGGCCCCCCAAAAATGTTACTACTGGAGCAGGAGAGAATAATATGTATAGGAATAGAAGGCAGAATCAATTTAGGGACATTCGTAAATGAATGTTTTGCAATAGGGTGGTTTTAAATGTGTTAAAAAACATTAGGAAAGGTAAACAGAGAGCTGCTTTTTATAAGAAAAAGAAAAGTGTAGAGAAGATCGTGATCAGACTTTTGAAGTTAAGAACAAATTATTTATTTTAATAATCAATAGAATTAGGACACTTAACAAGACAATTAATGTTTTCAAATCAAACAGTTGATGCAAAAGAGTAATTAATCGGACTCATTTTTGTAAAGTTTTTTCTGGAGAATGGATGCATAGTTCAAGTTGTGAGCCATTTTTTAATGAGGAGAGTTACTTCCAGGAGAATGATTTGGTGCATGCAGTTGACACCAGTGGTCGAGCATATGAGGTGAAAGACGGTTGTCCGATTGAAAAAGAGAAACTTGTGCCTAGAGATGCAGAAGAGGTGTTAACTGATGAAGTTTTAGGGAGACGTACTAAGGGTCCAGTGTACACTTGGAAGTGTAGTAGTATTTGTAGTGTGCGACAGGATTCAATCGATTTGTTTCGTAATTTCTTACGTACATATAGTAAGAAAAGTCTAAAACAGAAAATGAAGATGTTGCAAGACTTAGATCCTTGCAGAGTGAGAGAAAACACAGGTTTGCAATGGCATTCACTGGCTTGTCTTTCTAGAAAAGTCTGTCAGAGTGTTTTTCATCATTTTAGGATGTTAGCAGTGCATCATAACAAAATGAGGAAATTAGTGAGACGGTTGTATTATGCAAAAAGTCCAGCACTTAAGCTTAAACAATTAAAGAGGGCTCTTTTGCATGGAACTGAATTAGATGTGAAGAAGATTTGTGAAGAAATTGCAATTTGTTATTTTGGTGAAAAAGAGGACAGTGTAGAAATTGACACAGAATTTCAAGGTAATGTGGAAGACAATGTACAGATTTCAAGTACAGAAAAGTTTGACCAGGAAATTACCAGGTTTAAGGTGAAATCAAGTGAAAGGCCTAATTTTACGTGTGTGTGTTGTCGACGAACTCATTATAAGCATCAAACTAGATTAGTTGATTTATACGTAAAAAGTGAAAAGATAAATAATTATGAGTGGAAGGATTTTGCAACTTATTTGTTGGTGGAGAATTCTTTTGATTTGAGTTCTGATCAGCGTATTTGTAAATATTGTTATAATAAATTAAATGAAAACAGAATGCCTGCTAGAGCTGTTCATAATAATCTTGAGTTGGTAGACATTCCTCCTGAATTGATGGATTTAAATACATATGAGTCTATTTTGATTCAATGTGTCCATCCTTTTCAGACAAATGTTAGCATGGAGCCTAAGATAGGGAAATTGCCTCCTTCAGATTTACAGAGAGGATTAAAGGGAAGAGTTGTTTATTTGCCTCTAGATTTGAAGAAAAATATTGATACAATTGGTGTAGAGAAAGTGGAAGAGGAACCTTTGGTTATTCTAGTTAATGGGGTTCCGACAAAGAGTAAAAACAATCTGACAAGATTTAGTGGATGTTAGGAAAGTAAAAAAGGCAACGTTGTATTTGGTCAAAAACAATGAGTACTACAAACATGTATGTGTTGGAGCAGAGGAAACAGCTGCAGATGAAGACAGTGATTGTTCAGCTGGCCTAATTGAAAAAGTTGATGTGTCTAGAAGTGAAGAAATATATGAACATTATACTGTTCATCCTTTGCATTCCAAAGAAGTAATGGGGAATGCAATTGACTTGTTTCAAATGAAAGCAGCAAAAGGAAGTCCCATTAGTGTATGGGAAGAATGTTTGGAAGCTCGTTGTTTTCCACATTTATTTCCAACAGGTCGAGGTGGACGATATGACGATCGACCACTTCAAATTCCTGCATCTGAATATCGAACTTTAAGATTATATGCTGAAGATCCAAGGTTTCGTCAATGCATCCCATATTTGTTTCATCTACTGTATGAAAGTGACTTGTCTGGGCTTTCTCATGCAGTAAACCATATACTGAAAAGTGGAGCACATCTGCAAAATGTTTCGGCGAGGGACTTTATGGAGAAAGTCAATCTGCAAGATAATATTTTGGAATCTCATTTAATCAATCTCATGGCATGTCAGCGTGGTACAAACAAGTATTGGTACCGTCGTCATGGGGAATTGAAATGTATGCTAAGAAACTTAGGAACTGCTACATGGTTCCTCACTCTTAGCTGTGCTGAGTATGCATGGGACGACTTACTTCAATTTCTACGAGAGGCAAATGCAAATATCCAAAATATAGAATTCAAAACTCCTGGAGAACTCTGTTCTTTGGATCCAGTGAATGTATGCAGATATTTCAATCATAGATTTGAAGCTATGATGTCTTTTATTACCAACAAAAAAAATCCTCCCCTTGGAGAGGTTTTGGATTTCTTTTGGAGAAAGGAGTATCAAGTGAGAGGTGCTCCTCACATACATATGTTGTTGTGGATTAAAGATTAAAGATGCACCCACATTTGGAACAGATTCGGATGAGACAGTGATGATCTTCATTGAAGAGTATTCAACATGTGCTGTTCCGAAAACTACCGAAGAAAACAGTTTAAGGCAACAAGTTTTACGCTTTCAATCCCATCGTTGTGGAAAGTACTGTCGTCGAAAATTCAGAAACAAGGACAAGTTCTACACAAAATGTCGTTTCGGTTTTCCACGACCAGTGATTTCTAAAGGAAGAGTAAATAATGTTATGTCTTCTCTGCGACATACTGTGATGAGGAAATCACCAAAAAATACATACAATTTAAAAAGAAACGAAGAGCCAAGTACATCAACGACTACAACCCAGTGATTTTGTCCATGTGGAATGCTAAGATGGATATTCAGTTCGTTGCGGACAACTCTATTGCTGTGGCTCGATATGTGATGTCTTACATCACAAAAAAAGAAAAGACAGAACTGAAGGAAATTTTGGAGGACATTTCACATGAAAAGAGTATAAGTAAAAAATTATACAGTTTCAGTCTGAAGATGTTGTCGCATCGAGAAATTGGAGCATATGAATGTTCTGATCGGTTATCATCAGCAAGTCTCTACGCCAAGTCTAGAACAATTATTTGGGCAAGTCTAGCTACAACTCGAAACTGAGTTTTGAAATCTGTACAAGAAATTGAGTATTTGGCGGAGAAAGAACCAAACAGTGCAGATATTTTTAAGACAAACATGTTGGATATATACTATCCAAATAGAAGTAGTCATCTTGAGAACAGTTATTTGTATGAAGTTCTGCAAAACTATATTTATAAGAGGAACATCAGAGAAGATATCAATAATGGAATATATGCTGTCATTGGGTGTGAAGGATGTCTAGTGAAGCAGAGAAAAGGCCATTTGATTAATCATCGAAAATTGAGTTGCGAAAATCCAGAGAAAAGGGAACTTTATTATTTATCTCTTTTGCAACTCTTTAAGCCATGGCGTACAGAAGAGGAACTACTTGGAGATTTTCTCTGTTACGAAGATTCTTTTAATGCAACCAAGGATACCATAGAATGTCCTGTTTTTCAAATTATCTGCAAATGTTGAACGAAGAAATAGAGCAAGAAGCCACAATTGCTGTAGAGATTGCTAGAGACAGTTCTCAAGACAGTCAGAGTTCTACTTCATTGAGTCAGGATCCACTAGGAGGACCAATTATCCAAAATGAAGCTGGCACAGCCATGGATGAGGTGGAAAGAGCTATGGAACAAGCTCAAGATGATGTAGTTAACTTAGAAGATTTGGTGAAACAACTAAACCTTGAGCAGAAACAGATATATGACGAAGTCACAGAACAGATTGAACATGGATTCAATCTGGATGGATTCTTAGAACAGAGTATGATATGTTATTTGGAGGGAAACACATTATTGTTTTTGGAGATCTACTGCAGTTGACTCCAGTGAAAGGACAACCAGTGTTTAAAATGGTCACGCATGAAGATACCAGGAAGTGCCTAGGAAGCATTGGAAACGTTAATATATGGTTAAATTTCAAATATGCAGAACTACTCCAAAATATGCGACAGGCAAAGGATGAAGATTATAAGAAGAGGAACTACTTGGAGATTTTCTCTGTTACGAAGATTCTTTTAATGCAACCGAGGATACCACAGAATGTCCTGTTTTTCCAAATTATCTGCAAATGTTGAACGAAGAAATAGAGCAAGAAGCCACAATTGCTGTAGAGATTGCTAGAGACAGTTCTCAAGGCAGTCAGAGTTCTACTTCATTGAGTCAGGATCCACTAGGAGGACCAATTATCCAAAATGAAGCTGCCACAGCCATGGATGAGGTGGAAAGAGCTATGGAACAAGCTCAAGATGATGTAGTTAACTTAGAAGATTTGGTGAAACAACTAAACCTTGAGCAGAAACAGATATATGACGAAGTCACAGAACAGATTGAACATGGATTCAGTCATGAGAAAAAAGAGTGCTCATGTACATCATTTAAGCCTGTCCAACTGTACGTGAGTGGAGAAGCGGGAACTGGAAAAAGTTTTCTGATTAAAGCAATTGCAACTTATCTGCAGAAAAGGACTGAATCACCGCTATCTTGTGTTGTTACCGCTCCAACTAGGTTGGCAGCACATAACATTAAAGGGATTACTTTACATCGTTTACTGATGCTACCAGTTGAGCATGATAACAAAATTGCAATACCACAAGCTATCTGGAGATGCGTGTTCCGAAGTTTCCAGAGTCCTGAAGAAAATGAAACTTCTTATCATTGATGAAGTAAGCATGGTCTCAAATCTAATGCTTGCTTTTGTGCATTTGAGAATGCAAGAAATTCTTAGAACAGAGTATGATGTGTTATTTGGAGGGAAACACATTATTGTTTTTGGAGATCTACTGCAGTTGACTCCAGTGAAAAGACAACCAGTGTTTAAAATGGTCACGCATGAAGATACCAGGAAGTGCCTAGGAAGCATTGGAAACGTTAATATATGGTTAAATTTCAAATATGCAGAACTACTCCAAAATATGCGACAGGCAAAGGATGAAGATTATAAAAATATTCTATAAGATGTAAGAATCGGAAAAGTAAGTGAGCATGGGAAAGTAGCTTTACATGCACGAATATTTTCAAATTTGTACCCAAATGAAAACATTCTTCCAGAGAATATTTTTAAGAAAATGAATGAGAACAAATCTGGGATATGTTTGATGCCAACTCTGCAAGAATGTTCCATCTTCAACAACAAAATGTTAAAGTTAGAAAATGAAGAGATAGTGAAACTGGAAGCTATAGATAAAATAGAGCATATGGGAGCAACAATTATTTTGTCTGAAAATTTGAAATCAAAATTGGATTCATTAGAGAAGACTATAACTAAAACTGCTGGTTTTGAAAAGACTCTGAATGTGTGCTTAAATTGTCGTATCATTTTGAGAAGGAATTTAAATGTTGAAAGAGGTCTGGTAAATGAAGCAATGGGTCATGTTGTTTATTTTGTGAATTACAAAAATAGAGATGGAATTGAAATTTTAAAAATTAAATTTGATGGCATTGACGAAATAGAACAAATTTGTCGTTGTTCAGCTAGGTTTTTGCTTGTGAAAGACTTATATGTTCGCCGAAAACAGTTTCCTGTTTGTTTGGCATATGCGGTGACAATTCATAAATCTCAAGGTTTAAGTGTAGATAGCGCTTTGGTGAACATTGGAAGTTCTGTGTTTAAAGAGGGTATGGTATATGTGGCATTATAATGAGTTTGAACTTTATCAGGATTGTACTTGATTGAGTGTGATGAAACAAAGATTTGTGCAGATCTAGATTGTGTTAAAGAATACAATAGGTTAAGAAGAGAGTATACTCCACATTTGCCTCAATATCCTCTGTTTGAAAAACGTGTGGTTAGCCGAAAAAGAAGAAATGAGAATAATTGCAGTGAGGTATTAGCAAAAAGACAAAAAGTAGATGAAACTGTAATTGTAAGCAGAAAGAAAAAGGATTCTGTTGAAGATGTTGTTGGATTTCAGTTTGAAAACAGTTCTGGTGTCAACTGCTATGCTAATGTAGTGGTTAATGTTGTTTTTTTCTTCAATGTTTACAAGAACAGATTGCTGAAAATCGGGATCAAAGATTCTGTTGTTTGTTGAATTCTGTGTTTGAGAAATGTAGCAGTGATAGAGCAAAAATAGAAAGTGTTTCAGAAATTCGAAATCTTTTAGACATCTTTTAGACATATGTTCTGGTCAAAAACAATTTTCACAGAATATTCAGCAAGATTGTCAGGAATTTTTAATGTATATGTTTGATGTATTGGAAGATGAAGGTGTAGGTATAAGAAATCTTTTTAGCCTTTCTTATCAATGGCAGCATGACTGCGACAACTGTAGTTTATCAAGTACTACTTCAATAGACACCGAAAGATTTATATATTTGACTTTATCAGACTGCAAATTAGTGCCTTTTAATAATCTAGTTAAAGCAGCTGATCACAATATGGTGTGTACCCAATGTAAGTCTGCAATGCTGTCCACATTATTTATACAAAATTATGGTCAGTATGTCATTTTATTGTTCCAACGATGTAGACCTGATGGAACTAAATTGACAACTTCTATTAAATTTCGTGGCTTCTCAGTTATCAATTTCAGGAAGAACTTTTGCAACTGTAGCTATTATTTATCATGATGGTCCTTCAACAACATCAGGGCATTATACAATTTATTTAAAATGTCGAAAAGGTTGGACTACCTGTAATGATACTCATTTGACTTTCAAACAACGTTTGCCTTTTGACTTAAAAAATTCATACCTAGTGTTTTTACAACCAAAATGTCAGTAAAGGTAATTGGCCTATGAAGACGGGAGCAGTTAATAAAAGTTAGTCTGCTGTTTAAAATTATATTGTGAGTAAAAGTGTTCAAGATAATATAAAAATTCTAGTTGTCATAAAGGTACTGTAAATGGATCTCATAGTAAGTGATATCAGTATTATAGGAAATGTTGAATAACAGTGAGACAGAGATGGAAATATGCATATTTAAACATTGTGAAAATGTTGTAGGAGCTTTTCTTTCAGAACGTTGGGAAAACGGTAATTTCTGACTTTGTTTTGAGTTATTTGAAAACATACTGATACATCTGACACTATTTGGCCTTATGGAAAAGTGAAGGAATAAGCAAAGAGTCATGACTGAACACAAGAAGGAAATGAAAACATTGAAAAATATTTCACATGTTCTTGGAGCTTTTCTTATAGAGAGTCGATGAAATGGAAGTTTTAGAGAACAGTAGAGTATTTTCCAACGAAAAGGACCTTCATGATGTACTATTTGGCTTAAAAGAAAAGTAAGTGAATCAAAGATTAGTGTACATATGTGATTTGTAAGTTTATATGTTTTTTTTTAAACACAATCTTTTAGATTGTGTTTTTTTTCCTGCACATATGCTGTCTTCAAAACACATACAAACAGTGAGTCAGTCATTGATGCATCTATATGCTAAGTAATACCCCCACCAAACCATACAGACACTCATACTGATACTAAAAAAATCTAATAACCCATATACACATACATGTAGCTACTCACCAACCCATGCAGCCACTTATACACAAAGTGAAACACTGATACATATATTTAAATATTTAAACATTACTCGCTAATATATGTATTCAGTAAGATACACTTAATAAGCCAGTTAACCAATCAAATTTTTTTTTTTAAAACATCCATTTAGACACTTATTTAAACATTTATTCTTCCATCGACCTTTACATATACATATATAAAACATATTTATTTTTCAGAAAGACACACATTCACTGGATGGTGTCATCAGTGATGTCATGAGTGATGTCACTGACCATGTCATGAGTGATGTAATATGTGACATCATCAGCAGTGCATTGCAGGCGCGCAAGTTATAGTGAGTCCAACTAACTATAACGTGGACATTTCAATGGTTTTATGTCAGACAAAGGTAAGCGAGGGAGAGTGGGTGAGTTATAGTGATAGAGTGCGACAATACTGCTGAGTGAGTAAACAGGAATTACTAAAAGAGCAAAGGAGGAAAAGACAGAAAAGGGAAGCAAAGCAGAGAGACTGGAAGCTGAAAAGTTATGCAAGGGAGAGAGGGGATGCAGACAGTTGAAATGAGAACGAGAGGTTGTGAAAGAAGTGGAGTAAAGGAACGGGGGTGAAAGAGAGTGAGAGAAAGACATTATAAGTGAGTAAAAAGAGCTGAAAGAGGGTGGAAAAAGGAAAGTGATTGTGAGACAATGGGAATACAATTTAAATTACTCAATACAAACTATAGAATAACTTGTACAACATGTTACATAGTTTATTTTTGCTATTCTCAGAATATATTGAATTTCACTTAAAACAGTGAGTTCAAATTACTCATCATATGACAGCGGGAATAAAAAAACACAATCTGAAAGATTGTGTTTTTAAAAAACCCTTAGAAACTTAAAAATCACAAATGTACACTAATCTTTGATTCACTTACTTTTCCTTTAGGCCAAATAGTATATCATTAAGTTCCTTTTCATTGGAAAGTACTCTGCTGTTCACTAAAAAATCCATTTCATCGACTTTCTAGAAGAAAATCTCCAAGAACATCTGAAATATGTTTCAATGTTTTTATGTACTCCTTCTGTTCAGTCATGACTCTTTCCTCATTCCTTCACCATTCCTTAAGGCCAAATAGTGTCAGATGTATCAGTATATTTTCAAATTAGTTTAAACAAACTCTAAAATTACCGTTTTCCCGACGTTCTGAAAGAAAGGCTCAAACAACATTTTCACAATATTTAAATATTCATAATTCTATCTCTGGCTCTCTCATGTTGAACATTTCCTATAATACTGATATCACTTACTATTCGATCCACTTACCATACCTTTATGAGAACTATAATTTTTATATTATCTTCATCACTGTTACTCACAATATAATTTTAAACAGCAAACTAACTTTTATTAACTGCTCCCGTCTTCATAGGGCAATTACCTTTACTTAAATTTCGGTTCTAAAAACACTAGGTATGAATTTTTTAGGTCAAAAGGCAAACGTTGTTTGAAAGTCAAATGACTGTCATTACAGTGGTTCCAACCTTTACGACATTTTAAATAGCATGTGTAATGCCCTGATGTTGTTGAAGGACCGTCATGATAAATAATAGCTACAGTTGCAAAAGTTCTTCCTGAAATTGATAACTGAGAAGCCACGAAATTTTTAGTAGAAGTTGTCAATTTACTTCCATCAGGTCTACATCGTTGGAACATTAAAATGACATACTGACCATAATTTTTTATAAATAATGTGGACAGCATTGCAGACTTACATTGGCTACACACCATATTGTGATCAGCTGCTTTAACTAGATTATTAAAAGACACTGATTTGCAGTCTGGTAAAATCAAATATATAAATCTTTCAGTGTCTATTGTAGTACTACTTGATAAACTACAGTTGTCGCAGTCATGCTGCCATTGATAAGAAAGGCTAAAAAGATTTTTTATATCTACACCTTCATCTTCCAATACATCAAACATATACATTAAAAATTCCTGACAATCCTGCTGAATATTCTGTGAAAATTGATTTTGACCAGAACATATGTCTAGAAGATTTCGAATTTCTGAAACACTTTCTATTTTTGCTCTATCACTGCTACATTTCTGAAACACAGAATTCAATAAACAGCAGAATGTTTGATCCCGATTTTCAACAATCTGTTCTTGTAAATTTTGAAGAAAAAAAACAACATTAACCACTACAGCATAGCAGTTGACACCAGAACAGTTTTCAAACTCAAATCCAACAACATCTTCAACAGAATCCTTTTTCTTTCTGCTTACAATTACAGTTTCATATAATTTTTGTCTTTTTGCTACTACCTCACTGCAATTATTCTCATTTCTTCTTTTTCGGCCTACCACACGTTTTTCAAACAGAGGATATTGAGGTAAATGTGGAGCATACTCTCTTCTTAACCTATTGTATTCTTTAACACAATCTAGATCTGCACAAATCTTTGTTTCATCACACTTAATAAAGTACAATCCTGATAAAGTTCTGACTTGTGATAATGCCACATATGCCATACCCTCTTTAAACACAGAACTTCCAATGTTCACCAAAGCGCTATCTACACTTAAACCTTGATATTTATGGATTGTCACCGCATATGCCAAACAAACAGGAAACTGTTTTCTGCGAACATATAAGTCTTTCACAAGCAAAAATCTAGCTGAACAACGACAAATTTGTTCTATTTCGTCAATGCCATCAAATTTAATTTTTAAAATTTCAATTCCATCTCTATTTTTGTAATTCACAAAATAAACAACATGACCCATTGCTCCATTGACCAGACCTCTTTCAACATTTAAATTCCTTCTCAAAATGATACGACAATTTAAACACACATTCAGAGTCTTTTTAAAACCAGCAGTTTTAGATATAGTCTTCTCTAATGAATCCAATTTTGATTTCAAATTTTCAGACAAAATAATTATTGCTCCCATATGCTCTATTTTATCTTTAGCTTCCAGTTTCACTATCTCTTCATTTTCTAACTTTAACATTTTGTTGTTGAACATGGAACATTCTTTCAGAGTTGGCATCAAACATATCCCAGATTTCTTCTCGTTAATTTTCTTAAAAATATTCTCTGGAAGAATGTTTTCATTTGGGTACAAATCTGAAATCAATCGTCCATGTAAAGCTTCTTTCCCATGCTGACTTACTTTTCCGATTCTTACATCTTGTAGAATATTTTTATAATCTTCATCCTTTGCCTGCCGCATATTTTGGAGTAGTTCTGCATATTTGAAATTTAACCATATATTAACGTGTCCAATGCTTCCTAGGCACTTCCTGGTATCTTCATGCGTGACCATTTTAAACACTGGTTGTCCTTTCACTGGAGTCAACTGCAGTAGATCTCCAAAAACAATAATGTGTTTCCCTCCAAATAACACATCATACTCTGTTCAAATGCCCAAAGCAAGCATTAGATTTGAGACCATGCTTACTTCATCAATGATAAGAAGTTTCATTTTCTTCAGGACTCTGGAAACTTCGGAACACGCATCTCCAGATAGCTTGTGGTATTGCAATTTGTTATCATTCTCCACTGGCAGCATCAGTAAACAATGTAAAGTAATCCTTTTAATATTATGTGCTGCCAGCCCAGTTGGAGCGGTAACAACACATCGATCCCTATCCCAAGGGCCTGGTTTCCAGTCCCAAAAAATCCGAATTCTCCAGAGCCCCATGCACCAGGCACCTGACCACAATCTCATCTCACACCCTAGCAGGCTCAAAACACCTGACCTCCAGACCGCTCAGATCAGAAGCTCCTATGTCAGACAGAGAAGCAGCCTTACTAGCCACTACCTATGACTCTCCCATCTCAGTTTCACCTAAATCTAAAATCCAAGTAATCACTGGCTACCGGAAAGATCTACCCACTCTCAAACGACAGAGATTACCAGTCCTCACTGCTATACCTAGAGAGGCTAAAGACAAAACCACCAGCAATCAGGAGAAAATCACCAACTGCCTCCTAATCAACTGCAGATCGGCCTCACTACATGCAACGGACATAGCCGAAGCTATCCTCACACACGACATTGACGTTGCGTTCCTCACTGATACCTGGCTAAACAAGACATCTCCTCCCTACCTAGACATGCTGGTACCACCTGGTTTCTCCCTCATCTCCAAAGACAGGATAGAACAACGAGGAGGTGGGGTGGCTATCATCCACAAGGACAGTTGGAGCATCACAGAAACCTCCTACTTCGAGTACGACTCATTTGAATGTCTATCCGCTGTCATCAAAACCAAAGACAATGACTCTCTACTATGCCATCTACTCTATCACCCCCCAGGCAGAAACAACGAGTTTGGAGATCAACTATCCAACCTGATTGCTCAAGACGCTCTTGGCGATTCCAAAAACCTAATTCTTGGTGACCTGAATCTCCGATGGAACGAAATCCATAACCCTCTAATCAGATCGCTATCCAGCCTCCTCGCCGACAACAACCTTACTCAACATTGCACTGAGGAGACACACTACAAAGGAGCCATACTGGACGCCATCATTGCACAAAAGAATTCAATCACGGTCAACCACATACTTCCCGTTGACTGGTCAGATCATCATATGATCCTATTTCACATCAATCACCCCATCATCCCGCTTAAACCTCCCCAAGACCCCCCCAAATGGTCGAGAAACCTCTCCCAAGTACCCCTAGACATTCTAGAAGGTCAGCTAAGTTCACTTATTCCAGACAACTCTCTGCACCTTTCGACCAATGATCTTATCGACCACTACAACTCTGAGCTAGTCTCCATTCTCGATAATCTAGCTCCTCTAAAGCTCAAAAGAAGCCGTGGCACCCCTTCTAGAACCTGGTTCAATGCGGACCTCAACGCAGAAAGAAGAACCTTGAGAGCCAAAGAAAGAAAGTTGAGAAACAACCCAACAGCCATCCTTCACCTACAACTAAAAACAGCCCGCAAGAAGTATAACAACCATATCAAAAACAAGATATCCAGCTTCTTCCGAGAGGCACTAGCCAATTCCAAAAACAGACCTAAGGAGCTCTACAACATAATCAGACATCAAACATCCAAGCCTCTGCCCTCACCCCTGCAGGCGTCCAAAGAACTATGCGACAACTTTGCCAGCTTCTTCAACGATAAGGTCTTAAAAATCGAATTATCTCTAGACATCAACAACTTACACCTCCCGAAGAGCAACGCGGCCATCCCACAGGCCCTCCCATCCGGCCCCTCTCCCCTCCTTTGGCTAAGCTTTCGCCACGTGCAGGAAACTGAGATAATCTCGTTGTTTTCGACCTCCAAATCATCAGCTCACATCTCAGACCCTATTCCTCCCTCACTAATCAAAAAAATGAAGCTCACCTTAGCACCTATCTGGGCAAAATCATAAACAGCTCCCTACAAAGTGGAGTGGTCCTCGACTGTCTAAAAATGGGACAAGTCACCCCTTTGCTGAAAAAACCCGGTCTTGACTCTACTGACTTGAACAATTTCAGACCGATATCTAACCTCCCTCTACTCGCCAAAACACTGGAACGCTGCATTCTCCTGCAATTGACTCATCATCTGGGTAACAGCAATCTCCTGGACCCCCTCCAATCCGGCTTCAGACAAGGCCGCAGCACAGAAACCGCGATGTTGAACATCATAGACGACATTCACGGTTCTCATGACGTTGACAAGTGCTGCCTCCTCATACTCCTTGATCTATCCGCAGCTTTCGACACGGTGGACCATAAGCTCCTCATCAAGACTCTGCAAGCAAGAGCTGGCCTCGGCGAGGTAGTTCTCGATTGGTTTTTCTCCTTTCTACACAACCGCTCGCAAATAATAAAAATGAAGAACTTCACCTCCGAAACCCTGCAAGTCAACAAGGGTGTCCCCCAAGGATCAGTACTTTCTCCTCAGCTTTTCAACATCTATTTGGAACCGCTCGCCAAACTACTCAGGAATGCCAATATCCACTTCCACCTCTACGCGGATGACACGCAGATCTACCTGGAAACCTCTTCACTTAACGACATCCACAGACTAAATGCTGTCTTAAACGGTGTTCAAGATTGGCTGACAAAGAATCACCTGAAACTCAATCCCGACAAGACCGAAACTCTTCTCATCTCAAACAAAGAAGACAATCCTCAAATCATTGAGTGGCTGAAGTCGATCGATGCTCTTAAAGGTTCTCTCACGCTAGCTGATTCTGTAAAATCTCTGGGTTTCACCCTAGACCCCAAACTAACCTTGACAAACCACATTAAGAACTCGGCAAAAAGTGCATCCTTTAACCTCAGACTTCTGAACAAAATCAAACCTTTCATTCCCAACAAGGACCTTAAACTAGCCACGCAATCTCTAGTTCTATCTAGACTGGACTATGGGAACTCAATCCTAACAGGCATCCCCAAATTGCACTTGGCTCCATTAAAAACAACACTGCATGCGGCAGCAAGAATGATCACAGGATGCAAAAAATCTGACCACATCTCCCCAGCACACAAATAACTTGAATGGCTCCCGGTGGAAATGCGTAGCACCTTCAGAACGGCCTGCCTAACCCACAAGGCCCTCCACACCGGAAAACCAGAATACTTGGCAAACAAGCTCACAAAATCTGGCCAAAGTAGAAATTTGAGAAGCTCTAACTCCCTGCTGCTCACCCTACCAAAAACCAGAAAGATGAAAACTGCGGATGCTCCTTCACAGGAAATGCCCCCAAAATATGGAACTCTATCCTCCCGCATATCAGAACCATACAGTCCTATGCGGAATTCAAGAGCCAACTCAAATCCTTGTTCCTCATCCGTTCCCTAGGTCCTGGGTAACTAGGATCAATAACCATCCCCAGAACTATGTGTTATCTCTGTATCCTATTACCAAGAAGTCCTACTGTTACGAACTTTTCCTCCTCCATAATTGTCTTTCGATGATCGCCTTTATTTGTTATGTGTCTTTTTGTTCACCTTTTCATTCCTTTTACTGTAAAGCGCTCTGCTACCTTCGGGTCTTGTTAGCTCTATAGAAAACTTCTAAATAAATAAAAATAAAAACACAAGACAGGGGTGATTCAGTCCTTTTCTGCAGATAAGTTGCAATTGCTTTAATCAGAAAACGTTTTCCAGTTCCCGCTTCTCCACTCACGTACAGTTGGACAGGCTTAAATGATGTACATGAGCACTCTTTTTTCTCATGACTGAATCCATGTTCAACCTGTTCTGTGACTTCGTCATATATCTGTTTCTGCTCAAGGTTTAGTTGTTTTACCAAATCTTCTAAGTTAACTACATCATCTTGAGCTTGTTCCATAGCTCTTTCCACCTCATCCATGGCAGTGGCAGCTTCGTTTTGGATAATTGGTCCTCCTAGTGGATCCTGACTCAATGAAGCAGAACTCTGACTGTCTTGAGAACTGTCTCTAGCAATCTCTACAGCGATTGATTCTTCTTGCTCTATTTCTTCGTTCAACATTTGCAGATAATTTGGAAAAACAGGACATTTTATGGTATCCTTGGTTGCATTAAAAGAATCTTCGTAACAGAGAAAATCTCCAAGTAGTTCTCTTCTGTACGCCATGGCTTAAAGAGTTGCAAAAGAGCTAAATAGTAAAATTCCCTTTTCTCTGGATTTTCGCAACTCATTTTTCGATGATTAATCAAATGGCCTTTTCTCTGCTTCACTAGACATCCTTCACACCCAATGAAGGCATATATTCCATTATTGATATCTTCTCTGATGTTCCTCTTATAAATATATCTTTGCAGAACTTCATAGAGACAAGCGTTCTCAAGGTAAGTACTTCTATTTGGATAGTATGTATCCAACATGTTTGTCTTCAAAATATCTGTACTTTCTGGTTCTTTCTCCGCCAAATACTCTATTTCTTGTACAGATTTCAAAACTCGGTTTCGTGTTGCAGCAAGACCTAGACTCACCCAAATGATGGTTCTAGATTTGGCATATAGACTTGCTGATGACAATCGATCAGAACATTCATATGCTCCAATTTCTCGATGTGACAACATCTTCAGACTGTAACTGTATAATTTCTTGCTTAGACTCTTTTCATGTGAAATATCCTCCCACATTTCCTTCAGTTCTGTCTTTTCTTTTTTTGTGATGTAAGACGTCACATATTGAGCCACAGCAATAGAGTTGTCAGCAACGAACTTAATATCCATGTTAGCATTCCACATGGACAAAATCACTGGGTTGTAGTCGTTGATGTACTTGGACACTTCGTTTCTTTTTAAATTGTATGTATTTTTGGGTGATTTCCTCGTCACAGTATGTTGCAGAGAAGACATCAAAATATTTACTCTTCCTTTAGAAATCACTGGTCGTGGAAACCCGAAACGGCATTTTTTGTAGAACTTGTCCTTGTTTCTGAATTTTTGACGACAGTACTTTCCACAACGATGGGATTGAAAGCGTAAAACTTGTTGCCTTAAACTGTTTTCTTCGGTAGTTTTTGGCAAAGCACATGTTGAATACTCTTCAATGAACCTCATCACTGTCTCATCCGAATCTGTTCCAAATTTGGGTGCATCTTTAATCCACAACAACATATGTATGTGAGGAGCACCTCTCGCTTGATATTCCTTTCTCCAAAAGAAATCCAAATCCTCTCCAAGGGGAGGATTTTTTTTGTTGGTTATAAAAGACATCATAGCTTCAAATCTATGATTGAAATATCTGCATACATTCACTGGATCCAAAGAACACAGTTCTCCAGCAGTTTTGAATTCTATATTTTGTATATTTGCATTTGCCTCTCGTAGAAATTGAAGTAAGTCGTCCCATGCATACTCGGCACAGCTAAGAGTGAGGAACCATGTAGGAGTTCCTAAGTTTCTTAGCATACATTTCAATTCCCCATGACGATGGTACCAATACTCATTTCTACCATGCTGACATGCCATGAGATTGATTAGATGAGATTCCAAAATATTATCTTGCAGATTCACTTTCTCCATAAAGTCCCTCGCCGAAACATTTTGCAGATGTGCTCCACTTTTCAGTATATGGTTCACTGCATAAGAAAGCCCAGACAAGTCACTTTCATACAGTAGATGAAACAAATAGGGAATGCATTGACGAAACCTTGGATCTTCAGCATATAATCTTACAGTTCGATATTCAGATGCAGGAATTAGAAGTGGTCGATCGTCATATCGTCCACCTAGACCTGTTGGAAAATAAATGTGGAAAACAACGAGCTTCCAAACTTTCTTCCCATACACTAATGAGACTTCCTTTTGCTGCTTTCATTTGAAACAAGTCAATTGCATTCCCCATCACTTCTTTGGAATGCAAAGGATGAACAGTATAATGTTCATATATTTCTTCACTTCTAGACACATCAACTTTTTCAATTTGGCCAGCTGAACAATCACTGTCTTCATCTGCAGCTGTTTCCTCTGCTTCAACACATACATGTTTATAGTACTCATTGTTTTTGACCAAATACAACGTTGCCTTTTTGACTTTCCTAACATCCACTAAATCTTGCCAGATTGTGTTACTCTTTGTCGGAATCCCATTAACTAGAATAACCAGAGGTTCCTCTTCCACTTTCTCTACACCAATGGTATCAATATTTTTCTTGAAATCTAGAGGCAAATAAACAACTCTTCCCTTTAATCCTCTCTGTAAATCAGAAGGAGGCAATTTCCCTATCTTAGGCTCCATGCGAACAAAAGCCTGAAAAGGATGGACACATTGAATCAAAATAGACTCATATGTATTTAAATCCATCAATTCAGGAGGAATGTCTACCAACTCAAGATTATTATGAACAGCTCTAGCAGGCATTCTGTTTTGATTTAATTTATTATAACAATATTTACAAATACGCTGATCAGAACTCAAATCAAAACAATTCTCCACCCACAAATAAGTTGCAAAATCCTTCACTCATAATTATTTATCTTTTCACTTTTTACGTATAAATCAACTAATCTAGTTTGATGCTTATAATGAGTTCGTCGACAACACACACAAGTAAAATTAGGCCTTTCACTTGATTTCACCTTAAACCTGGTAATTTCCTGCTCAAACTTTTCTGTACTTGAAATCTGTACATTGTCTTCTACATCACCTTGAATTTCTGTGTCAATTTCTACACTGTCCTGTTTTTCACCAAAATAACAAATCTCAATTTCTTCACAAATCTTCTTCACATCTAATTCAGTTCCATGCAAAAGAGCACTGTTTAATTCTTTAAGCTTAAGTGCTAGACTTTTTGCATAATACAACCTTCTCACTAATTTCCGCATTTTGTTATGATGCACTGCTAACATCCTAAAATGATGAAAAACACTCTGACAGACTTTTCTAGAAAGACAAGCCAGTGAATGCCCTTGCAAACCTGTGTTTTCTCTCACTCTGCAAGGATCTAAGTCTTGCAACATCTTCATTTCCTGTTTTAGACTTTTCTTACTATATGTACGTAAGAAATTACAAAACAAATCAATTGATTCCTGTCGCACACTACAAATACTACTACACTTCCAAGTGTACACTGGACCCTTAGTACGTCTCCCTAAAACTTCATCAGTTAACACCTCTTCTGGTTCTCTAGGCACTAGTTTCTCTTTTTCAATCGGACAACTGTCTTTCACCTCATATGCTCGACCACTGGTGTCAACTGCATGCACTAAATCATTCTCCTGGAAGTAACTCTCCTCATTAAAAAATGGCTCACAACTTGAACTGTGCATCCATTCTCCTGAAAAAACTTTACAAAAATTAGTCCGATTAATGACTCTTTTCCATCTACTGTTTGATTTGAAAACATCAATTGTCTTGTTAAGTGTCCTAATTCTATTGATTATTAAAATAAATAATTTTTTCTTAACTTCAAAAGCCTGATCAACAATCTTATTTACACTTTTCTTTTTCTTATAAAAAGCAGCTCTCTGTTTACCTTTCCTAATGTTTTTTAACAAATTTAAAACCACCCTATTGCGAAACATTCGTTTACCAATGTCTCTAAACTGATTCTGCCTTCTATTCCTATACATATTATTCTCTCCTGCTCCAGTAGTAATATTTTTTGAGGGCCTCTCCTTCCTTTTCAAATGTGCTCTCTCCTTCTCTTTTTCTACATTCTGTCCAATTTTTTTTTTGATCTACATATGTTCTGTAAGAAAGACTTAGTTGTCTTACCAGGAGCTTTTTTCCTGTTTTTTGAAGTATTTGTTGTAGAGGAGTGCTGTAATTCCGTTGCTGTTTTTGATTTTTTCCGTTTATCATCTTTCCTTCTCCTCTACCTTGAGGGCATATTTCCTTACTCTTGAAATCTTGATTTCAATCTGTGGTAAAGAAAAAAATAGCACATTATAGACCACTATTACCAAACAACAAAGCAATGATAAAAAGCAAACGGTCTATTCAGGGTTACAGATCAGGTGAGGACTGTCCAGGGGTGCACAAGAGGTGAGGCCCGTATTGAAGAGTGTAGTGGAAGAGAGGTCTGTCCGCAGGTGCAAAGAAGGTGAGACCTGTGTCTAATAGAGCAGTGGGGGATAGGCTTCATGAAGTCTAGTCCACTGCACTCTTACACACATGCTTCACCACCTATGCTTCCCAGGAAAGGCCTCTCTCCCACTACAGTCTTGAACATAGGCCTCACCTCCTCTGTACCTCTGGACATGCCTCACCTCATCTGCACAATCTACTTCCTAATCTGACATAACACAGGTGACATCATTGTGAAAAGTTGAAATATATTTATTTAATCATGCAGACACTATTTATTACTTCTCAAAAATCTAAAAGTCATTGATTTGCCCCAAAATCGTTTTTTAAATAACATTTTAGACACACAGTGCAGGTCCTATGTACAAGCATTCAGTGTCCATGAGTACAGTGGAGAGGACTGACCTCCTCTGACCCTTGGACAAGCCTTACCTCATCTGTGTCCTCTGGACAGGACTCAATGTATTGGGTATAATTGATGGTAACTGGGTGCAGATGAGGTGACACATGTCCAAGGGTGTAAATAAGCTGAGGCATGTCTGAGGATGCAGATTAGTTGAAGTCTATTCAGGGTTGCAGATGAGGTGAGGATTGTCCAGGGGTGCATAGGAGGTGAGGCCTGTATTGAAGAGTGTACTGGAAGAGAGGTCTGTCCAGGGGTACAAAGAAGGTGAGGCCTGTGTCTAAGACTGCAGTGGGGGATAGGCTTCATGAAGTCTAGTCCACTGCACTCTTAGACACAGGCCTCACCACCTATGCTCCCCAGGAAAGGCCTCTCTCCCACTACAGTCTTGAACACAGACCTCACCTCCTCTGTCCCTCTGGACATGCCTCACCTCATCTGCACAATCTACTTCAAAATCTGAGGTAACACAGGTGACATTATTGTGAAAGGTTGAAATATATTTATTTAATCATGCAGACACTATTTATTCCTTCTCAAAAATGTAAAAGTCATTGATTTGCACCGAAATCGTTTTTTAAATAACATTTTAGACACACAGTGCAGGTCCTATGTACAAGCATTCAGTGTCCATGAGTACAGTGGAGAGGACTGACCTCCTCTGACCCTTGGACAAGCCTTACCTCATCTGTGTCCTCTGGACAGGCCTCAATGTATTGAGTATAATTGATGGTAACTGGGTGCAGATGAGGTGACGCATGTCCAAGGGTGTAAATAAGCTGAGGCCTGTCTAAGGATGCATATTAGTTGAAGTCTATTCAGGGTTGCAGATGAAGTGAGGATTGTCTACGGGTGCAGAAGAGGTGAGGCCTGTATTGAAGAGTGTAGTGGAAGAGAGGTCTGTCCACGGGTACAAAGAAGGTGAGACCTGTGTCTAAGAGTGCAGTGGGGGATAGGCTTCATGAAGCCTAGTCCACTGCACTCTTAGACACAGGCCTCACCACCTACGCTCCCCAGGAAAGGCCTCTCTCCCACTACAGTCTTGAACACAGGCCTCACCTCCTCTGTCCCTCTGGACATGCCTCACCTCATCTGCACAATCTACTTCCTAATCTGAGGTAATACAGGTGACATTATTGTGAAAGGTTGAAATATATTTCTTTAATCATGCAGACACTATTTATTCCTTCTCAAAAATGTAAAATACATTCATTTCCCCCAAAATCGTTTTTGACATCACATTTAAGAAACACAGCACAGGTCCTATGTACAAGCATTCCATGTCACTACTGAAACTTGTGAAAACACATAAGGGGTGTAGCCTCAAATGTCTAACGTGTACCACAAAGTTAAAGGTACAGACTGTGGAGGTGAGAGAGGAAAGCAGAAGTGAACCCATCAGCCCACCCATTGGTGGAACTTCATCATCTGGGTTTAAGAAGGACCAGCTTGGTATCCACTAGGTGTCTAACTTTGAGAATGTGAGTACAACAGCTAGTGTAAATTACGCCAGTGATAGAAATCTGGGTAATGGTGTATGGAGGGCTGTGGGGAGTGAAGAAAGTTGCAGTGTACAAAGCATAAGTGCTGTTGAGAAGGTGGTGAAATAAAATTGACTAACATGGTGCCTAATAAACCTTTATTCAGACGGTCACCACGGTGCCAACATTAAAAGCAGAGTGTGAATGGATGTAAGCATATATTAACATTCATGAGTGAATCAATCGGTCGACATGTTTCAGCCTAAGAAGGCTTTCTTCAGGACCTAATAAGACACAACTGCAACTGTGATAGTGAAGGTAAAAGTACATACCATGCCAAAGACAATAACCTACCAGTTGTACGTGAGTAAATTGGTAGGAGATGAAGTCATGGTATTTTGAAACCAACTGCTCCTAAAACACAAAAACAGTGTATACAAACAAAAAGGTACACATATTGTGAATACTAACAAAACATAATGGGCTACAGAGACATTGCTCTATTACTGTCAATTGATTAGTTAATTAATCACTCACCCGCAATTTTTCTAGGAGAAGGCCTCACCTCGCCTGGCGCTCGCTCAGGACAAAGAGGCCCCGCTCTAGTAAGAAATAAAGAAACACCAACAAAAAAACTGATTATGCTGGGAACATATCTATTTCTTTAACCACTTGGTGTTTGAGAAGGCGAATGTGGCAGGACAATAGTATTCGCCGGCCCTATTAAGTCGATGATGGGATGTAAATAAAAATAAAGAGTTTCTGCGAACAGATTTCTTGTAAGCTATTTAATGGTTCAAGCTCACCATATGTATCTTAATGAACAGGCAAGAGCAGACACCATATTAAATCTACTCGTGTCTGGTGAGTAAATTCGTAAAGCTTAAGTAGATTCACGATATATAGCTTAAGAACATGGACAAAAGTGGAGAAAATTGAAAGCATGCCTGTAAAATCGAAGAGATAGCAAACATGCCAAGAATTCCCTCGGGGGATACAGCAACTGGCTAAGAGCCAAGAGCTATTAAGCACTCACCTGTCCGTCGGTACCTCGAATTCCTTCTGAGTCGAGGGGAAGGTAACTCGACGGACAGGGAGGTCTGTTTAAATGTCGGTGTAGCGGACCAGATAGTAAACACTCAATAGTGTCGTCCCCGACATGAAAACAAGGCCAATTCGCGCCTCGCCGAGAACTGGATAAGTGCAGAGGCTAAGAATTTCGTCCAGACAGCTGATTGGGTAAGAGCGTGTATGGGCAGTATTAATTGGTCAAATCATTAGCATATCGAGCAAAAGGCCCCTCGAAGCGGACTCGTCCGCCATGTAGGAAACCGCATCATTCTTGATTACTATGCTACAAGAAAACTCATTGGGAAGTAGCTTAAGAATAGTAAATTGCGAGCGCATTTACATAAACCCGTGAACTTGTAAAGATGTAAATGCGCGCCTCGCAAAAAGCTGGATGGATGCAGAGGTTGAAAAATGCATCCAGACTGCTCATTGGTTAAGGACGTGTATGCGTGGTAGGGATTGGTCGAGTCACTAGCCTATCGAGGAGCAAAATCCTCGGAGCGGACTCATCTACCTTTAATAAAACCACATTGTTTATGATGTATTGGTTACAAAAAAATTTCGTTTTGAGAAATAAGCTCAAAGATATTGTATTATGTCGTGACGCGAACGCGTATTAGCAGTGCTGATCGATAAATGCACCTTATTCTACGCACGTAACCTACTACACAGGCCAGCTCGTAATGCATCTACTGCATTTATGCGTCGTGGCCTCCAATGTCATATCTTTAATACACGGGGAAAAAAAATTGGAGGAGTGTGTGGGCTACGATAGCGGACAAACTAAACCTGATAGGATAAGAAGTTAACCAGTCCTATCATGCAACCTGTCTTGGGCACCAAGAAGGGAAGCCCAAGCAATATCCTCAATGGTCGAAGTTCATCATTGCGGGGGGTCCTTGTTTCAATGAGAAACAGAGGGGCTAAGTGTGTTTATATTCCTGTGTGTATAAAAGCTCCTTAACGGCATCCATCTAGAAAACTATGGGGAGATTAATTTGACCATAGTGTGAAAAAAATTGTCAGGCAGATGATAAAGGTAAGCTGCATAGAGGTTTTGGTACACTTATTAATGTAAGTGCGCTATAATTGAAGGGCAAAAAGGTATATGTACAAAATAAGAAGTACCAAAGACATATAGGGCAGAGGCTGCGAGGCCATGGATTGATTGTTGTAAACATGATCTCTCAGACGATGTGCTGAGCTCTCGTCCAGCAGCTTGGTATCCACTAGGTGTCTCACCTTGAGAATGTGAGTACAACAGCTAGTGTAAATTACGCCAGTGATAGAAATCTGGGTAATGGTGTATGGAGGGCTGTGGGGAGTGAAGAAAGTTGCAGTGGATACCAAGCTGGTGCTTCTTAAACCCAGATGATGAAGTTCCGCCAATGCGTGGGCTGATGGGTTCACTTCTGCTTTCCTCTCTCACCTTCACAGTCTATACCTTTAACTTTGTGGTACACGTTAGACATTTGAGGCTACTACTGACCTTAGCACCCCTTATGTGTTTTCACTAGTTCAATAGGGGTAGGGTGCTGTTAGGTCTTTAATCCTATACCCCCCTCAGACCCCCTCCACTTCTTTTTTGTTTCCTACCACTGAAACTTTACAATTTCACAAAATACAAATACCCTATCTTGCAAATATTCATACCAAGAATTATCAAAAAAACGTGACACAAACCAGCAGCAAAGAAGCTCAATGTGCTTCCAAGTATGAGGTAACACAGGTGACATCATTGTAAAAGGTTCAAATGTATTTCTTTAATCATGCAGACACTATTTATTCCTTCTCAAAAATGTAAAAGACATTCATTTTCCCCAAAATCGTTTTTCACATCACATTTAAGAAACACAGCACAGGTCCTATGTACAAGCGTTCAATTTCACTACTGAAATTCAACCATTCTCAAAAAACATGACACAAACCAACAGCAAAGAAACTCAATGTGCTTCCTACTCTGAGTTAACACAAGTAACATCATTGTGAAAGGGTCAAATTTATTTCTTTAAGCATGCAGACACTATTTATTCCTTCTAAAACATGTAAAAGCCATTCATTTTCCCCAAAATCGTTTTTGACATCACATTTATGAAACACAGCACAGGTCCTATGTACAAGCATTCCATGTCACTACTGAATCTTCACAATTTTACAAAATACAATTCCTCTATGCAAAGAAACTCAATGTGCTTCCTACACTGAGTTAACACAGGTAACATCATTGTGAAACTATCAAATGTATTTCTTTAAGCATGCAGACATTATTTATTCCTTCTAAAAAATGTAAAAGCCATTCATTTTCCCCAAAATCGTTTTTGACATCACATTTAAGAAACACAGCACAGGTCCTATGTACAAGCATTCCATATCACTACTGAAACTTCACAATTTTACAAAATACAATTCCTCTATGCAGTAAAAACTTTTTTACCAAGCATTATCAAAAAGCATGACACAAAGCAACATTAAAAAACCACAATTTGCTTCCAAATCTTCTCCATAGAGTACACAACTCTCTATCTATATTAAATGAATCATTACTAACCTTTACAAATGCTTTAGGAGATTGAGAACAGTGTCAGACACACACACCAATATTTCTTTAGCAGAGCAAAAGGTATGTACTCCAGCCACTGCAACCATGAATGGCACAGAGAACCTCTAATTCTACACACATATTCCTCATGGTAACCAATCAAAACTCTTCCCTCTCTATTTTCAAATCAACACCCTTCCCCCCCTCAGCCCTTTCTGCCTGTTACCATAGCAACTCCCTCCTCACTGAGCTCTCAGGTTTAAAAGTTTATTCTACAATGTTACAATTCAACTTAGCAAGGATGTTTGACCTCTTAATACCCCAGCTTATCCAGTGCAATGTTTCTTTAAATGACTTTTTCTTAACCATTCAAATTGCTTCTTTCACAAAAGAGAACCATGCACCCTAACTTTCAGTTTTCAACTATCTGAATCCACCAATCATTGCTTGTGATTCAAGAGCACTGAAACTCCACAGTTTTTTTTTGCAAACTCCTACTGTTCCAACTGCCATTTCATTCCCACACTTCATCTGACTGCACCAGAACCTCCTCTTACCATGTATTCTGTCTGGAATATTGGAGATAGCTACATCCACTGGGTTCAAAGGTATGCAGCTACCAGAAATTTTCACAACCTTGATTTACCAAATGTGAACATTAAATGGATTGGCCAGAGAGGATTGAGATGTCATCAATTGATACCATTGGTGAAAACCTTTTTGCATCTGCCACACCCTCACCTCATAATTCTGCACTGTGGTGGAAATGACTTAGGCACTTTGACTGGGGTAGGTCTGAAAATGCTTTTAAAGGACACCTTTGAACAATTGATGACACTTTTTCATCAAACTGCCTTGGTATTTTCCAATATATGCCAAAGACAGAAATGGAAGTGGTCCAACCAATTTTGTCCACAATTTGAGAAAGCACGGAAACATGTGAATAAATCTGTTTCTGCTTACATGAGAGACTATGGAATGGGTTCAATATACAACAATAACTTGTGTTACAACATGCAAGATATCTACAGAGGAGATAGTGTGCACTTCTCAGATGAGGGGAATAGAATATTCCTCCTGAATATAAGACTGTGCATTGGAACCTACTTGTAGGTACCTAAATCAGCCACAGAACCCAAAAGCTCTTTTCAGGGCTACACTACCTCTGATCACTCAAAACAATTACTTTACTCTAACTTTTTTCACTGTATTTCACCAAAGTACGCTCCCCGGTACGCGTACCGGGCGCTCCCCCCGAGAAAATTAAAAAAAAACATTTTTTTTGGGCCTATATGGGCCTCCTAAGCCCCCCCTCAGAAAACCTAGGGGGTCAGGGAGTGTCTACCGTGCCCCCTTTTACCAATTCCCAACGTTGTTTGTCCTCCATATTGTGTCTCAAATCTACCGAAACACAAGATGGAGGACTCCCGTTGCGCTGCCGGTACGCGTACCGGGGCGCGTACTGGTAAGCGCTCCCAAAATGTTTTAAAAGTTAATTTACATAAAAACCTCTGTAGAGATGTTCACCATATAGAATAGTCCATACTACATACCAGTCCCTACCATTTTCCCAAATTTGGTGGAATTCCATTGAGCCATTTGCCATGTAGCCCTGTCTAAATATCCTGAGGTAAATTACATGACAAAAACACATATGAAGAGTTAGGATTTACAACCAATTAAAATGTTACTTTCATTTTCTACTATTTTTTCCTGACATTTGATTGGTTATGTACATGAATATAAATGTAAAATGAGAGGGAAACACGGCCATTTTGACTACACCTACCTGAGGTACATCTTGAAACAATTTTCTCCATTTATCTTCATCACCTATCTATAAGGTAAGTTGTTAATTTGTAAGTGGCACTTTAAGTTAATTTGTAAAAACGTTTTCTGATAGTTATTTACTGTCCCTCTGTTATAGTTATAGATTGAGATAGGCTTCTCTGTTATAGGTATGGATTGAGTTAGGCTTCTCTGGTATAATTATGAAATGACTTAGGCTTCTTCACATACACTTTTTTGAAATTTCTACTTCCTGCTTGATACCATACACTGCCCAAAGATAACTTCACTGTTAAAAACTCAGAAGTACCTGTCTCAACTTAAACCCAACACTGCCCTAACTCTACTGATATATTTATTTTTAATGCAATTTACAGCAAGAAAATGGAAGGAGAAGCAAATATTTCTTTCGAAATAGTTCTTCAAAACAATCCTGAGGAAGACTTGGACTTTATGGATCAGTCTCTAGACGAAGAATTAGTTAATTGTGTGGAAGAAATCGAATCATGGACTGAAAATGAGGACATTCCTGACGATATAATGTTGGAAGTGTTATTACATTTTGAAAAATCAGAGCAATACATTTTTATTTATTAATTAAAAATTGCTCTAGACATTATTCTTTTTTATATGTAATTCATGAAATAGTACAAAAATGAATATAACATAAAGTGAGACTTATAGTATACTGTGCAACTTTTTTCTGTTACATAATAATTTTGCTCATAGTTACTTCCGTTCTCCCACTATATTATCTCCAATGTGTATTTGACATCTCTTTTTCATCTCCTGCCTCCATGTTGTTTCTGCTTTCCTGAGAGACTATGGTATAGATTCCATATACCACAATAACTTCTGTAACAACATGCAAGATATCTACAGAGGAGACAGTGTACATTGAATTTAAGACTCTGTATTGGTACCTACATGCTGGTACTTAAATCACCCACACAACACAACATCTCTATTCAGAGCTACCCTACCTCTAAGCACTTTAAATTATGTTTTTACTGTTTCACTGGGTTTTCCCCATGTGTGGGGGGGGGTTGGGAGGTATGTGTGGGGGATGTGTGGGGTGTGTCTGTGAGGTGTGTGTGTGTGTGTGGGGGGTGAGGTGTGTGTGTGGCTTTGTGGGGTGTATGGGTGTGGGTGTGTAAGGTGTGTGTGTGGGTGTGTGGGGTGTTTGGGTGTGGGTGGAGGTGTGGGTGTGTGAGGTGTGTGTGGGTGTGTGTGTGTGGGGTGTGTCTGTGAGGTGTGTGTGTGTGTGGGGGGGAGGTGTGTGTGTGGGTGTGGGTGTGTGGGGTGTGTGGGTGTGGGTGGGGGTGTGGGTGTATAAGGTGTGTGTGTGGGTGTGGGTGTGTGGGGTGTTTGGGTGTGAGTGGAGGTGTGGGTGTGTGAGGTGTGTGTGGGTGTGGGGTGTGTGCATGTGGATGTATGTGGGATGTACTTATAGGTAAACAAAGAAAAACGAAAGGTGGTGATGGACGGAGCGTTGACAATACAAACACTCACCCCCAGTCAACTGATCAGGGTTTAATCCATCACCGTTCTTTAGCTCACTCCGCCACCCCAGTTCAGACATGGCCATATGCAAATCAGTCTGACCCTGTGCCTCATGGGAACAGTCCAGCCCGAACTGCCAAGCCATGTCTTCCCTGGACCGGAATCAAGCTTCCCAGGACCGGTTTCTGGCATTACAGCCGTGTTGAGCCGGGCTTGCTTGACTCCAGTGGCAAAGTGAGCAAGGGACTCACGTCTGAGCATACCCTGCCAACTTAGGGCGAACAAAGAAAAACCAAAGGTGGTGATGGACAGAGCTTTGACAATACAAACACTCACCCCCAGTCAACTGATCTGGGTTTAATCCATCACCGTTCTTTAGCTCACTCCGCCACCCCAGTTCAGACATGGCCATATGCAAATCAGTCTGACCCTGTGCCTTCTGGGAACAGTCCAGCCCGAACTGCCAAGCCATGTCTTCCCTGGACCGGAATCAAGCTTCCCAGGACCGGTTTCTGGCATTACAGCCGTCTTCAGCCAAGCTTGCTTGACTCCAGTGGCAAAGTGAGCAAGGGACTCACGTCTGAGCATACCCTGCCAACTTAGGGCGAACAAAGAAAAACCAAAGGTGGTGATGGACGGAGCGTTGACAATACAACCACTCACCCCCAGTCAACTGATCTGGGTTTAATCCATCACCGTTCTTTAGCTCACTCCGCCACCCCAGTTCAGACATGGCCATATGCAAATCAGTCTGACCCTGTGCCTCATGGGAACAGTCCAGCCCGAACTGCCAAGCCACGTCTTCCCTGGACCGGAATCAAGCTTCCAAGGACCGGTTTCTGGCATTACAGCCGTCTTCAGCCGGGCTTGCTTGACTCCAGTGGCAAAGTGAGCAAGGGACTCACGTCTGAGCATACCCTGCCAACTTAGGGCGAACAAAGAAAAACCAAAGGTGGTGATGGACGGAGCGTTGACAATACAACCACTCACCCCCAGTCAACTGATCTGGGTTTAATCCATCACCGTTCTTTAGCTCACTCCGCCACCCCAGTTCAGACATGGCCATATGCAAATCAGTCTGACCCTGTGCCTCATGGGAACAGTCCAGCCCGAACTGCCAAGCCATGTCTTCCCTCGACCGGAATCAAGCTTCCCAGGACCGGTTTCTGGCGTTACAGCCGTTTTCAGCCGGGCTGGACTGTTCCCAGAAGGCACAGGGTCAGACTGATTTGCATATAGCCATGTCTGAACTGGGGTGGCGAAGTGAGCTAAAGAACGGTGATGGATTAAACCCAGATCAGTTGACTGGGGGTGAGTGTTTGTATTGTCAACGCTCCGTCCATCATCACCTTTGGTTTTTCTTTGTTCGCCCTAAGTTGGCAGGGTATGCTCAGACGTGAGTCCCTTGCTCACTTTGCCACTGGAGTCAAGCAAGCCCGGCTGAAGACGGCTGTAATGCCAGAAACCGGTCCTGGGAAGCTTGATTCCGGTCCAGGGAAGACATGGCTTGGCAGTTCGGGCTGGACTGTTCCCAGAAGGCACAGGGTCAGACTGATTTGCATATAGCCATGTCTGAACTGGGGTGGCGGAGTGAGCTAAAGAACGGTGATGGATTAAACCCAGATCAGTTGACTGGGGGTGAGTGTTTGTATTGTCAACGCTCCGTCCATCATCACCTTTGTTTTTTTTTTTTTTTTTTGGATGTACTTATAGGTACCTAAATCAGCCACAGAACCCAAAAGCTCTTTTCTCAGCTACCCTACCTCTGATCACTCAAAATAATTATTTTACACTAATTTTTTTCACTATTTTTCACCACAGTACGCTCCCCGATACACTCCCCGGTGCGCGTACCGGGCGCTCCCCACGCGAAAATCAATTTTATTTTTTTGTTTGCCCCGCGGGGCCCTTTTATGGCCCCCACATCAACCCTAGGAGTCAGGAGGGGTCTACCCTGCCCCCTTATGGTCATTTCCCCCTTTGTTTTTGCCACCTCTTGTGTCTCCATCCTACCGAGACACAAGATGGCGGCTGCTCCGGACTGTTTCGAATGTTGACAGACACCCGAGAGCCAATCAGCTGTCCGCGCGCGAATTCGCGTTACGCGCCGGGTGCGCTCCCCGGTACGCGTACCGGGGCGCGCTTATAGATATATATATATTTTTTAACCTAAATTACTCAAAATCCAGTGGAGCACATATCTTGAGACATAGCAAAGGCACATCGGGCTACCAGTCCCTACAATTTTGCCAAGTTTCGTGGGAATCCATTCAGCCGTTCGGGCTAAAAGTGAGTCTAACCGCCCTATGGAAATGAACATGGGGAAAACACGTTTTGGGACCCCCCTTTTATCTCGGCCCCCGCTTAACGAATCCCCCCCAAACTTTCAGGGAAGGACCGGAGCGCCGCGAGGCAAATTTGAGGAAAAGTTCAGGCAGATTCCTCAACCGGCGTTAAAGTTATTCCCAATAGAATGTTGCGATTTCCCTATGGAAAACAATCCTAACTATAACTACCTACTGGTGACCGCCAGTAGGTAATATATATATTCACTGAAAAAACCATAGGTTATAGACCATATATAGTTAGGAATTAGCATTTACAAAACCTTGAAAATTCACTGAAAAAACCATAGGTTATAGACCATATATAGTTAGGAATTAGCATTTAAAAAACCTTATTTTACTCACACAAAACCATTAAAATTCCATATATAGTTAGTTGCACTAACTATATATCGCGCACCCGCAATCCACTGCTGATCATGTCACATATTACATCATTCATGACATGGTCAGTGACATCACTGATGACATCACTGATGACATCTCAAATGACATCACTGATGACATCACTGATGACAACATCCAGTGACTGTATGTTTCTGTAAAGTTAAAATATGTCTTACATATTGAAGAATGAGTGGATGTATAAGTGTCTGGATGAAGGATTTAGTAGGTGCGTGACTGACTGTATGAGTGAGTGATTAAATGTGTCTCACTGAATGCATGGGTTAGTGACTAAACTGTCTTAATTTGTGCATCATTATGTCTGTTGTTCTGTAAACTGCTGCATGTGTTGATCATTAGCTATACGAGAGGCTATATGTGTTATTAATTGGTTGCCCAAGTATTTCTATGGGAGATTGAGTTTGTGTGGGGGTGGCTGGAAGGTGTGTGACTCTATGCATAGATGTGTGAGCAGTTTATTCACTAGGTGTATGAGTTCAAGAGTGCATGTGGAAACAGCTACATGGGCAGTTGACTGTGTGCATGAGTGTATTGATCAGTGAATGGATATCTCAATGCTACATGTCATAGTAAGTACATATGTAAAACACAGTACATGTGAGAGTTGGCATATATAAATAACTGTGCATGAGAGCCACTGAATGAGTGAGTGGTTGTATCGATCATTGTGAACTTGTATCAGGGATTGTATAAGAGAGTAAATATGTGTTAGTATATGTTTCAATAAGTAAGGTGTGTTTAACTGTATAGTTGAAGAAATGGAGGTGAGATTGTTTCTTTGCATGACTGACTGGGTGTGTGAGTAACTCCATGGATGAGTGGCAGTGTGTGAGTGTCTGTATACACTGAGTGTATCTAAGGTTATATTAGAGTCTGAAGAGGTTTATCGTATTAGCACAAGAATGATGTCAAATGAGATGTCATCAGTGATGTCATCAGTGATGTCATTTGAGATGTCATCAGTGATGTCATCAGTGATCTCACTGACCATGTCATGAATGATGTAATATGTGACATGATCAGCAGTGGATTGCGGGTGCGCGATATATAGTTAGTGCAACTAACTATATATGGAATTTCAATGGTTTTGTGTGAGTAAAATAAGGTTTTTTAAATGCTAATTCCTAACTATATATGGTCTATAACCTATGGTTTTTTCAGTGAATTTTCAAGGTTTTGTAAATGCTAATTCCTAACTATATATGGTCTATAACATATGGTTTTTTCAGTGAATTTCAATGGTTTTTTAATAGCAAATATCATAAGCTGTCGAATGTCAAGTACGTGGTAAGTGAAAACATTTTCGTGTTTATGCACACTGATCTGCTTTGAATGGTGCCCCCCCCCCCTCATTTCTATTAGGAGTACTCTCTCTTTGCAGATAGTGAAAGGTAGTTAACGCAGGCCTTTGCCCCCGTTGTAATCCGTCGTGCCTGCTTCTCTCTCCATTTGATTGATTGTTATCCAAGTATTTACTGTTTTAGAATTAGTTCTCTTTGGTTCATTCTCTATTTACAAACAAACACAGAGTCGCAATACTCTGTTTAGTCTTTGCAGATAACAAAAAATCGTGTAAAAAAAAAGAAAAGGAATCGAGCAAAATCAGTAGGCCACTAATGGGATCTCTTTTTGACCTCGCTAAAATAGAAACATTAGGAACAACCCCTCATGACAAATACAAAACTAGTGAGATGAACTGAACTCCACACAATGATGGCTGCAAAACAGCTCGGCTCCGCCACCCACCCCGCCCAAAATAACGATAAAAAACGGCTGCCATGATTGGTTGCGGAATGACCACGACGGAGCTACGAAATGGTGCTGCTCTCATGCTAACCCCAGCTTCAGTCTGAAACATCCAGAAACACTGTAGACTACCAATTCGATCAGTTCCGGTAGCGCCCCAATGTAACCCGGTAGAGAAGAACTAGCCCTCCCCTCTTTGACTGATGGTTCTTGTTGCCTGTCCCTTCTGTTGTCATTTAACAGAACTATTTAGCCTGCTGAAAGGGGTTGTGTTCCGACCGCTGGTTGGTGGAGACATTTTGACTATATTCTGTACCTGCGTTGTCGCGTAATGCGTCATATGACGCGCCGCGTTAGCGCATCCGGAAGTCATCCGGGGCGCGCAGCGCGTAACGTAAGCATAACAAGTCATGTGACTTGTTAATAAAACTTTTCATTGGTTCATTTTACTTTTCTTATTGTAATGATGAAAGGCTTGGTCATATGACCTAAAAATTACGCTTTTCATTACTTCCGAACATTATTTTTTCTTAAATATATGTTATAATGTTCCAGGCTAATGTACTTTCCCGGAAATTTTACAACTGTCCTGCAAGTAAAATATATTCTTTTTTCGAGAAAAAGAGCGTTTCTTCGTCCCATGACGGAGCCGTTGAGCAAAAGAGGGTCGACCTGCTGTCTTAGTCGCCGATACGCCTGAATATGAGATTCTTATCGATCACTTTATGTTGCAGGAATAGAAAACACAACAGCCCTTGACCATTTATCTTTACTGCGTTCCTTCGTATTATACCTTTTACCCTTCATGTAATTGGTCTGCTTTATTTCACTTGCCTTTTAATGATTCTAAAACAGTCACTATTATTAAAAACTTTACCAATGTATATACTACTACCATGTTTTCTTTTAAAAACCTTTATTGTGAAAATTTCATTATACAAATACGAGCCTATAACCACGTGGGCCTGCCACAGAGCAAACTGTAATCGTATATGATGAATAGACATTTACACTGTAGAGGAACGTAACGGGCGGGCCATTAGGTTGCAAGAACTAAGGTTTCTAACAGTTACGGAATCGGTGGACGTACATTTTATAATTAAAATACGACAGGGCCAGTTACAATAAAATTATCTACATATACATTTGCGGGCAAGTACCATGGGTGACGTTAATTCGAACTTTCAACAGTACAGTAATCAATAACACATCAGAACTTAATATCAATAGGGATGTCGAAATAGTCAATCAATTCTCGTCCCCGCCCGCCATGTGCTTCAAAACTGCATACGTATCTCGTGATTTCAAGGTTCTGCAACCAGTACACAACAAGGAGTTACGAGTCCCATTTATTCCGGCGCCATTTTGGGCGAGGACGGGCAGGTCCAGGATATAGTCAAAATGTCTCTACCAACCATCGACTATGATGATGTTCATATGCTGTATTTATTAGAGTAACACTCATCTGTCCACATGAAATTAATTTGCCACAATCTAAACATGTCATTTTAATCTTTCCAAAGTTCTTCTAAATATTTGGGACCGTTTCCCTTGCCTCTGAAGCTCTCAGTGCCACTTCTTTGATGAATGTACTAGCAGGTCAGGGGTTCTCCTCCAAATCTCTCTTTTATGCAGCACTATAATTAATTGGTGCCACCTCTCCATATGACGATGCATGGTATAGTTACCACAACTATATTTTTTTTCGGTTCCTCTGGAGAGTTCATCGTGGCAGATGAAGCGTGTAACGTACCGGGCATTTACCTTTTTTTGCATGTACAGGAAAGGAAAAAAAATCGAGCGTCCGAGTTCTAAGGTGTCCCAGGGCCATTTTAGTGGACCAGGCCCAAATCCAAAGAACAGGCCGCCATTTTGAGAGTCCTCTTGCAGCCGCCTGTCGCTGTAGCATCAAGAGCAGCCGAAACTCAGCTGAATGGCAACTGAAACGGTAAAGGGGCGCCCCACTACAGCAGACGAGCCTCCACCTAGGAAGGCCCATTCACGCCAGCTCCCCCCCCCTTCGGGCACCCCACGCCGTTATTCGGAGCAGTATTGTAGGATGGCCACACCAGTGCGGCAACTTGCTAGACATCACCTCGGTGGTAACCGAATCTCAACGCCTTGTGGTGTCTTCTATTCAAAAAACATTGTTATGCTGCCTTCGACCTATTCGCCGCAAGTGCGCACACAACTCAACTGCATAGCTTGCTAGACACCACCTCGGTGCCATCCGGATCTTGGAATGTCAGCACCTTTTGGTGTCTTCTCTTCAGAAAATATTGTTGCGCTGCCTTTGGCCCCATTCGCACATCAGTCCGCTACTGACGCCATCTCACAGGCTAATGGGGCGCCCCACGCCGACTTTCAGCATTGTAGAATGACCACACCAGTACAGCAACTTGCTAGACATCACCTCGGTGCCATCCGGATCTCGGCGCCCCACTGCAGATGAAGTGCCTCTCAACTATGAAACCACCACGGTGACATCCGGATCTTGGCGCGTTGTGCTGCCTTCGGCCTATTCGCACATCGGTCCGCTACTGACGCCATCTCACAGGCTAATGGGGCGACCCACGCCGAGTTTCAGCATTGTAGGATGACCACACCAGTACAGCAACTTGCTAGACATCACCTTGGTGCCATCCGAATCTTGGCATCTCAACGCCTAGTGGTATCTTCCATACAAAAAATATTGTTACGCTGCCTTTGGCCCCATTCGCACATCAGTCCGCAACTTAGACATCACCTCGGTGCCATCCGGATCTTGGCATCTCAGCGCCTTGTGGTGTCAGTCAGAAAATATTGTTGCGCTGCCTTTGGCCCCATTCGCACATCGGTCCGCTACTGACGCCATCTCACAGGCCAACGGGGCGCCCCACGCCGACTTTCAACATTGTAGGATGGCCACAGAAGTGCGACAACTTACTAGACACCACCTCGGTGCCATCCGGATCTTGGCGCGTTGTGCTGCCTTCGGCCTATTCGCACATCGGTCCGCTACTGACGCCATCTTACAGGCCAACGGGGCGCCCCACGCCGACTTTCAGCATTGTTGGATGGCCACACCAGTGCGGCAACTTACTAGACACCACCTCGGTGCCATCCGGATCTTGGCGCGTTGTGCTGCCTTCGGCCTATTCGCACATCGGTCCGCTACTGACGCAAACTCACAGGCCAACGGGGCGCCCCACACCGACTTTCAGCATTGTAGGATGGCCACACCAGTGCTGCAACTTGCTGGACACCACCTCGGTGCCATCCGGATCTTGGCGCGTTGTATTGCCTTCGGCCTATTCGCACATCGGTCCGCTACTGACGCCGCCTCACGTGCCAACGTATTTTCTCCGCATTTTATACCCTATGCCGCATAACAGGTCATGTGACTTGTTTATAAAACTTTTCATTGGTTCATTTTACTTTTGGTTTCCTAATGATGGAAGGCTTGATCATATGACCTAAAAACAACACTTTTCATTGGATGAAAACTTTTTTTTTTTTCCCAAACGATGAAAGCCCCACCTTGTTTCTGGATGTTTCAGACTAAACTGGCGTCAGCATGAGAGCACCACCATCTCGTAGCTCCGTCGTGGTCATTCCGCGAGCAATCATGGCAGCCGCTCCCCACCAGAAGCCTGCAGGAGTCGGGGCCCCCAAAACTTTTGATGAATTCTCAAGGCGGAGGGGACGCTTTCGAGAATGGGGTCCAAGACCTAGCAGACAAGCGTCCGATTTCCAAGGTGTCCCAGGGCCATTTCAGTGGACCAGGCCCAAAAAGGAAAGAGCCTGCCGCCATTTTGAGAGTCCTGTGACAGCCGCCTATCGCTGCACCGCAAGAGTGGGCGCAACTCAGCTGAATTGCGGCTTTTGACACAGTGGACCAAAAACGGACGGAATGGCAACTGAAACGGTAAAGGGGCGCCCCACTACAACAGATGACACTCCACCTGGAGAGGCCCGTTCACGCCGCCTCCCCCGGGGCGCCCCACGCCGTTATTCGGAGCAGCATTGTAGGATACCAAAACCAGTGCGGCAACTTACTGGACATCACCTTGGTGCCATCGTTCTGCTGCCTTGGAACTATTCGCACAACAGTTTGCTACTGATGACCCACCCCCCGCGACGCCCCACGCCGTTATTTGCTGGGTGGCAACTTACTAGACATCACTTTCGTGTCATCTAGATTTCGGCGCGTTCTGCTGCCTTGGAACTATTCGCACAACAGTTTGCTACTGATGACCCACCCCCCGCGACGCCCCACGCCGGAAATCTGGACGTTGTGCTGCGTTGGGACTATTCGCACAGCCGACCGCTACTTCGTTGTTTTTCCCTAAAAATGTTTATATGTTATTACTATTTTTGTTTTCTTGTATATATTTATAAATTATTAAAGTTTTATAATCTTACTACTTTGTCGGAGTGCTATATATTTTTAATGTGACACATAATTGTAAAAACTTTGATGTACAAAGAGTCATCCCTGGAATCTTCCGCTTCACGCTCGGTCCCCTCCCCAATCACAATACAGGATGGTTTTCAGATAATAGCAACGCTTCTGCTGTGACGGATCTCATCGAGTGTGGGCCTTGATCTACTATAACTCCTTTGAAGAGGGGTGATTCTTTACAGCTGTGGCCATAAACTACATCTGCAGGGCTAGCTGATAGCCTAGGACCGGCCTGGACAATCGGACACAGAGGAAAAGGAGTGTCAGAGGGTGCGGTAGTGAATAGGGCGAAAGGGAGGTGTCGGGCGGGCACAGGGTGTGATTCTCAGGGAAGAGCAGCGCAGATGGGGGGAGGTTTATTACCCATGCATAAGACAGAGAGCGGGGGTGACCACTGCCTGGGTGAGATGCTTGCGAGGGTGGGGAGCCATGCTAAGGATCGACAGCGTGCACAGAGTGGGTCTGGTCAAGGCATCTAAAATGGCTGCCGTGCACGACAAAAGTGTGGCATTTGAAAAAAGACAAGATGGCGCAGACAATGTTTTTCAACACTTCCTGATTTCCTTCGAATCGAACGTTAACAGACGTTGGGGCATATTACCAAAGTTAAGCGATATTTATCCCTAACGATGCATTGCAAAGATTTTTTTACCGTCAGAAATTATCGCAGATAAACCTTGCTATTATCAAGGTTTATCGCAAATACGATAAAAAACGACCGCAATGCATTAATATCGCTGAAAACTCAGCGATATTCATGCATTACCGAGCTAATGCTCTTAGCCATGTTATCCACCTCCCATTGGATAACATGGCTAAGAACTGCTCAGGGCAGCTGTTACTTTTTGGAGATATTCGCGCTTATCTCGAATATTTCCAAAAGTTGATAATAGGAGATAGCGATGTTAGCGACTGTTTCCAGTCGCTAACATCTTGGCATGCCCACTTTGCATGTCATTAGTGATAAATATCACTCACATGCAAAGTGGGGCCCAAGATGGTCGCTATCTCCTACTAGCCGTCGCTAACTGGTGTTAGCAACAGCTAGGTAATACAGATATAATTTTATCTCCGCGAAGCGGAGCGCTGTTACAGATATATATCTTGTTTTTGAACGTTAATTTCTCAAAATGCACTGAAGCACATATATTGAGACCTAGCAAAGGCACATCGGGCTACCAGTCCCTAATATTTTACCAAGTTTCGTGCAAATCCATTCAGCCGTTCGATTATTATTATTATTTTTTTTTTTTGCCCCGCGGGGCCCTTTTAAAACCTCCACATCAAACCTAGGGGGTCAGCGAGGATCTACTATGCCCCCTTATGGTCATTTGCCCCTTCGCTTTGGCCTCCTCTTGTCTCTCGATCCTACCGAGAGACAAGATGGCGGCCGCTACGTACTGTTTGGAATGTTTACAGACACCGGAGAGCCAATCAGCTTCGCTTCGCAAAGCTCCATAACGCGAAAAGTACGCGAAGCGGTGCGCTGTTACAGATATATATATTTTTTTGAACGTTAATTTCTCAAAATCCACTGAAGCACATATATTGAGACCTAGCAAAGGCACATCGGGCTACCAGTCCCTACAATTTTGCCAAGTTTCGTGCAAATCCATTCAGCCGTTCGATTATTATTATTATTTTTTTTTTTTGGCCCGCGGGGCCCTTTTAAAACCTCCACATCAAACCTAGGGGGTCAGCGAGGATCTACTATTCCCCCTTATGGTCATTTGCCCCTTCGCTTTGGCCTCCTCTTGTCTCTCGATCCTACCGAGAGACAAGATGGCGGCCGCTACGGACTGTTTGGAATGTTGACAGACGCCGGAGAACCAATCAGCTTCGCTTCACAAAGCTCCGTTGCGCGAAAAGTACGCGTCCTGGAGCGCTGCCCGGTCCGCTGTTACAGATATATATCTTTTTTTAAACGTTAATTTCTCAAAATCCACTGTAGCACATATATTGAGACCTACAAAAGGCACATCGGGCTACCAGTCCCTACAATTTTGCCAAGTTTCGTGCAAATCCATTCAGCCGTTCGGGCTAAAAGTGAGGCCAACCGCCCTATGGAAAACTCAATGTTAAAAACACGTTTTGGGACCCCCCTTTTTTCTCAACCCCCCCTGGACGAACCCCCCCCCAATTTTCAGGGGCTGCTCAGAAACAAAATGTGCCATTTTCCTGAAAATTTCAGCCAATTCCGTCCACAAACGCCAAAGTTATTAGACATAGAATTTTCAAAAAACCCATAGAGAAAAAATCCTAACTATATATACCTACTGGTGACCGCCAGTAGGTAATATATATATATATATACACTGCATGCTGGGATTTGCAGTTCCTACCCACTTGGTTTACCTCAGCAGGTGACACTGATCATGGCTGGGGGGAGGAGCTGGACTTTGCACTTACTACAATAGGTGGGGCAGAACTGTGAGAGGCGTTTCCTGTTGACATGCTGGGCGCTGAGGAGGCCATACACGGCCGAAATGCATACGCCCGCCCGCTTCTGCTGCATTAAAGGTTCTCCGTTGTTCCCCCCAAGCGGCCTCGGACTCTTCTTTTTTGAAGTTTTTTGTACATATTTCCGCACTAATTTGCCAGTTTAGTGCTTCTGGGGCCGCCGCACGTTTGCTGGCTTGATTCCCACTGGCTGCGATGTGCTCCAGCGCATCTGACCCTGTCTCCGAGGCTTCGGATTGGATCAAGCCCACCAGCGCATCTGGGAGGAAGAAACACGGTGGCTGAGTCACTGCACTTTACCCCGGGCCTGGCGCACTGTCGCACGGGTCCCTGTGAATCAAGGAACCTGGACTAGTTGGTTGTGCGTCTTTGGGGGGCGCGAGGAGCCCTTTTCTTGTGGCAGGCTACGTGGGACATCGGTTTCAGCGCTTTCTTTCAGCCCTGCCATTCCCCGCCAAGACACGACAAACCCAGCAGAACACTGCATGCTGGGATTTGCAGTTCCTACCCACTTGGTTTACCTCAGCAGGTGACACTGATCATGGCTGGGGGGAGGAGCTGGACTTTGCACTTACTACAATAGGTGGGGCAGAACTGTGAGAGGCGTTTCCTGTTGACATGCTGGGCGCTGAGGAGGCCATACACGGCCGAAATGCATACGCCCGCCCGCTTCTGCTGCATTAAAGGTTCTCCGTTGTTCCCCCCAAGCGGCCTCAGACTCTTCTTTTTTGAAGTTTTTTGTACATATTTCCGCACTAATTTGCCAGTTTAGTGCTTCTGGGGCCGCCGCACGTTTGCTGGCTTGATTCCCACTTGCTGCGATGTGCTCCGGCGCATCTGACCCTGTCTCCGAGGCTTCGGATTGGATCAAGCCCACCAGCGCATCTGGGAGGAAGAAACACGGTGGCTGAGTCACTGCACTCTACCCCGGGCCTGGCGCACTGTCGCACGGGTCCCCGTGAATCAAGGAACCTGGACTAGTTGGTTGTGCGTCTTTTGGGGGGCGCGAGGAGCCCTTTTCTTGTGGCAGGCTACGTGGGACATCGGTTTCAGCGCTTTCTTTCAGCCCTGCCATTCCCCGCCAAGACACGACAAACCCAGCAGAACACTGCATGCTGGGATTTGCAGTTCCTACCCACTTGGTTTACCTCAGCAGGTGACACTGATCATGGCTGGGGGGAGGAGCTGGACTTTGCACTTACTACAATAGGTGGGGCAGAACTGTGAGAGGCGTTTCCTGTTGACATGCTGGGCGCTGAGGAGGCCATACACGGCCGAAATGCATACGCCCGCCCGCTTCTGCTGCATTAAAGGTTCTCCGTTGTTCCCCCCAAGCGGCCTCAGACTCTTCTTTTTTGAAGTTTTTTGTACATATTTCCGCACTAATTTGCCAGTTTAGTGCTTCTGGGGCCGCTGCACGTTTGCTGGCTTGATTCCCACTGGCTGCGATGTGCTCCGGCGCATCTGACCCTGTCTCCGAGGCTTCGGATTGGATCAAGCCCACCAGCGCATCTGGGAGGAAAAAACACGGTGGCTGAGTCACTGCACTCTACCCCGGGCCTGGCGCACTGTCGCACGGGTCCCCGTGAATCAAGGAACCTGGACTAGTTGGTTGTGCGTCTTTGGGGGGCGCGAGGAGCCCTTTTCTTGTGGCAGGCTACGTGGGACATCGGTTTCAGCGCTTTCTTTCAGCCCTGCCATTCCCCGCCAAGACACGACAAACCCAGCAGAACACTGCATGCTGGGATTTGCAGTTCCTACCCACTTGGTTTACCTCAGCAGGTGACACTGATCATGGCTGGGGGGAGGAGCTGGACTTTGCACTTACTACAATAGGTGGGGCAGAACTGTGAGAGGCGTTTCCTGTTGACATGCTGGGCGCTGAGGAGGCCATACACGGCCGAAATGCATACGCCCGCCCGCTTCTGCTGCATTAAAGGTTCTCCGTTGTTCCCCCCAAGCGGCCTCAGACTCTTCTTTTTTGAAGTTTTTTGTACATATTTCCGCACTAATTTGCCAGTTTAGTGCTTCTGGGGCCGCCGCACGTTTGCTGGCTTGATTCCCACTGGCTGCGATGTGCTCCGGCTCATCTGACCCTGTCTCCGAGGCTTCGGATTGGATCAAGCCCACCAGCGCATCTGGGAGGAAGAAACACGGTGGCTGAGTCACTGCACTCTACCCCGGGCCTGGCGCACTGTCGCACGGGTCCCCGTGAATCAAGGAACCTGGACTAGTTGGTTGTGCGTCTTTGGGGGGCGCGAGGAGCCCTTTTCTTGTGGCAGGCTACGTGGGACATCGGTTTCAGCGCTTTCTTTCAGCCCTGCCATTCCCCGCCAAGACACGACAAACCCAGCAGAACACTGCATGCTGGGATTTGCAGTTCCTACCCACTTGGTTTACCTCAGCAGGTGACACTGATCATGGCTGGGGGGGAGGAGCTGGACTTTGCACTTACTACAATAGGTGGGGCAGAACTGTGAGAGGCGTTTCCTGTTGACATGCTGGGCGCTGAGGAGGCCATACACGGCCGAAATGCATACGCCCGCCCGCTTCTGCTGCATTAAAGGTTCTCCGTTGTTCCCCCCAAGCGGCCTCAGACTCTTCTTTTTTGAAGTTTTTTGTACATATTTCCGCACTAATTTGCCAGTTTAGTGCTTCTGGGGCCGCCGCACGTTTGCTGGCTTGATTCCCACTGGCTGCGATGTGCTCCGGCGCATCTGACCCTGTCTCCGAGGCTTCGGATTGGATCAAGCCCACCAGCGCATCTGGGAGGAAGAAACACGGTGGCTGAGTCACTGCACTCTACCCCGGGCCTGGCGCACTGTCGCACGGGTCCCCGTGAATCAAGGAACCTGGACTAGTTGGTTGTGCGTCTTTGGGGGGCGCGAGGAGCCCTTTTCTTGTGGCAGGCTACGTGGGACATCGGTTTCAGCGCTTTCTTTCAGCCCTGCCATTCCCCGCCAAGACACGACAAACCCAGCAGAACACTGCATGCTGGGATTTGCAGTTCCTACCCACTTGGTTTACCTCAGCAGGTGACACTGATCATGGCTGGGGGGAGGAGCTGGACTTTGCACTTACTACAATAGGTGGGGCAGAACTGTGAGAGGCGTTTCCTGTTGACATGCTGGGCGCTGAGGAGGCCATACACGGCCGAAATGCATACGCCCGCCCGCTTCTGCTGCATTAAAGGTTCTCCGTTGTTCCCCCAAGCGGCCTCAGACTCTTCTTTTTTGAAGTTTTTTGTACATATATATATATATATATATATATATATATATATATATATATATATATATTCACAGAAAAAAACATAGGTTATAGACCATATATAGTTAGGAATTAGCATTTAGAAAACCTTATTTTACTCACACAAAACCATTGAAATTCCATATATAGTTAGTTGCACTAACTATATATCGCGCACCCGCAATCCACTGCTGATGATGTCACATATTACATCATTCATGACATGGTCAGTGACATCACTGATGACATCACTGATGACATCTCAAATGACATCACTGATGACATCACTGATGACATCTAATTTGACATCATTCTTGTGCTAATACGATAAACCTCTTCAGACTCTAATATAACCTTAGATACACTCAGTGTATACAGACACTCACACACTGTCACTCATCCATGGAGTTACTCACACACCTAGTCAGTCATGCAAAGAAACAATCTCACCTCCATTTCCTCAACTATACAGTTATACACACCTTACTTATTCAAACATATACTAACACATATTTACTCTCTTATACAATCCCTGATACAAGTTCACAATGATCCATACAGCCACTCACACATTCAGTGGCTCTCATGCACAGTTATTTATATATGCCAACTCTCACATGTACTGTGTTTTACATATGTACTTACTATGACAAGTAGCATTGAGATATCCATTCACTCATCAATACACTCATGCACACAGTCAACCGCCCATGTAGCTTTTTCCACATGCACTCTTGAACTCATACACCTAGTGAATCAACTGCTCACACATCTATGCACAGAGTCACACACCTCCCAGCCACCCCCACACAAACTCAATCTCCCATAGAAATACTTGGGCAACCAATTAATAACACATATAGCCTCTCGTATAGCTAATGATCAACACATGCAGCAGTTTACATCACAACAGACATAATGATGCACAAATTAAGACAGTTTAGTCACTAACCCATGCATTCAGTGAGACACATTTAATCACTCACTCATACAGTCAGTCACGCACCTACTAAATCCTTCATCCAGACACTTATACATCCACTCATTCTTCAATATCTAAGACATATTTTAACTTTACAGAAACATACAGTCACTGGATGTTGTCATCAGTGATGTCATTTGAGATGTCATCAGTGATGTCATCAGTGATGTCACTGACCATGTCATGAATGATGTAATATGTGACATCATCAGCAGTGGATTGCGGGTGCGCGATATATAGTTAGTGCAACTAACTATATATGGAATTTCAATGGTTTTGTGTGAGTAAAATAAGGTTTTCTAAATGCTAATTCCTAACTATATATGGTCTATAACCTATGGTTTTTTCAGTGAATTTTCAAGGTTTTGTAAATGCTAATTCCTAACTATATATGGTCTATAACCTATGGTTTTTTCTGTGAATTTCATTGGTTTTTTAACAGCTAATATCTGTAGCTGTAAAATGTATTCTTCTTTAAATCCAAAAATATATTTTATATGTTTATGAATAATTTTTTTTTTAAATATTTTTTTTTCTTCGTTCCCGCTTCGCGAATCGGGAAGCTTCCCGTTAGCTGACCTTGATGCCGCGAAATAGACCGCGAGCCGGTAAACGTTTCTTTACCGCAAGTGCCGCGTTAGAAAACAACATCGTGATGCCTCCCGTCCGCATGACGTTTCACGTTGTCGCGTGATACGTCATATGACGTGCTACGTTAGCGAACTGGTACGCGAAGCGAGTCGCAAAGCGCAGGTTTCTGGAAGCAAACCGGGAGGCCCTGCAAAGCGCTTAACGTAAACACAGCAAGTCATGTGACTTGGTAATAACACTTTTCATTGGTTCATTTCACTTTTGGTTTCCTAATGATGTAAGACTAGGTCATATAATCTAAAATGAACACTTTTGATTGGTTGAGAACTCTTGTTTTTCCCAAATGATGAAAATCCCTCCTTCTTTCCTCACTCTGACTTTCATCATTGTGAGAGAAAGACCCTTTGTGATCACTGAGCAATGGCTTCTTTAGTAGCTTCAGCTGGTGCTTCCCCACCACCTCCACCACATCCAAGGAAGAGTGGACCACCTGCTCAAGTTGTAATTCAACAAGAAGAAGAAGAAGAGGACCAGGAGGACGAGCACGAAGAGAGGCAGTTTTTGCCTGAGCAGCCCAAGACGTCTCACCGGAAAGAAAACTTCATTTGGCAATTTTTTAAAATTCCCAAAGGTCAGAAAAAAGTAAATGCAAGATACGTAACTTGCCTTATATGTCAAGATAGACTGTCCAGAGGGACCGACAAAAAATACAGTTTCGGAAACTACACAATGCATCGCCATATGACTAGGTGGCATCCTAACAACTACAGTGCTGCACAGTTTCGGAACGACCTAGATAATCTCCCTATTATGGCCAGAAGATCTGTTGTACCGGAAGTAACGGGACCAGAGGGCAGGGAGATGGTGCCAAATATACAAATGAGATTTGGTGAAGTAAAACACACCTGCGTATTTTGCGATGGATTCATTTCCTACGGAGAAAGTAGCATCACTCTGATCAACAGAGCTATTGACTATCATATGCAAGTTTGTCCGAAACGCCCAAAATAATAAATACTTCTTTTTTTTGTTTTGTTGCTCCTGTTGAGCCCTTTACAATGAATCGTTTTTATTGCCCCCTCCAAGAAAAACCCAAAAAAATATAAAACTGTTCCGAAAAATTCAAAAACAGTAAAAAAATGTTCAGAAAAATAAAAAAAAAAGTTCTTTTCAGAACTACCTCCCCGTTATTAAAAAATTGGTACAATATTTGGAACTGTGCCAACCTCTATTTCTCTTAGTTCGCTTCCTAGTTCGCTCGCTGGTACGCGAACTGGAAGCGAACCAAAAACAGTAAGTATAAGGGAAGGAAACACACACTTATCTTAAAAGAAAGACAGCTATAGGGGAATAAACTAGAGATACCATTACCCATAATCCACTGCTGATGATGTCACATATTACATCATTCATGACATGCTCAGTGACATCATCAGCAGAGGATTGCGGGTTTTTTGGCAACATGCCTTATCCACGGTTTAATAACGCTGCCTTTTGCTTTATATAAGTTTTCAAATTGTATGAAATATATACCAATAGGTCGTTATGAACCTTTAGGTAGTGCTTTTGTTCATGAGGTCTGGTCGCTTCCATACACATACAGATGTTTCAAAGATGATCAAGAAGTTTATCTGAATGGAGAGGAATGCACTGAGACGCCAGATCATTCACTAATGTGTAGGCACATACAGTTACACGATTCATGCAACAAACACCGACCAAATATGGCTTGCGTGTTGCAAGGCACGCCAGTTCCTGCTATCATCCCCACGTTCAAGTTGTTGGAAAATGGTAGTTATTTGATGCTCAATAATGAAGATTGTTCTGAGTTAATTAAAAGTATTCCTTTTATCGTAACAGTAAGTGAACGGGTTATTTGCTGCAGAAATGTTCTATTTCCTCCCACACATGAACATAGGGAGTTTTCAATCTGACCACAAATACCAACCTTGGGACACGTTTCAACGGCATGGCAAGAATAAGAGCTCTTTTGTCTCAGAGAGAGGTGGCCTTGAGTTCGGCCCGTGAAACTTTCGTACTTCACATAGCGAACACCCGTACACAGGTTTGCCTTTCAATTTCAGCAACATGTTTCCGACTATCTTTAACGCATCCTCCACAAAATCCCTGGCACACTTTTTTAAAGTTGTTACCAGTGGTCTCGTGACTTCATTTGAGAAAATCTTTGGAGTCATCCCTGCTCCCTTTCATTGTATTTTCTGCACTCTGGTTCGTGGATTGGCATTTTTACTTGCATTACCAGCGGACGCTCTTGTGCTTTTTTACATTTTTAAATATGGATGTCCCTCCTATGCAACCTCCGACCCTGCAGCTGCTGACACTGTTCCGCAATCGCATGCTAGAATATTATGGCACAATGCCGTTGGCGATATTAAGCACGGCATATGGATTATCTTTTCGGTTCTCCTACTTCACCTTTGTCCAGCCTGTATTTCACTGCCTGACCTGTGATTTCGATTGGGCCATTGATTTGTGTCTCTGCGGACCGGTTTCTCCTGACGTCGACTTTAATCAGCTGATGACTCCTATCATTACTCACGAGTTGATTTGTCCTGGCGAAAGGATTATGGCTGTGGCATTGATGCATGGACTACTTGGTCCCTGGAATTTACTGGCGGCAGCACAGTCTTTCTTGGAACAGAGCTTTCTTGAAAACCCACCGAGCTGTCCTCTGATGGTGATAGAGGATCCGGTGCTGGGAGAGCACGTATGTTCTTTTCCGCTTTTAAATTGGATGGCTGAACTGTTTTCGGATGAAGACGGTGACTTCCTATTGGAGGCTGTTGCAGCTTATTTTGCATACACAGTTATGTCATAGACCTTTTTCATGTTTGATATGCTGAGTACTAGCATTTCATTGACAATTCATTGACTTATTTGTCAAGTTTTTATTATTTACCTTGCCTATTGGCTTAAGACTCGATAAAGTACTTGGCTGTTTTATTTTTCTTTAGCATTGAATTTTCCTAGTTTTTAATGCTTTACCTTGCGGACCGTCCACATATAAACTTGCAATCTGCTCTCATGAGATGGCACTTCTATTATCTTATTCAGTTCGTTTCCGGATCATGAGGAGGTGTCATCTAGGTCCTGGATATCTTTACACCGTGTTAAGTTAGCATGGGCTCATTACCGGTTTAAACGCCATTTTTCCTTTTTTGCAACTTCTGCACACGACACTTAGTTGTTGCTTTAGCTTTCCACCTAGTAGTTCATCGTGGTTTACATGAGAATAATATGTTATTGGTCTACTATCTGCTTTACTTGTTAAACTATATCTGTACAGCGAGTGCTAAAGTTTCAAGAACAACACGATACAGAATTGTTATGAGGTCTGATCTCCACGACTTCATACTCATAACATAAGTGCAACTTCTGCCAATTCTGGGCATGAGGCGGGTTTTATATTGCTTTGCCGAACACACATACACAACAGTTGATGCGGTTCACATGAAGAGAGAGCTGGTGTATGCTGATGTGATTCCTTCAAATCTAAGACACTAAAGTATGGGCACGCCCTAAACCAACACAAAGAGACCTTCTTAGCAAATAATATAATATGTGTATTAGGGAGGGTGAGATATAAGCAGCCGCGGGCCGTGGAGGGAGTTACGATGGGGCAGGGAGGCGGGGAGGGGGAGAAGCAGGGTGGAGCCCTCTCTACCTTGCCCCTCCCCCTCCCCGCCTCCCTGCCCCACCGTAACTCCCTCCACGGCCCGCGGCTGCTTATAAGTGTTGCTAACTCTTATTCATTTACAGCATGTTAACATACTGTCACCATTCGCTTTTTATGTACTAGTAACTATGCTGGTAATTTTGCTACTGATAATATGTGTACTTGTATTCTCCACCCTGCTTCTCCCCCTCCCCGCCTCCCTGCCTCACCGTAACTCCCTCCACGGCCCGCGGCTGCTTATAAGTGTTGCTAACTCTTATTCATTTACAGCATGTTAACATACTATCACCATTCACTTTTTATGTACTAGTAACTATGCTGGTAATTTTGCTACTGATAATATGTGTACTTTTATTATCTAAGGTACTACGCCTGAGAAGACGGCATTAGTAAATAAACATTTCAAATACACATCTGTTCTTCTTAACTCCATGTTCTGGTTTCTAAGAAATCTATAACGACCGACTGTTCATGAGTTCCACGTATCCTGAGGTACTATAAGTTCATATTCTGGATTGTCTAAACATTGAGAGTTTGTTATATCCAATGTGACACTGTACCTAGCTTGCTAAATAGTTTTTGATTACTAACGTGAGTTTTGGGACACCCTAATTCGCCGAGGTTCCAATCCTCTGTCCACAGTTCTGTGTGAGAACAGAAACCCTGCGACAGGGGCACCCCCGACCCTTGCTGGAGCTTCATCACACTTGCGATACAACTCCAGCAATGCATTCGCCGAGGTTCCAATCCTCTGTCCACAGTTCTGTGTGAGAACAGAAACCCTGCGACAGGGGCACCCCCGACCCTTGTTGGAGCTTCATCACACTTGCGATACAACTCCAGCAATGCGCCACCTTTACGGCACAGATACATCACGCATCTGTGCTGTTTTTGCCCCATGATGCGCCGCATTGTAAATGCAGCACACCATAGGTGACGGAACAGCGGCACAGAATGACTAACACATCCCTGGTGATGCGCCAGTCATCATAAATGTATCCCTATGCTTCTTATCTTGTTAGAGATGAACCGCCATATATATCATCAAAGTTATTTGCATTTCCTAAATAGCGAACTTTAAGGAATAAATAGCGATTCTTTACCATTCCTAGTTTGCGATGAGCTATTTGCTAATTAGCCGAATGTAGCCCAATGAAGCCCAATGTAGCCCAATGTAGCCCAAAGATGGCCGCCAGACACACAAAAAAACAAATGTAGCCCAAATATCAGCCAGATGTAGCCCAACTATAGCCCAGTGACAGAATGACCAATCAGCTTCGCAAACCTCCGTTACGCGAAGCGGAGCGCTGTTACAGATATATATCTTTTTTTGAACGTTAATTTCTCAAAATCCACTGGAGCACATATATTAAGACCTAGCAAAGGCACATCGGGCTACCAGTCCCTAATATTTTGCCAAGTTTCGTGCAAATCCATTCAGCCATTCAATTATTATTTTTATTATTTTTTTTTGCCCCGCGGGGCCCTTTTAAAACCTCCACATCAAACCTAGGGGGTCAGCGAGGATCTACTATGCCCCCTTATAGTTATTTCCCCCTTTGTTTTGACCTCCTCTTGTCTCTCGATCCTACCGAGAGACAAGATGGCGGCCGCTACGGACTGTTTGGAATGTTGACAGACGCCGGAGAACCAATCAGCTTCGCTTCACAAAGCTCCGTTGCGCGAAAAGTCCGCGAACCAGAGCGCTGCCTGGTCCGCGCTTACAGATATATATCTTTTTTTAAACGTTAATTTCTCAAAATCCACTGGAGCACATATATTGAGACCTACAAAAGGCACATCGGGCTACCAGTCCCTACAATTTTGCCAAGTTTCGTGCAAATCCATTCAGCCGTTCGGGCTAAAAGTGAGGCCAACCGCCCTATGGAAAACTCAATGTTAAAAACACGTTTTGGGACCCCCCTTTTTTCTCGGCCCCCACTGGACGAACCCCCCCCAAATTTTCAAGGGCTGCTCAGAAACAAAATGTGCCATTTTCCTGAAAATTGCAGCCAATTCCGTCCACAAACGCCAAAGTTATTAGACATAGAATTTTCAAAAAACCCATAGAGAAAAAATCCTAACTATATATACCTACTGGCGACCGCCAGTAGGTAATATATATATATATATCACGAAAAGGTCCTTTTCTCGAAAGAACCATAGGGACACCATGGGGTTTCTTCAAGCAGGAGTTTTATTCCAAAGTGTATGGGCATGACGCATTTCGGATATTGCCTTTATCAAATGCCTACACCTCCCCCAAACAACCACAGTTCCGTTTAAGTACCCCCATTCGTTCCGCCAATAATGGCTCTCTTGATTGGCCAGTGAAAGTCACTCACAGACCTACAGTCCTAATAAGGAACTGCAATTCCCAACTTGCACTCTCACCGCATGTAAGACAAGCTGTTTCAACCGGCAATGTCCGTAGAACATCAGGACTTTGAGAACGCTGATCAGAGCTGTGGTAGTTGAGGCAGTTGAAGCAAAACCTCCTCCTGAGTCCCCAACCGCCTCACACCACACTGATCCACTCCTTGGGTGGCCTGGAAAACGCAGATGCAGTGATCCGGATTCCTTCGTGAATCACAAACTGCAATTAGCAGCGCACAAGTTCCACGGGCGGGTGTGGTGGGTCAGAGCCTGTCCATTACCATGGAAGCCAGACATGGCCATTTGCAAATCAGTCTGACCCTGTGCCTGCCAACTTATGGCGAACAAAGCGGTACAAAAGGCCATGTCTGAACTGGGGTGGCAGAGTGAGCTAAACAATGGATGGATTAAACCCAGATCTGTTGACTGTGTGTGAGTGTTTGATTGGTTCAGATGCTCCGTCCATCACCACCCCCTTTTGTACCGCTTTATTCGCCATAAGTTGGCAGGGTATGATCAGACGTGAATCCCTTGATCACTTTGCCACTGGACTCAAGCAACCCACGCTGAAGACGGCTGAAATGCCAGAAACCGGTCCTCGGAAGCTTGTTTCCGGTCCAGGGAAGGCATGGCTTGGAATTTCGGGCTGGACTGTTCCCATGAGGCACAGGGTCAGACTGATTAGCAAATGGCCATGTCTGAACTGGGGTGGCAGAGTGGGCTAAAGAACGGTGATGGATTAAACCCAGATCGGTTGACTGGATGTGAGTGTTTGATTGGTTCAGATGCTCCGTCCATCACCACCCCCTTTTGTACCGCTCTGTATTATTTAAACGTCACGTGCTTTCATCTCTCTTCTTATAAATTTTACATGCTTGATGGTATTTTTTTCTGCGTCACGTGGCCCTCCTAGCTCTGTTTTGCTTTATTTTTGTGAGGTACGTGCTTTGTGGTTCATCGTATTAGCTCCCTCCTAATTCTTCCATGACTTTTAATGTTTATTACTGCCTCACATGGACTTTCCAGGCAACTTTTCTTATTGATCGTACTTGCATGATGCTATTCCTTCTGCATCACGGGGCCCTCCTATGCCTTTCTCATAAATTTTACCTGCTTGATGGTATTTTTTTCTGCATCACGTGGCCCTCCCAGCTCTGTATTGCTTTATTTTTGGGGGGTACGTACTTTGTGGTTCATCGTATTAGCTCCCTCCTAATTCTTCCATGACTTTTGATATTTATTACTGCCTCACATTGCCTTCCTAGGCTTCTATTCCTAATAATCGTAATATTTTTTCTGTCTGCATCACGGGGCACTCCTAGGCCTCTCTTTATCAAATTATGCGTGCATGAATTTCCGGGTCCTATTTTTGAAGTGCGTCACATACTTTTGTGTCTGTTCCTAAAAATGTTACATGCTTGATGGTATTTTTTTCTGCGTCACGTGGCCTTCCCAGCCCTGTATTCTTATGGAACGTACTTGCCTGATCCTATTAATTCCTTCTGCGTCACGGGCCCCTCCTAGGCCTTTCTTTAATAAATTGTGCGTGCATGAATTTCAAGGTCGTGTTTTGAAGTGTCACGTGCTTTTTTGTCTGTTCCTAAAAATGTTATGTGCTTGATAGTATTTTTTTCTGCGTCATGTGGCCCTCCCATTTCTGTTTTGCTTTATTTTTGTGGGGTACGTGCTTTGTGGTTCATCGTATTACCTCCCTCCTAATTACACTATGACTTTTAATATTTATTACTGCCTCACGTGGCCTTTCCAGGCCTCTATTGTTATTGATCGTACTTGCATGATCCAATTATTTAATTCCTTTTGCGTCATGGGGCCCTCCTAGGCCTTTCTTTAATAAATTATGCGTGCTTGAATTTCTGGGTCATATTTTTGAAGTGTCATGTGCTTTCGTATCTGTTCTAAAAAATGTTCATGCTTGATGGTATTTTTTTCTGCGTCACATGGCCTTCGCAGTCCTCTATTCTTATTGATCGTACTTGTATGATCCTATTAATTCCTTCTGCGTCACGGGGCCCTACTAGGACTTTCTTTAATTTATTGTGTGTGCATGAATTTCTAGGTCGTATTTTTGAAGTGTCACGTGCTTTTGTGTCTGTTCTTAAATTTTTTACGTGCTTGATGGTATTTTTTTCTCAGTCACGTGGCCCTCCTAGCTCTGTTTTGCTTTATTTTTGTGGGGTACGTGCTTTGTGGTTCATCGTATTAGCTCCCTCTTAATTCTTCCATGACTTTTAATATTTATTACTGCCTCACGTGGCCTTCCCAGGCCTCTATTCTTAATAATCGTAATATTTTTTTCTTTCAGCGTCACGCGGCACTCCTAGCCCTTTATTTAATAAATTATGCGTGCATGAATTTGTGAGTCCTATTTTTGAAGTGTGTCACATTCTTTCGTGTCTGTTCTTAAAAATTTTACAAGCTTGATGGTATTTTTTTGTACGTCACGTGGCCCTCCCAGCTCTTTTGTTTTATTTTTGTGAGGTACGTGCTTTGTGGTTCATCGTATTTCCTCCCTTCTTATTCTCCCATGATCGTTAATATTTATTACTACCTCACATGCCCTTACCAGCCCTCAATTCTTATTGATTGTACTTGCATGATCCTATTCCTTCTGCGTCATGAGGCCCTCCTATGCCTTTCTTATAAATGTTACGTACTTGATGGTATTTGTTGTGCGTCACGTGGCCCGTCCAGCTCTGTTCTGCTTTTTTTTTCTCCTATGAATTTTAATATTTATTACTGCCTCACATGGCCTTCCAAGGCCTGTTTTCTTATATATTGTGCTTTCATAAATATATATGTTGCATTTTTGTGCTACGCCACGTGCTTTGTGTTTCAACATACGTACTCTCTCCTAATCATCATATTTGCTCCCTTTTAATCCTCCGCTGACTTTTAACATTTCTTGCTTCCTCACGTGACCGTTACTTAATTTTTTATGTGCTCTAGTTGTCCTACAAAACTTCTGCCTCCTCAGACTAGCATAGCATAGTTTTCATTCATAATAATTGTTGGATTTGTAACCTTGGCACTACAGTGTTATATTGGACCATTATTTGGTTTAGGTTCCCTAACCATTTTTCACTGTATCGTACATCTTTTTATGACATGCTTTTGACAAAATACATGTTTTGGACACTTCACCACTTCATGATCACTCTTTAAGTGTAATTGCTTCTTTTTGAATGTGTAATGGTAATTGTTTGTCCATGATTAAAATGTTATTCTTGATAGTTATGTATACTATGTATACCAAGGCTGCTCATGTAAATGCTACTACTCTGCCTACAGCAGTAATTGTGCCACCCATACAAGAAACTCTAAATATAAAAATCAAGCCCTTTGTTAAACTGTCATGTTCTCAAACTGCATCAATTTGACAGGCCTTACCTCTGTATTTGTATAGACTGTACTCTATATCCCTCGCTTAAACTTTCTGCACACAACATATTTTTCAAAGTACATTAATATAAGGAAGGTATTTGTCATTAACTTTTTCTATATGAGAAACGTTTGTGGTAGGTTGGTAAATTAATTTCTTCTTTAAGAAATGTTACTTTTTCAAAACTAATTTGCAGGAAGCATAACCAGTGTTCCATCTTCAGGACCTGTTCCATCTTCGGGACCTGTTCCATCTTCAGGACCTGTTCCATCTTCAGGACCTGTTCCATCTTCAGGACCTGTTCCATCTTCAGGACCTGTACCAGGTACAGCACGTTCTGCTACATGTAAATTGTGTATACTGTGGCTATTAAAGAAGTAGAGAAGTGTGGCTTAATGGTTAGAGCGGCAGACCCCGATGCAGTAGTCTGGCCGGGACCAGGGTTCAATTCCCACCTCGGCGGGTCTTGGGCTCAATTTCCTCAGACCTGATAATTCTCGCCTTGGTGCCTATTCTGATCATGAGCCCCACTCTGCACCTCTGGGCAATACCTTGCTTAATCTCTACAACGGCCCCAACAACGCTGAGGATGCCTGACTTCACCTTGGGGGTGCCCGGGAGTGGGCTCCTCACAGGGAAAGGCCAGGAAGGGTTCCTCAGCGGTATTCGTACAAGCGCCGAGATGCCTCCGGGTAGTTGTGCGCTATATGACTGCGTAATTATTTATTAGCGTATGATGTACATGTTGGTTCCTCTTTAGAAGCTCATGTGCTTTCATATAATTTTACAAGTAATCGATGCCTTCCTCTCAAAAATATGTCTCTCAACACCAAATATATGTATATTTTCATTCCTATTACAGTTACTTATCTTTAACTAATAATGTCCCATCAATGTGTGTACTGAAATTCTCTACTCTGAAACCTATGATTGCTTTAACATTCAGGTTCGACTTTTGCTCAACATAGACGTTTGTTATTATGTTACCCAACTCAGCAGCCAGTTGCTAATGTAATATTTCTGTGCAATTATAGACTGAAAATTGCAATGAACCTTATGGAGTCATCACGTTTGACTTTAACATTTTAATGATAAATAAGGTCTCACACTTTAGTGTTGTCCTGAACATTGGATTCTTCTTTATTTTGTTTTTCATACAAGATCTTTCATAGATAAAGACATATCATTACTTTTTAACATAGTATAGTAAGATATTGTCATTATAGTTGTGAATTTTCAATTTTTTTTGTACTGAAGCTATTTGAATATGTTTGCAACAGTTGTAACTGTCTCTAATCCTGGATCTGAAAACGCCTAGACTCATGCATACTATATTGCAAACTAAGTTTTTAATTGTTAGCATTGCTGTTATGATGTGCTAATGTACATCTTTTTTTACATTTAGAGTCTGTTCAAAAGTGTTATGGTGTCTGCAACCAAGATACTTCAACAACATACGTGCAAAAGTTCATGGTAAGTACCCTCAATGAGTGTAAATGCAGAATATCAACATTAAAAGTTATATGTCCTTGGAGTTTTAGAACACATTAGGTCTCCAGTTCACATTTGTCTGATACAGGCTGTATATCAGTATGACTCAGATAACTGAGGCATTTGCAAGGCTGTTTTTAGAGTTACGTCTACCATGTTGGAAAGCTGGCTAGGCACCCTTCCAAGTTATGTAGTCATTACCACGTTTCCACTAAGTATTGAGAGATCACTATGTTTACCATGTAAATACATATAAAGTTTTAATTTCAAAAAGCTATTCACCTTTAAAAAATGCAACGTTAATAACAAGTTACTTTTCACTATCTTCCCAACAGGCCCAATGTTTTGAATGCAGCAGAGGAGTCCACCTTGAATTTATGAAAACAAATGTAAATCCTACTTACCTTTTACTGGTTATATATGTATAAAATGTATGTTTTAAAGCAACCAGTGATCGCATGCAAAATGTCTTATTAAATATTTGTCACTCTTGCAATCTAGTGTTGTGTCCAGATATTTTAAAAAGTAATGTTGAGACACATTTCTTTCAGCTGTCACGATTTGCACACCACTTTTGGAGTTGGACCAGACTTCCTCTAACATTCCTACTTAATTTTCTTTTTGAAATTGAGCAATTATTTTGTTTAGCTGTTGAAATATAAATGTAAATCTTCCCCTTCTTTGAAAGTCAACAAGCAATACCGCTCCTGTACATATTATAGTTCAATGGTAGTCTAAAAAGTAGTGGTAATTCCACTATCACTAAGGTAGACATCTGACAATAGAATCTATGATATAGTTACATCACTATTCCATGGTCATAATCCAAAAGGTCTGTTTAGAGTCAACAAAAAGAACAATGATGCACTTTTTATGCTGGACAGTATTGCTTCTAAACACCCTTTCAGTGCTTTCCTCCATACCTTCAAAAAAGATTTCATGGATTTACATGCATAGTGTTTCAGGTCTGTATATCTCTAATGTAAAACAAGCGTACTTGTTTTTCTATTTTTTTGTCACTGACATATATAAACTCATCAGTTACTCCTATGGTAAGCCTTTACAATCCTGAATGCTGAGTGCTGGGGTTTTGTGTGAGAGGATGCGCATGCATAACCAAGCTAAGTTTTGTTTAGCTACATGGAAACATGTACTGTAACCTGTCAAACACTTTGAAATGTTACCTCCCACTAGTCCTAGAGGTGGATCTAGAATTGAACCGTTCTTCATAAAATAGAATTGGATGCCACTAAGTACAAAGTGTTTCTGTATTATGCAAACCCTAATGTAATTAAAAACAGGAAACAAGAGCATTGCTATCCTACACATTAGTCTTTAGACATTTATCTAGCCTTATTGTTGTAACCACTTCCCCGGCTAAAGGCACTGGGTAATTTACACACTTTTGCAGCCTTTCTTATTTTTTACATTATCCATCTTCCACTCAATCAACACATCATCTACACGTACACACACCTACTTACTGCCTTTCTTGGCTATAGTTATCAACTATTCTTCTATTTCATATTCCTATTCAAAGTGCAGGCCTTTTATCGAGCCTTTTTGTTGTTACAACTACCCCGGCCGAAGGCAGTGGGACACTTGCACACTTGCTGCCTTTCTTGGCTGGGGTTATCAATTATTGTTGAATTTCATATTCTGATTCAAAGTCAGGTCCCTTTATCTAGCCTTATTGTTGTAACCACTTCCCCGGCTAAAGGCACTGGGTAATTTACACACTTTTGCAGCCTTTCTTATTTTTTACATTATTCATCTTCCACTCAATCAACACATCATCTACACGTACACACACACCTACTTACTGCCTTTCTTGGCTATAGTTATCAACTATTCTTCTATCTATTTCATATTCCTATTCAAAGTGCAGGCCCTTTATTGAGCCTTTTTGTTGTAACAACTACCCAAGCCGAAGGCAGTGGGAAATTTGCACACTTGCTGCCTTTCTTGACTGGAGTTATCAATTATCAATTATTGTTCAATTTGATATTCTGATTCAAACTCAAGGCCCTTTATCAAGCCTTTTTTATTCTAACAACTACCCCGGCCAAAGGCAGTAAGAAATGTGTACACTTCCTGCCTCTCTTGGCTAGGGTTATCAATTTTTCTTGAATTTTGAAAACGAATGTGACGAATTTAATTAGGAAAGTGAAGAATTGTATTTTTAACCTCATATTGTAAGAAAAAGAAAACTATAGAAAATCTACTTGGGAAGGCTTTTGACTTGAATTTTTTATAATTTGTTTTAGTAATCCATACAATTTGATCACTAGGTAAACCAATCCCTTTAATGAAGGCCAAACTAAGTGGAAAAGAGAAACTAACAGAAGTAATTTTTCAGAGGTTTTTTAGGTGAATGGAACCATAGTTCAAGTTCTGAGCGTTTTTTTAATGATAAGAGTTATCTTCAGAGTAATGATTTGTTGCATGCAGTTGACACTAGTGGTCTTGCTTATGAGGTTACAAATGGGTTTGCTGTTGAGAAAAAGAAAATTGTTCCTAGAAATGCACAAGAGGTGTTAGCTGAGGAACTTTTAGGGAGACGTCCTAAAGCTCTAGTGAACACTTGCACTTGTAGTAGTATTTATGCTGTAAGTCAAGAATCTTTAGTTTTTTACGCAATTTCTTACATAACTATATTAAGAAAAGTGTTAAACAAAAGATTAAGATATTTCAAGAATAAGACCCTTGCTGAGTGACAGAAAACACTGGTTTGCTAGGTCATTCTCTGACTTGTCTTTCTAAAAAAGTTTGGCGAAGTGTTTTTCACCAATTCAGAATGTTACCAGTTCATCATACTCAAATGAGGAAATTAGTAAGAACATTAAATTACAAAAAAAGTCCAGCACTAATGTTAAAAAAAGTTGAATAGTACTCTTTTCCATGCATCTGTATCAGATGTAACGAATGTTTCTGATGAAATTCAGTTACTTTGGTCCTCAGGAAGACAGTGCAGAAACTGAGATATTAATAGAAGAAAATGTGGAAGAGAATGTACAATGTTGTACTGTACAAAATTTTGAGCAAGATATAACAAAGTTTAAGGTGATTTCACGTGAAACGCCAAATTCTTCTTCTATTTGTTTTCAACAAAATCATAATAAAAATCAATGTTTATATGTATTTAAAAAGTCAGAAGGAAAATATTAATGAGTGGAAGCATTTTGCAACTTATTTGTTGGTAGAGAATTGTTTTGATTTGGATTCTGATCAGCGTATTTGTAAATATTTTTATAATTAGATAAGAACAAAATGCCTGCTAGAGCTGTGCATAATAATCTTGAGTTGGTAATTATTCCTTCTGAACTGATGGATTTAAATACCTATGAGTCTATTCTTTTTCAATGTGTGCATACATTTCAGGCTATTGTTCGTATGGAGCCTAAGACAGGAAAATTGCCTCCTTCTGATTTACAAACAGGAATAAAGGGAAGAGTTCTATATTTGCCTGCAGATTTTTTTTAAACAATTGAAACAATTGGTGTAGAAAATATAGAAGATGAACCTTTAGTTATTCTTGTTGATAGCATTCCTAATAGGAGTAAGAAAATCTGGCAATAATTAGTAAATCGAAAGTAAAAAAGGCAACGTATCTGGTAAAAAAACTAATCAATATTATAAAAATGTGTATGTGACCTGTGCTGAGTACGCTTGAGATGATTTACTTCGATTTCTTTGAGACACAAATCCAAAGATACTAAATTTTGAATGCAAGACACATGGAGAATTCTGCTCTTTGAATCCAGTTAATATATGCAGGTATTTCAATCATAGAGTTGAAACTATAATATCTTTTATCACCAATTAAAAAATTATCCTCTTGGAAAGGTTTTGGATTCCTTTTGGAGAAAAAAGTATCAACCGAAAGATGCTCCTCACATACATATGCTAATATGGATCAAAGATGCTCCCAAATTTGCAACTGAATCAGATGATACTGTGTTGTCTTTTATTGGAAAATATGCTACATGTGATATACCCAAAAGTACACAAGATAAGGACTTAAGACAACAAGTCTTACGATTTCAAAGCCATCATTGTGGGAAATACTGTTGTTGAAACTACAAATTTAAGGACAAGTTTTACACCAAATTTCATTATGGATTTCAACATCCTGTAATATTGAAAGGAAGAGTGAACAGTTTTATATCATCTTTGATACATACTATCACACGAAAGCCTCCAAAAAATACATACAACTTAAAAAGAAATGAAGAGTCAAAATACATAAATGACTACAACCCAGTAATTTTGTCCATGTGGAATGCTAGCATAGACATACAATATATTGCAGACAATTTTGTTGCTGTTGCTCGATATCTAACACCCTACATTACAAAATCATACAGAACTGAAGGAGATGTGAGAAGAGATTTCCTACAACAAAAATCTAAGTAAAAAATTACATAGTTACAGTTAAAAGATGTTATCTCGTCGAGAAATCGGAGCTTATGAATGTTCAGATCGCTTATCATCTGCAAGTCTTTACTCCAAATCTATAAAAATCACTTGGCTGAGTCTAAGTCCTCACGCAACACGAAATCGAGTACTTAAATCTGTACAAGAAATTGAATATTTAACTGAAAAAAGCCAGAAAGTATACGTATTATAGTGTATTGGTTCATAACACTTCCTATTCCAACTGTTCAACGATCACTCCCTTTTTATTCATTCTACTTTGACTTCTTAAGAAGGACCAACTCTTCTGAGAGTCCTGTCAAATAAAAGGAAAATCACCATAATAACAGCAATGGACTCATCTTCCAGCTTTTCTTCCGAAAGAGATTTCATTCCCAAATAGCCTCCAAAGAAGAAGAAAAAAGCTCTAATTTGGAACTTATTTATATACCCTGAAGGGCAAAAAAAGATTAATGCTCCGTTAGTAACCTGTAAAATTTGCCAAATAACTCTTTAAAGGAGTCATCCATCCCAAAAATACTCCTTAGGCACACCAAGTATGATGCGACATATCAAGAACTTGCACCCTAATAACTTTGCTCGAGCTCCAACACAGAGGTTACAGGAAAACCCACCTGCTGCTGCACCAAGCACATCGAGTGCCACAGCAGCATATTCAGCAATCAAGCCACACCCACAAATTGATCCTGATTTCGGTGAAATAAACATTCTATGCATTTATTATGATGAACTTTTGTCTTACGGGGAACAGTCTATCGACTTAATAAAATGCAGGGAGCAGGAACATTGCTATGCTCAACATTACTTTTTTCACATTATCTTGTAATTGGTATCAACTACCCCAGCCGAAAGCAGTGCTAAATTTGCACACTTGCTGCTTTTTTTGGCAGGGATTATCTATTATTCTTCAATTTCATAATCTGATAAAACATCAAGGCCCTTTATTGAGCCTTTTTGTCGTAGCTACTACTCCAGCCGAAGGTTAATGCACCAAAGGTAATCTGTAAAATTTACCAAACAACTCTTTCAAAGGGTCCAAAAAAGACTTCTTTGACACAACAAATATAGTGCGACATGTAAACAACTTGCACCCAAACAACTTTGCTTGATCTGCAACACAATAATTGCAGGACAACCCACCTGCTGCTGCACCAAGCACATAAACTGCTGCAACAACATCTTCAGCAAGCAGTCCATACTCACATATTAATCTTGATTTTAGTAAATTTAAATTTGTATACATTTATTGCTATGAACTTTTCTGTTACGTGAAACTGTCTATCAACTTCATAAAAAACAGGAAACCGTAACATATCTGTCCTCAACATTAGTCATTACACATTTATCAAGCTTTTTTGTTGTAACTACTCCGACCGAAGGCACTTGAAAATGTGCACACTTGCTGCCTTTCTTGACTGCGGTTATCAATTATTCTTCTTGTAATACAAATTCACCCTTTATTCAGCCTTCTTGGTAACTACTTCCTGTAAATTGCAGTGGGTAATTTCTACACTTGCATCTTTTCTTCCGACGCACAGTCTGAGTAATGAGCTGGGTATCCAAATATCTACTTCCATGATAACACAATGGTTACTTTGCTCATCTTCAACCTATCTAACTTTTTACCTTATTCATCTTCCATTCAATGAACACATCATCCACATGTACACACACTTAATTCCTGCCTTTCTTGGCTGCGGTTATCAATTACTCTTCAATTTCATATTCTGATTCAAACTCAAAGCCCTTAATCAAGCCTTTTTGTTGTAACTACTTCCCCCCCTAAAAGCAGTGGGAAATTTGCATACTAGCAACCTTTCTTATTTTTTACATTATTCATCTTCCACTCAATCAACGCATCATCTACACATACACACACCTACTTGCTGCGTTGTTTAACTGGAGTTATCAATTATTCTTAAGTTTCACATTCTCATTAAAAGTCAAGGCCTTTTATCAAGCCTTTTTGTTGAAGCTACTACCTCGGCCAAACACAACACGACATGACAGCACTATGAAAAGCATCTAAATCTACAGCACTTCATGCCAAAAAGAAATGCTTACTGTGTAAGTGACTGTGTAAGTCAATAGAAAAGAAACATGTTCTCAGTGAAGTGAAATGACTTTTTGTGATATATTGAAACTATTTTCACAACTTCTTTACTGGTGTATGTTGTTAGAGTGTTTTTTTCCTCCTCACGTTCAATATCTTAAGCAACACTGCAACTATTTTTACAACTTCATTACTGTAATATCGATGTTTGTAGTACTCACATAAAACATTTTATGATACCTTGAAACTTTTTTTAAATGGGGTATTCAAGGTATAAAACACAAGTTTGATATTGCATGAAAGAGTGCATACATAGTCTACAGGAGTTTGAAGCAGTCCATGCCTTAAGGCCCACTTTGCATCACGAGTACTTCAGTACTACCTGAATGATTACAATTTTGCAAGAAGTGTGTCTCAAACCATTATTATTTTATATTAATAAATGTATTCTTGTAATATCTAATAATTTAATAGAACTTCTAAAATAATGTCATCATGTATTTCATTTTCCTGATTATCAACTTCAAAAGTCATATAATCATACTCAATGTCATCTAATGCTTCCACAAAATCAGCATCCAAGATTTCTTCTACAAAATTACAACTCATATCTGCAGCATTCATTTCTTCCTCTTCATTGTAGCTACTTACAAAAAGTATGTTCAGCTCTTCTATGACACTGTTATTAATTTCGAAACCGTCTTCCAACTTGTTTTGTTGATTTTCCTGCTGTTTTTCTTATTTTGTAGTTCTTTGTACAAAAACATAAACACTTCATTCTATCCTGACTGTAATATCATCATATTTTGTACTTCAGTGTATATTATTTTGAGAACATTCAAAAAATAAACACAATAAATACAGTGTCACTAAGCATTGTGTCAAGTGATTTATTTAGCATATACATTACTAATCCTCATCATTGAAAAAGTAACACGTTTCTGAAATCATTTCATATGTGAGTTGTGTATGTTATCCTAATACCCAACATTCAAATGAAATGCTTTGTACCATTATCTAATTTGCTTTAGTTGCAATGTTCTATCTTGTTTTGGTTTCTATATCATTACAATTAAAAGTAACATATTCCTATCCTTACGAGAATATTTGAATATTAAAAAGGGTAAAGTAAGAGGTGAAGAACACAGATAACAAGTTACATCTCAAGATGCAAAAATGGATGAAAAGGGTGGTCATAAAAAACAGGAAACCGTAACATATCTGTCCTCAACATTAGTCATTACACATTTATCAAGCTTTTTTGTTGTAACTACTCCGACCGAAGGCACTTGAAAATGTGCACACTTGCTGCCTTTCTTGACTGCGGTTATCAATTATTCTTCTTGTAATACAAATTCACCCTTTATTCAGCCTTCTTGGTAACTACTTCCTGTAAATTGCAGTGGGTAATTTCTACACTTGCATCTTTTCTTCCGACGCACAGTCTGAGTAATGAGCTGGGTATCCAAATATCTACTTCCATGATAACACAATGGTTACTTTGCTCATCTTCAACCTATCTAACTTTTTACCTTATTCATCTTCCATTCAATGAACACATCATCCACATGTACACACACTTAATTCCTGCCTTTCTTGGCTGCGGTTATCAATTACTCTTCAATTTCATATTCTGATTCAAACTCAAAGCCCTTAATCAAGCCTTTTTGTTGTAACTACTTCCCCCCCTAAAAGCAGTGGGAAATTTGCACACTAGCAACCTTTCTTATTTTTTACATTATTCATCTTCCACTCAATCAACGCATCATCTACACATACACACACCTACTTGCTGCGTTGTTTAACTGGAGTTATCAATTATTCTTAAGTTTCACATTCTCATTAAAAGTCAAGGCCTTTTATCAAGCCTTTTTGTTGAAGCTACTACCTCGGCCAAACACAACACGACATGACAGCACTATGAAAAGCATCTAAATCTACAGCACTTCATGCCAAAAAGAAATGCTTACTGTGTAAGTGACTGTGTAAGTCAATAGAAAAGAAACATGTTCTCAGTGAAGTGAAATGACTTTTTGTGATATATTGAAACTATTTTCACAACTTCTTTACTGGTGTATGTTGTTAGAGTGTTTTTTTCCTCCTCACGTTCAATATCTTAAGCAACACTGCAACTATTTTTACAACTTCATTACTGTAATATCGATGTTTGTAGTACTCACATAAAACATTTTATGACACCTTGAAACTTTTTTTAAATGGGGTATTCAAGGTATAAAACACAAGTTTGATATTGCATGAAAGAGTGCATACATAGTCTACAGGAGTTTGAAGCAGTCCATGCCTTAAGGCCCACTTTGCATCACGAGTACTTCAGTACTACCTGAATGATTACAATTTTGCAAGAAGTGTGTCTCAAACCATTATTATTTTATATTAATAAATGTATTCTTGTAATATCTAATAATTTAATAGAACTTCTAAAATAATGTCATCATGTATTTCATTTTCCTGATTATCAACTTCAAAAGTCATATAATCATACTCAATGTCATCTAATGCTTCCACAAAATCAGCATCCAAGATTTCTTCTACAAAATTACAACTCATATCTGCAGCATTCATTTCTTCCTCTTCATTGTAGCTACTTACAAAAAGTATGTTCAGCTCTTCTATGACACTGTTATTAATTTCGAAACCGTCTTCCAACTTGTTTTGTTGTTTTCCTGCTGTTTTTCTTATTTTGTAGTTCTTTGTACAAAAACATAAACACTTCATTCTATCCTGACTGTAATATCATCATATTTTGTACTTCAGTGTATATTATTTTGAGAACATTCGAAAAATAAACACAATAAATACAGTGTCACTAAGCATTGTGTCAAGTGATTTATTTAGCATATACATTACTAATCCTCATCATCGAAAAAGTAACACGTTTCTGAAATCATTTCATATGTGAGTTGTGTATGTTATCCTAATACCCAACATTCAAATGAAATGCTTTGTACCATTATCTAATTTGCTTTAGTTGCAATGTTCTATCTTGTTTTGGTTTCTATATCATTACAATTAAAAGTAACATATTCCTATCTTTACGAGAATATTTGAATATTAAAAAGGGTAAAGAGGTGAAGAACACAGATAACAAGTTACATCTCAAGATGCAAAAATGGATGAAAAGGGTGGTCCAAGATCTCTATGTACAATACACACTGGAGACGTTTTAAAACACTCAAGGAATTCTATCATGTGCAATAAGTGTTGATGATAACACCACACAGAATGGGCAAGAACAGATAAAATAATGGATTGTATGTACTTGGACTATGATGAGAATACACTATAGAACGACCACAGTCAAGTGCAAAGATTAAATACTTAAGACATAGCAAACGAAGTGACAACAAGAACCAGGATGGTCCAAGAGTGGTAGAGTATGGGTTTCTTAACCTGTGTCCTACCTACTGTGTTGTAAACTTAAAACAGTGACAACACAAGTGCCTTACTTTCAGTCCCCCAGTACGTTGTCAATAAGGGTGGAGGGAGAGAAAAGACAGAAGTAAACTACATGTCTACATTTGTACTGCTATGTTCAGAACACTGGATCAAGCACTGAATATACAAACAGATACTAAAAACATACACAAAGGAAAGCTACACAAATAAGATGGTGAATCTTGAACACAAACTGGTAAGTCAACAAAACAACAAAAAGGCTAAGGACACTGCAACGGATGCTATGCTGTAGAACTCATTGTCAGGTCCATGAAACTGTGCGGGCAGCTGGTAGGAGCCTAAGCAGGACGATGGCAGTACGAGGCCCCTGGAGAAGCTTGGGGGAGTGGCGGTCCCAGGGGCTACAAGGTGGAGCCCTGAGCCCCCCGCATACTTCAAAATAAAACCCCGGAGGGTGGTGTTCCCAGGGCTCCGAGGGCCTTACAAGCCCCCCATCATGGAAAAAAATAGCCCCCCCCGGACTTCCACCCCCTGTGGGCTACTTAAGAATGAAACGGACTTCTAGTTTTTTTTTCCTTTTCTGCCGCGTACGCGTACTACGATACACGTACCCAGCGATTTCAAATATTTTTTTTTTAAATAAAAAATTGCGACCTAAAGATCCATGTAAGACCCCATGAGCAGGCCTAGAGGGTCCAGATGTTTCTACCCTGCCCCATTTCCTTATTTTTCAACTTTCTTTAACTGTTTTCTTGTCACTCGGTTCTACCGAGGCACAAGATGGCTGCCAACACTTCCTGGTTTGCAGTATTGACACACAGTAAACATCCAATCAACATGCAGCTCGTACTTGTAATTGTACGGTTTTCGGTATACTTACTGTACGCATAGGGGCAGGGGGAGAGTGGCAGCTGAAAACATACTTTAAAGAAAAAAAGCCCGAGAAGGTAGCGGTCCCTGAGGCTATGAGGAGGGCAGCCGTAAGCCCCCCGCAAACTTCTAAATGAAACCCCAGGGAGTGCCGTTCCCCGGGACTCCAGAGACCTTACCAGCCCCCAATTATGGTAAAAAAATGTCCTCGGGATTTGGCCCACCTAAAACAGACTTCTACTTTTGTTTTTTCCTTTTCCACCGCATACGCGTACGATACACGTACACCGCGATTTCTTATTTTAAAAATAAAATAAAAAATTGGACCTAAAGATCCATATGGGACCCCTGAACAAACCTACAGAGTCAGTATGTTTCTACCCTGCCCCCTTTCCTTATTTTTTAACTTTCTTTTACTGTTTTCTTCTGACTCGGTTCTACCAAGGCACAAGCTGGCCACCAACACTACCTGGTTTCGAATGTTGACAGACAGTTGACATCCAATCAGCATGCAGCTCGTGCTCGTAATTGAACAGTTCTCCGTACTCGTGCAGTACTCCGTCTCTAGATATCGCTATGATTTTACTTGTGATTTTCTCAGGAACTGCTAAATGGATTGACACCATTTAACAAAATGCACAATCTGCGAACCGAACTCTACTGCTCTAAAAAATTTGGTGTAATTCCGTTCTGCCGTTCCGGCTGTTGCCCTGGCTAAAGGTCCCTATGGAAAATTGCATGTGGAAAACATGTTTTGGGACCCCCCTTTTTTCTCGGCCCCGACTTGACGAATCCCCACCAAACTTTCAAGGAAGGGGCAGAGCTGAGCAGGCCATTTTCTTGGAGAAATTCACAAAGATTCGTCCACCAGTGTCAAAGTGATTCCAAATAGAATGTTGTGGATTTCCTATGGAAACTACGTCCTAACTATAACTACCTACTGGCAACCGCCAGCAGGTAATATATATAAATATATATATATATATATTTCACAACCAACCATCCAACTCCAGAGAGAAAGTGGCACGTACTCGAAATTGGTATGAATAGGGCTAATTTATTTTGTTCAGGTCTCCCACGACCCCGCAATGACAGAGAGACGCGTTTCGCCTGCGCAGCTGGCTTTATCAATCCAAATATATATATATATTCTATTCCAAAATTGCAACTCCTCCCAGGAAATCCGCCCTTTCTTTGGTGATGCGCCAAAGCCGGTAGAGCCACAGCCGGCAATCATTCTACGTAGACATAAAATAACAGCGCACTCTCAGTAAGAATTATGCGATTAGCAGGTCTTTATGCCAATGTTTTGTTACGCAGTTCGAGAGCTGAAACTCTTTGCTCTATATATATATATATATATATATATATATATATATATATTCACTGACAAAAAACATAGGTTTCAGGGGTGTTATAGTTAGTTGAACATTTCACTCGTACAAAACCATAGAAATTCCCCCATTATAGATAGTTCAGCTAACTTTAACTCCCGCCTGAGCCGCGGACGATGCCCCGCTGCATTCCATGCAGCCCTGCTGCCCCGCCAAATGATGAGGCGGCGTAAGGACGAGGAAGCCATTGAAGGAGTAAACAGATGCAGGGGCAGCCCTGATGTACTTTGCAACCCACAGGGGTAAACAGAACTTTTATTATTGGGGAGAATGCACGCAACCCACATGGGAAACCACAAGGCACTACAAGTACCAGGATTCAACGCTCTGTGGCCGTGCCCACGGAGGTGGGAACTTAGACATTTGTAGGGATTGTAATTATCCTTTGTGCCTTCTCACAGTGCGATGTGCCCAAAGCCCAAAGCGCGCCGAAGGCGCGCCAAAGGTAAGCCCGTCTACGCCCGTCCGCGCCTGGACCGCGCCCAGCGCCAAACCCCCTGGCCGCCGCAAACCGCACCCTTCCCGCATAACGTATGACACCGCCACCCTTCTAGCCCTTAACCCCGGACGCACACCGCAATGCTACGAAGCTGCCCCAGGACGCACCCACGGTCCCTTCACCTGCCACTCCTGCAATTTCACCAGCATCAAGACCCACACCACATCCACTAACCCCAAAAACAACTCCGAATCTAACCACCTGAAGTGCATCCTGCTGAACACCCGCTCGGTCCACAGACACGCCTCTGAACTCTGGGATCTACTGGACACTACATCTCCAGACGTCGCCTTCCTTACTGAAACATGGATGAACGCATCATCAACACCCGACATCGCCATAGCCATCCCGGACAACTACAAGATCATCCGAAAAGACCGCACCGCCCAAACAGGAGGTGGCATCGCCATCGTCCACAAGAACACCACCAAAATCACGTCCAGATCCAACGATATCCTTACAACCGCTGAACACCTCCACTTCCAGATCCACACCAACCCTAGGACCACACTCAGAGGCACCCTCATCTACAGGCCTCCAGGAACCCGTAAACAATTCAGCGAAGACATCACTGACTTCATCAGTCCACATGCCCTCGCCTCCGAAAACTACATTCTACTAGGAGACCTCAACTTCCACCTGGAAAAGAAAAACGATAGCAACACCACCACCCTTCTTAACAACCTTGCCAATCTCGGCCTCAAACAACTTGTTGATACCCCCACCCAGGATGCCGGACATACGCTCGACCCAATCTTCACCTCCAGCAAACACATCTCCTTCGATCACACCACAGCTCTCCATTGGATGGACCACAGTTGTGTTCACTTCAGCTACAAAACCACCTCGACCCACAACCCCCCACAACCTATTCCCCGAAGAAAATGGAACAAAATCACCACCGACCAACTCCTAACATCGCTCAACCAAAACCCACCCGCCCTCTCATGGGACCCAAACCAAGCGGCCATCAAATTCAAACAACGGATCACTCACAGCGCTGACGAATTAGCACCCTTGAAAAACCATCACACCAAACAAGACAACAAAAAGGCCCCCTGGTTCAACGATGACCTTAAGAAATCCAAGAAGCTATGCCGTACTCTCGAGAAAACAGGGAGAAAAAACCCGACCACCGACAACATGACCACCCTCAAGGCAGCCACCCGCAAACACCACCAGCTGATTCGTTCCGCCAAGAAAACAGCATTCAAGAATCGACTCGACAACAACGCCCATAACAGCAAGGAACTATTCAACATCGTCAAAGAATTCACCAACCCCACCGCAGCCTCAAACGACATCACTCCCTCCCAAGACCTCTGTGATTCGTTATCCTCTTTCTTCTACAACAAAATTGCCGACATACATAACAGCTTCGAAAACAGTTCCAACGAACAATCCTCTTTACCCCCCTCAGAACCTAAACGGCCCTCTAATAACCTCAGCGCCTGGAACCCAATCACCACTGAAAACACCATACGCCTAATGAATTCCATCCACTCTGGCTCGCCAACCGACCCATGTCCCCACCACATCCTCAACAAAGCAGACGCCATCATCGCACCCCATCTCCGTGATGTCATCAACTGCTCCTTCAACTCCGCTACCTTCCCATAAAGCTGGAAACATGCCGAAGTCAGCGCCCTCCTGAAGAAACCCACAGCAGACCCCTCTGAACTTAAAAATTACCGCCCCATATCCCTCCTCCCATTCCCGGCCAAAGACATTGAGAAAGCCGTCAATAGCCAACTCGCCGCCTTCCTCGAATCCAACAACTCCCTCGATCCCTCACAGTCCGGCTTTCGAGCCAAACACAGCACCGAAACCGCCCTCATCGCAGCTACAGACGACATCCGAACACTACTGGACAACGGAGAAACAGTGGCCCTCATTCTACTCAACCTCTCCGCCGCCTTCGACACTGTCTGTCACGACACCCTCATACAACGCCTCAGCAACATCGGCATACAAGGAAAAGCCTTGGACTGGATCATCTCGTTCCTAGCTGGGAGAACTCAGAGAGTCCGTCTTCCCCCATTCAAATCAGAGGCCACCGAAGTCATCTGCGGTGTACCACAAGGATCTTCACTCAGTCCCACCCTCTTCAACGTTTACATGAGTCCACTCGCTTCCATCGCACGTCAACACAACCTCAACATCATCTCCTACGCTGACGACACCCAGCTGATCCTTTCCCTCACCAAAGACCCCAACACTGCCAAAACCAATCTTCACGAAGGCATGAAAGAAGAAGCCGTATGGATGAAAAACAGCCGCCTAAAACTTAACTCAGACAAAACAGAAGTGCTCATCCTTGGATCATCCCCCTCTGCCTGGGACGACTCATGGTGGCCTTCGGATCTGGGCTCAGCACCCATACCCACAGACCACGCTCGTAACCTCGGCTTCATCCAAGACTCCTCACTCTCGATGTCCAAACAAGTCAACACCGTCTCATCCTCCTGCTTCAACGTACTTCGTATGCTCAAAAAAATCTTCCATTGGATCCCCGCCGAGACAAGAAAGACTGTCAACCATGCACTGGTTACAAGTCGACTAGACTACGGTAACACCCTCTATGCCGGAATTACAGCCAAACTACAGAAAAAACTCCAACGCATCCAAAACGCATCAGCGAGACTCATTTTGGACATCCCTCGCCAAGATCACATTACCGGCCACTTGAAAGACCTCCACTGGCTTCCCGTCAACAAGAGAATAACATTCCGTCTCCTCACCCACGCACACAAGGCCCTCTACAAACTAGGGCCCGAATGCCTCAACTCTCGACTATCCTTCTACACACCCAACCGCCAACTAAGATCCTCCAATCAAGGCCTCGCCGCAGTTCCGCGTATCCAAAGATCCACCATGGGAGGTAGATCCTTCTCCTACTTGGCAGCCAAGACCTGGAACTCACTCCCCACTCACCTCTGCCTTACACAGAACCACATCTCCTTCAGAAAAGAACTCAAAACCTGGCTATTCGATAAATAATGAACCCCCTCCCCAAGCGCCTTGAGACCCTCTGGTTGAGGAGTGCGCTTTACAAATTCTTGAACTTGAACTTGAACTTGAACATGAAGAAGTGCTGAACAAGCACGAAAAGCATCGGGCGGGACAGAAGATTTTAGCGAGGCACTTTGTTGTTACTCTCGCTGCTTCCTTCAATAAAGAAAGGCATACTTATGTCCTTGTGTGGGCTTGTCTATAGCAGGCAACTTGTGTTTGGATATATATATATATATATATATATATATATTATATATATTTATGTATTTATTTATTTATTTATATATATATATATACTATTCCAAAATTGCAGCTCCTCCCGGGAATCTGCCCTTTCTTTGGTGGTGAGCCAAAGCCGGTAGCAATTATTCTTCGTAGACATAAAATAACAGCGCACTCTCAGTAAGAATTATGCGATTAGCAGGTCTTTATGCCAATGTTTTGTTTCGCGTTTCGAGAGTTGAAACTCTCTTGCTCTATATATATATATATTCACTGACAAAAAACATAGGTTTCAGGGGTGTTATAGTTAGTTGGACATTTCACTCGTACAAAACCATAGAAATTCCCCCATTATAGTTAGTTCAGCTCGGGCGCCCGCAATGCACTGCTGATGACGTCACATATTACATCACTCATGACACACTGATGACATCATCCTCTTGATAGAGTGGCAGACATCCTCTCACCCTGATATAACCTTTGATACACACACTTAAAAATAGAAGCAAACATTTTCAAAACAATGGACATACCAATACCAGTTACAACAACCTATTCAGTAATTCAAATATCTACATACACATCCACTCATTTACCAACAGTCCTGTAGAGTCACTCATACATTCATTTCTATGGAAATGAACATGGGGAAAACACGTTTAGGGACCCCCCCTTTTTTCTTGGCCCCCGCTTCATGAATCACACTGATAATTTTAAGACAGAAGCTGACTGGAGAGCCCCACTAGTTTTAAACATTTTGTGAAGATTTGTAAAACGGCGCCAAAGATATTGGCAAAAGAAAAAACTTTATTTCAATAGAAACGAGGTCCTAACTATAACTACCTACTGCTGACTGCCAGTAGGTAATATATATATTACCTACTTGTGGTCGCCAGTAGGTAGTTATAGTTAGGGCCTAGTTTCCATAGGAAAAATAGTTTTTTTGATTTGCCATTTCACAACATTTTCAAAACTTGTGGGGCACGCCAAGTCACGAGAAAACAGTAGAAAAAACATTTAAAAAACAAGACAAGGGGGACAGGGTAGAAAAACCCTGACCCCCTAGGCCTGCTCAGGGGGTCCCACGGCCCCAAAAATATTTTTTTTTAATAATTTTGGTGAAAATCGCAATGGGGTCACAAATCCTGCCAAAATTATATATAATTTCATTTAAAAAGAGCCCCTGTATGGGCCTGGTCCCGGGGCACTGGCAATTCATTAGCGGGGGCCCATGGGGGCCCCGGGGACTGCCACCTCCACAGGGTTTAATAAACAAGGGACTGTCTCTTCCCTGGGGGTGCTAAGAAATGTGTGCAGTGGTCCCAATCCCCCCACGGTGTCCTAGGGGACTGCCACCTCCCCAGGGCTCTTTCTCAAATTAAAATATGTGTGTGGGCTCAAGCCCCCCACACGACCCTGGGACCATCATCTCCCTGGGTCACTCAACATTTAAAATCAGGGGTCTGTTACAGACACCAGGCCCCGGGGACCACAACCTCCCTGGGGCTTTTAAATGAAGGGAGAGGGCAGTGTGGCCCCCCTCCTGGAGCCCTTGATGGCCCAGGAGGGGGCAGGAGCCATGCTGCTCCCGCCCTGTCATTGCAAACTCTGCTTTGCTTCGTTGAAGCAAGCAAAGGGAAACCTGCTCTCACTTCAACGAAGCAAAGCAGACTTGCTTTTCCACAAGGGGAGCTGCATGTCAGCAGCTCACCTTGTAGAAAAGCAATGCCTGCTCTAGCAGGAGCCGGCGAGCCGGCAGGGACCATGGGGGAATTGGGGCTCCCCCCACGGTCCCCAATGCTGAGGCCTGGGGGATGGGGTCTCCAGGGCCAGAAGTAGCCCGGGAGGGAGGCCACACAGCCTCCCTCCCCTGAGAAAAAAATTACATAAAAAACAAAAACAAAACGCCGGCACTGGGGGAATGGGTCCCACGGGCCGGAAGTGGCTTGGGAGGGGGGTTACGTGGCCCCCCTGCCCAAATATAATAATAAAAAAAGGAAAGGCTGGCCATGAGGGGTCCCTGGGGCCATGATTTGCATCAGGAGGGGGACACGCGTTCCACTCCAATTAAATAAAAAAAGAGAACATTCTGGTCATGCCCCGGGATCAGGACCACAGGGCCATATTTGGCATCTAGAGGGGGGACACGCAGCCCGCTCCTGTTTTTAAAGGGGTCAGGCCCTGGGGGATGGGGTCCCCAGGGTCCCAAAAGTTTTAAAAGAAGGGGGGCCACACAGCCCCCTTCTTAAAAAAGAGAGAAAAAAAGCTGTCATCGTACCAGAGGCCTTGCCCTCTGTAATTTTGGGAATTAATTCCCCTTGAATACTGAGGGTTCCTGGGTGCCAACTAGCCCACCAAGTACCTCCAGTATGCGCCAGGGAGCTGTTTGCAGAGAGGTGGTGCAAGGCCACACACCCTTTTTACACCACTCTGTAACTCAGCGCTGTGAACTTACCGGAGGTACCTAGTGGGCAAAATGCCACCAGGGGCCCTCAGTATTCAAGGGGAATTAATACCCCTACTTAGAACAAGCCAGGGGGTGAGTTTGCACAGTGGTGCAGGGAGGGGGCAGGCCTGATATGTCAAGTTTGAAAACACAGCCCCTGGTGCATTATAAATTGGGGAATTAAGTCCCCTTGAATCCTCAGGGTCCCTGGGGGCCAACTAGCCCAACAGGTACCTGCAGTAAGAGGCAAAGAGCTGCGTTGCAGAGAGGTGGTAGGAGGCCGCATCCCTTTTTACACGTCTCTGCAACACAGCTCAGTGGCGCTTAATTCTGGTACCTGGAGGCCTATTTGGACCTCAGGGACCCTCAGGATTCAACAGGACTTAATTCCCCAATTTACAATGCACCAGGGGCTGTGCTTTTAAACTTGACATATCAGGCCTGCCCCTCCCTGCACCACTGTGCAAACCCACCCCCTCGCTAGATTGAACAATAGTTTTGCATACAGATACCTATTTTACATACGGAGAAGACATTATTAATTTGAACTTTATCTCAACTGATCTGTTTTTTTTTATCACATACACTCTTTTTGTAGTTAGATGTGGAACGGTTTTTTTTCACTGCAGCTGAGACAGAAGGAGCTAAACTGACTTTATATATATATGTGTGTATATATTATCTACTGGCGGTCACCAGTAGGTAGTTATAGTTAGGACCTATTATCCATAGGAAAACCGCAACATTCTATTGTCAATAACTTTGGCGTTGATTGATGAATCTTCTTGAAATTTGCCAAACCTTTGGCCAGCTCAGTTCCACCCCTTCCCTGAAAGTTTGGGGGTGATTGGTGAAGCAGGGGCCGAGAAAAAATGGGGGTCCCAAAACGCATTTTCCCCATGCATTTTCTCTTAGGACTTTTAGCCACGGCTACAGCTCGAACGGCTGAACGGAATTACACCAAATTTGGCAGAGAGGTAGCCCTCAGTTCCGACTTGTGCCTTTGGCATATCTGGTGTCAATCTGTTCAGTTTTTCTTTGAAAATTACGGTTAGAGTCATTTATATATCTATTGGCGTGGAGGATCTGCGGATTGTGCGAGGATTGGCCTCGAAGGATAAATGCACCGTTCCGATCACGCGCTGAATTCTAATTGGCTGTCAAGCGGTTGTAAACATTAGAAACCATTGTAAATACTGATACCTCCTGAGGCGGAAGCCGGGAAGGTTTTTGGTGCTATTTATTTTAAAATTTTAAGCTGAATCATTAAAACTCTGTTTATTGCACTTTATGTAGGCTGCATGATTTAGCGCGTTCGCCCCCACTTAGAGCCGATAGGTGCTGATAGTGGGCTCAAACTGCCGATCTTCTCCTCGGCCGCCATCTTACTGGAGGCTTAAGGTTAGCGGTCTAGCTGCGCGGCCATCCCGCCCTCGCAAGTATAAAACTAGCGCTTATGCTCATGCGCGGTGATTGTAAATATTGATACCTCCTGAGGCGGAAGCCGGGAAGGTTTTTGGTGCTATTGATTTTAAAATTTTAAGCTCGATCATTAAAACTCTGTTTATTTCACTTTATGTAGGCTGCATGATTTAGCACGTTTGCCCCCACTTAGAGCCGATTAGGTGCTGATAGTGGGCTCGAACTGCCGATCTTCTCCTCGGCCACCATCTTACTGGAGGCTTAAGGTTAGCGGCCTAGCTGCCGGGCCCTCCCGCCCTCGCAAGTATAAAACTAGCACTTATGCTCATGCGCGGTGATTGTAAATACTGATACCTCCTGAGGCGGAAGCGGGGAAGGTTTTTGGTGCTATTTATTTTAAAATTTTAAGCTAGATCATTAAAACTCTGTTTATTGCACTTTATGTAGGCTGCATGATTTAGCACGTTCGCCCCCACTTAGAGCCGATTAGGTGCTGATAGTGGGCTCAAACTGACGATCTTCTCCTCGGCCGCCATCTTACTGGAGGCTTAAGGTTAGTGGTCTAGCTGCCCGGCTCTCCCAACCTCACAAGTATAAATGACATCATACATACAGAGGCGTAGCGGGCACACCGATGGCGTGCCGAAGGCAGGCCAAAGGCAAGCCCGTCTGCGCCAGGACAGAGCCTGGGGCCCGAAATCCTGGCCGCATTTCTACACAAACGGAGGTACTTAACTATCTACCTGATAACAACAGCCAGGACACAAATATGCCTGTCAAAAGTAATTCCCTTCATCTTAAGTATAACTCCAAGCAGTTAATGGCCTTAAGAACACCTATGCAGCAGGACTGCACTAATTTACATCTGGAGGACGGAAGTACTACATGTTTGAATTGCGGCTTATCAATTACCATCAGGCACAAGAATAAGGACAGGAAAAAGTATGAGATAGATTATTTGCAACCGAGCCATAAGACATGTTTTTTCATGAGCCTTAATTGTAGGTCATTACCTAAACACAAGTATGAAATCTTCAACTTGTTATTAGATGAAAAACCTGATGCCCTTTTCTTGACCGAAACATGGCTCCATGACAGTTCAGGACCAGACGTCGCAGTGGCGGTGCCGGACAACTATGCAATTGAAAGACTTGATCGCCTTAATAAAACTGGAGGCGGTATTGCTGTCCTTTTGAAAAAAGAATATAACTGTGACCTTACGAGACTTCCCAACACAAATGGAGAAGCAGCAGTTTTTAAACTGGCTATTACCCCAAACTTCATGTTCTCTGGCTTGTTAATCTATCGCCCACCAGGCTCAGCCACGGCATGGATGACGGCTTTACCGGAAATCATAAGCCCCCTAGTTCTGACAGCTGCTAATTTCTCTCTTATTGGAGACTTTAACATACATCTGGAAAACATTGCCTGTACTACGATATCAGAATTTATATCCGATCTAGCTGCCCTGAACCTGACACTGTTAAACTCAGGTGCAACTCACACAGCCGGGCATCTACTCGACCCCATCATTACTAATATTAAAACAGTTAATGTTCAACCGGCACTACCACTCAGCTGGTCAGACCATTACTTGGTTAGATTTTCAGTACAGATCGCCTTACAGGAACACAACGCCCCCTTGGATTATCCAAGGCAGATTAGAAATTGGAAAAATTTGGATTTGGAAACCCTGAACATCTTTTTAGATTCCCATCGGCCCTGTTCAAAACAGGCAGTATAGTCAATATCAACAGCAGTCCAGAAATGGCTCCTGACCGCAATCGATACTTGCCTCCCCCTAACCAAGGCGAAATGCAAGGGTACACGATTGCCTGCCCCCTGGTTTAACGAGATGTTAAAAAAGGGAAAATCAGAATGTAAAACCCTAGAGCGCAGATGGGGAAAAAATGATTCCCTAGATGAGAAAAAAGAATACAAAAATAAGTTAAAAAGCTATCAGACCCTTTGCGATAAAGCACGAGCAGATCTTGTTTGCTCCACTATATCGGATGCCTTAAATCGCTCCCAAACTTTATTTAAACTGGTGAAAGAACTCTCAGGGTCAAAAACCATAGCTATGCCCCCCAAACTAAATAAAGCACAATGCGAAGCCTTGGCGTCCTACTTCATACAGAAGGTGGACAAAATCCATCAGAGAATTGTGGCAGGCAAGAATAGTGAGGTCCCTTCGGTTAGCACGCCTAAAGGCCCTACTACAAATGTGGGTAGATCTGATATGGATGTGCCTCAAACCCAGGTAAACATCTTAGATAGATGGCTTCCACTGGATACGGAGACTCTAATTAAACTACTCAGTTTCATCAAATCAGGGTCACCAAAAGATCCTTTACCTTGTAAAATACTTAGAAAGCTCACCTCCCAGTCACTTGACATGGTCACAAATCTACTTAATACCTCCTTACAAGAAAATACTGTACCCCATGAGTGGAAACATGCCATGATCCATCCTTTACTGAAGAAGGAAGGAACGGATCCAAATCCGCCCTCTAATTTTTGACCCATCTCCCTGCTACCCATCTTTGCCAAGATTTCAGAAAAACATGTGAACCACAATCTAACAGAATTTGTCACCACCCAAGATTTATTACCCCCTCGACAATCCGGGTTCAGAGCGGGTTTCTCGACGGAAACCACGCTACTTGGAGTCCGGAAAACATCCGGGGCCTTTTGGACAAAAGAGAGACAGTGGCTCTTGTATTATTGGATCTGAGCGCGGCCTTTGATTCTGTATCTCACACTGTTTTAATCACCGCACTTTGCTCCCTTGGTATTCGTGGGTCAGCTTTGGAGTGGCTCACCTCCTTCTTAACGGGAAGGACATTTCAGGTCTTTTCCCAAACAGCATGTTCTGACACTCATGTTTTTGAACATGGTGTGCCACAGGGCTCTATTTTAAGCCTTCTAATATTTAACTTGTATGTGATCTCTTTCCCTAAGGTCGTAGAAGAAGCGGGTCTAGTAATGTATTCCTATGCGGATGATTCCCAACTTATCTACGCCCTTACATCTGAGAATATGGATGCCCAGTCCACCCTTAAAAGTGGATTACAGAAAATAGCGGGCTGGATGCAGGACAATTTTCTCCAACTAAATGGGGATAAAACGGAAGTCGTCATCTTAGGTCAAAACAAAAACCTGGGGGCCCGCACCATTGCCCAACTGAGATGGGTAGACTTCCGGTTCCAGTACCTCAAGCACGGAATTTAGGGGTCATCATAGATGACTCGCTTAAGATGCACAAACAGGCTAAAAAAACAGCTGCCACATGCTTCGCCATTTTAAAATGGCTGAAAAAGATATGCTGGATGCTACCTGAGCAAACAAAGAAAACCGTGGTCAACGCCCTGATCACGTCACGGATAGACTATGGGAATGTCCTATATCTAGGTTCAAATAAAGCAACTATCCGCAAACTTCAGGTAGTTCAAAATTCAGCGGCCAGGCTACTATGCAGCATCCCAAGGCATACCCCCACCACTCAATATCTTCGGGACCTTCACTGGTTGAAGGTTGAAAACCGAATCAGATTCAAGGCTTTATGCTTTATGCATAAAATTAATGCCACTAAAGCCCCGAAATATCTTCTGTCCCTTGTATCCCCCTATCATCCATCTCGCCCCCTGCGCTCCTCCACACAAAAAAATGTCGCTATTCCTAAAATTAAGCTGTCCCGTATGGGTGGCAAGTCTTTTTGCTAACAAGGTCCCATGCTGTGGAATTCAATGCCTGTTTCAGTACGCCTGGAAGACAATTATTGTAGATTCCGCAAAAACCTAAAAACTTGGTTATTTAACATCTAGACCCGTCCACTATATATCATCTCACTTCAGGTATCTTTACATATTCGAGCCGGGAACCCCTTTATGGGTAGCTGTCACACATTATAAATGCAATAATAATAATAATAATAATAATAAACCAGGAACTGTTGGCAGCCATTTTGTGCCTTGGTAGAAGCGAGGGTGAAGAAGTCTGTGAAATATGTTGGCAAAACGTGAACAGGGTCAGGTTAGACACACCCTGATCCCCTAGGCCTGCTCAGGGGGTGACATAGGGACACGTAGGGCAAAAAAAGGAAGAAAAATGTTTTCCCAAAAAAGTCTCAATATGCGAGTAGGATCCGCGCATTTGGTCGCTGAAAAAAAATGAAGCATGTATTTTTGAGATATATATCAAGCTTATGTGTATAGATGTTGGATGGTTCTAGAAAGAGCCCTTGTGTTTATTGAGAGATTTTAGTAATTACAAGTAAGTACCAATCCAGAGTCTAAAGTTCATGAGGAAGACTCGGTTTCCTTCATCTGTAAAATGTATTCTATCTCTTTATTAGATGCCATGCATATTGAAACGCAGATTGTTGTGGTATATTGACAATATTCTATAGTTGCGTAGAAAAGTAATGTGATCCCTAGTGTACCCCCCTTGCCGAGTTCCATCAGAAAGCTCAGAAACGATTCATCAGATGCAAGGGTATGGGTTCTCTAATAATAGGGGTGCAAACATCCCCATAAACCTTCAAGACATCGGAATAACAGTAGGGAGAAAACTAGGAAATAGAGAAATTAACATTTTAGCACCTGAAGCCCGAAGGCCTACTAGTCCCAATGTGGAGGATGAGGTAGCAAAGAGAAGCTGGGTTGCAGGTACCCTGAATGGGTCAACAATATCTACCACAAAGCTTAAAGTGCGTGGGTAGCTAATTGGGAAACATCCTATCCCGGAATGTGGCGGGGGTAGGAAAAGCGAGTTGGAAGCTTAAATCACTATTAGAATTTGACCCCAAAATAATTTGCCTCCAGGAAACTTGGATGGGGACGAGTTTCAGAATGTTTATGTGTACTGTTGTACAGCAAAAAAAAAAAGGGCACGCAAGTGGAGGTTTAGCTACTTTACTTAGCTGTGACATAAGATGGGATCCTGTGATCTATAAGTACCCCTCAAAATGCTGTATCGGAGTAAAGTTGAGGATTGGTGAAGATAACCTGGGGCTAGCAATTTCTCTTTTACTGATAAACATGTATATTCCCCCAGGGAGAGCGTCTAACGTATTGGTCGACTATATCTGTACTTTTGTGCAAAGGTTAAGTAATAATGTAGAATGCGCACGAATAATGATGGTGGGTGATTTTATTGCTAAATTAACCAATAGTGTAGTTATGTCTTATTCTAACCCAGAACTGGAGGAGGTATGGGCTATCTCAGATTCCGTACTGCCAGTCTATCTAGGGTCAGATAAACGAGGCCTGTTACTTTTGCTAAATTTTAGTAGCTGAGACCTAGTAACGTTAAACTGTAGATTCCTGGAGGACTCCCCTGCTGCTTATACCTTCCGGGGTGTATATGGTCACTCCTTAATTGATTATATGGCAGTCTCTCTTCAAATATTTAATGTTTGCACACAATTTAAGGTATCTGCAACAAATATGTGTGACCATAGTATGTTAGCTGTGAAAATGGACATTGAAATTGAGAAGCCTGAACTTTGGAATCAGAGGGAGGAAAAGGTCTCTTGTAATCATAATAATGGATGTACTTGCTGGTCAAGTAATTTGCTTCTAAATTGTAAGAGGGTCTATGAAAATACCGCCTTTATTCCCAACCAAGAAACACCAGTTCAGGGGTTCGAGAGAGTCTTGGCTGCAATTAGAACTTTTAGAAGTAATAAGCAAGTTAGTACTTTCACTCCATTAGTAATAATACCATGGGAAATTAAAAAACTGAATCGGGAAATTAATGGTTTAATTAGAGACCAATTTAGGGTGCCCGCGATACAAAGACAGAGAGAAATAAGTAGACTGAAACAGGTATGGAAAAGGAAAATAACATCGGATTGTAGAAGGGCTAAAGACATAAAATGGGTTAGACTTCGAGAGGTGGCTCTTTCTGGGGACGCTAGGAAGTATTGGGCACTGATAGCAACATTCTGTGATGGGATAGAGAAGTCAAAACCTATTTTAATCCCAGAAGCAGAATGGTCCATATACATTTCCAAGCGTTATGCTTTAAATCTCGCAGTTGGACAGAACCAAGAGGTTAGCCTTACCCTAACTGCGGGGAGCGACTATGGTGCACCTTCTGGAAAGGAGATTGAGGGTTATGTTAAAGGGGCAAGATATTGCAGCACAATGGGCCCAGATGATGTACCAGTAGCCATAATAAAACAGGATTATAAAGATTGGGCAAAACTTCTGCATCCGTTCTTCATCCATTGTTATATCCGTAGTGATATTCCACAATCCTGGAAGGGAAGTATACTAGTTCCGCTATATAAAAAGGGTCTAAAAAATTCCCCTGCCAGTTTTAGACAGATTTTGCTCCTGGATGCAACCGGGAAACTGTTTGCAAAGAGTATTCTCACTCATCTTCCAGAGTGGCATTTGGGAATAATGTTATCTCTTTGGAACAAACAGGATTTCCTAAGAATAGTGGCACACTGGATAATATCACCATTTTGCAAACGTTAACTGAAAAATATCCAGTAAGTTGGGGTGTGCCGTTATATTCGGCGTTTATTGATTTCTCCCCAACATTCGATAGGGTAGATCGGGGAAAGCTGTGGAGGAAATTGGTCACTATGGGGATACCAGGGAATCTTTTATGAATAATATTTGCTCTCCACTCTTCCACTTGGACTCAGGTCTTATTGGGGGAAACACAAGGCCTTTCGAGGAAAATACTTGTTTCCATCTATATTAATGATTTGCCAAGAAGAGTGGGGCTTAGTGAAAGGGATCCCCCTAAATTAGGAAACTTAGAGCTGAGCTTTCTGCTATATGCAGATGATGCCAAAATAATAGATTTAACCCCAATCGGACTGCAAAGACGACTTGCTGAGCTAAGTAGGTACACAGAAGAGTATTATCTAAAAATAAATATTTTAAAGAGTAAAGTCATGGGGCCTCTTCGATGAGAAGTGACGCATCGCTGCATGAAAGCAGCGATGACTCACTTTTCAGTGCGCCATTCTTACAGCATGATTGATGTATCATATTTACTGTGTGACGCATCATGTCGCAAGGAGTTACAGATACATCAGTATTTCTGACATATCTGTATGGCGCAAAAGTGACGCATTGCTGGAGTGTGTCACAAAAGTGACGCAACTCCAGCAATGTTCCTTTCACATGGGGCAAGACCCGTGTGAAAGGCCCTGCGTTACCCTTATGCCTGCCATGAGGCAGGCGTAAGGTATTGACGCATTGGCTTCCTAGAAATGGCGCAGCAAAATCTCATAGGTTTCGCTGCACCACTCCTATGACCCTTTCTTGCGGGAGTACACCCACCCTGCATACATTATACCTGGCGCAGGTGTAATGTAGTACAGGGGTTTTTACAAAGTGATGCATCTACCTAGATGCGTCACTTCGTAAATATGGTGCAACATTGCACATTTATAACGCCACTGGTGCATCACAAAAAGTGGTGCACCGGTGGCGAAAAAGTTACGCAGGGGCTCATAAATGAGCCCCTCGATTTTTAATTACCAAGGATGTAAGGTCAGAAAAAATTTGAATTGGTTCTTGGGAAAAGAGAAATTGGAAGTAGTAAAATTTGATCCATATTTAGGAAAAATATTTACAAATAGGTGCTTAGCTAATAGACATATGGACCATTGCAAAGGCAAAGCAATTTCACAAGCCTTTGTAATTAACCGTCTGTACACACACTGTGGGAAAATACATTTCTCACACATTATTTCGGTCTATAAAATAAAGATCCCTCCCACCCTGAGCTACGCCAGTGAAACCATAGATTCACAAGCGTGGGACAAATTTGAGAAAGTGGAAGGGCAAATCTGGCGCCAAATATGCAATTCGTATCACGCTGCACCAATTGCAGCGCTTAGGCTCGAATTTGGTCTTCTTTCCACTTATGTGCTATCAATGGCCATGTGCTTAAGATGGTGTAATGCACGGTTAAATAGCTCTGAGAACCTGCTTCAGGCAGCACTGTACAGAGAAATATTTCTAAATATAAAAAAAAAGGGCTATTTTAGGAATAATTTAAAAGCATTAATAATGTTTGGTTTAGATCAGGATGGGGTAGTGGTTCTTTGCAAAAGGGCTTTGAAAACTATAATTAAGAAAACAATCTACGGGGTTTCTCATGAAAGAGATATTAAAATGTGCTCAGAGAACTAAAACATTGTTGTATTTTGGGAAGGAGTAATGTAAAAAAATGCCAACCTTGTATATTATAGAATCACAACATGTAGTGCGCAGGGTTATTCTGCTACTGAGATTGAACTTACTCACCCTAAGAATTGTAGCCTGAGCTTGGGAGTTTATTCCTAGACACGAAAGGTATTGTCATGTATACAAGATCTGAATCATGTTTTATTTGTTTGTCCCTCCTTACAATAAATATGTTGTAGATATGTAAGGAATTGTTTTTTAAAGTATTATATCACCACAGCAGAATAGGCCTGAAATTGTCTGCTGTCCCCCCAGCAGAACTCATGTGTTTTAAATGTTTAACTTTTGTAAACAATTTTTAAATATATATTATGTAGTGTCGTAAGGATCTTCTTAATATGTATGCACTGAGCACTCGAACTTTCTTGACCTTCCGGTCTTCATGGCCGATTACCATGTTTACAATCAAGCATGTGCACTCTTACAAACTTTTTCTGCTGCTAGTTACTCATCTCTAGGATCTCAAGCACTTTACAAAATTTGTTTTGTTGCTAAACTATTGTGTATTTCATGTATTTTGCAGTTTCTGGACCCTTCTGGACCCTTCGGTCTTTAAGGCTGAAATCAAGCATGGGCACTATTACACATTTTTCCTCTTCTAGTTACTTATCATCTACGATCTAAAGCATCTTACTAAATCCTTGTTTTGATGCTAAATTTTTGTGTACTTCATGCTAAAAAAGGCGAGTCTGCAGTATTGAACTACTTTGCACTATCATTATGCTGCTGGTTATACAGTACTGTTTAGTGAAAAGACAAATGATCTTTTATTACATCATTATTTTGTTCATCATCTAGTACTGTATAGCGAATTTGAAATCTTTGCACTTTATTATAAGCCCGTATAAGTCAGTAAGAATTCATGTATGAAAATCTGAATACTCAAGGTTCACCTCTTATGGCACTTGAAAATCTCAAGAACGGCTAATTTTTGGGAAATTTAATGTGTTTTTAAGATGAGTTTTTATGTGGAATTCTTTGGAATTCCAAATCATAATCAATAACAAATTGAATTGAATTGAATTGAAGTATCCAGTCACTTTCCATGTACTTGTACAATGACTCATGATTTAACACATGCAGTGCTGCAATCAAATGTGAACTATCCATGCAGCCCTCTAAACACCTCCACAATACTGATTCTCTCTTCCAAATACCCAGGGAATACCCATGCAGGGCAGCAATCACCCTGTCACTCTCCGTGCAGTCCTGCAAAAATCCAGCCAGTACCATGTCCTTATCTAATCACTACACCAAAACCCAATCACTTATAAATTCAGCTTGCTGTCAACTTGCAGCACTCTAAGTATCCAGTCACTATCCATGTACTTGTACGATGACTCAGGCATTAACACATGCAGTGCTACAATCAAATGTGCACTATCTATGCAGTCCTCTAATTACCTCCACACTACTGATTCATTCCTCCAGTTACGCAGGTAGTACCCATGCAGTCCAGCAATCACACTATCACTCTCTGTCCCTTCCTCCAATCATCCAGCCATTACTATGTCCTTATCTAATCACTGTGCCACAACCTAAGCACTTAAAAATTCACCCTTCTGTCAAGGTCAAAACACGCTGGCATCATTTTTAGCGGACCAGAGTTGAAAAAACAACAAGGGACACTGTTTGACTCAGCGGGTAGAGCCAGACTTTTTGGGCTCACTCTAATAAGTCCTATAAAAATCGTTGACCTCTAATAGGACCCCAAATATAGAAAGTGCCTAGAAGGAAGAAGTTTGGTTCAGGCAGGAAAACAGTAGGATTCTAAAGAAACTTGGGGAACACATTTAGATTTTGGCGATTCCCGAGACATGAGTGCAGTAACACCAGGATCGAATTAGAACTTAATATAGCATATGTGAAAATCAAACGTTCGTATCATTCTTTCTGTATATGCATTATTTTTTCTGTGTATGTATTTTGACTTTGAACACATTTGTCAATAACGGTCTTTTTTGTTTAGTAAAGTTTATGTTTTGTATAAGTGTTGTGCATAATCGTGACATGAAACACTGCTGGTGGGCAAGCTCCTGGCTAATTCCACGAGGAAGAGACAGGAGTCCGCCTCAATAGCTAAAATTAAGGATCCCACGAGTCACCAAGAATTAGTGAATAAGGATCTGATTCAAAAGGCTTTTTTCGAGCATTTTGGTCGTATTTATACCACCGAATATCCGGTGAGGGAGGATCAAATAGTGGAGTATTTCTCTAACATAGAAATCCCGAAGATCTCGGCCAATCGGGCTTTTGAACTTGGGATTGAAATTAGTATAGGGGAAATAGTAGACTCTATAAAAGTTACAGCAGGGGCGAAAGCCTGCGGGCAGGACGGATTTCCAATCGAGTTTTTTAAAACCTTTACAAAGGAATTATCGACACCTCTTAAGAATTTATTTAAACATATTAAACAAGGTGGATTGGTACCTGGATCCTTTAAGGAAGCAACTATAGTATCATTTGTTAAAAAAGATAAGAATCCAGAAGATATTAATTCCTATCGGCCTATTAGCATTTTAAATTCATATTATAAGATCTTCATGAAAATCTGGGCTCGTCGCTTTGTATATGCTGCACAAGAAGTTATACATCTCGACCAATCTGGATTTATAGCTTGCCGCTCAATGGCCTCAAATACTGAATTTTTTATTCAGGCTCTGGATTTTTTCAACATTAATTCAACCCCTGCCTGCATCTTAATGGACAATGCGGAAAAAACATTCGACCTAGCAAACTGGTCAACCTTGTTTTATTCTCTGGGCCAGTTTGGGTTTCCAGAACATGTGATTAAGATGCTTCAAAATATCTATCAGGATGCTTCAGCGAAGGTTATAATAAACTCGAACAACGCCGGTTCCATCAAAGTCAATCGCGGGACCAGGCTGGGCTGCCCGTTATCTCCCCTGCTTTTTACTTTTTTTATTGAACCCTTGGTGATCAAAATTAGAAACAATCCTTCTATTCCCCCCCTATCCATGTGATGGCGAAGCTCAAGCTCTTCGCAGAGGATATTATCCTATATTTAAGGCCGAACAAAGAGAATTTAGACTGTATTTTGAGGGAATTTAAGGCCTATGAACAAATAGGAGGTTACAAAATAAATCCAAAGAAAACTGAAGTTCTCGCGCTAAATACTAAACTCAGCCTCTTTCCATCTTGCCTACGCGCTCAGGCTGCCAGCCGAGACCCGATAAGATACCTAGGTATTTATGTGACCTGCTAATATAATCAGTTGTATTCTCTCAACTATGGGAGAATGATTAATAAAATTAAGAATCTGTTCGCTCAATGGCTTTTACTTGCCCTCACTCTGATTGGCAGGGTATCCTTGATAAAGATGTCGATCCTTCCCCTACTAATATTCTTGTTTTGTAATGTTCCTATTAAATTGAATTGTATTTTTTTCAGAGACATCGAAACTTTGTTTAGAAGATTTGTTTGGGGTGGGAAAGCACCAAGGGTGAAGCTGTCCGTAATTCAACTTCCAACTGAACAGGGGGGACTGGCTCTGCCACATGTTAAAACGTATTATGATGCGGTCTTTATTGATATAATGGCAGGCCTGATGGGTGCAAAAAAACATTTGTGATTGCTTCTTCTTAGAGAAAATGCTACAGGAGGCTGAATCCCAAGTCCATGTATTTTTAAAAACTGCAAAGCTCCCAAAAAGGACACGATATAAGACTCTGAAAGACTACTTATTCAGAGTGCAGTCCTTTTTTAAGAAAAACCTTGGCTCCTCTGCCTCTAAGTTTTTGAGCTTACGAGAGTGTACTTGTTTAGGCCTGCAAATCAGAAATAGCCATATAATAAATTGGGAGGATTTGGGATTTAGGGAGTTAAGGCATTTTATCATCCATAATAGCATTATCACATGGCAAGAAGTATTGGCTAGAGTATGTAATTCTGACAGACCCATGTTTCTTGAATATTTACAAATTGTTCATTTTCTAAGGAAAGATATAGGTGGCTTACTAGATTCAATGAACGAGATGGCAACACTGTCTAAAATCAGCAGAATAGGAAACTGGTACAAGAAGCTTCACTGCGAGGGGCAAGCCGCAATGATAGATTGTCATCTAGTCAAAATAGACACCATAGCACAATGTAATTTTACACATAAAGACTGGGAAACTTTAAGTGTGTTGGGCTATAAATCGTTGCGTGCTGCCAATATTAAGAGAATGGCTTTCTTGTCCCGCTGGTTGGCGTATTGGACTCCGGAGGCACTTGGGAAAAGGTTCCCTGAGGTAGTGAATAAGTGCTTCAGATGCCAAGCTGAGAGCCATGGTGGTTGGCTTCATATTGTTTTCACTTGTCCCCAGCTTACATCTTTTTGGGAAGCCATTTTCGCAGATTTAGAGGTGGCTCTGGGTGGTAAAAAACTTCTTCCCACACCAGAGTTGGCCCTATTTGGACAGAGGGTTTCTTAAAAATACTGAGGAAACATTTGTATTTATTTCTTGTGTCATTGCTCGCTCCCTAATTCTCCAAAATTGGAAAACCAAGGAAGTTCCATCACATCTGAAATGGCTTAATAAAATGAGGAGGTCAAGGAGTTTTGAAAAAGCTTTTGCTATGAGGGTGGGTGCAGTCAGGAGATTTGAAAATAACTGGAAATACCTGGAGACTCTTGAGGTTACGAGGGGGTTAAACTAAATAAGCTACATATCTCAGATTAATGTTGATATTAAGTTAAAATATACGCTAGCAGTCTTAAGTTTTTGACAGGTTCAATTGATAAGCTATTAAATGCACTTTCTTTGGCGTGTTTTGCCTATTTGAAAATTTTGAATGCACTGGCACTTTTTGTCTTCGTTTGAAGTGTACTGTAATTGCATTTGCACTTTAGGATTGAACTTGCGTATTTTGCACATTGCTTTTAAATTGATAATGTATTTATACTCAATAACTTGACTGCTAACGGACTAAATTCAGCTGAAAAGCTTCCCCTCGTCTCTGTTTTTAATATGAAGAAGCTTTTTTTTCGTATTTTGTATTTCATTTTCTTTGTTTAAAATTCCATTGTTTGTATTGTACCTTACCTGTGCTCTGCTCAATAAAAAAATATTTAAAATAAAATGAAACACTGCTGAGATCACTATGTATTAGATGTAGGGTTACCTAACGTGAACAAAGCTTTGCCAAAGAAAAAGAAGTAAGAAGTACAATTACAGAGTCAATAAAAGGGACATCTGTGTTTGAAAATTTTGCGTGATTTATGGTGTCAGAGGTAAAACTGATGTTAAAGTCCAGGTACTAATACATGCACTATTAAAATCCTCTATCCGCTGATGATGTAGTCTTTCACACACGTAAACACTACTCATTCTCTCCTACAATTATCCACTTAGTACCTGTGTACTGCAGTAAATGGATTGTAATTTCAAAATAAAGCGTTTAAATGGTTTTTATATAGAACGTGTTTGTTTAGTAATAGAATAGTCTATTTTATAGATTTATTTTAATAATATTATATGTATATTTTTTTTACGTATATTCTTCATCATCATTAAAAAAAACTTACCATGACTAAAAAAACTGAAAAGAGGAAACAACAAAAGAAGGACTATTATTTGAAGAAAACACATCAGCAAGTATTAGATGAACTTCAACATGTGAGAAGATAACAAAATAATGTATTAAAAGACTTTCAAAGACTAGAAACTATTTGCAAAATGTATTAAGTAGAATATCTCAACATCAAAGAAGAATGAGAAGAAAAAAGGAGAAATTAATGGGAAATCAAGTTTTAAAAAAACAATGTATGGTAAAAGGAAAATGAAATGAAATGTACTGAAAAGAAGATTTATAAAGCGCGTGGCTACCCGGGGGCGTCTCAGCGCTGGAGAGTGTGCTAGCGGGAACGATGAGGTTAGGGGAACAGTCAGGTCTTCAAGAGTCTTAGGAAGGAGAGGAGGTTGGCTTTGCTGCGGATGGCAAGTGGCAGGGAGTTCCAGAGCTTAGGGGCAAGGTAGGAAAAGAGGCGGCCTCCTGTGCGTGCCTTCTTAATTCTGGGTGTGAAGGCTAGGTGTATAAGGTTGGACCGTAGGTTTCTGTTGGCTTTGTAAGGTCTTATCATGTCTTTCAAGATAGGAGGGCCCTTACCATGAAGGATCTTGTGAGAGGTGCACAGAGATTTAAAATGGGCTCTCTCCTGTATTGGTAGCCAATGGAGCAATCTTAAGGCAGGTTTCGCTGAGCATTGGTGTTTTGTGCCTGTCAGAAGCCTGGCTGCCGAGTTCTGAACAACCTGAAGTTTAGCAATGACGGTTTTGGGAGCGCCCAGATATTAGGCATTGCAATAGTCCAATCTGGATAGAATGAGCCCCTGGATGAGAAGTTTCCTGGAGTCAGGAGGAAGGGGAAGGATTTTGCGGGCTTTACAAAGGAGACCAAAACAGACACCTGCCATTTTTCTGGCTTGTGTTTTAAACGTGAGGTCGTGGTCGAGCCATATTTCCAGACTTTTTATGTCGTCTTTAGGAATTGGTGCTGGTCCCATGCAGGGTGACCACATAGTCTCGGGTGAATAGTTTGATTGGTTGCCTAATACCAGGCAACCAATCACTTTTCAGTTTGAGGTGGGAGTGGGTCATCCAGACAGTGATGTCTTTAAGACAAGAGCATAGGTTTTGAGGTTGCCCTCAAGGACTTGAAAAGATCTGTCCTGAAGGAAAGATTTAAGCCAGGACAGGGCCATACTGGTGACTCCCACTTCCCTGAGCCGGTGAACCAAGGTGTTGTGTTTGACGGTGTCGAAAGCTACGCTCAGATCCAGGAGGATCACGGCTACGGATCCTCCTGAGTCGAGGATCTTTCTTGCCTCTTCCACAACTGTTACCAGCACAGTTTTTGTGCTCTGGCTGGGGCGAAAGCCCGTTTGTGAGGCGTGAGTAGGTCACTGGATTCAAGAAAGGCAGAGAGGTGGCGGTAGACACATTTTTTTGCCACCTTACTGATCCCAGACAGTAGAAAAATGGGGCGGTAGTTACATAGATCAGTAGGGTCCAGGTGTTTTTTTTTTTAGAAGTGCCTTTACTATGGCCCTCTCCCAATTAAGGGGGACAATGCCCTGCGCTAAAGAGGAGTTGATCAGATTTTTGATAGGGAGATTGGTGGAGGGTGAGGCTAACTTAAGTATGTTAAGCGGAGCTGGGTCAAGTGGGGAGCCGCTTTTGATAGATTGGAGAATGGGGAGAAGAGTCTCCTCTGATATTGGGGCAAAAGATTCTAGACTAGGACCTAGGCGGGGAGGTGAGGAGGAAGGAGGTTCTGGGGATTGGGATTGCTGGGTGGAAGGAATCTAAGGATATTTAGAATTTCGTTGGTGAAAAATTCTGCCAGTTCATTACTGCGCTGACTGGAGGGGTCGAGGGGACAGGGGGGTCAGGGATCTTCAAAAGTTTTGTTACTATACAGAAGGTTTCCCTGGACGAGCTGGTGGAGGATCTGAATTTTTCTTCAAAGAAGGTGGCCTGGGTGGTTTTAAGGGCCGTTTTATAGACTGAAATCGATTGTCGGTATTCTATTTTCTTTGAGGGGGCATTTTCTTTTCTCCATGCTCCATTCTCCAAGGAGAAGGGATCAATTTGATGAAATAAGGAAACAAATGTTTTACAATAGAGTTGTCTTTCATTTGTTAAAAGAAAGATGTGTAGAAATATAAAAAAAGATCATCAATTTATAAAAAGAAGAAGTAGATTGAGAAAGCTTTTGAATTAACAAGGAAATTATTCATTTTAATTTTAAACAGAATTCGATCATTAGATAAGACAATACATTTTATGAAGGACAAACGTAAAAAGAAGAGGTGAATGGAAGCATAGTTCAAGTTCAGAACCTTTTCAAACCAATACATTATTGCATGCAGTTGATACCAGTGGGCATGCTTATGAAGTAAGAAAATGGTTGTCGAACTGAAAAAAGGAAAGATGGTTCATAGAAATGTAGACGAAGTGATAGCTGAAGAAGTTCTAGGGAAATGTAATTGGTATTGTAATAGTATTTGCAGAAAAGAACAGGAGTCTATTGATATTTTACGGAATGTCATATGACCGTATAGTGAAAAAAGTGTTAAACAAAAGACTAAGATGCTGCAAGTACTAGATCCTTGCAAAGTCAGAAAAAATACTGGTTTGCAAGATCATTTTCTGGCTGCTCCTACTAGAAAAGTCTGTCAAAGTGTTTTTCATAATTTCAGAATGTTAGCAGCACATCACTCTCAAATGCGGAAGTTAGTCAGAAGATTGTATTACGCAACAAGTCCAGCAATAATTTTAAGTGACTGGAACAGTGCTCTTTTGCAGGTTCAGGATCAGATGTAATAAAAGTTTGTGATGAAATAGAGTTGTGTTACTTTGGTCTTGAACAAGAGTATAGTCAAAGTGAGACATTAATGGAAGTAGGTGTTGAAGAAGACGTGGAACATAGTAGTACTGAGAAGTTTGAAGAAGAAATTATAAATTTTAAGCTAACTTGTTGTGAAAGACCAAAGTATGTGTGTATTTGTTGTTGACAATATACAAATCAGACTAGGAATGTTAATCTGTATTAAAAAGTGAAAAAAACCAATGATAAGTGGAAGGAATTTGCAACTTATTTGTTGGTAGAAGATTGCTTTGATTTGGGTAGTGATCAACGTATTTTTAAATATTGTTATAACAAACTAGAGGACAAAAAAATGCCAGCTAGAGCTGAACATAATAACCTAGAGTTGGTAACTATTCCTCCAGAATTGGTTGATTTAAACATGTATGAGTCTACTCTGATTCAATCTGTGCACCCGTTTCAGGCTATTGTTCATATGGAGCCTCAAACAGGTAAGTTGCCTCCCACAGATTTACAGATAGGATTAAAAGGAAAAGATCTATATTTACCGTTCAATGAAATAAAAATATTGGAGAAGAAGAAGAAATTCTTTATTTAGATATAACACAGATATCTTTAAAAGAGGATTACATAGTTCACGTTGTATACAACTTATTAAAAATAAAAACAACAAGACAGTCAATTAGCCAGGCATGATAAAAATAGGGGTCTTCCGCATCCTCAGCCTCCTAGGTCCATAAAAAAAGTTATTTTTATAAAAGATAAAAACCAGAAGAAAAAAGAAAAAAAATAAAAATAGTACAAAAGTTAAAATCTAATATACTGGGAACTTCACCCCATTTTCTTTACTCTCACTGAGTTGGATATCAAACAACTAAAAAACGACCCAATTCTCCTAGGGGTACTACTCATATTCTTTTCGTTTCATCCCCCTAGAAATTTGGGATGTATCGTAAGGGTCATTAAGTAATAAAAAAGAAAAAGGAAATAAGAGGGAGGATTTAGCAGGACCTCTTTAAGTTAAAATTACGATAAGCTTGCTGGATGAACTTTGTGAGTCTGATATTCAAGTCAGTGTTTTCAGGGTTCAGAGCCACAATGATGGCTTGCCTGCAGGTTCGGGCGCCCAACCTATTCCATTCGGGTTTTAGTTTGCACCTGCGTTGGAGGTTAAAGGCTGGGCAAAGGCAAACCACGTGTAGCAATGTTTCGGCTGTTTTACCGCACCCTCTGCAGGTTAGATCTTCCACTGTCCGTCTCCAAGGAGGTAAATCTTGCAGAAAACGCCAATCACCCATTCTAATGGCTATAAGGGTTCGTTTTAGATACAGTGGATATGTGCAGGAAAAGTAAGCGGCGGGGAGTAGCCGACTGTAAGAATTTACAAGGGCCCAAGAATGGCTGCGTTTTGAGAAGAGTGCTTTGTCTGTGATGAGTGATCTCATTCTTACACATTTTTTGATGGCGATTTTAAACGCTGTCTGACTGGGGTTAAGAGCCCATAGGTCACCTGCTGACATTTGTTGAATGTAGTCCTTAAAAAGGCGACCAAACGTTCCACCTGGATTTTTCTGGGAGATTTCCAGCCAGACTAGAGATTCTAGTGAGCCTGGGTTAGCCTGCCTCAGCTTGTGACACAAGTTTAGATATGCACCAATATTCAAAACCTCATAGTTTGGTAGCCCCATCTCCAGTCTTATCTGTGCAGCAGATGCAGAAGTTGGCAACTGGAGGACCTTTTTATAGATTTTGGTGGTATGTTGATTTAGGGCCGTATTCAATTTACCCTTGAATGACTCTATCCCGTATGATAGGGTGGGGCCGATTTTCGCTCTCAGGACTTCCAGGAGGGGCGAAAGGGTTGGACCTGAGAGGTTTTTCGAAAGCTTGGTTAAAGATACTGCAAGGGTCGTGGCTTTAACTGCAATCTCGTGACGCTGTTTTAAAAGGTTGCCCCTTGAATCCAGGTGGACACCAAGATATTTATACGATTGACCAATCGCGAGGCTTATGTTGTTGAAAGTCCACCCACCGCAGACATGTCGTTTCTTCCCAAAGGGGACTACTTGGGTTTTCTTTAGATTGACTTCTAATTGATTCGCTATTGTGTAGCGAAGCAGTGTGTCAAGGAGCCTTTGCAGCCCGACCTTGGTGAGGCTGAAAAGAACTAGGTCATCGGCATATAACAGATTGCTGAGTGCCGTGCCGCCCACCTTTGGAGGATGACTATTAGTTTCATCCAGGGTCTGTGACAGATCTGCTATAAACAGATTAAAGAGAAGGGGGGCCAGCACGCATCCCTGTTTTACACCTCTCGTTGTCATAATTTTCCGGGAGAGATGCGTGCCGGACCCTAACTTCACTCGTACCCAGGTACGAGAGTGAAGTTGAATCATGGCCTCCAGTAGTTTGTCAGGGATTCCCCACTTCCTTAGCTTTTCCCATAGGGCCGCCCTAGGAACCCTATCAAATGCTGCTTTGAAATCGACAAAGCAGCATAGCACTGTCCTGGATGTTAAGAGTGCTTTGTCGACGATGGTTGACACTGCTAGGAGATTGGTCATAGTCCCTGAGTTGGCAACAAACCCCGTTTGATTCATCGGGATCCGGTTGTGTTCCGTTGCCCAATGCTTCAGGTCCTCCAAGAGGAGGCCTGCATAGTGCTTAGCCTCAATGTCCAAAAGAGCTATGAGTCTGTAGTTGTTAGGGGCAGCGCGAGATCCTGATTTATAAATTGGATGTATTATTGCACCCCGCCATGAATCTGGGATGGTTGCGGTTCTCAGGGCGTAGTTAAAAAGGTTTGTTAGAGTTCCTGACCAAAAAGCTACATCAGATTTGAAAAGGTTCTGTGGCAGGCCATTTGGGCCCGGTGCTCCATCTGATCTTGCTTTAGTCACAACCGTCGCTACTCTGTCTTGGGACACCTGAAGATCCATATTGAGTGAGCTTGATGGCTCATTGGGTGTGTTCCGCTGGGTGCTGGCCCCGATCGCGGTCTCTCTCAACGGTCCACATCCTATGGGTCCTAGATGTTCTAGGGAACTGAAATGGTCTGTGAGGAATGATGCCCATTCAGACTCTTGGATATTTGCTGATCCGAAGCTGGTGGTGCTCGAATTGGTGTGGTTTATTAGGGCCCAGAACTTTCTTGGGTTTTTGCTCTTACTCTCCCACACCAGTTTGCACCAAAATTGATTTTCGTGGTTCTGTTTGTCTTTGAAGGTCGCCAACCTAAATGACTTTTGGGCAGCTTGATAGAGATTTAAACATTCGCTGTTCCCAGGATTTTTTGCAAGTGACCGCAGGGCCTTATTCCTGGCTTTCTTAAGTACCTTTGACTGTAATGAAAGTTTGAAATTGTGAGGCTGAGTTGTCCTTCGGGCCTGCTGTATTACTGGAAAACAGTTGGTCAGATGGGAGCACAGCGTTGTCCATATTACGATAGGGGAGATATCTTGATCGTTTCCACCTTTTATACGTTCCATGCATACCTGTAGGATAGTTGGGCTGATATCATCGCTCCACTTAAGGCGCTTAAGATTTTCCGTATATGTTCCCAGACACGCCGAGGGTGCGGGTTTGTGCTTCACTGTGTTTGTGTTAAGGGATATGACCTGGGGTCTGTGGTCACTTTCAGAACGTGGAAGGATACAGAAGCTGGTCAAATAAAAATATTGAAACTAATTGGTGTAGAGAAACAGGAACCTGAACCGGTAGTTATTCTAGGTAATGGTGTTCCTGCGAAGAGTCGGAAAATATGGAAAGAATTAGTAGAAGTCAGCAAAGTGCAAAAGGCACCATTATATCTCATAAAAAACAATGTGTATGGGGAAGAAGAAGAAATAGTTTTAGGAGGTGATAGCGAAATGTCAGGTGGCCAAATTGAAAAAGTGGACAGGTCCAAAAGAAATTTATGAACATTATGGTGTACATCCTTTACATTCCAAAGAAGTTAAAAGAAATACTATTGAATTATTCCAAATGAAGAAAGCAAAGTGGAATCCCATGAGAGTCTGGGAAAAAAAGTTTGGAAACTTGTTGTTTTGCACACTTCTTCATCACTGGAAAAGGTGGACGATATGATGAATGCCCAGTACAGATTCCTGCATCTGAACACGAACAACCAGATTGTATGCAGAAAATCCAAGATTTCAACAATGTATCCCATATATATTTCATCTCATCTTTTGTTTGAAAGTGATTTGTCTGGACTTTCATATGCAGTCAACAACATATTAAATACAGGAGCTCATTTTCAAAAATGTTCTGCAAAGGAACTCATGGACAAATTAGAGAGATAATCATTTAGAATCTCAATTGATTAATTTGATGGCGTGTCAGAGTGGTACATAATGAAGATTGGTAGTGTTGTCATGGAGAACTTAAATCCATGTTAAGGAACTTAGGAACACATACGTGGTTTGTTACACTCAGCTGTGCTGAATATGCATGGGATGATTTACTTGAATTTCTTCGAGACGCAAATGCAAATTTTAAAAACATTGAATTCAAGACACCTGGAGAACTGTGTTCCTTGGATCCTGTAAATGTATGCAGATATTTTAATCATAGGCTTCAAGCTATGATGTATTTTATCTGCAATAAAAACAATCCTCCTCTTGGAGAAGTTATTGATTTTTTGGGGAGAAAGGAGTATCAAGCTAGAGGTGCCCCTCATATGCATATTCTTTTATGGATCAAGGATGCACCCAAATTTGGAACTGATTTGGATGAGACTGTTTTATCTTTTATTGAAGACTATGTTACATGTGCTATACCAAAAACAAGAGAAGAAAACACCTTAACCCCTTCACTGCTAGGCCTCTGCCCCCCATGTGCTAAGCCTTTTTTTGGCTGTTTGGGGGAGTTCAATCTTAGGCCCCTGTAACGTTTTGACCACATAAGATATCCACGGCCAGATTTACGTCCTTTTCTTCCAACATCTTGGGATTCGAAAGGTACCCAAGGTTTGCGAATGCCCCTGGAGTGGACCCAGATATTAGCCAAAATACAGCTACATTTTGTTTTTTTGGGGAAAAATTTAAAAAAGTGCTGCAAATGAAACCGTGAGGGGTTTTCCATACAAATGGTATCAAAAAACGGTTTGTGGGGCTGAAATGACCATTTTCCCAGATTTCAGGGAATTACAGACTTTTGTCAGTAAACAAACATTTTTCACACAGTTTTGCCATTTTTCTGGGACATAGCCTATTCTTGTTATTTTTTGTGCTTTCAACTTCCTTCCAGTTAATGGTAGACATGGGTATGAAAGCAATTATAGATCCTGGAAAGCTATACATTTTCAAAAAGTAGACAACATTCTCAATTCAGCAACGGGTCATTTGTGTAGATCCTTCAAGGTTTATTTATAGAAACTAACAGTTAAATACAGGAAAAATTGAAAATTAGTTGAAAAAAACAGACTTTTGTGTCAACATTTTCACCTGTATCTTCTTCTAATTATGAAAGCTCTTTGAAATCAATATACCATTACATCTACTAGACTTTAATGGTTGTGGGGATACATAGGACTTGTAAGGACCAGACGAACCCAGAGCCAAAAACTTAGCAGCGACTTGCAATGTTTTTTTATTATTTACCGGGTATATAGCAATTTTTCTGTGAAAATGTATACATGGAAAACTCAGTAGGAAAGACACCTATATATTTCTGAAATGGGAATAAAATATATATTTTAGAAACAGTAGATATTTACACATTTCTGAAATTGGGAATACTCATATTAGCATGAGAATTATCGATCATTTTTCAAAATTACTTCTTTTTTACACATTGTCTTTCTTTTGGAAGGCCGAAATACATCAAAAGTCAATCTGAATTACCCGAAGTCTCCCGATAAAAATGGTCCCTCACTTGTGTGGGTAGGCATAGTGCCCATGTCAGGAAACGGCTCAAAACGAAACGTGACCACACCACATTTTCACATGGGAAAATGACCCTTTTTTTGCAAAGTGCCTAGCTGTAGTTTTTTAACCCTAGCTCTGCCAGCACCTAGGTAAACCTAGCAAACCTTTGCATTTTTAAAAATTAGACACCCAGGGGAATCTAGGATTGGGTCATTTGACTGGCTACCACCAGGTTCTGTTACCCAGAATTCCGTGCAAATCTAAAAAAAGTTTAAAAAAACACATTTTCCTCACAATTCTGCGGTGGAAAGTCCAGGAATCTGCTTGGATCCACAAATTTCCATGCACCCCATTTTCCCCAAACTCTTCCGGGAAAAATGGTACCTCACTTGCATTGGTAGGCCAAGTGCCTGCGACAGGAAAGGCACAAAACGCAATGTGGACACACCACAATTTTCCCCGCGAAAATGACCCTTTTTTGACAAAGTACCTAGATGTAGTTTTTTAACCCTTGCTTTTCCGGCATCTAGGGAAAACTAGCAAACCTATACATTTTTTTAAACTAGATAACCAGGGAAATCCATGATGGCGTGACTTGACTGGCTCCCATCAGGTTCTGTTTACCAGAATCCCTTGCAAACCTAAAAAATTGTCCTCAAATTTCTGTGGTTGAAAGTTCTGGAATCCGCGTGGATCCACAAATTTCCACCCACCTTGCGTTCCCCAAAGTCTTCCAAGAAAAACAGAACCTCACTTGTGTGGGTAGGCCTTGTGCCCGCAATAGGAAACAACACAAAGCACAACGTCGACACACCACAATTTCACATTGGAAAAATTACCCTTTTTTGGCAAAGTGCCTAGCTGTAGTTTTTGAACCCTGGCTCTGCTGGTACCTAGGGAAATCTAGAAAACCTAGGGTACCCAGGATGAGGTGACTTGATTGCCTCTCACTAGGTTCTGTTACCCAGAACCCTTTGTAAACCTAAAAACTATTTTTTTTAAAAAACACATTTTCCTCACATTTCTGTGGTGGAAACTTCTGGAATCTGTGGATCCACAAATTTCCACCTACTCCCATTCCCCAAAGTCTTCCAAGAAAAACAGTACCTCACTTGTGTGGGTAGGCCTTGTACCCGCGACAGGAAATGGCGCAAAATGCGACATAGACACAGCACAAATTCACAGTGAAAAATGACCCTTGTTTGGCTAAGTGCCTACCTGTAGTTTTTGAACCCTAGTTCTGCCAGCACCTAGGGAAACCTATCAAACCTATACATTTTTTAAAACTAGACACCCAGGGAAATCCAGTATGGGATAACCTGTCTGTCTCTCACCATGTTCTGTTACCCAGAATCCCTTGCAAACCTAAAAAAAGTTAAAAAAACACATTTTCCTCTCATTTCTGTGGTAGAAAGTTCTGGAATCTGCGTGGGCTCACCAATTTCCACCCACCCCCCATTTCCCAGTCTTGAAAGAAAAGCAGTACCTCACTTGTGTGGGTAGGCCTAGTGCCCGTGACATAAATCGCAACATGGACACACCACAATTTCATTGTGAAAAATGACTTTTTTGGCAAAGTGTCTAGCTGTAGTTTTTTAACCCTAGCTCTCCAGGAACATAGGTAAACCTAGCAAACCTATATATTTTTGAAAACTAGACACACAGGAGAATCCACAATGGAGTGACTTGACTGCCTTCAACCAGGTTCTGGTGCCCAGAATCCCTTGCAAACCTAATAAATTGTCCCAAAAAAAATTGTCCTCAAATTTCTGAGGTGAATATTTCTGGAATCTGCATGGATCCACAAATTTTCACCCACCCCGCATTCCCGAAAGTCTTCTGAGAAAACCCGTACCATAACTTATGTGGATAGGCCTAGTGTCCATGACAGGATATGGCGCAAAACGCAACCTATACATTTCTGAAAGGCAGATACCCAGGGGAATCCAGGATGAAATGACTTGTCTGCCTCACACCAGGTTCTGTTACACAGAATCCCTTGCAAACCTAAAAAAAGTAAAATAAAAACACATTTTCCTCACATTTCTGTGATGGAAATTCTGGAATCTGTGTGGATCCACAAATCTCTAACCACCCTGCATTCCCCAAAATCTTCTGAGAAAAAAGTTACCTCAATTGTGTGGGTAGGCCTAGTGCCTACGACAGGAAACGGCACAAAATGCAACATGGACACACCACAATTTCACAGTGAAAAATGACTCTTTTCTGACAAAGTACCTAGCTGTCGTTTTTTAACCCTTGCACTGCCGGCATCTAGGGAAACCTAGCAAACCTATACCTTTTTAAAAACTAGATAGCCAAGGAATCCATGATGGGGTGACTTGACTGCCTCACATCAGGTTCTGTTAACCAGAATCCCTTGCAAACCTAAAGAATTGTCAACGAAAAGACATTTTCCTCACAATTCTGTGGTTGAAAGTTCTGGAATCCACGTGGATCCACAAATTTCCACCCACCTTACGTGCCCCAAAGTCTTCCAAGAAAAACAGTACCTCACTTGTGTGGGTAGGCCTAGTGCCCGCAATAGGAAACAACACAAAACGCAACGTCGACACATCACAATTTCACATTGGAAAATGACCCTTTTTTGGCAAAGTGCCTAGCTGTAGTTTTTGAACCCTCGTTCTGCGAGCACCTAGGAAAATCTAGCAAACTGAGGGAACCCAGGATGAGGTGACTTGACTGCCTCTCACCAGGTTCTGTTACCCAGAATCCTTTGTAAACCTAAAAAAATTGTAAAAAGAAAAACACATTTTCCTCACATTTCCGTGGTCCACAAACTTCCACCTACCCTCATTCCCCAAAGTCTTCCAAGAAAAACAGTACCTCACTTGTGTGGGTAGGTCTAGTGCCCGTGACAGGAAACGGCGCAAAATGCAACATAGACACAGCACAATTTCACAGTGAAAAATGACCCTTGTTTGGCTAAGTGCCTAGCTGAGGTTTTTTAACCCTAGTTCTGCCGGCACCTAGGGAAACCTATCAAACCTATATTTTTTTTAAAACAAGACACCCAGGGGAATCCAGGATGGAGTGACTTGACTGCCTCTCACCATGTTCTGTTACACAGAATCCCTTACAAACCTAAAAAATTGTCTAAAAAACATATTTTCCTTACATTTCTTTGGTGAAATGTTCTGGAATCTGTGTGGATCCTCAAATTTCCACTCACCCCTTATTTCCCAAAGTCTTCTGAGAAAAATTGTACCTCACTTGCGTGGGTGCATGACGGACCCATGACAGGCAAGGGCCCAAAACCTATTGAGACTACATCAAAATTACCTATCACAAAACAGAAAGAAAGGTTGTAATGTTTGCACGGGCATGCCTATTTTGGGCAGCCCCCACCCAACTTCATATATGCCCAAAACAATCCCTGGGTCTAGTGGGCTTTTTGCTCCCCCGGGGGGGGCAGATTGAGGGCTACTGCCCCATCTGCCCCTTCTGCCTCCCAGGGGGGCAGAAAGGCTGTAATGATTGTGGGGGTTGGGGACATGGGCATGCCCATTTTGGGCAGCTCCCACCCTTATTTTTATATGCTAAAAAAAATCCCTGGTGTCTAGTGGGCTTCCCCCCCACCCCCCAAGGGGCAGATTGGGGGCTTTGTGCTCCCCAGGGGGGTAGAAAGGTATTATGCCCCCACCCTTATTTCATATCCTAAAAAAATCCCTGGTGTCTAGTGGGCTTTTCGCCCCCCGGAGGGCAGATTGGGGGCTACTGCCCCATTTGCCCTCCGGGGGGGGGGGCAAAAAGACTAAATTGTGCTAATTTTAATTGGGGGGAGCAAAGGCCCTTGCCCAAGGGGCTGCTCCCCCCTCCCTGGTGTCCTAGTGGGTAGATCCCTGCTTGGAGGTCGCCCTCCTGGGGCAATCCTTAAGCAGGGATCCACTGGGGAGATTCTCCCCTTTCCAAGGATACCTCACCCATCTTTCTACATGCTCAGGGGGCTGAGATAGCACCCGGAGCACGCAGAAAGTGCAACTGAAATGAGCCTAAAAGTTTATTTCAGTTTTGATTTTAAACAGGGGGGGGGGCTTGGGAGCTGGGGAAGCTCTTCCTCAGCTCCCTAGGCTCTTTAACTGAAAAGGGAATACCTCTGGTGCCCGCACTAGAGGGATTTCCGGGGCGTGTGCTCATGATGGCCTGGAGCCGTCATGAGCACATGCCGACTGTGTCTCATGACGGCTCCAGGCTATCATGATCACCGAAGGGGTTAAGGCAACAAGATTTATGGTTTCAAACTCATCAATGTGGCAAATACTGTTGACAGAAATAGAAGTCAAAGGAAAACTTTTACACCAAATGTCGTTTTGGTTTTCCACATCCAGGAATATCCAAAGGAAGAGTAAACAGTTTCATGTCAGCAGTGAGACATACCATCACTAGAAAATCTCTCAAACATACTTACAATTTAAAATGAAGTGAACAATCAAAGTATATTAATGATTATAATACAGTTATTTTGTCGATGTGGAATGCTAATATGGATATCCAGGATGTTACGGATAATTCCATTGCTGTTGCTCAGTATGTAACGTCATACATAACAAAATCAGAAAAGACGGAGTAGAAAGAAATGTTGGAAGACATTTTCCATGAGAAGAGTCTTAGTAAGAAATTGTACAGCTTTTGTTTGAAGATGCTGTCCCGTCGAGACATTGGATGCCAAAAATGCTCGGATTGGTTGCCCTCTGCAAGTTTATATTCAAAGTCTAGTGGAGTATTTTGGGTTAGTCTAGGTCTTGGTGCAACACGAAATTGAGGACTTAAATCTATACAAGAAATTGAATATTTAGCATTAAATGAACTAGAAACCACAGATATTGTTAAAACGAACATGTTGGATATATACTATCCAAATAGAAGTCCTCATCTTAAAAACATGGCTGTGTGAAGTGCTGTAATATTACATTTTTAAGAAAAATATTACAGAGAACATAAATGAAGAAAAATATGCAGTGATTGGTTCAGATGGATGTTTTGTGAAACATAGTAAACGAAATCTGATTAATCATAGGAAACTGAAATGTGATACTCTTGATTAAAGAAAATGTTACTATTTAGCACTTCTGCAACTCTTCAAGCCTTGGCGTACGGAACTGGAATTACTTGGAGATTTTCAGTGCTATGAAGATTCTTTTACTGCATGTAAAGATATCATTGAATGCACAGTTTTTCCAAATTATCTCAAATTCTTGAATGAAGAAATTGATCAAGAAGCTACTATTGCAGCTGAGATTGCTAGACAGTTATCAAGACAGTCAAAGTTCTGCTCCACTGAGTCAAGATCCACTAGGACAACCAATTCTTAAAAATTAAGCAGCATTCGCCATGAGTGAAGTGAAAACAGCAATGCATCAAGCTCTACAAGATATTGTGGACTTAGGAAACTTGGAAGAACAACTAAATATTAAACAGAAAGAAATATATCCGAAAGTGAGAGAACAGATTGAGCATGGTTTTCTTCATGAAAAGAAAGAATGCACATGCACATCATTTGAACCTATCCCAATGCATGCCCATGGTCAAGCTGGTACAGGATAAAGGAGCATATTATCAAGGGGGTTTATCTCTGCTTTTTTGGCTTTAAAAGCCAAGAAAGCGGAGATAAAATTATCTCCCTATTACCTAGCTGTCGCTAACACCAGTTAGCGACAGCTAGTAGGAGATAGCGACCATCTTGGGCCCCGCTTTGCATGTCAGTGACATTTATCACTAATGACATGCAAAGTGGGCGTGCCAAGATGTTAGCGACTGGAAACAGTCGCTAACATCGCTATCTCCTATTACCAACTTTTGGAGATATTCGCGCTAAGCGCGAATATCGCCAAAAGCTAACACCTGCCCCTGAGCAGTTCTTAGCCATGTTATCCAATGGGAGGTGGATAACATGGCTAAGAGCATTAGCTCGGTAATGCATGAATACCGCTGACTTTTCAGTGATATTCATGCATTTTGGCCAATTTTTATCGCTTAGGAGATAAACCTTGATAATAGCAAGGTTCCTAAGCAATAGAAATCGCCGCAGCACGGCGATAAAAATATTGCTGTTAAGCCAACATAGCGATAATTATCGCTAGTTGTTGGTAATATGCCCCAAAGTTTTTAATTAAAGTGTTGACCATGTATCTACAGAAAACCAATGAATCACATTTATCTTGTGTTGTAACTGCTCCAACTTGGTTAGCAGCACACAATTTTAATGGGATTACATTACATTGCTTACTAGTGATACGTGTAGAACATGAAAACAAATTAGAATATCACAAGCTATCTGTAGAAGCTTGCTATGAAGTTTCAAGATTGCTAAAGAAAATTAAACTCCTGATTATTGATGAGGTGAGTGAGCATGGTCTCAAATGTAATGCTTGCCTTTGTGCATTTAAGAATGCAGCACATTTTGAAAACAGAATACGATATCTTATTTGGATGAAAACATGTGATAGTTTTTGGCAATCTACTGCAACTTACTTCTGTAAAAACACTTGTGCACGACGACACCAGGAAGTCTTTGGGAAGCATTAGAAACGTGAACATTTGGTCATATTTTGAATACAAAGAACTTATTAAAAATATGAGACAGGTAAGTGATGAAGACTATGGAAGGATTCTTCAAGATATAAGAATTAGTGTATTGACAGAACATCATAAAGAAGCTTTGCAACGTCGTCTACTGACAAAATTGTCTCCAGAAATGATATACAAAAAAATTAGAGAAAATAAATCTATAATCTGCCTTATGCTAACACTGTGAGAGTGTTCTACATTCACGGAAGAACGTTTAATGCTCTAAAAACAACAAATAATAAAAATAATAGCCATTGATAAAATAGAGCACAAAGATATTACTATTATTTTGACAGAACAATTAAAAACAAAATTAGATTCATTGGAAAAATCTATATCTAAAACTGCTGGTTTAAAAAATAATTTATATGTATGTGAAAACTGTTGGGTAATTTTATGGCGTAATTTGGATGTAGGAACAGGTTTAGTAAATGGAGCAAAGGGAAAAGTTATTGATTTCGTTAATTCTCAATTAATTACATTTGATCAGATTGAAGAAGTAAAAGAGATTCGACGTTTTTCTGTTCATTTTTTGCTTGTTAAAGATTCGTATGTTCATAGAAAACAGTTTCCTCTTTCTTTAGCATATTCAGTGACGATTCATAAATATCAAGGTTTAAGTGTAGACAGCGCTTTGGTGAACATTGGAAATACCATGTTTAAAGAGGAAATGGAGTATGTTGCAGTGTCCCAAGTCAGAACTTTATTTGGATTGTATTTGATTGATTTTGATGAGAGAAAGATTAGTGCAGATGCAAATTGTGTAAGAAAGTATAATCGGTTAAGAAGACTGCATGCTACCAATTTAGGTGAATATCCTATATATGAAAAGCGTGTAGTAGGTCAAAATGAAGATATGAGAATCTCTGTAGTGAAGTTGGAAATAAGAAACAGTCACGCATCCGTCTATCATTGTGCGACGGTGCGCCGCATTGTGATTGCAGCGCATCAATGGTGGGGCAAGGGATTTTTTGAGTCATGCAAAATAACTGGTGCATCCATGCTAATATGCAGGGATGTGCCAGTTATTGTAAATCTGCCCCAAAGTGTTTCTGGTATCGGAATCTTCTGGATATATGTTCTGGTTCTTCACAATTTACACAGAATGTGCAACAAGATGCTCAGGAATGTCTTATGTATATGCTTGCTGTATTGGAAGATGAAGGAATACAAATTGACAATCTGTTTGGACTTTGTTATACATGGAAACATGAATGTGAAAATTGCACATTTACTTCTACCACTAAGATAGATACTGAAAGATTCATATATTTGACAATACCAGATTGTAAAACAGTGACTTTCAACAAATTAGTTAAATCAGCTAATCAAAATATGGAGTGTAGCCACTGCAAATCAGAAATATTATCAACATTATTTATACAAAGATTTGGACAATATATCATTTTAATGATACAAAGTTGTAGAGCAGATGGAAAGAAATTGGAAACTTTCATAAAAAATGTTGAAGCAAGTCAACTATAAATATCAGGAAGAACTTTCCTAGCAGTAGCAATTATTTTCCACGGTGGACCTTCTACGACATCTGGACACTACCCTGTCTATTTAAAGTGCAATAAAGGATGGACATACTGTAATGATGCCTATTTGGTTTTCAAATAACATTTGCCTAACGAATTATCATATTCATACCTACAATGTTTAATGCCAAAGTACTCAGAACATAAATCGGCCTATTGGGAATATGTCAATATGAATTCATGAATTTATTTTGGATAATTTCAGGAATACCATTCGGCATATGGGAAGATATTGGTATGAATTAGGAAGTTTATTTTGGATATTATCACTGCAAATGTTTTAAAGAACATCATTTAAACTGTAGGGAAGTTTTGAAGAATTGCTGATACAGTTATTGTTTCTCTTCTTTGATATTGTATTTAGAAAATTCTCTAAGAAAGAAGCATTTTATATATTTGATATTTGTATTATATGCAATGTAATTGAGGATGTTTATTTTAGGAAATGTGAAGAGATAGTTGACTTTGTTGTAAATATTTTGGACACGGATTATGTTTTATTTAACAATCTTATGGATTGTATTTTTTTTGCCCGCTGTTATATGATGAGTAACATTGAAATCACTGTTCATGATGAAATTCAAGAGTTTCTGAGAACAACAAAAAAAGGCAAACTAAATATGTTATATAATGGTAAGATTATGTTGTGTTCTTAAAAGTATAATATTATATGTTATAACTGAATTTTTTCTTCTCTTTTACAGTCCCTAATTCTAAAGTATGAAACGTTTTAAAATTTTAATTATAAAAAATGAACTGCAAAAATTATTTCAAATACTTTGATATCTACTATTGTAAAGGTAAGATTAAGTAACCCAAACACTATCCATGCACTACTACATTCACCTCTGCACTATCCATATAGTCCTCTAACCACCTAGACACATCTCATTAACACCCAGGCAGTGTAGCAATAAGACTGTCACTCTCTATGCACTCCTCCAATGATGCAGCCAGTACGACGTCTTTATCTAATCACTGTGCCCAAACGCAAGCACTTATAAATTCACCATGCTGTCAACTTGCAGCACTCTAAGTATCCAGTCACTTTCCATGTACTTGTACAATGACTCAGGCATTAACACAAGCAGTGCTACAATCAAATGTAAACTATCCATGAAGTCCTCTAATTACCTCCCAAATACTGATTCACTCCTCCAATTACCCAGGTAGTAAATATGAAGTCCAGCAATCACACTGTCACTCTCCGTCCACTTCTCCAATCATCCAGCCAGTACCATGTCCTTATCTAATCAATGCGCAAAAACCCAAACAAATATTAACTCACCATGCTGTCAACTTGCAGCACTCTAAGTATCCAGTCACTATCCATGTACTTTTACAATGACTCAGGCATTAACACATGCAGTGCTATAATCACATGTGCACTATCCATGCAGTCCCCTAACCACCTACACATTACTGATTCACTCCTCCAATTACCAGGTAGTACCCATGCAGTCCAGTAATCAGACTGTCACTCTCCGTGCACTCCTCCAATCATCCAGCCAGCACCATGTCCTTAAATAATCACTGCGCCAAAACCCCAGCACTTATAAATTCATCTTCCTGTCAATTTGCAGCACTCTAAGTATCCAGTCATTATCCATGTACTTGTACATTGACTCAGGCATTAACACATGAAGTGCTACAATCAAATGTGAACTATCCCTGCAGTCATCTAACAACCTCCAAACTACTGATTTACTCCTCCAATTAACCTAGTAGTACCGATGCAGTCCAGCAATCACACTGTGACTCTCCTTGCACTTCTCCAATCATCCAGCCAGTACTATGTCCTTATCTCATCACTGCGGCAAAACCCAAGCACTTATAAATTCACCATGCCTTTAACTTGCAGCAAGTATCCAGTCACTATCCATGTACTTTAAAATGACTCAGGCATTAACACATGCAGTGCTACAATCAAATGTGAACTATCCCTGCAGTCCTCTAACCACCGCCAAACTTCTGATTCACTCCTCCAATTACCCAAGTAGTACCGATGCAGTCCAGCAATCACACTGTCACTCTTCGTGCACGCCTCCAATGATCCAGACAGTACTATGTCCTTATCTAATCACTGGACCAAAATCCAAGCACTTATAAATTCACTGTGATATCAACTTGCAGCACTCTAACTATCTAGTTAACATACCATGTACTTGTACAATGACTCAGCCATTGACACATGAAGTGCTACAATCAAATGTGAACTATCGATGAAGTCCTCTAACCACCTCGATGCTACTGATTCACTGCTCCAATTACCCAAGTAGTACCAATGCAGTCCAGTAATCACACTGTCACTCTCTGTGCACTCCTACAATGATCCAGCCAGTACCCTGTTCTTATCTAATCACTGCCCCAAAACCCCAGCACTTATAAATTCATCTTGCTGTCAACTTGCAGCACTCTAAGTATCCAGCCACTATGCATGTACTTGTACAATGACTCAGGAATTAACACATGAAGTGCTATAATTAAATGTGAGCTATCCATGCAGTAGTCTAACCACCTCCACACTACTGATTCACTCCTCCAATTACCCAAGTAGTAACCATGCAGTCCAGCAATTACATTGTGACTAACGGTGCACTCCTCCAATCATCCAGCCAATACTATGTCCTTATCTAATTACTGCACACAGAAAAAACGATTATAAACTCACCATGCTGTCAACTTGCAGCACTCTAAGTATCCAGTCACGATCCATGTACTTGTACAATGACTCTGATATTAACACATGCAGTGCTCAAATCAAATGTGAACTATCCATGCAGTGTTCTAACTACTTCCACACTATTGATTCACTCCTCCAATTACCCAAGTAGTATCCATGCAGTCCAGCATTCACACTGTCACTCTCCGTGCAGTCCAGCAATCATGCAGCCAGTACCATGTCCTTATCTTATCACTGCACCAAAACTCAAGCACTTATAAATTCACTATGCTGTCAACTTGCACTACTCTAGGTATCCAATCACTATCCATCTACTCATACAATGACTCAGGTATTAACATATGCAGTGCTACAATCAAATCTGCACTATCCATGCAGTACTCTATCCACCTCTACACTACAGATTCACTCCTCCAATTACACAGGTAGTACTCATGCAGTCCAGGAATCATACTGTCACTCTCCGTCCACTCCTCCAATCATCCAGCCAGTACCATGTCCTTATCTAATCACTGCACCATAACCCAAGCACTTATAAATTCACATTGCTGTCAACTTGCACCACTCTAAGTATCCAGTCACTATCCATCTACATGTACAATGACTCAGGTATTAACACATGCAGTGCTACAATCAAATGCGCTTTATCAATGCAGTACTCATAACATAACATAACATAACATAACATACTCAAACCACTTCCACACTACTGATTAACTTCTCCAATAACCAGATAATTGCCGTGCAGTCCAGCAATCACACTGTCACTCTATGTGCACTCCTCCAATCATCCAGCCAGTACCATGTCCTTATCTTATGACTGTGCCAAAACCCAAGCACTTTTAAATTCACCATGTTGTCAATTTGCGGCACTCTAATTATCCACTTACTCTCCATGTACTTGTGCAATGACTCAGACGTTAACACATGCAGTGCTACAGTCAAATGTGAACTATCTATGTAGTCCTCTAACTACCTACACTCTACTGATTCACTCCTCAAATTACCCAGGTAGTACTCATGAAGTCCAGCAATCACAATGTCACTCCCCGTGCACTCCTCCAATCATCCAGCCAGTACCATGTCCTTATCTAATCACTGCGCAAAAACACAAACAATTATAAACTCACCATGCTGTCAACTTGTAGCACTCTAAGTATCCAGTCACTATCCATGTACTTGTACAATGACTTTGGCATTAACACATGCAGTGCTACAATCAAATGTGAACTATCCATGCAGTGTTCTAACTACTTTCACACTATTGATTCACTCCTCCAATTACCCAAGTAGTTCCCATGCAGTCCAGCAATCACACTGTCACTCTCCGAGAAGTCCTGCAATCATCCATCCAGTACCATGTCCTTATCTAATCACTGCACTAAAACCTAAGCACTTATAAGTTCACCTTGCTGTCAACTCTAAGCACTCTGAGTATCCAGTCACTGTCCATAAACTTGTACAATGACTCAGGCATTAACACATGCAGTGCTACAATTATATGTGAACTATCCATGCAGTCCTCTAACCACCTCTACACAACTGATTCACTCTTCTAATTACATAGGTAGTACCCAAGCAGTTTAGAAATCACAGTCACTCTCCGTGCACTCCTTCAATCATCCAGCCAGTACCATGTGCTCATCTAATCATTTCGCCAAAACCCAAGCACGGATCAATTCATCTTGCTGTGAACTTGCAGCACTCAAAGTATCCAGTCACTATCCATGTACTTGTTCAATGACATAGACAATAATATATGGAGTGCTACAATCACATATGCACTACCCATGCAGTCATCTAACAACTTACAAACTACTCATTCACACCTTAATTTTCCCAGGTAGTACCCATGCAGTCCAGCAAATACACTCTCACTTCCGTGTAGTCCCGCAATCATCCAGCCAGTACTATGTCCTTATCTAATCACTGCACCAAAACCTAAGCACTCATAAATTCACCATACTGCCAACTTGCGGGACTCTAAGTCTCCAGTCGCTATCCATGTACTTGTACAATGACTCCGGCATTAACACATGCAGTGCTTCAATCAAATGTGAACTTTCCATGCATTACTCTAACTACTTCCACACTAATGATTTACTTATCCAATTGCCCAGGTAGTACCAATGCAGTTCATCAATCACACTGTCACTCTCTGTGCACTCCTCCAATGATCCAGCGAGTATCATGTCCTTATCTAATCACTAGGCCAAAACCCAAGCACTTATACATTAACTATGCTGTCAACTTGCAGAGCTCTAAGTATCCACTCACTATCCATCTAATTGTATAATGACTCAGGTATTAACACATGCAGTGCTACAATCAAATTTGCACTATCAGTGCAGTACTCTAACCACCTCCACACTACTGATTCACTCCTCCAATTACCCAGGTAGTACTCATGCAGTCAAGCAATCACATTATCACTCTCCGTCCACTCCTCCAATCATCCAGGCAGTACCATGTCCTTATCAAATCACTGCACCAAAACCCAAGCATGTATACATACACCATGCTGTCAACTTGCACCACTCTAAGTATCCATTCACTATCGATCTACTTATACAATGACTCAGGAATTAACACATGCAGTGCTACAATCAAATGTGCACTATCCATGCAGTCCTCTAACCACCTCCACACTACTGATTCACTCCGCCAATTACCTAGGTAGTCGCTATGCAGTCCAACAATCACACTGTCACTCTCTGTGCACTCCTTCAATCATCCAGCCAGTACCATGTCTTTATCAAATTACTGCGTCAAAACCCAAGCACTTATAAGTTCACCTTGCTGTCAGCTCTCAGCACTCGAAGTATCCAGTCTCTATCCATAAACTTCTACAATGACTCAGGCATTAACACATGCAGTGCTACAATTAAATGTGAACTATCCATGCAGTCCTCTAACCACCTCTACACAACTGTTTCACTCTTCTAATTACGCAGGTAGTACCCAAGCGGTTTAGGAATCACAGTCACTCTGCGTGCACTCCTTCAATCATCCAGCCAGTACCATGTCCTCATCTAATCATTTCACCAAAACCCAAGCACTTATCAATTCACCTTGCTGTAAACTTGCAGCACTCAAAGTATCCAATCACTATCCATGTACTTGTACAATGACATAGACAATGTCATGGAGTGCTACAATCACATGTGCACTACCCATGCAGTCATCTAACAACTTACAAACTACTCATTCACACCTTCATTTTCCCAGGTAATACCCATGCAGTCCAGCAATCACACTGTCACTCCGGTGTAGTCCTGAAATCACCCAGCCAGTACCATGTACTTATCCAAGCACTCCGTCAATACACAAGCACTTGTAAATTCATCACGCACTCTCTTTGCAGTACTCTATTAATCAAGTTAAATATGCACTACTCTTGCAGTCATACAAGCACCCATGCACTACCCATGGACTGTTTGAATCAATCAACATCTACAGATATACTCATGCAATCACCCATGCATTAGCATGCAGTTATTTGTCTTTTTTTTAACGAGATAAGGTAGTTCTGAAAAGAACTCTTTTTTTTTTTGGTCTTATAATCTTTTTGTATTTTTTAAACTATTTTGTATAATATTTTTTGGTGTGTTTTTTTAAAACCGGAAAAACAAAAGAACTAGGTTTGAACTTTGGCAATTAAAGTCATTGCAACAATTTTTTTTTAACTGTGGTGATTTCTTTCAGCAGAAACCACAGCATCTACGGATTGCTCCCCAATGCAAACCACAGTGTTGTACTGTACATAAAGTTGTTTAACATTTGCAAATTCTGGACAAATGACTGGGCCTCGGGATGAGGAGCTTGAGGCTCCTGAAGTACTAGGACCTGCTCTCTGGTCATGCTGCTGAATTTGTTCTTGCGCGTGTCACAGTTGTTCCCATGCCAATGATCGAGGATGAATTGTCTGCAGATGTTTGAACATGCTAGATGTTCCGCAGGAATATTTTTTTATCACTCCCCCTCGAGAGTAATCTTGGACTAATTGCACAGCTGACCATTCACGCTTTCACTTTTTTTTCACCACGTGGTATAGTGAAAATTTTCCACACAATGCTTTCCTTTGTCTTCTTCAATGGAATGTCGGATTCTTCTTCTTCCGAAGGAATATCCAGCACAGGAGCAGAAGAAGCCATTTCAATGTGAAAATGAAAACACCAAAGAAATATACAAGAAAGCTAAAAAAACAGAGCAGGTGTGTCAACTGGGAAGATGTATGAAGAATGAGAAAAATGGTTTTGGTCCTCCAACTTCTAGAATGGAAAACCGTATGAACCAATTAAATGCTTTCTTTTAAAGTCACATGGGAGTCGTGCACCCAGCACGCACACAGCACGCATCCGACGTAACTACGCAAAAGTATGTTTAACAGTAATATAACTTTATTGCAATTAGAAATATATCATAATTAGTTTACACAATCTATTGGTGTAATATACATATTTAACTAGTATACATATAGTTTTCAACATAACTTTTTTTTCGCTGGAGTCGCACGCCCAGAGTAACCGCACACGTTCATTATGTTACTCAGGGCAGGGAACCACGCTTCCGTCGCATACCAAGCATGCCCGTGATGCAATCCCACACATGAATGAAGTTACGCAGGGGCCAGGCACCCATCACTAACCAAACATGCATCCTTCACGACTTTGCCAATACGGTGGCTTGAATCTACACACCCACCGAGATAGGTACACGATGGGTGCAGGCCGCAACTTTAAAAAAAATATATATATTAATATGTAAGAATAGAGAAGAAATTATATAATTTTAATAACAGAAAAAAATAAATTACAAAAACAATTTTTAGGATCTTAAACTTACAAAATTTAACAACAAAAATAAAAATTACTGAACAAACTATAGGTTTAATGAACATTATACTTAGAAATTAGCAATCAGCACTTAAACAACCTTAGAAATTCACTATAAAAAACACAGGTTTCAGAGACGTTATAGTTAGTCGGATATTTCACTCGAACAAAACTAGAGAAATTCCACCTTTATAGTTAGTTCAGCTAACTATAACTCGCCCCCCCCCGCAATGCACTGCTGATGATGTCACATATTACATCATTCATGACATGGTCGGTGACATCACTGATGAAATCACTGATGACATATCAAATGACATCACTGATGACATCATCCACATGAAAATCTGATGCACCTCATCACACTCTAATTTACCCTTTGATACAACCACAGTTTAATACAGACTACCATTTTTGAAACCATCAACACACCAATACCAATTACTACGTACACACTCATTGATTCCTAGATCTACACACAAATCCACTCATTCACTGATCACTCATACATGCAGTCACTCATCAATACAACACTATCATATGCACTGATACACCTATATAGACATCACACACCACTACTCATCCATGGAGTTACTCACACACCTAGTCAGTCATGCAAAGAATTATTCACACTCCCATTTACTCACCTATACAGATATACACACAGCACCTCACTTATTCATACAGATGCAATAGCGGTAGGTCTTGCCGCAAGTTACGCTAACTGCATGTAAATGTAAATGTAAATGTGGGATTCTTGTAAAGCTCACTGGTACTCCACCCGAGTGTCCTGGAGCTGTAGACCGCTGGGGAACCCGTCCTGGTTTTCCCTGTGAGATGATCCCTTTTCTGTGTATCTCCAGGGTGAAACCAGGCATCCCCGGCGTCTGTGGGGGGCCGTTGTAGAGATGAGGCAAGCTTAATGCCCAGAGTTGCCGAGTGTGTAGGCACTGAGGCGAGAATTATAGAGTCCGTTGACCCTGGTCCAAGACCCTGCCGCGTCGGGAATTGAACCCTGGTCCCAGGCCGTTCTCTGCTTACAGGTCTGCCGCCTCTAACCATTGAGCCACACCACTCCACCTTAACTTGACTGTTTAATACTGCACACACATTTTAGCAACATATAGGCTTCACTAATTACTTGCAGGGACTTTTTAGCATTTTTAAAGAAATTGTACATTTTATCGTTTTAAATCGTTTTAAATTTAAATATCATGGAAACCTGATGTAAGTGTGTATTCCCCTTACCAACCTCGTCTTCAATTCAGTTCTACGCCCTGTTCCACTGCGCTGGTGCCGTTTGTTGGGGAAAGCAGGCTGAACCAGAAGCAATTAGGCTGACTTCCGGGGCAAAGGGCAGTCATTTGCTTTCTTGGGCGCCAATTCCCTGCTGCATTTTGAGTAACCTGACCAAGGGTCTGTGACCCGGAATGCTTTGGGCGAGATACTTATTGCGCTATGAAGTTAAAACCATTAATCAATGAATGAATTTTATGATTTGAACCTCATTGAATGAATACATTCATTTATTAACAAATTAAAGAACTGATAAAAATGTTGTTGAAAAAACACATACATTTGGAAAAGGAATGGAGTAGTTTCATGAAAAGTGCACACATCCAAGGGATTGATGTGTCCATCCCATTTAGCTCATAGTATTCTGGAGCACTGCAAGACACAGTGCTGGATGGAGTAGCAGACAAAGCACCTGGAAATACCTACTTGGAATATCAGGATTACTAGATTACTAGATTGCACAGAAAAATTGAACTGAGCATTTGCAATTTTTGTCTAACCATCTTTTCAGTGCACCAAATAAAATAATATTTTTAGAAGAAATTGCAAAAATTACTACAAACAAGGCTGAAACATTAGCCTATTCAACAGAGGAAGCTGAAGAGATTTATGGATTGATACAGGAAATCAGAGCAGTTAGTCCACAGTTAAGCAGAGTTACTCAATTACTTAAACAATTGGAGTATGTGAGTAAGTGAGAAATCAGTAAACAGCTACACGCCACAACCCTTATTCACTATCATAAAAATAAACAGATCGCAAGTGGTTTAAGAATTGCAATAAAACCTATGCTGTGCAGAAGCAATAAAGCATTTTTAAAGAAATGGTATCAAATCCTAAACAAATGTTCACTGGATCTGATCTTATTGATACACAAGCTAAATCCACTTCAACTGACAAAATAAAAAAGGCGTCTTTTTTGTCAACAAGCCCAGCAGCAAACAATGGTCCCCAAAATGAAAAACAAGGAGGGGACAAAGAAACAGAAGAAGAAAGAGCAACACACGTCACGAGGAGCATGACCAAGATAACCTAGTTATGAATATCTCAAGTTACCAATTAACACAAGCTCAAGAAAAATTGTTAAACAAAGGTACCTCATTTGTGCCAGTGTACCGATCAAATCTTCAAGAAACAGAAATAGATATCTTTAAATTCTAATGCACTTTGAGATTAAAAGACTTCTTTAATGTTATCCAACCAAATGTAACCTTTGATGAAAGTTCCGACCCTAAAGAATTCAGAGCCAAGAGCACCTTTTGTGCTCCAACATCACACAAAACTATTGATGCATTTGAGAGAGTGATACAAACAGAGATCAATATAATTAATTTCCAAAGTGGTTCGCACAACAACTTTTTAAGAATGAATGGAGCACTCTGAAAGGTTTGGTAGACAACCCGGATCTTACTTTTCAAAAGGCCGATAAATGAGGGGCCCTAATTGTGATTAACACTAAGTTTTATGAGACTAGTGTTTTAAGTCCCCTATAGGATGAAGTAACCTACATGAGATTAGAACAAGATCCCACTAATGTGTTCTCTTGTTCTAATGTGTTGGGGAAACATGGCGGCGGCCGGCTGAGCTGCGGCAGCACTCCGCCCTCGGGCTCCTGCAGTTCTCTAAACCGGAGGATAGAATCCTTTTCCAAAACTCGAGCGCATATGCTTTCCCTGTCAAGCCGAGTACTGTAACTCTCTGTAACTTTCCATCTTTTGAGAGAGTTTCCTAATGGTATTTCCCTCGGTCTCGGAATCTCAGCGCTATGCCGCCATACCTTCGCCTCCCGTGTGTTTAAGGGAGGAGACAAAAGCGGAGCCTGCAGCAGCAGAGTGCACGGCGGCGGCGGTATTCACAGCTGCGTTCTCATCCGACAGGCAAGAGGAGGAATCACAGTGTTTCGCGGCAGGGAATCAGCCGGCAGTAAAGAACACGTACCCCTCAGCGTGTGTGTGGATCTGGTCGTTGGCCACCCTGGAGCTCAGGAGGGGCCGCTGCGCACGTGGTATAATACTGGGGCAGTTTGGGGTGGCTGCAGTAATAGCTGCTAAGGCTAAAGCACAGGCACCGGTACAGGTGCAGTCAGATCAGTGCGAGGAGGGAGAGATTCTGGAGAAGCGGCCCCTAGCTCAGCAGCGATGTCAGCAAAGGCATCGCAGACATCGGAGCAAGAAGCAAGTTGGCGGTAACAGTAGTGATAGCGCTGAAGGGAGTAGAGGGGAAGAATCTGTCGCTTTCAATCCTGTGGGCATATCAGTGGGCACTGAGGAGACTTACCAGAAAGGCAGAGAAAGGGGGAAAGTGAGAAGGCGCATGAGAGGGAAACACACAGGTGATGGTGGAAAAGATACTAAGAAGGTGCTTTCTCATAAAACAGCTACTAAAAATAAAAACAAAAATAAGCTTCCCTCCCTTACAGATCTAAGTGATTTGAGTGCAGCTGCAGCTTCCGTCAGTGTCGGAAAGGAGGCGTTGAGCACAGAAGGTACATTTTCTCACTCCACGCTCAAAATTCATTCTGCTACCGCTGATATTGCTGATGATATTGTTGATGACACGGTTGATATCGCTGAGAGTACAGACAAAATAAAGTTGTCAACATATCTCACCGGTCAGGTAAAGGCAAAGCGCTCCTATACCCCTAAGACTACAAAAAATAAAACAAAGAGCTGTGTAACTACCTCAAAAATAACCCCCTCATTGCGCTCCTATTTTAAAGTGATTCCCCAAGTGGTGCTTTTGGCAAATAATTCCTGCTCCCCTTTATTAAATCAGGAAGAAGGGGATACTATATCAGAACTGCAGATGGCCACTAATCAAGTGGAAGGGCTTCCTATAGAGGAAACAGCAGGAATGAATGTCCGCGCTCCTGACCCCTTTTTGGAAGTTATTGAGGGTTTAAATGAAGTCAGCACTTCTCTCACCGCGGAATCCACTGCAGACAGCACTATTGTGAATAATAACCTCAATAATAGTGACAACTGTAAGAAAGATAAGGTCCTCCTGTTGGACCACCCGCTCTCCCCTATGAGGGGAGGAGCAGGTCAATTGAATCCACCAGATCACCAAACAGATCACCAAATAGTAATCAATTCGGAGCAATCTGCGCCCTCTCTGGAAATGCACGCACCACTGCACGCACCACTAGTACCCCTATCTTCTCCAGCACTACCGAGTGTTCTATCTAGCCTCAGCCTACAGACTGCCCTTCAAGAAACAGGTTCAACTCCCTCTGCAAGTGGCATAGATTCTAGTCTACCTGATGACACTGTTCAGGCTCTGAACCCGGATTTGGTTTCCACGCTGCAGGCCTCTTTCCAGGCAATGTTCTCAACCCTGGCAACAGATATTAAAAAGGGGTTTGAGACCTCCGCATCAAATCAAGCCGATATTCGATGTTATTGTCAGGCATTGGACAGCAAACTAGGTGCTCTCACCACCAGGACAGAAACTCTTGAAGACTCTGTCACAGAGGTTAATATTAACTTAAGCGCCACAAATGCAGAGCTTAGGAACCTCAGACAAGAGAACCAGAGTTTGTCCGAAAGGCTGGAGACTTTAGAAAATCATGCTCGCAGAAATAATCTCCGAATTTTGAATATACCGGAAGAGAAAGAGGGTTCGGACATTAAGCAATTTATTGTTTCTCTCTTGAAAGAGGCCCTTCGGCTCGATATGTCAGAGCTAGAAATAGCCACGGACATCCAGCGCATCCACAGAGAGCCATTTAGGAGAAACTTGCAGAGAACAAAACCTAGGAAGATTTTGGGTAATTTTCTCACATACTCCATCAAAGAATCTATTCTAAACTTGGCATTGAAACAGAAAGTGGTAAACGCCAAGGGGTTTAATTTCCAGATCAGATCAGACCTCTCGAGAGTCACGCTCGACAGACAGTGGGAGCTTGGCATAAGGATGGAAGCTTTTAGGAGTCAAGGGGCAGTCGCTCAGTTAGTCTTTCCTGCGGCATTAAGAGTTATGTATAAGAACACCATGCATAACATAAGATCAGTACAGGCTGCTGATGACTTTTTGCTGAGTATGGGCAGTGGGTCAGAGTCAGCCAAGTAGGACTGTCCCTTTCCTCTATATGTTTTTCCCTTAGGTTGTCTTATTTTATTTTAGTTTCCCACAAATTCTCAACTAGCTCTAATAAGTTTTTTTTTAGGCCTGGGTTCTATAGCCTAGGTTAATAATCTCCTACAAATCTGTAAGAACGATGGAATCCTGCAGCTAGGCATATAACAGTATTGAATATTAGGTGACGGGTAGAGGGTTTAATAGTCAATATAAAGGGAGAAAAGGAAGGGAAAAGAAGGAAAAAAAAAATGGAAGAAGGGGGAGAGGAAAGGGAAGGGAAAAGAAAAAAAAAAAAGGGGGAAGAAAAGAGAAAAAAAAAAAAAAAGAGGGAACATTTTCTTTTTTTTTCTCTCACGGGTGGGCTTTAGTTCAGGAAATCATAGTACCTTTGTAATTTTTATTTAGGTTTTTTTTTCTCTTCCATGCCCCTGTGTTTTTGTTTTCCTCTTTTCTATTTCCTCCGATAACCTGCAGAGGGTTGATATGTGCAGGGGTCCACAGCGGAGTGCTATCTCTCTGGGTTGCCAGATAGATTGTGTGGGGGTTTCCCGTGGGTTGGGGGTATGGGGTGGTTGGGGGGGTAGGGGGGAGGGGAAAAGCAAAAAAAGTCCTCTTAAACGTCCTTTACAGCATACTCAAAAAAAAAATGAAAGGAGTCGATCAATGCTTAGTTGTCTCTTTGGAGTTTGGCAGTATTGCTTTTCGAGCTATCTGATATTTGTTTCCTCTTGCTGTAATGCATAATGTACGTATTTTGTCCTGGAACACTAACGGTCTTCGCACTCTACTGAGAAGAAATAACATCATGCAATATTTACGTGACTCGGTTGCACAGGTATTAGTGCTGCAGGAGACACATCTTGCAGAAACAGAAATGCAAAGCCTCTTGAGCAAGAATAGATGGATAGATTTTGGAGTTATAACATCTCAAACCTCACATATTAGGGGGGTGGCCATTCTTTTTAAAAAATCTATCAAGGCTAGGCTAGTCGCTAAACAGGTAGACCCATATGGTCGATGGGCAATTGCTTCTGTTATTATTTCGGGTTCACCATTCACCATAGTAGGTTACTATGGCCCAAACCAAGACGATCCATCTGTATTGACATCTCTTTTTACAGAACTATATGCATTTGCAGAGCCGGTCATCCTAGCAGGGGACTTTAATATAGTTCTAGATCCACTATTAGATAAGTCTTTCACCAACAGGGCTATTATTTTATCCAAGACAAGGACGTTTCTATTAAATAATATGAAAATATTAAACTATATTGATATATGGAGAACTCTACACGGGTCCCAAAAGGGGGTCACTTTTAAAAATTATAAATTTCATCACCAGTCTCGGATAGACTTCATTTTGATTAATCAATCTTTAGTTAAATACGTAAAATCAATTGCTCATCTTCCTTTCCATCTCTCAGACCATACTGCTATTTTGCTTGAGCTTGAGGTTCCATCTAGGCCCGCGTTAAAATTTTGGTCGTTTGACAGATCAATACTTTCTTCTTTGGACATCTCTGAGGCATTAAACCAGGAAGTTAAATTATTTTGGGAGTTTAACCAGGGGTCTGCGCCACCTGGAATAACATGGGACGCATTTAAAGCAACTCTAAGGGGCTATCTATCAAATATTTCAGCACATAAAAATAAGACCTACAGGGAAGAAGTTGCCTCTCTTGAATTTGAGATAGCAAGACTTCAAGAAGAGATCCTCACGAATCCAGCTTCAATAGGGTCCACACCTGATGGGATGCAAGAGAGACTAACAGTTCTAAAGGGAGACCTTTCCTCAGTTTTGAGCGCACGGGTCTTAGAAAGATGGGAGGCGAGTAGACTGGCCCACTTCGAATATGGGGAAGGTGCCGGTAAGCTTCTTGCCTGGAAGTCAAAGTCGGATAGGGCCCGAAATAATATTAGCTCCATCAGTAAAGATGGTATACTATATTCCACAGATGAAGGAATTAGTGGTGCTTTTAGAAGTTTCTTTAGTGAGATTTATCAAGAAGACATTGACGTACAACCCACTCAAGCAAGGGACTGGTTATCCAGGATAGTTTTACCGGCTCTGGACCTTGAACAAATGGGAATTCTAGATGGCCCTATTACATCGGAGGAATTGAGTTTAGCCATCTCGAAAAGTAAGAAAGGCAAAGCAGCAGGACCAGATGGGTTACCATCGGAAATATACAAAGTAATATGTGCAACTATTCTCCCCTACTTAACACATTTGTTTAATAACATCTTATTAGAAGGTGCCCCACCTCCTGTATCTTGGGATAGGGCCTCTATAACCCTGATCTTAAAGCCTGGTAAGCCCGAATCTAACTGTGGGTCATATAGACCAATTTCAATTCTTAGTACAGACTACAAGATCTTTGCAGCCGTACTTGCGAATAGATTGAGTGGTCTAGCAAATAACATCTTGCATATGGATCAGAAAGGCTTTGTGAAGGAGAGGCAATTGTATCAACTGACGTATGATCTCATCGGTGCAATAGATATGGCTACTTCAGCATCACTTCCTTTAGCAGTTTTTACTCTTGATGCCACCAAAGCCTTTGACAGGGTAAGCTGGGTGTATTTAGAAGAAGTGTTAAAAAAATTCAATCTGGGAGACAATTTTAGACGAGCAGTAAAACTACTATATAAAAATCCTTCTGCTTCATTACTGGTTAACGGAGAACTTACGGAGCCATTTGATATTACACGAGGAACCCGTCAAGGGTGTCCCCTCTCACCACTTTTATTTGATTTATATATCGAACCTTTCGCTCAACTAATTTGGGACAATATTAATATAAAACCTTTTATTTTTGAAGGTTGGGAGCGGAAAGTCGCACTATATGCGGACGACGTTCTTATTTTTTCATCAGAGTTAAGCTCAGCCTTCCCTACGGTTATATCTATTGCACAAGAGTTTGGGGCAATATCCGGTTACGAAGTAAATGCATCAAAAACCGACATCATGGTTTGGAATCAATCTGCTCCGGTTATAGGAGTACAGCCGAGTGCCACCCTTAGATATCTCGGGTTAAATATCTATACGGATATTAATAAGATCGCTCCGTTAAATTTTGCCCGTGTGGCTAAGGAAGCCCGAAGGTTGTTGAGATCATGGTCAGCTCTTCCTATTTCCCTGATTGGTAGATCTAATTTGGTCAAAATGACCATCTTACCCAAGATTATGTTTTTGTTTAACACTATTCCTCTTTTTTTTGATCCATCCTCGACTGCCAAACTTCAAACGGAATTAAATAGATTTATTTGGAATAGCCGTACGCCCAGGTTATCTTGGAAGAAGATCAGACGGCGCCGAGAAAAAGGAGGCCTCGCAGCACCAGACCTCCAGATATATGGGTGGGCGTTTCAATTTTCTCACATTAGGATGCTTTTAAAGACCCCTAATAACGTAGGGAGCGGAAAACTATTTGTAGCACTTCTCAAAGGGGAAAGAATTGGGCCAACAAACTTTTTGCTAAAATTTGGGGACCCAAAATACTTTAAGAAGGTCAAGCTAAGGGTGCTAAGGGATTTAGCTAGAACATGGACAAACTTAAGACGCACTCTTAATTTGGATTATTATCAGAGTCGGGCCCCGTTATGGGACTCGCCAGGTGCCCCATCTTGGCTTTTGGACAGTTTAGCCCTCCCAGTAAGAGAGACCGGGATCTCAGCATGGGGGGACTTGTTCGTTGATGGAGTAATACTTCCATGGGAGACCTTAAGCTCAATAATAGGAACTCGCTTTTCACGCTTCAAATATCTTCAAATCCAGAGTTGGTCCCAAGCTTACAGCCTTGGAAGGGGTAGGCATAAATTAGGAGCTGATCACAACCTAGTATCCTATATGATGGACAGACCCCCATTTAAAAAAGAGATAACATTTTGGTATAACCTTATAACCTTATACTAGATGAGATTGATGGCGAATTCCTGCTACCCCAATCCCTTTGGGAACCATATATACCAAATACTGATCTAAAGGGCCTATGGCTTAAATCGTTCAAGACTCTAGGCGAAACTGTAAAGCCTTCCTGGCTTCGTCGGAACCATCTGTTGACACTGCATAGAGCGTATTACTCACCACTACGTCTATCAAAATTCTCCAATAATGCTCAGGTCGTATGCCCCAGATGCGGTTTAGTAGCAGCATCAGATACACACAGTGTCCCTATATAACATCTTTTTGGAATGAAATGTGTGCCTCCCTTTCACTAGCAATTGATCTACAAGTAAGTCTCTGCCCCACGTTAGTTTTCTTTGGTATTATACCCGGGATCGAAGGTATAAGTAAAAAGCTGGTCTTCTATAGTTGTCTATTAGCTAGAAGAGAAATTTGTAAACGCTGGAAAGACAAGATCCCTCCTCTTTATACAGATTGGCGAGCAGCGATGTTACAGATGTCTAAACTAGATCTGGCTAGAGGAGGCAACCAACATAAAAGGAGATTTTGGCTACTTTTGAACTGGTAACAGGCCAGAACATTGAGGGTTTTTTTTTTTTTCCTCAAGTCCTATGATTATGCTGCTTGGATGGATCATCTGTTTTCTTGATCCCTTTTTCGTCTTTTTGCTTTACATACCCTATATATGCGACTCCAGCTATAAAGTGGGTTGTACATAGCAGTTTACTAACCCTGTCGGTACCATTGGATGAGGATAAAGTTGGAGGCGTGGCATTGTGGGATACGCTCCTTGGTACCATCTTAATCCCCCCCAGTTTATCTGGGCCAGTGCCTCAGTCATCTTCAACACTCCTTCGTCATTACATGGTTACCAAGGGCGAATATGAGGACAAAAAAAATAAAAAAGATCCTACTAATGTGTTTCCAATTACTCTCAGAAATTGTCTAGATCATGCGCTACAAATATATTGGATAACTGTAAAAACATACAAATATTTAGACATCAAGTATCCCCGTAGACCACATTTCTACATGCTCCCAAAAATGCATAAAAACGCGATGTTACCACCATTCAGACCCATTTTGTCAGCTTGTGGGTCTATATCTGAACCGATAGGGAAATATTTGAATTGGTTCTTATAACCTATGATGCAAAAATAGGACACATATATTAAGGACACAACAACTTTTCCGAACATGTTGAAAGAAGTGAATGTAGAAAATAGCGATGATCTATAGCTATGCACAGTGGATGTCACATTGTTGTACACTTCGATTCCCCACAATAAAGGTTGAGAAGCATTAGAATGGAGTCCCCTGAGGAATGATATAAAGGACATCAACAAAATCTTTTTAACCACTTGCACGCTAGCGGTTTTCCCACTGTGCGCTGGAATTTCAAAATCACCATGTTGAGTGACGAGTTCACCTTGTCATCCGCACAGGGTAGGTAATGCTGATGACGAGCTGAGCTCGTCATCGGCATGGAAGGGGTTAATAGAACTTCTACACTTCGCACTATATCATAGTTATTTTCACTGGAAAGACATGTTCCTCGAACAATGTAATGGTACATCAATGGGATTTGCAAGGGCGCCGACTTACGTGAATATAATCATGGCAAAATTTGAATTTGCTCACATCCTAAAGAACTCAAGCTTAATGAAGGTATTGATTCTTTTCAAACGTTATATTGATGATATATTCATCATTTGGAGAGGCAAACAGCAAGCTCTACAAGATACCAACCCTTGTTTAAAATTGTGCCATGAACGGATCAAATTCACCCACCAAATTGAAAAACACCAATTAGCGTTTCTAGATGTTCTGATAACTTTGGAGAACAATTGTATCAAAATAAATGTACACACCAAGGAGACTCATCTTAACAGCTGTTTACACTTTATTAGTTTCCATCAAGCATCTCTCAGAAGACATTTACCCTTATCACAATTTATCCATTTGAAACGCATCACTTCGGAACCAGAAGAAGTTGACAATGCGATCAATAACCAGATCATGAAATATCAGAAGAGAGGATATCCCATGAACATCTTAGATGAATCCAGAATGAAAGTAACTAAGATGGATAGAGAAACTATACTTGGTAGTAAACTTAATATAAAGAAAAACTTGACTGTGTGTGTGCTGAAATATTCTACACATACGACTAAAATCATGAACATCATGAAGAAGCATTGGTCATTAATTCAGCAAAAGCCAGAACTTAAACCATTGTTTGCTGAAAAAATCACTTTTGCTTTTAAAAGAACTAAAAATCTCAAAGAACATTTTTCCAGTCAAAGACTCAAGACAACTAATCAAAATCACAGACGGATGCAAAGATGTGAAAACTGTATTCATTGTAATAATGTTATATAGGGTAATGAGTTTACACATCCCACTAAGGGTACGAGAATACCTTTGCTACACTCGAGCACGCGCGACACTAAAAATGTCATATATGTGATCAAATGCCCCTGTGGTATCATTTATGTGAGACAAACAGAAAGAAAAGTGAGAATGACCGAACACAAGAGCAACATACGGTTAAAACATTTAAAATCCACAGTGGCCATGCACTGGCATGAAGCAAGACACTCTAGATCACAGATCTGATTTACCATGCTGGAAACCATGGAGCCACGTTGTGACATAGATACTCATAAACAACGATTGAGATGACAGGATTGAACTTTCTTGTTTTCTTTGATTACTGTTTTGAATGTGCTTTATTCATTCAGCACAACATCGTTTGATCATTTGCATTGATAATAGTATAGGGAGCTTTGTGTGTTCACTGGTAACAGCAATGCTTTTTATCATCATTATTATGAGACTGAATGTTGTTACATCTACCAATGAGACCCATTTTATCTAAAATTCTGCATATGAAATGTAGTGATTTCTGATAGGCTGTTTTGAATCACGTGCTATGCTTGACTTATTGTTTGCCTACACATGTTTCTTTTAGGTGGCCTTTAATTGTGCGTAACAGTGTAAATGCTTATATTCCTCATATGCATAGAATTTTACATGATTCAATGTTTAGCCTTCCAAGCTGTAGAAAAAGTGTCAGCGCATTTTGTGCACGTATCACATGGCGAGTGAGGGATAGTTGATTGGTCGATGCGCTTCACATGCCGGGTTTTTGTTGAACTTTGCTGATCGGGCATTTCCCTTACAACATCTGCCTAAGGAAGTTGCTTTATACGCATTAGCGTTCTACACGCCAAAAAATAAGCCAGTATATTTGTGTGCTTCTTGAGCATCATATTTTTTTCCCTTTAGAACATGTTAATCTTCGCCATCTTTAGTCGTGTTCTGTGAAAGCTTTGCACACTACCTTTTACTAGGTTCCGGGGTTTCGCCAAATGTTTGTTGAACTAGTGAAAACTGTAGATAGCATTTGCTTGTCTTAATAATTTGGGACTTATATGTTCAATATACAAGATTTAAACAGGATTGCGTGTCTATGTGAGTACGCTGTAGCGGTTTATATGACATATGTGATGATTCACAGCTCCAATATTATTATGCACTTATATTTTTGCTATGCTTTATGGTATGTTTTTGTTTGAGACTTGCTCATTTGGTTTTCTCTGTATTTATCTTACAGACCCCTGATGAAGGGTCTGTGTTTATCTTACAGACCCCTGATGAAGGGTCTGTGAAAGACCCGAAATGCATTGGCCATGTTAATTATAGCACTCTGAAGTTAAAGCTATGAATCAATGAATGATTTTTATGATTTGAACCTCATTGAAAGAATAAATTCATGGATTAACAAATTAATGAACCGATAAAAATGTTGTTGAAAAAATGCATACATTTGGAAAAGAAACACAGTAGCTTCATGAAAAAGTGCGCACATCCTAGGGATTGACGTGTCAATCTCATTTAGCTCATAGATTACATTGTTTGCCTATAGAAGATTAACATTTCATCAGTTGTTGGCTTTGATGAAATCCATTGTGGATTCCCAAACTCCTCACCTCAGGATTGTGACTGTGGTGGCAATGACCTAGGCACATTGACTGGGGTTGGGCTGGAAATCCTAATGTAATACTAATGTCTCCTAATGTGGAGAAGTGTGGCTCACTGGTTAGAGGCGGCAGACCCGTGAGCAGAGAACGGCCCGGGACCAGGGTTCGATTCCCGACGCGGCAGGGTCGTGGACCAGGGTCAGCGGACTCGATAATTCTCGCCTCGGTGCCTACTCTAGTCAGAAACCACACTCGGCAACTCTGGGCATCAGCTTGCCTCATCTTCACAATGGCCCCCCCAGACCGCCGGGGATGCTTGGTCGCACCTTAGAGATACCCATCAGGGACCATCTCTCAGGGTGAGCCAGGACGGGTTCCCCAGCGGTCGAAGCGTGGAGATACTCCTCCGGGAGTCGATTCCTAGCGCTATATAAACCCACAATTAAATTAAATTAAATACACCTTTGCAGAACTAAAGTCACTTTTCCCTCACACTGTCATGGTGTACTCTAATATATTCCAAAAACAGAAATGAAAGTGGCCAAATCAATTCTCTCCAAAGATTAACAAAGCTAGGAAACATGTTGATGAAAATGTTTCTGCATTCCTCAGAGACCATTGTGTGTTCAAGTGTTTTCAAAAGTTTTTTTTCTTTAACTTTTGGGGTTCTTTGCAATGACGTTGTGATTCCCGTGGACACATCACAAAAATGGAAAACAGAAGCAGACATTAATGGCCACCAGCACACCCAAAAATAATATGTAAAAGATATCTGTTCTGCCCTACACACATTGCTATATACATACTTCTTTCACAGCATGTATAAATTCATATTTTGTACTGAGTTTCTTTCAAATTCATTTTTCAGACCTATTTTCTATTTTCACAGTTATTTGGGATGACTTAGTTAACCATGACGATCCCGCCTTTCCCATAAAGTGAAAACATATACATGGACACACACTAGAGGTTTATTACCAACAAGTTTCTTCCTGAGCTCTGCAACAATATAAATTTGATGTACATATACTTTAGTCAATCAAAGCCAATATATGAGTGCAGAAGTAACATACAAAGTTTCTTCATAGAAATCAAGAGTTCATGAAAATAAATTGTCCACTGCAAAGCACGAAATCCAAATATCCAGTTTAATGGTTGTCCTCCAAATTAATTCTTTGGCAGCCAACACATGTTTCGTCATATGCTATATACATGCATCAAATGACTTTGTCAGGGCTGAAACCCAGAGAAATAAAATAAATATCAGTATGATTTACATATAATTCATACAATGTATCCCCTTCACAACTAAAGTTTAAGCAAAAAGGAGAGAACTGAGCAAGGGTCATAGTCGCCCTCTGTGTAGATTAGTTCATGAAATCATAGAGTTAATAAAGTTTAATACGTCCAACACCGGAAAGAAAACTGTCAGCTATGCATTTAAGAATCCAAAGTACCATTCAAAGAAAAAGAAAATGTATATCAATCCGGTTGAGTTTTACCTCAAATGTCAATTATTTCATATCCTTCATTAAAAATGTGCTTGTTATATTCAAAAATCAGATCTGTAACAAAAGGATACTGGCTTGTTCAACAGTACCAAAAATTACCTACTGTTAACTAATACACACGTAATAGTTAACACTGTTTCTCTTATGCAATGTATCAGTAATATCTGTAAATATAACCAATTCTTCATAGTGTTGCTGAAAAATGTCAAATCTGATAATGACTCATGTGTCACATCTTCAAACTCATTCAAAAAGGAAAAAGTATCTAAATGTAAATATCTTGTTCCTTGAGATGTATACGGTTCAATATCTGCCAGAAGTAAAACTGTAACCATATCAAAGCTACATCCATCTGTTAACCTAACACACGCTCGTTAACTCACCAGTGTGAGTTCTCCAACATAAAATTAGTCCATAAATAATCTCACCTCATACAAAATAAACGATTGATACATCACACTAGTCGGGTCTCCGGTATTTCAACTCCCAATCGTGAAGAAAGTACGTCAATCTAAACAGCTCAGTAAGGCTGTACATTAACACGATTGTGTGTATCTGCAAGAGAAAATGCAGTATTGAATTTACTATCCGCATCTGTAAAACCACGGCTGAATCTAATCCCGAAGTATCAGTTAGTACATCCGAACTAACCTGTCACGAAACACGCCATGTCCCGCGGTCTCGGACTGGCGTTTCACATGGGCGCCATCTTTTATATTAACAGAGCAACAAACGAGCGCCATCTTGTAAGAGGTTTGCAAAGTATTCTACAAACGCAATCTTTGATCATAAAAGTTATATGCTACATATCACGATAATCCTACTAACGGTAACAAATGCTATGTTCGTATCTTTGATAATTATACTCTCGTTATTTTCCGCACGTCATATTAAATAAAAGCGTAATCCGCTCTCTCGTGTAATTACTGCTTGATCCCGTAACAGATACACAGATAATTCCCTTATCCAGCATTGCTAGTAAAGCCGTCTCTAATCTTTCTAAAATATAAAAATCAAAAAAGATATTAACACCAGTTATATTTAAGATACATGATGAAATAATACTCATCAGCATGTAATCTTCTTGTATCAGGTTCGAACCCACAACCTCTTGGTTCATAGGCAGATACGAAGCCAGTAACCTGCATCTGATTCTCCCTTGTTCATACCAAAAAAAGTCTTTAGAGGAAATAAATAAATAAATCCACATGTTCTGATTCCACACAGAATGTGCAATATAGTATTCGATCATGTACTCAATGCAAGTATCCCAATGTCAAAGGTCCAATTCCAGTGTCTATTAATAATAAAAACTGTTCAGTAGGAAGGGTAAGATCCAAGGTAGGAACATTGAGGAAAAGTACAGTACATCAATGTAGCTGCATAAATAAACTCTTATCCACAAATAACATCACATTAAAAATACATAGATAAGTAGGTATGGATGTACTGTTACGTTATAAACATTAAATCATTATTACAACACTGTCATGCCTGAAGACCTGCCATGACCAATCAGCATCAGAATACAGTGTTATATATAAGCAAGTCATTATTCATCATCAGGTCTGAATCAGGTATGTAGATTCAGAGGAGGTTAACGGTACATGAAAAACCACGTAATCTAGTGCAACTTCAAATATTTACATTGCCACTATTCTCCTAAGAAGCTCATTATTTGAAAATTGTAACAAATTATACATATACATTTATCAGTCTCCTAAAAAATATTAGAGTTCAGAACTAACCCTGGGCGTAGAACTACGCTCCGTTCGCGGAGTTTGCGAATTTTCGGCAACTTCGCAGCGAGCGCGAAGTTGTCGACTACTTCACAATCTACAGCGTAGCGTAGTAGTTTTTCTTCCTCGCGCGCTCAATAGCATTCTCCCGTGAATGGTAATGACTTACCGTGGTTCTGCGTTCTCTTTCTCACTTTTCTCTCCCAGTCGCGTTTGCTACGATGTTTGGAATCCGGCCGCACAGTCCCATGCGACTGTGAGAACGCGATAACGTCATTCGGACATGCGAACATGTCATTAGGACGCGTGATCCTCCTTGCAGCGCCATGGTGGTAAGATCGCGTTTCCGAACACGCAGAAACTGCAATCTGGCACAGAATATCTCTTGAGCATGTTAAAATCTTCTCAAAAATGTTTATTCAACCCCTCAGATTGTGATTTGGCTGTATGTTGTTGGGCTAGGAGTCCTCTTTTTGTTTATACTCTTTTTTTCAAGAGAAAGGAAGTGCCCCTGAGTCTCCAACTTCCTGTTCCTGTCCACCAGGCTCCTCCCAGTGCTTTGTCCATGTGGTGTTCACTTTCATTTGGATTTAGAGCTGGAAGGATCACTCTTTGTGTATGTCTGCTGCATCATAGCATTTAATTGGATTTATTGAGGAATTTTGGATTTGAACTTTTCTTTTACAAGTAAGTTTGAGAATTGAGAATTGGTGTACTGTAAATGTTTGTTTTTTTTTGTTTTTTTTAACTACAGTTGTCTGTGCTTCTCAATCTTTCTTAAAAATTATTATTGAGGGAGGCCTGTACTTTCATGAGGGGCCAAGTTGTATGTGTTTGAAATTTCATCCAGTAGGCCTAGAGTACCCAAGGGTCCAACCATGTTTCTGTGGTGTCTGTAAAACATCATGGATGGCATTGGATTTAATTGCATACTCTGTTGTAGTGGAATTAAATTTTGTTTTAGTAAAATTAGGTAACCCTAGTAGTTCATGTAGTTAGTGTAGGCCTGCTTGAGTTCATTTACTTTCTGTGGGTGGCTTGGCCAGGTGGTGGTGGCCATTTTGTGTTTAGCCACTGTGTTTTTGCCATAGGCCTCCAAGCTTGTGGCCTACTCTGCCAGTAGGCCCAAGGGTACTACTAGAGTCCTCATCATGGTTGCATGAAAGTTGTTCAACTGATTTTGGAGTGTTTAAGTTGTAAGTGTAACATCATGTAGGTCATGGATGGCTTTGGATTGATTAGCAAAATGTGTTTTTGGTGTTGAATTGCAGGTTTTGGGTGTGTGTTGAATAATATGGCTTTTTCTGCGCACTAGGTAACCCTAGAATTCAGCTTGTGTAGTTTTGGTAACTTTGCACATTGCTACAACGCGACCTTACAGTTTTTGTCTTCTTCGCGCGCTCAATGTGCTTGCTCGGGAATGAGATAACGACGTTTTGTACAGGTCCCGCTGCCGAACATGCTGAATTTGCATTCTCGCGAGCAATATCTCTCGAGTTGCCTAAAACCTTCCCGAAAATGTAGATTCCGTTCATTTTGCTAAAGAAACTCCTCAGGTTGTCATTTGCTTGTAGTTTTTGGAGCATGGACCACTTACTGTTTCTGTCCTCTATGTACTTTGTTGTTTGAGGGTGGCCTGACCTGTGGGCGGCTTGGCGGCCATTTTGTCAAGCCAAGCATTGTCCTTTTGTCATAGGAATGTATTGTCTGTCTTCTCTTTCTTTTCATGTTTTTGGGGGTGGCCAGGCCATGTGGGGGCGGCCATTTTGTGTGATCTTCCATCGTGCTTTAGTTTTTTTGCCGCAGGCCTCCAAACTTGTGATTTTTTCTGCCAGTAGGCCTAGAGTCCCAGAGGTAGTCAGCGGGGATGCTTGATGTAGCGGTTTCCATTTTGTCTGTTGAATTTAACATCATTTAGGGCATGGGTGGCAATGCATTGAATTTTCAAATGTGGTGTTTGGGGTGTAGTTAACTGTTTGGGTGTAAAATGTAAATGCCTTTGTTGTTTGTGTTGTTGTGTAACTTTCAAACCTTTTAGCCATGGGGATTTTCTTTTTTGCATTAAGCTGTGATGTGTAACAGGCATCCTCCTTTTTCTGACCATATAGGGAGGGATATAGGCCTGCTTGAGTTTATTGTTTTCTGGCATTTACCCATGTGCCTGTGATGAGAGTGCCCATGTGGAGCTGTGGTGGTAGTAGTAGTGTGCTGTTTTGATTTTGAAAAATTGGCCTGTGTCTTGCCATTGTTCCTGTTGGCTTACTACTGTTCACATCCCCATTGCTATCTGCTGCAGGTCACTGATGCTGCATCCATCCGAAATGATGCACAAATTAAGGATAAACAAGTTCCACTTGCACTATATTTGCATTTTAGTTTTTTGCTATTCTTACTCTTACTGAGTGTACTAATACTTCTAGTAGTAATTAAAATTAAAGCTAACAAAAATCCACATTCGACTGATGTTGTTCTGCCTTCCTTGCTTGTAGGTGCACAAAAGACTGAAGAGGAGGTGTCTGTCATCATTCATCGCCTGTTCTACTGCCAGACGGACGGACGTCCTTCTGTACTACGTCACGTGTGGTGTGACTAACCTGACCAGACATCATTCTCAGCAACTTGTGCAACTGAGTGCTGCTGCGGACATCTGAAGAAGATGGGCTCAAAGAAAGCAGGTACCAGGTCCTCCAGACCAAGAACGTTGCTGAGAAGAAGGAAGAACAGAAGAAGGAAGTGACACTTAAGTCTGGTGTTGACCCGAAAACCTTTTTGGGAAAAAAAGTACGCCTCCAGCAGCAGTGACTGGGGTCCAAGCTGGGGCCAGCACCTCCGCATCGGTGGGCCCAAGCCACCAACCCAGGCCCAAGCAGATGAGTGGGGAAGAGGTAGCCAGCCTAATGGTGGAAAGCAGTGATACTGAGCCTGACCTGAACTTATTGCTATCTCAAAGTAGTACACATTCCACGCAAGAGGGAACACAGCAGAAAAGTGGTGAACAACAACCACCGCCCGCAATAGTAGATGTTCAACCTGAGCCACTGCCCGCAATAGTAGTTGTTCAACACCCACCGCCCGCAATAGTAGATGCTCAACCAAAAGAACAACCACAACCACCGCCTGCAATAGTAGTTGTTCCACAACCACCGCCCGCAATAGTAGATGTTCAACGAAAACAACAACCACAACCACCGCCTGCAATAGTTGTTGTTCAAGAACCACCACCAGCAATAGTAGTTGTTGTTCCTCCCGAAGTCGGGGCAGTTCAGGAAATTGAGTCTGATGCAGAGCAAGAAGAGGCAGCACCTCATGCAGGAGATCTATTGTTTTCCAAATCCCCACCAAGGAAAAGGAGGGTTATTCCATCAAGTTCTTCGCCAAGCATCCCTTCTGATGATCTTGATCTCAATTAGGAGCCACAACAATCTGAGCATGAGAGGGAGAGACATCCCAAGAAGACCAGGCTAGGGAAAAGGAAGGTTCCAGGAAGCCTACCACTTATGGAGTGCGATGTTGAACAGCCGGATAATGATGTGATGACGAGTCAGACCCAGTCATCACAAGCATTACTCCTGGCGCTGAGGACATGGAGACCAACATTTTAACCCTAGCGAGAATGGCTGCGACTAGGGATGTAGCACGCATACCACCAACACAGGCCACATCAAAACTACCTCCAGCTTCCATTTTTACATTTGCACAGAGCGGGCAGCGTCCTACATCCAGCACAAGTTCCACCTCAGCAGAAGTAGGTAGTGGTACTACTGAGCAGCCACATAGTGAAATTCAACACACAACCTCCAGTTCATCCGGCATTGGAAGTGGCACCTCTAGCAGGAGACAAAAGCTAAGCTCCCCAGTGTGGGACTTCTTTACAGTTCGCGCAAATGAGGAGAACATTGCTATATGCTCCATTTGTCATCCCTCTGTTAGTCGTGGTAAGCTTGGTACAAACTATGGTACCGGAGGCCAAATGACCCATATGGAAAAACACCACGCAATCAAGTGGGAGGACCACCTACGTATCATAAAAGCAGGAACCATTAATGTTGGTGGGGAAGCAGTAGAAGGTCAACGGGTCGAACAGGAAGAAGAGGGAGACATTCTATCTGGTAGTGGTACACTAAGTACCCCTGTCCGACTCCCCAGCACTGCAGTGGTAGATCCCACATCCTCCGCATCAGCAACATCTCAGTGGCACTAGAGTAAGAGTAACCCGGAGACACCACGGAGTACGGGTGCGAAGCCTGCGACGCAAAGTACTGCATCGGGCATAACTAAAAGAAATACCAAGCAGTGTACCATTGTTAGCATGTTTAGGCAGGAGGGAAAGTACGAGCGCAACCACCCAATAGCACGTTTGTACAATGCTAAGCTTTCTAAAATGGTAGCTCTGGACCTTCTCCCTTTTTCTTTTGTTGAAGGGGTGGGTTTTCTGGAATTTGTGACAACACTCTGCCCAAAATGGAATGTTCCCAGCCGCTACTATTTGCCAGAGTTGCTGTTCCAGCACTACACCACGACGTGCTGGAATTGCTTGGAAAAGCCTTGCAGCAGAGTGCTGTGCATAGTATCCACCTGATAACAGACATGTGGACCAGTTGCCAAGCCATTGATTACATGTGCATCACTGCACACTGGATCTCTTTTTCCGGTGTTAGAGACAAGATATCTGCAGGCATTGACACTACTGAGATTTTTAATGATACTCGCAGACATGCTACTGTAGCCATGTTTGCTATGGAGAAATCGCATACTGCTGCAAACATTTTGGATGAGTTCAACAGCAAGGTCTTTGAATGGCTGCGACCAAGAGGCCTTAACATTGGTTTTGTTGCCACCAACAATGGTAGTAATGTAGTTAAGGCCATGGAAGATGGTCGCAATTTCAGGGTCCCGTGTTTGGCACACTGCATTAACATTGTGGTTCAAGACTTTCTGAAAAATGAAAGCAAAGTCAGCAACTTATTGACCATTTGCAGAAGAATCTGCACGCATTTCAATCATTCTTTTAAAGCCCGGAAGCAGCTAAGGGTCATTCAACGTGAGTATAAAATGCCAGTCAAAGCACTCATCCAGGAGGTACCAACACGTTGGAACTCTACTTATTACATGCTTGATCGGCTGTTTGAGCAGTACATACCACTTAATGCTTATGTCATGACAAGGTCAAGAAGATCAGGGGATTCAACTGTTATTAAAGCCATGACAGTTGAGATGTCGCAATGGGACCTCATTAAATGCCTGACAGAGATGCTACTTCCTTTTGAGGTCTTCACACGTGCAGTCAGCAGGGAGGACTTTACTATGGGCCAAGCTATCCCATTGTTGTACATGCTAGAGCAAGAGCTGAAGGAGGTGTCTGAAACATACGAAGGTGTTGAAGGAAAACTTGAAGCATGTCATTTGGCGAAGTCCTTAGCCGGCCGCTTATCTGAGAATACAAGGATTCAAAATAAGATTGTGTCACATCAACATTACATTACTGCCACAATTTTGGATCCACGGTACAAATTATTTGTGAACAATAATGCAGTAATTCCTTTTTCAGAAGGGGATGTTGCCAAGTAAAAAACTGTAATAGCCGAGGAAGCCACCGATTTAGAAAACGAACGGCTCTCAATTAGAGGCCTGTCAGTGCCAGCCCAGGACAGTGCAAGTACTACTGAGCATCCTACAGAGTCAAGTTCTTCTTCACAGCATGCGAGCAGTGCGTTTGCTTCCCAGCAGTCAGCAACACAACCAATAACAACAACCACACCAACAGGATCTGATTCATCAGACACAAGCAAAAAAATAGCTGCTTGGTTTCTACAGAAAGGGATGGGTAAGTCCGTTGCTGTTGCAAAGCAAAAAGAGGACGAGCAACCCCGAGCACCAATGAACATTGAGCGGTTGGTCCAGGCCTATCTGGATGACACAACGGAGGTGTTCATGGAGCAAAGCCCTTTGGTGTATTGGTACAGGACAAGAAGCCAATGCCCAGTGCTCAGCAGGCTGGCGATAAAGTATCTAGCTTGCCCTGTTGCAAGTGTCTCTTCTGAGCGTGTTTTCAGTGCTGCTGGTGCCATTGTGACTGTGAAAAGGACCAGTCTCTCGCCCAAAAGCGTGGAGAGGTTAACCATGATCAAAATGAATCAGCACTTCATACCACCAGGCTACAAAATACGTGAATCAGAGCTGGAAGAGGAGAGCGAGTCGGAAGACATAACTAGTGGGTTACATGACCTACTTCTGTCAGAAGAACCACCAGGGTTTGAGGACGAGCTCCTCTTCCCTGACAACTAGGCTTTTAAATTGTTACATTCTCCCTTCCTTTATTTCTCCCTTCCTTATTTGTGTGTATCTGTCTTTCTGGCTCAAACTTCAAAACCAACACCATCTTCCTTTCTCTTTTAATTACCTATTGGAGATGCACATCTGAGCACTTACTGTGTACTCCACTCATCAGAGTCCTGCTCCATCTTCCTGACTCACCCTAAAAACATTTCCATCTTGCCATACATTGGATGGAGATCGAAAATAGTGCAATAATGTAGCCTCTAACAGTCCCTCCATAACAAGTGAAACATACGTGACTATAGCCATCTTCTGTTTTGTTTCCAATCTGAAATGCATCACTGTCTTAAGGCTACACCTCTGTCTGCAGGCATACACAACTCTTCAATGTCAGAACTTGAGCAGGGCTCCAAAATTAAAGTAAACTCGTCATCACTTTCAGAAGGTTCTGCTGCATCTGTGATCTGACAGCCACAAAGAAGAGAAAGACAGGTATATGAAATGAATGATGCCATACATTGCATTGGATGCTTGCTGACTCAGAGCAAATGTGCATGAAGTAGAACTATACTAGTAGTTTAAAATAATAACAAAGTACTTGTGTCTCAAGTGATGGTCAATGTTTCCATGTTGTTTAATAATATGTATCCAATTGTACTCCTAGTACTGCAGGTGCAGTCTGGACTTAATCGTAGTCACTCACTACAGACTGAGTTGCTGTTGGTGGTCTGTTAGAGAACACGTACACGTGCCACACCGGATGATGATGATGACCACCATACAATCTTTGCACGCTGTCAGTCAGTTTGATCTGAGATGATTGACGGAATATGTTCAGGAAGTGGAATACAAGGTAAACACACAACCAATCAACAAGAACCACAGCAGACCTAGGCTGCATGTGTGTGCAGTGGTGGAATAGAATAGTGGTAAGATTGACTGACATTGGCACATTGATTTAATCACTTGTTTTGGAAAATGCTAGGTTGATGTATATGCCTTTTGTCTAAAACTGTGAAAAATGTAGGTAAATGGAGTTTGGGCCACAGACTCACGGCCCGGTGTTGTGGTGTGGCCCTGTAACTGTTCTGTGCTGGCTCCTATCTTGTTGTTCTTTTCGATGACTGCTGTGCAACTAGAAGAGTAGAGTTAATCAATGTATCCAAGCAGCCTCAGTCTGAAAATCTTCTCGCTCACGAGTCTTGTCTTTTTTGCACTACACCGTAATTGATTTTTATGTTTTCATTCAGTTAACTTATTTTGTAATACCCCATTTCTTCTTTCATCAACACTTACAGGCCGGCCTTTCACTCAGCGCTATTATACGTGGAGCAACAACTCACACTTACCTTACCAATCCTCCTCATCATCCAGACAGAGGCGCCCAAGAATGATATTCAGTCACAGAGTCCATAGAAGGGGGGACAAAGATGAATGACGAGATACAACTACACATTTGGCTCTGGATAATACATTAACTTTAGTATCATTTTCATATTTTTCTTTGATTCCTTTTTCCTCTTCATTTATTTTACGCTTGTGTTTGGTAATTGATTGTTCACCTAAACTATCTCTTAATTTTCTTTGCTAGCTTTCAGCCCACTACATCAGGCATTACGGTTTTCTCAGAGGGCATACAGCCTAGGCAAAAGTCATATTCATAATATCATATATAAGAAATACTTCCTTTGAATTGTGTAGTAGTAGTTAAGTAATTACCACTTATTATTAACCATCAAGTTAATAATAAACATTCATCATGTATCCATTTCGTTTTTCTTACTTGACTTTACATTTATTGGGTAGTAGTGGATCAGCAATCATCGTCTGCATTGTTTTGCTTTTGTTGTCTCCATGCGTACTGTTTTTCTTTGTCAAACCTTTCCCCAAACCCCCGTTCCCATCCATTCATCAAACCCTAACCCTCTTCCCCCGGGCTGTGTGGTTTTATATTGAGGTGTGATGTTACTACATTAAATCTACACCAACAATTGATCACACGCTTGCTGGGGCAGATGTAGTGAAAGCAACACTAATGAAATCAAATGTCAACGAGGCAGGGCGAGGATCTTCTTCTGCTTGCCCACCCAAGCTCACTTTATGTACTAGTTTACAAGGCAATTAATTTCCCAAAGTGACCCAACGAATAAATGTAAATAATTGCTGGCATTGTTTGAATTTAATTTTAGAGCATTTAAGTTTACGATTTGTATTGTGTTTTAATGACTACAACGCAACTACAGTTATCTTCTTGTACTTGGCAGTCCCTGACACCATTGATTTCTTTGAGTTCGTTTAGCAGTTGCAATATTGTTTGTATTTTTTTGTCAGTATTATGTACTGTAATTTTCTACTTCTCCCACATTCTCTCTCAGGCAAATGACTGTCTCTTTGTTTTTGTTTGCCAATGCTAGTGCCAGTGTCTAGTCTACTACTACCATCACAGAACCACAGCATATTCTCCGTTGTCTTGGGAAACCATGCAGCCCTTGCGGTGCCAAACTTAATCATCATCAATCACAGGTAAGAAGAGAAGTATTCTGGGAGGTATAATGGAGGAGAGGCTGGTAGTACTAATAGGACAAATATAACTGAGTGAGGGGTATCGCATCTATCTGTTTGCATGTTACACATGTGGTCAATTAATAAAGTATTTCAATCAAACACTGCCCTGCATCTAGAGTAAACCTTGTGACGTACAACAGTAACCCCACCACACAATAACATCATATGTGTAAGTTGAAAATAAATAACATTTAGTCATGTAGAAAAATATCCTCCTAGTCCTCCTTTCCCACCCCTATCCCCACCCTAACCCCAACCAATGTACAAGTCCAAAGAATGTCCCACAAAAAAAACCCAACACCCAATTCCCACCCACCAACAAAAGTATTAAAAAAGGGGCAAATCAACAGGGTCCATTACAATTGGTGGGCTTTGAGGTGTTTGTCCACTATAATCTTGACGCGCTCCTCTAACTGGTCCTCCAGCTTGGCCACCCGGAGGAGAAGTTGTTGCCGAAATGCACGGCACCTACATTTGCATCCATGCTGTGTGGGGGTGGCAGGTGTTAATTGTCGGCGGTGAGCGGCTGCCTTGCCGCGGCGCCGCACTCCTGCAGGTGGGGCCTTGCTGGGGCGAGACGCATTGGAAGAGGCAGCAGCTGCTGCCGCCGCCTCTTCCTCCTCCTCCTCCTCGGCCTCAGCCACCTGCTTGCGGTACTCCTCCACAATGGCCTGCAGTTTCCTTTGCCGGGCCCTGGCTGCCAACTCCTTCCGTGATGGTTTTTGGGAAGGAATATGAGTATCCATAAAAAAAGAAACAGAATTGTAACTGAAACTCTTCAAAATCAATTCAACAGTACATTGTGGCATAGTAGCACTACCAAGCGCAGTACATACAATTGATGTCAACTTTTAGTATCTATCTAATCTATCCTCCTGCTTCTCCTGCCTGTAGCATTTGTTGACATTTTTTCCGTCATTATACTTGCCCTAGTACTATGGGTGGCCTTGAGTACACAGAAGAACACCAGTCTTTTTTGTATCTCCTTTTATATTTTCAAAGTAAGACTCTGCTTCCAGTGACAGTCTCCACCTATGATGAATACAATACATTTAGGGGGCATCCACCCATTAAAAGTAAATGTCTATCATTCTTTATTATCGGCTTAGCTGGTTTCACTTTCACCAGCAACCACCCATGCGTCCACTCCTTTCTTTCCTTGGGTTTCATTGACACAAACTCCGCTCATGATTCTTGCTATCCACTATATCCATGCACCCATATTGTTTTGCCCAACCAGGCCTGCATTTTCTTTCACCTTCCAGTTCTACCCATCCTTCAACAACTCATGCATCGGATTCATATCAGCCATGTGCATGAACCTTCCAAAGTATCCTTCTATGGTAGTTAGTCTTATTATTACATCTCTTTAGTCCTTCCTCCTTCCACCCTAGTTCACTTCTTTCCCTTTTTGTTCAACACATCCCTCAAGGTCATCTGATCTGACTTTCAGTCTTCTCCATAACTTTCACAGCTGAGTTGGAGTCTGATAGAAGAGGCCTTGTTTACTCAACTCACACTGGTAATGCTACAAAGGGTGTCTTCAACCATTGTATATTGTCGAGTACAACTTCAAATTCATACTTTCTTAATAAGTCTCATAGCACAGTGAGGGAAATGTTCCCCTTCCACCTATGCAAATAAGTAATGAATATAACTTACCACCACCCACCGCTGAAGTTTCCTCCCCCTCTGATGCTCCTGCAGGTGCCACAGCCACTGTCCCCTCCTGGATGGCAATCGCATCGCCTCTGGCCCCGTCGGCACTGGTGGTTGGTAGTGATTGTGCACCTATAAAAGCAAGTACACCTTTTTAGATGCCTGCACACCTCCCCCTATTTTACTAGTTTTACTTTTTTCACCAGGAAGGAAGATTGAAAAAACAGTTACGTACAACATAAATCGTTGTTGTAACTAGTCCAAATTGCGTCCTACTGTACAGCAGTCACATTAGACAGAGTTTAGTTTTAATTTATTAGATGTTCCCTAGGGTCATCTAATCTCTACTCCTACTCTAGTCTTTTGAAAGTTAGCCTGAGCCATATAACCATTTTAGATCCGGGTCTACTGCTTTGCCCATGATACCTCGCAGTTTTTGCATAGTAAGAAAGTCACCTTTGAGGCCACATGAGTGTTGCATACAACTAAAGAGGTTGACAAACCAGTATTGTTAGTCCCTTTTGCTTATCCATAATGTTGCACTGTTTGCCATGACTGCTAAAAACTGGCAAAGTTGTATTCACTGCCTAACGTGCAACATTTTTCTCATAGGCAGATGAGAAGATTGCCTTCTACGAATCAAGGGATTTGCAGAGCTTTCGAAAGATGCATGTGTAACCAGTATACGTTCAACGGTGAGAGGTCTCCCACAATTCACACATTTCTCTATCGTGCACTAGATGTACAAAATGTATAGTATTTAATCTTCTTCATTTTGCATGGTGGAGCAGGATGTTTTTCATGGAAATACTTACAAGTTACAACAATACAAAGCTTGTTATTAAAAAAATAAAGCTTTTGAACTTGCACATAGACTCTGTGTTATATTTTGAGTGTCTGGGGTGTTGTGGACTGAAACGAGTGAGTGAGCGAAAGGGTGTTCTTCTGTTCTGGGTTGTGTAATAAAATCATTGGGTATATATATCTAACTATGTTCGTGTGGGGGTTGGGAGTGGGACAAATGACTATGACCGAGACACTTAGGTAGGTAGACGGTCATTGGATTGTGGGTTCTTCTGACTGAGTTCTGTGACTAGGGTGTAAGGTGTAATGTCCAACCTCCCTATCACCAACATCAACATCCTATTTTCTTGTGCATAGTTCTGTATGTGTATGTGCAGAGAATAATAACCACAACAGTAGTAGTAGTATACTAACTGAACAAAAATTAGTAGGTAAACATCTGGTTGTGCATTTTGTTGGTGGGAATTGACAAAGACTGGAGATTACAGAGGACAACGCAAAAGACAGGAATGGACCCAGTGGCTACAGCTATTCTATCACAGCTTTATTCAAAAGAATACCTTAACAAAAGAGTGGCCAACAGGGCAAGCTTAGCTACACACAGTCTAATAGTAGTAGCACAGAGAGTCATAGGGCAGAGGCAGTTTGAAGGAACTGAAAGTCAGGGATGGCATTGGATACCCAAAATTTGGAAAACAAATTTAAGACCAAAGAAGATTTTGCTAACATTGAATTAGGAAGGAGGCTTAATAGGTTGGAAAAAATAAGGTGCGTTAAAAAGTTAGGGAAAATAATTGTTAATATTATAAGCACTGTAGGACTTACTGGGGCCAGCAGCAGGATCCTCGGTAGAGGAGCGCTCCTCTTGTGGTTGTCCCGCCAACTCGGACCCCGTCTTCTAGCCCAGGGTGGTGCTGATCATGTAAGAAATAATAAAGAAAGAGAAACATTAAGTGCTGTGAAACAAAGACATCATTCAAAAATCCTCTCAAACATTTTAGGAAACAACAATTCCAATAAAATTGACTTCGAAGTATAAATGACTACTGGCTTGCAGGATTCACAGACCATCTACTTATAGAACACTAATCAAATGTTCCATAAACATTCTGATTGCAGAATATACTAACGAAGCCAGTACCACCTGACCTACACCACCTATTCCAGAATCCAGACGGACCAATTGTTCAGTAAGTCGGCATTTCCATTTTATTTTTGCCCGCAAACATAGATGAGATGGATAAATTTGTGCATACACGAAATTGTTGGTTGCTTGCGTCATATGAACTGCTACTGACTCACCTGACCATGCTATTGCTGCTAAGCCTACCACTCAGTAAACAAACTTCAAACCGGTTCTATGGAGGGGTGGGGTAAATAAGAACTAAGCATTCAGTGACAGAGGAGGCGTCATGCAGACCGTTAAAAAAATATGAACTAATACTATCCATCCACCACTATTTCACTAAAGGACAATTTAAGGAAGGACTAGACTCCAGCAATAGCATTAACTAACTTCAGTTCTCTAAAAACTCTAACATCAATAATCACCAGCCAAGCTAGCGCAAAGTTACAAACCAGTAAGAGAAGTGGCGAGCAGCACCTGTGTCATACAATAACAGAAGATTTTGAGACGGAATTGATCTGCAATGTAACTAAGCGCACCAGTAATTGTGTTACTTATTCGTCCAAGAAATATACACAATACTTATACTACTATATGATATATTAAATTATTAAGATTACTAGCTACTCACCAAGCCCCACGAACTCGACACCTAGCAGGTCCAACAGGTCCTGCTCCCTGTTCAGAATGTCTGCCCACCGGTGGGCCAGCTGCTGGTGGGTGCGCCGGATATCCGAGCGACGGTAGACTGCCCGGCGCACCTTCGCGCACCGGCGGTGACGTTCCTCTGGGAGGTAACCGGAGCCTGGCCTGCCGCCTGCTGCCAAGGTCAAGGGGAGGTGGCGCTGGATGAAAAAAAACAGGGCGGCCACCTCCGCCTCCCCGAAAAGATTCCGGGCATGCACCCCTGCAGGTCTCATTCTGCCGCAAGGCATTATTGGTCGCAGGCGCTTTGCCCTTCGAGCCGGTTCTGCTGCTCCCCTTTGCCATGAATCTGGGGTGGAGGTGGAGGTGGAAAAGAAAAGTTAGAACAAAAGGAAAAAAAGTTAGGGGGAAGAAGTAGGAGCTTAAATAAAGAAGTAAAATAAAACAGTAGAAAAGTTTAAAAAAAGGTGAAAAAGGTAGAAATAAAATGCAAAATATAAACTTAGGGATAGAGAGACATAGATGATAAGTAAAAAAAATAAGAAAAACTGTGAAAATAGGTAAAGATTGCACAGATATAAGGTGGATAGAAAACTAGGCCCAGAACCATAGCATAGAGTGTGAAAAACAAGATGGCCGCGCCCATCGCGACCATGTGCAAGAAAAACGGCTCGCGAACGGGTCCAGCAAGCTACTACGCACGCTCGCGAAGCTCGCGTAGTGCGAGAACATCTTCGCGTAGCTTCGCGTAGCTTCGCGTAGCGCGACTACACGTACTACGCCCAGGGTTATTCAGAACCCAAATTCAGAACATCTTCTACTGCCCTAAGTTTCATAATCCATCTTGCCTCAGTACGCCTCAACTTGAGTACCCTATTGCCACCCCTTCTATCCATAACCACTTGTTCAATTCCATGGTACATAAATTTGTGTTGCTCTTGTTCATGACAATTCTGAACCAAGTGAGCTGCAATAGGATACCTTGTGTCACCATTTATAAGTGCCCGAAAATGTTCCGTCATTCTATCTCTCAATCGTCTTATGGTACTACTCACATATATTTTTTTACAGGTGCAGACAATAAGGTATACAACATACTTGGTATCACAGTTTATAAATGATTCAATAATATGGCCACCTGTGTTATTGTATTCAAATTCCTTGATCTTTTTGATTGCCCATCTGCACCAACTACATTTACCTCAAAAGTAGAACCCATTTGGACGGTTAATTAGCCAATTATCTTTGGACATCTGATTTGATTTGATTTGATTTGTCATTTTATTAAGCGCGCATTTGCTCGTGGGCGTCTGAACAGAGACATGTGAGCAGTACCGAGGTTATAGCCTGGTTATTGTAAGTTAAAAAGCCATGTTTTTACCAGTTTTCTGAAGGACAGCAGGGAGGTGCAATTTTTGATGGCCTGGGGAGAAGGTTCCAATCTTTAGCTGCGTGCAATATGAAGCTTCTGCCGCCCCACCTAACTTGTTTAAATCGGGGAACCTGAATTAGTTTGGCTTGTGAGGAACGCAACTCTCTTGTTGGAACATACAGCTTGAGATGCGTTCTGAGAAATAGAGATCCTGCGCCCTGCAGCGCCATGTAAGTTAGGCACAATGATTTAAATCTAATCCGTTTCCTGATGGGAAGCCAATGTAAGGCATTCAGATGATGAGAGATGTGATCTGATTTAGGGATATTTAATAGCAGCCTGGCCACTGAATTTTGCAGCCGTTGAAGTTTAACCAGATACTGGGTCTGCGATCCGGCATACAACGCATTTCCATAATCGAGTCTCGTTAGGGCTAATGTGGTGACCACTGTTTTTCGTGAGTCCATCGGGATGTATGGTATTAGTTTCCTGACCATTTTCAGTATGTACCACATGGTAGATAATAATTTGTTGACTTGGGCTTCAAAAGTGAGTCTATTATCTATCAGCATTCCTAGATTTTGTAACTTTCTTGACCGGCGAAGGGCAGTTGCTGAGATTGGCGGACCACCAACTCGGCGACCAGATTTCAGTGTTGCTCCCCAGTATCATGACCTCACTTTTTTCTCCATTGAGTTTTAGACAGTTTCTTTCCATCCATAGGCTAACCTGCTTCATACAGTTTCTAACCCTATCTGCCGTGCCTAGCATATCCTCAGAGATTGTGACCACGATTTGCGTGTCATCAGCGTATGATACAGGAAGGAAGCCACATTCCCTGATGATTTCTGCCAGCGGTGCTACGTATAAATTAAATAGCGTAGGGCTTAATGAGGACCCCTGCGGTACCCCACAAGGGGAGTTGAAAGGTTTGGATTTAGCCCTTCCCATCTCCACCGTGAAAGACCGGTCTCTCAAAAATGATGCCATCAATGTTCATGCATCTTGATGGAACCCCACTGCTTTAAGCCGGTCCAGGAGTGTGTCATGGTTTACCGTGTCGAAGGCCGCTGAGAGGTCTAACAGAATCAAGGCGGCCTTCGCCCCGGCATCGAGCACACTCCTGAGTTCTTCTACGGCCATTAGCAGTGCAGTCTCGGTGCCATGCCCCTCTCGAAAACCATACTGAGATGGGTCAAGGATGTCTGCCTCTTTAACAAATTGGACCAGTTGTTTATTCAGCAGTTTCTCGAGAACCTTTGCACCAAATGGAATTCTAGCTATAGGTCTATAGTTTCCCGGTTCTAATGGATCTACGTTAGCTTTTTTGAGTAGGGGAAGAACTGAAATTGATTTCCACAGAGTTGGATAGACACCTGAGATAAGTATATGCTCCATGAGTCTGACCAGTTGCTCGCTAAGGAGCTCTGGGAAAAGATGTAGAATTTTTGGTGGACATGGATCCCCGATCTGTCTCGGGTAGCTGGGGCTAACACTGTTAGCCAATGTTACACCTTTCCTAAATGTGAGAGATGGTCGGTCCGTAAGATAAGGTAGAATAACTTTGTCATTTTTAAGGAGATGCCAGTACTTATCCAAAATTACGAATAATTTATGATTCCCTACACCAAAGTTGGTAATAAGTCGGATTTTCTGTATTTGTAAATCCTGTGTCATCACTTTCCTTGATCTCATTGTATCTTCTCTTCTGACTTTCCTCACCTTTGTCATTGCTTGGTTTATAATCCTCTTATCATAACCTCTATTTCTGAATCTTTTAGCCATATCCTGTAAATTGAAATCAAAATCTCGTTGTTGTGAACAATTCCTTCGGGCCCTGAGCATCTCTCCAAAAGGAATTGAGTTAATTTGGCTCTTAGGGTGGCAACTACCTGCATGTAAGAGTGCGTTACAGCTAGTATCTTTATGAAACATGCGGCTGCACAATTTGTCCCCTTCTACAAATAGTTCTATATCCAAAAAGGTCAAATGTTCCCTATCATACTGTGTAGTAAATGACATATTTACCTCATTCGTATTAAGGTGGTCAAACAAAGTTTGAACTTCCACTGCGGTCCCCCTCCAAATTAGGAGGCAATCATCGATGAATCGCCCCCAATAGTAAATATGGTCAATCTATCGCTTGCCTCTTGGGCCCCAGATCCCCAGATCCACTCCGCCTCAAACCATCCCATAAAAAAGTTGGCAAAAGACGGAGCAAACCTGGAGCCCATCGCTGTCCCAAGTTTCTGCCTGTACCAATTATTCTAGAATACATTTTTTTTATTCTCAAGTACAATCTGAGTCATTTCCATGATCATTAACGTGTGCTCAAAATATTCAGCAGGTCTCTTGTTCCAAAAACTCTCCATAGCTTGCATACCTAATACATGGTCAATATTAGAATACAAAGATACCGCATCCAATGTTGCTAAAATCATATCAGATTCCCATACAACATCACTCATCAGATTAAGGACATGTTTGGTATCTTCTATGTCCCCTTCTACAAATAGTTATATATCCAAAATGGTAAATATGTTCCATATCATACTTTGAAGTAAATGACATATTTACCTCATTCGTATTAAGGTGGTCAAAAAAAGTTTGAAGTTCCACTGCGGTCCCCCTACTAATTAGGAGGCAATCATCGATGAATCGCCCCCCAATAGTAAATATTGCGCCCCAGATCCACTCCGCCTCAAACCATCCCATAAAAAGGTTGGCAAAAGACAGAGCAAACCTGGAGCCCATCGCTGTCCCAAGTTTCTGCCTGTACCAATTATTCTCGAATAAAAAAATGTTATTCTCAAGTACAATCTGAGTCATTTCCATGATCATTGACGTGTGCTCAAAATATTCAGCAGGTCTCTCGTTCCAAAAACTCTCCATAGCTTGCATACCTAATACATGGTCAATATTAGAATACAAAGATACCGCATCCAATGTTGCTAAAATCATATCAGATTCCCATACAACATACTCATCAGATTAAGGACATGTTTGGTTTCTTCTATGTGAGAAGGAAGATTCTGAACATATGGTCTTATATACATATCAATAAATTGAGACAATTTCTCTGTTGGTCCACCAATGCCCGAAATGATGGGTCTACCAGGTGGTTTGTTTCGATTCTTGTGTATCTATGGCAAACTGTACAAACATTGGGCCCTAGGGAACTCCACACGTAAGTATGTGTATTCATCATGATCCAGTAAACAAGAGTCATACCAATTCTTAAGTTTAGAATTAATCATCTCTGTAACCTGTAATAATGGACTCACTGTTTCTGGTTCATAGTATCTCACATCTCTAAGTTGAGGTTTATTACTGTACACTATAATCTAATATTTTTCTAGGGTATTTCTAGAACAACCATTCCTAAAACCTATTTTTTATTTTGACAGAGACTTCGGAGATCACAATGACGACACTCATTGCTGTCCTACGGTTACATTGTGAAAGAGGAAAGCAAAAGCAGGATTACAATGGCAACCACCACATTCAAAAATGATAACTATATAATTATTTTTAACCATAACTGTGGACAACTCACTATACAAATAACTCTATAAAACATTTATCATAATCTGAATATCTGTGTAAGAATGCACATTCATGATTCACCAATATTCGCAACAACATTAATATTCTCGATGTCACCGCAATGGGAAACGAGGGGCTACCCTGGCAGTCTCAATGTCAACGAAAATATCATGCACAAGAAAAAAATCTATTTTGGAAACATAACCTCTGTCACTAACTCCTCCATTTCTTAACCTTTGGGTCAGAGTATCTCCACCATGAAATCATATGGGGGCTTTCACTCATATTTTCAGTTCCACGAACCACATTTTCGGCTACGATAGATAGAAGGACAGGGGCAACTTTCCATTCAGGTTGCGTTCAGCCAATTAGAGCTTTCTCGTTGGCGCATGCATTCACTATTCACTCTGAATCCACTGCAAAATAGCAGTGGCCAGAGATATCATTATTATTTTACTAAATGGATTTACACCAAATAAGCTCCCTGAATGAGGCCTTCAAACTGACTCAAACTCAACGCAAAGAAAACAGAATTTCTATTAATTTCCCCACCCAAAACCAACCCTGACATTCAGGTAAGGATCAAGGCTATTACAGCGTTAAACTGCCTACTGACCATAGTAGACTCTGCCAAATACCTTGGAATAAGCCTCGACTGCAACTTGAACATGCAAGACCACATCAACTCGATGGCCAATTCATCCAGATTTCAACTGAGCTACCTAAGGAAACTAAATCCTTTCCTTGATACCCCTGACCTAAAAATGGCATTCCCGGCACTAGTCTTCTCTAGACTGGAATATGGCTGTTCTACCCTCCAGGTTTTACCCAAGATCTCCCTGGCACCTTTAAAAGTCTGCCTCAACACAGCCGCCAGACTACTAACAGGCTCAAGGGAATTCAACCACATTTCAATGCAATGCGGGCACAGACTCGGGCATGCCGCCAGTATGGCGGTCACGCCGAGCCCCCACACATCCCCTGAGCCCTACACACGATTGGCTGACCATGCATGAACCGGTAGCACTTACAAGTGCTCCGGTTCACACGTCTGGCTAATGTTCAGAGTTGGGCGGTTGTGGGAGCGGACCAGCGTGGCCACGGGCATCCCCTCATGGGTTTCTAGTAGGGTATAGCCCTGTGCCTGTTTGGATAGCTCCGTGGCCCTTCGCTCAGGCATGCTGCTCACTAGTCCGAGGGTTCGGGCCAGGGGACTGGCACAGGCTCGACACGGGGTCCTACGGGGGCCCCGACGTGCAGAGCTCACTTGCGGCTGTCGTCTCCTGCTTGTGTGGTTCTGTAGTGTAGCTCCTATTTTCCCAATAGGCTCTGCGCATTGGAATAGTACCTACAGCAGTAAAGGCCTAGGCCAGACGTTAACTAGGTCTACTACTGTCGATGCTAGACTTAATTTTTGGGTTTGCCAGCTAAGCTCAGAGTTCGCTAGAAACTTTCTCGAATGTTCAAGGAAGGATTAACTTCCCTGATTAGACAAGAAGGGATTTAGTTTCTGACAACCATAGAACATGACAACTTTGCTCTCCCCTAATCAAGAGTCAATCTCGAGAGTCGTGTGAGCACAAGGCAATTATTTTACTCAGTCAGTACGTGCATTCTTAGTCTCATCAGAATGTAGAGAAAAGGAAGAGACGGGCGTGTTCAATAAAAGATGTTATTTATTGATCAGTCTCTTTTCTCGTACAAGAGAAATGGATCGATATTATTGCAATACTTATAGTTAAGTAAAGTGCATACATTAAAAGCAATAGTATAAAATAATACTGTAAAAACATTGATATGGTTTCTGAGCCATATGATGTTTAAAATGATTAAAATATATTTACATACACATATACATTTGACTAAACGTACTCAACTGGTGTTTCTAAATACGCCTACCCCGTGTACCTGACCTAAGTCTAATGCGTGGGCGGGAATAGAAAGTTACAGTTTAAGTTAAGTTTGTTTTTGCCAAGTGAATAACTAAAGAATTCTCTGTGAGGGGTTATTCAGTTCTGTACCTGGAATTTAGGATGGATGAGGAATGGTATCTCTTTCTCTGCTCTCGATATTCCAGGCTGCCTGCGAGGGCTGCCCAGAAACGCCGGTGCTGGGTCTCTCGGCTTGAGATAGCAGCGCGTCTCTCAGCGCGTCAGGAAGGCGGGGCTGCTGCCAGCGGGGTCTGCTTCTGCTCTCGGCTTCGGCAAGTATGGCTGCTCCGTCTTGTCACCACGCGTGTGTTTGCATAGGGCAAGGTCGGCAATATTTATACCTTAAAGGTGCCGAGATTGACGTAAGGATGGACATAGGTACGTCAATAAAGATGTCATACGACTTGCTCGTTAGCACATTCTTTTGCAAAAGTTCTCTGTGAAATCAAAACAATGGCCGCACGGATTATCCAGGTTGTAATAGGTTTGATTTGTTATGAGAACGTCGTATGCCTTATCAGGGGCTGGAGGAATGTCGCTTGTCTAATTAGATCTCAAGCGTTATGACCTAATCAGATAACACGTTCCTGTGCCGTAGTGTGACTGCGTCAGATAACGGTATCTGCATCATGGGGGCTTTTCTTGCCTCATGGGCTGACTGTTAGTTAACTTGATAGTTAGTTTAACCAGAATAGGGTCAGGAATAGGGGGATCGATTCAGAACCTGTAGAAATACACGACACCCACTCCACGCTAACTATGGTCATATCTACTAATCTATGCATAGTATAACATAGTACAACATACTATAGAGTATAGTGTATACCTTACCACCCCAAAATACATAAATGCATTTCGAAATTTTCAAATATACTGAAAAATTGCAGTCATATATATTGTATGCACTTAAGCTATGAATTAAATGCAAAAGTAAACACGCATTGTTATGCATTATTGCTTTTTGGTATATGAGAAATACACATGAAATGGCTCTCAATATGGCTATACAGAAAGGAAGTTCGAGACCATTTCATCACATAATAAAATATTTGTGAACCTACCAGCGGGCAGCTAAAGTCTATATAAAGTATCTAAAAATAGAAATCTTATTTCTCTAGGAATAGTTTCTTACTTTAAGCAGAAGATCAGTGTCCCGGGAAAAAATATGTAGAAAAATATTTTAAGGGGCATGCTGAAAAAATTGCTGTCCGTGAACTGGATTGTAATTGTTCATGTGACTTTATTTTTAAAGTTGAAGGCCGAATTCAGGGAACGCCGTGTGCGAGTTTACTCAAAAGTCTCTATTTCTGTTCCGGAGAGAACATCATATCATTCAGGCTTTCGAAAAAACTGTCAACAGCTTCATGGGAAAGTTCCACTAAGTCGGAAATAGGGGTAACCATGCATTCATGCGCATGATTGTCTCCATTGACATTCTGATTTGCATTGCTGACAGAAGGTCGTACCTGTTCGATGTTGCTTTCATCTTGAACTTCACTACTCTTCAATCGTAGTGGTGAAGATTCCAGGAATGCCGTCATCAGGATTGGCAGCCTTTGAGGGCAGCACAAAGCGTGAACCTTGGTAGGAACCAACAGTGTATCTGCATCCACCGGCGCATCCGATTGTAGCGTCAGACAGGTGTCTAACACGCATTCTTCTCCGCATAGCAGACTCCTTAGTAAAGGTAAAACACATCTTTGCCACATTGGTCGAAATGATAGAAACCAAGTCATGTTTAGGTCTCTAAGCCGGGAAAGTCCCAGGATTTTTGATATCCGGTCCCGGTATCCAATGGCTAGGATCGTATCTTCCATTGTCGCGAGAGTTTGATCTGTGACATGGGTTGCCATAACGAAAAATAAGGACTAGGCATAGGATTCCTGCAATTAGTCCCAGGATCAGGGGAAGTCCGCCAAAAATCGAATGGACGAAATCTGGAAAAATACCCAGTATGGCTTTGAATGGTGTTAATGCCATCGAAAATACTGTCTTAAATACCTTTGAGACCCCAGTGGTATCAGAAATATTTAAGATTTCGCTCAGGATTTCCGCAGAATGTACGGGGGAATTAGTTGATAATAATGTATGTATCTCTGCAGTCGTCCTTGCGACTTGTAGATCATACGTTTCTTTTGATGACGTGAGCCTTGTAGGCGTCTGAAGAAGCACTGTTTTCATTCTGCTTAAAGTGTCTATTCGAATAGAAGTAATTTTCAAACTGGGCCATGCCCTTGCCTCCCTGTCTGGAAAGGAGCTGGGGAACAAAGAACGTCCACAGCACTTGACCTTCGCTGTTGTAGTTACTAGATAAGAAGTCCCGGGCATAAGACTGCAACATCTGCGGTCTACAATAAGAATGTAACTCCCATTATAGAGTCTTTGAAAGAATGGTTCTATTTCAGTTGCAGGTGCGCCTTGCTGGTGACATGAAAGGTTGTATGAATTCCCTTCACAGGCTCCATGCAAACTAATTCCGTTACACAGAAGCGTGCCGCTTAGTGACATAGCACAATTGTTGCCACTAAGAAACACTTTCTGTCCTTTATTACTGACGCATGCATGTGAATAGGGCAGGTTCCAAGTTGTTTTAAGGTACCCCTTTCCCAATTTCTCGTACATGCCAGCCTGTATATATTTTTGGCAGTATTGAAACCTGAATGTTGAGATTGGAATATTTATGATTCCGTGTATTATCCATTCACTGACAGGTCGTTCTGACATTGTCATTGGTAATCTTTCTAGTTTTTCAATGCTCAAGATTGTATAATCAGCACCCTTTTGCGCCATACCGATTTGTCTATCAGTAAGGTTAAAGATTTGGAATAGTGACGTTGTGTTGATTAAACGCCAAGGCACATAGCCTGAACGCAGATTTTGTAACGTCCAGCCAAGCTGTACAATGGAACGCAATTGTGACTGACCATGTTGTAATAACAGTAAGTCTTGTGATAATATATCGATTGCTGAAGACACAATGCTGTCCAATGAAAAAATTCTGGAGGACAGAGTCATTAACCCATTGTCCACTACAGAAAGTGATTTTTCCAAATTGATACGGTCAATTTCCCGTATTCTTTCTGCTGTCTCAATTTGAGTAACCTTCCAGGCCTCATTGTATGCTGCATATACAGAGGCTGCTATGAAACGCTTTTGACGCTGTTTGCGTGGTCCCAGTATGAAATCACGCAAGTCAGCACCATCAGTAAGTAAAGTTAGGTGTTGCTTAATTTCAGGCAGTGTGGAAGTCTGTAGCCATTGAAGGCATAATTTGCCCACACTGTAGGTTGTTATTATCCCTGGGTGATGTCTTTGGGGATATCTAGGGTCTGGCCTGGTCATTTTGAAACCCTGTGTTTTATTCAGGAATCTATCTTGACAGTTATTTGTATCTGTGGGCCAGATCAACCATTGTTTCCAATCAGGATGTGTTCTGTTTTGGTTAAGTATATGGTTTATGTCTATTCCTTCATCTGTATCAGAGCTATTGCTAAACATTGTTGGCTTTGGAATAGACGGATTATTTCAATCTTTGATTTTGGCTAAGCCAAGACAGGTGGTTTGTTGAACAGTGTCATTTAAAAATATCATTTGTTCTGGGATCATGCAGGCTCTAAACAAAGCTTCTAAACCCTGTACTTGCCATTCTTTTGTACCCCAAACACTTTTCAAATCAACATTTTTGTCCCAATAATCAAATCCAAAAGTATTCATTTTTTCAAAGAATGAATCTGAATATATCAATTTTGTGTTGGTTATCATGGTTTTCATCCCTGTCTTGTTTGACAATTTGTAATAAAATGTTTCAGCATTAGTTATGTTAAAACCTGAAAAATATGAATATTTGTCATAAACGGTTCTAGAGCTCCCTTTTGGAGGTGTAGCACAATGTTCCCATTGATTATAATTTAAAACATTTCTAGGTTGTGCAGATTTATGCAAGAAATGGTTACCATAATGGTTATAGCAATACATACTATCATAATTTGTAGAACCTTGCAAATAATCATGTTTTGTAAATTTAGCAGACATTACTAAGTCAGACATCATATTGTTAATACTTTCAAAGTCCCAATCATCAGCAAATGAGTTTGGTTTTGCAAAGTCACTCAAGGAGATCTTGATTTGGTGTGGATATTTCAGGATCTCGACCGGACCATAAATTTCATAGTCAGTGTTGTCCCAGGCTACCCCACCAGGTATCGGATTGGCTGTGAAGTTGGCTGAAGAAAGTTCTGGAGAAAGTTCTCTTTTCTCGACGTGTGAAGATGTGTGTGGTTTGAGGACCAAGTTGATGTTCTGACTTGCTGTGTCCATTTTAGCATATTTTCCCTCAATGAAGCGTCCCAAAGTAAATACCATGATGAGCCAAAGTATGAGGATAAATGCACCAAAACCCACCCAAAATTCAATCCATGGAGAAACCAGATATGTTTCTTTCAGTTGTTTCAAAAGTTCCTTAGCTTTGTCTTTAAAGGATTTTGATGATGGCTGTGTCTTTGGTTCACTGAAGCCTTCAGAGGAATCATCGAAGTTGATGAAGTAACCAGATGCAGTTCTGTCAATTGTTCCAATTGGTTCAGGATTTTTGTTTTTTGCATTGTCACTTGGTACTTCAGTATAGATTGGTGTGTCTCTGCTAAATGTTTTTATTTGGGTTTTCAGAGGTCTTAGTTCTATTGCATTTTTGCATAGTCCTTGTTGTTCTTCTGTAGGCGTTTCGAATGTGATGAGCCTCTTTGATAGGACCTCTGTACTGGTAGCAAACCTTGGTGTTCTGCTACTTATTGGGAGTCCACTTGGCCTACTGTTTGTTATTGGCCACATGTTGTGGTTTTACCAGGTCGATGGATACAACTCGGTTCTCCTTTTTTCCAGCAAGTGGCGGTAGTACAACTGATCTTGTCCCGTTGACAGACAAGACAGGAACTGCTTTTCTGTAAGAAGGCCCAAATTCCTTCTTTACCGCGATCTTCTCCCTGACTAGATCCCCGACTTTTGGAATCCAGACAGGTCTTGCTGGGACAGGTGGTGATTCTTCAGTGGTTGTTGGCTGTTGTTTCAACTGTATGTTGCTCAGGTCTTTTCTTGTTTTGTTTAAGTCCTGCAAAATAGCCAAACGGTCTTTGACATCAAAGGTTTTTTCTATTACCACTGAAGTCTGACTATCAAGGTCAGAGATCAACATCCTAGTTCCGAATAATAATTCGTACGGACTGAATCCCTTCAGAGAATTTCTTGGCAGGTTATTTAGACTACGTTGGACACTTATTAGATGTTTGACCCACCCAGCTCCCGAACCTAATATCCTTTCTATTATAGATTGCTTTCTGCCTTGGTTTTTTCTTTACACCATCCCATACCCTCAGGAAGGAAGTGAGAAGATTCCCGCTGGGCTGTGCTCATTTGGCCATGTTTCCCCCCCAGGCTGGTTTGCCTGAGTGAAAGAAATGGTCTAACGTAGCATGCTCTTAGCGTATATGCCATTTAGACTCGCAAATCTTGTATAACAGTCCGGACGTCAGCCGAGTGCTGGTGATCTACATTATAAGTGGAAACTAGCCTGTATATGTTAATCGCAAGCCATTCTTTTTGCTGGTAATATTATCTGCCTTGATTCGACGAGGTATTAAACTGCTTCTCTCCCCTCTGCGATCTCTGTTGCAGTTTGGGCAGTTTTTTACAAACATGGTGTAGTGCAGGCTCATGCCTGGCCACCAGTACCGTGATTGTAATTCTTCCAGAGAATCTTTTAATCTAAGGTGTCTGTGACCCTCGCCCATGTGTGCGTCTGCGATTAACAAGTTTCTCCTGTCCAAGTTTGGAATCACTCTATCCCCCACTCCAGGGATTCGAGCAAAAGGGACGGAGTTTGCATCGATTATGTATGTATAATTGAGTGGATAGTTGATCGGTAGTGCTGAGCAGTCGCCGTTTGATGACGTTTTCACTGCCAGCAATGTTTCACCGTCAATGTATTTTAATGTACGCTTTTTTCGATCTACGGGAGCCGATTTAGTGGCTGCCGCTGCGGCTGCTTCAGCCAATGAATTCCCCACAACGTGAACGCCATCACGTTGATGACTCAGTGAGTGAGTCACGTGAGTCTTTGGTAGTTCTTTTTGTAAAAGAGCTATTTGTTCCCAGAGCAGTCTCTGCTTTATTGGTGCATCTGTGTCATCTTTGTAACCGTTTTGAATCCATGTCTGCAAATCGCTGTTATATGATTTGACGCAGTAATATGAATCTGACACTATAAGTGTCGGGAATTCGCGATCCGCATTATCTAGCGCCATTTTCAATGCGATTATTTCAGTTTGTTTTTCTGAATTAGTTTCTACTGAGTGTGATTTTGTTAATAGAGGTTTTAATTTACCTCCGCGCCACACTTCTTTTGTAATCTCACATGTGGGGTTGTATGCTTGTTCTCCCCAAACGGAGGGTTGAGCATGTCCGTCTGTATAGATTACACAGGCGTAATGTCGTAGAGGCAGAATGTCGATTGGCAGAGGATACGTCTTTTCATATTTTAGATTTTTTAATTCTTCTAGTTCTGGATCAAAGTAGTAGTATACTTTGTCCGTTGTGATTGAATTCACCCATTGTATCCATTCCGGATTCAATGTTGTTGTTGGTAAATTACACGGTGCTGTTAGTGCCTCAAAGGCTGATTCTGCTGTTCTGACTGTGATATGTCTACCGTCAGCTATGTCTTTTTCTCTAGCTATTGCGGTTTGAACTGCACGAATTATTTTTTCTGTATTACTGAATTTCTGTTCAGCTTCTGTGTACATGTGTGATTTGAATGCAATTGGTACCTTATCTCCCTCATTAGAGGTTAGGTATGTGAATCCGCATCTCCCTGGGATGACTCGGATCACAAGGTTGCGTGTATTATCACGGGTTTCTAATTTTGTTTTAATTAGCATGTCTGTTTGTAAGGATCTCAACATTTCTGTGTGTGTTTGAGTCCAACTGGATCTTTTAAAGTCTGGTTTAATTAGATCATAAAGGGGTTTGACCCTTTCTGCGTAATTTGCAATGTATGTTCTTCCGAAATTTAGGAAGCCTAGAATTGACTGTAGGTTTTTTAGTGTTTTAGGAGCTTGGATTACGGCACATTTCTCTAGGAAATTGTCTGCCAGGCTTTTGCCTTCACTTGATAACTCATATCCTAAGAATAGGACCGTCAGATGGGCAATTCTGGATTTTTTGAAGTTGAATTTGTAACCCTCTGCAGCGAACCCAAGTATTATGGTGTTCACCCTTTTCAAGTGAGTCTCCAAGTCATCATCTGTTAAGTAAATGTCATCGACATAAGATAATGCTTCATCATCATATAGTTGTAGTAATTCTGTTACTCTCGCTGAGAATACCCCCGGGCTGTTCTTGTACCCCTGGGCTAACCGACAGAATTGTTTTTGAGTGCCATTTACTGAGAATGCAGTTAAAGATCTGCTCTCTGGTGCTATGTTTTGACAAAAGAATCCATTGGAAATGTCCAAGGTAGTTTTGTATTTTTTGCGCACTATGTTATTCATTAGTGCAGCACTGTGTGAGTTTTGCACTGCAAAGGTTTTGCAACATGTGTTAAGTTGTCGGTAATCCAAAACTAGACGGTACGAATTGTCTGGTTTGGAGACCGGAAACAAAGGATTGTTCATTTGTGAGGTGCAAGTTTCAATCACCCCCTGGTATTCTAGCTGATCTAGTATTTCATTTACTTGTTTTTTAGCTTCTTGCTTAATTGGGTACTGCCTTTGTGCAGTTGGTTGTGATTTTAACTGGATTTTGTGAGGAGGAGAATCCTCATCCCATCCTACATGATTTTTATATAAAGCAGGTGCTAAGGCCACTGCCCACTTTCTAGCAAGTGTGTATTTTTTATGAATCGGGATTTGATTCGAGAAGGCAGGCATAATTACTTCTTCGCCATGAGGGCACTCCCTGACAAACTCTGGTGGCCAGTTTTTTCAGCTAGAAGGATGTCATAGCCTTTGGAGAGGTTATCCCAAAATAGTCCCCTTATTTTCCTAGTCTTATCTCCCTCTATACGTAATGTTATCTCGTATATCTTGTGGGGTTTGCTAACTCTGGTGTCTGCAGTTTCCACTTGAAGGTATTAATTCGTGTCCACTGTCTCCAGATGATTCATAAGGACTTTGCGAGCTATGCTCACCTCTGCTGCGCTGTCTAGCATTGTCTGAGCCCATTCTCCGTTTTTCAGTTGTGTCCTCAGTATTCTCGGCATTTTTAACTACCTTGATACTGGCTACCTTCTTTTTTGGAAATTGTAATTTCTTTTTAAGTTGAGCAGGTTCCTTGTCTTTGGACTTGGCGTGCTCTTCTGATCGTCCTCTTCTTTCCGATTTCTGCGAGGAATTCTGAAAAGATTGAGAGGGACGTGTATCAATGTCTTGATATCTATCAGGTTTTTTAATATTATCCCTATTTCTAAGGTTATATCTATTCCCAGAGGGGTCACTCTGCGGTGACCTCTGTCTTTGGTTTGGAGATTTCTCTCTTCGCCTAGGAGACCTTCCTCGGGACTGGAATTTCTTTTCTTTAGGATTGGATTGTTTGTTTCCATCCCAGTTCTTTTTTGGTGAATTATTATTATTAAAAAATATTTTTTCTGGACTTGTAGTCAGTTGCGGTTTTACTGGTATTCCACCTAGACTATCTCTGCCTAGTTCCTCATAGGATTTTTCTATGATTCTGGCTATTTCAGCTGGTTGGTCTGCTATATCTGTCTCTTTTAACCTCTGGCGGATCGCCACGTTTGCTGCTTCACCTTTTATGTTGGCTAGTAATATAGCCGAAACCTGTTTGAAGTCTTTTAGTAATTTCATACCAAGAGTTAAAGCAGGTTCTGGACCGTATTCATCTTGAATTTGTTTTAGCACATCTGGTATCACCGAAATGGATGGGACACCGTGCGTTTTTGTGTAGATGGAAGCAAAGACTGTACCCCAAGTGTCACAGTCCTCAATGTGTGGTGCGATTCCCATTGGGAGACATATAGTCAGAATCCTGTGTTTTTCTAATGGGGTGGTGTCAGGAAACACCGCCTCTATTTGGGTGATTTTCTGTGCCAACCAGAATGGTATTTGTTCCCGTTTAGCTGGAACTTTACCTAGGCAGGATTGGATGTTCTGTGGTGTAATTTTATTTGTGTTCCCCTGGTGAGGGGTCAGCTGTGGAAGTTTAATCGCTGGCTGAATTGTTGAAGTCCGCATTACATACTGAACTAATTGTCTATGAATTTTTAGTAGTTGTTTTAGCTGTATTAATAGCTCTGCTGCAGGCATTCTTTCGATGTCTGGATGTGGTGTGTATCCGGCTAAGACCGGCCACGTTGCTCCTGGTCTACCTAAAGGACCGAGCCTTGTAATGTGATTGTTATGTATTAGGGCGCCATCAAATAAGAGCAAATGCTCTTGGAATTTGAGTGGTACTTCCACCTCCTCGAAAGGAGTGTAAATGTCGGGTGGAACCTCTATTTTGTAATAGTGGAAGTACTTTGTTACAGCATTTGCTGCTGGAAAATGTATCCATGTATAGTATACCTCTGTCTGCCGATATTCATGTGCCTCAATTACGAATATAACTGTGCCACCTCTAGGTGTCAGTCCATTTTCTATAAGTTTTAAGGTTATAGATCTTCTTTTGCTGACCGGAATGAGTATTATATCCGCGTCTGCATCCTTTAGTGCAGTATCTGCTGCTGCTATTTCAGCTGCTAATCTAACTGCCTCTCTTTCTTCATCACTGTCTCCCATTTTACAGACAGGATGATATTATGTCTATTTGCAGATCCGGTTTCTTTATGGAACAAAGATTAGATGCACAATATTATGGAACTGTTTTTATCCTTCAACGTTGACTTGACCAAGAACCATACATAGGAGTTCCCTCCTGCGAGGTTTTGGAGGATATAACCTTTCACCCACTCCAGACGTCTTTGGAGTATTCGGGAAAAGGGGTCTGAGTGAGAAAGCACGACTGAGTTACTCAAAATGTCTTACGTTAGTTTTATCTCCCTTTCCAAACGCGTTGGGCGCCATGTAGTGTAGCTCCTATTTTCCCAATAGGCTCTGCGCATTGGAATAGTACCTACAGCAGTAAAGGCCTAGGCCAGACGTTAACTAGGTCTACTACTGTCGATGCTAGACTTAATTTTTGGGTTTGCCAGCTAAGCTCAGAGTTCGCTAGAAACTTTCTCGAATGTTCAAGGAAGGATTAACTTCCCTGATTAGACAAGAAGGGATTTAGTTTCTGACAACCATAGAACATGACAACTTTGCTCTCCCCTAATCAAGAGTCAATCTCGAGAGTCGTGTGAGCACAAGGCAATTATTTTACTCAGTCAGTACGTGCATTCTTAGTCTCATCAGAATGTAGAGAAAAGGAAGAGACGGGCGTGTTCAATAAAAGATGTTATTTATTGATCAGTCTCTTTTCTCGTACAAGAGAAATGGATCGATATTATTGCAATACTTATAGTTAAGTAAAGTGCATACATTAAAAGCAATAGTATAAAATAATACTGTAAAAACATTGATATGGTTTCTGAGCCATATGATGTTTAAAATGATTAAAATATATTTACATACACATATACATTTGACTAAACGTACTCAACTGGTGTTTCTAAATACGCCTACCCCGTGTACCTGACCTAAGTCTAATGCGTGGGCGGGAATAGAAAGTTACAGTTTAAGTTAAGTTTGTTTTTGCCAAGTGAATAACTAAAGAATTCTCTGTGAGGGGTTAATCAGTTCTGTACCTGGAATTTAGGATGGATGAGGAATGGTATCTCTTTCTCTGCTCTCGATATTCCAGGCTGCCTGCGAGGGCTGCCCAGAAACGCCTGTGCTGGGTCTCTCGGCTTGAGATAGCAGCGCGTCTCTCAGCGCGTCAGGAAGGCGGGGCTGCTGCCAGCGGGGTCTGCTTCTGCTCTCGGCTTCGGCAAGTATGGCTGCTCCGTCTTGTCACCACGCGTGTGTTTGCATAGGGCAAGGTCGGCAATATTTATACCTTAAAGGTGCCGAGATTGACGTAAGGATGGACATAGGTACGTCAATAAAGATGTCATACGACTTGCTCGTTAGCACATTCTTTTGCAAAAGTTCTCTGTGAAATCAAAACAATGGCCGCACGGATTATCCAGGTTGTCATAGGTTTGATTTGTTATGAGAACGTCGTATGCCTTATCAGGGGCTGGAGGAATGTCGCTTGTCTAATTAGATCTCAAGCGTTATGACCTAATCAGATAACACGTTCCTGTGCCGTAGTGTGACTGCGTCAGATAACGGTATCTGCATCATGGGGGCTTTTCTTGCCTCATGGGCTGACTGTTAGTTAACTTGATAGTTAGTTTAACCAGAATAGGGTCAGGAATAGGGGGATCGATTCAGAACCTGTAGAAATACACGACAGTTCTGGGTGAGTCACTGGCTATATCTGTGCACAATGCCAGAGTGTCTGGGTAAGTTGTTTTGAACTTGGGCAGAGCTGCTGATGATCGGTGGACGATGCAAGTTTGGGCTCTAATAACCAGGGATACTTTTTGGAACTGAGGATGGGTGGCACAGAGTTTTTTCTACTCATGGGATGACCGAGTGCAACAAGACATATTGGTTTCAGCCTTTGGCAGGCTGCGTGGTGCAGGAGTAAATTTTTTGGTGGTGCAATTTTATTTCCTTGTGCATATTTTTGTGGTACCTTGGTGAGGCATGGTGTGTCCCTGGGATCCATAGCGTGGATCAAGTGGGACAGGTTCACAAATACATATTTCCAGTGAATTGAACTGTAGCGTTTTTGCATCATTGAATTCTAGCATGTAGGTGTCACAGATGCTATTTCCTTTATGCCTGTACAAGTTGCACGTTCATGAGGGTTGACTACCTGTCTGAGCTCTAGCAAGGGTGGGGGTGCTGTTGCATGCATTTTATGCGTTTGTTGTACTCCCGCAAAACAGCTGAGCTTGATGTGAAATCATGTGCTGAATTGTTGTCATTTCACCTGACATAGGCTTTAGTAGGATTTTTTGCCCCCCCTGTAGACTTTTTGGGAGCATGAGATGTGCTGCTGAGAGGCATTTCTACTCGGGCCACTGTTCTCTTGTGGTACCTTGTATAGTTGTGCTATGGGATGGCTCACAGTGAATGACGTGCAGGCATGAATTTTGGGACCTTCATGTGTAACCCCCTTTTTGCATGTTATCGCAGAGATTTCACATGCTTCCTAGTTTAAGGGTGGTGCAGGGTGCAAGCAGATCTACAGAACTGAGGCTCTTTTTCCTTGGTCTGAATGTGAATCTGCGGGGCCACCACTCAAGATCTTAAAAGGGGGGTCCCCTTAACAAATTACACCATAGAAAAGAGGCTGCAGATCTTGAAAGGTACTGGGAATGCATTTAAGGTTTTTGCTGCTGTCGTATATTTTTGGCCTATATAGTCCATAGCCTCCTATTGGAATGGCCTCAGGGGAGTTGCTGGTTGGCTGTGATCCCTGGGTCATCTTTTTGATGAGAGGTTCTTCGGGTTGTGGTCTGTTCATGCCTTTGTCAATGATGGGTGAAATGTCGAGTGAACTGTCAGTGTGTACACTTGGTGCCTGAAGGGGCCTGTTGGAGAGCATTTATTCATCTCCCAAGCATCTCCGCGATGGTAATATTCCTTTTTCCCCAGCAGCTAGAGATAGCTAATGGCCAGTGAATACACATTTCTCCCTAAGGGTTTTTTAACTACAGATCGCAAAGATAGACAAAAGGGGGAGTAAATAAGTGCACTTGCAAACAAATACTACATACATAGTTATGTGCAAGGTGCAGCAGAGCATTAATACCAGTGAGACAATCTGACGAAAAAATAGAACATGGGGAAACTGATGTGGATATTTGTGCAGGGGGCATTTGATTATTCACCTGGCACAGGGATTGCCCTCTTCAAACGCAGGCCGCAAGCAACTAGTTCACGCTCCTCTGTCCTCATGTTAGTTTTCAAGGCTGTATCTAAACGCATTAAGGCAGTACAAGGCCGAGGTACGGTGAGGGGGCATGAGGGGGCATAAGGGGGAAGTGTTGCCTCTACCAAAATGGAATGCAAGGGAGGCAAGAGAGGAAACACATCTACTATCATGGCGAACATGCGGTGAGACAAAGTCCAGCATATGATAACAACAGGCAATGGGGGCCGCTATCCCTTAAGTTGTAGGCAATTGTGATAGAATCTTGGGTCCAGCTGGCTCCTCGGAATCTTTTGGTCCAGGTACCACTCCATCTGCTGCGCTAGGGATATCTTGGCCCTGGTCTTCTCATTTATAAAATCTGTAGCTAATACGGACTGTGTTCATTTCCAAGCTTGTATGAACAATGTGCCCCTTGAACAGCTCTTCTCCCACCCAGAGCTGCCTGTAGCGGAGTAGTGATGGGAAGGTGCAGGGATGCGAGGTGCCAGAATTATGGAAGAATCACAAAGGTTGCTCTGTCTCTGTTTGGAACCGGCATTATTCCAAAGTCAAAGTCAAAAAGCTTTATTTCGATAAAAGTCATTATCATAAAAGCATATCAATTGTATAAAAAATTACAGTTAAGTACAATTTTAAAAAGATTCTATATCTCTGTTTCAAACAATAATTTCAAAAGATGTATGTTCAATTAAACATAGCCAGCTAGTTTGTTAAATTATAAAGGTAAAACAATTATAGCAGCATTTCCAGTTTAAGAAATTTTTCTAAAAAGAAATTAAACAAATTATTTTAGCTTTTTGGCTCGAATAGCCCAGGCCCAGGATAGAAATTTGGCTAGGGCACAAGCATAAGGTACATTACTGTCCGAAATAAGTATCCTGATTGCCTCAACATGACTCCTAGTCCCCAACTGCCGGCATAGGTTTTTGAGCCAGACCCTCCTTGGAGTAGCATACTCGCTGCAGACAAACAAAAAATGTGCTAATGTCTCCGGTTTAGCAAGACACGATGGGCATAAATCAGACATTTCTATACAAGATTTCCATCTTTTAGTGAAGGTGTTAAGTGGTAAGGTTCCCGTTCTAAATCTGAAATACAAGGCCCTATCAAAGGGTTTTCCAATTGTATCCAGGTATAGTTCCCGCCTGGGACAGTCTTTGAACATCAGAAAGTTCTCTGTTAACCTACCTAGGGATGTGCTAGAGTGCCTTTGAGAACAAATCCAGTCCCAATAAAGCTTTTTAAGTGTTTGCTTTGGGGGTGAAGTTCTACTTAGCCATGATTCAAGTTGGCCCACCTTAGTTAATAGGCTTTTCATATCTTTTAGCCATTTGATTTTATGCCAGCTTGGTGATGACATAATTTCTTTAAGGCCTCTGGCATATCCACTCAGTTCTTCTACCCGCCAAATACGGGCCCATAGTAGTAACGGGCGAAATTTCGCAATTTCGCCAATCTGGGTACAGCCAAGGTCCATGAATAAAGGAAGTGTCGGGGTGCCTTGTGGAAGGGACATTATTTCTCTGCAAAATTTGTTCTCAGATCTTTGCAGAGCGTCGATGGACGAAAAGCCCCAAAGTTCCGCTCCATAAAGGGCAGAGCTAACACCTTTAGCTGTATAAATCTCAAGGGCTGTTCCTATAGGTCTTGTTGTACTGGAACGTTGCTCTCTCAAAATGGCGCCTGTAATCCTTTTGCGGCTCAACAGCATTTTGTCTAGGTGTGGCATCCAATCCATTTTGTCCGAAAGGCGTATCCCAAGGTAATCGAAGACTTTCACCCTTTCCAGGAGCTCAGCATTTAGGGTGGGGGAACGCACATGTTGTTTCGGTGGATTGAGGACAAGGTACTTCGTTTTGTTTGTATTTATGACCAAGCCTCGAACGGTACAAAATGATTGGAAATTGTCCAAAAGTCTCTGGAGTCCCATTGGGGTTTTGGAGATTAAAAGCGTATCATCCGCGAAGAGGAGGGTTGGTATGCGTTCGCCAGCCAGGGATGGCTCATCAGATGGATGTTTAAGGAGATGCTCGACCACCCCATTGATGTAAAGAGAGAAAAGGGTGGGAGCCAGAACACATCCCTGGCGGACTCCTCTCTCGACCGGAATACTGCCCGTTTTCTCCCCTCCAGGGCCCCACCTGACTTGGGCAAAGCTGTCCTGGTGTAGTCTGGCTAGTAGAGATAGTAAATAATGTGGCAGCCCCATGTCAGCCAGTACTTTCCATAATAGGTCCCTAGGTACGAGGTCAAAGGCAGTCTTTAAATCGATAAATGCGAGATAAAGACTGCCCTTGCCTATTACCACAACCTTCCAATATACCATCATGAGCCTGAAAGCTTGCTCAATCGTTCCAGTGCCCACTCTGAAACCCGCCTGAAAGTCGGAAAGGATTTTATTTTCTTCTACCCAGTTAAGGATTCTGAGTAACAGAACTTTGCCGACGACTTTTTGGCTGGTATCTAGCAAGCTGATCGGCCTATAGTTGGATGGGTCATCCCTCGAACCTTTCTTATGGATGGGGACCACCTCCGCCCCCTTCCACGATGAGGGAATAGCGGCACCCCTACAGATGGCAGCAAGGAGGGAGTGAATCAATTTACCCCATTTGGCGCTATCGGATTTTAGCAGATCCCCAGGAATCCCATCAGGTCCGGCCGCTTTTTGTGGAATAATAGAGCTTATTGCGTATTCCACCTCCTTTAGCGTAAAGTCGAAGTCACTGGGGCAAGATACATAATTAGTGGTAAGCGGAAATATGACAGGCCCTCTCCCGTTAGAGCCGTCGTGACAGGAGTAGAGTTTAGAGAAGTGATCCTCCCACACCTGGCTTGAGATGTTGCAGGTTAACAGATCACTGTCTGGTCTGTTACGTGCCCTTATAGTGTCCCAAAAACATTTAGAGTCTTTTTTCAAGCTGGCTTCTTTAAGGGTTAGCCAGTAGGCATCTTCCCACTCCCTTTTGGCTAACCACAAGACCTTTTTATGATCCCTTCTAGCTATTTGGATTGATAAGGGGGACTTCCCTTTAACTGACTCAATTAGACGTGCCTTGGCCTTTCTGCATGATGCAGAATACCAATCATGTCTGCCTTTGTGTTTGGTTAGAGGTTTCGATTTCCCTATAGTCCCTTTTACCCAAAAAAGGTCCCCTATAGTTTTTATGGCTACTTCATAGATAGTTGTTACCTTATCTGCTGCCATACATAAATCTATGGAGCTGATTTCATCCTGTGTGCCTTTAATTACCTCTTCTATAGTGGACAATTTATCAGTATTACACAAAATCTTATTCCACTTAAGGCGTCTTCCACAAGAGGAGACAGTAATCTCCTGTGGACAGCTCGGTGGTGCTAGCGGCGCTCCAGTGGACCAAAAATTCATTAGGGTTAAGGAAAGTGAGTTATGATCACTCTCTATGGTAGGAATAACAACCATATCGATGACCAAACTCCAGAGCCCCCGGTCCAACAGAATATAGTCTATCCTTGTGGAGTGACCAACTCTGTTGAACGTTGGGGCACCCATCTGGTCAGAACGTGTACGGCCATTGGCTGCTCTTAATCCAAACTCTAAGGTAAGTGCATTAAGCTGTATTGCACTGCGAGTCCATCGCTTGATAGGTGGAATAGAGAGGATGGGAATACCCCACCTACTGTCCTCTTCTCCTAAATCAGGTATTCCTTCTAAAGGGAGTGGTTCATATGTGCAGTTAAAATCTCCTGCTATTATGATATGGCCAGGTTCGCTCTGGTCCCCTAGTTGAGCCTCAAGCTCCGCTACTGTTGGTGAGATACACCCATTTTTAGAACCTCTAGCGTAGACATCGTAGAGATCTACAAGTAGTCCCCCACGTTGGCCCGATAGAGAGATACCAAGGATATCTGGGTTTCCTGCCTTCTTTATAGTTATCCGACAGTTGAGCGAAATGCTTACCCAGATGATGAGCCCCCCTGATGGCCGCCCCTTCCCTGCAATAGGTTTTACAGCTGGTGTGAAAAATGTGACAAACCTGACACGATGCAATGGTTCGGTGATCCAGGTCTCTTGGAATACACAAATCTTGTGGGCGTCAATCAGGACGTTCCACTCCGGGAGGCCTAATTTCCTAGAAATCCCCGCAAGGTTCCAACTAAGGATTTTTATCTCACCATGTGTTGGATCACCGTCGGGGATGACAATAATTTTAGAATTTGGTGGGTCTACACTGTCCTTAGTTAATGTGTGAGGGAGTGATATTAGAGGTGTCACTGTTGTAAATTCGGGGCATATGGGGAAGGATGTGGCTGGCGAAACATCCTCCATGTCGTTATTGGTGGTAGCAAGATTTGTATCTGGACCTTCCATAAAATTGAGTCAGTCTACCTCATCTAACACACAGTACCTATTTGGATGGACGAATTGTGAAAATGAGGGGTCGAAAGAAGAGGGCAAATCCTGCCATGGCTGTTGCCATTGATGGTTAGCAGATAGTGGGGGCTGAAGGGATTGCTGCCACTGCTGAGCAGACTGATATAGGGGTGGTGGATGCTGGAAAGGTTGTTGCCACTGAAGGCTAGCATGGTGTGGAAATAAAGATGAGAAATGTGATGGCTGTTGCCAGTGTTTAGTGATATGTTGAGGGGGATACACAGGCCCTCTATTATTTGGAAGAGCAAGCCGATGGGGATTTAGTCTTGGCGGCATGGGGAGGAAGTAAGACAAGGGGAGTGGGTTGATTTGGGTAGTAGAACCACTGTTGGGTGTGTTACATATGTAACTGGCTACCCCTATATCCCTAAAGTTAACTGTGATTACATCCCCTGATATTGTTTTCTTACTCCTACCCACCCAGTCCCCTCAACGCACAGTAAGAATTTCACCACTCATATTATTAGGTAAAGGTTTGTGTAGTTGAAGCCACTGGGCACATTTGTTTCTTAACTCTACAAAGGTTTCTTTTACTCCCTCCTTCAGTGGGGGAACAGCTGTCAATACAACCACAAAAGGAGAGACTCGGTGGCAGGCTAATTGACTTAAAACGTGCCTGCTTTTGCTTAGAGCCTTCAGGCTTGTTTGTAGAGTGAGGAACTGCAGGGTTAGTAGGCTTTCCTGCGATATCTTTCGCTTGTAAGATGGTAGTTTTATTTCCACCAGCTGATTGTTGCAAGGTCGAAGTAAGACCCACCGCCTTCGGAGTAGATAGAAGTGGGGGTTGAGCAGAATTATTCCCTGCTTGGGACAAGTGTAGTGCAGCTAAATCCTTGGTGACTGATGGTATTGTTGCTTTGTTATATGCATCTTTAGGCAGCTTAACGCAAGGTGAAGGCTTGGGAAGCGTTTCTTTAATCCCTTGTAACTGGACAGACCCAGGCCCATTCATCTTATTGGGCCACTTCGAATTTATTAACGACGTGAGTCTGTCAAGTTTAGAGACTAGAGGCTTTATTTGTGCTGCTATTGTGGCCTCAAGGTCCTGTTTGAGATCTGTTACCATGTTTTCAACCCAGCAGGGTATGCCTGGCGCCAGGTGCGGAGTAGGTGATATCAAGTTGTGGTTCCTGGCTTTAGCTTTGGGTTTTTCCTTAGACTTCGTCTTGGACGCTACCTTTGTAGGAATAATAACCCTTCCCCCAGAATCGATAGGTACATGAGGTGTTACTTTATCCATTTGCCCATCTAGGCTTGGCTCCGTCTCTTCAGATGTCTGACAGGCTTCTAGATCTGGGGTAGCCTCAAGATCAACAAAGGACGGATCCGAGTCGGATTGGGTGACTGACAAGTCAACAGCATTCGGTACTGTGACTGTGCCAGCAGTAGTCAAGGGTAGGGGTAGGGAACAATTGTTCAAAGCTTGTTGGGAGGGTGAATTTGCATTTGCGAGAGAGCCCAAGGAAGAGCGCCTAGCGTTCATGAGGTCCAGGGAGACTCTTTTTTCCAGCAATACAATACTTTTATCGATGGTCTCATTCACTCGTGAGATAAAAAGATCTATAGGACCAGTCACTTGTGCTACCCCCATGGCTTTTTTGGTACAGCTTCTAGTTCTATTGCGCATAGCTGACATCTGTGGTGCTGGGCCAGATGCAAAATGGGGTCTCAAAAAGGCGGTAAGTGATAGGGCTAGGAGGCGGCCACTATATGTTTAAAGAAAAGTTGGTAATCAGTGCCGCCTACCTTGCTGATGGATTTAGGGCGAAGATGCAGGAGTTCAGGGCCAGGGCCGTCCTCTGCCGTCCTTGAACGGCCTTAAACGGCCCGCTCTTTGCCCGGTCTTCGCCCCGGCCTTAGCCCCGCGCGCGTCCCGCGTGCGCGTTGTTGCCACTGCTTATCTAAGAAGAGGTCAGGTGAAGGGGGCGGGAAGAGGACCAGCTGCGGCCAATCAGCGCCGCTAGGCACGCTGGTCCTCGCAGTCCCGCCTCTGCCCTTGGTGGTCAGCTGTTGGTTCCTGAAGGCGCGTTGGTGCTCAATGCACGTCGAGGGACAGGAGACTAAGTCCACAAATACCAAAGTCTTTGCCTACGAGCGGCTCCCGCGGAGCGGGGGCCGCGAGGTGTGGCGAAGTGGCCGGAGAAGAACGAAAAGCAGGAGCAGCACTCCAAACAGGTAGGGACCCAAGGCGCACTCACTCCGTTCAGAATTTATTGGGAGGAGGGGGCGGGAAGAGGACCAGCTGCGGCCAATCAGCGCCGCTAGGCACGCTGGTCCTCGCAGTCCCGCCTCTGCCCTTGGTGGTCAGCTGTTGGTTCCTGAAGGCGCATTGGTGCTCAATGCACGTCGAGGGACAGGAGACTAAGTCCACAAATACCAAAGTCTTTGCCTACGAGCGGCCCCCGCGGAGCGGGGGCCGCGAGGCATGGCGAAGTGGCCGGAGAAGAACGAAAAGCAGGAGCAGCACTCCAAACAGGTAGGGACCCAAGGCGCACTCACTCCGTTCAGAATTTATTGGGAGGAGGGGGCGGGAAGAGGACCAGCTGCGGCCAATCAGCGCCGCTAGGCACGCTGGTCCTCGCAGTCCCGCCTCTGCCCTTGGTGGTCAGCTGTTGGTTCCTGAAGGCGCATTGGTGCTCAATGCACGTCGAGGGACAGGAGACTAAGTCCACAAATACCAAAGTCTTTGCCTACGAGCGGCTCCCGCGGAGCGGGGGCCGCGAGGCATGGCGAAGTGGCCGGAGAAGAACGAAAAGCAGGAGCAGCACTCCAAACAGGTAGGGACCCAAGGCGCACTCACTCCGTTCAGAATTTATTGGGAGGAGGGGGCGGGAAGAGGACCAGCTGCGGCCAATCAGCGCCGCTAGGCACGCTGGTCCTCGCAGTCCCGCCTCTGCCCTTGGTGGTCAGCTGTTGGTTCCTGAAGGCGCGTTGGTGCTCAATGCACGTCGAGGGACAGGAGACTAAGTCCACAAATACCAAAGTCTTTGCCTACGAGCGGCTCCCGCGGAGCGGGGGCCGCGAGGCGTGGCGAAGTGGCCGGAGAAGAACGAAAAGCAGGAGCAGCACTCCAAACAGGTAGGGACCCAAGGCGCACTCACTCCGTTCAGAATTTATTGGGAGGAGGGGGCGGGAAGAGGACCAGCTGCGGCCAATCAGCGCCGCTAGGCACGCTGGTCCTCGCAGTCCCGCCTCTGCCCTTGGTGGTCAGCTGTTGGTTCCTGAAGGCGCGTTGGTGCTCAATGCACGTCGAGGGACAGGAGACTAAGTCCACAAATACCAAAGTCTTTGCCTACGAGCGGCACCCGCGGAGCGGGGGCCGCGAGGCATGGCGAAGTGGCCGGAGAAGAACGAAAAGCAGGAGCAGCACTCCAAACAGGTAAGGACCCAAGGCGCACTCACTCCGTTCAGAATTTATTGGGAGGAGGGGGCGGGAAGAGGACCAGCTGCGGCCAATCAGCGCCGCTAGGCACACTGGTCCTCGCAGTCCCGCCTCTGCCCTTGGTGGTCAGCTGTTGGTTCCTGAAGGCGCGTTGGTGCTCAATGCACGTCGAGGGACAGGAGACTAAGTCCACAAATACCAAAGTCTTTGCCTACGAGCGGCCCCCGCGGAGCGGGGGCCGCGAGGCGTGGCGAAGTGGCCGGAGAAGAACGAAAAGCAGGAGCAGCACTCCAAACAGGTAGGGACCCCTGCATTATTCAGGATATGAGTGCTTGCGCTCTGGTTACATAACTGACAAACTCTATGTTGTGGATACGTTTCAGCAGGAGCAACTAGCTTTACAGTGTAATGGAAAACTCCACATCTAAATAACAAGTATTCAGTTAAGTGTTCAAAGGCAGGCAGTCTGGTGGCACCAGTATGCTGCGGCTTAGATCAATATCTACACGAGGACCTTCCCAAAGGTTTAATAATTTCACCGGTCGTAGGGAAGCATAGTCATTTTACACGTTTAAATGGTGCCATCTCGGAGATCCCTTTCCACCAGGTGCAATGGGGATCAAGTATGCACGCGTATATATTATCAGTATATTTGAATCTTTTCTCTGTACTGTGCAATTATGCAGCACTGAACCTTTGAATTACAACCGCCTATCTAAGCGAACATTGTCAGTGGGACAATGGTTACAATTTTCTGGGGCTGCTGGTGGTGTCTTTTATCCCCACTATTTTTTCATTCACCTAATTATTTGACATGTACACACGGATTGAAGAAGAGCTTGTCTTGCATAGTTCGAGACCAAGATTCGTTAGTCTGTCATTTTCAGCCTTGCTTTCATGAGTGACTATAAGGATGTTTTGGGTTAATGACTGAAATGTATTCCCAAATCTGGAAGATATTTATAATTGAAGGAGAATATAAAAGTTACTCTTAGTTGGACATTGTGGAATACTCTTTAGCTTTATATGTTCCACTTTCCTGATCATATAAGAAAATGTAGTGCAACAAACTGTTTCTGCTCCTACCTCCTTAAACAAGAGGGTGAGGGTAGGAGGGCAGCGACCACTCGCATGCACAGTGCAAGACTGGGGCCCAGGTGGAACTGGCCACCTTTTAAAATCAAAAGAGCACAGCTCATTGGGAATAATTTCACCATGTTCGGTGCAAAGCAGTAATGGTGCAAGGAGGGCAAGGGAGCATAAGGCTCTATACAGCTCCCTGGTGCAGTGGCGTCACTGGGGTTGGTGTCACCCGGTGCGGGTAACTTATGGTGTCTCCCCCTCACGACTTACCGCATGAACCACCTCTGTCGGAAATGTACGGCGCTAGGTACTGTCTTACTCCCTCTAGCTCCCTCTATCTGTATAGCTCCCTCTAGCTCCCTCTCTCTGTTTTACTCCCTCTAGCTCCCTCTATCTCCCTCTCTCTCTGTCTTACTCCCTCTAGATCCCTCTCTCTCTGTCTTACTCCCTCTAGCTCCCTCTCCCTCTGTCTTATTCCCTCTAGCTTCCTCCCTCTGTCTTGCTCCCTCTAGCTCCCTCTCTCCCTTTCCTACTGCTTCTAGCTCCCTCTCTCTCTGTCTTACTCCCTCTAGCTCCCTTCTCTCTGTCTTACTCCCTCTAGCTCCCTCTCACTGTCTTACTCCCTCTAGCTCCCGCTCTCTCTCTCTTACTCCCTCTAGCTCCCGCTCTCTCTCTTACTCACTCTAGCTCCTTCTCTCTCTCTTACTCCCTCTAGCTCCCTCTCTTTCTGTTTTGCTCCCTCTAGCTCCCTCTCTCTCTTTTACTCCCTCTAGCTCCCACTCTCTCTCTGTCTTGCTCCCTCTAGCTCCCTCTCTCTGTCTTACTCCCTCTAGCTTCCTCTCTCTCTGTCTTACTCCCTCTAGCCCCTTCTCTCTTAGTCCCTCTAGCTCCATCTCTCTCTTACTCCCTCTAGCCCCCTCTCTCTGTGTCTTGCTCCCTCTAGCTCTCTCTCTCTCTCTGTCTTACTCCCTCTAGCTCCCTCTCACTCTGCCTTACTCCCTCTAGCTCCCTCTCTCTCTCTCTTACTCCATCTAGCTCCCTCTCTCTGTCTAGCTCCCTCTCTCTCTGTCTTGCCCCTCTAGCTCCCTCTGTCTCCCTCTCTCTGTCTTACTCCCTCTAGCTCCCTCTCTCTCTGTCTTACTCCCTCTAGCTCCTTCTCTCTGTCTAGCTCCCTCTAGCTCTCTCACTCTCTCATTTACTCCCTCTAGCTCCCTCTCCCTCTGTCTTGCTCCCTCTAGCTCCCTCTCTCTCTATCTTAATCCCTCTAGCTCCCTCTCTCTGTCTAGCTCCCTCTCTCCCTGTCTTACTCCCTCTAGCTCCCTCTGTCTCCCTCTCTGACTAACTCCCTCTAGTTCCGTCTCTCTCTGTCTTACTCCCTCTAGCTCCCTCTCTCTCTGTCTTACTCCCTCTAGCTCCCTCTCTCTTACTCCCTCTAGCTCCCTGTCTCTGCCTTACTCCCTCTAGCTTCCTCTCTCTCTGTTCTACTCCCTCTAGCCCCCTCTCTCTTACTCCCTCTAGCTCCCTCTCTCTCTTACTCCCTCTAGCCCCCTCTCTCTGTGTCTTGCTCCCTCTAGCTCTCTCTCTCTCTGTCTTACTCCCTCTAGCTCCCTCTCACTCTGTCTTGCTCCCTCTAGCTCCCTCTCTCTCTCTTACTCCCTCTAGCTCCCTCTCTCTGTCTAGCTCCCTCTCTCTCTGTCTTGCTCCCTCTAGCTCCCTCTGTCTCCCTCTCTCTGTCTTACTCCCTCTAGCTCCCTCTCTCTCTGTCTTACTCCCTCTAGCTACTTCTCTCTGTCTAGCTCCCTCTAGCTCCCTCTCTCTCTCTTACTCCCTCTAGCTCCCTCTCCCTCTGTCTTGCTCCCTCTAGCTCCCTCTCTCTTTATCTTAATCCCTCTAGCTCCCTCTCTCTGTCTAGCTCCCTCTCTCCCTGTATTACTCTCTCTAGCTCCCTCTGTCTCCCTCTCTGTCTTACTCCCTCTAGCTCCCTCTCTCTCTGTCTTACTCCCTCTAGCTCCCTCTCTGCCTTGCTCCCTCTAGCTCCCTCTCTCTCTGTAATATTTACCTCTAGCTCCCCCCTCTGTCTTGCTCCCTCTAGCTCCCTCTCTCTCTCTTACTCCCTCTAGCTCCCTCTCTCTCTGTCTTGCTCACTCTAGCTCCCTCTTTCTCTATCTTACTCCCTCGAGCTCCCTCTGTCTGTCTAGCTCCCTCTCTCGCTGTGTTACTCCCTCTAGCTCCCTCTGTCTCCCTCTCTCTCTGTCTTACTCTCTCTAGCTCCCTCTCTCTCTGTCTTACTCCCTCTAGCTCCCTCTCTCTGTCTAGCTCCCTCTAGCTCCCTCTCTCTTGTTCCCTCCAGCTCCCTCTGTCTCCCTCTTTCTCTGTCTTACTCCCTCTAGCTCCCTCTCTCTCTGTCTTACTCCCTCTAACTCCCTCTTTCTCTGTCGTACTCCCTCTAGCTCCCTCTCTCTCTGTTTTCCTCCCTCTAGCTCCCTCGCTCTCTCTTACTCCCTCTAGCTCCCTCTCTCTCTGTCTTCCTCCCTCTAGCTCCCTTTCTCTCTATCTTACTCCCTCTAGCTCCCTCTCTCTGTCTAGCTCCCCCTCTCTCTGTCTTGCTCTCTCTAGCTCCCTCTGTCTCCCTCTCTCTCTGTCTTACTCCCTCTGTCTCCCTCTCTCTCTGTATTACTCCCTCTAGCTCCCTCTGTCTCCCTCTCTCTCTTACTCCATCTGTCTTCCCTGGATTTGCATAAACAAGAGTGCGAGCAACAGGTGGCACTGTAGTGAAAGGCAAGCTGAAATTTGGAACTGGTTCACTGGAAGACTGAAGACTCTGCAAGATACTGAAAAATAGGAACCCATGCACCCTCAGATGAGCTAGGCTGCTATAGAGTTGCCTTGTGAGCAAAGAAAATTGCAGTCAAGCATTGCAGATCTCCTGCGAGACGCTGGTGAGTGTGAACAGCATGAGGAACAAGCTTGCACAGGGAGCGACAGTAAAGGTGAGAGCAGAGGCGAGGCTGCAGTGCAGATTGGTGTCACCCCATGTGTTGGTGTCACCCGGTGCGGTCCGCACCCCAACACCCCCCTAGTGACGCCACTGCCCTGGTGCTCACAGAAGTCACCTAGTCACCCAAGTGAGCAGTGGCGGTAATTGGGTGCTGGCAAAGGGAGGGATTTTCTCTCACATTTTCTGTTATTAATTGCAGACGTGTGCCAGCATACAACAGCTTGCAAGGATATATGAGTCACGCAGGAGGACAGCGAGCAGAGCCGCTGTCTGGGGTCATCTGAACAAAGAGGGGTGCTAATAAAACATGGGAGCACTCTCCAGCAAGTTTTTGGCATCAGGTCTGGTACAGCAGAACGGAGGCTCGGGATTGTGTGCTGGTCGATGGTACTTCGCCCAGCCCAGGTCCATGCTTTAGGGGCCAGGTGAACTGGGAAGAGGGATAGCTGGGCATCCATTTGTGCATAGTGTGTAATAATGTTTTGTCAGCCAGGTATGCAGAGATCCCGACGGGCTGGTCACAATGTTCTTTGCATAGACCAGGAGTTTGCCTGGAAGAGTAGATTCAAAAAAGGGTAGTTTTAGGACCCTCATTTTCAGGATAGGGGCCGTCACTAAAGCGGCAGCCAGAGGGTTTGCTAGGAGCAAGAGGCAGAAGATCGGTAGATGGTCCTCAGACTGCTACCAGCGCTATGTATGGCTGCATTTTCTCACTGTTGTTTTTGACTTGCAGTTACTACATCCAGTCCCGCAGGGGGAAAGCTCGCAGAATTCGGCGTCCGTGAGCATCTATTGTCACCGATTATCCACCTGAGAGCACGTAGAAAAGGATGTGCAGGTTCTTGGCCACGCATAGGTTAAAAAGGTTGCATTACATTTTTCTTACAGGAAAATAGGAGCTTAGAGCACGGCAGCCTGGTTCTTAAAGTTTCTTTCCTCAAGCAGGGTGGGCTGGGCTTTGGCAAACTCAGGGATATGTGGGTAGGCTTGCTGGCCCAGAATCAAATACCTCCTGCAGCATGTATCTGGCATCTTAGAAGGGGTTGACTTGGTGCTCCTGGGTAGGAAAGGCGTAGTTAGGACGCTGTTCACAGAAGTTGGGTGGCTGACAAAGAGATGCCTGAGGTTTTACTGGTAGGGTCACACTTGATTCGCAGGTCTCAGTGGAGTGGGGGCGGGTCCGTTTGGGGCTTGAACCACTCAGTGAAAAGGATCAATATTCGGTTTGATCAATTACTCAGATCCCCGAAATTGCAGGTAATAATACATGGGTGCATCCCGGGGAGAGACGCTTGTCCTACAGGATTTTGTATGGACAAACAGGAGTGAAAAACCCATCAACCTTGTTGGGATTGGGGTAGAGAACTATGTAAATAAAACAATATCCCAACCGGTAACAATCGAAGACAAATAATAAGGAGATGAGAACATTATCCAAGGAGAGACAAGGAAATGAAATGAAATGAAATGAAAAATTGCATTTGTATAGCGCATAACTGCCCTGAGGCCTCGCAGCGCTTGAAGATTAAATGGTTTAGAGCAGGCTCAGGGCAGATCAGCAGGATTTTGCAAACAAATGCGTTTTCAAGGCCTTTCTAAAAGACGGGAGGTTGCTGTTTCCTCGGATGGTGAGGAGAAGGGCGTTCCAGAGTCTGGCCGCCGAGTGGGAAAAAGAGCGGCCACCCCACCGGGCTTTATTGATTTTAGAGGAGGTAGCCAGCTGCAGGGTGCCAGAACGAAAGGGGCGGGCTGGAACATAGGGCGTAACCAGGGGGTGCAGAATCGCTGGGCCTACACGATGGAAGGATTTGTGCAGGATGCACAGAGCCTTGAACTGCACTCTGGCAGCCATTGGGAGCCAATGGAGGTCTTTCAGAGCCTTCCTCGCCGACTGCCGACGGGGCAGATTAAACAGTAGGCGGGCCGCACTATTTTGTATGACCTGAAGCTTCTGAAGTACCGAGGCCGGTGCTCCCAGATAGAGAGCATTCCCGTAGTCCAGGCGGGAGAGAATCAGGGCATGGACCATGATCCTCCTCGCCTGGAAAGGGAGCAAAGGGAGCACCCGCCGGAGCATCCTCATTAGTCCAAAGCAAGTGGCGGCGGTCTTAGTAGCCTGGACCGAGAAATCAAGGGCGGTGTCGAGCCAGATCCCGAGGCTCTTTATCTGGGACCTAGGGGCGGGGAGAGCTCCAAGACATGATGGCCAGACGGGTGCAAGAACAGACGGGGAGGGATTTCCGAGGAGAATGATGTCTGTCTTCTAGGAGGCTCTATTTGATTTAAAGAGGGTGATTAAAGCATCATTTTACTAAATATTCAAACGGAATCAACAAGTACATATACAGTTAATAATCAGCACTGCGAAATGGTCATTCAATGATAACAACCCAAAGTTGTACAAGGTGCGCGAGTGACACAGTGAGAGACACTACGGCGACACAAGTGACAGAGTGGTCAGCGTGAGCGGCGCAAGGTGCAAGTTCATATATATTTACAGTGGATAAAAACAAACACAGCAAAGTGGCTTCCATATGATTCAACAGAGATTATTTTCTTCTATTCTTGGGATAACCACTATGTAGGGGGCGCCTATGCTGTGGCTGATGAGTCGACGGCGTTTCGATCCATAGGAAGTAGGATCATCTTCAGGACAAGGAGGGTTGGTGGCAGTGCGTGAGTAGCAGTGGGGCGGCCGCGGTATCAAGCCGAAGTGGTGGTACAATTCCAATTAACTGCAGGAGAAACTGGTGCCCGGGTGGGCATCCAACAAGTGGGGGAGTGGTTGGTAGCTCTGTGAATTGGGGCTTCAGACGGCCGTGGAGACAATTAATTGCAATTCCACTGAGAAGGGGCACTCGAGCCCGCGTGGTCCGTCGGAAAAGCGTGCCGATCCAGGAGTGATCGGCGCGATGAGGCGAATAAATCTTCCTCGAGGATCCGGCAAGAAAGGCAAGCTGTCCGGGTGTTGCTGTCTCTCCTTGGATAATGTTCTCATATCCTTATTATTTGTCTTCGATTGTTACCGGTTGGGATATTGTCCTACAGGATGGCGTGCAACTATCGAAACGGGGTAATGAGCTGTTCATGGACAACTTATGTGGCAATAAGGTCATGATTGGTGAGCATAGTTTTCGGTCCTTAGCAGGCATCACCATTGTCAAATAGGGAACGCCCGAGGGGAAGACAGAGGGTCTCTCATGGAACTCCAGGGGCAGTTACAGCCTGTAGGCTGGAGGGATGGCGGGGGTAAGGGACGTCTCGCTTTCGTAGGCTGGTTGGCCAATCCCAGCACGTGCATGCGCTCAAGTGCACAAGGATGCATTAACTGCAGTGCCCCTTAATGGAGTTTGTAGAGATGAATGATTCGTGCACAGCCTCGTTTTATCTTTCAGTTTATAAAAATAATATTAGTATTTTTAGCTTGCTCTTATGGGTGCTGCAAAGTTAACGGCGTGGACATGTGTTTCCAACAGGTTGTTGGTCCCATCCCTTTGTGCTCACCTTCTTGTTCTTGGGTATGGTTCCAAGAACTCCACAAAAAATATTTTTAATACACTTTCAATGAATTTTCAAAATAAAGTTTTATTTCTTTTGTCTTCTCTTCATTTGTCAAAATCATCTTTTGTAGTTTTATGTGTTATGTTTAATGCAGGGGCATTTCAATAGGTATATGACATGGGTAGAGTCACACGTGGCATTCACTTTCAGCTTGATGTTCTGTCCTTTCATCGGGTGTGTTATTACGGTACCCTTTATGATGTTATTACATTTACCACAATGCATACAAGGACGGGTGCCCTTGTATGCTGTAGGTTCATTTGTCTTGGATTTCAATATTTCACCCAAATTCTTTCCTCTGGTATAAGCAAACAATGGTGGTCTATCAAACGATGTTTTGAAATCTGGTTCAAGTTTTAATATCGACCAGTGTCTTCGTATAATCTTTTTGAACTTTACACTTGAGGTTGAGAATTTTGATACTAGAACCATCCTGGTGTCATCATCTTTTTTGGATTTGTTCAAAAGATCTGTTCTTTTCATCAGATTTACTCGTTGTTTTGCCTTGTTAATTACAGTTTGGGGATATTCTCTTTCAGCAAACCTTTTTCCCATCTCTTCAATTCTTGATTGTGCTTTATCTGGGTTTGAGGTAATTCTCTTTACTCGCATCATTTGCGATGTTGGCAAATGTTGTTTGAGGGTTAGCTGGTGAAAGCTGTTGTAATGCAGTGTGTTATTTTTATCGGTGTTTTTCCTGTATATATCAGTTTCTAAACCCTTATCTGTTCGTTTAATTTCCACATCAAGGAATGTGATCTTTTGATCAGAAATCTGCCATGTGAGTTGGATGCATTCATCTGTACTATTCAGATCCATTAATGCTTCTTCTAGTTTTTCTTTGGTGTTACTCCAGATAATGAAGATATCATCAATGTATCTCACTATCATTTTAGTATTTACTTGCCAAATGGGTTTATTCAAAATGTTCTCCTCCTCATATGCTTTTATACAAATGTTAGCATATATGGGTGCTGCCGAATTGCCCATAGAGGTTCCTACGAGCAGTTGTATGAGTATTCAAAATGAACTCTAACGACCGAATTGAATTTGCGTGTTATCTGTAAATGAGACTTTTATATATGTATTTGCCTATTGCGACATGGAAACATTTTGCTTTAGTTCATTGGTTCGGTATAGATGAGGACAACTAGCTTTTTCTTTGTACTCTAAGGGCCCGATGTAGGTGGCAAATACCGTTCGGAAACAGCCGAATTCGGCCGTTTCCGACCGGTATTTGGCATCTTGAGATGTAGGGGGCCAGATTTTACAGATTCTGTAAATTTACCGAATCGGTAAATGTACAGAATCTGTAAAATCCCGAATCGGTATTTTTACCGATTCGGTACCTTCCAGATGTAGGTGGGATTCTTCTGAGTCCCAAAGGCCCTACAAATTCGGTATTTTACCACCCAATCCAATTGGGTGTTAAAATACCGAATTCAGGTGTGCATGCACATGTGTGCATGCACACCTAGCCATGTGACTTAGGGCATGTCTGTGTGCCACATGGCGCACATGCCTATTTTTGGGGTGCCAGAGGGTGTCAAAGTGACACCCCCTGCACCCTTGCCAAATTCGGTATTTACCGATTCTGTAATTACAGAATCGGTATTGCCCATTGATTCGTATGGGCTTCAAGGCCCATAGGAATCAATGGGAAATACAGATTCGGTATTTACAGATTCGGTAAATACCGAATCTTAATGATTCGGTATTTACAGAATCTGTAATACCTACATCTCTCCCCTTCATACTCTTAAATACCGAATAGGTAAAATTCGGTATTTAAGAGTCGGTAAATATGAATTACCTACATCTGGCCCTATGTGTTTACATAAAACTACAACTTGTGCCCGTACACTTGCATACACCCTTGCACACATTATATATCTTCGGGGAAATGCCTTTGCTCACAATTTTTTAATTTTTTTCTTTTTCCCGTTTTTTTAGCCCGGTTTTGAAGTCTGCTGTCACTTTCCATACACAGCCACTTTTCGCTCTAGAGTAAGATGTAGTCCGTTTTTTAGCTCTAGCACCACGTGATCGGGTGTAGATGTCCTATTAGGACCGCTCACACACCGTTACACAGAAGCTACAAACTGATCGGTGTAGACGGGATGTACGTTGTTACAACGCATGCTTTTACTACGCATGCCTTTACAACACAGGTTTTTCAACGCAAGTCGTTACAACGACTTGCGTTGGGGGCGCTGGATAATGAATAGTTTAATTTACTATTCCAACTCCAGTCCCCGTGGATAGTAGGGAAGGTGTTGGATAGTAAATGTAACTATTACCTATTCTACAGCGCCCCCTAGCGCAATTTGTTGTAATGACTTGCGTTGAAAATCCTGCGTTGTAAAGGCACTGTGTGGTAAAAGTTGCGTCGTAGAGGATGTTTCCCGTATAGACGCGGTGAACCCAAACTTTATACATCTCAGAATGCTGAAGATTAGAAGAGACAACCGTGTCTCAAATGTAAGTACTGCCACCTGATGAGGGAAGCCCAATACAAGGATTTTCTTGTGAAAATAACCGCTGACCTGAGCATGTTGATGATTTTTTTGCTTACAGTTCTATAGCTCCTATTGAATGCCTAAGAGCTACGAGTCTGGCATGTAAGTCACATTCTGATATCCACTTTTTTCGCGTTCGCGCTGGCACAAGCCAGCAATACACACCACAAATTTGGGCACTAGTTAAACACTATACACGGAGTGAGTTTGTTGGGAACAATCACCACAAGTGTATCACAATGAAATGTACAGATAGAGTGAATATAGAGAGTATTTATTGTTGATATGTTATACATATACATATATATTTTTTTGTAGTGATGCTCCCTGAAGAAGGGCTCTATGCCCGAAATGCATAGGAGGAGTTGAAGCCAGATGCATTCTAACGTTACAATTATGTGGAAACAGCATAAAACTACAAAAGATTATTTTGACAAATGAAGACAAGACAAAAGAAATAAAACTTTATTTTGAAAATTCATTGAAAGTGTATTCAAAATATTTTTTGTTGAGTTCTTGGAACCATACCCAAGAACAAGAAGGTGTGCACAAAGGATGGGACCAACAACCTTTATGGAGTTTAACACTGAGGGTGCAGGGAGGCCCTGGGGGAGGTATACATCCAGTAAGCTGGACCCCCTGTACAAGGTAACTCCAGTAAGGAGTTGTGACCTAGCTTGATCGGGATCTGGGGCCATCAGTCATTGACCTTGCCATAGGCTCTAACAGGGATATGCAGAAAGAGAATATTTTCATTGTTTAGATTACGATGGAATGGCTATTTACTAGAAGCAGGTTAAGGTTAGCCAATTCACATCTTGTACCTATCAATGTATTGGACTTTCTGCGTATTGTACATCATGTAAGTAATAAGAATTTCATTGTTTTTATTATTTCATGTAATAAAATACGGCTGGGGTTACTATGACCCCTAATCCAAACAGTTGTGGTGTTTGCATTGTTTGCCTTTGGGGAAAGCAGGGCATCAAGCCTCCACGGGAGCCCCAAGGGTCTTTGATTTATTAGGGGGAGGGTTTTTTAGGCAGTACCAGACCATACCACATCTGAAAGCTCTGAACTGGCTTCCTCTTGAGGCCAGAATCACACATAAGGCACTATACTCAAACTCCACTGCATATCTTACCCAGAAACTAGTGGTATCTGGAGGAGCCAGAAACTCCTGGTACGCCAGAGACCTCTTACTCCAACCAGCATGTTTGCCAAAAAAAAATAAAAAAAAATAAAATCAGGCCTTCTCCGCCCCAAGAATATGGAACTCACTCCTGCTCGCCATTAGAAGAATCCCTTCTCTGGCACACTACAAAAGGATGCCAAAACCTTCCTAATGGGAAGATTCCTCACCTAAATTTTGCCTCGAAATCACCACATTGTCCTTGCTCTACTTCCGAGTACTGTCTTCCCTTGGATTACCAAGACACTAACCACCTGGCACATCCGGGCATCCCACCATGGAACCTGAGACAATTTCTCATAAAATGTACTTAATTGTTCTTTTGTTTTTATCCCTTATGTATCCACCCCTCCTGAGTCTCTTGTATACTTCTGTGATTGCACTCTGAAACTCTAACAGGTCAAGTTTGCGCTCTACAAAACACAAAAAACTAATAAATAAATATGTTGTCTGAAAGTACGCCAGGATATGTCTACAATTTCCAGGTGTACACTGGTAGGGATTCCACTATTGACTCCCCTGGTTGTCCATCCACTTTAGGAGTTTCAGATAAAATTGTGTGAGAACTTGCTAGAGGACTGTTTAACAGAGTTCACCATTTGTACCTTGATAACTTCTACACTGCTGTACAAATGTTTAAGGAATTGTTCAAAGTGGACACTTTTGCTTGTGGCACAATCCGCTCTAGCCATAAAGGTTACCCAAAATACCTTGTTTGCAAAAATATTTAGAGGGGACAGTGCAGCGACATGCATAGTGAGGAACTGCTAGCTGTGAAATTTGTGAACAGGAGGGATGTGTACATTCTGACTACCTTCCATGATGAGAGTATTTCACCTGTCACTGTTTGGGGTCAGGTTACTGAAGTGCACTAACCTGTGTGCATTGTAGACTACAATAGGCACATAGGTGGTGTTGATAGAGTAGATCAAAGGTTGGAACCTTACACTGCTATTTGTAAGGCTTACGTTTGGTATAAGAAGTTGGCCACCCATTTCTTCAATTTAGCAACTTTTAATGCTTTTCTTGTGTTCAAGGAGTAGTCTCCTGCATCATAGATGATTTTTGTTCAGTTTCAGGACTCTCTGATATACAGCCTAGTTGTAGTGGAACAGGTAAGTGTTCCTGGAGTTGGAGTGGTGGAGGATGTGGCTAGATTGAAAGATCACTACTTTCCTGATTTAATTCCTCCCATGCCCAAATAAACAATCCCTGTTAGAGATGTAGAGTCTGTATGAAAAGAGGTATTTCGAAGGAGAGTCGTATGCACTGTGCTCATTGTTCTTCTAAACCTGGGCTGTGTGTGCCCACATGTTTCAGATTGTATCACACTCAAAATAGTTTTTGAGAGCAAACTTGAATATAACAGTGTACTGTCTGGTCTGTATGGTTTTATATTGTTGTTCAGTTTCACGGTTGGCATTACAATGATGTATTTAGTTAATGCAGTTGTTTTAGTAGTTATAGTTTTGTACCTAGTTGCAATTGGTTTGTGTTTTCTTTCTTGTAAAAAAAATGTAATGACGGTGTGCCTGTACTGGCGCTTGGCTGGCGGTGTGTGTGGACTGGCGCTTGGTTGGAGGTGTGTAGGACTGGTGTTTGGCTGGCAGTGTGGTTGGGCTGGCGCTTGGCTGGCAGTATGGGTGGGCTGGCGGTGTGTGTGGGCTGGTGCTTGGCTGGAAGTATGCATGGGCGGGCGCTTGGCTGGCAGTGTGCGTGGGCTGGTGCTTGGCTGGCAGTGGGCATGGGCCGGTGGTGTCGGTGGGCTGGTGCTTGGCTAGCAGTATACGTGGGCTGGCATTTGGCTGGCATTGTGTGAGTGACTTGCTGCTGGTCATTATACAGTCCGCTAGTCAAACGCCACTGCAAACATCGTCAACCACCAGCCGGTGTGATTGTTGTGTCAGTCATGTGGGCATATGAAAGTGATGGGCCCTTGAATCGCACTGTCTATTGATGTGAATGTTGTAATGTGCTGGGCCCTCGACCTTTGGTGTGAATGGTCTTGTGTGTCATGTGTGAAAGGTATGTGAATGGCCTGTGAAGAGGTTGAGTCCTTGACGTGGCTTTAAAGCTCATGAGGTGTGAGTCATTTGTTCAGGTTTTTAACCTTTTGAATATTAATAGTGCGTTTCCTTTTTGTGAAATTACTTGTTAATAGAATTCAATGCTCTGAACAATCACGCACCCTCGTGCCAAATCCAACCAGTATGTGTGAGTACTTAAGGAATTGTTCCCTTTAAATTAATATTTGTCTTTTCTGTCACTCTCTGCCAGGGTGTACAATGTCTCCACATTGTCTGTGGATGTGAGTGGTGTAATGTGCTGGGGCTGCAGTTGGTGGTGTGAAAGTGTGTGTCAAGTATGAAAGGTATGTGAATGGCCTGTAAAGAGGTTGGTGCCTTGTTGTAGCTTTACAGCTCACGAGCTGTGATTAATTGGTTCAGGTTTTTAAACTTTTAATTAATAACTGTGCATTTCCTTTTCATGAGCTCTCTTGTTAATAAAATATATATTTTGAACCTTTGACTTACCCTTGTGCCAAATCCAACCAGTATGTATGTGTACTTGAGGAACAGATGGATAGGCAGTCATATTTGTCTCATCTGTCTTTCCTTGCTAAGGTGTAGTCTGTCTCTAGGTAAAATGTACCAACTTTAGATATGAGTGTAGAGCAAAAAAAATAGGGAGTGCTGGATTGTGTGCCTCTTATGGATCCCAACACGTTTTTATACTCACAATGCCATGCAAACATCAAAATGAAACTAGTTACGTATTTTCCTTACATTACTGTGTCACAATATACTGATGTCAGAAAAACCACAATTTTCCTACCACCTAGAATTCTCACCTGGTGAAAAATTGTACCACACTTGCGTGGGTGGGTGAAGTACCCACAACAGGAAAGGGCCCACATCCTATTGAGGCAACATCAGAATTACCTATGACAAAACAACCTTGTTTTAAGGGGGTCACCTGGGTTTTTGGCTCCATGCTCAGCGTCCTTCTGGGGAAACCTTCCAAACCCACACATTTCTGAAATCTAGACACTTGGGAGAGTCCAGCAAGGTATGGTTCGTGTGGACCCCCCAACATTTTCCTACCCAGAATTCTCTGCAAACCTCAAATTTAGCTTAAAAAATCTAATTTTCTCAAATTTTGTTGTGTGAAAATTCTGGAATCTGCATGGATCCACAAATTTCCTACCAACAAGAATTTGCCCAGGTCTCCCGATAAAAATGGTACCTCACTCAGGTGGGTGGGTCAAGTACCTGCAACAGGCAAGGGCCCAAAGCCTATTGAGGAGACATCGAAATTACCTATAGCTCGGCTGCTATATTGGGAAACTACCAAACCCACTCATTTCTGAAAAACAGATACCCAAGGGAGTTCAGCAAGGTATGGCTTGCGTGGACTCCCCAACGTTTTCCTAACCAGAATCCCCGGCAAACCTCAACTTTAGCTGACAAAATCAACTTTCTCTCAATTTTCTGTGTCTTGGAAAGTTGTGCAATCTGCATGGATCCACAAATTTCCTACCACCCAGCATTCCCCAAGGTCTACCCATACAAATGGTCCCTTACTCGCGTGGGTGGGTAAAGAATCCGTGACAGGCAAGTGCCCAAAACTTTTTGAGGCGACATCAAAATTACCTATCAAAAAACAACCTGGTTTTGCAAGGGGGTTCACCTGGGATTTTAGACCCGGGCTCGGCGGCCATGTAGGGAAACTACAAAACTCACAAATTCTGAAAACTAGACTCCTGGTGGAGTCCAGCGAGGGATGGCATGTGTGGAACCCCAAATGTTTTCCTACCCAGAATCCTCTGAAAACCAAATTTTGAGGTTTTGGCCCTTGTCTGTCGCGAGTACTTGACCCACCCACGCAAGGGAGGCACCATTTTAATCAGGAGATCTGGGGGAACACTGGGTGGTAGGAAATTTGTGGATCCATGCAGATTCCAGAAAATTCCACGGACAGTAATGTGTTTCTTTTTACAAATTTTGAGGTTTGCAAGAATCTGGTTAGAGCCAGACAAGTCACTCTATCCTGGGTTCCCCTTGGTGTCTAGTGTTAAAAAATGTATATGTTTGCTAGGTTTGCCAAGGTGTTGGCAAAGATAGAGTTCAAAATCTACAGCAGGGCATTTGCAAAAGAAGGGTCAGTTTTCACTGTGAAAATGTGCTGTTTCCATGTTGAGTATTGGGCCGTTTCCTGTCTTGGGCACTAGGCCTACCCACACAAGTGAGGTACCATTTTTCTCTGAATACTTTGGGGAATGATGGGTGTGTGGAATATTGTGGATCCACACAGATTCCAGAACTTTCCACCACAGAAATGTGAGGAAAATGTGTTTTTTCCACAAAGTTTGAGATTTGCAAGGGGTTTTGGGTAACAGAAGCTGGTGAGAGCCAGTAAAGTCACCCCATCCTGAATTACCCTGGGTGTCTAGTTTTAAAAAAATGTATAGATTTTATCAAGTTCCCTATAGTGCCAGCAGAGTTAGGGTAAAAAATCTACAGCTGGGCACTTTGCAAAAAAAGGGTCAGTTTTCACTGTGAAAACATGGTGTGTCCACGTTGCATTTTAGGCCGTTTCGTGTTGCGGGCACTAGGCCTACCAATACAGGTGAGGTAGCATTTTTCTCATAAGACTTTGGGGGACGTGGGGTGGGTCGAATGTTGTGGGTCCATGAGGATTCCAGAACTTTCCATCACAGAAATGTGAAGAAAATGTGTTGAGGTTTGCAAGGGAATCTGGGTAACAGAAACTGGTGAGAGCCTGGCAAGTCACCCCATCCTAGATTTCCCTGGATGTCTAGTTTTCAGAAATGTATAGGTTTGCTAGGTTTTCCGAAAATGCTAGCAAAGCTAGGGTTCAAAATCTACAGCTAGGCACTTTGCAAAAAAGGGTCAGTTTTCACTGTGAAAATGTGGTGTGTCCATGGTGCATTTTGGTCCATTTCCTGTCGCGGGCACTAGGCCTACCCACACAAGTGAGGTACCATTTGTTTCGGATGACTTTGGGGAATGTGGGGGATGTGGAAATTTGTGGATCCACGCAAGTTCCAGAACTTCCCACCACAGAAATGTGAGAAAAATGTCTTTATGTTTTAAAGTTTGAGGTTTGCAAGGGATTCTGGGTAACAGAACCTTGTGAAAGCAAGATAAGTCACCCAATACTGGATTTCCCTGGGTGTGTAATTTTCAAAATGTATAGGTTTGCTCGGTTTCCCTAAATCCCGGAATAGCTAGGGTTTAAAATCCACACCTAAGCACTTTTCCCAAAAAACGCTCAGTTTTCACTGTAAAAATGAAGTGTCTCCAAGTTTAATTTTGGGCCGTTTCCTGTCGCCGGCACCAGGCCTACCCACACAAGTGAGGTCCCATTTTTATCGGGAGACTTAGGATAACACAGAATTTCAGAACAACTGTTATTACCTATTGACTTTCAAAGCATTTCTGCCTTCCAAATAAATTACAATGCATAAAAAAGAAGTCACCTTAAAAAATGTCCTATCATTCTCATGCTAGTATGGGTACCCACAATTTCAAAATTGTGCAACTACCTACTTTTTCTAAACTCTATATTTTGTTCCAATTCAAAATAAACATAGATGTCTTTCATTCACATTTTTCACTTTATACATTTTCACAATCAATTGCTATATACCCAGTACATATTAAAAGAAATTGCAAGACACTGCTCAGTAATTGGCTCTGGGTTTGACGGATTCTTGGTGAACCTACAAGCCATATATATCCCCACAACCAGAAAGGTCCAGCAGATGTATTGGTATATTGCTTTTAAACATCTGTCATAATTTGAAGAAGTTATAGGTGAAAACCTTGGCACAAATGGCTGTTTTTTTCAAGTCATGTTCAATATTTCCTATTTTCAACTGTTAATTTCTATAAAGAAACCTTGAAGGTTCTACACAAATGACCCCTTGATGAATTCAGAATTGTGTTAACTTTTCTAAAATGCATAGCTGTCCAGGATACATTATTATTTTTATATCCATTTCTAACATTAACTGGAAGAAGGTGGAAAACACCTAAAATAGCTAAAATAGGGTATATCCCAGTAAAATGCCTATGTCGTTCTCCCTTCTTTTTCACAGCTCATGCCTGACAATGTTAAACAAACTTATGCTTCCAAATGGTCCCTTGGTTTGGCCCGCACTTTATTACAAATGTACAGGTTAGGTTAAGTTTGTCCTTACCACAGTATTTCTTTACATCTATACTTCAGGTACAACCACCGTATTCTTTCAGATGAGATGCAAAAACACCCATTAAATGAATTATTTTCCAACTGGAGCAACAGGGAGTAAATGGACCAAATTCAAATCTCAATTGAATAATCCTCTTTTTTTTTGGTTTTAAAGCTTGATCATTTCTATTGTATGGTCTTAGATTACAGATATTCATCACATACTTTATGCGGGCTAGCCGCCTATAAAAGTACTTCAACAGATACAATACTTATATAAATAAAACAGAAAATATTAAACAGATAATAATATAATAAAAGATAACAATGCACAATTGAAACAATGTATTAGATTGCACATACTTGAGTAGTCATACACACACTTTTGCACTTCAAAATGCACATAGTATGACACTTATTTAATAATATGGTGCACAAAAAATGTAAAATCACCTTGGACATCTCCAACTGTTTTTTCAGTCACAATGTGGCTCCTGAGGGCCCTCATGTTTTCAGAGGCAATATGTTCGACTTCCTATGGGCTATAATAACAGCCCATGAGTCTTTGCAGAACACACTATTTTGATTTTTCATGAGATCGACCCTGATGGGCTATCCTATGTTGATGAAGAATTATCAGCCTTATTCATCAACAGGCCGTTTTGCGAGCCCCTAATAGCGATTCATAGCGAATCGCTATTAGGGACTCGCAAAACGGTATTCATGTAGGAATTGCTAAATAAATAGCGATTCCTACACATTCCTTATTTGCGAGTAGCAAATTGCTAATCGCAAATAAGGAATAACTCCCCATTCATTCCTATGGGCCAAAAGGCCCATAGGAATGAATGGGGAGTATTCCTTATTTGCGATTAGCAATTTGCTACTCGCAAATAAGATAGCGATTTAAAGGGTGCCAGGGGTGTCCAAATGACACCCTGTAGCACCCCTTAAATGCAAATTGTAACAGGTGTTGCGCACACACATGTCCAAAGGACATGTGTGTGTGCAACATGCAACTTAGAAAAATGCTTTTAAAAGCATTTTTCTAAGTTTTTGCTATTTACCGAGAGGTCTGACCTCTCGGTAAATAGCGGCCCGAAATTGCGAATTAGCAATTTAAAAATGGTTGATGAATTGCATTTAAGGAATCTCAAATAGAGATTCCTTAAATGTAATTCCTCGCAATTTAGCGAATTAGCAATTACCGATTTTTGCATTTGGGATGATGAATCCCAAATGCAAAAATTGCGCTCGCAAAGGGCCAGATTCTCAGAATCTGGCCCTTTGCGAGCGCAATTCAGCTTGATGAATCAGGCTGTAAATCCCCAGTTGGCAAGAGTAGATTGCAACTTTAAAAAGTCTTTAATAGCTTTTCTCATTTTTTTATTCTTAGGATATGAATTAACCGATAAAGGAAAAAGTCTTGTGCCTCATTTTCTTCAAAAGGGAGCTCAATTACAGCCGCTAAGTATGTTTAAAAAATTGCATTCTTTGCTGGAATTTTTTAATTTGGGCAAGACTTACATACATGATTTATGCACAACATGTTAAACTTCTTCCTGCCTTAGTACGCCCTGATTCTTCTGCATTCTACTGGACAATGGAGCATATTGACACATTCAAGTCTTTACAGTCTGATTTGCTTGAAACACGCATTCTACATACAAGGGTCAATACTATAAACTTGGTCATCTGAGTCTTTCTGGGTGCAAATGGATTTACTTATGACACCTTTAGAAAGAGACACGGCACCAATTACATATACATCATATGTATATTCTTCTGAAGAACTGCATTTTGCTTCAACTGAAAAACTAGAGGTCATGCTGAAGGAATGGCCACTTGCTCAAGTTTGACTCTTTCTTGTTGTTTCGCCTGCCTTAGAGGCCGTCACGAAATCGAGTGTTTCAAATGCAAAAGCCCTTCCCCTTAATTTGATACAATGGCCTACATCATTATCAACCGTGGATGTTGATGCACAATCATTTTTGCAATTAGAACATGTTTATCCTTTGCCTTCCACAATTATGCCTCTTGATCAATATAAATCCCTCAGACCATATGTATCTCCTATAGCACTTGCTATAGACAGCACATGTGTGGCTGCCATTTACATTATTCATTAACAAACCTGCTTTATTAGAAAAAAAATACATATCTTTGCTGAAGATATAAATAAACAACTTCAATTATATTCTTCTCAATTTTTTATTGATCATGGTTGGACATTTTTAATAATGCTAATGTTAATATGCTTATAACTGGTATTTGGATATATATTTCTCAGACTTTGTCCCTAATGGACTTGCTTATAATACCTTATAATTAAATGGTTGTATTTTACATGTCCTAGGTTTGCCCATTCCCTTTTCCATTTTTTCAATGTAAACATGATGGTTTACTTTAATACAACGTTATCTTACTATAGCATATATGTTACATCATATAACAGTAGAGGTTACCGTTAAGGATTTTGCTTCATTATTCACTGCATTGTTTGCTATATGTTTACCACATTATCTTTATTATATGCCATAAAAAGGTTTCCACCACTTTCTGTTATTATACTTTCTCCTAATAAATGTTTAAAATTTAAACTTAAAATGACACATGAGTGAATGTGTTTCCTGCTAGATTAGTGTATTGTTTTTGTTTGAGTGTAGTCTAGTGCATTGATCATGCATGGACATTTTAAGCTTCAGATACCAACACAATACAAGTGAGATCTGCACATAATGAGCACACAGATAATGATTGCCTACAGTAAAAGAGAAAGAGCGGGCTATAGCCAAACAGGATTTTGATAAGGATAATATTTAGATTCCAAAGTGAAATAGGACTAGCCATTAATATTGATTAGGAATTCAGGCAATAATGAATGTGCACAAACTTTATTTTTTATTTGTTAAAAAACCCAGGCACCACATTTCTATATTTAAACAACACAATTTAAATAGGGAATGCAGCAATTAATCTGCAACATTCTTTATCCAGGAACAAAAATTATATCAGTATGTAACTGGGCAAGTAAAGATTACATTGTGCTGAATATAGTCCATTGGTAATTGCCTCACTTAAGGTAATGGAAAAATTGCCTTGACATACATTAACGAAAATGACACATATAACCATGAACATTGGAAGAAAAATTAGTGAGTCACCAAACAAACATAAGACAAGGAAGATATGGAACAAATTAGCAAGAGACCTCAGAACTTACAAGCAGACAATATTCTCATGCAAATTATCTGAACTGCGAATCAAAAAAAATATTTTTTCAGGCTTATACATTAGGTGCACATTGTTCTGCCACAAAGCACAGTTATTTTCTATTATTTTACATTGTAGATGACTTTGAAGTTGGCTGTTCTATTGACAGCTACCACCACCTTAAAGCCTTAAAGCAGTGATGCGAGTATAGAACTCCAGCAAATGTGGGGTAAGATAATTACATTCAAATTACAAGCTACAAAACATCAACATTTAGGAATCCTTTTTTTGACTTATTCTTTTATCTGTATGATAAATGATGTTCTCTAGACCAAGGCATGAAAATAGGTGAGCACTGTGAGATGTGTTACAGGTTGACAGTGCAAACATGTGTAACATGAAATACATTCATAGGGGCAGATTCACAACAACTACTTGAATGTGAGTTTTCCATTTTTGCTATTCACAAACAATGAGTTAATACTAACTTTCTGACGGGAAGACTCGGCAGTCAGAGCGGAGAACTCAATCTTTGTATGTGTCGAATTCCCCACTACGAATGCTGTGCATCTCAGTCATAAAATTACTATTAACCTTAGTTCATACATGTGTTTTTAAATAGTCTATGTGAAAGGGAAAGTGGAAAGTGGGGTCACACTCAAACTACGCCGCCACCGCCGAGAGTCACTTACCTGCTGGGAAGGTATCCTGCTGCCACAGCCGCCACCGCCAAGAGTCAGGAAGGCACTTGACTCCGCGCCGCCGCTCCGGGGGACTACAGTACCCGGCAGGCCACGCGGCGGCGCGTCTAGGGTGACGCACACGCGCCAGAGAGCGCCAACGCAAGGATAAAGCGCGGAGAAGCCCCGCGTCGCGGGACGCGAGCGGGACGCGAGCGGGACGCCCGGGGCTAAGCCCGGGCAAAGGGCGGGCCCTCTACGGCCCTCATCGGCATGAGGAGGCCAGGCTAGGCCGCCACCCTAAGTTCTTTTTGTTCAGTGCAAGAGGGAGTAGTTCCTGACAGCTTAGCTTTTCAATTTGTGAGTGGGGGTGTTATTGCTCTCGGTTGTTGGAAAGTTGATAACAGAAATAAACACCTCTACGAACGGGAAAACAAGTCTGCTAAAAGGCACTGAAGTAAGACTTTTGATTTTACCTTAAGAATAATACCTTGTTATTTTATTGAATTGTGGACCTAAGACAATCACACACTCTTGTGTAATTATGCCTAGAAGAAATCACCAAATTACATCTGAAACACCAAAGAACACCATGGAAAATTATCTTGTCCAAGTGGTTAATAAGATAAACAGTAAGCGCAGACAATCATTGGGTCTGTCCCAGTCACCTATTCTCCACCCCTTGAGTCCACCCATTTCCTCACAAACAAATGAGTCCTTGTTATTAGATTTTAATAATGATGCTCAGGAAATAGCCTCCTCAGTAATTGTGAACATTGATACCAGCGCAGATAATATGGCGGACACTGAGCAGCAGACAGTCAACGCCTTAGATGCACAGGTTGTCATTGAGGCTGAAGAAAATGAAGAAAAAGATGAAATGGAAAATGAACCACCTGTAAAGCAGTCCTCAAGGGCAGCTAGAGCCTGTCGCAGATCACAAAGTAAACGTGGGGGGGCACGTCCAGGGAAAAGCAAGACTACATCACCGCAAAAATCAAAAAGTACTTGCCAGAACAATGAGGAAAACAATTTGAGGGGAATATTGGAGGAGGACCTAATGCCAAGAATAGCGGAGCTGTTAGAAATAAAAATTCAGACTATCATTAAGCCACTTATTAGCAAGATTGATAAACTATCTGCGGAGATAAAGAAATTGGGAGGTACTCAAAATGTACTAGCAGATGCGATAGGAAATGTTTTAAGCAATGTTAATGAGGGCCATGATTGCTCAAAGGAAGTTAATGAATCAGGCCTAACATCAGACCCTACCCCATCAGGGCCAACTCTTCCAGAATGCCCACAAATTGGCCATATTACAAATGACCTGCCACTAGAAACCCCAATTGTCCAATTAATTGACCCACCACATGTTATAGTGCCTCCTACATTTGAGGAAAATTCCACACAATTTGTAGTCGAAGCATCACCATTGGTGTTAGTATTAGCCAACACACCAATTTTACAACCGGGTCAAATTGAGTCAGCCACATCACTAAAAAGCAAGGCCCTATATTGGCTGACAAATAATATGCAGATGGCACAGGGGGGAGAACAACGGCTGGCTGACGAAATTAAAATGGTAAGGAGGATTGGATGGATAGGAAAAAAGCAAAAAAAATGGAAGGGTGACTGTGTGATATTAAATTTTTCTACTCCAGCTGCTCTTCCTGACATTCTATCCAATATACTTCCACCACAAAGAAGAAGTAGTTCTATAATCCCCCTTACATTGGAGTTTTTTTATAACGAGTTGCAAAAGGCCAACAAACATAAGCCTTTGAAGCCAGCTTGGCTAGCGAGAGGTAATGGATGGGGTGGGAGACCTACAATGCTTGATATGAATTATGCCCCCAAAAATAGGGCTGGCCCATGGCAAGTAAACCAACAAAATACTCCCCATCACATTACCCTAGGGCAAAACTGGGACCCAATGGGTAGACGAGGGCTTGGCATACCAACTAATAACCGTGGGATCTTAGGTAATGTTAACTATAATGGAGGATGGCCAGGCATGCAGCAGAATCTATTGGATCCTAATACCCCAGCACCCGTAGGCAATGGGAACTATAATAGAGGATGGCCGGGCACCCACCAGAATCCACCTTTTCCTATCACACCTGCACCCAGATGGAATGTACCTGCAAATGATTGGGGTTTTGGGGCCCCATGTTATAATTGGGGAATCAGTACCTCAAACAGGTTCGAGGCCTTAGCTGGTCTAGCCGATTGCGATTGACTTGATGGAGGGGCTCTGTCAATATCATGTGGCGTAGACCATACATATTTAGGTTTGGCTCCTGAAGTTGCACTAAAGCAAACTGCACTTACCAAAAATTCTAAACAGTTAGGGCATCTTGTTGATACAAGGGTACAAACAGCACATCTAGATGTAAATGGATTACCAACAATTCAGCAGGTAAAAGAGAAACTAGACGTTGTAGGATCAACAAAAATTATCTGTTGGAACATCGCAGGTTTGAAAAAAAATCTTTCTGATCCGGCCTGGCATGATTATCTGGCTAGTGGAGATTTAATTATGTTTCAGGAAACCTGGGGGCTCGAGAATTATTTCAAGGTTGGCTATAGATCTTTTTTCATCCCCGCAGTAAATACAAATGGGGGAAGACCTTCTGGCGGTTTAACAATCTGGGTGAAAATTACAGGAGGCCTGTCCTTTAAGCAAATTGATACAAATAATCCAGACCTTTAATTGCTTGAGTTAAAAAACACTACGGGTTGCACCACCTACGTGATCAATATCTACAGTAGACCACATCGATCATGTAAAGAATCACCAGTTGTAACCCACCTGAGCAATATTGTGGCGGGGTTTGATCAAAATGCAAAAATGATTATAGGTGGTGACTTCAACAGAGGTTTTGAACCTATAATAGGTTTAGAAGACATCTATAAAGATGAGGACAGCGCCAACAATATCCCCTCAGTTGACACAAATCATAAAGCACCCTGTACAGTGAGCGCCTTACAACTACTGAACTTGACCCTAGAGTCAGGCCTGCGCGCCTGTAATGGGCGGTTGCCATCAGATTGCCCCAGCAAACCAACATTTACTAGAGGGGCGAACCCTAGCCATCTAGATTACCTGTTAGTATCTGTGAATTTATGGCCCTTGACCATTGACCTAATGGTAGATGATCGCATAGAAAGCGACCATTATCCCTTGATTTTATCTGTCCAAACGCAGACCTTTAAAACCCTTGATAAAAGCGTTACTAGTACAGCTTTGCTGCCACAGGACCCTCTAGTGGCAAATAACCGTAGATCTCTGAAGTGGCCTGTGGTATTAGACAACACAAAAATCATTAGCCAAATCTATAATGTTTTTGTGAGGCATATGTCTGCTCTCTTAGGGAATAGTACTGTTATCCACGATCCTCGTTTGATAGAAACCCATGAACATTTAATTAACCAACTTGGCGAGATCCTGTCCAAGGCGGTAAAAAGACGATATAACGCCCAAAAGAGCAAACAAACAGGGACTACTTGGTACAACCAGGAATGTCGAAAAGCCAAAACTGAGTTAATTACAGCGGTTAGGGGGGATTCAGTGGATACTGTGAGAACAAAGAGAGCCCTGTATAAAAGAACTTTGCTAATGGCCAAAAAGGAGTGGGATGAAAGGGTTTGGTCAGATTTGTTGGATGCATGTAAGTGCAAAAATCAGACCTCCTTTTGGGTGACTGAATGCAAAGATAAATTCTTAGAGGAGAAAACATGGGTCGAGCACTTTACCTCGCTATATTCCTGTGAAAGCCCAAGCGGGATTGAAAGCTGGGATATTTCGCAGGTTCCTTTTGCAGTGCTTGACACACCTCTTGTTTTCTCTGTGACAGAAACAATCTTAGCAATCAAGGCAGTTAAGCCAGGGAAAGCGCCAGGCCCTGATAAAATTCCAGGTGATCTTTGGAAACATGAAAACTATATTTGGCCTCCTTATATCAATTTACTATCTAATGATATTGCCCGAGGAGCTCCAGTTCCAGAAACATGGAAGGGGGAGGAGATCGTAACACTGTTCAAGAAGGGTGATAGGTCAAATCCTTCGCATTATCGGCCTATCAGCCTAATTGACGTGTTGCAAAAAATTTTCGCCAGACAGGTTCTTGGTCGGCTTTCCTCTTGGATTGAAGAACACTCTATCTACACAAAATATCAGGCAGGTTTTAGACCAAAGATAAGCACTATAGACCAGGTTTTTAGATTTTTATGTTTAGTCTGGAAATATACGATTATAAGAAGTTCCCACATATACGTGGCTTTTGTTGATTTGAAGGCAGCTTTTGACATGGTTCCAAGGGTAGCCCTATGGAGGACACTAAGTAAGATGGGCGTCCCTATGAATATCCTTCAAATTTTAATTAGACTACATGAGAATAATTATGCACGAGTTAGATGGGGACCAAATGGAGAAGTCAGTGAGAAAATAAAAATAGCAAAAGGGGTAAGGCAAGGGTGCGTTATGGCACCTACCTTATTCTCTTTATACGTCAATGACATTCCAGATACTCTTTTGGGCTGCGAGCATGACTCTCCCAAATTGAGTGGGCAAGCCGTTCCGGCACTTTTGTTTGCAGACGACACTATTTTAATTTCCCAGACACCGAGGGGGCTTCAAAACCTTTTAAATAGATTTAGTTTGTATTGTCATGACAAGGAACTGGAAATTAATTCCTCAAAAACAAAAGTTATGGCAATCAACCCTCATAAAGGTTTTAACAAGGTTTTTAAGATAAATAATGAACCTATTGAAGAAGTCCCAAATTTTAAATACCTGGGTATTATTTTAGACAGCCACGTTACATGGAAAACACAATTGGAGAACTCAAAACTAAGGCTGACCCAAAATCAGTGTCCGATTTTGAAGAGGCAAAGGAATAGCCATTTTAAAGCAGTCTCACCAGCCATTGAATTATTTAAATACAAAGTGCAATCGTCCTCACTTTATGGCGCGGACCTCTGGGCCTATGCTTTAAAAGATACTTTTTGAGTGAAGGAAAATTCCTTCATTAGGCAACTCTTAGGGATACCCGGGTCAACACCACTGACACCCGTACTATGGGATCTCAACTTTCGACGTACAGATGACTATGCTTCTCTTCGTCCGCTCCTCTATTGGATCCGTTTATGGTCCGTCGAGGAACTGGCTGATTATAGAGAAGCATTGAAAGAGATATTGGCTATAAGGAATACTACTTATTTGCCATGGTTAGAGTACGTCAAAAAATTGTTTGAAAAACTGGGGCTAAGTGAGTTCTGGTTTGACCCTGATTCCCTCACAAATAGCTAAAAAAAAACCCTAAAGCAAAAATACTGGGACTATATTAGAGATTCAGTGTTATCCAACTCTAGAACAGGGACCCTAACCACGAATTTTTTTGAAATCAAAATGTCTATGCAATTAGAGCCCCTTATGATTAGGAGGATGAAAAACTTAAAAACCTAATGAAATAAGGCTATTTTACCATGTTATTGAGTCATCCGTCAGCTGCTAAATTGACGTTTGCTTTACTGTCCTGATGTGTATCTTTTTTTTAACAAAAAACCAAATGTTAATTTATTGTTTTATTATCTTGTACATTTAGTGTTCTGTATACTAGAGGGGCCAATTAAGATGTAGCCAACCCCAAGTGAATGACTGGAAATGAATTGAATTTTAGGTATTCTATGCAAGGGAAATGTGTTGATATTTTTACCATTGTCATTTTATTATTATACAATATACTGTAATGTGATGTATTATGATTGAATGTATTGTATCTTACAAGGTTTTTTAAACCGAATAAAGATTGAAATGATTAGCGAAAGTGGATTTCTCCTGAGTATAGAGAGCAAGAGATGTAAGAAGTAATTTATTTTAGGTTGATGCACTAAGTGGTGATAGAGTATTATCATTTCATTCATTTCTTTAGGCAGTTTTTACTCTTTTGAACTTTTTAAAGGAAATGTATTAGAACAAGGTGTAAAAGAGGGAATTCTGTGTCTATCAGTCTGAGTCTCCCAAATTTGTGTCCTACCCTTAAATGCCAACTTCATTACTGCTACTTTCTAACCTGCACTAATTCCACACGGATACACACTACAGCTCGGTACAAATAATAATGATAGATTAGTTTTGAAGGTGTGTGTGTACCTGTCACATTTCCTCCTATTGATAATGCATTTCGACAAAGATGTTTGCCAAATCTATCCAGTTATCAGTATGACTTGCTTGCCAACACAAACCTCCATTTCAGTGTCCACTTCTATTATGGCACAGAATCTAGAAAAATCCAGAAGCCCAACTTTGTAGAGCAATTGTACAGGATTGTCTGAATCTGGACAATGGTCTAGATATCCCTTTGCTTAAAAAAGATTTAAAAGGATTGGTGGCCCAACATTTTATTCCAATCGAAACAGCTTATCGACTATCCCCTTAAACCAAACTAACACACTTTTCAACCAAAAAGCACATAGGTCATGGGTAGAGACTAAGGGCCTATTAGGATGGCGGACGGACCTGCGTCCGTCCGCCACCCCCGAGGTGGAGGGAACGTCCGCAGGGGCTGCGGCGTTACCTCCATACAGCTTAGGATGTGACCGCCACCCTGGCGGTCACATACCTGTAGTAATGTAAATGATGATCAGGTCACGTAGGTTCTTGTAGAAAGATGTATTTATTAATTAACTTGACATGAGGTGGTAGTTCAAGAGAGTAAGAGTAATTCCAAGGTAAATCCCCACCAGGAGCTGTCACCAGTCAGCTCAATCCTCATCTCCCAACTGACTCTAGCATCAGAGCATAACATTCCAAACAGTCATCCTGTGTGGTAACATTCCATTTGATGACATAGGTAAAACAACTAGAAAGCCAACACTACATATCTTCCTCTTTTATACATTTTGCAATTGCAACCAAAAGTAAAGATGTGAACAAAGCAATTACAAGTAACGTAAGGTACGAAGAAACGGGAGTAGAAATGGCAAACACAATCATAAGAATAGTTGACATAAGAATAAATAAATGGTGAAAGTTTGAATAGATAAGAATCAAGAGAAGTTTTCATTAGAGATGACTAAAAGAAAGAATTAAGAAACGAGAGTAAACTTAAAAGAATGAACACAAGACACAATGGTGAAAGTTTGAATAGATAAGAATCAAGAGAAGTTTTCATTAGAGATGACTAAAAGAAAGAATTAAGAAACGAGAGTAAACTTAAAAGAATGAACACAAGACACATCTCCTTCCTAAAGGAATAAAGAACACAAGACACATCTCCTTCCTAAAGGAATAAAGAGAAAAGATCATACGAGAGCGAATAAGAACACAAGACACATCTCCTCCCTAGGGTATAAAGAGGAAAGATTATACGAGAGTGAAAACCAACACAAACGTTAAGAGGAGCACAAAATTCAACAACTGGCCATATTGGAGAAATTGTGAACCATAAACGAATGGGTGAAAGGTAGAAACACTTCAAGAATGAATAAAAAGAGAAATATATATATATATATATATATGTATATATGCTCAACAGGAGAAACAATCAGAAACTCCAGCAAAATTAAAAGAAAAGAAATGTAAAAATCATGACCACGAATAAAGAACAACATTGCCAGTTTGAACAATCATGAATTAAACCTTAAAGGTGAAGAAAATCTGGCATAAACAATCAAACAAAAGCAATACATGTAAAATATTAAAATTTAAGTATCACTAATAGAATGACAACTAAATTCCATGTGACGTACGTCTACGCACAGGAAATGTTCAGTAGTAATAAAACTTTTGCGCAAAAAGGTAGAGTATAATATCAATAGAGCTCTAGAATAACCATCAGAAAACAGTACTGTTTTTAAAGAATGACATCATAAAATATCATTTAAAACCGGTAACGTAGACAAATAATGTCCACTCATAAAGCATGCATAAGTTTGAATTACTTAAGTAAATAATATCAATCATAACTGCATCATGCAATGAACATTTTCACGAAGAATGTGTCATTAAAATATAACTATTTAACAACAAGGGGTGGTGATGGACAGAGTTTTTGAATTAAGCAGAATACTCTCACCCAGTCAAGAGATCAGGGCTAGATCCAACACCGTTTTTTAGCTCACTGCACCATCCCAGTTCAGAACCTGGCTATATGCAAATTAGTCTGTTCCTGTCCCAGTGCATGATGGGAACAGGGCAAACCAAACTAGCAAGCCAATTCTTACACTGGGAAGGAAACAAGCTTCCGGGGACCGGTTTCTGGCATTTCAGCCGTCGTCGGCCCGGCTTGCTTGTTCATCACCACCCCCTTTTCTGAATCGTTTTTGGCCACTATAGGTGTGGCAGGGTATACTCAGACATGAGTCCCTTGCTCACTGCTCCATCAGGATTCAAGCAAGCCGGGCCGACGAGGCTGAAATGCCAGAAACCGGTCCCCGGTAGCTTGTCTCCTTTCTGGTGAAGAATTGGCTTGGTAGTTTGGTCTGCCCTGTTCCCATGATGCACTGGGCCAGGGACAGACTAATTTGCATATAGCCAGGTTCTGAGCTGGGATGGGGCAGTGAGCTAAATAACGGTGATGGATCAAGCCCTGATCTTTGGACTGGGTAAGAGTGGTCTGCTTAATTCAGACACTCTGTTCATCAACACCCCCTTTTCTGAATCGTTTTTGGCCACTATAGGTGTGGCAGGGTATACTCAGACATGAGTCCCTTGCTCACTGCTCCATCAGGATTCAAGCAAGCCGGGCCGACGAGGCTGAAATGCCAGAAACCGGTCCCCGGTAGCTTGTCTCCTTTCTGGTGAAGAATTGGCTTGGTAGTTTGGTCTGCCCTGTTCCCATGATGCACTGGGCCAGGGACAGACTAATTTGCATATAGCCAGGTTCTGAGCTGGGATGGGGCAGTGAGCTAAATAACGGTGATGGATCAAGCCCTGATCTTTGGACTGGGTAAGAGTGGTCTGCTTAATTCAGACACTCTGTTCATCACCACCCCCTTTTCTGAATCGTTTTTGGCCATTATAGGTGTGGCAGGGTATACTCAGACATGAGTCCCTTGCTCACTGCTCCATCAGGATTCAAGCAAGCCGGGCCAACGAGGCTGAAATGCCAGAAACCGGTCCCCGGTAGCTTGTCTCCTTTCTGGTGAAGAATTGGCTTGGTAGTTTGGTCTGCCCTGTTCCCATGATGCACTGTGCCAGGGACAGACTAATTTGCATATAGCCAGGTTCTGAGCTGGGATGGGGCAGTGAGCTAAATAACGGTGATGGATCAAGCCCTGATCTTTGAACTGGGTAAGAGTGGTCTGCTTAATTCAGACACTCAGTTCATCACCACCCCCTTTTCTGAATCGTTTTTGGCCACTATAGGTGTGGCAGGGTATACTCAGACATGAGTCCCTTGCTCACTGCTCCATCAGGATTCAAGCAAGCCGGGCCGACGAGGCTGAAATGCCAGAAACCGGTCCCCGGTAGCTTGTCTCCTTTCTGGTGAAGAATTGGCTTGGTAGTTTGGTCTGCCCTGTTCCCATGATGCACTGGGCCAGGGACAGACTAATTTGCATATAGCCAGGTTCTGAGCTGGGATTGGGCAGTGAGCTAAATAACGGTGATGGATCAAGCCCTGATCTTTGGACTGGGTAAGAGTGGTCTGCTTAATTCAGACACTCTGTTCATCACCACCCCCTTTTCTGAATCATTAAAATATAACTATCATAACAAAAATTACTGGTACCATAATAATCCTGTAAATGATAGATAATCATGAAAGAATTAAGCAATAAAATTAATCAGTGTTGTATCATAAATACATTAATATTCAGAATGTAATCCATAGTAATCATACCTGCTGCAACCTACAATCAAAATAGCATTAAAATAGTAAAAGGTATGCATATACTGTACATACTCAATAATTCATGTTATTATTAAGCAATGAACAAAATAATTAACTAAAATAATTAAAGTGGTCACCGTTGTCAATGTAGGAAAATAAAGGACTAAAATAAATAAAGTTGTCACCGTTGTCATTGCAATTAAAAGGCAGAAACAGCAGGCTGAAAATAATCCATGACTTGCAGCAGGAAAGAAAGCAGAAACTTCATAAATAAATGGTGTGCACGTCACCGATATCATGAAGACATGCACGTTGTGACAGTGACGAAAGAAATACCTCTAACCAAAAATGAAGATCTGTAAAATCCGAAAATTTCACGAAGATCCATGCTGTAGAAGACACGAAACTGAAGTTCTTTAGAAACTGGATTGAGGGAGTACTCGAACGTCTTGATAAATTGTGCCAACAGCCTGAAATAACTTTATTGTCCCCTGTGGTTGGCAAAAGTAGGACTCAAAGGAAACATCCATAGAAGACGATTCTCCAAAACTGTGTAATCCATAAAATGGCGTCACGTTTTATGCGTTGTGCAGGGTGGTTAGCTGCAAGTATATGTACCAAGACACCAAAGGGCAGGTTTACTGACGTTGAAAATGCGTCATTGCAGAGAAACAAACAAAGGAGAAACGTCAGGCATAAATGAGGCTGCACGCGCTGGATTAACGCACTGGTTGCACGCTCGAGCCACATTTGAAAGGAAAGATGACAGTATAAGGGCCGTGGTAAAGAGGCAAGTTGAAAATTATTGTAAATAATAAAAATTTCAAAAGCACGTAATAATTCAAATCGCAGATGCTCATCCAAAGACAACACAATAAATGCATTGTCATTGATATTGATAAGGGTAGAAACTGTCAGTTGTAACGCCGCATAGTTCAAATTGGTAGTCATGAAATTGAATGAAGGTGAAGCAATTAATTCTTTATTCATGGCAGGTGGTTCGAAGAGACAAAAATGTAAAATAAAACACTGCAGGCTTTTCAATAGACAGCCGGAATGTGGGAATAAACACTGCAGGCTTCTAAATCAGCAGGCATATAAATCAAGTGCAGTTTTCACTCGACATGGGAGTGTGGGAATAACACAGCAGGCTCCAAAATCAATGTGCTTCAGACTTTCAAATCAGTAGGTTTATTAATCAAACGCTGTAGGCTTTCAAATCAGTAAGCTTCTTAATCAGGTGAATCAGATAGGGAATTTTAAATCAGTAGGCTTGTAAATCTATAGGCAGCAGGCTTTCAAAACAGTAGGATTATTTATCAAACACAGCAGACTTTTAAATCGGTAGGCTTCTTAATCAGGTGCAGCTGTAGTTAATTTTAAATCAAAGCCTTAGAAAGTAGAGAAAGGCAGGTAAAATAGGCTTATAATTAAGCAGGCTCATAAATCAGGTGCCACAGCTATTAAATCAGGTGCAGTCACTTTTCAATCAGGTGAACCAGTTTTTTTAAATCAGGTGCAGCAGCTTTTAAATCAGGTGCAGCAGTTTTTAAATCAGGTGCAGCAGTAGATAACTTAAGATTTTTGAAAGCAGGGACTGGCAGATTAGTTGGAGGACGACCAAAAGAGTGGAATGGTCACTGGTGGGGATTTTTTACATGCCAGTTTGCTAAGAAGTTGCTTGAAGAAAGTGAAATTTAAAAGGTTACCTTGTTTGAAGAAAGTTCATGTTTCAGTTGCTTGTAAATATGAAGAAAATTGATTTTCCCAAACGTCGCCAATGTAGTAATGTAAATGAAGATCAGGTCACCTAGGTTCTTGTAGAAAGATGTATTTATTAATTAAGTTGACTTGAGGTGGTAGTTCAAGATAGTAAGAGTAATTCCAAGGTAAATCCCCACCAGGAGCTGTCACCAGTCAGCTCAATCCTCATCTCCCAACTGACTCTAGCATCAGAGCAAAACATTCCAAACAGTCATCCTGTGTGGTAACATTCCATTTGATGACATAGGTAAAACAACTAGAAAGCCAACACTACAATACCCTATGTTTAACATTGCGGCGGGTGCAGCTTGAAGCAACGCCCGCCGCAAGGTTAAAAGTGCATGCTTTGCATATGCATGCACAAAGCGGCAGGCACCGCGCGGTGCCTGCCGCTTTGTGCATGCATATGCAGGGGGGTACCATAGGTACCCCCCATGTGCACCCCCCACCCGCAACACCCTGGGGGCTCGCAACGAGCCCCCAAAAATGAAAGACCACATGCTTTTCCACGGCGGAAAAGCCACCGCGGAAAAGCATGTCTTCTGCCCCATCCTAATATGGCTGGCGGTGTCTCATAGACACCGCCACCATATCAGAGCTTTTCCGCCGCGGTCGGAATGCGATTGCGGCGGAAAAGCAGCGGACGGTCTTCCTGACTCACCAGCCATCCTAATCTGGTGGTGGGTCTTTAGAGCCTCCGCAGCAGTGAATCCGCATCCTCCGGGCCTGCGGTGGCTTCCGCCTGCCCGGGGGGTGCGGATTCACCGCGATCCTAATCGGCCCCTAAATGTGGCAGTTTAGAAAACACCCTCTGAGTTTTACCTGTACACCCAGCACTTTATTTACAAATAATTGTTAATGATAGACAGAAGTTCTCTTTGACGCACTTTAATCTCTATGCCAGTCTGTTCCTTCTAGCTAGCTTTCCCAGCTTAAATGTATGTGGTGTTTGTCTCGCCCTCGTTGTCATTGGGAAGCCCCAGCAGAACAAAGCTTAATGCACTTTTTGCTTTTTTGCACATTTTCCTCTGCACAAAGAACATGGTTTCAACACCCAATACTATGAACACTAAAATCAAGATTTCATGGTGCAGCCTTTGCTTTTTTGCACCGAGTGGGAAACAAAACTGTTATTCATTCAGGTGCGACTTAATTACTGAACGTTTTTCCCATCAGACTCATGCTATTTAATATTTGTTAGAGATTTGAACAAAATAATTTCTCATTTTATGAAGTATTAATCTATGGTTGTCTTTTTACTGTTACTTTTAGTGCTCAATAGAGCTGAATAAAGTATTTTGATGATGATGACTAGGAGACCCCAGAGTCAGGGCGAGGAGCTCATCACATAAAAAGATATTCCCATCCTATATTTTTATGTTGGAATTCCACACCACAACTGCAGAGCCTCCCAGTCATAAAATTACTATTAACCTTAGTTCATACATGTGTTTTTAAGTGTTCTATGTGAACGCGATACCATAGAATATGAGAGCCAAATTAGGATTTTATTAATGAGAAAATTGATTTCTTCCAAGTAGAGTAAGAGATGTAAGAAGTTGTTTCTTTTTAGTTCATGCACTAAGAGGTGGCAGAATGTGATCATGTAATTTCTTTAGGCAGTGTTTACTCTTTCGAACTTATTATAACAAATGCAAACAGTATTAACACAAGTAATTTTCTTTCATAGTGCAAGAGGGGACATCTGTGTATATCAGACAGTCTTCTAACTATCACTAATGCCATGCTGCAGCATTTGACAGATATACCAGATATACTGTAGCTCATATACAGCTAATAATGACAGATTATATTTCAAGGTGTGTGTTCACCTTTCCCATTTCTTCCTATTGAAAATGCACTTCCACAAAGATGTTTGCCAAATCGTGCCAGGTATCAGTTTGACATGCAGGCCAACACACAGAAAAAGTTGTTACTGATCTCCATCTCAGTGTCTAGAGAAGATACTCCCATGATCTGAAGGATCCTGCAAGATGAACAAGAGAGACTAAAGGTGAAGTGTATATCATTATTCAGTTGGTACACAGCCATATTGCAGCATAAAAAAGGAAATTGGCCTTATCATCAGGAAACAGTCTAGAATAGTTTAAGGTATAATACAATTTCTACTCATAAGAAGAATATGGTAAAGGTGTGTCTTCTTGTATCTAAGTGTACAAATAAAAAAAAATGTTTTGATGAATAATTGATGAATTAAAGTTTTTTTTATTTCACTACGTATGTCTATGAATGCCACACAACTCTAAATCCAATGGGGAACATCTACTGTATCAATAATATGTATATATATATATACATAGATGTTTTACATCTAAATAAATAAAGATCCGAGTGACCTAACCCTTGTGGAGTGCTGGACTGAGTAAAGAGGAGAAATCTTATTTTTGAAGAAACATACATATACACATTTATATATTCAGAGAACTAAGCTAAGGGTAAAGTAATGTTTTAATAAGGAGAATATGTGAATATGTCAGTGACAACATGACAACATTAACATTTTGAACTAAACAAAACACAGAAATTCACAAGTTAGCAGAGTTAACTAAAACATTAGCTCTAGTCATCGATTTATTATGGCTTCACATGTGGCATTACTCATGACATGTTCTATGACATCATATATAATATCACTGATGACATCTCCAATTCAGATCATGATTTTTCTGATCCCAATAGATTGCAGCAATGTTTTAATTTTTTATCTTTTTGGCCCCAGGAGTGGTATTTTTGGCTCCCATGCAGCTGTTGATCAGGGTATTGCTACCCTGCCCCTCTGTATTGCTATTTTTATCACAATTCAGGACAAGGGACAAAATATCTGAGTACCGTAATAGCTGGAGCAAAGTTGTTCTCACATTTCTTGGAGCCAGTTAGAGTGCTCAAATTCACTGAAGTCTGACTCATGTGGGAGCGAGACATCCCAAGGGAAATAAAGCTCCTTGGCCAGTCCCTACACTCTATGTTTTTATTACCGCTCCTGCAAGAGTCTTGCGAGACTCTGTAGAACTAACAATCCAAATATACAATTATTTTTTAACATTAATATCTCAAAACCTGCTGTGCAGACTTACACCTAATAACAATAGGCATAATCTGTAGACAATGATCTATTTACCTGTCAAATTAGTTCCAATTCCATTTTGCAGTTTTTGCTGTATCCTTGTTTAAAGAAGTCTATCCATTGAAAATGCATGGTGCGTTTTTGCGACCCGCCTTTTTTCAGATTCTCCTTTCCAGAAAGGAGCTGATGTGAATGAATGGATTTTTTAGAAAGCTGATTTGTTAAACAGGCCTAAAGTTAATAGCAAACCAAATAAAGCTCTTTATAACTACAGGCCTTTCTCTTACCCTTGTATAAGGTTTGTCACGCCTGGAAGGAGGGGTCAACAATATCTAAGGAGACTCCCTCCCAGGACCAGAAACAGGAATCCCCACCTATCGGGTGAGCTCTGGGAACGTGGGAGGCGAAGCCACCGGCTCCTGCCGTGCGCCTCTATAGGGTCTCCAAATAGGAAAGAAAATAATCACTTGACGCGATGGAGGCGGTGCTGCCGGCTCCAGCCGTGCACCTCAACAACAACTCTACGAAGGATGTCAGTAACAAAAAAAAAGAGCGATGGAGGCGGTGCTGCCGGCTCCTGCCGTGCGCCTCAAGTGAAGGTCTGGTTATAACAGAACCAGGTGTGCAGTATCCACCGGATAAAAGTGTGTCTTTTTTGCTACTATTAAGTTCTCTCAAGGTCAAAGGTGATAACGTCTCACCCAGGGTTTTAGTGAAAAGAATAGATAAAAGAAAGAAGAAGGATGCAGCGCTAATTTAAGGTGAGCTCCCTCAGAAGTCCTTGGGAGGATGCTCAGTCAAGATGTCTCTTTTTCAAGACTTCACGCTGAAAATTTGCGGAGTGCCACCAGTCTCTTTGTCTCTCCACTCGGGGACAGGACGAGTAAAGACTAGCAATGTTCGCGTCTTCTGGAAGACCTGGAGCGGCCTCGACTAGAACCACGTAATCCCTCTATCGGCAACGGCTGCGTTTTCTAATGTCTCGGCAGCGGCAGCGCCGCGTTAATCACCTGGAAACGGCTTCAGCCGCCTAGCTCCAACGGCCACGCCCACGGCTGTGGACAATCAGCGAGCGGCTCCTGCCGCGTAATACTCACCAACAAACCCCGGGCGCGGGGTTTGGAGCTCTCCTGCAGTTGATTACTCCGTCACCCTCGAGAACGGAGAAACGCGAGAAAGCCTTTAGCGGACTGGGTTTCCGTCGTAGGGGGGGTGAGGGCAGTGGGGTAGAAGGTTGGAGGGTAAATCGTCGGGAATCAAGGAAGGGTCTCGGGGACTGGCCTGGGACAAGGATACCAGCAATAAAGCCAAGCACCGGCTCAGCAGAGGGGAGGGGCTTATATAACGCCTCCCTCCCTCGGTGCACCTGGGGATTAAAGGGGAAGTACTCTGCAGTTGGGAGAAAGGAGGCACAATTCCTTACTCCCTGCAGGAACACAGCAAAAAGGTGGTAACACTGAGTAGGTCTAGGTTGTTTCTACCCTCCCCCTTTTCATGTTAATTTTACTTCTTTTACCATTTTTCTTGTGACTTGGTTCAACACAATTTCAAGATGGCTGCCAACACTTCCTGGTTTGAAGTGTTGGTAGCCAATTAAATTACGGGCACATACCAGGAGGATTTGCAGATCCTCCACGTTCCCACTTGTATATCTGAGAAATGTTTACATGGCTCAACTCAAATAAAGGCTATACAAGTGTTCCAATGCAATTAAATCATACAACCCCTGATAGTTAGTTACCTTGCTACCCTTTATCCAACCATACAGTGACCTGCAAAAAATATTCACACATTCAACCCAAGTGTTAGACTCAATATTTTTCCTATACTTCTCAGGGGTGAGCCCATACCTGAGGCATAAAGCCTCATTCAAGTTCTTGTAAGTGAGAGTACCTGGTGTCCCTTCCATTTATCTGAACGTTTTTCAAGGCTCCTCCCCATTGCTTCTCTGGGGCCTCATTTATGCTGGGAGCTGCCTCAGAAGCTGCAAACCAAGCACATAAAATCCTTTAACAGATCCATTGGAATGTGTACCTTCCACACAGACTGTATGCTGCCACCTTTTGAACTGGACTCTACCTGCTTGGCCTTGATGTCCAGCTCCTTCAAACATAACTCATGAGCAAGAAACAGCTTTTCTTCCAGAGCAGGAGACTTCTTGTTTTGCTTTTGTTCTATTTCAAACCTTCTGTTTTCTAACTTGAGGTTCTCAAGCTCTCTCTCATGTTCTCTCGCCTATCATCTGTACTCCAGCTCCTCTGGGGACAGTCCCTTCCCCCCACTGGCAGAGCTCACACTCCAAACTCTGATCGCAGGCGCTCTTTATCCAGATCCACATTCTCAATCTCATCCTCCTAAACATCTCTTGCTGCCCACAAGGCCCTCCGTGAATTCTGCAACTTGCCACACAGGTGTGATGTGTGGAAATCTGGATATGCTGGCGGTGGAGGCGGCAGCGGAACAGCTGCTGAAAGCGTTTCTTCAGCCGCAGGCCCACGATACGTCAATTCTTTCAGCTGCACACCAGTGCCTGCATCAAAGTCAGAGCATTGAACTCGTTGTGAAGTGGATTTTTTAGCCACTGACAGGTGCTATGTTCATTCTTTGGAAACACAGACCTTCAGAGGCCCAGAAGTTGAACAGGCACCTCCTGGCAGAGCAGCACTGGAGTTCACAAAGCTGGTCATAAAGGATTTGTGTCCATAAGATCTCAGCACAGGAGACAAGCCCTTGAAGAGTCTTCACATGCAGGTTCGCAGTAAAGTTCCAGGCTCTGTCCTCTCTTTGGCAAAGGTCAACCCAGCAAAGCCATACACAACAAAAGGGCAGGCTCCTCCTGACAGGTCTTCCACTCTCTTCCCGGCAGAGGTGCCTCTTGATTCCAGAAGTAATCTAAGAATGTATAGCCCCTTTTCTCTTTTTAGTCTACTTTTCAAGAGTCTCTGACCTCAGTAAAAACTATTTCTATCCTCCCTGGTCCAGCTTCACTACAGGAGATGGAGACTGCATTGTCCAGTGCAGTCCATTCAAGTGCTAATGAAAACTCCTCCCAACAACCTACATGCCGAAAGATCAAATCAGCCTAGCTATGAGTCACCCAGGAAAGGAAAGACACATCTCAACCTCCTTTCTATCTGTCTACAGTGAACGCACACCCCAGCTCCAGTCACTACAAAACCAGATTGTGAATACATTGGCATACAGGATGGTTATACAGGAAAAAGCCCACTTTCTAAAAGGGGCACTTTAAAACATACAATTTAAAAATATCTTTACTGAAAGATGATTCTGAGTTCAGAGACTCTAAACTCCAAATCTCTAGCTATTCCCAATGGAATGTTACAAAATGGGCAGCATTTCACTATCAGGACATGTAACTCACACCCATGTTCCACTTACACATACACTGCACACTACCCATGGGGGTACCGTGGGCCTACGTTAGGGGTGACTTACATGTATGAAAAGGGAAAGTTAGACTCTGGCAAGTGGGTGCATTTGCCAGGGCAAATTGGCAGTTTATGGCTACACTCACAGACATTCCAGTAGCAGGCTTGAGACAAATGTATAAGGCTACTCGTGTGGGTGGCACAGCAAGTACCGCAGGCCCTCTAGTAGAATTTGATTTACAGGCCCTGGGCATACACAGTGCACTTCACAAGGGACGTACCAGTACATCAAATATGCCAAGCACAAATACCACATCATAGTCACAAGTTATAGCAGGAGTACTTGCACATCTGTACTGAGCAGCAGTAGCAAAGTTCCCAAGGTACATAAACGAGCAACAAAGAAATCATTCACACAGTCCAAAAATGCAGGAGGTAGAGGCAACAATACTGCGGAAATGACAACAAGGATTGCAGGTCTAACACAAACAATATAAAAGCCAAATTAATTTAGCACAAAAATTGCTCAAAAACGACAAAACTAGAGGAGGAAACTCATCCTGGCTTTCCCTGTATAACAGAAGTCTTCAGCATATACAGACATACATTCACTTCTCCAACTACGTAACAATCATTATTAGGATAAGAAGTTAAATACATTTAAAATTTAAAAGTAATTCTTAATAAACTATTACTAACACAGTTTTTAACATTTTTACTTTTCTACAGATTACTATCAAATTTCCATTAAGTATACTGCTTTAAACGTACTGAACCAGCAACAGTTTGAAACTCCAAATAACCTAAACATCCTAAAACAACAAAAATGTAAGTGCAAATATTCCAACAACAGAAAAAAACATCGGTTTCAAAAAGACAAATCTTTGCTAAACAAGATAGAAGTATGTTTTATTTGTTGAAAAGTCCATTTAACTGTATAGTAATAAAGAAACATATTTTATTGACTATTTTTCTATATTCATGTTACTAGTAATTAAGTACATAATGACATAAGGTGCAAAATATAAAACAACACAGAAGGGAAACATTTTACTGTGTTACATGGGATACACATAGACTCTAGAAAATGTTTCTTCTCAACACATTAATTTGAAATGTACCAAATACTATGAGTGTGTTTGGGAGGGCAACTACCAAAGAAATTGTAGTAAATAATGTAAAAGAGCACCACCAACCTACATGTTTAACAGAAATAGAAGTAAAAGAAGTATTAGAAAATATAAGAGAAACATGCACTAATTCCTAATAACCTACCGCCCAAATACTTGAGGATATAATACCTCAAGTACAAGACAGGGTTTTTTACCATCAATACCCACCTTAAAATGTCTTACAACTTGAAATAAAGGGGCCACCAGTGAAACCCCACTTGCTTTCAAAACATTCAGAGATATAAACATCTCACCACTGCCTACAGTAACTCAAAGAGAGGAAGAATTCCTAATATTGGATAATAAAAGCCATTACAAACATATAATTATATTTGATATTAATTCAAACCGGAGCAATGTTAAACATGGATATCTGATGGCATATTTAAAATGTGTCCCAAACCTTTCCATGAATAATAATAATAATCCACATTTGTATAGCGCACAATCACCCGTTAGGGTCTCTAGGCGCTGGGGGCCGTTGGGAAGATTAAGCGAGCTATTGCCCAGAGTCACATGGTGCTGAGCTAACCTGCCGCCGGAGCCGGGGATCGAACCCTGATCCCCAGATTCCAGCGTCAGTCGCCCTGGCCGCGGCGCCACACCTCTCCACTGAACTATACCTGGTGATTCAAAAATATATATATTTCTTTTGTTCATGCATTTTTCTCAAACAACAAAAAGGCAAAACCTTCATGGAACTACTAAACCACATTTAGCAACAGATAAACAACTACTATCCCCCAAAAATCATTATTGACTTTGAGCAAGCTATGATCCAAACTATAATAAAACATTTCCCCCACACAGCATATGATCTTGTTTTCGGCAATGTAAAGGAGAGTCCTTTTTGTACCATTTACCCATTGCCTGGACTGCCCACATATGAGCTGGACTGTAGCAATGGATAGGTGGTATTTTTCTACATGTACCATGGATATGTGTGCATTCAACACATATGCAGTCAAAATGCTCACACAGGCATCAATACCTATGGACAACCGCTGCAAAATCTCCGCAGCCACAGTGCCAGCACTGTGGTAAACATGTAATAAAGAGATCTGAAGACCTCCAGGGCTGTTGTGTACTGGTGGACACGGACACAGCATTCAAGTTGTTGGCCTACCAAAATCGTAATAAGGCTCTAAATAGACTAAAATTACAATACCCCCACTACTACATAAGAAAGACAAAATATAGCTTATACATTTAACATGTATTATAATAAATTATTAACAACAGACATATAGACATCTTAAAAAACTTATATATTCTAAATTAAATGAAACCTCATATTTGTAAATGTTTATTATGAAAACAGCTTTGTAATCATACATCCTATATAATTGAATGAACTATTTATATACAAACATATTAAACACAGTATATTATTTGGATACATGATAAAAGTTAATTACAATTATAAACATAATTATGAATATTGTTTACTAGAACAAAAATATATAACAATAGCAATGTATTATTATTATTTTAAATATTTTTCTTATTTCGTATATGATAATATACAATATTTACATCATTTGTTCCCACCTATTTTGTTTAGTTTACTATATTTACATTTTTCAAAACTGTTTGCCATTTTTACAACAGTCAGCAATATTATAGCTTTTTAAATTTAAAAAACTATTTTAAAGAATTATTTTCACAACACTAATATTAATAGTTTATCATAGAATATCTCAGGACAATATTTTTTGAAAATACATTTATTTACATAACAAAAGAAAAATCATAATTTATTATAACGTGCAAAATGTTCAAAACGTTAAAAAATACAATTTAAAATATTTTAAATTCTAAAATAATTTCTTTTACTTCCCTCAATTATTAAAAAAATACATACTACTTACCACTAAAAAATGATATTACAAACAACGATCTCAGCTTCATCATTATTGTACACATCGATATTAAATATAACACCTAAAATCAATATTTTTGACAGCGATAGTAAAGATAAAATTACATTTATTTGTCATGATGTTATGTTACATAATATTTTTTATTCAACATTTTGTCCAAACACTGTTGGTGGTCTCTGCTGGAGTATGTCCTTGGCCCCAAGGACATGTTTACCAACGGCTTGAGTTACACTTGCATGACACAAATCTATTCAAGGCAACACAAGTCCTTAAATGGCATTTCCTAAGCCAAGCAAAATCAACCTACATAGCTCTGCATGGTTTACTGAATCCAAAGTTACACAAGGCAGTGCATATTGTTGCTTTCCATTATCTTGCAAGATGCGACATTCCACTGGTGGAGTTTGGGCTCTTCCACGCATCCACCGATGGTTTTTGAGACAGCCCCGAATGACTTAAGTCAGTAAACCTGCGATTGCACTAAACTGCTGTGCCTCCCTGAAAAAGTTGTAACGAGGAACAATCTCTTGATTTCTCCTTGCAACTTCCAATTTCCCTGCCTGCTGCATTCTGTAACACATACATAAAGAGGAAAATGCCTCAGAGGATTGTTCTAGTGTAGGAATGTGTTCCTTCCTGCACAATACAATCCTGCTTGTAACACAAGAACCCCTTGCAACATAGCACATAGGTGCCTACATAGAAGCTTAGCAATTATGACTAATTTCTGCTGTCTCCTTTTCACATAACACACATTTTCTTGCTGTTCTGCATGACATATTGGTAAATATACCCATAGGTTCGGTCCCAGAGATCCTGCAAGCATTCAAAGTAACTAAGAGGAACTTCCCAGAAGCAACTCATTTTCATGTAGCTAGTTTTCAGGAAAACAATAGTTGAAAATATCATAAGCAAAATCTATCATAGTCCTACGCTAGCCTGTTCATCTAGATTTCCCACAAGACTCAGCCCACATTAGAATACTCACATCCTTTAATGATGCCTTTCTGTAATGGAAGACCAAAGTTTGTGCATTCCTTCAATCTAATTTCTGCATGCACTGCTGGTATACTTTTTAACTTATTTAGAAAATTACATCTTTCCACTCAGAGTCTTATATTTAACTACAGTGTCTGCTTCATAATAACCTCCTTTAGATGGCTTTGTTATTACACCTTCTTCAAATCTGTTCTGAAGTTTGTTGGTTCTTGTCCTTGATTTTGGTCCCTACCAAATAATATGACCAATTTTGGCATCAATGTTTAAGAAATATAAAGCCTTAAAAACACAGGGTATCATGGAGAAAACAAATTAGAATAGTGGAATAGACATTCTCAACAAAGAAATTTACATTTAAGGCCTTATTACAATGTCAGTCAGAGGTCACTGCAGATGTGGAACTGACAACCTCCAGTCGGACGTCCCAACACCGCAATTAGGATGTAATTGCACATGGTGCGGTCGCAAACTTTCATTCTAAAATAGGAACTTGTGCGGAGGTCCAAAACCGCTTGCAGAATAAGCTTCCATTGTAAAATGGAAGTTTTTGTACATAACTGGTCCGTGTGGCATGCCACGTGATGGGGCTGGGATGAAAGGGCATCAACCGGAGAGCCAGGGCAGAAGGAGGCCCAGCTAGGGTCCCCAAAAGTCACTTTCTGACAGCCTTTCCATGTCAGAAAGGTCAACATAGAAGGCTGTCAGAACGACATCATACTCCTGAAGGCAGAAACGCCGTCCTTAGTCAGAAAGCTTCCAGAGGCTTTCAAACCAACATCGAAATAAGGCTCTTTATATATTTTGGAAGATGTTTCTGACACTGACCTGAGCTATTAAAATCTGAAAAGACCACAGAGAGTAATTTGTGGATTGGGTGGGTAGTGTTTTTTAAAATCATGTGTTAGGTCAAGATGGCAACTGGGTATGATGCCTGGTGTGATTACTCAGCTTGACGGAATGTGCAGCAATATACCTAGTAGGCAAGGGCTTTGCTAAGCACCTCAGGGAGGAGAACATTTTCCCGTTACTGCCATGGAGGTGGGCTCAGGCATGTAGGGGTCAGGCTGTTCAAACATTTCTGCCTGATAGCCAGACCTGGCCATGGTGCTGAAACAACATTATAGCTGTGGCCCTCTGAAAGGCTCTACCTCTCCTATAACCACTTCATAGCAGACCACAAACTTGGAGACTTCAGCGGTGCCCTCAGACTGCCAGTTCCTGAGGCTTGTGCATCACAGCAGGGTATCAAGCCCAGAATGATCGCTTCCTGTGGTCTCCCTCATCGCTGCCTGCAATGCATCATGGTGAGTCCTTTACAGTGTCAGATTTTACTGGGGACATTAACTCTTGAGTAGGATGAGGCTTTATCAGCAAGTACTACCTTCTGCTACTGGGCCCTGGAGATGGGCTCCATAGTACATCCATTACAAACAATCTTAAACTTACACAAAAGTGTTAGCTTGCCTTTGTGAATGAGGCCCAGAGTTTCTTCGCTGGAAGACAACAAGACCACTAGGGGAGTGGACGTGGAACACTAGACGCCGGAGAGGGGTGCCAAGGAGGCAGAGAGCATTGACACAGGCTACACTTGGGCCCTATTTCTGAAAATACTTTGCATGAGGTGAAGAGCCAGATGCAACTTGACAAGGTGCACTAGGCCTGGTTCCCTGAGAGCAACAGTGCCTATTCACCAATTTTCTAGGTTTGAGTGCATGCCTTCCAGCTGAAAGAGGAAATCCTCAGGAAAGCTAATGATTTACAACGCCTCCTGTTTTGTGGGCACAGGATCTCACTTTTTCAGGATCCTTGGACGCTTACCTTCCAGCAGCACAGGGAGTTCATACCTGTCACTAAATTTCTATGTAACAAGAAGATCATCTATGGCTGGTGGCATCTGTTCAGTATCCTTTCCCACTGGGAGGGTCGATTTCATCAACCCTTACTGTCATTTAGGACAGTCTTATCTTGGGTATGCTTCAGAAAGAGGAGCGAATCTTCTCATCTGGATCTACCCAGGCACCCACTACCCGACCATGTGCTGCTATGGCCCTCTAATAGATGTAAGCGATCATGCCTAACCAGGGGGAGATGGCCCAGGAGCGGCAAGTAGTTTTCCATAAACTTTCACAGGTTATGGGGCACGACCCAACCTAAATACACAAAGACAGCCAGGGGCACAACATAGCAAATTGTAAAGCTTGGCTTAGCAGGACCTCATTTCACTTCCACTAGCACCAGGGTGGGTGAGATGCTGAACTAGCTCGAGCCTTGCTGAGAGATTATTCAAGGATGAATACTTGCAGATTTCCCCAATATTTATTGTCCTCTGAGGGTGGCAGGAAGTGTTTGGCTTTTTGTGTTGCTACAGTCACCCTAAGTGGCAAGGGTATGCCCAAATATGGGCCCCTTGTTCGATATGCCACTGGATTCAAGCTAGCCTTGCAGATGAGCGCTGATATGTAAAAAACGGTCCAATGATGCTTGTTTACCGGTCCAGGTAAGACCTGGCCTGGCAGTTCTGGTTGGACTGTTCTCAAGGGGAGCTGATTCAAACTGATTTGCATATGGCTGGGTCTGAACTGGGGTGGAATAGTGAGAAAAAAATACATTGATTTTAGCTAGATCTGTGACTTCTGGTGAATGTATGACAATGTTCAGCATTCTGTCCATCATCTTTTTGTGCTGTAAGTAGGGGGAAGGCATACTGATCAACAGTGAAAGTGCAGAACATAAGTTTTGCTTTCAAGCATACTGCATCCAATTTGGACTAGCATCTATTTAAGCTAAGAATTTTCAACAGGAGCACTTCATTGAGGATGCACTTATCCTACAGTACCAAATGTGGCCATCATGGTGGTGGGTTACCTGAACCTCATAATGAATTATGAACTTGACCGCTCAGGCCTATGGTACAAGCAGACAAGGACATCCCCCCAAGGGCCTGAATAGACTGCAAGAATGTGGCTTTGCAGACCTATGGCCTTTGACTAAGCAGCAGACAAAACATTTGACCACACACATTATTTTTTGGGCAGCCTAGCTATCCAGACCCTGGTCACATATGTTAGTTAAGGCTCTATGTCATTATCTGATCACCCGCCCTTCATTCTCTCCTTATGGCTGACCATAACACAACCTGACCCTAGCACCTGGTAGCTAGTTGATAGACTCATCCATGTCACACACAACATAGACACAATTTGCCATGTAATCCCCACATACCTTCAGGACAACAACTCACTGAAGGTTCCTGAGGCCACCCTATGAGAGGCAGAGAAAGTGGTCATCCAGGTAGAGCTTGTTGTGAGGTCCACCTGGATCAACCGTAGGAGGAAGGAGAAACCGGCACAATTGGAATAAACATTGAAGGAGGACGAAACTATGCAGAAATGTATAAGGGCCCCAGAATATGGCATCAGATCAAAAAGGCTCAACATATTAAACCTTGATAGAGCACAATATGCCCTGCTATGCCTCATGCATACAGTTTACTCCAGGGTCAATAACTGCAATGGATTGCTGGAATGCTGCCTATGATCCCAAATTCAGCATGACAGTGTAACCTCTGTAAAAACGTATGGGGGAGGAAATCACAGGGGACAGCCAAATCATGGCGGTCTTCCGGAGATTTTGTCATAATCCTCATCAGGATTAAGACACAGACACCATACCTGCATACCTAAAAAGTACCCAAGTTACATGACTTTAGATGGCCCAGGCAGGTATCTTAGACAAGCTGATTAAACTTGAGGAGGTGATTACAGCGGTAGCAAGACTGCAGCCTTCTAAGGCCCTCAGCTGTGATGGTTTCGGCCCTCTCTATTACAATATCGTTTGTAATATCTTGGCTCCAGTTCCCACAAAAATATTTAACACCCTTGCTAATAAATAAATCAGATTGACACTCAAGCCCCACTATCTACAAATACATCACTTTACTCAATGTAGAAGCCAAGATATATGCTTTCAACATGCCCATAGATCTAGAGGACATAACCCCAAAACCTCTGACAGGCTTAAGAGCAGGAATGAGCTCACCAAATGACCTGTGGCGGTTCCTCTACTGGCCAATCAAGCAATCCCTAAATTCAGCATGTTCTATGCCTTCTTAATCGACATAAAGGTAACTTTTGACAAAGTTCATAGGGCTCAGCTGTAGAAAACAAATTCTTGGTGGTTGATGCCGGTGAAACAGCTAGAGACAATCATCAACTTCAACTCCAACAATTGGGTACAAAAAAGTCCATAGTTCCAGAACCGCTCAAAAAATCAACACCAACATTGCCCAAGAAACAGGGGTGGGTTTTGCACCCTACCTATTCAACATCGATACAGGCATTCTTGATGGTCACCTTGAAAATGTGGTGAACGATCCTCCCAGGCCAGGCAAAGAACAAATTAGATGACAGCAAAAAGCAGACAATATAGTCCTACACAGCAAACCACCAATTGGCCTACGGATAGGCCATAACTTTAGGAAACCCAAGGTACTTAAAATCCTATAACAAAAGACATTAAACAAACAAGCACACCACCTCCTTCAGTTCTTGGCTGCAAAATTCATGCCTTGAAATTCTATGGCTCAGAACTGCTCAAAGGGAAAGATGTAGCAAACGTAACTACCCCACATTCGAGCCTCTTTAAACATCTGTGCGCAGCTCCACAGCACTTCTCACAAGTCCAAATCAGGCTCAAGTTTGGTCTGTATCACCAGGGCCCAGTCAGGGACAGGGCCTTAGTAAAGATTTGCTGGACCACAAGGGCATCGAGATGAGCTCGCTTTCATTATCAGTGCTAGCTGTTAAAAGAAAAGCAGGCCTGAGAAAATAAATCTGTGTTGCCTGCATTACAGCACTCAATCTCAGTGCGGCAATTAAAAGCTGGGCATAACTCCATGGAATACAGCACATTCAAACGAATCACAAACAGAGCAGACAAGCTTTATATCACAAGTCACAGACAAGGCTATTCGTGAGCAAATGGCACGTATTGGCTGTCATAGTGTGGGGCTTGGAGACCCCAGCCCTCCCTGTCTTCCCATTTCTCTGAGGCCAAGAAACATGATTTAATGTTCATTCACCTTGGTGTCTTTCGGTCAAAAGACTTTTCACCCCCTTGGATTCAGTCTAGGACTATCACTCAGTACCGTCTTTGTAAATATACTAACTAAACAATGCTTTACTTACTGTGTGTCTGCCCAGCCATGCTACCAACAGGCAAACTCTTCAAAGTCCATCTTTAAAATCTTTGCAAATCAGGTTTTGCTGCCCAGATGTAATAGCCTTACTTAGCAGGGACCCAGTGCAAATATCATGCAAGGTTGTGAGGCTCCTTAATGAACTGGAAGAGCATAGCACCTGACTTGGCGTGCTCCTCGCACCCAATTTACTAGCTGAGGGTCTCTTCAGTATAATTGCCATTGCACTCTAGCCACTAATAAGAAGCTGGTAGAGCACAGTACTTTATTCTCCCGGTCCTGCTTTCATACTTACATCTTTGTAGCCTCACCTGGACTGGTTGGTGCCACAACACTGGAGTTCCCTGCTGAGTGGCGCTCAAGTACAATTGTCACTGTAGTCCATTTAGGTTTAAGAAGCCAGAGGAGTATAGCACTATATTCTGTTTATCCTGCTCCTTACACTCACACTCTTATTCTCCCACCTGGACCGGTTGGTGGCACTTTATTAACACACAAATGACTAAGTACTGTATCTCCCAAGACCATCCTGCAAATCTTTGGATTATAATCCTCTACTGAGGAGCGAATGAGGTTCTTATCCCTTCTATCTTTGATTGCCTAAATATGTAATTTTGTATTTTATATGCTTTTTTCCTTCATTGATTGCTTGACCATGTATATGGAAAGGATTTTAATTGAGCTATCAATAAAGACTACTTACTGCATGTATAAAAATGTTTATTGTACGATAAAGTAAACGTGGTAGTGTTTAAATCTGTATTATGAGTGTTCACATAGTAGGGTGGGCCTGCAATATCTGATACGCAAAAGGTATGTAACTCCTGCTACACAGTGTGGATACATAACAAGATAAATGCAGTGAGTTTTCCTCTGGGACTCAATTTTCTAAAATGGCTGTTCTCTATGATTGAAATGCAACTAACGAAATGGCGTGTTTTTATCTGACTCTAGCAAGGAATTAAACTATCAACTGGTAACACAAACTATGGATGCTGATAATGAGGACCAGAGATTGAAATGGATTAGTAACTGTCCATAAGAGGATCACTACAGAATCATAATGCAGAGAAGTAGTCTAATAATATAAAAAAAATCAATTCAGAATAATAAAACCAACCTTATGGAATAGTGAACCGAGAACTCTGAGTCATGGAATAAATGCGACTTTTCTTCTCCACACGTATAGTAGTAAGATACATTTATTCCAGTCAAGCTTGCAGAATGATACATATCAAATGTAAACATGTATATCCTGTTATAATGGTAGCAAGTAGTACATCTTCAAAAGGCATGTTCAAAAGACTTGCTAGACAACTTAAAATATAGCATTGATTGTTTTTTACCTTTCTTGTAGTTTTTCCAGAAACGCATTTGCTGCTTTTGGATCCCTCCTTGAGAAGGTTTGGAACGTGAACAGTGTTTCTACGTACCCCAGCAATTCAGTGATGGATAGGGAATACTTCAGCAAGATTTTTGTGACCCTGTAAAAAAAATTACAGGCTATGAAATGTTACTACCTACTGACTTACTCCTATTTTATTGAAGAAGGAAGGAGTATATTTATGAAATGATCATGCAGCACAGCAAGTCACCTTGCTGTGCTGGAAGATAGGGACAGGGCAAGAATGCACCGTACTTAAGAATATATGGCACATTCCTACAATTTCCCAGTGCTGTTGCTCAATGTGCTGCCTAGCACCAATGCAGACACTTTTGAACCAAAATGCAAGGGTACCTGTGTAGTAAGCAGGATTGAGTTTGTGCAAGAAGGTATCCGCAGGGATACCTTCCTGCACAAAACAATCCTCTGAGCAATTTTTCTTTTACACAGAAAGAGGAATCAATGAAAAGAAATAAGCATATTTTTCCTCGTTACACTTCACCTGGGGAGGTGTAGCATTTCAACACATTTCCAGGTCTATTCCCAGGATTACCACTGATGGTAAACATGGAAATGCACCTAAATCCATGTTTGGATGCGTGGAAACACCTGTGCTCCACTTATGAATGCCTCTCTGGGCAGAGTACACAATGCAGCAATTTAGATTGCGTTGCTTTACTCTTAATGTATCACGCCACGCAAGGTGACCTTGATGGCTTGATAAATCAAATGTAAGAGTTGCATAGCTCAGGTACGGTATTGTGTGATGCAAAGGCAGCACAACTCCTAATTAAATAGATCCCTAAGTGCACTTAACGATTTAAGGAGTACTAGAGTGGAAGGTGCAGAGACAGTATATTGAGTACAAAATATCAAGTTGCACAAATATCCAGTCAATAATATCGTGGGTCAGAAATATCGACAGCAAGAATATCGTGGTCAAGAATATCAACTTAAGGCAAGTAATATTGGTTTTAAAAATATGAAAGTGTTTAATATCGTTTACAAAAATATAGTTGTTAAAATATTGTTGTTTATCATTGTAATGTATTTTAGTATATATATTTTATATGTATGTGATGTATATTTTTTTGTATAAGGTTTGTTTGTATTTTTAATATATGTGTTACATTTTTAGGAGTTAATTTTTTTTCTGCAGCGGGTTGTGGGTTTATAAAGGAATAGGGTGGGAAGTGATTTAATTATATTAAATGTATTATGATTTTTTAATTTGATTTTTGCATTTTTTGGTGCGTAGAAATTTTGGTTTCATGGGGAATAGGGTGGGAAATACTTCATTTATGGAATCATTTTTATTTATTAATATTTGTTCAAAAGAGATGCAATAGTGTTAAATGTGTAAAGTAATTCATGAATAATAGTTTGTTAATTGATTTTAATTATTTAATTGGTCATTATGGTAAATGTGTAATTAACTTCAGGTGTGTGTTGAGGTGTGTATAGGTGCAAAGAGTGGGAAGTAATTTATTTTTATGTATGAATTGATAATTGGTTGTTAATTAATTTTGGTAATTTTGGTAATTATGTAAATAATTTTAGGTTTGTGTTGTGGTATTTATAGGAGCAAAGGGTGAGAAATAACTTGTGTTTAAGTAATTTTATATAGTTGTTAATTAATGTTTATTGGATATTTATTTTGGGTAATTGTTTATTTTTGTGTGTGTTGTTTTACTTTTAAAGGTGTAAAGGGTGGGTATTAAATATACTTTAATAATTTAATTATTAGTTGTTCATAGTAATAGTTTTTAATTTTAAAATAGGATTTAATTGTCTTTTAGTATATTATAGTTTCATTACATTTTAGTGGTTAAGTGTTTGTAGTCAATTAATGTTTTTTTTTTTTAATAATAATGTGTTTATTTCATTATTAATTATGTTAATTATGTAAATATATTTCATTTAAATGTTGCACTCAATGGAGTGGGAATAGTAATTTTTACAACTCCGCTATTCAACACTTTCCCTACTACTTCATTTAGTGGAGTGGAAATACAAATTTATACTCAACAGTTATCCAATATTGTCCCTACTGTTGCACCCTTTGAAGTGTGAATAGTATTTTTTAATCCGCTTTCCAACACTTTCCCTACTGTTGCATTCACTGGAGTGGGAAAAGTAATTTCTACCCCTCCGCTATCCAGCACTTTCCCTACTGTTGCACTCACTCGAGTTGAAATAGTAATTTTTACTCATCCGCTATCCAGCACTATCCCTACTGTTGCACTCATTGGAGTGGGAATAGTAATTTTTATCTATCCGCTATCCTGCACTTTCTCTACTGTTGAACTCACTGGAGTTGGAAAAGTAATTTTTACCTATCCGCTACCCAACATTTTCCCTACTGTTGCACTTTTTTGAGTGGGACTATTTAGTTGAACCTCTCCGCAATACAACACTTTGCCTACAGTTGCACTCAGTGGAGTTGGAATACATTGTTTTACCTCTCCGCTATCTAACACTTATCCTACTCTTGAATACAGTTAAGTGGGAATCCAAATTTTTCCGCGTCCGCTATCCAACATTTTCCCTACTGTTGCACTCACTGGAGTGAGAATAGTAAATGTTACCTCTCCACTATCCAACACTTTCCCTACTGTTGCAATCACTGGAGTTGGAATACTAATTTGTACTCCTCCAGTGTCCAAGACTTTCCCTACTGTTGTATCCACTGGATTGTTAATAGTAATTTTTAGCCCTCTGCTATGTTATGTTATGTTATGTTTATGTCTCTTTTATAGCGCATGGCTACCCCTAGGGGTGTCCCGGTGCTTTGGCAAAGAGAACTGAGGGGGAGAACACAACACAGCTACTCGCAGAGGCCGAAAGAAAATCATACCGAAAAGAGCCAGGTTTTCAACTCCTTTCTAAAGGAAAGGATACTATTTGCTTTCCTTAAGGAGACAGGTAGCTCATTCCAGCATCGCGGGGCCAGATATCGGAAGGAGCGCCCTCCGATCCGGGCAAGTTTGACAGGGGGAACAACGGCCTTGGCCAACAAGGCCGACCGTAAAGTCCTCCTCGGCACATAAAAGGCCGAGCGCTTCCCAATATACTTAGGGCCGATCGAATGAAGGGCCTTAAAAGCCAGGGTCAAAACCTTGAAGGTGATTCTTTTGGAAATAGGCAACCAATGCAGTCTCTTTAGCAATTCCGAGGCTTTAGCCCTACGTGGAAGACCACAAATGGCTCTTGCCGCCGAATTCTGCACAATTTGCAGACGGGCCAACAGATATTTAGGCAGCCCGAGATAGAGGGCGTTCGCGTAATCCAATCGCGAGCCAATTAGAGACTGCACAATGATTTTTTTGTGTTGCAGAGACAGCAACGGAAGAAACTTCTGTAGCATTTTCAAAATGCCAAAGCATTTCCCAGACAGTCCGATGATTTGGGGTCTGAAAGAAAGGCCGTCATCACACAGCACACCAAGGTTTTTGGCTTTCGCAGAGGCCACATCAGGCGGAAACATGTCCTGGGGCCACCAGGTCTTCCAGCTGGGATCTGGCGGACATCCGAAAAAAAGCAACTCCGACTTATCGGAGTTGCATTTCAGACTGTGCCGCCGAAACCAGTCAAAGACCACACCCAGGCATTCCCTGATCAGACCACCATCAAAAGCCTCTCCATTCTTAAACGTAAAAAGGAGCTGGGTGTCATCAGCGTAGGATATGATCCGGGCACCGAAGGACTCCGCTACCGCCGCCAGAGGGACCATATAGATATTGAAAAGGGTGGGGCTCAGGATAGACCCCTGAGGGACCCCTACCTCTAGTGGCGGCATTTCAGCGGAGAACGGAGGTGCCCAGACCACTTGTTGACGGCCGGTCAAAAAAGATTTAAACCAGTTCCACACCGTCCCACGGAAGCCGATCTCCCAGAGTCTAGAAAGGAGACCGTCGTGAGGGACGGTGTCGAACGCCGCCGACAAGTCCAGCATAACCAGAATGGCCTTCCCCCCAAGATCAAGAGTCTCTCTGATGGCATCGGTGATCTCGAGTAGAGCTGTCTCCGTGCTAAAATTAGCACGGAAGCCCGATTGAGAATCATGTAAGATGTTATTGCTCTCAATAAAGTTGGAAATGGAGAGCTGTACATGTTTCTCAATCACCTTTGCCAGAGCAGGGAGAAGGGAGATCGGCCTATAGTTAGCGTGAACAAGGGGATCCAAGGTAGGCTTTTTGAGCAGCGCCAGGATCAGAGCATGTTTCCAAGCCAAAGGAACCTCTCCCATAGTTAGGGAGAGATTGAGCAGCGGATTAAGCAAGATGTTAATTGCAGGCGCTATTTTTCCCCGACATTTCGCTGGGCAAGGATCCAGTGGCGAGCCAGATTGAAGCCGGGACAGACGGTCGAGAGAGGTAGACGCGGGCAGGGGAGGGAAGACCAAAAGAACTGGGCTCTTCTCATCTGATGGCGAGGGGAGGGTGGTCAGTTGACTAACAGTTAAAACGAGGCCAGCATCAGGGAAAGAATCCTGGATGGACTTAATTTTATTTATGAAAAAATCCCCAAGCTGGCTAATCCAAACTTCAGAATGAGAATGGGAGGGCGAGCTCGAGGAATGGGAGATGAACTCCTTTACTATCCTAAAGAGTTCTTTACTCATATTTTCCGCCTCATCAATTCTACGCTCCAAATAAACTTTTTTTCCGTCAGAGATATGCTTGTGATAAAGCCTGATTGCATCCCAATATTTAGATTTGTCATCCTGATCATACGTACGCCGCCACACTCTTTCTGCTTTCTTTCAATCTTGGCGCATTTTCCCAAGAGAAGGAGTGAACCAAGGGGCCGAGACATGTCTGGCCACCGATTTGACTGGCTTACCTGGGGCTAGCTCATCGAATCTGGCTATCAGCAACTTCTGGACCGAATCTAGATTTTACTCCAGATTACCCGAAAGCCGACAGGGATGACGACGGAGAGCATCGGACAACATTTCCCCAGTAACTTGATGAAATGGTCGCCCCAACCGTTTCACATCTTTCAGCACTCTAGAACCAGTCATAGCAGAAGAAAGGATATAGAAATCGATTAAAAAATTGTCTCACCATAGAACTGGACGCGGCAAGGACACATCAATCATCCTGGTCGAGAGAATCTGATCAATAGTATGGCCTTTAATATGAGTGGGGCTGGTAATATAAGAAACCAGCCCTAAAGGAGCGACAATATCCTGCAATTTAATAGTGTCAGGATCTGCTGCATTGTCCATATGAAAATTCAGATCTCCCAGCAGGATGCAATGCTCCGATCTGAGGCAGGGCACCGAGAGCGCCGCCTGCAGATCGTCAAAAAAAGAGCCAAGGGGCCCCGGGGCTCTGTAGATAAGGATCCCAGTGCACGTTTGACAGGGAGAGAGCCCAAGGATAAAACCTAAGGCTTCACAACCCGTGATATTATCAACGGCAAAGGTAGAGCAAGGGAAACACTTATCCACAATCAATGCCACACGCCCACCTCTGCCTCCCACTCTATCCTTCCTAAAGATAGTATAATTTGGAGGAATGGCAGTCGCCAGATCAGGGCCAGAGCACTCTCCAAACCAAGTCTCCGTTAGGAACAGGCAAGATGTCTTTGAGTCAGACAGCAAGTTCCAGATATCAATGGAATGTCTGCTAAGGGATCTAGTGTTAAGGAGAGAGCATTGATAGCGCGTAAGAGGGGGCTCAATAGCAGATCCCTTCTGAACAGAAACCCGCCAGCCACATATCGGACAGCCCTTCCTAAGGGAGCGACCGCCCGGAAAGACACGGTGGCAATTAGAGGACAGTCCGAGCAGAGCCATAAGCTCTGAAAACGTATAAGAGAACATGCAGACAGGGCATACACACAACCCCAAGTTTGCTACAAAGGGAGAATAGTGCCCACCGCCCTACCTCGTCCGTCTCCGAGACGCTGACGAGCGCAGACGGGCAGGACTCTGGCAAGACTCAGTGGCAGGGAAGGCGCGCCCGCTGCGCGTCACCGCTGCGCGCCAAGAGGCGAGCTTTAAATATCCTGCTCTCAGCGTCCACGAGCGCAGGGACGCTCCAAGATGTCGTGCGCAGCTCCCTTCCCAGTCCAAGATGGCGCTCCCCGCCCACCACCTCCCCGGGAACCGGACCCGCAAAACAGCGGTGGGTCTTCCAGGCGATTAAGGTGCAGGTAAGGGGCAGGACAGGGACAATAAAAGCAAGGGATAACTAGAAACCAAATAAAAATAAAATGCCAAAACGGGCGATTTAAAATGTGCAGAACAGCGCTCTAGGCGCGCGCGACTACCAGCGAGGCGCCGAAGCACACTCTCGACCGCAGGACACCTTTACCAGGCTGCCCCCTCGCTGAGCTCGCCTTAAATATCCTGCTCTCAGCGTCCACGAGCGCAGGGACGCTCCAAGATGGCGTGCGCAGCTCCCTTCCCAGTCCAAGATGGCGCTCCCCGCCCACCACTTCCCCGGTAACCGGACCCGCAAAAATCGGTGGGTCTTCCAGGCGATTAAGGTGCACGTAAGGGGCAGGACAGGGACAATAAAAGCAAGTGATAACTAGAAACCAAATACAAATAAAATGCCAAAACGGGCGATTTGAAATTTGCAGAACAGCGCTCTAGGCGGCGCGACCAACAGCGAGGCGCCGAAGCACACTCTCAACCGCAGGACACCTTTACCAGGCTGCCCCCTCGCTGAGCTCACCTTAAATATCCTGCTCTCAGAGTCCACGAGCGCAGGGACGCTCCAAGATGGCGTGCGCAGCTCCCTTCCCAGTCCAAGATGGCGCTCCCCGCCCACCACCTCCCCGGGAACCGGACCCGCAAAACAGCGGTGGGTCTTCCAGGCGATTAAGGTGCAGGTAAGGGGCAGGACAGGGACAATAAAAGCAAGGGATAACTAGAAACCAAAAAAAATAAAATGCCAAAACGAGCGATTTAAAATTTGCAGAACAGCGCTCTAGGCGCGCGCGACCAACAGCAAGGCGCCGAAGCACACTCTCGAACGCAGGACACCTTTACCAGGCTGCCCCCTCGCTGAGCTCACCTTAAATATCCTGCTCTCAGCGTCCACGAGCGCAGGGACGCTCCAAGATGGCGTGCGCAGCTCCCTTTCCAGTCCAAGATGGCGCTCCCCGCCCACAACCTCCCCGGGCACCGGACCCGCAAAACAGCGGTGGGTCTTCCAGGCGATTAAGGTGCAGGTAAGGGGCAGGACAGGGACAATAAAAGCAAGGGATAACCAGAAACCAAATAAAAATAAAATGCCAAAACGGGCGATTTAAAATTTGCAGAACAGCGCTCTAGGCGCGCGCGACCAACAGCGAGGCGCCGAAGCACACTCTCGAACGCAGGACACCTTTACCAGGCTGCCCCCTCGCTGAGCTCACCTTAAATATCCTGCTCTCAGCGTCCACGAGCGCAGGGACGCTCCAAGATGGCGTGCGCAGCTCCCTTCCCAGTCCAAGATGGCGCTCCCCGCCCACAACCTCCCCGGGAACCGGACCCGCAAAACAGCGGTGGGTCTTCCAGGCGATTAAGGTGCAGGTAAGGGGCAGGACAGGGACAATAAAAGCAAGGGATAACTAGAAACCAAATAAAAATAAAATGCCAAAACGGGCGATTTAAAATTTGCAGAACAGCGCTCAAGGTGCGCGCGACCAACAGCGAGGCACCGAAGCACACTCTCGACCGCAGGACACCTTTGATAGGTCAAGCACATTGCTCAGTTCCGATAGCTGGCTTGGGCTGGTTTCATTTCCTTCCATCATGTAACTGATTAAAAAAGTGAGAATCAATGAGGAGTTTTGGGTTTGCGTTCAAATTATCATTCTGAACAGCATGTTAACAGTCTGAGCCTCAATGAATCGTTGCGCATTGAACATCCTGGACTGTACTTGCTCAATCATCAAACCTTCTTAAAATGGGGGCTTCGGATGAAAGCTCAGGTTTTTATCTCAAACTGTATCTTTCAGCTCCACCTGCTCTGACAGCATTCTCGAACAGCAAACCGAGCGCAACCCAACCTCCTCTCGCGAGAAACCATGCTCTCGCGAGACTGCAATGTCTCGCGAGAGCTATCCAACTCTGTCCCTACTGTTTCACTCACTGGAGTGGGACAACATTTTTTTTACCCCTCCTCTAACCAACACTTTCCCTACAGATACACTCTCTGGGGTAGGAAGACATGTTCTTTAACCCTCCATTACCCAACACTTATCAAACTGTTGCATTCAGGGGAGTGGAAATACTCATTTTTGCCCATCAGCTATCCAATATTTTCCCTTCTATTGCACTCTTTGGAGTATGAATAGTAATTTTTCTTCTCCGCTAAACAACACTTTCTCTACTATTGCATTCACAGGAGTGTGAAAATAAACTTTAACCCCTTCGCTATAATGCACTTTCCAAACTGTTGCACTAAATGGAGTGGTAATAGTTGTTTTTACCCCTCCGCTACCTAACACTGTTCCTACAATGTCCCTACTGTTGCACTCACTGGAGTGGGAATAAGTATTTTTACCCCTCCACTAACCAACACTTTCACTACTGTTGCACAAAATGGAGTGGAAATACATTGTTTACCCCTCTGTTATCCAACACATATCCTACTGTTGCATTCAGTGGAGTGAAAATACTAATGTTTATCCGTCAGCTATGTAGTATTTTCCGTACTGTTGCACTCTTTGGAGTGTGAAAAGTAATTTTTCTTCTCCGCTATCCAACACTTTAACTACAATTGCATTCACAGGAGTGGGAAAATAATTATTCACCCCTTTGCTATACAGCACTTTCCCTACTGTTGCACTCACTGGAGTGGGAATGGTATTTTTTACCACTCAGCAAACCAACACTTTCCCTACCGTTGCTCTTAATGGAGTGGAAATAGCAATTTTTACCCCTAAACTATCCATCACTTTCCCTACTCTTGCACTCCCTGGAGTAAGAATAGTTATTTTGACCCCTCCAATAACCAACACATTCTCTACTGATGCACTCACTGAGGTAGGAATACATGTTCTTTACCCCTCCATTACCCAACACGTATCCTACTGTTGCTATCCAAAACTTTACCCAGTATTGCATTCACTGGAGAGGGAAAATACCTGTTTACCCCTTCACTATCCATCACTTCCCTACTGTTGCACTCACTGGAGTGGGAATAGGTATTTTTACCCCACCACTAACCAACACTTTCCCTACTGTTGCACTTACTGGAGTGGGCATACATATTTGTTGCCCCTTTGTTATCCAACACTTATCCTACTGTTGCATTCAGTGGACTGGAAATACTATCTGTTACTCCTCAGCTATACAATATTTTCCCTACTGTTACACATTTTGCTGTGGGAATAGTAATGTTTACCCCTCCAATTTCCAAAGCTTTCCCTACTGTTGCACTCAAAAGAGTGGGAATAATAATTTTTACCCCTCAGCTTTACACCACTTTCCCTATATTTGCACTCAATGGAATGGAAATACATTTATTATCCCTACGCTATCCAAGACTAATCCTACTGCTGCATTCAGTAGAGTGGAAATAATAGTTTTACTCCTCAGCTATCCAACATTCTCCCTGCAGTTGCACTCTTTGGAGTTGGAATAGTAATTGTTGCCCCTTCGCTATCCAACACTTTCCCTACTGTTGCTCTCACTGGAGTCAGCATCCCCCTCCTCTACCCAACACGCTCCCTACTGTTGCACTCACTAGAGTTGGAATAGTAATGTTTACCCCTCCACTATCCAGCACTTTCACTACTGTTGCACTCACTGGACTGGGAATAGTAATTTCTACCTCTCCGGTATCCAACAATTATCCTACTGTTGCACTCACAGGAGTGGGTACAGTAACTTTTACCCTTCAGCTATCCAACACTTTCCCTTCTGTTGCAATCACTGGAGTGGGAACAGTAATTTTTACCCCTCAGCTATCGAATAATTTCCCCTCTGTTGTACTCACTGGAGTCGAAAGATATTTTTGTATCCCTCCGTTATCCAAATCTTATCCTACTGTTGCATTTAGTGGAGTGGAAATACAAACTTTTACCCCTCAGCTATACAACATATCCCTAATGTTGCACCCTTTGGAGTGTGAATAGTAATTTTGTGTTTTCCTCTATCCAACACTTTCCCTAATGTTGCATTTACTGAAGTAGGAAAAGAAATGTTTACCTTTTCACCATCCAGCACTTGTCCTACTGTTGCACTCATTGAAGTGAGAATAGCAATTTTTGCCTCTAAACTATCCATCACTTTCCCTACTGTTGCACTCACTAGAGTGGGAATAGTCATTTATACCCCTCCACTATCCTGCACTTTTCCTTCTGTTGCACTCTCTGGAGGGGGAAGAGTAATTTTTACCTCTACGCTATCCAACACTATCCCTACTGTTGCACTCTCTGGAGTGGGAATAGTAAGTTTGACCTCTCCACTATCCAACACTTTCCCTAGTGTTGCACTACCTAGAGTGTGAATACAAAAAGTACCTCTCCGCTATCCAACACTTTCCCTACTGTTGCCCTTACTGGAGAGGGAATAGTAATATTTACCCCCCCTCTGTCCAAGACTTTCCCTACTGGTGCACTAACTGGAGTGGGGATTGTTATGTTTACCCCTCCGCTAAGCAACACTGTTCCTACTGTTGCACTCACTGGAGTGGGAAAACATTGTTTACCCCTCCATTATCAAACACTTATCCTATTGTTGCATTCAGAGGAATTGGAAATACAAATATTTACCCCTCAGCTATCCAATAATTTCCCTACTCTTTCACTCTTTGGATTGGGATTACTAATTTTTGTCCCTCTGCTGTCCAGCACTTTCCCTAGTGCTCTCACTGGTGTGGGAATAGTAAACTTCCCCCCTCTGCTATCCAACACTTTCCCTTCTGTTGCGCTCACTCGGGTTGGAATAATAATTGTTACCCCTCCGCTATCTAATAATTTATCTTCTGTTGCACTCAATGTTGTGGGAGTAGTATTTTGTACCCCTTCGCTATCCAACACTTTCCATACCATTGCTCTTACTGGAGAAGAATAGTTATTTTTACCCCTCCATTATCCAACACTTATCCTACTGTTGCACTCACTGGAGTGGGAATAGTTATTTTTACCACTCCGCTAACCAACACTTTCCCTACTGTTGCACACATTGGACTGTAAATAAAAAATGTTACCCCTCCATTATCCGACATTTATCCTACTGTGATGTGGAAATACTACTGTTGCACTCGTTGGAGTGGGTATAGTAATTTTTGTCCCTCCGCTATCCAACTCTTTCCCTACTGTTGCCCTTACTGGAGTTGGAATAGTAAATCTTCCTCCTCCGCTAGCAAACAATTTCCCTACTTGTGCATTCTTTGGAGTGGGAACAGTAAATTTTACCCCTCACCTATCCAACACTTTCCCTTCTGTTGTACTTAGTGAAGTGGGAATACTTTTTTTTACCTCTTCAGTGGAGTGGAAATACTAATTCCAACATTTTCCCTAATGTAGCACCCTTTGGAGTGTGAAAGTATTTTTTTGTTTTCTGCTATCCAACACTTTTCCTAGTGTTGCATTCATTGGAGTAGGGAAATACATTTTTACCTTTTCACTGTGCAGCACCTTTCCTACTGTTGCATTCACTGGAGTGGGAATAGTAATTTTTACCCCTGCACTATCCAGCACTTTCTCTACTGTTGCACTTACTGGAGTGTGAATAGTAATTTTTACCCCTGCACTATCCAGCACTTTCCCTACTGTTGCACTCACTAGAGTGGGAATAGTAATTTTACCCCTCCACTATCCTGCACTTTCCCTACTGTTGCACTCACTGGAGAGGGAATAGTAATTGTTACCTATCTGCTATCCAACACTTTCCCTGTGGTTGTACTCTCTGGAGTGGGAATAGTAATCTTGACCACTCCACTATCCAATAATTTCCTTACTGTTGCTCTTACTCCAGTGGGAATAGTAACATTTACCCCTCCACTGTCCAAGACTTTCCCTACTGTTGCACTCACTGAAGTGGGGATAGTTCTTTGTACCCCTCCGCTAACCAACACTGTTCCTACTGTTGCACCCCTCTGTTATCCAACACTTATCCTACTATTGCATTCAGTGGAGTGGAAATAATAATTTTTACCCCTCAGCTATCCAACATATTTCCTACTGTTGCACTCCTTGGAGTGGGAGTAGTAATGTTTGCCCCTCCTCTATCCAATACGTTCCCTAATGTTGCTCTCGCTGGAGTTGTAATAGTAAATTCCCCCCCTCCGCTATCCATCAATTTCCCTACTGTTGCACTCTTTTGAGTTGGATTACAAATGTTTGCCCCTCAGCTATCCAACACTTTCTCTTCTTTTGCACTCACTGGAGTAGGAATAGTATTTTTTGCCTCTATGCTGTCCAACACTTTCCCTACTGTTGCACTCATTGGAGTGGGAATAGTAATGTTTACCCCTCCACTATCGAACACTGTCCTACTGTTGCATTCAGTGGAGTGGAAATAGAAATTTTTACCCCTCAGCTATCCCACATCTTTCCTACTGTTGAACTCCTTGGAGTGTGAATAGTAATTGTTACCCTTACGCTATCCAACACTTTCACTACTGTTGCTCTCACTGCAGTTGAAATACTTCATTTTCTCCCTCCCAGATCCAACAATTTACCTACTTTTGCCCTCTTTGGAGTGGGAATAGTAATGTTTGCCCCTCTGCTATCCAACACTTTACCTACAGTTGCTGTCACTGGAGTGGGAATAGTAAATTTTAAACTTCCGCAATCCAACACTTTACCTACTGTTGTATTCCCTGGAGATGGAATAGTAATGTTTACCCTTCTGCTATCCAGCAGTGTATCTCCACTGTTGCACTCACTGGAGTGGGAATAGTAATTTGTACCCCTCAGCGATCACATACTTTCCCTACTGTTGCACTCTCTAGAGTGGGAATACATTTTTTTACCCCTCTGTTATCCAACACTTATCCCTCCGTTGCATTCAGTGGAGTGGAATTACAAATTTTTACCTCTCCCCTATCTAACACCTTCCCTACTGATGCACTCTCTGGAGTGGGAATAGTTCTTGTTACCTGTCCGCTACCCAACACTTTCCCTACTGTTTTACTCACTGGAGTTGGAATAAAATATTTTACCCCTCCACTATCCAAAACGTATCCTACTCTTGAGTTCAGTGGAGTGGGAATATTCATTTTTATCCCTCCGCTATCCAACATTTTCCTACTGTTGCACTCATTGGATTTGGAATAGTAATTTGATTTCCACTGCTATCCAACACTTTCCGTACTGTTGCTCTCACAGGAGTGGGAATAGTACATTTTATCCTTCTGTTATCCAACACTTTCTCTCGCATAGAACTCACTGGAGTTGGAATGGTATTTTTTACCTCTCCCCAATTCAGCACTTTTTCTACTGTTGCACTCACTGGATTGGAAATTGTAATTTTGACCCCTCCTCTATCCAACACCTTCCCTACTAGTGCACTCGCTTGAGTGGGAATTGTAATTTTTACCCTTATGCTATCCAAAACCCTCCCTACTGTTGCACTCACTGGAGTGGAAATAGGTATTTTTACCCCTCTGCTAACCAACACTTTCCCTACTGGAGTTGGAATACATTTTTTTTACCAATTCGTCATTCAACACTTATCGTACTGTTGCATTCAGTGTGGTGGGAAGACTCATTTTTACCCCTCGGCTATCCAATATTTTCCCTACTGTTGCACTCTTTGCAGTGGGAATAGTAATTGTTGCCAGTCCACTATCCAACACTTTACCTACTGTTGCACTCTCTGGATTTGGAATTGTAAATTTAAATATTTTGCTCTCCAGTACTTTTCCTAGTGTTGCACTGATTGTATTGGGCAATTTAGGTGTAATGATTTTTTTTCATTTATTTATTATTTATTATTTATTATTTAAATTTATTAAGCGCGAACAGCTACCCACAAAGGGTTTCCCGGCGCTAAACAGGCAGGTGCAATACATCTCCTTCTAAACTACAAGGGAGTTACTTATTAAAAAGCCAGGTTTTAGTAGCTCTACGAAATTTCACAAAGTTTGTTTCGGTTCGTATGTGTAAGGGCAAGGAGTTCCACAAAGTAGGGCCAAGCAGGGCAAAAGATCTGCCTCCCATTCTGGTTAATCTGATTTTAGGCACTACAAAATAGGCCAAGTGGGCAGATCTCAGGTTCCGAGAAGGGACATGACTATGAACGAGGGACTTCAGATAAGGAGGGGCCTGGTCCATTTTGATTTTAAACATGTAAGTAAGTGTCTTAAACTTAATACGGCTATCAATTTTGAGCCAGTGAAGATTACGTAGGGGACCTGAAATATGACTGGAGCGAGGCAATCTGCACAACAATCTCGCCGCTGCATTTTGCACCAATTGCAATCGCCCTATTACATCTTTCTTAGCCCCTAAGAAAAGGATGTTTCCGTAGTCTAGCCGTGAAGTTATAAGCGCATGAACTACGGATTTTTGAGAATCTTCAGATAGCATCCACAAAATTTTCTTTAGCCACCGTAGAATGACAAAACATGTGGCCGAGACCTTGTTAACTTGGTTTTGCATTGTTAAGGTTTTATCAATCACAAAACCAAGATTACGAACGTGATCAGATGGACACGGAAGTGGGCCCATTTCCATGGGCCAGTGATTAGAAGACCATAAATCTTGGTGCCGGCCCAGTATTAAAACCTCAGTTTTATCGCCGTTGAGTTTCAAAAAATTAAGATTCATCCAGTCGGCAATTCTCCTCAACCCTAGCTGCAGGCAAGATGGAGAACCCTGAGCAGTGTTTGAGAGAGAAAATGCAATCTGGGAATCATCGGCGTAAGTAAAAAGTGTGAGACCTTCTTGTTCTGCTATAAAAGATAATTGACTGACATACAGATTAAAAAGCAGTGGGCTCAGGACCGAGCCTTGAGGTACACCATAAGGGGATGTGTGTTGTTTAGAAGCTGCAGAATTAGAGAAAATCTGGAACGTACGCTTCTCAAGAAATGAGTTCAGCCAACCCAAAGCTGGACCGCCTATACCCATGTCAGTTAATGTTTTTATCAAAATGGAATGTGAAATGGTGTCGAAAGCAGGACTGAGGTCTAACAAAATCAGTGCCACCGTCTCACCATTATCCAAAAGCCTACGTAGATTCTCTGTAATCCCCAACAATATAGTCTCTGTAGAAAAGCCAGAACGAAAACCAGATTGTGAGAAATGAAGAATGTTGTTGTCCTCAATGAACTGAGAGAGATGACAATGAATATGCTTTTCGAGAATTTTTGAACAAACTGGTAACAAGGAAATAGGGCGAAAATTGGATAAAACTTTTGGTTCAGCTGCAGGTTTTTTCAATAATTGCGAGACCATTGCTTGTTTCCAAACCGCTGGAACCACGGCCGATTGCAATGATAAGTTAAGGGAATTACAAATCACAGAAAGCTGTGAGGTGCTAAGTTGTTTTAGTATAGTCACCGGAAGTGGATCGTTGGGTTTCATATTTGAATGTTTCAATTTATTCTAGAATTCATGTCATATGTTAAATAATTTATATATATATATATATATTCACTGAAAAAAACCATAGGTTATACACCATATATAGTTAGGAATGAGCATTTACAAAACCTTATTTTACTCACACAAAACCATTGAAATTCGCATATATAGTTAGTTGCACTAACATATATCGCGCACCCGCAATCCACTGCTGATCATGTCACATATTACATCATTCATGACATGGTCAGTGACATCACTGATGACATCACTGATGACATCTCAAATGACATCACTGATGACATCACTGATGACATCTCAAATGACATCACTGATGACATCACTGATGACAACATCCAGTGACTGTATGTTTCTGTAAAGTTAAAATATGTCTTACATATTGAAGAATGAGTGGATTTATAAGTGTCTGGATGAAGGATTTAGTAGGTGCATGACTGACTGTATGAGTGAGTGATTAAATGTGCCTCACTGAGTGCATGGGTTAGTGACTAAACTGTCTTAATTTGTGCATCATTATATCTGTTGTTCTGTAAACTGCTGCATGTGTTGATCAGTAGCTATATGAATAACTATATGGGTTATTGATTGGTTGCCCAAGTATTTGTATGGGAGACTGAGTGTGTGTGTGGGTGGCTGGGAGGTGTATGACTCTGTGCATAGACGTGTGAGCAGTTGATTCACTAGATGTATGGGTTCAAAAGTGCATGTGGAAACAGCTGTATGGGCGGTTGACTGTGTGCATGAGTGTATTGGTGAGTAAATGGATATCTCAGTGCTACATGTCAAAGTAAGTACATATGTAAAACACAGTACATTTGAGAGTTGACATATATAAATAACTGTGCATAAGAGCCAGTGAATGTGTGAGTGGCTGTATGGATCATTGTGAACTTGTATCCGGGATTGTATAAGAGAGTAAATATGTGTTAGTATATGTTTGAATAAGTAAGGTGTGTATAACTGTATAGTTGAGAAAATGGAGGTGTGATTGATTCTTTGCATGACTGACTAGGTGTGTGTGTAACTTCATGGATGAGTGACAGTCTGTGAGTGTCTGTTTACACTGAGTGTATCTAAGGTTATATTAGAGTCTGAAGAGGTTCATCGTATTATCACATGAATGATGTCATCAGTGATGTGATCAGTAATGTCAAATGAGATGTCATCAGTGATGTCATCAGTGATGTCATTTGAGATGTCATCAGTGATGTCATCAGTGATGTCATTTGAGATGTCATCAGTGATGTCATCAGTGATGTCACTGACCATGTCATGAATGATGTAATATGTGACATGATCAGCAGTGGATTGCGGGTGCGCGATATATAGTTAGTGCAACTAACTATATATGCGAATTTCAATGGTTTTGTGTGAGTAAAATAAGGTTTTGTAAATGTTTTTTTCAGTGAATTTTCAAGGTTTTGTAAATGCTAATTCATAACTATATATGGTCTATAACCTATGGTTTTTTCAGTGAATTTCAATGTTTTTTTAATAGCAAATATCAAAAGCTTTAAAATGTATTCTTCTTTAAATCGAAAAATATATTTTATATGTTTTTAATAAAAAAAATTGATGTATATATTTTTTTTTTGTTTCGCTACCGGTCCGCGCATCGGGTAGCTTCCCGTTAGCTCAATTTGGTGCCGCAACCCGGTCCGCGAACCAGTAAACGTTCCGTTTGCGCAACTGCCGCGTTAGAAAACAACATCGTGACGCATCGCGTAAGTGCGACGTATCGCGTTGTCGCGTAATGCGTCTTATGACGCGCCTCGTTAGCGCACCCGGAAGTGCTCCGGATCGCGAACCGAGGCGCGAATCGCAGCACCCCGGAAGCGATCCGGGGCGCGGCACGCAGCGCGTAACGTAAGCGTAACAGGTCATATGACTTGTTAATAAAACTTTTTATTGGTTCATTTCACTTTTGGTTTCCTAATGATGTAAGGCTAGGTCATGTGACCTAAAAATAACACTTTTTATTGGTTTAGAACATTTTTTTTCCCAAATGATGAAAGCCCCCACCTTTTTTCTCACTCTGACTTTCAACTTTGTGAGAGGAAGACCTATTTTGATTAATAAGAAATGGCTTCATTAGTAGCTGCAGCTGGTGCACCCCCACCACCACCACCACCTCCTAGGAAGGAAGGACCATCTCCTCAGGTCATCCTTAATCAAGAGGAGGAAGAAGAGGAAGAAGAGGAAGAGGAGCAAGAGAGCTGACAGTTTTTGCCTGAAGAGCCAAGGAGGTCCCATGTGAAGGATAGTTATATCTGGCAATTCTATACATTTCCCCGGGGCCAAAAAAAAGTAAATGCCCGCTACGTCACATGTCTGATCTGTGACAAAGCTCTGTCCAGAGGGACTGATAAAAAGTACAGCTTTGGGAATTACACCATGCATCGGCACATGGAGAGGTGGCACCCTATAAATTATAGTGCTGCGCAGGTACGTGACCTGCAGGAAAACCCCCCTCCTGTGGCCAGTACATCAACCGAATGGGCAGTGACAGGACCAGAGGCGAGGGAGACGGTCCCAAACATACAGATGAACTTCAGGATCGTGAAGCAAGTGTGCATTTTTTGCGGCAAATTAATTTGCTATAGGGAGAGTAGCATAACTCTAATCAACAGAGCTATTGAAAATCATAAATGTCCAAAACGCCCCAGAAAGTAAATTATCTTTTTTTTTTGTTGCTCCTGTTGAGCCCTTTATAATGAATGATTTTCGTTTCCCCCCCAAAAAAATCAAAAAATAATTAAAATTGTTCCAAAAATAAAAAAAATTCAGAAAAATAATAAAAATATGTAAAACAACAAAAACAATAAAAAAAGTTATTTTCAGAACTACCTCACATTTATAAAAAATTGCTAGAATGTTTAGCACTCTGGCAACCTCTATTTCTTTTGATTCGCTTCCCGGTAAGCGCGCCGGTACGCGAACCGGAAGCGAAACAGAATTTTTTTTTTTTTTTAAAAAAAGGAAGAGTGAGTATAAGGGAAGGAAACAGAGAGTAATGTTAAAAGAAAGACAGCTAGAGGGAGTAACACAGAGATACTGTTTAATAGATCTATTTACCAAAGAAAAGATGTAAGAGGGTATACTTGAGAAAAACAAAATAGATAAGGAAGTGAAAGAAAAAAAGGAGAGTAGAAGAATAATAATCAAGAGTTTCTTGGAGAATGTGAGTGAATGTTCAAATTAAGAAGAAAAACAGTAAAGGATGTGGAATGAGAGGTAGGCATAGAACCGGACTAAAAGAACAACCCTGAGGGAAAGTGTTAAGAAAACAGTGAGCGAAAGTAAAAAGGAATAAAACAAGATGTATGACAGTGACTAAGGTTAAAACATGTGGAATAACAGAGAGAAAAAACAGAAAGCAGAAAAGAAGAAGTGACAGAAAAGGAATAATTGAAACAGCAAAGAAATGTAAATAACATAGTGTGCTTGAACTACAGGGAGAAAGCATAATGAGCAAGTAGTGAAAGAGTGATGAGTCAGAGACAGTGAGAGTAATAGAGACGGAGTGATTGAACCGGAGTGAGGAACTATGAGAACAGAGGGACTGAGAAAAGGAGTGGAAGGAGTAGAGTAAGTAAGTAATAGAAAAAGGAATGAGGGAAGTAGCAAAGGCAGGAAACTGAGGGTTAAAGAAATGAAGCAGTGGAAGTAATAAAAGTTAAATGTGATAGAGATGTAACGAAAAGAGTACAAAACACTTACCTTATAATTGTCGGTAACTTAGTCACTTGTTATTTTTATACTTTCAATCTGTGAAAGAAAGAACAAAAATTTGAAAAACATTAAAACATGTATTTAAAAATTAGAAAAGACAAGGGAAAAGATTGAAAATCATCCAATTTTACAAAGAAATAAAGTTAGAGATAAACATGCAGGAAAAAAAAGAGAAAGAAACGGTGATAGACAGACAGAGACAAAAAGAAATTGTAATAGAGTAAATTACTAAGAGAAAAAAAGAAAGATACTTTCAGTGACAGAAAAGAAGGATAGAAGAGAAAACTAAATTGAAGTTGTGTAAGCTACTAAAAGAAAGTGAGTAAGGTAAACTATATAAGGAAAGGGTGAATAAGGAAAAGAGAGTGAGGGAGAGAGGAAACAGAGGAAGTGAAGGAAAGAGTGTCAGATACAGACTGAGTGAGGCAACAAAGGAAGATAAATGAGTGAGGGTGAGTTATACTAACTGATTGCACCAAAAAAGGAGAACCCAAAAATATTTAATTTAGAAAACAAAGGGAGAAAAGATGGAAAAGACAAGCGAAGCAGAAGGTCTAAAAGCTGGAAAATGGTGCAAGGGAGAAAAGAAAAAAGCAGAGTTGGAATAGGGAAACAAAGGTTGAAAGATAAGTGGAGTTAGAGAACAAGGGTGAAAGAGAATAAAACAAAAGGCAATGTGAGTATGTAAAGAGGATTGATAGAAGGTAGTAAAAGACGAGTGAGCATGAGAGTACAAATTAAAATTCACTATACAAAGTACAGAATTAATTATACATGTTAAATGGTTTATTTTTGCTGTTCTCAGAATATATCAAATTGAGTTGAAGGTATTCATCATATAACAGCGGCGAAAAAAAAAACACAATCAAAATGATTGTGTTTAAAAAACCCATATAACATAACCAATCAGAAATCAGAACTCCTCAAAAGTAACTTACTTTCCATGACGTCGAAGGATGTCCTATGAACAGCTTATACTTTGTTGTGCTGTTATTATTTTCTGCCCGCCACTTTCTGAAAGAAAAGCTCCATCGTTTTGACAAATATGTTACATACAATAAATGACTTCTCGCTCTCTACCGCACTTCTCCTCAAGGACAAATAGTGTAAGAGCCATTTATAACTCTTGGAATTCTTCTAAGCAAATCCCGTCATTTTCTTTTTCCACAACTTTCAGAAAGAAAATGTCCAAGATCACTTTCAAAATCCTGTACTAGTAATATCTCACCCTTCTTGCTCACTCATGTTCCACATTAATTTTTCACTCTGTACTACACTTATCCTCAAGGCCAAATAGTGTAGGAGCCATTAGAACCTCTTGAAATTCCTCAGAGCAAATCCCGAGATTCCTTCCCTAAAATTTTGGTTGTAAAAACACCAGGTAAGAATTTTTAAGGTCAAAAGGCAATCTTTTTTTCAAAGTTAAAACAGAATCATTGCAGAATGACCAGACATTTCCAGACTTCAAATAAGCTGTGTAATGTCCTGATGTTGTTGAAGGACCGTCATGATATATAATTGCTGCAGTTACAAAAGTCCTTCCTGATATTGACAACTGCGAAGCCACAAACTTTTTAATTAAAGTTGTCAATTTTGTTCCATCAGGCCTACATCGTTGGAACATTAAAATGACATACTGGCCATAACTTCTTATAAATAATGTGGACAGCATTGCAGACTTACATTGGCTACACTCCATGTTTTGATCGGCTGCTTTTACTAGCTTATTAAAGGACACTGATTTACTGTCTGGCAAAGTTAAATATATAAATCTTGCTGAGTCTACATTAGTAGTACCTGATACCCTACAGTTCTCGCAGTCATGCTGCCATTGATAAGAAAGGCCAAACAGATGATCTACATCTACACCTTCATCTTGCAATACATCAAGCATATACATTAAAAACTCCTGACAATCTTGCTGAATATTTTGAGAGAATTGCGTTTGACCTGAACATTTGTCTAACAGATTTCGAATTTCAGACACACTTTCTATTTTTGTTCTATCAGTACTACATTTCTCTAACACAGAATTCAACAAACAGCAAAAACTTTGATCCGAATTGATCACAATCTGTTCTTTTAAAGTTTCTAGAGAAAAGACAACATTAACCACTACATTAGCATAGCAGTTGACACCAGAACTATTTTCAAATTGAAAACCAACAACATCTTCAACAGAATCCATTTTCTTTCTGCTTATAATTTCGGGTTCATCGACTTTTCGTCTTTTTGCTACAACCTCCCTACTATTGGTCACATTTCTTCGTTTCCGGCCTACCACACGTTTCTCAAACAAAGGATATTGAGGCAAATGTGGCGCATACTCTCTTCTTAACCTATTGTATTCCTTAACACAATCTAGATCCGCACAAATGTTTGTGACATCACACTCAAGCAAGTACAATCCCAATAAAGTTGTGACTCGTGACAATGCCACATATGCCATACCCGCTTGAACACAGAACTGCCAATATTCACCAATGCACTGTCTACACTTAAACCTTGCAATTTATGGATTGTCACCGCATATGCCAAGCAAACAGGAAACTGCTTACGGCGAACATATAAGTCTTTTACAAGCAAAAACCTAGCAGAGCAACTGCCAATTAGCTGTACTTCCTAAATGCCATCAAATTTAATTTTTAAAAATTCAATTCCATCTCTATTTCTGTATTTCTCAAAATCAACAACATTACCCATTGATCCATTTACCAGACCTCTTTCAAAATGTAAATTCCTTCTCAAAATGATACGGCAATTTAAGCACACATTCAGAGTCTTTTCAAAACCAGCAGTTTTAGATATAGTCTTCTCTAATGAATCCAATTTAGATTTCAAATTCTCAGACAAAATAAGTGTTGCTCCCATATGCTCTATTCTGTCAATAGCTTCCAGTTTCACAATCTCTTGGTTTTCTAAATTCAACATTTTGTTGTTGAAGATGGCACATTCTGCAAGAGTTGGCATCAAACATATTCCAGATTTCTTCTCAGTAATTTTCCGAAAAATATTCTCTGGCAGAATGTCTTCTTCTGGATACAAATTTGACAGTAATCGTGCATGTAAAGCTTCTTTCCCATGCTTGGTTACTTTCCCGATTCTAACATCTTGTAGAATATTCTTGTAATCTTCATCCTTCGCCTGACGCATATTTTCACGCAGCTCAGCATAATTGAAGTTTAACCATATGTTAACGTTGCCAATGCTCCCGAGGCACTTCCTGGTATCTTCATGCGTAAGCAGTTTAAACACTGGTTGTCCTTTCACTGGTGTCAGCTGCAGAAGATCACCAAAAACAATGATGTGTTTGCCACCAAATAACACATCATACTCTGTTTTAAGAACTTCCTGCATTCTCAATTGCACAAAGGCAAGCATGACATTAGAAACCATGCTTACTTCGTCAATGATAAGAAGTTTCATCTTCTTCAGGATTCTTGAAACTTCACAACAAGCATCTCCAGATAACTTGTGGTATTGTAATTTGTTATCAGGCTCCACTGGCAGCATCAGTAGACGATGTAAAGTAATCCCTTTAATGTTATGTGCTGCCAGCCCAGTTGGAGCGGTGACAACACAAGACAGCGATGACTCGGTCCTTTTCTGCAGATAACATGAAATTGCTTTAATGAGGAAACTCTTTCCAGTTCCTGCTTCTCCACTCACGTACAGTCGGACAGGCTTCAACAACATTCTTTCTTCTCATGACTTAATCCATGATCAATTTGGTTGGTAACTTCGTCATATATTTTCCTCTGCTCAACGTTGAGTTGTCTTTCCAAATCTTCTAAGTTAACCGCATCCTCCTGAGCATGTGCCATGGCTCTTTCCACTTCAATCATGGCAGTGGCAGCTTCATTTTCGATAACTGGTCCTCCTAGTGGATCCTGACTCAATGAAACAGAACTCTGACTGTCCTGAGAACTGTCTCTAGCAATCTCGGCTGCAATTGTTGCTTCCTGCTCGATTTCTGCATTCAACATTTCTAGATATTTTGGAAAAACAGGACATTCTATTGTCTCCTTGGCTGCATTGAAAGAATCTTCGTAACAGAGGAAATCTCCAAGGCTTGAAAAGTTGCAAAAGAGCTAAATAGAAAAACTCCTTTCTTTCAGGAGATTCGCCACTCAATTTTCGATGATTTACCAATTGGCATTTTCTTTGCTTGACCAGACATCCCTCACTTCCAATTACAGCATACACTCCTTTATCAATATCTTCTTTGATGTTCCTCTTGAATATGTAATTTTGTAGAACCTCATACAGACAAACATTCTCGAGGTGACTGCTTCTATTTGGATAATATGTATCCAACATGTTGGTCTTCAAAATATCTGTACTGTTTGGCTCCTTCTCTGCCAAATACTCAATTTCCCGTACAGGTTTTAGAACTCGATTACGCGTTGCAGCAAGACCATGACTCGCCCAAATGATACTCCTAGATTTGGCAAGGAGACTTGCTGAAGATAACCGGTCAGAACATTCGTAAGCTCCGATTTCTCGATGCGACAACATCTTCAGACTGAAACTGTACAACTTCTTACTGAGGCTCTTTTCATGGGAAATGTCCTCCCACATATCCTTCAATTCTGTCTTTTCTTTTTTTGTGATGTAAGATATCACATACCGAGCCACAGCCATACAGTTATCAGCCACAAACTGTATATCCATGTTAGCATTCCACATGGACAAAATCACTGGGTTGTAGTCGTTGATGTACTTGGACTCTTCGTTTCTTTTCAAATTGTATGTATTTTTGGGTGATTTCCTCGTCACATTATGTCGCAGCGAAGACATCAAACTGTTCACTCTTGCTTTAGAAATCACCGGTCGTGGAAAGCTAAAACGACATTTTGTGTAGAACTTGTCCTTGTTTCTGAATTTACGACGACAGTACTTTCCACAACGATGGGATTGAAAGCGTAAAACTTGTTCTCTTAGGCTTTTGTCTTTGGAACAGCACATGTAGAATACTGTTCTATGAAACTCATCACTAAGTCATCTGGATCTGTTCCAAATGTGGGTGCATCTTTGATCCATAGCAGCATATGTATATGAGGAGCACCTCTTGCTTGATACTCCTTTCTCCAGAAGAAATCCAACACCTCTCCAAGAGGTGGATTTTTCTTGTTCATGATGAAAGACATCATAGCTTCAAATCTATGATTGAAGTACCTGCATACATTCACTGGATCCAAAGAGCACAGTTCTCCGGGTGTCTTGAATTCGATTTTTTCAATGTTTCCATTTGCCTCTCGTAGAAATTCAAGTAAGTCTTCCCAGCCATACTCGGCACAGCTGAGAGTGAGGAACCATGTGGGAGTTCCTAAGTTCCTCAGCATACATTTTAAATCACCATGACGACGGTACCAGTACTCATTAGTACCACGCTGACATGCCATGAGATTAATCAGGTGAGAATCCAAAATACTGTCTTGCACATTGACTTTATCCATAAAGTCCCTTGCCGAGATATTTTGCATCTGTACACCACTTTTCAAGATGTGGTTCACTGCATATGACAGTCCAGACAGATCACTTTCAAACAGTAGATGAAACAAATAGGCAATGCATTGACGAAACCTAGGATCTTCTGCATACAATCGTAAAGTCCGGTATTCAGAAGCAGGAATTTGATCAGGTCGCTCATCATATCTTCCTCCTTGACCTGTTGGAAATAGCTGTGGGAAACACCGAGCTTCCAAACTTTCCTCCCAAACACTAATGGGACTCCCTTTGGCTTGTTTCATTTGAAACAACTCAATAGCATTCCCCATGACTTCCTTGGAATGCAAAGGATGAACACTATAATGTTCATATATTTCTTCATTTTTAGAGGCTTCTACTTTCTCAATTTGTCCAGCACACAAATCGCTGTCCTCTTCTTCACTTACATCCTCTTCTGCAACACATACATTCTTGTAATACTTATTGTTTTTCATCAAATACAATGTTGCCTTTTTGACTTTCCTAACATCCACTAAATCTTGCCAGATTTTCTTACTCTTTGTCGGAACCCCATTAACTAAGATAACCAGAGGTTCCTCTTCCACTTTCTCTACTCCAATTGTATTAATGTTTTTCTTCAAATCTAGAGGCAAATAAACAACTCTTCCCTTTAATCCTCTCTGTAAATCTGATGGAGGCAATTTCCCTGTCTTTGGCTCCATTCGTACAATAGCCTGAAAGGGATGGACACTTTGAATCAAAATAGATTCATAAGTATTTAAATCCTTCAATTCAGAAGGAATGTCAACCAATTCCAGATTATTATGAACCGCTCTAGCAGGCATCCGGTTTTGATTTAATTTGTTACAACAATAAGTACACACACGTTGATCCGATCCCAAATCAAAACAATTTTCTACCATCAAGTATGTTGCGAAATCCTTCCATTCACTTTTTGCATATAAATCCACTAACTTAGTCTGATTCTTATAATAAGTGCGTCGACAACACACACAAGTGAAATTAGGCCTCTCACTTGATTTCACCTGAAACGTGGCAATTTCCTTCTGAAAATTATCTGTACTGGAAATCTGTACACTCTCTTCCACATTACCTTCTTCTTCTGGGTCAATTTCAACATTCTCCTCTTTACTTGCAAAGTAACAAAACTCAATTTCTTCACAAATATTCTTCACATCTACTTCAGAACCATGCAAAAGAGCACTGCTTAATTGTTTAAGCTTAATTGCTGGACTCCTAGCAAAATACAACATTCTCACTAATTTCCTCACTTTATTATGATGGACTGCTAGCATCCTGAAATGATGAAAAACACTCTGGCATACTCTCCTGGAAAGACAAGCCAGTGAATGACCATGTAAACCTGTCAATTCTCTCACTCTGCATGGATCTAATTCCTGCAACAACTTCATTTTCTGTTTTAAACTTTTCTTATTAAATATCCGTACAAAATCACAAAGCAAATTGATGGAATCCTGTCGCACACTGCAAATACTACTACACTTCCAGGTGTACACTGGACCCTTAGGACGTCTCCCTAAAACTTCATCACCTAACACCTCTTCTGCCTCTGTTGATACAAGTTTTTCTTTTTCAACTGGACAACCGTCTTTCACCTCATATGCTCGACCACTGGTGTCAACTGCATGCACCAAATCATTGTCCTGGAAGTAACTCGCCTCATTGAAAAATGCCTCACAACTTGAACTATGCATCCATTCTCCTGAAAATACTTCACAAAAATTTGTACGATTAACTATTCTCTTCCATCTACTATTTGTTTTGAATTCATAAATTGCTTTGTTTAGTTTCCTAATTCTATTGATTACCAAAATAAATAACTTTCGCTTCATTTCCAAAGCCTGATCAATAATTTTCTCAACATTTTTTTTTCTTATAAAAAGCCAGTTTCTGTTGACCTTTCTTTACATTTTTCATCAAATTTACAAATATCCTGTTGCGGAACATTCGTGTACGAATGTCCCTAAATTGATTGTGCCTTCTACCGGCACTCACAGAGTTTTCTCTTGCTCTACCACTAACTTTATTAAGGGGCCTTTCCTTCCTGTTTAAATTGACTCTCTTCTTCTGGACTGAAACATGTTCTGTAGTGATACTTTTTTTTCTGGAAATGTTTCTTAGGAAACATTTCGTTGTCTTACCAGGAGCTTTTTTGCTGACTTGACAAGTTTTTATGGTAGAGGACTGCTGCAAGCATGTAGTAAGCTGCTGTGTTTGACGTTTTGTAGCCTTTCTCCTCCTTTGCCTCGAAGGCATGTTTTAATTTTGAAATGATCTGCAGTTGAATCTGTGGTAAAATATAATAAAAAATGTTATTAACCACTATTACCAAACAGTAAATCAATAACAGTCGTCAAAAAATTAACACACTAGTTGTCAATTCTACATACAATAATTTTTAGTGCATTGACAAATTTAAAACTCACAAATAGTAGCAAAGAAATGGAATGCTTCTACATTTGACCTGTGCTCTTTTATATGTGAATCTGAACTAATTTTATTAGCATATTTCACTATTTTATTAAAGACACTTCACACAAGCTGTTTTTGAAGTTGTATTTAATTTTAAATAAAACGGTTAACATGGTTACTTTTCATTTCCAGTAACTTAAATTTATTTTTAAAAGCCTTTATAGTTCAATAGGCTCGATCAGGTCAGCTGCCCACCCTATGTCATACAATTCTGACAAATCGGCATCCTCATCATATTCTTCATCATCCACAGGATATAAATCATCCAAGGGATCTACTTCCACTGACGTTTCAATGACAAGTTCAATGATAAGATCGAGATCAACAGATTGCTCATTATCACTCATGGTGGATGTTGTCGTTATCTTTAAAGAAAGAGAACAACAATGAGATGTTGCAGAGTAAGAGACAAATCTCAGAGACTATAATAGTAAAATTGTTTAACAAGAGTAACATTTTGCAGATATTATTTAGCCATGTCCAGCGATGCTGAGGAGGTGAGGCCTATGTCCAAGTTTTCAGTGAACAGGACTCATCTCTTCTTAACCTTGGATAAGCCTCACCGACTCTGTGTCCCCTGCTCATACTTAAATGTAAAGGGGCAGATTTATGTTAACTGGCGCATCCCCAGGGATGCACCAGTTAACATGCGCCGCTGCTCTGCCACCCATGGTGTGCCGCATTTACAATGCGGAGCACCATGGGGCAAAAACTGCACAGATGCGTCACGCATCTGTGCCGCAAAAGCGGCGCATTGCAGGAATCACGTCGCAAGCGCGACATGACTCCTGCAATGCACAGGGGCAAGCCACACATTGCATGGTGCGTCACTCCTTATGCCTGTTTCAAACAGGCGTAAGGATTTGATTCAGCAATGCCATAAAGCTGACTCAGTGAAATCTTGTAAATTTCACTGTGTTAGTTTTACAGGGCTTTCATGCAAGTGAACGCCCACCCTGCAACAAAACGCCCACATGAAACCTGACGCAGGTTTCATGTGGCGCAGGACTTTACAGCGTGACACATCTGCCTAGATGCATCAAGTTGTAAATATGTCGCAACATAGCGCATCTTTTGCGCCGCCGCTGCGTCACAAAAGTGACGCAACGGCGGCGCAAAAGAGGTGTACGGCCATCATAAATCCGCCCCTAACATTTTAAATGATTGGTTCAGGATGCCGATAAGGTGTGGCCTATCCAGAGGTTTGTTTGAGGTGAGGCCTACTCAGGGTTGCAGATGAAATTTAGGCTTGTTGAAGAGTACAGAGGAGATAATACATGTGCAGGCCTACCAATGAAGTGAGTCATGTCCACTGCACACTTGAACAATGGCCAGACCTCCTCTGTCTCCCTGGACAGGCCTAAACCTCATCTGCACAATGTGATTCGTAATGTTAGGAAACACAGGTGATGTAATTGAAAAACGTGCACATTTTTTTGCTCATTTCACAATCACATCACCTGTGTTTCCTTTGCTTAGGTATCTCATTGTGCAGATGTAGTCTAGCATATCAAAGAGTACGCAGAAGGTGAGCACTGTATGCAACAACTTTGACACTTACAGAAGCCTCAGCTTCTGCATGACCCCTACACAGTCCTAAATGTATACAGTTTAAACTGACGGTATCTTGTTGCAGATGAAGTGAGGCCTATCTTGCAACATGGTGCATCTTTTGCACCGCTGCTGCGTCACAAAAGTGACGCAACAGCGGGGCAAAAGAGGCGCACGGCCATCATAAATCTGCCCCTAACATTTTAATTGATTGATTCAGGATGCCGATAAGGTGTGGCCTATCCAGAGGTTTGTTTGAGGTGAGGCCTACTCAGGGTTGCAGATGAAATTTAGGCTTGTTGAAGACTACAGAGGAGATAATACATGTGCAGGCCTACCAACGAAGTGAGTCATGTCCACTGCACTCTTGAACAAAGGCCAGACCTCCTCTGTCTCCCTGGACAGGCCTAAACCTCATCTGCACAATGTGATTCGTAATGTTAGGAAACACAGGTGATATAATTGAAAAACGTGCAAATATTTTTGCTCATTTCACAATCACATCACCTGTATTTCCTCAGCTTAGGTATCTCATTGTGCAGATGTAGTCTAGCATATCCAAGAGTACGCAGAAAATGAGGACTGTATGCAACAGAGCAATGTACATTACTCACCCCCCTTGACACTTACAGAAGCCTCAGTTTCTCCATGCCTCCTACATAGCTCTAAATGTATATCATTATCATCATAGTGACTATCAAACTCTAGCAGTACATATTGTGAAACCTAAATGTCTTAAAATAACGATTTTTTAACCGACAAACAAGCAAATTCATCTCCTAGATTGATGGTGAGAAGTGATATATTTATTTAAAGAAGCAGACACCTTTTTGTCATTGTCATAAATGTAAAAAGCATTCCTTTTCTTTATGAACCATTTTCATGTCATAATTTGAAAACACAGCACAACTCCTATGTACAAGTACACCCTGTCAGTACTTAAATTTGCCAAGCACACATGCGGGCGTATTTACAAGAGTCTTGCACCACGGAGAAATGACTTAAATTTACCAAGCACTCATGAGGGCTTATTTACAAGGACCTTGCACCACCTTTAAAGTCACTTTTAACATGGGGAAAATGACGTGAATGTAGCTCATAAGCTTTGTAAATTTGCCCCCATGTTGACTATGAAACTCTTGCAGAACATATTGTGAAACCTAAATGACTTCAAGAAACGAGTTTTTAAACCGACAAACAAGCAAATTATTTTCCCATATTCATGGTGTGAAGTGAAATATTCATTTAAAGAAGCAGACACCTTTTTGTCCTTCTCATAAATGTAAAAAGGATTTCTTTTAAAAAAAAAAACGATTTTCTGATCATAATTTGAAAACACACCACAGCTCCTATGTACAAACACACCCTGTCAGTACTTAAATTTGCCAAGCACACATGGGGGCGTATTTACAAGGACCTTGCACCACGGGGAAATGACTTAAATTTGCAAAGCACTCATGAGGGCGTATTTACAAGGACCTTGCACCACCTTTAAAGTCACTTTTAACGTGGGGAAAATGACTTGAATGTGGCTCATAAGCTTTGTAAATTTGCCCCCATGTTGACTATGAAACTCTTGCAGAACATATTGTGAAACCTTAATGACTTCAAGAAACGTGTTTTTAAACCGGCAAACAAGGAAATTATTCTCCCATATTCATGGTGGAAAGTGAAATATTTATTTAAAGAAGCAGACACCATTTTGACCTTCTCATAAATGTAAAAAGCATTTTTTTTTTTAAAAACGATTTTCTGGTCATAATTTGAAAACACAACACAGCTCCTATGTACAAGCACACCCTGTCAGTACTTAAATTTGCCAAGCACACATGGGGGCGTATTTACAAGGACCTTGCACCACGGGGAAATGACTTAAATTTGCAAAGCACTCATGAGGGCGTATTTACAAGGACCTTGCACCACCTTTAAAGTCACTTTTAACATGGGGAAAATAACGTGAACGTGGCTCAAAGGCCTTGTAAATATGGCCCATGCAGGCTATGAAACTCTAGCAGTACATATCAACTGACCTAAATGATTTCAAGAAACGTTCTTAAACACATCAAGTAACCAAATTATTCACCCAGATTCATGGTGAAGTGACTTAAAATGCCCTAACACACATGAGGGCATATTTTACAAGGCCCTTGCACCACTTTTGCGTCACTTTTAACGTAGGGAAAATACCATGAAAATGGCTCAAACATGAGAGTGTATTTACAAGGCCCTTTCATCACTTTAGCGTCACCTTTAACATGGGGAAAATAACGTGAAAGTGGCTCAAAGTCCTTCTAAATATGCCCCATGCTGGCTATGAAACTCTAGCAGCACATATCAAGAAACCTAATTGACTTCAAGAAACGTTTTTAAACACATTAAGTAAGCAAATTATTCACCCAGATTCATGGGGAAGTGACTTTAAATGCCCTAACACACATCAAAGCGTATTTTTAAGGCCCTTGCACCACTTTTGCGTCACTTTTAACATGGCTATGAAACTCAAAGAAACAAAATCTATTTGTAAACACTTGACACAAAGCAACATTTTAAATACACAACTTTCTTCATAATTTTCTCCCTAAAGCATACTATTCTCTATCTAAATTAAATGAATCTTTTCTCACCTTAGCAAATACTTTTTGAGTTTCAAAACAGTCTCAGACACACACCAATTTTTCTTTAGCAGAGCAAAGGGTATGCACTCCAGAGGCTGCAACCAACAAAGGCACAGAAATGCTGTAATTCATCACACATATCTCTCATGTCACCCAATCAAAACTCTTCCCTCACTTTTTTCAAATCAACACCCTTCCCCCCTTTTTTCCATAGCAACCACCTCCTGAAAGACCTCTCATGTTTACAAGTTCACACAACAATGTTTCAATTGAACTCTGAACTCTCAGTACACCTGCGTATCCAGTGCAATCTTTCATAAAATGATTTTTTCATGACCACTAAAATTACATCTTTCAAAGAACTCATCCATGCACCCTAACTTTCTGTTTTCAGCAATCAAAATCCACCAATCACTGCTACTGAATCATTAGCACTGAAACTCCACAGTTTTTTTCATTACAAACTCCTACTGTTTCAACTGCCATTTCATTCCCACACTTCATCTGACTGCAGCAGAACCTCCTCTCACCATGTTTTCTGTCTGGATTATTGGACATAGTTACATTCACTGGGCTCAAAGGTATGCTGATAACAGAAATTTACACAACCTCAATTTACAAAATGTGGAAATCAACTGGATTGGCCACAGAGGATTGAGATGTCACCAATTGATACCATTGGTGAAAACCTTTTTGCATTTGCCAAACCCTGACCTGTTAATTGTGCACTGTGGAGGAAATGATTTGGGCACTTTGACTGGGGTAGGTCTGGAAATGCTTTTAAAGGACACCTTTGAACAATTGATGGCACTTTTTCCTCAAACTGCCTTGGTATATTCAAATATATGCCAAAGACAGAAATGGAGGTGGTCCAACCAATTTTGTCCACAAATTGAGAAATCGAGGAAGCATGTAAATAAGTCTGTTTCAGCTTACATGAGAGACCATGGAATGGGCTCCATCTACAACAATAACTTGCGTTACTACATGCAAGATATCTACAGAGGAGATGGAGTTCACTTCTCAGATGAGGGGAACAGAGCTTTCATCCTGAATTTAAGACTATGTACTGGTACCTACTTATAAGTACCTAAATCTGCCACAGACCCAAAAGCTCTTCTCAGAGCTACCCTAACTATGATCACTCTAAACAAATTTTAAAAGTAACTTTTTTTTTACTAATTTTCATGATTTACGCTTTCCGGAGCGCTACCCGGTTCGCGCACCGGCCGCTAACCGCGCAAAAATTTGAAAAAAAATGTGGTCTTTTTTTCGCACATATGGGCCTCCTCAGCCACCCTCAGAAAACCTAGGGGGTCAGGATACGTCTCCCGTGCCCCCTTATACCCATTTCCCACATTGTTTTTCCTCCATCTTGTGATTAAATTCGACCGAAACACAAGATGGCGGACTCCCGTTACGCTACCGGTTAGCTAACCGGTTCGCGTACCGGGTAGCGCCTCTACCACGAATAAAGCGGAATTTTATATTTTTTATTTTTTACCCCGCGGGACCCTTTAATAGCCCCCTCATCAATCCTAGGGGGTCAGGAGGGGTCTACCTTGCCCCCTTTCATTAATTTCCCCCTTCGTTTTTCTTCACCTCTTGTCTCTCGATCCTACCGAGAGACAAGATGGCGGCCGCTCCGGACTGTTTAGAATGTTGACAGACACCGGAGAGCCAATCAGCTTCGCTTCGCGAAGTTCCGTTACGCTTCAGGTACGCGAACCGGGGCGCTAACCGGAGTGCTGTTACAGATATATATATTTTTTTTAACGTTAATTTATCAAAATCCACTGGAGCACATATATTGAGACCTAGCAAAGGCACATCGGGCAAACAATATCTACAATTTTGCCAAGTTTCATGGAAATCCATTTAGCCGTTCGAGCTAAAAGTGAGTCCAACCGCCCTATGGAAAATTGCATGGGAAAACGCGTTTTGGGACCCCCCTTTTTTTTGCTCGGCCCCCCCTTGAAGAAACCCCCCCAAATTTTCAGGGGCTGCTCAGAAACAAAATGTTCCATTTTCCTGAAAATTTCAGCCAATTCCGTCCTCAAACGCCAAAGTTATTCGACATAGAATGTTCAAAAATCCCATAGGAAAAAAATCCTAACTATATATACCTACTGGCGACCGCCAGTAGGTAATATATATAGCATGCTGCTGCCCATTTTGGATTAAAGCACTTATTTCAACTCTCTCCCTTCGTTGTGGTCTGTACCTGATTTTGCGCTGGTGTTCGTTGCGCTGCAGGACTGTGGACTTCGATATATATATATATTACCTACTGGCGGTCGCCAGTAGGTAGTTATAGTTAGGACCTAGTTTCCATAGGAAATCCTGAACATTCTATTTGGATTAACTTTGGCCCTGGTGGATGAATCTTTGCGAATTTCTCAAAGAAGATGGCTCGGTCCGCTGCGCTCCTTCCCTGAAAGTTTGGGGGGATTGGTGAAGTGGAGGCTGAGATAAAAGGGGGGTCCCAAAACGTGTTTTCTCCATGTTATTTTCCATAGGACGTTTAGACACGGCTACAGGTCGAACGGCTGAATGGATTTATAAGAAATTTGGCAAAACTGTAGAGTCCGGCTCGCAGATTACGCTTTTTTTGGAATGGTGTAAATCTGTTCAGTAGTTGCTGAGAAAATGTAAGTTAAAGTCAATTATATATCTATAAGCGCGCACGGGTGCGCGCACTCAAGCGGCTGCGCGCGAGCGGAATTTTTTTTTTGCTGCGTGACGTCTGTTAACGTTCGATTCGAAGGAAATCAGGAAGTGTTGACCGCCATTTTGTCACTGCGAGTAAATATATTGTCATTTCAAAGCATTGGAACATAGAATGGGGAGAACGTAGAGATTGTTTTGCTGCGTAGGTTCTCTCAGGGTGTGCAGTAAGGCCCTTAAACGCGAAAATATATATATATATATATTTTTTTTAAGTTGCGGGGTGCGCGCACTCGGGCGCGCACACCTATTTACAAGAGTGTGAAAATTGAGATAAATCAGAAGTTTGAGTGCTTTGATATAAGGTGGCTCTGAAAAGAGCCCTTGTGTTAATTGAGTTTTTTCTGCATGTATAAGTAAGTACCGATGCAGAGTCTGATGTTGCAGAGGAAGATTCTGTTTCCCTCATCCGTGAAATGAACACCATCTGTCCTATAGATGTCTTGCATGTGGTAACGCAAGTTGTTGTGGTAAATAGAACCCATGCTATAATCTCTGAGGAAAGCAGAAACAGATTTATTTACATGCCTCCTTGCTTTCTCAATTTGTGCACAATGTTGATTGGACCAATTCCATTTCTGTCTTTGGCATATATTGGAATATACCAAGGCAGTTCGAGGAAAAAGTGTCATCAATTGTCGAAAGGTGTCTTTTAGAAGCATTTCCAGACCTACCCCAGTCAATGTGCCTAGATCGTTCCCACCACAGTGCACAATTATAAGGTCTGGTTCTGGGAGATGCATAAAAGTTTTCACCAATGGTATTAATTGGTGACATCTTAATCCTCTTTGCCCAATCCACGTTATCTGCACATTTGGTAAATCAAGGTTGGAAATTCGTCTGCTTGCTGCATATTTTCCACTCCAGTGAATATAGCTGTGTCCTAAAAGCCAAACCTTCATTTTCAAGGCAGATGCACTCGTACTCCGATGGGTTCTGGAAGTGGAATGGCAGTTAGAAGCTGAAAGTCAGGATAAAAAAATGGATGAAGCTTGGTGTGGTTGAAAAACGAAAAATGATTGGTTGATTCTAATACGTGAAGATTGAAGACTACGTTGCATGTTAATGTTATGTAAAAGAAAAAGTAGTATTGGGTGTGAAAAAAATGACATGTAACAGAGCTGTGGATAGGCAGGTGTTTCTGGAGGGAAAACAGTGTTGTTAGTTTGCTGTAGAACGTTGAGATGTGAACTTTTGACCTGTGCCTTCAGCCAGGTGCAGAATGAGGTGTTACCATGGAAACAGCCAGAGATGGCAGTGGGTGATGGGTGACTTTTATGTGACATTGAGAATATTGTGAGGGACAACCAACTGAAATGTAAATTTGAATACAAAATTTTGCGGGAGGAAATATGATTGGCTGAAGAGACATATATGAGTCTGTATTGACTGGATATCTGTGCCATTGAATTTTGGTTGCAGTGATAGCAGCATAATTGAGACTTCCGTCAAACGAATATCTATTTTGTGACTGTCACTGTTGTACATCGTACAAAGCATTGGTAAAGGTAAGTCTGTAACTGTTTGTTTTGTCATGTACCGTAAAATATGGTTTACTCACAAACAATGATTGATTTTCCTCATAGTTTGAAACTAAACTCATTTTTGGCTGTCATAATGTGTTGTATTTCTAAAACTATTTTTAATTTAAATGTGAAATATGAAGTATAAAATATGTTTAATATAAAGAGTAATTATTTGTGTGATTTTGAAGCCTTTATATATAATGAGAGAAGTTGTTTATGAAGTGAAAAAATGATATTAGCAGAGAGACAGATAATGCAGATAGAGAGAGAAATGGTAAATTACATGTGATACCGTCGTGAAAAAATGTTAATGGTTAATGAATTCGTAAACTTTCAGTCACACGACAAAATTAGAGTGCGGTTTCTGGACGCGGCCTGCATTGGTGGGTGTAGGGTGAGAGGGGCAGGTGGTTGAGTGAAATAAAATGAAAAGTTGGTATATTACATGTGATACCGTGTTGAAAAAGTGGTAATGCTTAATGAATTCTTAAACTTTCTGACAGACGACAAAATTACATTGTAGTTTGTGGCCGCGGCTTGCACTGGTGGGGTGAGAGGGGGAGGTGGACGAGTAAAATAAAATGAAAAGTAAAATGCTAATGGTTAATGAATTCGGAAAGTTTCTGTCACACGACAAAATTAGAGTGCGGTTTCTGGACGCGGCCTGCACTGGTGGGTGTAGGGTGAGAGGGGCAGGTGGTTGAGTGAAATAAAATGAAAAGTTGGTATATTACATGTGATACCGTCTTGAAAAAGTGGTAATGTTTAATGAATTCTTAAAGTTTCTGTCAGACGACAAAATTATAGTGCGGTTTGTGGCCGCGGCCTGCATTGGTGGGCGTAGGGTGAGAAGGGCAGGTGGTCGAGTAAAATAAAATAAAAAGTTGGTACATTACATGTGATACCGTCTTGAAAAAGTGGTAATGCTTAATGAATTCTTAAACTTTCTGACAGACGACAAAATTACATTGTAGTTTGTGGCCGCGGCTTGTACTGGTGGGGTGAGAGGCGGAGGTGGTCGAGTAAAATAAAATGAAAAGTTCTGACCATGAGGTTGTACAGAGATTTGTGCAGTAAATGTGTTCGTAAATTGAGGTACCAAACGGAGTATAAAAATATCTCTCTCACTCCTGCTGTTTGACTGCATCTTCATCTGCCTTCTGTTTTCCGTCTCCGTTGCCCTGTGTTATCTTATTGTGTGTGTGTCTGTCTGTGTCTGCCTTCAGTCCGGGCTGAGGAACTTTGCTGTGGAGGCACACACAGATAGTCGCATGAAAGTAGTTGGAACGTTTTCCAAAAACTATTTATATAATTGAAATGCTTTTTTGAAGCGCTAGTGAATGTTTTCTTTCAGAATTACCGCTCGGTTGCTTCCATAGAGCAGAGGGTATGTTGTATTTCACTACTTAGTGCCTCTGCATCTGCACTCTGTTCTCTGGTGGCTGGCGGAGAAGTGTTTGTTATTGTGGAGATTAAAGCGTGATAAGGAGTGAAATACGACATAGCGTCTGGTCTGTAGAAGCGTGGGAGCAGTGATTAACACTGAGTGAAGCGGAACTGCGACGGTGCTTGAGAAGAGTAATACATTATTTTTTTACAGAGGTACAACTGTCTGCATGGTGCGCGACCTACTAAGAAAGGGTTCACGGGCTGTTATAGGCCTGTGGGTTCTAGTATGAGTAAATCAGGTCGACAAAAGAAAATATTAAGTTGGTACAGCTGAAGTTACGTGGAACACATGAATACTGTTTCAGTATACAATCATTTTAGTTGAGATTATGGATTAAAAGAGAGAACGTGTATATTTGAAATGTTTATTCAGAAATGCACTGTTTTCAAGGCAAGTTTCTAATCTAATACGAGTAGAAACATTGCAAAAAACAAAGTAATCGGTATAGTCAGTAGTACATAGAATACAAACGGTATAGTTGATGAAAAATGAATATGGTTTTGCAAAATTAATTATACACTCTTATGAGGAAGTATATTATATTTTAATACATGGAAGAAGGTCGCTGGCCTTTCAGTTTAGGAACGATACATGAAAATGCTAGTGGTTAGACATTATGTCTTTATCAATCAGCTCTCTGCATGCGAAGCACTATCACGTTTCTGTTATGCTATTGTGTAAAGGAAAAAAAACGTGCCAAAACGGACAAAATGGCGAGAGGTGCATGTATGTAATCAAAATATTTCAGTTTATGGAAAATTAAATGATCAGAGGTGTCTGAGGCGGAATTAAGCAGTTCAAATGCGAAATTGCGTTTACAGTTATAAAAAACTCATTCTATATTTACACATTAATTAGGGCACATGTAGCATATATTAGCGAGTTTTGGTTCGAGTACGTTTGAAATAACATAAGATAAGATATACAATAAAATTGTTGAGATTAGACTTTAATAAAGAATAAAGTTCAAAATCGAGTAGGTGAAGAAAAAAAATGTAGTCCACATAAAAGATCAAAATTTAACCAGTAGGAAATCATAATGTCCACTGTTAGTTAAGGTCTGTTCATGTTAAGAAAGTATCCAAGAAAACGTGAAAAATATAGGGAGGCGAAACGAAATGTGGACGTCAATGGCTTGCATAACAGTCAACCCAGGATTGTATAGGCAAAGTAGGCAGCAACTGCTTCTAACAAGAAGTCACTGTTATGATCCGAAAACATGTCAGCCATCCAATTGAAAAGAGGAAAGCAGCATTCATGATCTGTTATTACCGGAGCCTCTAGTACCATCAGAGGACAGCTTGGTGGGTTTTCAATGTAGCTGTCTGTCAGGAAATCTTGCGCCGCTGCGAATATATCCCAATGACCCAGAACTCCTTGTATCGCTGCAAAGGCCATAATCCCTCCGTTGCAACAAAGCCGTTCATGATCAATTAACGGATTCATGAGATGATTGTAATTCACTTCAGGAGGTAACAAGTTGCAGAGACATAAGTCCAGGGCCCACATGAAATCACAGCTCAGGCAATGAAATACAGGCTGCACACAGGTAAAATAGGAATATCGAAATGATAATCGATATGAAGTATTCAGAGTCAAGAGTGCTAAGATGCCGTAGTAGTCAAGCATCTTCTGGCGAAATAGTTCTAAGTGTTCCGGCTTGTTTGCGAAGACAGTAGGGACATGGAGTGAATAGTAGCAGAATGACTTGATATCATTTTTGGCAGTCTGGTCACTAAACCATTGCTTAGTAGTTATAAAAAAAATAGCCTGTCTTGAAGTGGAGGATGCGTTTAAAATTAAGGGAGTCACATTAGTACATTGTAAAGGAAGGCCACTCTTTTATAAGGAATGGTGTTGTCTGTGAATATTAGCTAAGTGAAAGATATGTTCGCGAACAGATGCTACGCTAACTTGTTTTTGTGACAATAAGGCTGTTGTTCATGTCTTGTGATTCAAGGTCGGAATTTGCTGCCAGATGGAAATATCAAGGTTGACATGCGTGGGGTAGATAAACTACATTCTTAAAGGGAAGCAAATGCAGAGTGATTTTTACCTCGTAAGCTTTGTCGTTTAAAAAGTCATAGTGATTTTGATTATATGTAAAAAATAATATCACTGATGAAGAATGAAAAAAAATTGTTTTAATAATAGGCACCGTGTATTTTTGGAAAGATATGCAACATTACAGGGATTCCACTTAAATAAGTCATGTAATTGAAAGTGCCTGCATGTGGACGATATATGTTTAGGCGTTTAATATGCAGCTTTGAAAAAAAACGTGCGTTTGTTTTAAAAATGAAATGTAAAGGTTTAGAGCAGGAGTTTCCAAAGCGGTCGTGGAGGGCTAGATGCATGGCAGATTAAAAAAATTACTACATGTTTTTCAATGGGGTTATCTTAAACATATGGGGGCATATTACCAAGCAATAGCGATAATTATCGCTATTGCTTGGTTAGAGACAAAAATGTACCGCTGCGCTGCGGTAATTTTTATCGCAGATAAACCTTGGTATTACCAAGGCTTATCGCAAATGCGATAAAAAACGGCCGCAATGCATGAATATCGCTGAAAAGTCAGCAATATTTATGCATTACCGAGCTAATGCTCTTAGCCATGTTATCCACCCCCCATTGGATAACATGGCTAAGAACTGCTCAGGGCAGGTGTTAGCTTTTGGAGATATTCGCGCCTAGCACGAATATCTTCAAAAGTTGGTAATAGGAGATAGCGATGTTAGCGACTGTTTCCAGTCGCTAACATCTTGACACGCCGACTTTGCATGTCATTAGTGATAAATATCACTGACATGCAAAGTGGGGCCCAAGATGGTCGCTATCTCCTACTAGCTGTCGCTAACTGGTGTTAGCGACAGCTAGGTAATAGGGAGATAATTTTATCTCCGCTTTCTTGGCTTTTAAAGCCAAACAAGCGGAGATAAACCCCCTTGATAATATGCCCCTCGTTTCTTTATCTACTGTGTAGTTTTTCTGCATGTTGCCTATTCTTTGATTTTTACTGTTGCTGTGTCTTACACATTTTCCAGGGGCGGGTATAGGGTCATGGCAGCCCTGGGCAGGGAGCGTAGGTAGGTGGCTCTGTAACAGGGGGTTTGGGCGGGGTGGAGCGTGCAGCCCACTGAAGAGGGGGGTGGATCAAGAAGTTTGGAAGTGGAACAGAGGCAGAGCACGCCAAATTCCTGCCATGGTCCGCTACGCAAATATGTATGCATCCTTAGAGGATTATTATATTAAGGATATATATTAATATGGTGGCTCCTGGGGTTTGGTGGTCCTGTGCAGGTGTACTGCTTGCATATGCCCATGGTTGGCCCTGTATTTTCTGTCTATGCACTTGTTCTCCGTCACATGGGCTTTTAGTTATGAAGGCCTTGTGTCGCTGGTGCATGAGTTTTAACATGGGAAAAAGTGATATATCTGTGGCGCAATGGTTTCATAAATGAGACATTTTGTATCTTATTGTAATGATTGAGAATCTTGTGGAATTTATCTGTTATGCTTGTTCTTTGCTATAATGGCTCTATGTTGTGTAAGAAATAAGTCTGTAATAAGTTAATTACATTTTATTATTTTCTTTTTTACAGTGTTTGGTGCTGAAAAGCAACAACCTGACTTCTGAATTACAGAATTAGAGGAATTATATTCATTTTTTCAGGTGAGTTGGTATTTTTGCATAGGCAATTTTTTTGGGTGCACATGAAAATAATGAAGAAGATTTTTTTAAATGTTTGTAAAATTTCATTTTGGAATATGATTTTATCTTGAATTATTCACATGGGTTGTATCTGCTTATACTAGATATGTATTTTGAGATATTCTCCACTGACAGTTGAAATTATCTTTTAATGGGCTTGGTGCATGTGTTCTTTTTGATGGAGTTCAGATTTACGGATCATTGGAGTATAATTCTTTCATGTTTCCATTACTTAAATCTTGTGAAGTGCTCATGATTTTTGAAATCTTGTTGCATTATGTTTGGCAGTTTTTCACCTTTATTTACAAAGAGGTATTATGATATGGTTCTAGGTGTGATGGGTATCTTTCCTGCATATCTGTGATTATACTATGTATAGGCATTGTTTTACATATTCATGCAGAGGTTTATTATGAGGTTGTTCTTCATGCTTAGTATGACATTTTGTATATGCTATGACTTTTACATGGTGAGTATGCTGTTGAAACATAAAAGGAACTGTCTCTGTGGGAAGTAGTAATCTGTTAAGTGAATGCTATGGTTTGTATAGTGTGAGCCTTCTCTTCAGAGTGCATATAGTTTACATAGCTCTTTGTACTGGTGAACTGAAAAAATGGGTCTCTAAAAATTAATTCTACAGATTATCAATATTTGTGATATCTAGAAAATCTAAAAAGAAATTTTACAGTAAAATGTCTTTTAACAACAGTAATTATTTAATGGAAAAAAAGATCAGTGTTAATGTTTAGGGTTATATTGCCAATTTCTTTTCAAAACAAGAGGAACGTGGTATCTTAAAATATATAGAGTTAATAAGTTAGAAATTATAAAAATATATGTAGTTTAAAAATTAGTAAAGGTACTTTTAAGTTATACATTTATGAAAAAAGATATAATTTTGTCTCTATATTTTTTTAAAAGGATACAGAAGAATAAACTGAGTGTAGTTATGGAGAATTCCTCAGAAGAGAAACAAATTCATTTTGAAATCATTAACGAAGTGATGGAGGAAATTTTAGACGCAGTCTTTCAAGAGGAAATAGATGAAAAAAATTATTTTATGGACATGTCTTTAGACTCCGCTTACTTAGAGATGGTAGAAGGAGATGAGGACTTTGGACTTGAAGAAGTCCCTGATGATATAATGGTGGAAGTTCTACAAAATTATGAAGATTTAAATAAATAAAAAATTTTTTGATAGTAAAGCATTCTTGAAGACAGTTTTCTTGTCCTATTCGTCGTTGATGTGCTTTAGGAGAGTGATAAGACATGTTCTCATGAAGTGTAAAAGAGATTGTAGTAAAAAAGATTAAAACATCTATGATGACCCATAGTTCTTGAAAAAAGTGTACTGTTTGTATGCTTTAAAAATTAGAATTAAAAACTGTCTATAATGTTAAAACAGATATGGAGTGTGATAAAATTAAGAACCAACATTCACTACAGGATTTCCTGGTCTGTTCGGAGACTTTCTGTTATTTTCTTTATTCTACTTAGAAAATGAATCTGTGGTTTAAATTTGTACGTTATATGCTAGTAGTCAACTATAATATTTGTTATGTTTGAGTTTTACAGATTGAGAATTTCATCAAAATCTTAAATTAAGATGCCGACCAGAACTGAAAAAAGAAAGCTCTATAAACGGACTTACAATTTGAAGAAGAAAGGAATTGAAGAAGTATCAAAAGAACATAGGACGGATAAAAAGAAGAGTGCTCCTGGTAAGCAAACCAAAAAGTTTTTGAGAGCAATATGTGGAAGGAAAAATGTTAGTATTGAAGTGGACAAGGAAAAAAGTATACCAGTATCGAGAAGGAGACATGGAACCAAAGATAAAAATGTTTCTGGAATCAGGAGACAGGAAAATCTGTACAGTAAAACTCGGATGAATCAATTTAGCCAAATCAGGAAGCGTATGTTTTACAAGAGTAGTTTCGAATTTATTACAAAAGGAGAAAAATTCTAAAAGAAGATCTGCTTTTCTTAAGAAGAAACAATATATAGAGGGTATTGTTGAGCGCGCGTTTGAGACAAAAAGAAAATTATTTATTTTAGTACTTAATAGAATAAATACGCTAAATAAGGCAATACGAGTTTTAAAAGCTAAAAGTAAATGGAAGAGACACATAAATAGGAGTAATTTTTGTAAAGTGTTTTCTGGGAAGTGGATGCATACTTCAACGTCTGAACCATTTTTTAATGAAGAGAGTTACTTTCAAAGTAACGATTTGTTGAATGCAGTTGACACCAGTGGTCGAGGATACGAGGTGAAGGAGGGATGTGTAATTGAGAAAGAGAAAATTGTGGTTAGAAATGCAGAAGATGTGATGGCTGGAGAAGCTTCAGGGGGACGTGCTAATGTTCCTGTTTACAGTTGGAATTGTAGTAGCATTTGTAGTGTACGACAGGATTCAATTGATTTCTTTTGCAATTTCTTACGTAAGTACACTAAAGAAAGTCTTAGAAAAAAAATTGTTATGTTGCAAGAATTAGATCATTGCAGAGTGCGAGAAAAAATAGGTCTGCAAGGTCATTCTCTGGCTTGTCTTTCTAAAAAAATATGCCAGAGTGTGTTTCATCACTTCAGGATGTTAGCAGTGCATCATACTAAAATGAGAAAATTGGTGAGAAAGTTGTATTATGCAAAAAGTCCAGCACTTAAACTTAAACAGTTAAATAGTGCTCTTTTGTATGGATGTGAATTAGATGTTAAGAAGATTTGTGCAGAAATTGAGGTAAGTTATTTTGGTCCAGAGGAAGGTAATGCAGAAACTGATATAATTATAGAAGGAAATGTGTTAGAAAATGTTGGACATGTTAATATTGAAAATTTTGAACAGGAAATAATAAAGTTTAAGGTTATTGCAGGTGAGAAACCAAATTTTTCTTGTGTCTGTTGTCGACGCATTCATTACAAAAGTCAAACTAGGTTAGTTGATTTATATTTAAAAAGTGAAGATGAAAGTAATGGTCAATGGAAAGATTTTGTAACTTATTTGTTGGTGGAAAACTATTTTGATTTGGGTTTTGAGCAACGTATTTGTAAATATTGTTATAATAAATTAAATGAAAATAAAATGCCTGCTAGAGCTGTTCATAATAATCTAGAGTTGATAAATATTCCATCAGAATTGATGGATTTAAATACTTATGAGACTATTCTGATCCAATGTGTACATCCTTTTCAGGCTTTTGTTCGTATGGAGCCTAAGACTGGTAAATTAAATCCTTCAGATTTACAAAGAGGATTAAAGGGTAGAGTTGTATATTTGCCACTTGATTTAAAAAAAAATATGGAAACAATTGGTGTTGAAAATGTAGAAGAGGAACCTCTAGTTATTCTAGTTAATGGTGTACCTACAAAGAGTAAGAAAATCTGGCAAGATTTAGTGGATGTTAGAAAAGTCAAAAAGGCAATGTTGTATTTAGTTCAAAACAATAAGTACTATAAAGATGTATACGTAGAAGAAGAAGATGTAAGTGAAGAAGAGGAGAGTGATTTGTCTATTGGACAAATTGAAAAAGTTGACCTATCCAGAAGTGAAGAAATTTATGAACATTACAGTGTTCATCCACTGCATTCCAAAGAAGCAATAGGGAATGCTATTGAATTATTTCAGATGAAAAAGGCGAAAGGAAATCCTATTAGTGTGTGGGAAGAAAGTTTGGAAGGTCGTTGTTTCCCACAGTTATTCCCTACAGGTGAAGGTACACGATATGATGATCGACCTATGCAGATTCCTGCATCTGAATACCGGACAACAAGATTATTTGCAGAAGATCCGAGGTTTCGCCAATGCATTCCATATGTGTTTCATCTTCTGTTTGAGAGTGACTTATCTGGTCTCTCTTATGCAGTAAATCATATCTTAAAAAGTTGAGTTCATCTGCATAATATTTCAGCAAAGGAATTTATGGATAAAGTGCAACAGAAAGATAGTGTTTTGGATTCACACCTAATTAATTTAATGGCTTGTCAGCGTGGTACTAATGAGTATTGGTACCGTCGTCATGGAGATTTGAAGTGCATGCTTAGAAACTTAGGAGCACCACCATGGTTTTTAACTCTAAGCTGTGCAGAGTATGCTTGGGAAGATTTACTTGAATTTCTTCAGGAGGCGAATGCAAACATAGAAAATATAAACTACAAGACACCCGGAGAACTGTGTTCGTTAGATCCGGTTAATGTTTGCAGATATTTTAATCATAGATTTGAAGCTATGATGTCTTTTCTTACAAACAAGAAAAATCCGCCTCTTGGTGAAGTACTGGATTTCTTTTGGAGAAAAGAATACCAAGCAAGAGGTGCTCCTCATATTCATATGCTGTTATGGATCAAGGATGCTCCTAAATTTGGAAGAGACTCGGATGAGACTGTACTCTCTTTTATTGAACAGTATGCCACTTGTGACATACCTAATAGTACAACTGATAAGGACTTAAGAGGAAAAGTGTTACGCTTTCAAAGTCATCGTTGTGGAAAATATTGTCGGCGAAAATTCAAATCAAAGAGTAAATTCTACACCAAATGTCGTTTTGGATTTGCACGACCGGTACTTTCAAAAGGAAGAGTCAACAATTTGATGTCATCTTTGCGACATAACATCAGAAGAAGGTCACCTAAAAATACGTACAATTTAAGAAGAGGTGAAGAATCCAAATATATAAATGACTATAACCCAGTCATTTTGTCCATGTGGAATGCTAACATGGACATACAATATGTTGCAGACAACTCTATTGCTGTGGCTCGATATGTAACGTCTTACATCACAAAATCTGAAAAGACGGAACTGAAGGAGATGTGGGAAGACATTTCTCATGAAAAGAGCCTAAGCAAGAAATTGTATGCGTACAGTTTGAAGATGTTGTCTCATCGAGAAATTGGAGCATATGAATGTTGTGACTGATTATCATCAACAAGTCTTTATGCTAAATCAAGGACTATTCTCTGGGTGAGTTTGGGTCTTGCAGAAACACGAAACCGTGTTCTAAAACCTGTGCAAGAAATTGAATATTTAGCCCAGAAAGAACCAAACAGTACAGACATTCTGAAAACAAATATGTTGGATACATACTATCCAAATAGAAGTACTCTTTTAGAAAACATGTGTCTGTATGAAATACTTCAAAACTACACTTTTAAAAGGAATGTTACAGAGAACATTGATAAAGGTGTATATGCTGTAATTGGACAAGAAGGATGTCTGGTGAAGCAAAGAAAAGGACACTTGATTAATCATCGGAAACTGAGTTGTGAAACACCTGACAAAAGAGAATTTTACTATTTTGCTCTTTTGCAACTCTTTAAACCATGGCGTAGAGAAGAGGAACTACTTGGGGACTTTGATAGTTATGAAGATTCATTCAACGCATCTAAAAGTAGTATTGAATGTACTGTTTTTAGTAATTATCTGCAAATGTTGAATGATGAAATAGAGCAAGAAGTGACAATTGCAGCGGAGATTGCTAGAGATAGTTCACAAGATAGTCAAAGTTCGGCTTCATTAAGTCAAGATCCACTGGGACAACCAATTATCCAAAATGAAGCAGCCACTGCCATGGATTAGGTGGAAAGAGCAATGCAGCAAGGTCAAGAGGAAGTAATCAACTTAGAAGAATTAAAGAAGCAATTTAATATTGAGCAAAGACAGATATATGATGAAGTGACAGAGCACATTGAGCATGGCTTTCGTCATGAGAGAAAAGATTGCTCATGTATGTCATTTGAACCTATTCGATTATATGTAAGTGGAGAAGCTGGAACTGGTAAAAGTTTGCTAATTCAAGGAATTACTACATATTTACAGCAAAGAACTCAGTCAACACTGTCGTGTGTTGTTACTGCTCCAACTGGATTGGCAGCACATAATATTAAAGGTATTACTTTACATCGTTTACTGATGCTGCCAGTTGAACATGAAAATAAATTACAATATCACAAGCTATCTGGAGAAGCTTGTTTTGAAGTTTCTAGAGTGCTTAAAAAAATGAAACTTCTTATTATTGATGAAGTAAGCATGGTATCTAATTTAATGCTTGCTTTTGTGCATTTAAGAATGCAACAGATACTTAAGACAGAGTATGATGTGTTATTTGGAGGTAAACATGTCATAGTTTTTGGAGATCTACTCCAACTAACTCCAGTGAAAGGACAACCTGTATTTGAAACTCTTACGCATGAGGAGACTAGAAAGTGCCTGGGCAGTATTGGAAATGTTAATATATGGTCACATTTCAAGTATACTGAACTGATTCAAAATATGCGACAGGCAAAGGATACTAAATATGGAAATATTCTTCAAGATATCAGGATTGGAAAACTAACTGAAGATGCGAAACACACTCTACGAACACGATTACTTTCCAAGCTGTTTCCTAATGAAGATAATGTACCTGAGAAAATATATAGTAAAGAGGTAGCAGATAAATCAGTGATATGCTTGATGCCAACTGTGAAAGAATGTTCAGTTTTTAATGAGAAAATGTTGAATTTAGAAAATCAACAAATTAGGAAACTGGAAGCTAAAGATAGAATAGAGCATGAAGGTAGTACTATTGTTTTGTCTGAAAAGTTGAAGTTAAAATTGGATTCTCTTCAAAAAAGTATATCTAAAACTGCTGGTTTAGAGAAAAATCTGTATGTATGTTTAAATTGTCGGATAATTTTAAGGAGAAATTTAAATGTAGAAAGAGGATTGGTAAATGGAGCAATGGGTAATGTTGTTGGTTTTGTTAATTATACAAATAGAGATGAGATTGAATTTTTAAGAATTAAATTTGATGGAATTGAGGAAGTTCAGCAAATTAGTCGCTGTTCAAATCGTTTTTTGCTTGTGAAAGACTTATATGTCCGTCGGAAGCAATTTCCAATTTGTTTGGCATATGCAGTGACTATTCACAAATCTCAAGGTTTAAGTGTAGATTGTGCTTTGGTAAATATTGGAAGCACTGTATTCAAAGAGGGTATGGCATATGTTGCTTTATCGCGAGTTAGAACTTTATGTGGACTTTATTTAATTGATTATGATGAGACAAAGATTAGTGCAGATTTAAATTGTGTGAAGGAGTATAATAGGTTAAGAAGAGAATATGCTCCAAGTTTACCTCAATATCGTTTAATTGAAAGGCGTATGGTTGGTCAGAAAAGGAAAAATGAGGAGAAATGTGCTGAAGTAGTTGAGAAACGACGAAAAAAAGATGTAGCTGTTGTTGGTAGGCATAAGAAAACGGTTAGTATTGAAGAGATTGTTGGATTTAAGTTTGAAAACAGGTCTGGTGTCAACTGTTATGCAAATGTAGTAGTTAATGTTGTTTTTTTTCTAAAAAATGTTAGGGAACAGATTGTAGAAAATCAGGAGCAAACATTTTGCTATTCCTTAAATTCTATATTTGAAAAATGTAGTAGTGGTGAAAGTGAAGTAGGAAGTGTTTCAGAACTAAGGAATGTTTTAGACATATGTGCAGGAGTAAATCAATTTTCACAGAATATTCAGCAAGATTGTCAGGAATTTATTATGTATATGTTTACAGTTTTGGAAGATGAAGGTGTAGATATTAATTGGCCTTTCTTGTAAAAAGGGAACATAACTGTGATAATTGCTCATTTTCAAGTAGTACTGATATACACAGTGAAAGATTTATATATTTAACATTACCAGACTGTAAAGAAGTGTCTTTTAATAAACTAGTTAAAGATGCGCATCAGAACATGGTCTGTTCTCAATGTAAGTCTGAAATGTTATCAACTTTATTTATCCATAGATATGGACAATATGTAATATTAATGTTTCAACGATGCAGAGCTGATGGGAGTAAATTGTCAACTTTAATTAAAAATTTTGTGGCTACTCAAGTATCTATTTCTAGAAGAACATTTGTAACTGTAGCCATTATTTTTCATGAAGGGCCTTCCACATCATCAGGACATTATACAGCTTATTTGAAGTGTGGAAGTGGCTGGACGCTTTGCAATGATACCCAATTGACTTTTAAGAAACGTTTGCCTTTTGCCTTAACTAACTCCTATCTGCTATTTTTGGAACCCAAATTTCAGTAGAATCACTTGCTGTAGGAAGATTAACCCCTTCCATGCTCATGACGGAACGGTTCCGTCATCAGCGCCGGTGCTCCGGTGCTGATGACGGAACATTTCCGTCATGAGTCAATGTGATTTATGACCCTTCAGCACTGCAGCGAAATTCGTGCAGCACTGAAGGGGTTAATACTGTAAAGATATGAAACTTTCTTGTTTACAAATATCATGTGACTGAGGGTCTACAAATCTATAAATGAAATTTGTGTTTGGTATAGTGATAACATCAGGTAGAAATTTAGTTAATGTTTGGTGGTATAAAGCATGTTACACATTTTTACTGTAAAGGTTCACAAAAGAATAGATAAGATTAAGATTAAGAAATTTCAGAAAAAAACTACTTAACTCATAGTATTTGGCCATGTGGAAAAATATGAGAGAAGAAAATGAGTACTTTAGATAATTATTTTAGAACATATATGGACGCAAGTTTTTGGGAGAGGTATTTAAAAGGTAACGAGTTAACTTATACAATTTGGCCATGCGGAAAGGTATGAGAGAAGAAAATGTATACTTAAGATAGATTTTTATAGGAGATACTTGCACGGTGTTTTTTTGAGATATATTTAAAAATAGGTCGTATAGTTTAATTAGTTTGTAACTGTGGAAGATGTAGTGTGCTTACTCAAGAAATTGCGAATTTGAGAAAAACATTTAAGATATGTTTTTTTCAGGTATTTATAATATGTATGGAGATTTTGGATGGGTTTTTTAAACACAATCATTTTGATTGTGTTTTTTTTTCCCCGCTGTTATATGATGATTAATATTGAAATCACTGTTTATAGTGAAAATCAATGTATTCTGAGGACAGCAAAAATAAACCATTTAATATGTTGTTTGAGTTATTTTGTTACATTGAATTTAGAAATATGTATTAAAACATATTTTTTTACTGTCTTCCACAGATATTATATTTATAAGGTAAGTACAACTAATAACATCCGAGAGTTTTCTCTGCCTCTCTCTTATTGACTCCTACTTTTTTTTATTTTATGAAATGTACATTATAATCTTATTTTTACTTTTCTTCCACAGGTACTACGTTTTTAAAAGAAATTTACTTTACTTTTTTACTATTTTTTAGGTAAGTATAAAAAATAAAGAAACTTTTACATCACTGTGTCATTTCTTTGTCTATCCTGCTTAAAGCAATGTCATGTTTAATATAAGCACTTCCACATAGGATTGGGTGCATTGTTATAAGTGATGCTTTAAAAGTGATTTAATGAAATGAGCGACATTTTACTGAGTGAGTTCAGCAACACTGATATATGAAAACATTGGTGGGAAATGATATTAAATGTTACATGTTGTTCTTTCCAGGAGTTTAAGTCCTTTGCTGCAGTGGCAATTCTGCCTCAGCATTAGGGAGCCGGGAGGCTGAGTGGTACTTCTATGCTCATGATAGAGGTACTCCTTCATGAGCCACGGTTGAGATCTGTTCATGATACAGTGGTTCTGTCATGGCTCTGCTTAGTCAATAGAACGTGTCATGGAGGTACAATATTAGTGCTGTGCAAGCACAGCGGCAAGCCCATGGCAAAACTGGTCTAATCTGAGGACAGCTGAGGCAATGCTCGTGATGGAGCGGCTCTGTCATGAGCATGGAAGGACTTAACAGGTGTTAAAAAAACATGAGGGGTCTCTTCAAAGAGAGTGTTGGTTGTAATTTAAAGGGCACTTTAAAACACATTGTAGCAGCTTTATGTTGACGTTGCGTCTCTTTGCGCCACAATTTCGTCAGTTTATTTAATACAATGACAGTGGAAATAATGTACCATATTTACAACGTTATGGATCTAGGAGATATGTCACATTCTAAAGCCCTGCACCATAAGGAAGTGTTCCTCTGAAGGAATGCGTCTTGAAAGTGGCTGACTGTAATGCATGATATTTCACTCAGTGACTTTCAGACCTATGCTGTTTCAAAACTGTGTATGTGCTTGAAGCAGGCGTAGGTATTGACGCAGTATTGTGAATATAGTGCATTGGTGAGCCTTGCTGGAGCTGCATCACACTTGCGATGCAACTCTAGCAATGTATTACTTTTTGAGCACAGATGTGTTACGCATGTGGGGTGTTTTTGTACCATGGTGCGCCAAAATTTCAAATGTGGCACACCATGGGTAACGGAGCAGTAGCATACTGTGGTGCACATTAACTGGTGCATATCTGGGTATGAAGTAGTTAACATAAATCTGCCCCATAGGTTACAAATCCGCGTTTAGTAGAGTGTTCGGCCTTTATAGTGTTATGTTTTTTCTGTTATTCTATGTAGGTATGTAATATTGCAAGATTTTTGTCACGAAAAAGAAGCCATGAGTATTGGGTTTGTGAAAGATTGCAAGATTTTTTAAATTAAAAAGCAAGAACCATGGCATTGTTTAATATAGCATTGTAAATACTTATCTTTAATAATGATGAGAGAGTAAAAAAAGGTTAACCTGATGTTTTAAAGTTATTCACAGGCTTCTTTAGAGGAAGTGTTCTATATGATTGTAGCGTGGGTGTTTGACTTTTTTATAGGTAATAGAATGCATTTTGTATGCTGTAGCAGGAGGAGTACTACATGCTTGAATATTCTTCAGTGCTTATTTTCATTTCGTAAGTGGTATTGAGACCGACACAGAACTTCAATGGATCGGAGGGGCTGTTCCTGTGCATCTGGAGGACTGCCAAGCCGTTGCAGCAGTGGGAGTGAGGCCTCTCACGACAGAGAACTTCAATGGATCGGAGGGGCTGTTCCTGTGCATCTGGAGGACTGCCAAGCCGTTGCAGCAGTGGGAGTGAGGCCTCTCACAGGGGCGTAGCGCAGCTCCTTTTGATGCTCACAATTGCAGATAACAGGGTAGAGATGTCTGTGGAATTTATAGATGGTTAGTCACACTAGCGTGTGGGCGGCGCCCCTAGCACTTCATTACGGCACAAAGGGGAGCCGCGTTGCACAGTTTGAGAATCAGAGACTTAGGAGATAAACCCTTATAATAGGAAGGCTTCTAAGTGATAAAAATCGCCAGTGCTCGGCGTTAAAAATATCACTGCTATCGGTGGAATTTTCCACGGTGTTAGTGCTTCAACAAAAATGGGAACACATATCTGATAGAAAATCCTGTAACAATCTCAGTATTTCACATTATCGCGTGAAAAGAAAGTCTTTCGAAAGATGTTGAACTTTGTTCTCTTTTGAGAGTAGAAAAGATAGTGAGAGAAGTGGGTGGAGTTCTCCGTGTAAATTGCAGAATAGAAACTACTAAGAACCAATTGGAAGTGTTGTTTTCAAGTCACATGACTTCACATGCGCGTCTCGGGACGTGTAGGCGGTGACAGTATCTGGTCACGTACGTCATTTGGAAGTAGCGGTCTAATAAAACCTTTTATATATTTTTTTAAAAATACCAAGGTGTGTACATTCGGTCACGCACGAAAGTTTAAAAAGACATTCGGCTCCATTTTATGAAAATTTTCATAATAATAAAAAAGAAGCCTAGGTTTACTGTCTTTGACGTAGTATAAGTTCTTTGATGGGTGTATGAAGAAATTTAAGAAGTTGCAATTGCAAAGTTTTCACGAAATATATAGGCGGGTGCGCGCACACGGTCGCGCACGAACGAAAGCCAAAAAAGCGGAGATAAACCCCCTTTATAATATGCTCCTGGAGCTCTTTTTGGTAGAATGAGTTAGTTCTGAAAAGAACTTTTTTTTTTTTTTTTTTTTTTTAAACAAGTGTTATGTTGTTTTTGATTTTTTAAACTTGCAACAACACATTCACTTTCTTTTGTTCTTCAGGATAAGTGAAAAATTGCCAAATAAAAGATTCCTTTTTTTCTTTTTAAAGGTAGTCGCTCATTTCCTTCAGATTCGGAAGATGAATGCGGGGCGGCAGCCATTTCAGCAAAGTCTTCCGAAGGGTGTTGAACGTCGTTCTCTTTTGAGAGTAGAAAACATAGTGAGAGGAGTGGGTGGAGTGCTCCGTGTAAATTGCAGAATAGAAACTACTAAGAACCAATTGGAAGTGTTGTTTTCAAGTCACATGACTTCACATGCGCGTCTCGGGACGTGTAGGCGGTGACAGTATCTGGTCACGTACGTCATTTGGAAGTAGCGGTCTAATTCAGCGAAGTTTCAAAACGTGAAAAGGAGTAAATGCAAACACATCCGGATTTAATATATCTTCTGAGCTCGATTCAAGCATACAATTGTTAAAGTATAAAACCTTTTATATATTTTTTTAAAAATACCAAGGTGTGTACATTCGGTCACGCACGAAAGTTTAAAAAGACATTCGGCTCCATTTTATGAAAATTTTCATAATAATAAAAAAGAAGCCTAGGTTTACTGTCTTTGACGTAGTATAAGTTCTTTGATGGGTCTATGAAGAAATTTAAGAAGTTGCAATTGCAAAGTTTTCACGAAATATATAGGCGGGTGCGCGCACATGGTCGCGCACGAACGAAAGCCAAAAAAGCGGAGATAAACCCCCTTTATAATATGCTCCTGGAGCTCTTTTTGGTAGAATGAGTTAGTTCTGAAAAGAATTTTTTTTTTTTTTTTTTTTCTTTTTTTTTAAACAAGTGTTATGTTGTTTTTGATTTTTTAAACTTGCAACAACATTTTCATGTGTGACACAGGATCAAAATGAAATGAAGAAATTTATCTTTTGTCGGGACATTTATGACTCTCAATTTTTAGTTTAGTAAGAATGAGGCTCTGCTCTCCGTACAGAAGAATTTCTCCACACTCGTTGCATTTCATGTGCACCTTTGCAAGATATGGTCTCAAGTCCATCACAGCACTCGATGGTGATACAGGTCGTCCACCAGAAGATGTGCTGGCCACCTCTGATGGTAATAGCGTGGCCAGGGCTCTTGTCGATGCCTTTGCAAATTCCACAGGGTGCACTTGTTTGACATGCCGCACCATGGTATGTATGGAAAAGGAATATTTTTTTCTTGGATTTCCTCTTGAGAGAACCAAATTGCATATCGTGCAGGTAGCTTTTGGCGCATTCACTTTCTTTTGTTCTTCAGGATAAGTTAAAATTGCCAAATAAAAGATTCCTTTTTTCTTTTTAAAGGTAGTCGCTCATTTCCTTCAGATTCGGAAGATGAATGCGGGGCGGCAGCCATTTCAGCAAAGTCTTCCGAAGGGTGTTGAACGTCGTTCTCTTTTGAGAGTAGAAAAGATAGTGAGAGGAGTGGGTGGAGTGCTCCGTGTAAATTGCAGAATAGAAACTACTAAGAACCAATTGGAAGTGTTGTTTTCAAGTCACATGACTTCACATGCGCGTCTCAGGACGTGTACGCGGTGATAGTATCTGGTCACGTACGCCATTTGGAAGTAGCGGTCTAATTCAGCAAAGTTTCAAAACGTGAAAAGGAGTAAATCTAAACATATCCGGATTTAATATATCTTCTGAGCTCGATTCAAGCATACAATTGTTAAAGTATAAAACCTTTTATATTTTTTTTTTAAATACCAAGGTGTGTACATTCGGTCACACACGAAAGTTTAAAAAGACATTCGGCTCCATTTAATGAAAATTTTCATAATAATAAAAAAGAAGCCTAGGTTTAGTCTCTTTGACGTAGTATAAGTTCTTTGATGGGTCTATGAAGAAATTCAATAAGTTCAGATTGCAAAGTTTTCACGAAATATATAGGCGGGTGCGCGCAGTCGGTCACGCACGAAAGCCTGGAAATGCGCTATCCATTTTATTGAGAACTGTTGCCGAGAGTGCGCACACCGGGTCGTGCACGAAAGTTTAGAAAGGCAATTTTTATTTACAGTCACATTTTAATGCGTTGAAAAAAAGGTAAGGTACAGACTTTCTAATTCTGTATCGCTTTACAAGGAGTCTGTATGCAACTTGAACAGTGAAGAAAACGGCTTGTTTCTGAAAAAAATATTGCCAGAACTTTATTGACAAAAGTATAGGTTGTATACACGAGATATTTCTGAATTAGCATTTTAAAAACCAATGAAATTCACTGAAAAAACCATAGGTTTTACACACGTTATAGTTAGGAAGTAGCATTTACAAAACCAATGAAATTCACTGAAAAAACCATAGGTTTGACACCAGTTATAGTTGGCTGGAAATTTTACTGATATAAAACCAATGAAATTCCACGTTATAGTTAGTTGGACTCACTATAACTTGCGCGTGTAATGCACTGCTGATGACGTCACATATTACATCACTAATGACATCACTGATGACACCATCCAGTGAATGTGTGTCATGTACTGTGTTTTACATATGTACTTACTATGACATGTAGCATTGAGATATCCATTCACTCATCAATACACTCATGCACACAGTCAACTGCCCATGTAGCTGTTTCCACATGCACTCTTGAACTCATACACCTAGTGAATAAACTGCTCACACATCTCTATGCACAGAGTCACACACCTTCCAGCCACCCCCACACAAACTCAATCTCCCATAGAAATACTTGGGCAACCAATTAATAACACATATAGCCTCTCGTATAGCTAATGATCAACACATGCAGCAATTTACATCACAACAGACATAATGATGCACAAATTAAGACAGTTTAGTCACTAACCCATGCATTCAGTGAGACACATTTAATCACTCACTCATACAGTCAGTCACGCACCTACTAAATCCTTCATCCAGACACTTATACATCCACTCATTCTTCAATATCTAAGACATATTTTAACTTTACAGAAACATACAGTCACTGGATGTTGTCATCAGTGATGTCATCAGTGATGTCATTTGAGATGTCATCAGTGATGTCATCAGTGATGTCACTGACCATGTCATGAATGATGTAATATGTGACATGATCAGCAGTGGATTGCGGGTGCGCGATATATAGTTAGTGCAACTAACTATATATGGAATTTCAATGGTTTTGTGTGAGTAAAATAAGGTTTTTTAAATGCTAATTCCTAACTATATATGGTCTATAACCTATGGTTTTTTCAGTGAATTTTCAAGGTTTTGTAAATGCTAATTCCTAACTATATATGGTCTATAACCTATGGTTTTTTCAGTGAATTTCAATGGTTTTTTAATAGCAAATATCATAAGCTGTTGAATGTCAAGTACGTGGTAAGTAAAAACATTTTCGTGTTTATGCACACTGATCTGCTTTGAATGCTGCCCCCCACCCCTCATTTCTATTAGGAGTACTCTCTCTTTGCAGATAGTGAAGGGTAGTTAACGCAGGCCTTTGCCCCCGTTGTAATCCGTCATGCCTGCTTCTCTCTCCATTTGATTGATTGTTCTCTTTGGTTCATTCTCTATTTACAAACAAGCACAGAGTCGCAATACTCTGTTTAGTCTTTGCAGATAGCGAAAAATCGTGTAAAAAAACAAAAGGAATCGAGCAAAATCAGTAGGCCACTAATGGGATCTCTTTTTGACCTCCCTAAAATAGAAACATTAGGAACAACCTGTTGATAATACCAATGTGTATGTACATAAGCGGCGTTCATTTGTGTTCACAGTACCCCTTGTTGATTGTTTGAATCGACCATTGAATTGTTCGAAGTTGGTTCTCTTAAGAATCTTCTCTGCCTGCAAACGAGGAAGAATAGGAATATTCTCTCTCCCTTTGCAGATAGTGAAGGGTAGGTAACGCAAACCTTTAACACGTCGTGCCTATTTCGTTCCTCATTGATTGATTGTTTCCCCAAACATTGACTCTTTGGGAATTGGTTCTTTTTGGAGGTATTCCCTGTTTGCAAATATACGTAGGAAAATCTTTGCAAATAGTGAAAGGGTACGTAATGCGGACCTTTCTCCCCCGTTGTAATCTGTCATGCCTATCTACTCCCCACTGATTGATGCACCTGTTTCACCCGGACCATTTACTAGAGATACGTCATCTGGCCCGACCAGAGAGCACCCCTAGTGAAAAGGACATATGCAATAATAACGAAGTGATCACTGTATCCTGTTAACAGAAACTTTAGCATGAAACAACCTGGAAAGAAAAGAATAGGAAAACGAAAATCAGTAGGCCACTGATGAACATGAACTTTTATTAAACAACGAACAAAGAAACGATAACATAACGTAATGATAAAACCTATTAATGTCCTAGAAACAAGAAAACGTTAAAATATGCCAGTGGTGAGAGACCAGAAAAACAGTAAGAGAAACCAAATCACCCCTCGCTGTCCCACCGCCTGCCACGCCAAAAAAATCGATAGACTAGGGAAAATGCAAGTCAGTAGAACATCCGCCCCCACTCTGGAAACTTCCAAGGTGGGGCAGGGTTGCGGCTACGCCCAGCCGAGAGCAGCCCATATAAGGCGGGTCCTGCTGCCACGCCTCGGCCAGGAGATCCTAACGTAGGGTGTAGCCGGAGGAGAGGCCGAGGCCAGCGGGACCCGGCCAGGGGATTGCCTTTACAACGCTGAACAGTTGCAGGGGGGGGGAATGTCTCCTCGACCCTCCCCTCTCTCTCCCAGTCCGGCCGCGGTGGCCCTTGACAGTTTCAGGTAGTCCCGCCACATGCTCTTCCGGTCCGGCCACCAACGGTCGGGGGGCCGAGGCCGACGGGATCCGGCTGCAGCCGATAAACCAAGAAACCCGTTCATGGGGCCAGAGCCAGGGGCGTCCGGCCGACATCTACCGGAAGCCCGGCCCGAAGACGGACGGGACACTTCTTCTTTCTTGAATAATGGCTGCGACAACACTGGGGGGGGATGTCTTGCACATGCCTCCGACCCCCCCCCCCTCGTCCTCATCGCCTGGTCCGGCCATAACAAATCTCAAGCGAGACGCCGTGGGGTGCACTGGGAGGGAGAGACGGTGCGAACAGGCCTCTCCCGCCTCCCCAGGTGGAGGCTTCCCAGCTGCACCCTCAGCGCTCCAGGCGCCCGGAAAAGGGTTCTTCTATTGTGGCCATGCTGCAACGTCTCGCCCGGCAGGGTGGAGCCCGTCCGCTCATTTGACCCCGCGATCGCCAGTAGCTACCGAACTCTCAAAATGGCGGTCGACCTGGCAAGAGCGGGCCCAGCATAAAGAAATGGCCCGGTCACTGGTTGACTCCACCACCGTAGTCCTCCACGACCTTGAAGATTCTAGAGGAGCCGCGGGAGTCTCCGACCCCCGATGGGGAATGACTGCCATGATCGCCCGTGGAGTTACGAAACTGTATCCGCGGGACGTCGGCGCTCCCATGCTGGCGCCAGCCTCACTTTGAATTACTAGAATCCTGCAGACCTCAGTTCCGGTGAAAGCACAGTGTGACCCGGTAGGAAAAATTGTTGCACCCCCTCCCCTTTTTGACTGATAGTTCAAACCACCGATCCTTTCCTTTGCCCTTTTAACGGAACTTTGGACTGCCTCCCCCTCTTTTACATTTTCTAGAGAAAACAAAACATTAACCACTACATTAGCATAGCAGTTGACACCAGAACTGTATTCAAATTGAAAACCAACAACATCTTCAACAGAATCCTTTTTGTTTCTGCTGTGACCCTGCTACAGCACAGGCATTGTCCCCAGCAGTAATTCTGCAATGCCGGTAAGAATAGCTGTGGTGCCTACTGGACTCACTCACCCCCGCGGCGCCCCACGCCGTTATTAGCTGGGCGGCAACTTACTAGACATCACTTTCGTGCCATCTAGATTTCAGCGCGTTCTGCTGCCTTGGAACTATTCGCACAACAGACTGCTACTGACGACCCACCCCCAGGCAACATCTTCTGAATTTTCATAATTTGAAAGAACTAGTAACATGTCCTCATCAGGAATTCAAAAGAAATTGCCACGGTCTCGTCGTTGTTTAAATGTTTTTACTGTTTTTGTTTTGTTATATATATTTATATGTTATTAAAGTTTTATATTCCTACTACTTTGTTGGAGTGCTATATATTTTTAATGTGACACATAATTGTAAAAACTTTGATGTACAAAGAGTCATTCCTGGAATCTTCCGCTTCAGGCTCGGTCCCCTCCCCAATCACAATACAGGATGGTTTTAAGATAGTAGGAACACGTGTGGTGTGACGGATCTCATCGGGTGTGGGCCTTGATCTACTATAACTCCTTTGAAGAGGGGTGATTCTTTACAGCTGGGGCCATAAACTACATCTGCAGGGCTAGGTGATAGCCTGGACAATCGGACACAGAGGAAGAGGAGTGTCAGAGGGTGCGGTAGTGAATAGGGCGAAAGGGAGGTGTCGGGCGGGCACAGAGTGTGATTTTCAGGGAAGAGCAGCGCAGATGGGGGGAGGTTTATTGCCGATGCATAAGACAGAGAGCGGGGGTGACCAGTGCCTGGGGAAGATGCTTGCGAGGGTGGGGAGCCATGCTACGAATCGACAGCGTGCAGAGAGTGGGTCTGGTCAAGGCATCTAAAATGGCTGCCGTGCACGACAAAAGTGTGGCATTTCAAAAAAGGCAAGATGGCGCAGACAATGTTTTTCAACACTTCCTCATTTCCTTCGAATCGAACGTTAACAGACGTTGGTGCATATTACCAAAGTTAAGCGATATTTATCCTTAACGATGCTTAGCAACGAATTTTTTACCGCTAAGCATCGTCAGAAATTATCGAATATAAACCTTGCTATTATCAAGGTTTATCGCAAATGCGATAATAAACGGCCGCAATGCATGAATATCGCTAAAAAGTCAGCGATATTCATGCATTACCGAGCTAATGCTCTTAGCCATGTTATCCACCTCCCATTGGATAACATGGCTAAGAACTGCTCAGGGCAGGTGTTACTTTTTGGAGATATTCGCGCTTAGCGCGAATATCTCAAAGTTGGTAATAGGAGATAGATATCTTGCATGTTGTAATGCAAATTATTGTGGTATATGGAACTCATACCATAATCTCTCAGGAAAGCAGAAACTGATCCTTTTGGGACCGCCTAAAAAGGCCTAGGGGGTGAGGGGTACTCTACTTTGCCCCCTTTTCACGTTCCGAACTATTTTATTTTACTCTCTTCTGTAATTACACAAAATAGCAGCGATAAGATGCATCGAAGACACACAGTGAGAGAAAGGAGGCCGGAGATGAAGAAGAGATGTCAAATACACATTGGAGATAATATAGTGGCAGAAGGGAAGTAAATATGAGTAAACTTACCATGTAACATAAAAATGTTGCACTCTATACTATAAGTCTCATTTTATACTACAATCACTTCGCTACAACCTCATAAATTAAAAATAAAAATGAATAATGTCTCAAACTATTTTTGATTTCTAAATATAAATTTATTCTTCAGAATTTTCTAAATTTGAAAGAACTAGTAACATGTCCTCATCAGCAATTTCCTCATGAAAAGTCTGCAATGATGATTCTTGTAACTCTATGGTCTCCAAACATTCGATAAATTCGCCATCAACAGATTCATCAAAAAAATCATTCAAGTCATCTCCTCCTTGTGACAATATTTCATTATTGGTGCTGTCAATTTCAATCAATGTAGTGGAATCATTCAAGTCATCTCCTCGTGACAATATTTCATTATTGGTGCTCTCAATTTCAATCAATGTAGTGGAATCATTCAAGACATCTCCTCCTTGTGACAATATTTCATTATTGGTGCTGTCCGTTTCAATCAATCTAATAGAATCATACAAGCCATCTCCTCCTTGTGACAATATTTCATTATTGGTGCTCTCAATTTCAATCAATGTAGTGGAATCATTCAAGTCATCTCCTTGTGACAATATTTCATTATTGGTGCTGTCCATTTCAATCAATCTAATGGAATCATACAAGTCATCTCCTCCTTGTGACAATATTTCATTATTGGTGCTCTCAATTTCAATCAATGTAGTGGACAATTCAAAAGAAATTGCCACGGTCTCTTCATTGTGAGCCATTTTATTTTGAAAGTGCTTGCTGTAAATTGCAGAAAAAAATAATCACTTTCATTTATCGTTTTTAGTAATACATAATATAAAACTAACTTTATCAAGTATTTAGTATAACAGAAGGACTGCAAATAAATAACAGAAAACATTTTTCAAATTATCTTCAAGTGTACAACATAGTTCCCCTTACAAATTAACAACTCACCTTTTTAAAAGTAGGAGAAGTGTTAGTACTGTGTAAATCAAACACCAGAAATTCACCACCAAAAATTCCTCACAAATGTACCTCAGACAGTAGTATCACAAAATGGCTGTGGGTTCCTCTCATTTGACATAAATACATAACCAATTAACTTTCATCACACACAAATACAAAACCAAAGTAACATTTTAATTGGTTCTAAATTTCAACACTTTCAAATGTGTTTTCCCCATGCAATTTTCCATAGGACATTTACATACGTCTACAGCCTGAATGGCTGAACGGAATTACACCAAACTTGGCAAAATGGTACATCAAACCTAAGAGGTCAGGAAGGATCTACTATGCCCCCTTATGGTCATTTCCCCCTTCGCTTTGGCCTCCTCTTGTCTCTCAATCCTACCGAGAGACAAGATGGCGGCCGCTACGGACTGTTTGGAATGTTGACAGACGCCGGAGAACCAATCAGCTTCGCAAAGCTCCGTAACGCGAAAAGTACGCGAAGCGGAGCGCTGTTACAGATATATATCTTTTTTTGAACGTTAATTTCTCAAAATCCACTGGAGCACACATATTGAGACCTAGCAAAGGCACATCGGGCTACCAGTCCCTAATATTTTACCAAGTTTCGTGCAAATACATTCAGCCGTTCCATTATTATTATTATTTTTTTTTTTTGCCCCGCGGGGCCCTTTTAAAACCTCCACATCAAACCTAGGGGGTCAGCGAGGATCTACTATGCCCCCTTATGGTCATTTGTCCCTTCGCTTTGGCCTCCTCTTGTCTCTCGACCCTACCGAGAGACAAGATGGCGGCCGCTACGGACTGTTTGGAATGTTTACAGACGCCGGAGAACCAATCAGCTTCGCTTCACAAAGCTCCGTTGCGCGAAAAGTACGCGTACTGGAGCGCCGCCCGGTCCGCTGTTACAGATATATATCTTTTTTTAAACGTTAATTTCTCAAAATCCACTGTAGCACATATATTGAGACCTACAAAAGGCACATCGGGCTACCAGTCCCTACAATTTTGCCAAGTTTCGTGCAAATCCATTCAGCCGTTCGGGCTAAAAGTGAGGCCAACCGCCCTATGGAAAACTCAATGTTAAAAACACGTTTTGGGACCCCCCTTTTTTCTCGACCCCCCCTGGACGAACCCCCCCCCCAATTTTCAGGGGCTGCTCAGAAACAAAATGTGCCATTTTCCTGAAAATTTCAGCCAATTCCGTCCACAAACGCCAAAGTTATTTGACATAGAATTTTCAAAAATCCCATAGAGAAAAAATCCTAACTATATATACCTACTGGCGACCGCCAGTAGGTAATATATATATATATATATATATATATATTATTTGATATCATTGTAACCTATTAAAACAAATTAAAGTTAAAAGTGTATTGCTTATTTTAATTTAAATTACCTACTGGCGGTCGCCAGTAGGTATATATAGTTAGGATTTTTTTCCTATGGGATTTTTGAAAATTCTATGTCTAATAACTTTGGCGTTTGTGGACGGAATTGGCTGAAATTTTCAGGAAAATGGAACATTTTGTTTCTGAGCAGCCACTAAAAATTTGGGGGGGGTTCGTCAAGGGGGGGCCGAAAAAAAGGGGGTCCCAAAACGCGTTTTTCCCATGTTAATTTCCATAGGGCGGTGTGTCTCACTTTTAGCCCGAACGGCTGAATGGATTTGCACGAAACTTGGCAAAATTGTAGGGACTGTTAGCCCGATGTGCCTTTGCTAGGTCTCAATATATGTGCTCCAGTGGATTTTGAGAAATTAAGGTTAAAAAAAATATATATATCTGTAAGCGCGCTCCGGGCAGCGCCCCGGTTCGCGTACTTGACGCGTAACGGAACTTCGCGAAGCGAAGCTGATTGGCTCTCCGGTGCCTGTCAACATTCTAAACAGTCCGGAGCGGCCGCCATCTTGTCTCTCGGTAGGATCGAGAGACAAGAGGAGGCCAAAACAAAGGGGGAAATGACCATAAGGGGGCATAGTAGATCCTCCCTGACCCCCTAGGTTTGATGTGGAGGTTTTAAAAGGGCCCCGCGGGGCAAAAAAAAAAAAACTATTTTTTTTTTTTGCGTGGGGAGCGCCCGGTTCGCGCACCGGGAAGCGGTCCGGGGAGTGTACTATAAGGAAAAAAGAATGATAGACTATGATATTTTGAAATATTGTATGTTTATTGATTGTTCTTTTTGTTGTTTTTTTTTAATTTTATTTAAGTAGCAGTATTAATGATTATTAAATATAAATGTATTTTTGGAATTGTGCACAGTATACTATAAGTCTGACTTTATATTATAATCAATTTGGTACTAGTTTATGAATTACATATAAAAATGATTAAAGACTCAAAAATGTTTTAATATTAAATATAATTTTATTTTTCTGATTCTTTTTCAAAATTTAATAGAACTCTAACATTTGACTGTCCGATATGTCCTCTTGTTGAGTGAACATAACTTCCCACATTTGACCGTCATCATAATGAAGTAAATAATCCACAGATTCTACACATTGTAGAAGTTCATGGTCTCGTGATTCATCCATGAATTCCAAGTCAATGGGTTCAATTATTTCCTCATTATTCATGTCTAGGACAATTTCAAAGGAAACGTTCTGTTCTCCTTGCATTTTTGTGCTGAAATTTGAATAAAAAATAAATATATCAGTAGAGATAGGGCACTGTTGGGATTAAGTTCAGACAGGTACTTTTGAAGCATGAAGTAGTACTATTAAAAAGTGCCTGTGAGAAAGCCTATGTAAATTCATAATTATACCACAGAAACCTAAATCAATCCATAATTAAAATAAACAAGCCTTTCTCAATGTCTAACTCTTACAGAGGGATAGTATATAACTATCTGAAAAAGTTTTCAAATTTATGAAATAATATCTTACCTTTTAAAAACAAGTTTAATTTGTGAGTGAAAATGATCTTGCAATGTAGTTCAGGAAGTAGTAGTCAAAATGGCTGTGTTTCTCTCTCTTTTTTTTATATATATTCAGATACATAACCAATCAAATGTCAGGTAAAAAAAGTAGAACATGAAAGTAACATTTGTTCTATTATAGGATTAAATTATGAACCTTTAGTAAAAGAAACCGCCATTCAACTTAAGAAATGGCATAAACTCCCAATCAGTATGATTGGTCGAATAAATTTAATAAAAATGAAAATCTTGCCTAAATTTGTATACTTGTTTCGAACAATTCCTCTACGGGTTAATAACTCTTTCTTCATCAGACTAGAAGGTATTATTGGCAGTTTTGTGTGGGGATATAAAAAAGCTCGGCGCGCCGTATCATTGCTTAAACTCCCCTTCACTCAAGGAGGACTGCTTTTTCCAGACTTTAAATTTTATTACTGGTCAGCATTTCTGACTCGGATCTGCAGTTTGACAGTTATGGACAAATGCTTATACTTTCATAAGTTTCTACTAGGATTAGATGTTAATATGTTTATGTACAGGATAAACGACCCCAATTATTTTAAAAGGGTTAAATTTAAGACTATACGGGACACTGTGAGTGTCTGGCGATCTATTATGGCTAAATGCAATACCTCTCTTTTTCATAGTAAAACACCTTTATGGGGCAATCCCGGTTTCCCTACTATTTTCCATGACCCAGCTTGTCAAATGTTTTTAAACTCTGGTATTAGATTGCTGGGGGATGTATATGACCATCATGGCTTTATGGCATTTGATAAAATGAAACTCTGCTATAATCTACCTGAAGTGGCAAGGTTTAAATACTATCAGATTAGAGATTGTATGGTGAAAAAATTAGAACTCACTGCAGTCTCAGAATCTGAGATATGGGACTGTATTTATAGAGATGTAGATAAGTCCATCATAAGTTTGGGTTATAAGCTTTTTTCTGATCTTAGGACCAGCGATGTTACTACTTTAACAGAGAAAGCCTTAATGCTTCAGTTCAATCCTCCAGCTTAAAACTGCAAATGTTTAAAACTGTTTGTCAATTATATTACACGCCTGAAAGGATACTCAAATGGGCAACGAACAATAATTACTCTGACAGGACGAAGTGCCCTAAATGTGATATGAGTGGCGCGGATATTGTCCACATGTTTTTTTCTTGCCCTCATCTTAATGAATACTGGGAAGGAATAATTAAGGTTATCTCTGAGAGGCTTGAGCAATCCTTCTCATTTTCACATATTGATGTTTGTGTGGGTATCAATGGGGGTGAAAGGTTTAGAGATCTTTTGAATATCTTAATCACTTGCGCAAGGTTAATTATTGCTAGAGCATGGATCCAAACGAACCCACCAATAGTTTTAGAATGGTGGAGTTTAGTTAAGGAGATCTATAGTATGGAAACCGCTGTTGCAGACTCGAGGGGATTGCAGGCCAGACGAAAAATTGACAGAATATGGGGTTTATTTATGTCTTAGTAATCCTTTCTTAAAATTTATGTCTATCTGTTCTTATCTATATGTGTGGCATGGTTTAGGTAATGTTATATAATTGTCTAATGCAGCCGTGGAGTATTGTCATAACTTTGTTCTTTTTATGTAAAAATGAAATGATTATTGTCCATGATCCTTTGATGCAAATAAAAAAAAACTTTGAAAAAAAAAAAAAAGAAAGTAACATTTTAATTGGTTGTCAATTCCAACACTTCAGATGTGTTTTGTGAAGTAATTTACCTCAGGGTATATAGAGAGGTCTACAGGCTAAATGGCTAAATGGAATTCCAACCAAATTTGTGAAAATGGTAGGGATTGGTATGTAGTATGAGCAAATCTATATTTGGTGAAAGTGTCTCCAGGGTTTCTTCTGTAAATTACTTTCCCACCTTTTTTAATGGAGCGCTTCCCGGTGAGCGCCCCGGTACGCGAACCTGCAGCGTTACGGGAGTCCACCATTTTGTGTGTCGGTCGAATTAAGATACAAGATGGAGGGCAAATAATGTTCAGAATGGGTAGAAGGGGACATGGTAGACGTATTTTGACCCCCTAGGTTTTCTGAGGATGGCTGAGGAGGCCCATATGTGCGAAAAAAAAACATTTTTTTTTAAAATTTCGCGCGGTTAGCTTCCGGTTCGCGTACCGGGTAGCACTCCGGGGAGCGTACTTTGTTGAAAATTATTGAAAAAAGTTAGAGTAAAATAATAATTGTGAGTGATCAGATGTAGGGTAGCTCTGAGAAGAGCTTTTGGGTTTATGGTACATTTAGGTACTTATAAGTAGGTACCAATGCACAGTCTTAAATTCAGAATGAAAACTCTGTTCCCTTCATCTGAGAAGTGAACTCCATCTCCTCTGTAGATATCTTGCATGTAGTAATTCAAGTTATTGTTGTACATGGAGCCCATTCCATGGTCTCTCATGTAAGCTGAAACAGATTTGTTTACATGCTTCCTCGATTTCTCAATTTGTGGACAAAATTGGTTTGACCACCTCCATTTCTGTCTTTGGCATATATTTGAATATACCAAGGCAGTTTGAGGAAAAAGTGCCATCAATTGCTCAAAGGTGTCCTTTAAAAGCATTTCCAGACCTACCCCAGTCAAAGTGCCCAAGTCATTACCTCCACAGTGCAAAATTAATGGTCAGGTTTAGGCAAACGCATAAATCAACGCATAAAGGTTTTCACCAATGGTATCAATTGGTGACATTTTAATCCTCTGTTGCCAATCCACTTAATTTCCACATTTTGTAAATTGAGGTTAGGTAAATTTCTGTTATCAGCATACCTCTGAGCCCAGTAGATGTAACTATGTCCAACAATCCAGACAGAAAACATGGTGAGAGAAGGTTCTGCTGCAGTCAGATGAAGTGTGGCAATGAAATGGCAGTTGAAAAAATAAGAGTTTACAATGAAAAAAACTGTGGAGTTTCTGTGTTAAGGAAGCAGTAGCAGTGATTGGTGGATTTTGATTGCTGAAAACAGAAAGTTAGGGTGCATGGATGAGTTCTTTGAAAGATGTAATTTGAATGGTCAAGAAAAAATCATTTTATGAAAGATCGCACTGGATATGCAGGTGCACTGAGAGTTCAGAGTTCAATTGAAACATTGTTGTGTGAACTTGCAAACATCAGAGGTCTTTCAGGAGGTGGTTGCTATGCAAAAAAGGCAGAAAGGCAGAGGGGGGGAAGGGTGTTGATTTGAAAAAAGTGAGGGAAGAGTTTTGATAGGGTGACATGAGAGATATGTGTGATGAATTACAGCATTTCTGTGCTTTTCATGGCTGCAGACTCTGGAGTGCATACCTTTTGCTCTGCTAAAGACAAATTGGTGTGTTTCTGAGACTGTTTTGAAACTCATAACGTATTTGCTAAGGTGAGAAAAGATTCATTTAATTTTGATAGAGAATAGTATGCTTTAGGGAGAAAATTATGAAGAAAGTTGTGTATTTAAAATGTTGCTTTGTGTCAAGTGTTTTACAAATAGATTTTGTTTCTTTGTGTTACATAGCCATGTTAAAAGTGACGCAAAAATAGTGCAAGGGTCTTACAAAAATGCTTTCATGTGTCTTAGGGTATTTTAACTCACTTCCCCATGAATGTATGATTATAATTTGTTTACAAGATGTGTTTAAAAACGTTTTTTGAAATCAATTAGGTTTCTTGATATGTACTGCTAGAGTTTCATAGGTTGCTTGGGGCATATTTTCAAGGCTTTTGAGTTCCTTTGATGTAATTGTTCCCATTTTAATTTAAGACCTTTCCCTGTGGTGCAAGCTCCTTGTAAATATGCCCCCATTTGTGCTTGGCAAATTTAGATTTTAATTCTTTGACTAACATAGCCATGTTAAAAGTGACCCAAAAATGTTGCAAGGGCCTTAAAAAAACGCTTTCATGTGTCTTAGGCCATTTTAAGTCATTTCCCCTTGAATGTAGGTATATAATTGATTTAGATGATGTGTTTAAAAACGATTTATGAAAACAATTAGGTTTCTTGATATGTACTGCTAGAGCTTCATAGGTTGCTTGGGGCATATTTACAAGGCCTTTGAGTCTCTCTGATGTTATTTTTACCATTTTAATTTAAGACCTTTCCCTGTGGTGCAAGGTCCTTGTAAATACGCCCCCATCTGTGCTTGGCAAATTTAGATCTTGATTATTTGACTTACATAGCCATGTTAAAAGTGATCTAAAAATGGAGCAAGGGTTTAAAAAAAACGCTTTCATGTGTCTTAGGACATTTTAAGTCACTTCCTGATGAATGTAGGTATATAATTGATTTAGATGATGTGTTTTAAAACGTTTTTGGACATCAATTAGGTTTCTGGATATGTAGTGCTAGAGTTTCATAGGTTGCTTGGGGCATATTTATAAGGCATTTGAGTCTCTCTGATGTTATTTTTCCCATTTTACTTTAAGACCTTTCCCCGTGGTGCAAGGTCCTTGTAAATATGCCCCCATCTGTGCTTGGCAAATTTAGATTTTAATTCTTTGACTAACATAGCCATGTTAAAAGCGACCCAAAAATGGTGCAAGGGCCTTAAAAAAACGCTTTCATGTGTCTTAGGCCATTTTAAGTCATTTCCCCTTGAATGTAGGTATATAATTGATTTAGATGATGTGTTTAAAAATGATTTTTGAAATCAATTAGGTTTCTTGATATGTAGTGCTACAGTTTTATAGGTTGCTTGGGGTATATTTAAAAGGCATTTGAGTCCCTTTGATGTTATTTTTCTCATTTTAATTAAAGACATTTCCTCGTGGTGGAAGGTCCTTGTAAATACACCCCCATGTGTGCTTGGCAAATTTAGATTTTGATTATTTGACTTACATAGCCATGTTCCATACAGTTATCACCTTCTGCGTAGTCTTTGATATGCTAGACTCCATCTGCACTATGAGATACCTAAGCAAAGGAAACACAGGTGATGTGATTGTGAAATGAGGAAAAGAAACCCTAAATTTCATCTGCAATCCTGAGTAGGCCTCACCCCAAACAAACCTCTGGATAGGCTACACCTTATCGTCATCCTGAATCAATCATTTAAAATGTTAGGGACAGATTTATGATAGGTGTGTGCCTCTTTTGTGCCCCTGTGCGTCACTTTTGTGATGCAGCGGCGGTGCAAAACATTTGCTATGTTGTGACATATTTACAACTTGATGCATCTAGGCAGATGTGTTATGCTGTAAAGTCCTGTGCCACATGAAACCTGCGTCAGGTTTCATATAGGTGTTTTGTTGCAGGGTGGGCATTCATTTGCCTGAAAGCCCTGTAAAACTAACACAGTGAAATTTAGAAGATTTCACTGAGTCAGCTTTATAGCATTGCTGAATCAAATCCTTATGCCTGTTTGAAATAGCCTAAGGAGTGATGCACCATGGAATGTGTGGCTTCCTCCTGTGCATTGCAGTAGACATGTCGTGCTTATGACGTGATTCCTGCAATGTGCTGATTTATTATAGGTGTGTGCCTCTTTTGCGCCGCTGTGCGTCACTTTTGTGACGCAGCGGTGGTGCAAAAGATTTGCTATGTGGCGACATATTTACAACTTGATGCATCTAAGCAGATCTGTCATGCTGTAAAGTCCCGTGCCACATGAAACCGATGCAGCACTGATGCAAAAGATGCACCATGTTGCAAGACAGGCCTCACTTCATCTCCAACAAGATAAGAAGCTGAATTTTCTGTAAATGTCAAAATTGTTGTATACACTGCTGAACTTCTGTGTACTCTTTGATATGCTAGACTCCATCTGCACTACGAGATACCTAAGCAAAGGAAACACAGGTGATGTGATTGTGAAATGAGGAAAAGAAACTCCACATGTTTCAATTACATCACCTGTGTTTCCTAAGTTTACGAATGACATTGTGCAGATGAGGTTTAGGTCTGTCCATGGACACAGAAGAGGTCTGGCCTTTGTTCAAGAGTGAAGTGGATATGACTTACTTCATTGGTAGGCCTTCACATGTATTATCTCCTCTGTACTCTTCAACAAGCGTAAATTTCATGTGCAACCGTGAGTAGGCCTCACCTTAAACAAACCTCTGGATAGGCCACACCTTATTGTCATCCTGAATCAATCATTTAAAATGTTAGGGACAGATTTATGATAGGTGTGTGCCTCTTTTGCGCCGCTGTGCGTCACTTTTGTGACGCAGCGGCGGTGGAAAAGATTTGCTATGTGGCGACATATTTACAACTTGATGCATCTAGGCAGATGTGTTATGCTGTAAAGTCCTGTGCCACATGAAACCGATGCAGCAGTGATGGAAAAGATGCACCATGTTGCAAGACAGGCCTCACTTCATCTCCAACAAGATAAGAAGCTGAATCTTCTGTAAATGTCAAAATTGTTGTATACACTGCTGAACTTCTGTGTACTCTTTGATATGCTAGACTCCATCTGCACTACGAGATACCTAAGCAAAGGAAACACAGGTGATGTGATTGTGAAATGAGGAAAAGAAACTCCACATTTTTCAATTACATCACCTGTGTTTCCTAAGTTTACGAATGACATTGTGCAGATGAGGTTTAGGTCTGTCCACGGACACAGAAGAGGTCTGGCCTTTGTTCAAGAGGGAAGTGGATATGACTTACTTCATTGGTAGGCCTTCACATATATTATCTCCTCTGTACTCTTCAACAAGCGTACATTTCATGTGTAACCCTGAGTAGGCCTCACCTTAAACAAACCTCTGGATAGGCCACACCTTATTGTCATCCTGAATCAATCATTTAAAATGTTAGGGACAGATTTATGATAGGTGTGTGCCTCTTTTGCGCCGCTGTGCGTCACTTTTGTGACGCAGCGGCGGTGGAAAAGATTTGCTATGTGGCGACATATTTACAACTTGATGCATCTAGGCAGATGTGTTATGCTGTAAAGTCCTGTGCCACATGAAACCGATGCAGCAGTGATGGAAAAGATGCACCATGTTGCAAGACAGGCCTCACTTCATCTCCAACAAGATAAGAAGCTGAATCTTCTGTAAATGTCAAAATTGTTGTATACACTGCTGAACTTCTGTGTACTCTTTGATATGCTAGACTCCATCTGCACTATGAGATACCTAAGCAAAGGAAACACAGATGATGTGATTGTGAAATGAGGAAAAGAAACTCCACATTTTTCAATTACATCACCTGTGTTTCCTAAGTTTACGAATGACATTGTGCAGATGAGGTTTAGGTCTGTCCACGGACACAGAAGAGGTCTGGCCTTTGTTCAAGAGTGAAGTGGATATGACTTACTTCATTGGTAGGCCTTCACATATATTATCTCCTCTGTACTCTTCAACAAGCGTAAATCTCATGTGCAACCCTGAGTAGGCCTCACCTTAAACAAACCTCTGGATAGGCCACACCTTATTGTCATCCTGAATCAATCATTTAAAATGTTAGGGACAGATTTATGATAGGTGTGTGCCTCTTTTGCGCCGCTGTGCGTCACTTTTGTGATGCAGCGGCGGTGGAAAAGATTTGCTATGTGGCGACATATTTACAACTTGATGCATCTAAGCAGATGTGGCATGCTGTAAAGTCCCGTGCCACATGAAACGGATGCAGCAGTGATGCAAAAGATGCACCATGTTGCAAGACAGGCCTCACTTCATCTCCAACAAGATAAGAAGCTGAATTTTCTGTAAATGTCAAAATTGTTGTATACACTGCTGAACTTCTGTGTACTCTTTGATATGCTAGACTCCATCTGCACTATGAGATACCTAAGCAAAGGAAACACAGGTGATGTGATTGTGAAATGAGGAAAAGAAACTCCACATTTTTCAATTACATCACCTGTGTTTCCTAAGTTTACGAATGACATTGTGCAGATGAGGTTTAGGTCTGTCCACGGACACAGAAGAGGTCTGGCCTTTGTTCAAGAGTGAAGTGGATATGACTCACTTCATTGGTAGGCCTGCACATGTATTATCTCTTCTGTATTCTTCAACAACCCTAAATTTCATCTGCAACCCTGAGTAGGCCTCACCTCAAACAAACCTTTGGATAGGCTACACCTTATCGTCATCCTGAATCAATCATTTAAAATGTTAGGGACAGATTTATGATAAGTGTGTGCCTCTTTTGTGCCGCTGTGCGTCACTTTTGTGATGCAGCGGCGGTGCAAAACATTTGCTATGTTGTGACATATTTACAACTTGATGCATCTAGGCAGATGTGTTATGCTGTAAAGTCCTGTGCCACATGAAACCTGCTTCAGGTTTCATATAGGTGTTTTGTTGCAGGGTGGGCATTCATTTGCATGAAAGCCCTGTAAAACTAACACAGTGAAATTTAGAAGATTTCACTGAGTCAGCTGTATAGCATTGCTGAATCAAATCCTTTTGCCTGTTTGAAATAGCCTAGGGAGTGATGCACCATGCAATGTGTGGCTTCCTCCTGTGCATTGCAGCAGACATGTCGTGTTTATGACGTGATTCCTGCAATGTGCTGCTTTTGCGGCACAGATGCGTGACGCTTCTGTGCTGTTTTTACTCAATGGTGCTCCACATTGTAAATGCGGCACACCATGGGTGGCAGAGCAGCGGTGCACGTTAACTGGTGCATCCCTGGGGATGTGCCAGTTAACATAAATCTGCCCCTTTACATTTAAGTATGTGCAGGGGACACAGAGTCGGTGAGGCTTATCCAAGGTTAAGAAGAGATGATTCCTGTTCACTGAAAACTTGGATATAGGCCTCACCTCCTCAGCATCGCTGGACATGGCTAAATAATAGCTGCAAAATGTTACTCTTGTTAAACAAATTTACTATTATAGTCTCTGAGATTTGTCTCCTACTCTGCAACATCTCATTGTTGTTCTCTTTCTTTAAAGATAACGACAACATCAACCATGAGTGATAATGAGCAATCCGTTGATCTTGATCTTATCGTTGAACTTGTCATTGAAACGTCAGTGGAAGTAGATCCCTTAGATGATTTAAATCCTGAGGATGATGAAGAACATGATGAGGATGCCGATTTGTCAGAATTGTATGACATAGGGTGGGAAGCTGACCTGCTTGAGCCTATGGAACTATAAACATTTATTTTTAAAATTTAACGGAAATAAAATGTAAAAATGTAAACCGTTTCATTTAAAATTAAACACAACTTCAAAAACAGGTTATGTGTAGTGTCTTTAATAAAATAGTATAATATGCTCATAAAATTAGATCAGATTCACATATAAAACAGCACAGGTAAAATGTAGAAGCATTCCATTTCTTTGCTAATATTTGTGAATACTGAATTTGCCTATGCACTAAAAATTATTCTAAGTGAAAATGACAAGTAGTGTGTTAAGTTTTTGACGACTGTTATTGATTTACTGTTTGGTAATAGTGGTTAATAACATTTTTTATTATATTTTACCACAGATTCAACTGCAGATCATTTCAAAAGTAGAGAATGCCGAGTAAGGATAGAATCAGAAAGGCTACAAAACGTCAAAGACAGCAGGTTCACAGATTTTTGCAGCAGTCCTCTACAAAAAAAAATCGTCAAGTCACCAAGAAAGCACCGGGTAAGACAACTAAATCATTCATAAGAAACATTTGTAGAACAAAAAGTATTACTACAGAAAATGTTTCAGTCCAGAAAAAGAGAAGCATTTTAAACGGAAAGGAAAGGCCAATCAAAAATGTTACTGCTAGAGCAAGAGATAACTCTGTGCATGATAGTAGAAGGAAACAACAGTTTAGGGACATTCGTAAACGAATGTTCCGCAACAGGATAATTGGCAATTTGTTAAAAAATATTAAGAAAGGTCAACAGAAAGTGGTTTTTTATAAGAGAAAAAAAAAGTTGAGAAAGTTATTGATCAGGCATTTGAAATTAAACGAAAGTTATTTATTTTGATAATCAATAGAATTAGGAAGCTAAACAAGGCAATTTATGATTTCAAAAGAAATAGTAGATGGAAGAGAATAGTTAATCGTAGTAATTTTTGTGAAGTTTTTTCCGGAGAATGGATGCATAGTTCAAGTTGTGAGGCATTTTTTAATGAGGAGAGTTATTTCCAGGATAATGATTTGGTGCATGCAGTTGACACCAGTGGTCGAGCTTATGAGGTGAAAGATGGTTGTCCAGTTGAAAAAGAAAAACTTGTGACAACAGAGACAGAAGAGGTGTTAGGTAATGAGGTTTTAGGAAGACGTCCCAAGGGTCCTGTGTACACCTGGAAGTGTAGTAGTATTTGCAGTGTACGACAGGATTCCATCAATTTGCTTTGTGATTTTGTACGGACATTTAATAAGAAAAGTTTTAAGCAGAAAATGATGTTGTTGCAAGAATTAGATCCTTGCAGAGTGAGATAAGTGACAGGTTTGCATGGTCATTCACTGGCTTGTCTTTCCAGGAGAGTATGCCAGAGTGTTTTTCATCATTTCAGGATGCTAGCAGTGCATCATAATAAAGTGAGGAAATTAGTTAGAATGTTGTATTATGCTAAGAGTCCAGCAATTATGCTTAAACAATTATGCACTGCTCTTTTGCATGGTTCTGAAATAGATGTGAAGAATATTTGTGAAGAAATTGAGTTTTGTTACTTTGGAAGTAAAGAGGAGAATGTTGAAATTGACCCAGAAGAAGAGGGTAATGTGGAAGACAGTGTACAGGTTTCCAGTACAGATAATTTTCAGAAGGAAATTGCCACGTTTCAGGTGAAATCAAGTGAGAGGCCTAATTTCACTTGTGTGTGTTGTCGATGCACTTATTATAAGAATCAGACTAAGTTAGTGTATTTATATGCAAAAAGTGAAAGGGAAAATAATAGTGAATGGAAGGATTTTGCAACATACTTGATGGTAGAAAATTGTTTTGATTTGGGATCAGATCAACGTGTGTGTACTTATTGTTGTAACAAATTAAATCAAAACCAGATGCCTGCTAGAGCTGTTCATAATAATCTGGAATTGGTTGAGATTCCTTCTGAAGGATTTAAATACTTATGAATCTATGTTGATTCAAAGTATCCATCCCTTTCAGGCTATTGTAAGAATGGAGCCAAAGACAGGGAAATTGCCTCCATCAGATTTACAGAGAGGATTAAAGGGAAGAGTTGTTTATTTGCCTCTAGATTTGAAGAAAAACATTAATACAATTGGAGTAGAAAAAGTGGAAGAGGAACCTCTGGTTATCTTAGTTAATGGGGTTCCGACAAAGAGTAAGAAAATATGGCAAGATTTAGTGGACGTTAGGAAAGTCAAAAAGGCAACATTGTATTTGAAAAAAAATAATAAGTACTATAAGAATGTATATATTGCAGAAGAGGAAGTAAGTGAAAAAGAGGATAGCAATTTGTGTGCTGGTCAAATTGAGAAAGTAGAACCCTCTAAAAGTGAAGAAATATATGAACATTATAGTGTTCATCCTTTGCATTCCAAGGAAGTCATGGGGAATGCTATTGAGTTGTTTCAAATGAAACAAGCCAAAGGGAGTCCCATTAGTGTTTGGGAGGAAAGTTTGGAAGCTCGGTGTTTCCCACAGCTATTTCCAACAGGTCAAGGAGGAAGATATGATGAGCGACCTCATCAAATTCCTGCTTCTGAATACCGGACTTTACGATTGTATGCAGAAGATGCTAGGTTTCGACAATGCATTCCCTATTTGTTTCATCTCCTGTTTGAAAGCGATCTGTCTGGACTGTCATATGCAGTGAACCACATCTTGAAAAGTGGTATACAGATGCAAAACATCTCTGCAAGTGACTTTATGGATAAAGTCAATGTGCAAGACAGTATTTTGGATTGTCACCTGATTAATCTCATGGCGTGTCAGCGTGGTACTAATGAGTACTGGTACCGTCGTCATGGTGATTTAAAATGTATGCTGAGGAACTTAGGAACTCCCACATGGTTCCTCACTCTGAGCTGTGCCGAGTATGGCTGGGAAGACCTACTTGAATTTCTACGAGAGGCAAATGGAAACATTGAAAATATCGAATTCAAGACACCCGGAGAACTGTGCTCTTTGGATCCAGTGAATGTATGCAGGTACTTCAATCATAGATTTGAAGCTATGATGTCTTTCATCATGAATAAGAAGAATCCACCTCTTGGAGAGATGTTGGATTTCTTCTGGAGAAAGGAGTACCAAGCAAGAGGTGCTCCTCATATACATATGCTGCTGTGGATCAAGGATGCACCTAAATTTGGAACAGATCCAGAAGACTTAGTGATGAGTTTCATACAACAGTATTCTACGTGTGCTGTTCCAAACGCAAAGGAGAAGAAAAGCCTAAGAGAACAAGTTCTACGTTTCCAAAGCCATCGTTGTGGAAAGTACTGTCGTCGTAAATTCAGAAACAAGGACAAGTTCTACACCAAATGTCGTTTCGGCTTTCCACGACCGGTGATTTCTAAAGGAAGAGTAACCAGTTTGATGTCTTCGCTGCGACAAAATGTGATGAAGAAATCACCTAAAAACACATACAATTTGAAAAGGAACGAAGAGTCCAAGTACATCAACGACTACAACCCAGTGATTTTGTCCATGTGGAATGCAAACATGGATATACAGTTTGTGGCTGATAACTGTATGGCTGTGGCTCGGTATGTGACATCTTACATCACCAAAAAAGAAAAGACAGAATTGAAGGATATGTGGGAGGACATTTCCCATGAAAAGAGCCTCAGCAAGAAGTTGTACAGTTTCAGTCTGAAGATGTTGTCACATTGAGAAACTGGAGCTCACGAATGTTCTGACCGGTTGTCTTCAGCAAGCTCTATGCCAAATCCAGGAGTATCGTTTGGGCGAGTCTTGGTCTTGCTGCAACGCGTAATGGAGTTCTGAAACCTGTGCGGGAAATTGAGTATTTGGCGGAAAAGGAGCCGAACAGTACCGATATTTTGAAGACCAACATGTTGGATACATATTATCCAAATCGAAGCAGTCACCTCGAGAATGTTTGTCTGTATGAGGTTCTACAAAATTACATATTCAAGAGGAACATCAAAGAAGATATTGAGAAAGGAGTGTATGCTGTAATTGGAAGTGAGGGATGTCTGGTCAAGCAATGAAAATGCCACTTGGTAAACCATCGAAAATTGAGTGGCGAATCTCCTGAAAAAAAGGAGTTTTTCTATTTAGCACTTTTGCAACTTTTCAAGCCTTGGCGTGCAGAAGAGGAACTGCTTGGAGATTTCCTCTGTTACGAAGACTCTTTCACTGCCGCCAAGGAGACCATAGAATGTCCTGCTTTTCCCAAATATCTAGAAATGTTGAATGCGGAAATCGAGCAGGAAGCAACGATTGCAGCCGAGATTGCCAGAGACAGTTCTCAGGACAGTCAGAGTTCTGTTTCATTGAGTCAGGATCCACTAGGAGGACCTGTTATCGAATATGAAGCTGCCACTGCCATGAATGAAGTGGAAAGAGCTATGGCACATGCTCAGGAGGATGCGGTTAACTTAGAGGACTTGGAAAGACAACTCAACGTTGAGCAGAGGAAAATATATGACGAAGTTACCAAGCAAATTGATCATGGATTAAGTCATGAGAAGAAAGAGTGCTCATGTACGTCGTTGAAGCCTGTCCGACTGTACGTGAGTGGAGAAGCGGGAACTGGAAAAAGTTTCCTCATTAAAGCAATTTCATGTTATTTGCAGGAAAGGACTGAGTCATCGCTGTCTTGTGTTGTCACCGCTCCAACTGGACTGGCAGCACATAACATTAAAGGTATTACTTTGCATCGTCTACTGATGCTGCCAGTGGAGCATGACAACAAATTACAATACCACAAGCTATCTGGAGATGCTTGTTGTGAAGTTTCAAGAGTCTTGAGGAAAATGAAACTTCTTATCATTGACGAAGTAAGCATGGTTTCCAATGTCATGCTTGCCTTTGTGCATTTGAGAATGCAAGAAGTTCTTAAAACAGAGTATGATGTGTTATTTGGTGGCAAACACATCATTGTTTTCGGAGATCTTCTGCAGCTGACACCAGTGAAAGGACAACCTGTGTTCAAAATGCTCACGCATGAAGATACCAGGAAGTGCCTAGGGAGCATTGGCAACGTCAATATATGGTTAAACTTCAATTATGCTGAACTGCATGAAAATATGCGTCAGGCGAAGGATGAAGATTACAAGAATATTCTACAAGATGTTAGAATTGGAAAAGTGACCGAGCATGGGAAAGAAGCTTTACATGCACGATTACTGTCAAATTTATATCCAGAACAAGACGTTGTGCCTGAGAATATTTTTCAGAAAATTACTGAGAAGAAATCAGGAATATGTTTGATGCCAACTCTTGCAGAATGTGCCATCTTCAACAACAAAATGTTGCATTTAGAAAACGAAGAGATTGTGAAACTGGAAGCTATTGACAGAGTAGAGCATATGGGATCAACAATTATTTTGTCTGAGAATTTGAAAACAAAATTGGATTCATTAGAGAAGACTATATCTAAAACTGCAGGTTTTGAAAAGACTCTGAATGTGTGCTTAAACTGCCGTATAATTTTAAGAATGAATTTACATGTTGAAAGAGGTCTGGTAAATGGATCAATGGGTAATGTTGTTGATTTTGTGAAATACAGAAATAGAGATGGAATTGAATTTTTAAAAATTAAATTTGATGGCATTGAGGAAGTACAGCTAATTGGTCGTTGTTCTGCTAGATTTTTGCTTGTAAAAGACGTATATGTTCGCCGTAAGCAGTTTCCTGTTTGCTTGGCATATGCGCTGACAATACATAAATCGCAAGGTTTAAGTGTAGACAGTGCATTGGTGAATATTGGCAGTTCTGTGTTCAAGGAGGGTATGGCATATGTGGCATTGTCACGAGTTAGAACTTTATCGGGATTGTACTTGATTGAGTGTGATGTCACAAACATTTGTGCGGATCTAGATTGTGTTAAGGAATACAATAGGTTAAGAAGAGAGTATGCGCCACATTTGCCTCAATATCCTTTGTTTGAGAAACGTGTGGTAGGCCGGAAACGAAGAAATGTGACCAATACTAGGGAGGTTGTAGCAAAAAGACGAAAAGTCGATGAACCTGAAATTATAAGCAGAAACAAAAAGGATTCTGTTGAAGATGTTGTTGGTTTTCAATTTGAAAACAGTTCTGGTGTCAACTGCTATGCTAATGTAGTGGTTAATGTTTTGTTTTCTCTAGAAAATGTAAAAGAAGAGATTGTGGTCAATTCTGATCAAAGATTTTGCAGTTTGTTAAATTCTGTGTTAGAGAAATGTAGCACTGATAGAACAAAAAAAGAAAGTGTGTCTGAAATTCGAAATCTGTTAGACAGATGTTCAGGTCAAACACAATTCTCTCAAAATATTCAGCAAGATTCTCCGGAGTTTTTAATGTATATGCTTGATGTATTGCATGCTGAAGGTGTAGATGTAGATCACCTGTTTGGGCTTTCTTATCAATGGCAGCATGACTGCGAGAACTGTAGGGTATCAAGTACTACTAGTGTAGACTCAGAAAGATTTATATATTTAACTTTGCCAGACAGTAAATCAGTCTCCTTTAATAAGCTAGTAAAAGCAGCTGATCACAACATGGAGTGTAGCCAATGTAAATCTGAAATGATGTCAACATTATTTATACGAACATATGGCCAGTATGTCATTTTAATGTTCCAACGATGTAGGCCTGATGGAACAAAATTGACAACTTTAATTAAAAATTTTGTTGCTTCGCAGTTGTCAATATCAGGAAGGACTTTTGTAACTGCAGCAATTATATATCATGATGGTCCTTCAATAACATCAGGACATTACACAGCTTATTTAAAGTCTAGAAATGGCTGGTCATTCTGCAACGATTCTGTTTTAATTTTCAAAAAAAAATTGCCTTTCGACCTTAAAAATTCTTACCTGGCGTTTATAAAACCAAAATTTTAGAGATGGAATCTCGGGATTTGCTCTGAGGAATTTCAAGAGGTTCTAATGGCTCCTACACGATTTGGCCTTGAGAATAAGTGTGGTACAGAGTCAAAAGTTAGTTTTGAGTTTTAAATAGTTCCTGGAAAAAAAGAAGATTTTCTTATAGAAAGTGGTGGGCAGAGATTAGTTGAAGGACAACAGAGTATTTCCCAAAGCAAACGGTGTTCTTACCATAACACTTGACGTCATGGAAAAATAACTGCACTTTGAATGAGTTCAGAAAAACTGTTTCTTTTTATAAGCTAATTCAAGCAGCCAATCAAAACATGGAGTAGAGGGAATGTAAGTCTGCAATGCTGTCTAGATTATTGGTCCAAACTTTTGATTATAATGTCAATTTAAAAATCCAACTATATAAACCTGATGAAAGTAAGTCTTCAACTTTAATTACAAATGTTGTGGCTACACAGTCGTTGATTTTAGGAAGAACATTTGTAACTGCAGCTATTATATGGCATGATGGTCATTTGACAAGATCCGCTTATTACACAGCTTATTGAAAATGTAAAAAAACTTGCTGTTTCGGAAATTATTCCCATTTGACTACGATACAATGTTGCCTTTTTACTTAAAAATATTCTTACTTTCTGTTTTCAGAAAAGAGAATTTAGGGTAGGTAACTGGCGTATAATGATTCTAGGGGTTGATATAATTGTATCTACTGTTTTATATTGCTTTGTGATTAAAAGTGATGTAGAGAATTAAATAATTGTAGTAGTCATAGAGGTAGTGTAAGTCTGCTTCATAGTAAGCAGTATCAGTGTCATAGGAAATGTAGAACATGAGTGAGCAAGAAGGATAAGATATTACTAGTCCAGGATTGTGAAAGTGATCTTGAACGTTTTCTTTCTGAAAGTTGCGGAAATAGTAAATGACGGGATTTGCTTACAAGAATTCCAAGAGTTATAAATGGCTCTTACATGATTTGGCCTTTTGGAAACGTGTGGTAGAGAGCGAGAAGTCATTTATTGTATGTAACATATTTTTCAAAACGATGGAGGTTTTCTTTCAGAAAGTGGCGGGCTGAAAATAAAAACAGCACAACCGAGTGTAAGCTGTTCATAGGACATCCTTCGACGTCATGGAAAGTAAGTTACTTTTGAGGAGTTCTGATTTCTGATTGGTTATGTTATATGGGTATTTTAAACACAATCATTTTGATTGTGTTTTTTTTCCCCGCTCTTATATGATGAATACCTTCAAGTCACTGTTTTTAGTGAAATTTGATACATTCTGAGAACAGCAAAAATAAACCATTTAACATGTATAATTAATTCTGTACTGTTTGTATTTATGATGTACATTTAGAACTGTGTAGGAGGCATGGAGAAGGTGAGGCTTCTGTAAGTGTCAAAGTTGTTGCATACAGTGCTCACATTCTACGTAGTCTTTCATATGATAGACTACATTTCCACAATGAGATACCTAAGCAAAGGAAACACAGATGATGTGATTGTGGAATAAGCAAAAAAAATTGCACGTTTTTCAATTATATTACCTGTGTTTCCTAACATTACACATCACATTGTGTAGATGAGGTTTAGGCCTGTTCCAGGAGACAGAGGAGGTCTGACATTTGTTCAAGAGTGCAGTGGACATGACTCACTTCGTTAGTAGGCCTGCACATGTATTATCTCCTCTATACTCTTCAACAAGCCTAAATTTCATCTGCAACCCTGAGTAGGACTTACCTGAAACAAATCTGTGGATAGGTTACACCTTATCAGCATCTAGAAACAATCATTTAAAATGTTAAGGGCAGTTTTATGAAGGCTGTGTGCCTCTTTTACGCCGCTGTTCCGTCACTTTTGTGTAAAAGATGCACCATGTTGCAAGATAGGCCTCAGTTCATTTCCAGCAAGATACCGTCAGTTTAAAATGTATATAATTAGGACTGTGTAGGGGGTATGGAGAAGCTGAGGCTTCAGTAAGTGTCAAAGTTGTTGCATGCAGTGCGTACTCTTTCATATGCTGGACTACATCTGCACAATGAGATACCTAAGCAAAGGAAACACAAGTGATGTGATTGTGAAATGAGCAAAAGAAATTGCACGTTTTTCAAATACATTACCTGTGTTTCCTAACATTACGAATCATATTGTGTAGATGAAGTTTAGGCCTGTCCAGGGAAACAGAGGAAGTCTGAACTTTATTGGTTGGCCTGCACATGTATTATCTCCTCTGTACTCTTCAACAAGCCTAAATTTGATCTGCAACCCTGAGTAGGCCTCACCTGAAACAAACGTCTGGATAGGACACACCTTTTTGCCATCCTGAAACAATCATTTAAAATGTTAGGAACAGTTTTATGATGATTGTGCACCTCTTTTGCGCTGCCATTGCGTCACTTTTGTGAGACAACAGCAGTGCAAAAGATGCACCATGTTCCAAGATAGGCCTCACTTCATCTGCATCAAGATACTGTTAGTTTAAAATGTATATCTTTAGGACTGTGTAGGGGGTCTGGAGAAGCAGAAGCTTCTGCAAGTGTCAAAGTTGTTGAAAAACTGTTTGTCCTTCAATCTTTTCCCTTGTCTTTTCTAATTTTTAAATACATGTTTTAATATTTTTCAAATGTTTGTTCTCTCTTTCACAGATTGAAAGTATAAAAATAACAAGTGACTAAGTTAACGACAATTATACGGTAAATGTTTTGTACTCTTTTCATTACATTTCTATCACATTTAACTACTATTAGTTCCACTGCTTCATTTCTTTAACCCTCACTTTCCTGCCTTTGCTACTTCCCTCATTCCTTTCTCTATTACTTACTTACTCTACTCCTTCCACTCCTTTTCTCAGTCCCTCTCTTCTCATAGTTCCTCACTCTTGTTCACTCACTCCGTCTCTATTACTCTTAGTGTCTTTGACTGATCACTCTTTCACTACTTGTTCATTATGCTTTCTCTGTGTAGTTGAAGCACACTAAGGGGCATATTATGAACACAGCCAATAAAATTATTGCTGTTTTTATCGGCAGAAAACTGCTGCAAAAGCGGCTTTAGCGACACATTTCTGCTGATAAAAGCTGCAAAACTTTTATTGCCTATGTTGATAATATGCCCCTATGTTATTTAGATTTCTTTGCTGTTTCAATTATTCTTTTTCTGTTACTTCTTCTTTTCTGCTTTCTGTTTTTTCTCTCTGTTATTCCACATGTTTTAATCTTATTTTGAACATTCACTCATATTCTCTAAGAAACTCTTCTTTGTTATTCTTCTACTCTCCTTTTTTTCTTTCACTTCCTTATCTATTTTGTTTTTCACAATTATACCCTCTTCCATCTTTTCTTCGGTAAATAAATCTATTAAACAGTATCTCTGGTTTACTCCCTATAGCTGTCTTTCTTTTAACATTACTCTCTGTTTACTTCCCTTATACTTACTCTTCTTTTTTTTTTTAAATGTTTTTTGGTTCGCTCCCGGTTCGCGTACGGGGAAGCGAACCAAAAGAAATAGAGGTTGCCAGAGTGCTAAACATTCTAGCAATTTTTTTATAAAGGGGAGGTAGTTCTGAAAAGAACTTTTTTTTTAATGTTTTTGTTGTTATATATTTTTTTTTATTTTTCTGAACATTTTTTGTTTTTTTTGGATTTTTTGAACAATGTTATGTTTTTTTTGTTTTTTTGGGGGGGAAACAACGAAAAACAGGCATTACTAAGGGCTCAACAGGAGCAAAAATTATTTTTTGGGGCGTTTAGAGCACTTGTGGTTTTCATATGCTCTGTTTATCAAATTAATACTCATGTTGGCACATGAGAGTAGGCCACCGCAATAGATACACACTATTTTCATGTGCACAAAGTTTTCTTGAATGTTTGGCACTGTTTCCCGTGCCTCTGGCCCCGACAGAGTTACCTGTGCCGATGTCCTGGCCACAGGAGTTGGGGGGTTGTCTTGAAGGTCACGAATCTCTGCCCTGCTGTAATTTAGTGGATGCCACCTCTGCATGTGACGATGCATAGTATAGTTGCCGTAACTATACTTCATATCTGTGTCTCTTGATAAATCTTCTTTGCATATGAGGCATGTCACATAGCGAGCATTCACTTTTTTTTTGTCCTTTAGGAAAAAAAAAAAACTGCCAAATGAAACTATTTTGTGGTGAGATACCCGGGGGCTCCTCACGTAAAAACTGTGTTGGCTGTACTTCCTCTTCCTGTTCTTCATCCTCTTCCTCCTCTGTGTTGGGAATGAACTGTGGAGATGGTCCTGTCTTCCTTGGTGGTGGTGGTGGTGGTGGGGGTCCACCAGCTGCAGCTACTACTGAAGCCATTTTCTACTCAGCAAAATAGGTCTTCCTTTCTCAAAGTTCAAAGTCAGAGTGAGAAAAAAGGTGGGGGCTTTCATCATTTTGGAAAAAAAATAGTTCTAAACCAATGAAAAGTGTTATTTTTAGGTCACATGACCTAGCCTTACATCATTAGGAAACCAAAAGTGAAATGAACCAATGAAAAGTTTTATTAACAAGTCACATGACCTGTTACGCTTACGTTACGCGCTGCGCGCCGCGCCCCGGATCGCTTCCGGGGAGCTGCGCTCCGGAGCACTTCCGGGTGCGCTAACGCGGCGCGTCATAAGACGCGATACGTCGCGCTTCCGCGACGCGTCACGATGTTGATTTCTAACGCGGCAGTTGCGCCTCGGTTCGCATACCGAGTCGCGGCACCAAATTGAGCTAACGGGAAGCTACCCGGTTCGCGAACCGGGAGCGAACCAAAACATAATAATAAAAAAAATTATTAATAAACATATAAAATATATTTTTTGATTTAAAGAAGAATACATTTTACAGCTATAGATATTAGCTTTTAAAAAACCAATGAAATTCACTGAAAAAACCATAGGTTATAGACCATATATAGTTAGGAATTAGCATTTACAAAACCTTGAAAATTCACTGAAAAAACCATGGATTATAGACCATATATAGTTAGGAATTAGCATTTAGAAAACCTTATTTTACTCACACAAAACCATTGAAATTCCATATATAGTTAGTTGCACTAACTATATATCGCGCACCCGCAATCCACTGCTGATGATGTCACATATTACATCATTCATGACATGGTCAGTGACATCACTGATGACATCACTGATGACATCTCAAATGACATCACTGATGACATCACTGATGACATCTCAAATGACATCACTGATGACATCTCAAATGACATCACTGATAACATCTCAAATGACATCACTGATGACATCACTGATGACATCTCAAATGACATCACTGATGACATCTCATTTGACATCAATGGTCACATCACTGATGATATCATTCATGTGACAATACAATGCATCTCCTCACACTTTAACCACTTGGCTGCTAAGGTACATCCCCCTCTTCCCATTGACTTTCCATTGAAATCAATGGAAACTCCATGACGAGTTACCCTTGTCATTAGCACTGAAGGGGTTAATATAACCTCTGTTACACCCAGTGTTAACTACAGAATATAATTTTTTAAACCATTGACACACCAATACTAGTTACTACATACGCACTCACTGATTCCTATGTCTACACACACATTCACTCATTCACCCATACAATCATTCATACATACAATCACTCATCTTTACAACACTATCATATGCACTCACACTCTGCCACTCATCCATGGAGTTACTCACACACCTAGTCAGTCCTGTAAAGAATCAATCACACTTCCATTTTCTAATCTATACAGTTAAACATAGAGTACCTTACATTTTCAAACATATACTAACACATACTTACTCTATTATACAATCATTGATACAAGTACACATTGATCTGCACAGAGTCACACATCTCCCAGCCAGTCACACACACACTCAGTCTGCCATACAAATACTTGGACAATCAATCAATAACCCATATAGTTACTCATATAGCTACTGATCAACACATGTAGCAGTTTACAGTACAACAGACGTAATGATGCACAAATTAAGACAGTTTAGTCACTCAGTGAGACACATTTAATCACTCACTCATACAGTCAGTCACGCACCTACTAAATCCTTCATCCAGACACTTATACATCTACTCATTCTTCAATATGTAAAACATATTTAAACTTTACAGAAACACACAGTCACTGGATGATGTCATCAGTGATGTCATCAGTGATGTCATTTGAGATGTCATCAGTGATGTCATCAGTGATGTCACTGACCATGTCATGAATGATGTAATATGTGACATCATCAGCAGTGGATTGCGGGTGCGCGATATATAGTTAGTGCAACTAACTATATATGGAATTTCAATGGTTTTGTGTGAGTAAAATAAGGTTTTCTAAATGCTAATTCCTAACTATATATGGTCTATAATCCATGGTTTTTTCAGTGATATATATATATATATATATATATATATATATATATATATATACATTGTTATGTTTGGGTTTTATTTTTTTTATTACGTTTATTTATAATATTTTGTTAACATTAATATTAATATTTAATATTTTTTTATATTATATATATATATATATTTAAGTCGATTTTTTTGATATTGATATTTTTGATTCAATATTTCTGTACTTACCTGTGCATGTATGGGAGTCGATAGAGTTTTTATGTATATATATTTTTAACATCAATATTTTTAACATCGATATTCTATCAGTGAACCAGAGCGGAACTGCTACATATTTTTTATGCTACATATTAAATATAGTAAATGGCCCATTGCATCATAGAAACATGATGGTGCTGACTGAAAAACTTCATAAGGTCTCTGTTTAGGTGTATGCAAATTCTTTTAGTTTGCTTTCACTTATATAAAATGACTTGCAATTACATGAAATGAAATTTCATGCTATATTTTTGTGCAACATGTTTCATCAGGTTAGTCATGCTCTTTATTTGGGCTGTAGGCCATAAAAGATACATGCATTTTAAAAAATGCATTAAGATACGACATTGGTATTACTGTGTGCAATATACATAAACAATAAAATAGCCTTCTGTAATGTACCCCAATCTAAACCTAAGTAGCTTCACAACATTGTCCCTACATTTGTCCTACCTTGCTCTGTATAACGGTTCTTGCACTGACCTTTAACCCAGTTATGTGACAAAAACATGTTGATCTATTTCTTGAAACTTGCCTCATTTATTAGGCATGAGGATTCTTACAAAAGTCCCTGCACATGACAGGATTAACATACTCTGTATAAAAGTCATGGTCATCTTCATCCTAGGGCGAAAGAACTAATTGCAGGTATAGATTTAAGCTTATTTACATAATCGTACTCACAACAAGTCCATTATGTAAGGAATCCTGTGGCTATCTTAGTGGTATAAAAGAACCATACCAACACTAGATAGTCAGAGGAGAATATTCCATGCTGACACTGCATGCCGAGGTCACAGGCTGACGAAGTTACAACACACAGTGGTCTGACACCTCTTGCAGTTTGTCCAACTGAAGACCAAGGGGGTCATTAGGATGGCGGACGGACTTAGTCCTCCCGCCATCGTAGCAGTTATTGGGACCACCCGCCATAAGGGCAGGGGTCCCTTAGGGGGTTATTCGGATGCACCCGCCACTGTGGCGGGCGCATCTCATTTTTAGCATTGTGGCGGGCGGTGCCCTCAGCACTGCCCGCCACATTGCTAAAAATGCACGTATGCATTTGCATAAACAAAACGGCAGGCACAACAACATACTTGAGTTCCCTGAAGTGCCACTTAAGTTCCAATTTGCTAGTTAATAAACCAGCCCCCCCTGGTTCTTCCCAGAGTTTTATTAGCCCCATGCTTAACAGTTTATCTCTAACATATTTAATCCCAGGAACATTACCAGTCCTTGGACGTATCTCTTCAAGGCCAGAGTGTTAGTGGAACAGTTTGGGAACCAGCCCTAGTTTTCTCCAATACAGTAATGATCTAACTGCAATTCTTTCTAAGATTGACCTGAGCCCTAAATTTAGCCTTAACAGAACCAGGGGGGTACTAACTGGAAGGCCTAACCACTTGCCTCGAGAACCTATACTCAACAGTTTCTAAGGGGTTTTAAAACCTGATGTCCTCAGAGCTTGACACTGTAAAAAGTAATGTCCAGACTTAATAAGTTTATTTCTGCACCACTGTTGTGAATGGTTTAAAAAAGTAACACCAGTGGACAACCCACCAACAACATGTTGCTCTATTTTTATTCTTTGTTTCTAGATGTAGGGGTGCCCATTCTGATGTCTAAATACTCAAACAAAGGACCTGCTCTAGCGTGAACCCAGGCAAGATGGGTTTGGGATGTGTTTTAAGGCGCGGGTTAAAAACCATGTTCTTCACCAATTATGTGAGTGGACTTCGATATTCTCAAAATATTCCCACCCCTAAACTCTATCAACACTTAATGAGGAATCTGTAAGCAGTGTGGGAGGCTGAAACAGGGAGGAAGGGAAAGGGGGAAAAATGTGGAAATACTTATATACTTTAATGCTAATTTAGTACAAACAGGACCGCCTCTCATGACCTGTTGTGTCGTGTCAATGGCAACCACACTCATTGCAGCTTTCCAAGTGACTCATCAAGGAAGTTCAATGAGGTTTATTTGTGTCCCTTACACCATTCCATAACTGTTCTCCCATCATCTATCCCCACTGATAGGAATCAAAGAGTACTGCTCTATGCATTCAATCGCTGCACCTAGAAATTAGCTGTTGCTGCACAGGCCACATGGAGTGCCCATGTCATTTTCAATCTAATTAATGTGGTTAGACAAATGGGCAAGATTTGATAAGAGGGGAAGGTGGCATCAAATCAACATAGGATAGGAGTCAAACTAGAAGATCGTGAGACACTCTTACCTAGTTATGCATGCTTAAGCCTTCAAGTAGGATCTAGAGTTGTCTGTCTCCTGGTCCTGTCAGTATAGTCAAAGTCCACCTCGCCTTAAGTGACAGTCTATTGTCTTTCCCTTTCCATCTGCGAAGCTCTGTGGCCATTGCAGATGATTCCAACAATTCCAAGAAATTCTCCTGGTAGTCAGATTTCACATTCTTTGGGTTTGCTTTCCATGGTGAGTAGCATAGATGTTACAACAGTCTATATATGATGCCTCATGTCTTCAGCAGATGTTGCAAGTAAAGAAAGTTTCTATATTTTGTGGAAGTGTTCTGTGAGAAATTCATAGAGGCATATACCTTATGGGTCTGAGATAGAAAGGGCTCACTCTTTATTTTTGTCATATTGATTACTGGTTTGGCCTTTTGATGCCTAAGACTGGACCTTGATCTTCAACAAGGGCCACCAGAGTGACTATAAGGGCTAGCTGGAAAGCTCCCTTGAATAGAGTCTCATGTGCAGAAAAGGCTCCAACCACTTTGAAACTAGCACCTGAGTTCTCCCTGTTATGGGTCTTGCCCCCAGCTGGTATCACTTCAGTCCTGGAACTTTGGAAGTGGGCTCAAGGTGTTCTACCAGTACAGTGGTGGTCCTAGCAGAACACATACAGCATGGCACATTGTCCAAAGCTCCTTGGAACTGCTGCTGAGTCATTATTGACACAGGACTTTACACTGCTGCCCAGCAGCTCCTGAGAATAGCTGGAGCCTGATGCATCTTGACATAGAACATCCCATTGTAGCCCATCAGATCATCAGAAATGCTGGTGTGCAATGCAGCTCGATGCAGGACCTCACATGTAAGCCCTGCACCTCATCATAACCACCACTGTGTGACATAACTCAGTGTAGGCCCCTGCATCTCAACCCCACTGCTCATAAGAACCGCAGCTGCATGGCGCATCCTCTGCCACTTTTCAACCCTGCTTTTAGGTGCTCTGTTCAGTGGGCCTAACTTGATCCCTTTACTTGACCAGCTCTAGATAACCACAGTTGGCATGTTGTCCTGATAAGCAGTGCTTTCTCTTTATTATTTAAAATTGCCTCTTGTTTTTGTGGTCTTGTGTTTTCCCTTCTTTTGCATTTGAAGTGCTGCAAAAATGCTTTTGAATTGCCTCTAAGTTATGCCTTATTGCTTTTGCGCCAAGCTACCAGAGAGTTAATCATAGGTGATATTTGGGGGTTGCTTGTGTTTCACCCTGAATTGTGGTTGCTGCTTAAGTAAAGTTTCTTCTCCCACAGCCAGTAACCTAGTTTCCAACACCTACTGTATGAATTAACCACGTACAATGCAAAAGGGTTATTGCTTTAGTGTATATATTGTACTATTTATTGTGCTTGAGGATTGCTTGCGAAAATAGTATTGGAAGTATGGATACAGGTGGCAGGGTTAGATATGGCCCTACTGTAAAGATGGTTTAGTATTCCATATTTATCAATTAAGTCCAGTTGTATTGTATTTGATGGACACCCTCTAAAAGCCAGTCATTATTGGGCACTATATAGGAAGCCCAATTGTATGGTTTCATGATGGGAACGGCTTACTAGGTTTTTTGTTCAGATTTAACCTTTGTGAGAAGACAAAGTATATTACACTTACAGTATATCTTCTAAGATTGTGCTACAACCACACCCAGTTGATGGAAAAAATCGCATGCCACCCAAAGATTGTTTTTTTTTGTAAATACCATATATCAGGTTCCCCCTATCCTGTACAAGGAAGAATTTGCTCTATTTCACCCTGAGTCCGTTTATATTTCCATAAATATTATGAATTTCTATGAGGTGTGAAATTGTTGTATTGACTTGTGAAACAAACAGAAGCATATCATCAGCATTTAGGACTATCCTGTCCTCACAAGCATCGCTACCTAAATTCCAACACCCGGGAGTCTTGAGGAATCAAAGCCTTAAGGGGTCAGCCACCATGGCAAACAACAGGGAACGTGTACAAAGTACTGCAAGGTGCCGCTCTCAATGGGAAATGATATGGGGAGCACAACTTTAAATCTAACCTGTTCCCAGGGGGCGGCGTCGAGGGTTTTAATAAATCCAATGAAGAATGATGCATACTACATTTTGCGTAGAGCTTGCAGCATAAAGATCCAGGGGCAGATTTACAATAACTGGTGCATCCCCAGGGATGTGCCAGTTATTGTGCGCCGCAGCTCCGCCACCCATGGTGCGCCCATGGGTCAAAAACGGCACAGATGCGTGACGCATCTGTGCCGTAAAGGCGGCGCATTGCTGGGAGTTGCAAGCAGCTCCAGCAATGCTCTGGTGGGCCCCTATCTGTCCAATGCTGCGTCAAGCCTTACGCCTGCTTCAAGCAGGCGCAGGGTTTTGACGCAGCATTGGCCTAAAAGTGCCTGCGTGAAATCTTGTAGATTTCACGCAGGCACTTTTGCGAGGCGCACCTGCCCCGGAACGTCCATATGTGGTGCAGGGCTTTACAACGTGACGCATCTGCCTAGATGCGTCACGTTGTAAATGGGTCGCAGGGATGCGCCACGTTTAAGCCGCCGTTGCGTGACGCAACGGCGGTATAAACGTGGCGCAAGTCCGACATAAATCTGCCCCCCAGTGCACATGTTCGAAGGGTCATTTCTATGGCAACCGGTATGGAAGCATGCTATGCTTCCATGCAAAGAGAATGACGTTAAGACACTTTAGGCAATACCTGGGTCTCTTATTAGGCATAAAGCCATTTAATTTTCATATAACTGAGAGTGAATCACTTTGACTTATCAAGTGGCCTTCATCTTAGCAAGTATATTTAACTCAATATTGATCAGTGAAATAGGGCAATACAATGTCCTCTTATCTCAAGCCCTACCTGGCTAGAGAATAACTGTTAGTATTGCCCATCTGTGGTCAAACAGCACTGAGGCAGTACAAAACCAAGGCCTCACCGACCTAGACAAAATACTTTGCCAGTCCTGAAAAGACTCACACACATCCTGCTATACACAAAACCAGAACCAGAGGAAGGGTGTTATTTTACATTGATCCTAAAGCATGGAATGACCTTCCACCACACATCAGAGCCTCCTCCTCTCTTTCTAAATACTACTAGTGGCTAAAGATCTGGCTGAAAATCTGGCTTTTCAATTAACCTGTCTATCATGGGTAGGGCCAGGCACAAGCACCTGATCAGCTCCAGGATGTCGTCGTGGGTATTAGTGTGCTTCACAAATACATATAACATAGCATAACAGTGATTTATTTACCTTAAGCTTAATTATAGAAGGTCTCTAAATGTGAAATGAGAAGTGAGAAATAGTTTTTAAATGGAAAGTCATTAGGGTTAGGGGTCTTGTCAGAGACCAGTGCAATAATGGCCTATTGAATTTCCTCTTCTCAAATGGAGAGGTCTAACTTGTCTGGTTCTGCTGCGGAGAAGGTGCTTGTTACAAGGTCACCCACCCACAATAGGATTCCCTCTTTCTGGGACAGGGGGTAGTTTATACACTTAACACGCTTTAATAGTGTAAAGACAATTCATTTGTAGTATCATTCACTGCCTGTATCAAAAAGACTCTTCTAAGTATTTGTTGCCTATTTGCAAGCCAGTAGTACAGTTTTCCAGTGTGTAGAGCCAACTCATTCTGCCCGAAACAAGGTGTTTTTATCTATCGGAGACCCTATCCAAGTCATATGTGTGTTTGGTACACAATACAAGTATTTAATCTGTAGACATTAATAGGTGATGTTATATAATGTGCTTGTCCTGTGTGTGAACTAAAAGAAGGGAAACTGTTTTTTCTAAAATGAAAAAACATGAGAACATCATGCCTCTCAGATCCCCCACACTTCGACCACTGGTTCTCATGAAGAATTTTGTAGGATTTCAGGTTGTGGTGTGTAGTTTCTGAGTTTTGGGCTTTTTTTAACTTAAAAAATGGTCAAACAATCCAGTACAGGAGAGTAGATATGGCCTTTCAAGTGCAGATGCCATTATTCACTTATAAAAGGCAAGCATTACAACATCTGCTACAACAAATGACCCCCTTTATGTATTTTTTCCCAGGACCATGAGAGTTATGTGGCTGAAAAAAAAAGAAATAGAAAACATTGTTGGCCGCAGACCCAGGATATAGGGTGGCATTTGTTTCTCTTACCACATCTGTAACAACGCCATGAAGCACACTGCCTTTAACAGATGCAACGTGTTGGAGGAGCTATTCCATGTGTGCTTCTAATTGCAGCAGGCAACCTTGGGGCTCAATGAGAGAGAGGAACAAAGAAAGGAGCGTAGAGAAGCAATGTGGTGTGCTGCAGTGAGGAGTGGAGGGTAGGGCAGGATAAGGGAGGATGGGGGAGGGGATGAGATGAGAGGAGAGGAGGGGAGGGGTGGGGCTGGGTGGGAAGGGGAGAGGAGGAGAGGAGAGGAGAGGAGAGGAGAGGAGAGGAGAGGAGAGGAGAGGAGAGGAGAGGAGAGGAGAGGAGAGGAGAGGAGAGGGGAGGGGAGGAGAGGAGAGGAGAGGAGAGGAGAGGGGAGGGGAGGAGAGGATGATAGGAAGGTTTTTTTTAATTGCATCCCATCCATGCTCCTGGGTTGTGACTCCAACAGGTTTTCCAATATTCATAGCAATATGAAAAACTACACACAAGAGGAAGAAGGTCCTTTTCACAGTGGGTTGTCACAGTCTGCTGTTACCTCAACAGCCAAGGGAATTTCGGATAAAGATAAAGCCAGGAGACTGCCTGTGCTAGTGTACTCAGCTGAAAGAACCATTAAGGCAGGAGAGTACACGTGTCCTTGCATCATCAGGTCCTCAGAGAAGCCACAGGGGACCTGGCAGGGCGAAGCACGCTCATTACGAGTATTGGCCTCAATAAATCCATCAGAAGAATGCGGGGGAATGACCAATAGAGGTAAAAAGAAAAGCTTAGGTCATGTTACATTTCCTTCATCTCCCAAAATGTTCAGCTTGCAAACGAAAATTAAAGACCATCATTGCATAGTGAAACAACTTTAAACAATTTCCCTAAATTTAAAAAATGAACATGCTCCTGCATGGTCATCTATCAAAATATGCACTATTTTCGAGCTAATCATAATGCTGCATCATATATGAATTAGTGAAATGCATGTTTTACTTGCAACTCTCCATTTTTTAAAAGGCTCTTTCAAACATAATGGTATTTAATATGGTTTACATCCTACAACGCTCATCACCTCAATTTAGATAAAGATAAAGATCTTCTATTCCTTCTCTCCTCTCTGATATCTCGTTGTAGCCACGCCTTGCCCTGCTAAGCCTTGCCGAGTAGAATCGCGCAGGATTCTCGGAGGATTTTCGGAGGCGTGAGGAGTGACGCCCGGAGCCGCTCGGAGCCGTACGCAGCCCAGACAGTCGAACACTGAACGTGGAGGACGCGCGCTGACAAACAAACAGCGCGGACCGGACCGACCCGGGAAAGGGGACATCTATCGCGTTAAACGCCGGACGCTGCGGATCATAAGAAGGAATATCGAAGGAAAAAGCCGATTGAGGCTTGCACGAGCCGCTCGTGCGGTGAAGCTGGGAACGGCATGGAGAAGCAGTGGGTGAGTGGATTCAACCCCCACTCACACCCCCGCACCTCCTGCGGTATAAAGACCGCGCCGCCTGCTAAAGCCCCCAAGTGCCCCAGGTTGGGGCTGAAAAGCAAAAGCTAAAGTTACAGGGAGACTGAGAGGGGTGTGCACAGCCGTTTGACGCGACCCCAAGGGGGTGTCGTGAGCAGGAACCCGAGTGCCCGAGTGCCCTAACAAGCCCGAGGGGGGCAGCCGGAAGGGAGCAGCCGATTTTGGGTGAGCACCAAATAGCAAATTGAACAGCAAATATTTAACTTAGCCCCCCCAAAGAACATCAGGACATCCCCGTTCAGGGGCAAAAGCCGGAAAAGACAGCCAGAGGAGAAAAGAGAACATCATCCAACCCTCGGCAAGGCAGGCTGGCGGAAGTGCACAACAGAGGTAAGTGAGTAGGTGCGTGGAGAAGTGTATGTTTAAAGTTGGTGCATTCAAGTACTAGCTGGGTATCACCCACTCACATTGGAAAGCAAGAAGAATCCAGGGAGCCCTGAAGGGATAAAGCAAATAACCCCCTTAGTATAATCCCAAAAAAGAATATGGGCCCCAAACTTAGGCAGAAAGCACGGAAGGGAATGCATGAAAATAGCCTGGAGACGAGTGAGGTACCGGCAGGATCCAGATCATAGGAAGAGAGTCTAATTTCCCATGGGAACACTTCCGATGGGAGACGTAAGAAAGGGAAATGCAAAAAAGGAGCAAAAAAAGCCCTGCAAGCAAAAAAGGGGTGCACATTAACATCTAATAAAAAAAAAGATCTCTACGCCCCATAACCCCGTAAAGGACTTTCTAGGTAAACATTATAAAGCCCAAAACCCAACTGCAATTAACGTGGACTCTGAAGAGGAGTCCCGTCCCGAGACAACAAATAGAGAAACTGAAGATGTGTTTCTAATGGACCAAAGCAAGAGGGGAGCACTAGAAAAAGAACATGAAGATGAGCTAGAGGACCCTCTGTTAATACATTTATTAGCCCACAGCCAGAACTCAAAATTGATGGAACCACGGCTCTCTTCATCCTCAAAACTGTTTTCTCTTCAAACATCGGGGAATGAAGTGCATGTGAGAAGAGAAAGTCTCGAGACTAGCTTTGTTTGGGGGCAACCTCCAACCAAGTGATATCGAGTTAAGAAAGGAGAAACAACTCAAACCGGCAGAACCCTGGAAGAACCGTAAGCCAAGTAAACCCAGAGAGAAACAGCCTACAAGATCCTGACCTTTCAGCAGCCCCTACTACTTCAATGATGGACCTTCTGCTAATGCTACAGAAAACACTGCAGGGAATTCTTGAGGTGTCACTATTGAACAATGGGGTATTGAATGCTCAAAAGCAATCCCTAAAGAAGATTGAAGCTGAGCTGACGGGAATTAAAGGACAAATGTCTACCTTGTTAAGACCAGCAGAAACTGCCAATATTAGTGATCAAAGTTTAGGAAGTGAATTAGTAGAGCCTTCAGATGATGTGTATATATCTAGGCGTCCAATGCTGGTAAGAAGGAGGTGCGAACATGTAAGAGCCCGCACCAAGGGTAGGGCAGGTAAAAAACATGCCCCACAGGTAGCGCTAAGGGTAAGGAAGAAGAAAAAGGAATCTGGAGGTACACTAAACGCCACGGCTCAGTCCTTTGTACCAACCAGACCCTTGGCAATAGATGCCATAAGGAAGGCTCAAAACATACAAACGAAGAGTCAGAACAGTAAGGACCCAAAAGAGAGAGTACAATAGAATACACCCATAAAGCAGGGAATAGCCTCATCATTAAAAAGCAAAATGCAGACCCTCCAGAAGAATCATATTTTGGAGGTAACCCAAGAGTCAGAAATGAGATCAATAGAGAGGAAAGAGCTAAAACAGATAATCATAGCTCCCCCACAGAAAGGATATGAGCAGGGGAACAACAAATGGCTCTACTTAGAACTAGCTGAAGAAGGCCAAAGGGGTAAGAAATCAAGAAAAATAAAACCCTTAAATAGATTCTGACGATTTTCTCTAAATGTACAAGCCTGAGTGGGATTGACACAAAAGATCTAAGACAGGTGGGCTTCATAGATAGCACGCCAGGTAGGGAAATAACAAAAGTACTGTTATACTCAGACCTGGTAAAAAGGGCAATTATGGGAGCAGCAAGCGAGATTCTCCAAGAGGGAGTAAGGGTGATAACTGAAAAAGATCTAAGGGGTAATGCTCTACAAGGAAAGAACTTCCTAAACTGCCATGCAGGTCTAAGGAAGAGACAGGTGAGACTACACAAGGGTAATGAGGAAGGGGTCAGCCGACTGAAGGTAGTGATAAACAATACTGTGAAAGAGGATGGGTGGGGTAACTGGAGTCAATGCAGTTATCTAGGTGATTCAATTGAGTGCGATCTAGATGGAAGTGGGGTAGCTGGTGGTCTAAGCGAGATAGAATAGGAGAAAGGAGTGCCGCCTGCCCTAGGTCTCTTAACGTGGAATGTAAATGGGTTAGGCAATGATTTAAAAAAAGAACTTATAAAGAACCGTGTAAATGAAGTAGAAATTGCCTGCCTACAAGAGACATGGGCATGCGGCGAAACCCCAATTTTCGAGGGCTACTACCAGTTAAATCGACTGGCGATGAGGCAAAGATTTGGTCGCCCCTCGGGGGGAATAATGACACTTATCTCAACGAGAATATTAAGAAATGTAATATTGCTAAAAGTAAAGTTTAAGTGGCTATTGGCTTGCAGGACAAATCATCTATCCCAGGATAATAAATGTGAAAAGTTAATTGTTATAAATGTATACATGCAGTGGGAAACTTTGGGTGACTATGCAATTGAGATGAAGAACTTCAAACAGGATATAGATGATATTCATGAAATGTATACCTCAGACATATTGATAATTTTAGGGGATTTTACCCATAAATTGCATCCAATGAAGGCCGAATGCTGGTATACTGAATTATTGGACACATATGGAGTAAGATATCCTAGCTTCCCAATATGCGTTCTTTCGAAGCTGGACCGGGAACTGGTCAATTATTTGGGGGAAAAGGGCCTTTTTTGCTTAAACGGCAGGTTTAAAACAGATTGCCCAGCAAAAAAGACCTTTATAAAAGGATTACAAAACTCTCCAATTGACTATGTCTTTATGCCAGCTTGGAACTTCCCCTTAGTGCAGGATTTTAAAGTACTTCACAGTGAGGGTAGTGACCATAACCAGCTTGCCGTGAGGTTAAGAGGGGGAAGGATGAAACCAAGGGAAAAGGTGATTCAACAAGAAATGGACTACCCAAAACAGGTAACAACAAGATTAACCGTATTTGGAAAAGTTAAAATTGTTCCAACATAAGACAGAATTAATACATTATGAGAGATTAAACTTGGAATGGTACGAGGAGAAAATAGCCCAATTAGTCCAAGGCCTCGGGATAGAACTAAAAAAGGATAAAAGAAAAGGGACAATAAACCGCGTTAGCCGACCAAAATGGTTCTCAATGGACTGCTAAAATGAAAAAGGGAGATAAGGGCTAGAAAACAAAAGAAAAAATTCAACCAAGATAGGAAAAAACATATTATCTCTCTGAAAGTACAGTTTAAAAAAATGGTCCTCGATGCAAAAAGGGAGTATAAAGAGAAATGCTGGGGCAAGCTGCTAGAATCAATTGAAGATAAGAACTTGAGACAATTTTGGAAATTGATAAAATCAGCATCGTCTCCCTCAGCTGGAGACATGATTTGCGTAGTAAGTGAGGCAGCCTGGGTCAAATACATAAGGGAACTATATGAAGCCAGATTAACTTTAGGAGCTAGAGTGTCCCCAGGTTGGCAGGAAATTTCAGATGAATTTAAACTAAACTTTACAGAAGACTTGGTTGAAGGAATAATTAAGAAGCTGAATCTAACCAGGGCTGCAGGGCCGGATAATCTCCCAGCGATAATTCTTAAGTCCCAAACAAAATGGTGGGCAAAGTTCTTTTCCCACCTCTTTCAATTGATATTAAGAGAGGGAAAAGTACCATTAAACTGGAAGGGTGCAATAATTAGACCTATCCACAAAAAGGGCAGCCCCGGTGACCCGCAAAATTACAGACTGATAAACCTCCTTGATATAGGGGAAAAGGTCTTCTCAAAACTAGTCCTAAATAGACTAAATGACTGGGTTGAGGAGAACTCAATAATACCTATTGAACAGGGAGGTTTCAGAGAGGGACATTCAACAATAGATCACTGCTTTGCATTATAGGCAATGGCAAGGAAGTCGACGGAGCAGAATGGTAAACTCTGTTGCTGCTTCGTGGATTTCCGAGCCGCATTCGACTCTGTGGATAGGGACTGCCTCTGGGAAATATTAATAAAGAAAAATATCCCGCGAGACCTGCTGACGGTATTAAAAGAATTGCACCGGGACAACTGGGCTCAAGTGATTAAGGGATACTGAGGGGTCATTGACGCCAAAAATTCCTATCGAAAATGGATTAAGACAAGGCTGCGTTCTGGCCCCCCAGCTATTCTCCATATTTCTAGCAGAATTACCAGAATGCCTTGAAGTGAAGGGTAGTGCCAGCCCAAGAATGAATGGCAAAAAGGTGCCGTGTCTGTTATACGCAGATGATCTCGTAATTGTAGATCAAACAGAAATTGTCCTTCAAAGGAAATTGAACTCTTTTAATGAATATTGTAAAAAGTTATTTTTAAAGGTAAATCTAGACAAGACGAAAATCCTGTGTTTTGGGAAAAAAGTGATCAAGTTTAATTGGTTTTTAGGGGATCTTAAATTAGAAACTGTAAATGAATACCGATATCGAGGTGTGTGGTTTGACAAAAGATTAAATTGGCAAACACACCTTGAAGCCCAAAAAGCGAAGGCCCAAACCTCAATTGCTGGTCTAAAAATGTTCAACCGGGACTATGGGGATAAATCTCATCGACCAATATTAAAATCTTTCAAAGCAATGATCCCACCACAAGTACTCTATGGAGCAGAAATTCTTTATTTGAGCGGTAAGGGAGTCTGGGACCTAGAGGAAGGAAAATGCTTGAAAAATGTCTTATCCCTCCCCCATCAGCAATGGTGCAAGCCATAAGAACAGAGTTAGGGACAACAGCTTTGGAGATTCAAGCACAAAGTGCAGTAATTAGATTTTGAAACGCCTTGAAAACGACCAAAAAGTTGCACATTGGTGTCAGAAAGAAATACAATACAGTAACTTAAAATGGGCAAAAATGTGTAGGAAGAACATGATTCAGGCCTGCGAAAATATAAAAGTGGATATATGCCGTGATTCCCTAACAATAGAGTGCTCAAAATATGACCTAAAAATTAATGGACAAGTTGCCACCAGAAGCATGGATATGGAATATCTTGGTAAGAAAAGATCAGTGGCATTTATGATGAATGCATGGGCGAAGGAAATCTGGTTCCCATACTTAGATCTCTTGCCAAACCTGTGGTTTAGACAAGAGATCTTAAGGTTACGCATTGGGATTAACCCATGGATATCAAATAAAGAAGTAAAAAACAAAATGTTAGACCTTAATGGACACTGTAAATGCAGGCTGGGTACAAAAGGAGATACCGTGCACGTTTTGTTGGATTGTATAAATATCTTAGATCAACGAAAACTTTGGCTGCGCCCAATCTTTATAAAATATGATATAAGAACTAGGAGAAAAGCACTTGAGCTACTTACAGAACAAGTATTGATATTGCAATTGCACTTGGGAAATTTATAAAGATGGTACAGAGTTTTATAAAAAGCCAGAAATAGATTTTAGAGTTTTAAACATAACCTTGTCTAGAGATAATTGTTTTTATTAATTTTAATAGGATAAAAAATCATTTGGAGGAATCATTTATATGTGTACCTAGTTTTAAATGTCATATCTTGGGGAAGATCATTTATATTTATTAACTAAACAAAAGGAATGAGATGTTATCTACAAATTTGTATGAATTGCTGTCATTGGAAAACATTTTAATTCAATTAAGTGTGATGTATTGGTTTAAAGATTACGATCTTAATAAACTTACCCTTTTGACTTGACTTGACCTCAATTTATTTTATCATATCTTTCGCTCATCTTCATTTTCAGCGCTCTTGTATTTCCTTAGTGCTTTGTAGTGGAGTTAAGATGGTATAAGTATATTGCAGCTAAACACTCAGACAATTGGGAAGCTATGGCTAGTGACTGATCCAGGGGACAGACTAATACTAGGAACCTGACATAAGTACACCGACAACACAGTAACACTAACAGAAGGTCACTAACACCTTTACTGGCACACTGGCACAGAGACAACAACATTGACATGGAGACATTGACAGAAGGGCACTAATAAGGGGACACTGAAACAGGAGCAGTACTACTGACAGGGGTACAGTGATATTGAAACACTGACATGGGGCCACAAACACTAATGATGGGACACTCGCATAAGGGAGTTTCACTTAGACATTACAAAGGGATGCTATAAAACAAGCATACTGACTCTAAGACAGTGAAACCTGAACACAATATCAGAACAGTGACATGATTTAAGAACACTGACACAGTGACATTAACTCGTGGGACATAACAGGAGCCTTATGCAGCAATGTAAATCCAAAGGGGATGATGGTCATAGTGTTGAACATTCCAAGCACTCACCCCTAGTCAACTGATCTGGCTTTAATCCATCATCATTCTTTACCTCACTTCGCCACCGCAGTTCAGACATTGCCATATGCAAATCAGTCTGACCCTGTGCCTCATGGGAACAGTCCAGCCCGAACTGCCAAGCCATGTCTTCCCTGGACCAGAAACAAGCATCCTGGGACCGGATTCTGGCTAATCAGCCGCCATCAGCCTGGCTAACTTGAATCCAGTGGCAAAGTGAGCAAGGGACCCACGTCTGGGCATACCCAGCCCAAAATCAGTCCTAGGATGTTTTTTCGAATCCAGGGAGGACCTGGCTTGGCAATTCGGGCTGGACTGTTCCCATGGGGAACAGGCACTGATTTGCATATGGCTGGGTTCAAACTGGAATGGTATGGGGAGCAAAAAAATTATGAATTTAGGCCCAGATCTCTGGACTGGGGTGAATGTATGACTTGGTCTGCATTATGTCCATTAACTTCTCCATGCCACTGGAATCAAACTATCCTGGATGATGAGGGCTGAAAGCCCAAAACCGGTCCCAGGATGCCTTATTCCAGTCCAGGGAGAACCTGGCTTGGCAGTTCGGGCTGGGTTGTTCCCATGGGGCACAGGGGCAAGACTGATTTGCATATGACTGGGTTCAAACTGGAATGGCATGGTGAGCAAAGAAACTATAGTTTTAGGCCCGATATTTGTACTGGGGTGAATGTATGACATTGTTCTGCATTCTGTCGATCAACTGTTGTTTTTGCAGCAGTCTCTGCCCAGAATATAGAGTCCAAAATATTGTGTGGACAAAATATCATGTCAAGAATAAGGAGCACACAAATATCACGAAGGTAAGCTGCTATGTGTACGCAAAGGTTTACCATACTTAACTCCAAATACATGTTTCTTAACAATATACATATCTTGAAGGTATATATGTTGGAGTTAAGACTAGCAAATCTATACTATACTATTCTGCATATTTTTATCCTCTATATTCTTGACACAATAATCTGCGCATACAACATTTGTGTCCTTGATAGTATGTCAGTGATACTATACAACAACACTGAAACTAACATGGACACACTCAAATTGGGATATTGATAATGCCACATAGACAATGACACAGAAACACTTAGAAGGGGGAACTGACGATGGAACACTGATACAGAGAAAATGATGCCAGGGCTTGCTGCACACATGGGGAAATAGGGGCACAGACATTGATCCTAGAACACTGACAGACCAAAGAAACAGAGGACAAGTGAATGCACTAACCCTGACCTAAAATGATCAAATACTGCTACAGAGCCACCAACACAAAGGCACCGGTGATGGGATAATTAGATAGGGATGCTGTGACACATAGATACCAACAAGAACAGTAGGAAGTGAGTTGTCGAAAGGACACCAGCATGAAAGCACTTGCACGGTCTCACTGGCACTGCCACATCCAGCATTAACACACCAACTGGCAGGAAGGAAACAGACACTGGGGCACCAACACTAGCATACCTATAATTATATGAATGGTATAGACACAGGGATATTGACAATGGGATACTGACACTAATATGTATGTATTGATAGAGGAACACAGATATACAAAATGACAAAGGAACACTAGCCTAGTCCAACACTGCCACTGAGACACAGCTAGGGATACAAAAGACACTAACACTGAGATAAGAAATCTTACATGGGGACCATAGGACAATGAAACAAAGATTAATATGAGCATTTTGGCACAGGAGCCCTAAACTTCCAAAGTGACTCATGTGAACCTGTGAAACCGAAATGTTTATACCCGGATCTGGCCTTTTCGATACCGAAAATGGGACACTAAAAGACGGCATTGTAATAGCAACTGACATTTGGAAATTAGCAAGGCAACACTGACACCGTGACATGGGGACACTGAGACACATGCCCATTGACACAGGTCCTGCAATGTAGTCAGGGTAAATGATAATGGGACAATGGAAAACAAGGATACTTATGCGAGAACACAAAGACTAGGCTATTGAGATAGACAGGAAACTAGTGAGACTTGGTCCACTGACATAATAACAATGAAGTTAAGGAGACTCAGTAAACCTGGGCCTGGCTAAACAATACTGCTTTTTAACAGTCAAAGCACCAAGAATGCATAATGTTGGCAAATGTTGCTCATCACAGGAACCTCCTAAGTGTTATTCTAGAGCTAATCAATCAATCAATCAATCAAGGACATTTATAGAGCGCACTACTTACCCGGAGGGTCTCAAGGCGCTTGGGGGGGGGGGTGCTGCTACTGCTCGAACAGCCAGGTCTTCAGCTTCTTCCTGAAGGAGAGGTGGTCTTGGGTCAGGCGCAGGTCGGTCGGGAGGGAGTTCCAGGTCTTGGCGGCCAGGTAGGAGAAGGACCTTCCTCCTGTTGTCGTTCTTCAGATGCGGGGGACGGCGGCGAGGGCGTGACTGGCTGATCGGAGGTGGCGTTTGGGAGCGTAGAAGTTGATGCGGTTGTTGAGGTAGCTCGGGCCTTGATCGTGTAGGGCTTTGTGTGCGTGGGTGAGGAGACGGAAGGTGATTCTCTTGTTGACGGGGAGCCAGTGCAGGTCTCTCAGATGTCCGGAGATGTGGCTGCGTCGGGGGATGTCGAGGATGAGTCTGGCTGAGGTGTTCTGGATCCGCTGGAGTCTCTTCTGGAGCTTGGCGGTGGTTCCGGCGTAGAGGGAGTTGCCGTAGTCCAGCCGGCTGGTGACGAGGGCCTGGGTGACCGTCTTCCTGGTCTCGGTGGGGATCCACCGGAAGATCTTCCGTAGCATGCGCAGGATGTTGAAGCATGACGAGGAGACGGCGTTGACTTGTCTGGTCATGGAGAGGGAGGAGTCCAGGATGAAGCCCAGGTTGCGTGCGTGGTCTGTCGGTGTGGGTGCGGTGCCCAGGGCGGGGGGCCACCAGGAGTCGTCCCAGGCGGAGGGCGAGGAGCCCAGGATGAGGACTTCCATCTTGTCTGAGTTCAGTTTCAGGCGGCTGGTCGTCATCCACTCGGCTACATCTTTCATCCCTTCGTGAAGGTTGGCTCGTTGGTCAGGGAGAGGATCAGCTGGGTGTCATCGGCGTAGGAGATGATGTTCAGGTTGTGTTGGCGTGCGATGGGCGCGAGGGGGCTCATGTAGACGTTGAAGAGGGTGGGGCTCAGCGAGGATCCTTGAGGGACGCCGCAGATGACTTCGGTGGCCTCTGACTTGTACGGTGGTAGACGGACTCTCTGTGTTCTTCCGTCGAGGAAGGAGACGATCCATTCCAGTGCCTTCTCCTGAATTCCGACGTTCCTGAGGCGCTGCACTAGGGTGCGGTGGCAGACAGTGTCGAATGCCGCGGAAAGGTCTAGGAGGATGAGGGCCGCTGTTTCTCCGTTGTCCATCAGGGCTCGGATGTCATTGGTGGCAGCGATGAGGGCGGTCTCGGTGCTGTGGTTGGCTCGGAAGCCCGACTGTGAGGGGTCGAAGGATCCATTCGTCTCGAGGAAGGCGGCCAGCTGTTTGTTGACGATCTTCTCGATGACTTTGGCTGGAAACGGGAGGAGCGAGATGGGGTGGTAATTCTTGAGTTCGGTGGGGTCCGCTGTTGGTTTCTTTAGTAGAGCGCTGAGTTCGGCGTGCTTCCAGCTCTCCGGGAAGGTGGCGGTGTCGAAGGAGGTGTTGATGATGTCCCGCAGGTGGGGTGCGATGACAGCGTCGGCCTTGTTGAAGACGCGGTGAGGGCAGGGGTCGGTCGGAGATCCGGAGTGGATGGAGTTCATCATGCGGACGGTGTCATCGGTGCTGATCGGAGTCCAGGCGCGGAGGGTGGTGGTGGGCGGCGTTGCTTTGGTCGTTGTGTGCGATGGTTGAATGCTGAAGCTGTTGTGTATGTCCGCGATCTTGTTGTGGAAGTAGGAGGCGAGGGAGTTGCAGAGGTCTTGCGATGGGGTGATGTCGTTGTTTCCGGCGTTGGGGTTGAAGAGCTCTTTCACGATGTTGAAGAGTTCCTTGCAGTTGTGTGCGTTGTTGTCCAGCCGGTCCTTGAATGCAGTTTTCTTGGTGGCGCGTATCAGTTGGTGGTGCTTCCAGGTGGCAAGCTTGAGGGTGGTCATGTTGTCCGGTGTTGGTTCCCTTCTCCAGACTTTCTCGAGGGCTCGGCAGTTCTTCTTGGAGCTCTTGAGTTTGTCGATGAACCATGGGGCTTTCTTGCTGCCGGGTCTGCTGGGCGGGGTCCTCAGAGGGGCGAGTTCGTCCGCGCAGTTGCTGATCCACTTCGTGAGGTTGTCGGCGGCCTGGCTGGGGTTCGCTGAGCTGGCGAGAGGGTGCTGACTCAGGGAAGCGGCGAGCTGGTCGGCTGTGATCTTGTTCCAGCTTCTTCGGGCAACCTGTTGCTGGTGGTGGTGGATCGTCGTTCTTCTGAAGGTGAAGTGGACGCAGCTGTGGTCCGTCCAGTGGAGTCCTGTGGCGTGGCTGAAGGCGATGTCTTTGCTGGATGAGAAGACGGCGTCGAGTGTGTGTCCGGCGAGGTGGGTGGGGGTGGTCACCAGTTGCTTGAGTCCGAGGTTTGCGAGGTTTTCCAGCAGGGTGGTGGTGTTGCGGTCGTCGTTGTTCTCCAGGTGGAAGTTGAGGTCCCCGAGGAGGATGTAGTCGGCTGAGGGGAGGGCGAGCGGCTGATGAAGTCGGCGATGTCCTCGCTGAATTGTGTGCGTGGTCCCGGGGGTCTGTAGATGAGGGTGCCGCGGAGGGTGGTCTTGGGGTTGACGTGGATCTGGAAGTGCAGGTGTTCGGCGGGTGCGATGGTATCGTCGGTGTTGGTCGTGATGCGGATGGTGTTCCTGTGAATGATGGCGATGCCTCCTCCTGTCTGGTTGACGCGGTCTCTCCGGATGATCTTGTAGCCGTCCGGGATGGCGATGGCGATGTCGGGCGCTGAGGAGGCGTTCATCCAGGTTTTTGTGAGGAAGGCGACGTCTGGGTCTGTGGTGTCGAGCAGGTTCCAGAGCTCGACGGCGTGTCTGTGGACCGAGCGGGTGTTGAGCAGGATGCACTTCAGGTGGTTGCTGCTGGTGTTCTGCTTGGTGGACGCTGGTGCAGTGCAAGTCCGGATGCAGGAGAACTTGCAGGACTGGCAGATGAAGGGTCCGTGGGTGCGTCTCGGGGTGGCTCGGTAGCATCCAGGGGTTCGGCCGGCGTTGAGTGCGTTGAGGGTGGCGGCGTCGTACGTCCGGCGGGTGGGCTGGGGTCTGCGGGGGCCAGGGGTCCTGGCGCTGGGCGCGGTCCAGGCGCGGACGGGCGCAGACGGGCTTACCTTTGGCGCACCTTCGGCGCTCAATCGGTGCTCCCGCTGCGCGCGTCCGCTGCGCGGTCGCTCTGGGGACGTCATAAGAAGGTAGCCGGCCGGGAGGGTCTGTGGGGAGGCGGGAGCGCGAGCCAATCGGCTGTCGGGGGGGGCGGGGTCACGGGCTGGGGCGGCGGGAAAAGCTGGAGCCGGCTTGGCGGCCCTCGAGAGGCTGGGGCGGCGGGAAAAGCTGGTGTGGGCTCGGCGGCCCTCGGGAGGCTGGGGCGGCGGGAAACGCTGGTGTGGGCTCGGCGGCCCTCGGGAGGCTGGGGCTGCAGCAGCGGCAGCCGGCACAGGAGCGTGGGGGTGACCAGGCCGGAGGCGCAGCTAATAAGGCCGTCTAAACCTTAACACCAAAATGACCTCTCAGTCCATTTCAAAATAAGACATTAAATGTGAGGTCCCAGAATACAACATTTTGGTACATCATTGGAAGAAAGCTAAATGTCACAATGGCAAAAAGGGGGTGTTGGGGTAGTAGGCTATTTTTTGCTCTATATGGTGAATGAGTGGGTCTCATTACCTTATTGGATGTATCGTCTTCACCCTTTAAATTGCCTCTGCCCAGTCAGTTTGGAAGCAATGTACAAACAGGCAGGTCTGTGACTGGAGGGTGAGTGTCTGAAAAGTTTCAGCGCCTCATTTATCATCTCTTTGTGTTTGCTTTGTTTGCCCTAAGTTGGCAGGGCATGCCCAGATGGGGGTCCCTTGCTCAGTTTGCAACTAGATTCAAGCTAGCCTGGATGATGAGAGGAGTTACCCCAAAACCGATCCCAGGATGCTTGGTTTTGGTCCAGGGAAGACCTGGTTTGGCAGTTTGGGCTGGACTATTCCCATGAGGAATAGGGTCAAGACTGATTTGCATATGGGCGGATCTGAACTGGGGTGCAAAGGGAGCTAAAGAATGATGATGGATTTAACCCAGATCTGTGACTCGGGGTGATTGTCTGAAAAGTTTCAGCAGTACATCCATCGCCTCCTAATGTTTGGTTTCATAGCCCTACGTTGGCAGTATATGCCCAGATGTGGGTCCCTTGCACACTGTGCCACTGAATTCAAGCTAGCCTGGCTGATGACAGGTGTTATCCCGAAACTGGGCACAGGATGCTTGTTTCTGGTCCAGGGATGACATGGCTTGGCAGTTCAGGCTGGACTATTCCCAGGAGGAATAGGTTCAAGACTGGTTTGCATATGGCTGCCTCTGAACAGTGTTAGTGAAGTGAACTAAATAATGATGATGGATTCAACACAGATCTGTGACTGTGGTTAAGTGCCCAGCGCTCCATCCATCTTCTTCTTGTGTTTGCTTTGTTCACCCTAATATGGCAGGGTATGCCTGGACGTGGGTCTCTTGCTCACTCTGCCGCTCGCTTCGAGCCAGACTGGCTGATGAGGGGTGTTACACCAAAATTGGCCTCAGGATGCTCATTTTCGGTCCATGGAAGACCTGGCTTGGCAGTTCAGGCTGTTCTATTCCTATGAGGAATAGGGCCAGGACTGATTTGCATATGGCTGGTTCTGAACTAGAGTGGTAATGCAAGCTGAAGAATGATGATGGTTTCAACCCAGATCTGTGACTGGGGGAGAGTGTCTCAAAAAAGTTTCAGCACTCCATTCATCATCTCCTTGTATTTGCTTTGTTTTGCTTACACTCCAATCTTCTATGTCCAACCACCCAACACTCCTGTTTCGTGTTGCTATTTTTTAAGGTTATTTCCATCCTTTCATTCCTCCTTTATCGCTGTGTTCCTAACTTTCCATTAGTTCTTCTTTCTCTTTTTGGTCTCAGTCAAGGTTTGATGATAAAACAAATGCAGTTCTCCAAACATTAGAGGTAGTGCCCACCACTCAAAATGTTCTGTGCACATTAAGCACCTGGTTCAAGGTCCGGAATGGTGGAGGGGTGGTTTTCAAGTTACTTATTACTTCTTTGACAAGTGAATCATAAACATCAGCTGACTCTCAAAGTTTAACTCTTGCTCCTCCAATGCCATAGGTCACCATAAGTCTACCTTGCCGACCTCTTCTGCTGACTGTTCCATCAAGGTCTTTCCTGCATCAACCAGGTAGGGAAAGAGTAACACTAGCCCACAAAAACCTTGCATCCATGACCGCTTTTTCTAGAGGCAGTCCAAAAGTCACAATCTGCAATGTTTGGTAGCACAGTGTTCTCGCACACTGCTGCGAAAACATGGCACTCACTTTCCGCTAATCCGCGGTCATAGCCTAACTTTTGTTTAGAAAACTAATAAAATCCCACTTGTTTAACCAGCAGTAGTTTTTTTGTTTACAGTATGCATTTACTGCTTAGCAGTAGAGAGTCTACTTGGTAAATGGTGTCTGCTCTAGAAGTAGGTTCTGAGCACAATAGATCACAGAGTGAAGTGCGGGAATGCAGAGAAAATTTACAGTAGCTCTATGGCTTTGTATACACCTTCATGTCTGTATTTTCACAATTATTTCTTACTGTGTTTAGGGGGGCCTTCTGACTTTAAATCCCAATCACTTGTCTTCGGTGGTTTTTTAGCAAAATATGCCTAGAAATGCTGCATTTGCCACACATGTCAAAAAAGATGCCCATGAAAGAACACGCAACACCATGTATAGTTTCATTAATATTGTATTTATTTTTAGCAATTGCACTTCTAGGAGGTTCTTTGAAAACACCACTTGACAAACACGGTGAACCAGTTTGGAATATAACCATGGGGCCCTACAAGCTTGTGCTCAACTTCTGTTGAGTATGAGAGGGTATCAAGGCGTGAGAAGGGTAGAGGGAAGGAATGAGTGGGAGAGCAGGATGAGAGAAGAAGGAGAGCCAGAGAGAGTGTATCAGGAATAATCAAGGAGGGAACTAGGGTGATCAGGAGGTGAGACATCCTATGTTGAAACAAAAAGTAGGAAAAAGAGTGGGACATAATCCCGTGAAATCGTTTTCTCATCATGAAGTTGAAACTGTCAAGACTCTCTGAGTTGCAGCACCAATCCCCAAGACAGTTTCCTGCACAACACCAAGCACAGGAAAGATGTGTGGAAGGGGTCAATGCAAAGTGGAGATCCAAAAGTCACAGAGTGAGTGTGACCCTTCACAAAGAGTTTAGCAAGTTATCTCTATGACGCTTTATAGTTCTTGTCAGGACAATCCTGCACTCCTGCATTCTTCATTCAGGTGGTTCTTAAGCTGTTGGACAGGCAATTGAACTCATGTCTCAGAGACATTAAGTGAAGAAGGCTAACAAAATCCCCTTTCTGCATATATATGTATGTGTCTGCTGTTTTTGGAGTATTTGAATCAATCAATTGTGCAAAATATATTTTAAAAACATTGTATCAATGTTTTCACAAAAAAAACTCTTTAGTCATTATCATTTTTAAAATTGAGATCCACGATTAACAACATAAATAACGCTAGTACTTTTTAAGGTGGAAGAGTGCCCATTTAATTTGTTCTGTCTAGATTTAGAATCTGGATTGACAACATTGCCATCCTCAGAGAAACAGAACACTTTTTGTGGCCTTACCTCATTTTATCTGCAAAATGTACCGCATCAAAAATCGGCTTGTACTCAGATCGCATTATTTCCACCCTTTCACTGCCAGGTTCACGTAAGAGAAAGTTGAAAGCCTGCAAAGAAACATGCACTAGAGTGAATACATGGACCTGTCCATTATCCATGAACAGTACAATAAGTCGAGTGTACATCTTGGATCTCAGTTACCAATGTTTATTGAACCTAATCAACATTACATAATGACCCAGTACCCCAGTGACAGCAACCCTATAAAACCACTGTGCCAATATTTTCCTAGTGCCCTCTGGTTGTATGAAAGAATATTGGGTAAATATGATAATACAGTAATATTGGATCAAGAATGTCATCAACATAAATACTGAGTTTACTGTCCATATTGAAACGAGGTCATTATCCCAAAAAGTATTGTGGACAAGAACATTGTCAATAACCCAATCACTATCAGAATATATTCATATATTGCATTATATATAATGCATTTGAAATATTATATGAATACATATAGCTTAAAACATTGATACAATTTAAAAATAACTGAAAAAACATTACAACTATGAATAATAATTAACATTAACAGACATATATATACAATTCCTTTTAAATGAAAGATATTAAAATTTAAATTAACATTAAAAAAATGGTTTACATAAATGATATATACATAAAAAAAATTAAGATTCTTATTGAAGAACTGTAGAGAAACTTGTGGACTTTGAGAGAGTCAGATATACTATTCTAGATCCAATTTAAGTAACAGTAGGGAAAGTGTTGGAATTTGCAAGAGTAATATTTACTATTACCACTCCACCATAAGCAAAAGCAGAGAAAATCTGGAACTTTGGAAGGATTAGATTTGCTATTAGCACTCCAGAATAAGCTACAGTAGTTCAAATGATGGACTTTGGAGGAGTTAGAATTACTTAAGATTTCCACCCCAATCGAACAGAAAAAGTGCTGTACCTTAGAAGGGGTAAATTTACTATACCTACTTCTACATACTAAACAGCAGGGAAATGGCCAGACTTGGAAGTGTTTAGGTATACTATTACCCCTGGAACGTAAGCCAAAGCAAGGAAAATGTTGGGTTTAGTCTTTTGCTGTTACAAAACACTCACTGGGTGTTAGCTTGGATGTGACTCGAAATACACAATAATCATTTTCCTAAAACTTCAGCTTCATATTGTGCACATAACAGTTTCCCAAAGAATGGCAGTTTTCCCAAGTGAGCTGGACAGATAATGGAATCATGTGTCTGGTTGCTTCTTGGTCTATGTAGGGTGACCATTGGTATATTTCCATTAAAATTGTCTATCGTCACTGTTAGATCTGGGGGTCTCTATTTGGCAATAGTATTCACCTTTGTCCAAATAGGGACCCTTACTTCTAAGTCAGAATAAGGGTATTACAGTCCTTAATAACCCTTGTTCACCCCCTTGGTAGCTTGGCACAAGCAGACAGGCTTATCTCAGAGGCAATGTGTTAGGCATTTGTGAATCTACACAGTAATACAGTGAAAACACTACAGATGGACACAACACAGGTTTTATAAAAATAAGTATTCTTTATATAGACTTAAACAAATGACCACAAATATACACAATACTACCCTTAAGATTGCTTTAAAGATGATCAAAGTTACTTAGTTCAAGTTGATCATAGATGCGACAAAGTTCTCAACAAAGTACCTGGATGTGTAACGCAAAGTAAACAAAAGGCTTGCAAAAGGGAAGATGTGTCGGTTCCGTGATACGGGTGATATGATGCGTTGTGCCTCAATGCTTGCACAGAGTAGGGGATGCGTCGTGATCCTTACCGGTGCGGCGGTGATGCGTAGATTCTCGGCCTGCTGGCCCGTTGCGGTGCGTCAGATGGCGCCTTGATGCGATTCGATGATCTGGTTGCGATGCGAGAAGATGGCGCCCTTTATGCGGCAATGCGATGACGATGCATAGACGCTCTGGCAGCCTTGCGATGACTCTGTAATTTGGAGCCGCGACAGGCCCTGCGACATGCTTCTCTGGTGATGCGATGGCGACTCTCACAATGGCGTCACACTTCTCCAGTGATGTGACAGCAGGCAGCTTCGATGAACACTTGCTTCCAGGGAGATGTGGCGAAGTCTCGCTTCTCTGGTGATGCGACGATTTTAGCTGCAGCGGAAACATGCTTCCTCTCGATGCGTCGTGCTTCCAGCTCCCAGCGATGTCTGAAGTTGAGAATTCCCAGCAAGGAAATTCAGAGGGGAACTGGAGACGAAGTCTTTTGTACCTGAGACTTCAGCAGGAGGCAAGCACAGTTCACGCCCTTGGACAATATTCTGAAGATGATGAATGTCCTTAAAAAGTTCCTTATCCTTTCCTTGGCAATAAATCAACCACTGCAGGCCAACCCAGCAAACAGCACACTGGCAGAGGGGCAGTCAAACTCCTGAAGCATCCTTGGTTCTTCTCCTTGGCAAAAGGTTTCTTGTTCAAGGAGTGATCTAATTTCTTGGGTTCAGGGTCCCAATATTTATACCCCAAAATACTTTGTTCTCTGAAGGCAGAGATGCCTCTGCCTAGTCCAAACCATTCCTGAGCACTCTGTTTACATGACTCTCTTCTTCCTTTCACTGTGCAGGGCAGAGACAACAGCCGCCCTACAGGAGTTGAAGCCAGCACAGGGGAGGGAAGATACAGCTCTGGAGCACTTTGTTGACAAGATTCCTTCTCTCCTTTCACTTTGCAGGGCAGAGACATCAGACAAGCCACGGGAGTTGGAGCCAACATTGTAGAGGGAAGGTCCCAGGTGCAACTCCTCCCTCCCATCTAGATGCAGATCTCTCTATTCACCACGGGGCTGCCCCAGCCTGTCTCCTGGAATCCCCCAGCCATGTCACTCACAAACCCAGACAAGGAATACACAACCCAGCAGAGGCTGGCCTGGATGGTTAGGCAAGCAAATGCCTACTTTCTAAAAGTGTTTTTTTCAAACACAGAATATTAAAACCAACTTTACTAAAAAAATGTAATTCATTATCCTGAGTTCAGGCATATTAAATTCGAATTTCTACCATGTTCCTTGAGTCAGTTAGGATTATAAGAATGTAATAATCTAACTGCCCATTCTAGCCTATGGAGAACATAGGCTAGAATAGTGAAAAATGAAAATGGCTGTAATTAACTATTAGGACATGCTACACACATCAGAGCATGTCCTACCTTATACTTACAATGTACCATGCCCTTGGGCCTAGCATAGGGGTGTTTAACATGTGCAAAAGGAAGCTTTAGGGACTGGCAAGTGGATGCACTTGGCCAAGTCGACATGGCAGTGCTAGACTGCAGACAAGCCCTGCAACGGCAGGCCTGAGACACAGTTTACAAGCTGCTTCTGTGGGTGGCATAATCAGTGCTGCAAGCCCACCAGCAGCATTTCATTTACAAGCACTGGGCTCACATGGTGCACGTTAATAGGGGCTGACAGAATAATCAAATAACCCAGTCATGGAATAACCAATTAGTGCATCAGTTTAACATAGGGAGCACTTGCACTGTGGCACTGATTAGCAGTGGCAGAGTGCCCAAAGCATAAAACCATATCAAAACAGCGGAGGCAATCCGTCAAAATGGAAGGGAGACTCACGCCAATGATGGAAGGTCTGACAGACATCCTTATTCATTATCTAATAGCCATCGGCAATGCCAGAATGTCTGACTTATGGATGAAAGTGCTTTTTGTGTCACTGATGGGTGTAGACACTCAATAGGTCATCTTAAATGCACATAGTCACTCATATTTGCATTCATCCATTCATCAATTTACTGACTAATCCTTCTATTAAAATTCCAATACAACCACAATACATACAAAAACCCAGCAGCAAATGCAAGATAAACCAAAAGAATATACGTAGAAAAAATAAAACATGCTGTCTTCTAAACAAGGGAAGCATATGTTGACAATAACAAACAACACCAAACTAAAGATTGACCTGATTTCAAAGGTATTGTAAATAATCTATCATTGTTTTAAAAGTTCAAGTACTGCCCACACATATGGAACCAATATGCTGACCATTTTGGAATGATAAAACAATGATAGCAATGATAAAACTAGGACAGCAGCATTTGATGATGATCTCCTGGTTTAGACTAAAAGACCATGTGGAATATGGCACAATGCAGATAAAATGAGAGGCAAGCAACTCTTAGCACTGCCTGGAGAAGCTGTAGCATTATACTAAGAAATAATAAAATAAAAATAGAAGACACAAATAAATGAAAGGGAAACTATAAGAGGAGAACATTCAAAAATAAAGTACTGACCAAGCTGGCCTGATACTAAATGTTCTTTCATTTTTAGGTGGATATATGCACATGATTAGAAAAAGCCATTACTCACAGGGCAAAGCACTCACTTCCTGATGGAGATTGAGCCATTCCACCAATGAAGTTTGCTGTGATTGATAGAAGTAGAGTGTAACTTAAACTCAGACAGATCAATAACATAGAGTGGACCGAAAGGATCTTTTCGAATATATATGTATATGCGTGGGTGTGTGTGTTTGAATATATGGGTGTATGTTTATTTCAGTGTATACTTTTCTCTCTAAGGTTTTTCAGAGGCTGTAATCAACACCAAAATCATTCCCTACAAAGGGAATCAGACATATGTGTTACAAATACTGATTTTTAGGCTTTTTTTTACAAAGAAAGAATAATCTACCCTTAAATGTTTGTTGAATTTTACATATGTATTTCATTTCAAAAACAATTTGTGAAACCTACTGTTTTTATCATAGCTTTCCATAGGAAATAAGTTAGATTCATGGCAATATAACCATGTTTAAAAATGATCCAATCAGGCCTGTGGAGTTATCAATGATTAATTACAATAATAGGCAACATCTACAGAAACTTCAAATATAGCTTAAGACAGCCAACTTCTTCATACAACACCACTGAATGGAGCCAGCTCACTCCACAGGACACTGCCTCCATCATGAACTCCATCCACTCTGGAACCCCAACTTGGTCATGTCTTCAGTAAGGGACTCATTACGATGACGGACGGAAGGCCATCCGTGCTGGTGGCTGAAAACGTTCATTTTCCCACTCCAGGTGCAGTAATTGCGACCACCAAATTACAATGGTCCTACAGAGGCCATTTTCCATCCACTGCAGTCTTTCAGGCTCCACATGGCTTTTTGCATATGCAAGGATGGCGGATGGAGCCAATAGAGCAGGAGCAGTGTGCGGAAACATGTTCCGTCCGCCAACCAGATTATGATGTTGCAAACAGCCATTCCCAATGCAGAGTAAAAACCACAACATTGCAGATGGGGGAAACACAACATTGGAGAGAAAGAGCCAATACAGTACCCATCTAAACCACCGGAGCTGCCATGGATCTTACGCCACAGGCCATCCTGCTGCACTACCCGCTGCACCTCCAGCAGACAAGACGCTGCTGTGCTAAACAGCAGATGTACGTACTAAACATCTCCACGCATGCAACCCCGGAACAACTACAACTCCCAGCAAGCATGGCGGCACCACAATCAATGTGGCAACCTGCCAAATGTAAAGTGTGAGGCCCACCCAATCCCCATGAGTGACCCTCGGTACCCCTGAGGGCAATTGGAGCCAATGCCAAGTCCCGCAGTCGCAGAGTGCACACACTTCAATATCTAAATATGTACGCCGCCGAAGGCTCCCATTGGCTGATGGCTCATTTGCATAGTGTGTGCCACATCGCGGCGGCCCAAAAGCTGCAACCACAATCCTGCATAATTCAATTGGGGCCAACTGCATGTGCATTGGAAACCTGCAAATTACATCACACATCGCAACTCATTTCCTAAAGTGATTGGTGCACCCCATGTGTAATGTTGTGGGGCACAAGGACCCCATGCATATAAACTAACCGCACAGACACTGTCCATGTATTCAAGAACTGACCAAGGGCACGTGCATCCGGACCCGTGTGTTGGCAGAGTCAAATGTCGAGTGACACCTGTGCTGGGGGCTGGGGGGTGGGGGGTAAGCCATCCCTCTGGGAGTGGCTGGTAACTCATAACAACTAAAACAGTGGCCAGCTGGTCACTACACTGTGAAGGTATGAAAGAGTGTGACCTGTGGGTCAAGTCTTTACAAAAATGGTATCTCCAAGGAAAGGAGTGTGAAATTACATACAAAGTCATGCCTCATGGCCAGCATGGACTAAAATGAGGGAAGGAGTCAAAGAGGAAAAAGGTCCCTCACACTGTACCAATGTTTTGTAATGAAACATCCAACCTGTGAACATTGCTTGAATATGCCTTGACCTCTGACGGGCATCTCTTGGCCAGGGCTCATCTTGTGAAGGGCCAGTGATGTAGGCAGACAATCAGAGGTGTCCATTGTCTATAAATCAGACATGCTTGTAATCCCTACCACTCCCAACACACGTACTGGTATGACATGCTGTGTGCCCAGCTGCCATTGACTGTAAATGTTCCCACACACGTCATAGGAGTGCACATGTGGAACAAACAAACATAGCTCTGACCGACATCATCGGCCATTGGCAGCCATGCGGGCATGCATAGACAATCCATGTGCATTTGTGTCTCATTCAGGTGAACATAGCAATGTCTGTTATGCAAAATCCCCCCACACTCACGCAGGACTGACACCATGATTTCCACATGTGTCTGTCTCCCGTGCCGTATATCCATGTTGCATTTTCCAGATGACACTTACTGCCCTCATCCTGTAATGTTGTTGTGAATAGGGGGATTCAAGTTTGAGGCCATGTAATGACAGCAGCAACATCCAACTCAACACTGATACTGGGAAACACAAGTGCTGTGCCATATGACCACAGGGCAGCTCATCCTTGATGTAACAGTGTGCTGCATGCCATACACATTGACCTCATTGGATGTTGCAGTATAAGTATGGCGAGTGAGCGAATAAAAACAATGTCTACATGAAGGTCACATGTGCATTTCACATGACCATGAGTCATCTCTATTTTGTGGTTGTGTGAGTGTCTGGGTAAGCTGTTCACCAGATCTCATCTATAACTCAGCTCATGCTTGTGTACCCTTACAAACGTAGGAAGAGACCATCCATCATATGACCTGTTCCTGACCTGGTGACAATGGAGGACATCAAAAACATCCAGAAATTCCATTTTGATCGCCGCGCACTATGGAACCTATGTGCCCAGTTGGAGCCCCATTTGAAGCCCAAAAGAAAACATCTGGCTGCATTGTCTGCTACAGAGGCACTGCATTTTTCCGCTACCATCTTTCCAGTATACTGTGGCCAGTGCCGGTGGGATGTCACAGCCCATAATCAGCATGGTGGTCTTGTCAGCATTGATGCTTTACAAGGAAAGACATGTCCACTCCCAAAGAGGGATGGATTGGCAGATGAAAAAGGGAGAGTTCCATGACCTGGGAGCATTCATAGATCCAGCGGGTGGTCCGGGTGAGCCAGGCCCACTCAAACATGATCCATGGCCCTGGCAGTGACGACACGAAGGCCAGTAGTAAATGGTCACATACATGTAAAACGTACCTCCAAAAGTTGATCATCTTCCTGTACCGGAAGTAGCAGATGTAGGACAGAGCCCTCTACCACAGACACTTCCAATCACACATCTCCATTCAGAAAGGTGGGCTGTGTCCCCGCCTACTCGTGCAGCTAAGATGTGGGCATGGTGAAGGGGACAAATCCTCTCTTCTGCACTGGGTAACCTTAACTACAATGATCAGTGGATATCTCTTTTTCAATTCCACAGGGAGAAGAAAAGTTTATTTCCCTGGATTCACCTTACCTGGCCACTGCAGCTGCTTATCAGTTCGGGCAGTGAGTAGGAACCAAGCAGGTGAGAGAATGTCCGGCTATTTGTTGATCACAAAATCACCTGGGAAGGCCGAGCACGACACATATTTCCTGTATACTTCATTTAACCAAATTGTATCTCAATTAAGTCTCTGCCACAGATGTAAGCCAACAATAAAAATGTCCAGATAACTGGCAATAAATGATCCTGCCAATCTTTGTCCGTTGGAACTTTTGAAATGCTGGTAAACTGCATTTGATGTGCATAGCTCAGTGGGTCACTGCCTTTGTCACAGAGATACTTGGGTAACTTGCAGTTCAGAAGTTACAATCCGATCATAGGACAGGGATCTAGGAACTGTCATCAAAGAGCTACATGAGAACCCACATTAATAGTCACAACATAGCCTCATTTCTGAGTTGTAACATAATCATAACTTCCCCATTCTGCCATCTTTTAAATGGTGCCATGAAGAGTTTTTTGGGGCATATATACACGTTTATCTGCAAAGCCAACCCCTAACCACTGTGGGGTGCATAATAATCTTTATTTGGATATAAAACAATATCCTTAAGAGAAGCACCGACAGCAATATACATTGTAAAAGCAAAACTGACATCAATAATCAACTTTAAATGGAGGTGGGGTGCATAAAATCCTGAGTCAGTGCTTCTCGGGACGAAACGTCCTTAAAAATCCTGCCCACCAGTATTGATGACATGTGACTCACACACCTTGTAATACTCATTGGGTTTCGTAACATTCCCTGTAGACTGATGTACTTACATACTTGCATGATTGATTGTCTCTGTAAAATGTGTGCATTATGTGAAGTACTTCTCACACCCTACACTGATATCAGTAGCGCTAAACAACAAATGAAATGCACATGAGAGCGTGGCTATGGAGAGATGAGGGGCACTGGAGGAGGGTGGCAGTGAGGGAATCCGAGGGGGAGGGCATGAGTGAGAGCCTGAGAAGTGTCACTTGCCTGATCTTCCCACCTTAGGAAGCCTCCTCCTCCTATCAGGAGAACCGTTCATGGACAACTCACTTTTTGAGAGTGATGACATCTAGAAAGAGATTTTGGAATGAAAGAATGTGTTTCACTGGCCCTTGTAGAACTGAGGAGAGATGAAGGAGTGCCCTGAAGCAGGCCTGTTGAGACACATAAGTGACAAATCGGCCGTCAGTGGCCCACCTGAATGCATTGATGACCAGTCCAAAAGAAAATGCCTGGAGCCGGGCCTGCATAGGAGGTACCCAATATGTTGATGGGAGCCATTAATGGTACCCACATTGGCCTTGTTCCACTTCAGGCAAGTAAACCCATCTCTAGGAACCACAAATACTACCACTCCATCAACGTTCAAGTGGTATGACCGGAGCAGCAAATCATCTCACATGTGTGTGCAAAGTATCCGGGCTCAGCAAATGACTGCTACATCCGCCGGAACAGCACCATCCCCCTGCTCCCAACCCACACATGCCCCATGACGATGACAGTGGTGAAGAAGAAGGCGTTAACCAGCATCAACAGCTCATCATCAACTGCTTCCGTTGAGTGTAAGTTGTCAATGAGTGTACATGACTGTGTCTGTATGCCTTGCTGTTGTGTCACAGACTTTGTTCCTGAGATTTTGCACACATACTGGACTATGTGCAGGATCAGAGAACTTGGGCATGCAGGGACTGTGCACCCCGAAGCACCCCTATGCACCTGACACAATTGGTAGGCTGCCTCACTAGCTTACTAGCCCAAGGGCCTGTACACAAGTAGATAAGTTGAAGACAAGAAACGTTTTTTAATGTGAAGTTTTTACTACAGTGTCAAAGCATGCAACATACGTTCCCAAACAGGTTGAGAATGCATAAGTACATAACCAGTAACCACAGGGGCATATCCATTTAACACAAAGCAAGATGTTGTATCAATAATCCTTCTGGACGTAGACCCACTAGCATTTCCTCTCACCTTTTGCAGGAAGGAGTTGTATGGGATGTCACTGGTCTATGGGCTTTGCTGTGTCGCTATCATTACTGCATGAATCACTCTCCATGTGTGGGGCATCTAGCCCACATTCCCATGTCATCCAAAGGGGATCAGTGTCCTCTTGCTGCTGTAAGAGTTTGTTGGGTCGGGGTGCTAGGTCCAGACCAGAACAGAATGACAAGGCACAATGTTCTCTGACCACGGACAGAATGTTCAGACAGTTCTCCAGGACCGCATAGAGCTCTGCGAACAACTCTTATGTGACAGACATATACTAAGGTACTTGCAGGGTACAGGCTCTAAGAAAAAAAGTGTGGGGACTGATCAAGTCAGACAAAATGCAAATGACCTCACAACGTCACAACGTAGCGCTATGGAAGAAGTAAAACAGTGCGACTAAATGATTTGTGCAAATACTGGGACATACTAATGCCATCTGACAGTATTACAGTGCCTGCATTGATATAGAGGGACAGTACAAAGGCAAACGCATGCCTCCCTTAAGTACCTGTAAAGAGAAGGCAAGCTGTGTGCCTATGTTTCCCTCTGTGGCATCTGCATTCAAATGTAAGGTTCAAGGTGGCCCCCATTCAGCATGTACCAACAAAAGGAGGCTGGATGGCCCCTTTATTTTGGACTAACTGGCGGTGAAAAAAGGCTCACTCGCTGCCTGCACGTTGCTGCTGGGAATGGAAAGCAGTCAACATACAGGTGCTGCTGAACGTGTCCCGGTATCTGGAAAGTACACTGGGACAAGTTAAGCATATTCCTGTGGGGACCAATGTCCTGACAGGGAGTGTGTTGTCCACCCCGTGCAAAGACGGGGGCACCATGTACCTGTGTGTATCCACAACTCAAGCCCTGGGTACTTGCAAAACAACAACACAACGTAATCTTTGTGCGCTACAGCTGCATAACATAATCCGGGCTCATGCCAGACGACAATGTCCACGATGGTCAGATGACAGCCTCCACTTGCTCAGGTCTGTGGTACCAAGCGAAACAGACCACAGAGCTCAGCTTAGTCCAAGCCAATGCAGACAGGGCTAAAGTCAGAGATATTGTAAAAAGGAAGGTAACCAGGTATAGATTCGGGGGCACTACTACTAGTAACGGCAAAGTAATCTTTAAATGTAGAACATACAGGTGAGTGCTTCTAAGGGAGAGGGATAGGTTATCACTCTATCCCACAAAACCCCAAAAGAATTCTAGTTACATCAATAATCTCAAAGAACTCCCCCTGAGCACTTCAAAATTGTTAGCAATGAAGGTACATAAATTCGTTGTAACACAGAACTCATAGTCCAAAAGTTCATGTATTTGTTAATTTTGGGACAGGTAGTCATAAACTATTTGCTATTCTGGAGAGGTACTGGCATCTCTTGAAGAGTGACAACAACATTTCCCCCTTCCTGACTGACAGACCGAGTTTGACATTTAGAAAGGGCGTTACACTAGCAAATACAGTCAGTCCTAGTTACCCGAAACCAGTGTCTAAGGAGAAATGGCTAGGTAACCGTCCTATGGGGTTTTACTATTGTGGTAAATGCAGCTTGTGTCGATGGGCAATTAAGAAGATAAAACAGTTTGAATATAACGACACAGGATCCTACAGTATCAAATTATTTATTAATTGTGAGACGACATATGTTGTATATGTCATTGTATGTTCTTGCAAAAAAATATATGGGGGCAGCACCATTAGACGACTAAGAGATAGAATGATTGAACATTTTCGGGCATTAAAAAATGGGGATACAAGATATCCCATTTCTGCATACCTTGTCCAAAATTGTAACGAACCTACAAAACATAAATTTACTTATCATGGAATTCAACACGTGATGATGGATAGAAGAGGAGGTAACAGAATCCTTAATTAAGATGTACTGAGGCAAAATGGATAATGAAATTGAGAGCTGTAGAAGAGGGTCTGAATTTGGACCCAGAATTTCAATATTTCCTTGGTAACTGATGTTATTTACTGTACAATTATTTTGGTACAGGTGGAAACAATTTGGACTGTTTATATAATACTTATGTTTATTTTGATGAATGCAATTTTTTTTTTTTTAAACGTCTTTATACTGTACCCTAATTTGCACTGTTCAGAAGAATGTTATATTGCGGATGTGTGCTATAATTTATATCACTCAGAATTTTTAATGAATGGATAGCCTCTTCTGACACTGGATATACTATAATGTAATAGAATTATTACGGTGATATGTACTAGTGAAGTAATTTGCTTTTCCCTCAGACTTTACTTTCCTTTCCTCTCCCCTTGAACTTTTACAAATAACTTGGAACTTTGTACTTTGATTATGAACTGTGACCTCTGATATTTGGATGCCGGGATTGGTTTATGTGGTACGGAATATCTACAAGTAGATCTCACTCTTAAATACAATTTTATAATTAGGATTATAATATCATTACATGGCTGCAAATAGCCATATACGGTTCTTTGATCAATACGTTCTGATTTACCTAACAGATGAGACAATTATTATTAGTGGGGGGTGAAACCATCAAGAGCTTGGATACTTGTACGCTTCAGGAGACAAGAATTAACATGGTAGAAATGTAGGACAATGTTTTTATTTCTATCTTTGAATAGAGAGGTTGTGGGTTCGAGACTGATTTTAGGGAGATGTGTTAGGAACATAGTTAAAGAGTTATTTATCCTTGGTTAATAATACATCTATTTGAAAATCATGGTAAATGAGTAAATCGATTGTAGTCTGTCCAACCAAGAAATTAGTGGTGATGTTGGATTATATATTGATAATTTCGCAACTGCGAGTGACCCTTACTAGCTTTAGGATACAATATTGAAAATTGTACAGACGTAGGGTAACGTTTTGGCTTTTGGCTTTTGAAGAGTGAGGTTGCCGGTTCTAGACTGGTATCAGGGAGACCTGTTAAGAATTTTACAAATAATGATGGGTTAATTTTGTTAATACTATTTTGTGAGCAGAATGATGAGAACATAATGAATTGAAGTTCTTGTAAATTATTGAACGACCGGCAAACTAAGAGTTTATATTTAAAGTAGCGTAATTATGAGCAAATAGTCATTTCTGACATTTCTCTGTGTTACAAAACTAATTCTATAAATAATAGTGGGTGGACTTTTTTACTTTTTTATTTTCAATACCACCACAACTTTAATTATACATAGCTGTATAATATATAGTTTATGTGCGATTAACACCCATTACAAGATGGCGCCCACTGTGAACTCGATAAACTCATGCGTAAATATAAAAAAGATGGCGCTCGTGTGAAACGCCAGTTCGAGACTACAGCCTCGGGATACGGTGTGTCTCAGAGCCGGTAAGTGATGCATTTGCGGTTAGAAACTTGCAAAACTGATCACACCTCATGAGGGGATATTGATCAGTGTTACTTACTTGCACATTTTCCCTTCTTTTCTATAGGAACACGTATTCGTGTCTCCCACCAAAACTGAAAATTCATATCTACGATATTCAGGTGAGACGCTATGCTCAGTATTTTGTATAGCAGCTTAGGAACGTATTACTTTGGGATTTCTAAGCTTTCGTCATTTTATTTTTTTAACGTTTCAGATAGACTACTTCTTTTTCGACTGGGACAACTATGGATTAACTTTATATCACGAAAGTGAACAATTGGAATTAGGAGGTGAGATTAAGTTTGGAGACGAGGTTGCATATATTAGAGGAATTATTTGACTATGGTTAGGTTGATTTATGTACTGTTATAATTTACTTATTACAGATATTGAGATTGGATTTATTGAATACACGATTTATCAATGAAAAGGATGAATATCTGAACTCCAAGTATATTATGAGAAAGTTAGTATTTACTACGTTTGTAAGGATGACTGGCAATGGTAATTCACAGCGAAACGTGCTGTTGGGATGTAGTTCAAGTAGACAAATATAGGACATATTGTAATTGTATAATGGCATATATTGAATTGAGGTATTAGTGGATTTGATAATCAAACCGGCATTCTTCTATTACAGACTCAGATTCATACTTGACTTGTGATCATACTTGCAAGTATGATATACAGATTAATATTTGAGGTAACTTATACTTCGTCTAGGTATACTGGTGTTTTGGGCTCTCAAATACACTGAGGGTGTTTTTCTTCCTGATTAGTGAAATAATATTTTTGTATTTTTCATGAACTTTGTTGTTGACTAATTCCACTGAGGATGATCAATAAATCTCCTGCTTTCTTTACTGCTTTAGTTGTAGTGGTGAAGGTAATTTACTTTGAAGATTGATAATTTACGGGAGATTATCTGACTTTGTTTATTTATATCTTTTTTGGGTAGCAGCCCTGATGAATTTATTGATGCATGTAAATAGTGCATGACGAAATACGTGTTGGCTGCAAGAAAATTCCTTGGGAAATAATAATTATTAAACATCTTCTGGATTTACTTTTGAAATGGACATTTGAGCCCTGGTGTTTTACAATTGGAAATAGTCCAGCAGTATTAAGGAACAGATATGCTACTCGCACCACGAGGTTGAGAGGAGCATCCCATTGCAACCTGGGAGAGGTTTGATGTAGGCATTGCACAGGAGCCATTGCGCAAATGCACAGGCGCAGCTGTCAGCCTGCCTGACACATTGAAAGGCATCCCATAAACGTATCTCACCAAAGCAGTCTTTCACATGGACCAACAAAGAAGTCATCACCAGCTCATGATCCAGGTCAGCAAGGTATGTGTTTGAAAGGCAGGCATCCATGGCCCACTCAAACGGACCTCTTCTGCAGGAAAAGACAGGTTGCACACTGGGGAAATAGGCATAGCGGAATGTTGGCCTATAACTGATGCCCAGCACAGCCAATGGGACACATCCAAAGAGAAGCTGCATGCAGTCATGGAACAGTTGCAACTTGACGGTCAGACATGGCATGAGAGCAATCTCAGAACCAGCAATCAGCTGTACAGTCAAAGTATTTTATTTGAAACCGCTATATGCAGTGTGCAAATTGGAGGTATGACACCGGGTGATACTCCCGGAAAATCATGGAACTAAGGGACAAGGCCAGAGCCCACAAGTCTGATAAAAAGTGTGAAATAGTGGGAGATCCGTTCAGCACTGATTGAATTGCGCTGACCGGTCAAGACACCTGGAATTAGAAGGTCTCCGGGCTTGTGTGGGAGCGACTACATGTCTAAACAGAGGCCTATTGTGCCTGCACACTGATTGTAGTATGCTTTGCTGTGGGAATGTGAGGCCACAAATGACAATCCGCAATCACTTATGGGGGAGTTAGCAGAACATTGCCACAAAACAGGACACGTTTTGCAACTGTTCCCATATACGTGATGTCTGGCCTGTGTATGCATCTGTTGTGCTCATGCAGGAACAGCTAAGTACGTTTGGAAAATAGATTTGGCATGGTTATGCTATCAGGACTGGTATTCATGTGGTTAAACATGCATAAATTGCACATGTCATGTAAAAATCCTTGTAGAACAGTGCTTGAGTGTGTGACAATGTCACTATCATCCACATGACAGGATGTGGTGTGATGCTGGCTTCCTGTGGGCACACTGCTAAGGATCTCAATGGTGTGCGCTACGTGACCTGTGACAACTTTTGTCATGTCCATGTTGATGTTATTTGAGCGACGGGTGCACACTGCTTCACCTCCCAGCACAGTTCATCCCTTAGCAGTCTGGTAAATGCGGTTCAGTCATGATGCTTACCTGTCATGAGGCTGAGCTGTTTCACCTGAGTTGGGCAGGGAAAGACCCGGGTCTAGGGAATCACAGCACTGACCTGTACCAACCTTGATGACACATGACAACGGTGACACAAGTAAGCATTTCAGCTGAACTGTATTAACCAGGATGCTAAGAAGTGAACTGTGTTGGCAGGAGTAGTCATCTGCTTGAGTCTCCCTACTGTCCATGTTGATGGTGTTGGCCGGTGTTCTCTGGAAGGCATATTGTACATTGGTGCCTAGCGGTATGCTTTTGAGGTTATTCCATAATCTGTCAACGCACTGTTATTTCCTTGTGTCTTACCAGCTTCCTCCACTCTCTCATTGGATTTCTGCTTTTTTATATTCTGATACATTGCAATGTGAGTTAACATGCTACTTACTATAACGAAATTGCTCTTGACACCAAGGCATACTGTTGTGAGTTGTGTTTTTTGGCCAATGTGTGACAGGTGATTTTGAAACGGATACCAAAAGTAAAACACTACCATCTTTGTGACAAAGTGGGTTCTGATTTACAACATAGGTAATGTTCTGTGTTACATTGGTGACATCAGCGGTGGCTCTGAGAACTGGTGCTGCACGGTGATTGTCATGGGGTCTTTTTGGGATGCCCACTCAGCCGTTTGCCAGGGGGGGAACTTGCTGCATTGTCAGTGGAGTCTGAGGTTTCACAGTGGTGTGACTCACCCCTCCCTGTGGCCGCTGCTGGGGTGGTGTGACTAACATCCAGCTTTCCATGGCCAGCTATTTGTGCTGCATGCATGTCCCTCAGGACACCCACAAGCTGACCCATGTACTCGGCAATTTGTCCCAAACGGGTGTTCATGGATCTCTGCAGCAGGCGCTATTCCTGTAGTACTTCAAGGCCCTGGCCCATCTGTCCCTGGTTCTGCTGCTATGCACCAAGGACAGTTAGCACGGTGTCCAAGGTTTCTGTCTCATTGTCCTCCTATGAATGTCCCCCTGGTGGCATCCCACCTGCCCTGAAACCACTGACATGTGGCATTGCCTGGCGCAGCTGCCGCACAGGTCCCCAGCATCCCCGGTGTGCCTGGTGTTAGTCACAACTGCTGGCAAAGGTACAGTGTTGGAGGCAGCTGTGGTGATGGTGGAGGTGGCTGAAATGCAGGTTGTTGTTTCAGGGGTCTGCGTTCGTTGTTGTGGTAGTCATGGAAGTGGGGGTGGGGTTGTCTGTGAGGGCCAGAGCATGGCAGGCCCTGGGCACTCAGGAGTGGCCATGCAGGTCCTCATCACTTGAACAAACCAGGGACTCTGAATCTGAGGGTTCACCCTCTGAGGGTAGGGCTGGCCAGGCTTGTCCATTGTATGGTCACCTGCTGTTGCTAACGAGTCACCTTTTGGAGTGAGGTAATATTATCAGCATGGAGGGGTGCAAGAGGGTGCCTGGGAAGATGGCTGCACCGCTGCCACACTCCACCCATTATCTGCTGCTATAATGATCATCTGAGCCCATTGAATTCCTGTAAAGTTTTGTGACTTCTTGCTGCCCTTACCGGTGGTAACTGTGGCCCTGAACATCAGCGGGGAGAGTGCCTATGCGACCGCACCATGCTGCTGCTGAGACACGGAAAATGGCAGCCGCTGGGATGCTGCAGGCCCCCGGAAATTGCAGGGCTTCATCTCGTCCGCCTGATATTCCTCGACATATCTTCTGTTGCCCTGGGTATTCCGCGCTGAGTTGGCTGCTGGTGGACTTGCAGTGATCTGCGGCACAGAGGAGGATCATTTGCCAGAGCTGGCTGTGCTGCGGGACCAGATCGAAGTGTGAGCGTTTGCTCCGGGAGGATGTGGAGGCCCCTCCGGCGAGGAATCGAGCTGTGGCCAACTAATAGATCCGGGTGCCCATCGGCCCCAGCTGCGGTGAATGGGGTTGCGGCCTGGCCCAGGCTCGAGCTGCGGAGGCAGGAGTGGGCCGGGTTTTGGGTCGTGACCCACCGCGAGAGGCCTAACTTGCACTGGACTGCGGCGGGAGTAGAGGATGACCTAATTAAGTCTGCTACCGCCCGCATCACCGGGGCTCCCACATTGCCGGCAATCATGCTGGGCGCGAACAACTGCAGCAGTGTTTCTTTCTTTTTATGGAAACTAAGGGTGGGCGTAGTTCGCGAAGTAGCGCTACGCGAAGCTACGCGAAGTGCACTTCGCACTACGCGAACTTCACGTAGCACTACGCGAGCTGCGTAGTAGCATGTTCGCACTGTGCAAGATGCGTTTTCAATGATTGCACAGTGCGGACAAGCATCCGGCACTGTGCAAGCATTGAAAACGGCATCTTGCACAGTGCGAGCTGTAGTTTTCTGCTGCTCGAGTAGATTATTACTCGAGCGGCAGCTTTCTCAACGCGAACCGGTAGTTTCTCATTGAGAGCGGTCGCGAGCATGCGCAACCACTCACAATGAGAAACCTGACCTCCTCGCGTTGAGAATCTTGCCGGGATGTCAGTTTGCTTGCTCGCGGTCGCGAACATGATGTTCAGGACCGCGAACAAGCAAAAAATGACCGCTGCACTACGCTACGGTGCACTACGCATGTTCGCACTGTGCTACATGCAGCTCGCGTAGTGCGAGTTGCGAAAACTTCGCAAACTCCGCGAGCGTAGCGTAGTGCTTCGCCCAGGGTTAATGGAAACCCCTCAACACAACACCTGTGAGCCGAGTGCTCAATTAACCTGTGACACCCACTCTAGGACATAGGAATATATACGAAGACCCGAGCGATCAGTATCCCCATATATTTCCACTGAACTGTCATACAGATTACCCAAGATATTACTGCTCTTCTCACCTACCTCAATAATTGACAGCTTGGAGTGAAGATATAGTCTAATCTTCACCTTGACTTCTGACCATTGCTGCGCACTGCTGGGACTGGTCTAATCTCCACTGGGTGACATGCGTGAGGAGTTCATTGGGCAGCACGCTAGCATTCCCCAGCTAGTGCCTGAGACAAGCTGGGTTGCTCAGCTCTCCTTGGGCGCACTACACAAGATATCTGAAGTCGGCCACAGGTTTCTGCTCTGTTGGGAGCCATGGGAAGAACTGATAAGCCGCAGCCGCGACTCACTTTTGAGACTCGCAAGCCCACTAAGGCCCTGCAGAGTACTTTGCAGTCTATTGAGGGCACGATGGCTGCATTTAATCATCACCTTGATCACATGTCATTCCAGCTTGAAAAGCAAAACGTGTGTATGGGTCAGGTCAGGTGGAACATAGGGTGGCAGCTACAGAGCATGGTTTGAGCTCAGTTGCAGACAAAACACTGAACATGGAAAAAGTAATGGCTCTCATTCAGGTAAAAAATGTGTATTTAGAAGCGTGCTCCCGGCACAACAATATATCCGCATTACTGGGCTGCCGGAGTCCACGAATGTGGGAAAAATAGAGACTTATATAGAACGCCTTGTCTCTGATATTTTTGTCACGGATCAACTCTATAGCAAGTTTATTGTGGAACATGCCCATCGTTCCCTTGCTGCCAAGTCGGTCCCGGGGGCGCCACCTCGCCCAATCATGGCTAGGAACTTGAATTACAGGGACCGTGACACCATATTGAGGATGGCATGTGAGAAAGGCACACTATGTCGTCAAGGTAACACGCTGGCCTTCTTCCCTGACTTTACAGCGGCCAGGAGGGAGTTTAGTTCTGTGAAGAAGTTTTTGCAAACCGAAGAGATCCCTTATGCTATGTTGTACCCGACCCATCTGCACATTGGTATGGACAGTAACTGTAAGATCTTCTCGTCCTCGAAAGCCGCGATGGAGCACGCTAAGCAGCTGAAGAGCAGGAGACGAGAGTCCAGTAATGCACCTGACGAAGAGGAGTAGTAGTGGGATACATAAATAGACTTGTAATTACATACCTATAAGTCTGACCGGACTGCCCCCATGGTGCTGAATGGTCCACCAAGTAGCACTGGTCGGGGTGCGATGCATGCAGCATCACTCAAGTACACTATGAATACCTATTATTTATAGTGTTGTCTTAAGTATCCTGAGTTCCTTATGTGTGTATCACTGTTTGAATCATCGGTTGCTTCTAGTAGGGGTGAGTTCCCCTTCTCTGGGGGTTAGCCTACGCAACCAGTTGGGGTTTTAATCAAGGTACTTCCTCTTTATAGCCTGAAACCTAGGGAGCTCCTGCACTTTGCCTAAGTGGGCACTCTGGTGTGTATACAGCTTTATGACGGCACAAATTAGACCTTCATGGCCACCTCCTACTAGATGGGAGGTTAGTAGCACTCTGTGCCCCCCACTAATGGGTGTTCCCAGCTTATCTACTGTTGTTGTTGGGGATGGGTTGGGTGTAAGGGTGGGGTATTGGAATGGCTTTGGCAGGTTGGGGTTGCTGAAGTGGGACAGGGGTTTGGGGAGTTGGGTGGGGGATGGCAGAATGATGTTAAAACCAGCTTGGAAGATCTTTATGTGGGTATGTAATGGCTGTCTGGGAGACAATCACTCGCTATATCTCCTTTCTGTTTATTTGGGGCTGGCCTTTCATCTATGAATATTACAATTAAGTTCCTCTCCTGGAAGGTTTGCGGCCTAAACACACCCAAGAAGATTAGATCAGTGTTTGCATATTTAGACTGCATGGGATTGCAAGAGACACACTTAACAACTAAATCAGCGAGTAAAGTAGGCACGCGTTGGGCGAGTCCTAGGGCCGCATCCTCTTACTCTATATGTGCTAGGGGTGTTCTCACTCTGGTAAGAAAGGGTGTACCCTTTACTATAACTCGTTCAGATGCAGATGATTGTGGGCGAGTGGTGATTGTACATGGGCAATTGTGTGGTGAGAGCGTATTGATTGTGAACGTGTATGGTCCAAATGTGGATGACCCTGCCTTTTATTCCGATGTGTGGTGTAGAATTTCGCTGTTCCCTCCGGTCACAATTGTAAGGGGGGGTGATTTTAATCTGTGCCTCGATGTCACAATGAATAGAGCGGGTAGCAGCGAGATGCGGACCAAACATGCTGCGGACGTACAACTGGGGCTGTTAGATTTTGGTTATGTTCATGACATTTGGCACAGACTCCACCCCGCTGGTTGGGAGAGCACATTTGCTTCGGCTGCATAGTGGTCTTGGTCCCGAATTGATTTTTGGTTGATCTCAGGGACTGTCTGTAGCTTGACTGTTGTGATGACGCATGAGTCATGCACTCCGTCTGATCATTTCCCTGTAATTCTAGTGCTGCAAATCTGTGCGTATCAGAAACCACCCTTTGCGTGGAGACTACAACCCTCAGAACTGAAAGATCCCGTTTTCAGGCAGACCATAGCCATGGCAATCAAAAATTATTTTAGGAAGAATGAGGGGACCGTAGAGAGTGCAGGAGTGCTATGGGAAGTGTTTAAGGTCACCATACGAGGATCTTGTATTGGGGCCCAATTTGGTGTCTTGCATGATATCCGACGTAGGATAAAAAAATTTGCATCGGATATTTCTCAATTGGAATGAGACTCTGAGTTGGATCCCTCCACTGCTAAATTGGCTGCTATAAGGGAATTTGTCACTGAACACAATGCCACAGTAGACCAGGAAATGTTGCACTGTTCACTGCACAAAATAGCAGGGTATTATGGTGAGGGCGGCCGTACTGGCAGATCCCTTGCGCAGAAGCTCTCGGAACCACGAAGTCAAGAGCATATATGCGAACTTATTGATGGTGATGGGGTAGCCCATCATTTAACAGCGGAACTTTGTGACACCGTTTTACAGTTTTATACTGGCCTCTTTGCCTTCAGAGAGTCCCCACTGACTGCAGAGATCAATGCGTATCTTGATGATGTGGCACTTGGATGGTTGTCCAATGCTTATCGGTAGTACCTTGTGCAACCGTTTCATGAGGAGGACGTTAAGGAGGCCATAATGTCTCTAGCAACCGGCAAAGCTGCATGGCCAGATGGGATGACCAGCGAATTTTGTAAAGCGTATGCATCGGACCTTGCCCCTAGGTTACTTAAAGTCTATGCAGAAGCCCACGAGACACGAACGCTGCCGTCCTCCCTCCGGGAAGCTCTCCTTGTCACATTGTTAAAACCAGACAAGCCCTTGAACCAATGTGGGTAATCCCAGCCTCTCGCGATCATTAACATAGATACCAAAATTATAGCAAAAATGATTGCCATTAGACTACAATCCCTAGTTCCCTGCTTGGTGCTGTCATACCAGACTGGGTTTGGCACGGAACGCACCACGACTCATAATTTACGCACTGTCTTCTCTACTCTGCATTATTTTGAACCTAACTTCCAGGCGGTGGCCGTGCTGCTGGATTCAGCAAAGGCCTTTGATTCTCTGCAACGGCCCTATATGTTTGCTGTATTGAGTAGAATGAGCTTTCCTCCCTTCTTCCTACTGTGGCTCAGGGTGCTATACAAATGGTCCGGTTGCCCATGTCCGGGTCAATGGGTGGGTGTCCTCAATGTTCCACATCGAAAGGGGTATGCGGCGGGGATGTCCCCTCTCACCTATGCTTTTCACTTTGGCCCTGGTGCCCCTTGCCTGTAAACTGCGTCAAAAGCATGCCCTGCGGTTTAGAGAGAGGCCGCTGATTGTCTATCTTTACGCGAATGACATGCTATTATATGTTTGCGAGCCTGCTACACGTCTATCTGCGCTGCTCAGGGAGTATGTACAATTTGAACGATTCTCTGGACTTGAGATCAACTGGTCCAAATCAGTAGTGTTTCCTCTAACTAAGTTCACGAAGGAGGTGGAGATGGATTTCCCACTTTCCTGAACATCTGACCGTGTGAAAGACCTTGGGTTCTGGGTGCATAGGGACCCAAATATAGTCGTACCTGAGAATTATGGGCGTACGGTTGTGCGCATTTCTGAGCAGGCTGAGAGATGGACGCATCGACCTCTCTCTTCGGCGGATAGGATAGCGGTAGTCAAAATGGTCTTTTTGCTTAAATAGTTTTTTTTTTTATCAACATTCCTATAAAGTTAAATATAGTGATGTTCCAAACTTTGCAATCAGCGCTTTTAACCTTTGTGTGGGAAGTAAGAAACCCCGATGCAGGTGGGATCTTCTAGTTCAGCCTTTTGGCCGTGGTGTCTTCAAGGCACCGGATCTCAGACTGTACTATTTGTGCGTTTCCCTCAGTGCTTTCAACCTCACGTGGTTATTGAATCGGATGCTGTTCTTCCTCCATCGTTGCAGGCAGTGACCCTCGCAAGGGGATCGGGTGGCCCACGGAGCGAAATTAACCCTACCCAGTGTACTGCGTGGGCATGGAGTATGCTTGCGCCATGGGCTCAATTACCCTACTTATACTCTCCGTTGCTACCAATATTTTCACATCCTGATATCTCTGCAGTGCGTGAGGCGCCAGCCCTCCGGGTATTAGCCGCAGCAGCTATCTCTCGCCTGGGAGTGGTGGGTCAATTTAAAATGCTACAGGAGGCGCAGAAGGGTACGGATCGTGGTTTTATGTCCAACTTTACTTACGTCCAAGTGCGTCAAGCTGTCCACGTAGAGTTACCCGGAGGAGCCCACCACTCTACGGGCATTGCAGGCAATGCTGTAGGGAGGGGGACGCAAAGGCTTAATCAATAAACTCTACAATGCCTCCTTGCGGGAAAGGGATCTGGAAAATCATCCTTCTTGTCTACGTTGGCAAGCAGCTTTGGGTATACCTAACGCTCCGGAAGTTTGGACAGAGTGCTGCCAACTCACTGGTTGCCTCACGGCTAACTGCAATCTTCAAATTATCCATTTTGAATTCCTGCACCAAGTATACTACTCTCCCCAGCAATTACACAAGTATGGTCTGCGTGAGACTGCTAATTGTGTGCAATGTGGTGCAGCAGATGCAGATTTTTTCCATGAAGCCTTGATGCGGGTGTATTGGCGTTCTGGACAGCTGTGGCGAACATCCTTACAGACATCGTGTTGGAGCCTGTGTCTGGCACTCCTAAGATATGCTTACTAGGTTATGTCAAACCTCTCAAGCCCTGCAACAGGTGCATCGTAGTGGTTTCTATCTTTCTTCGCAAAGCGGCCAGTTGTGCAGTGCTGGGGCGCCAAGACAACCCCCACAGTAAAGAGATCCCTGAGAAGTCCCGCCCTAAAGATTACTGGGCCCCCTAATGTGTATTTGTTGCCCCACCCTGACCTATTATAAACTTCATGTGCAACACCTCCCCCTTTTTTTTTCAGCTCCACAATTATGTGGAGGCCCTTGCTATTATGCTGATATTTGTTACTTATCCTGATATTTGTTACTCCCGAATGTTATACTGAAACTGGTGTGTTCATAGTTGCCAGCCCATAATGATGGAAAACACATATGGACTTTCATTTCAACCTTGTCTTGCTACTGCCTTACATAAGATGTTTATTGTTGCATCCAAGATGCACTGTAATTATACTATTGCTCTGCCTGGGAGGGAGGGGGTTGGGCGGGGGTTGTGTGGCTTATATGACTTTCTCATTCTGTCTAAATGTGTATGCACAACTGTTTATATCTTCTTGAAATTGATAAATAAAATAATAAAATAAAAAATATACATATTGTCAGCATGTTCGGCGCACAGCACACCTTTGATGTTCATGTTTAGCACATTTAATTTGAGATGACATGACTTTTACCTTGGCAATACTAGGCATTAATGTGAGTATGTCAACAGTCGCACATGATGTTGAGGTACATACAGGGGTTTTAAGTGAGCTGGGTCTCACTGGTGCTGTGCATGTCACTTATTTAAGGGTGCCTCGATATGGGTATCTTTCATGCTCTGTTTTGTTCACTGCTACAGGTGGTCAGGTCCTTTAGCTGGTATGCGTTGACAGCAGGCACATCGATGAGCGCATGGTCACACTCCTCACTTCTCACTGGCGGAGTAGTTACGGCACGACGTCATGCCAGGTGAGCATTGTGGAGAAATGAAATCCTTTAAGGATTCCTTTTGTCTCTGGAATTCACTCCTTTGGAGACATCATTGTGTTGTCATCAGGGCTTTGAGCGTAAGATTTCCCATTGTTAGATGCAAGCCACAGTTGCTGCTGCATTATCTTATGCAACTGACAAACATTGACAAGGCCAGTAGTCCGGAGTTGCGGTAGGTATCATGTTACATGTTGTATCATATATCTGGGTGCAAAGGCAGTGACAGAAAAACGCTAGTCCGGTAGCCCAATATGCTAAGCCTAGATTTATGTCTTAGGTTTTTAGCCCACACACTTGATTACATTGGCCAGGCCCCTTTGAGAGACCCACCTGTTTTTTCATCCCACTTAAAGCCTTGGGTATCTCCATTGCTCATTAGCGATGTGACATGGCTAAAGGGCCGATTTCATATGTGCCGATGTTGTATTTCCAAGGACATGTCCTCTGGTACTAGCTCATCCAATTCAGTTAATGATCAGAGATTTGTGTCTTTTCTATGTGTATCTGACTACTATGCCACCACTTCATGCCCTGTGTTGTGCTTTTTGAGCTTACCTCCTGTGGTTTGTGAGGTTTGACAGAGTTTCCATGCATGTGTTGTGTTTACCCAAGTCTTTCTGCTTTGATGAAATGGGACATTTTCTTTTTGTGGTCTCGTTCTCGTATTCTGCTTTGCAGTTGCATGTGACTTCATCAATGACACTGTGAATCATGTGGCCTCTCAATGGCATTGGCTGTATGTGCGCGGCCTAAAAACCTATGGAGGTTTCTAGATTTGGCTACCAATTGCGTGATGTGGGGGTCATTTGGCTCCATGATATTTTTGAGGGGAGACAGAGGGCCTTGTGGGAGTTGTAGTCTTGCTGTAAGGGCTCAATATCCTCCTCCTTAGTGAGAAGGCTAGCTACCTGTTGGGAGGCACTGTCGACAGTTAGCTGCCACATGGTTGTGAGGTGGGGAGGGTGAGCCATGCTGTTTGAGAGGGAGGCCAGGTGCATGAGCTGACTACCTACCTGTGAGGTTGAGCTGATTAAGGAAATGCGGTCCTTGTGATCCATTCATATTGTAAGCGTGCATCGCACATGAGTTTGTTGTGGGCGGGTGATTGGAGCTCACTTGTTGTACCCTGCTACAGGGGGTCAGCTGGAATGCATTGACAGCAGGCACATCAATGTGTGCATGTTCACACTCCTCACTTCTCACTGGTGGAGTAGTTCGGCATGACATCATGCCAGATGAGCATTGTGGGGAAGTACCATTCTTTAAGGATTTCTTTTGTCTCTGGAATACACTCATTTGGAGACTCATGTGCAGCAACATCATTGAGTTGTCATCAGGGCTTTGAGTGGAAGATTTTCCAATGTTAGATGCAAGCCATAGTTGCTGCTTCTTTATCTTATGCAACTGACAAACATTGACAAGGCCAGTAGTCCGGAGTTGTAGTAGGTATCATGTTACTTGTTTTATCATATATCTGGGTGCAATGGCTGTGACAGAAAAATGCTAGTCGGGGAAGGCCAATATGCTAAGCCCAGATTTATGTCTGAGGTTTTTAAGCCACGCTCTTGATTACATTGGCCAGGTCCCTTGAGAGACCCACCCGTTTTTTCATCCCACTTAAAGCCCTGGGTACCTACTTTGCTCGTTAGCAATGAGTGTCCTGTGCACACGTATATCTTAAAATTGGTTCTCAAGTGAGAACCCAAAATACTTGGAAGGCGTTCAATATATGATTTCAGAGTCCATCATCATAGATTATGTATATTTAATGGTTCAGTGTTGATCAGTACATACAAGAGCAAATGACTATTTGCTCTTGTACTGATAAGTACCGTAGCGGGTTGTGGGTTTAGAGGGGAATATGGTGGGAAGTAATTTAATTTTACTAATTTAATTATAATTTTTTAGGAATTATAAATTAATTTTAATTAATTGGTAATTAATTTTTATGAATTGGCAATTAATTGAAATTAATTGATTAATTGATAATTATGTTCTGTAGTGGGTTATGGGTTTATAGGGGAATAGGGTGGGAAGTAATTTAAATCTAATTAAGTAATAATTTATTTTATTTTATTGTTTTTGTTAATTATATAATTGTTAATTAATTATTAATTGGTAGTTATTTTTTATTAATTGGTTAATTGATAATTATGTTGTGTAGTGGGCTATGAGTTTATAGGAGAGTAGTGTGGAAAGTAATTGAAATGTAATTGAGTAATAATTTATTTTAATTAATTATTTTTGTTAATTATATTATTGGTGATTAATTATTAATTTGTAATTAATTATTATTAATTGGTATTTATTATTCATGTATTTTTACTTTAGTATTCATTGGTAATTATGTTTTTAATAATTATGTATTGGTATTTGTAAATAGTTTAGATTTATTTATTAATTTATTTTTTTAATATTTTTAACTTCTTCTGGAGTGGGAATAGTGATTTTTACCCCTACGCTATCCAACTCTTTCCCTGCTGTTGCACTCTCTGGAGTGGGAATAGTAATTTTTACCCCTAAGCTATCCAACACTTTCCCTACTGTTGCACTCTCTGGAGTTGGAATAGTAATTTTTACCCCTACGCTATCCAACACTTTCCCTACTGTTACACTCTCTGGAGAATGAATAGTAATTTTTACCCCTACGCTATTGAACACTTTCCCTACTGTTGCTCTCATTGGAGTTGGAATAGTAATTTTTACCCCTACGCTATCCAACACTTTCCCTACTGTTGCACTCTTTGGAGTGGGAATAGTAATTTTTACCCCTACGCTATCCAACATTTGCCCTACTGTTGCACTCTTTGGAGTGGGAATAGTAATTTTTACCTCTATGGTAGCAGACAGTTGTTTTTTTTGGAGTTATAATAGTATTTTATTCCCACTGGTATTTAATATATTTTGTATAGTTTTATCTAATGTAGTATATAATTAAATAGGGTCCTAGATACATTTACAACACCCACTCCACGTATAATGTCCATCATTACTAAATACTAAGCAATTATAAACATATAACTATGCATGTGTTTTCCATCCCACCCCAAAATACATAAATGCATTCGAAATGGTATATACACGAACATGAGTAGTATACTGTATGCTGTTCAAGCAATGATATCATTCAGGTAATGCATATATTGTACATTGTAATGATGACTGAATGAATCACGAAAACTACATTTATATAATGGCTCTTAATACAGAAGAGAAGGTCGAGACCATTTCATCACATATTTATACAATACTGTACATGTGCTAGAGGCTAAGGCAACATATTGTCTCTAGAGTTTCAAAAATAGAAATCTTGTTCTCTAAGAATAGTTCTACTTTAAGCAGAGTATCATGTGCCCAAAAAAAAAAGGTAAATATTTTGGGAACGGGAAAGGAATTTCGCTTTCAGGGCAAAAAAGTAGTTCCAATAGTTTTTTAGGAGTTCTGTTTATCAAAACTGAAGGCCGAATTCAGAGTTCAGGAAAAGCTATGTGCTCATGTTTTCAAAGGTTATTCAAAAAAGCTATTCTCGTTGCTAGGAGAGAACATTAACTCAGATAGGCTGGCAAAGAATTTTTCTACAACAGTAGGTGAAAGTTGGACCAGGTCAGAAAAAGTAGAAATAGTGCATATGTGAGATGCATCGCCGTCATTGGTGTCCAGATCAGCAATGGTCACAGAAGGTTGTACCTGTGTGCCGCTTTCAAAGGTACTGCTGATGGGAGTGTGAGACAGACGTGCAACGCGCATTCTTCTCCGCAGAGCAGGCATCTTAGAACAGGTAGGATGCAATCTTGCCAGATTGGTCTGAATGAAAGAAACCAGGTAGTATTCAGATCTCTTAGGCGAGCCAAGCCGAGTACTTTAGTTATCCGGTCTCTGTATCTCATCGCTAGGAGCGTTTCTTCCATGGTAGCCTGAGTTTTGTCTGTGGCTGGACTTGCCATATCGGAGCAGAAGGAAGAAAAATAAAATTCCTGCTATGAGTCTCAAGATGAGAGGCAGGCTAAGTTTACCTTTGTGAATACTGAAAAATAAGAAAGTTAGACTTTGGTCAAATCTTACCTTTGTGAATACCGAAAAAGGAGTAAACTTACAGAAAAGTGTACGTTTACCTTTGTGAATCGGGCCCTATAATTGTTCAATCTATGCTGGCATACCAATCAAGCTAATGGCCATCAAATGTATGACTCAGCGGTACATCGCGTACAACAAAAAATAGCATTTAATGTGTGGGTTGAAAGACAGAAGAGATTATGAGTTCCCTTAATGGCTGCTCTCATCAAATAAGATATAATTTAAGGATAACTGTTAGATCTACAGATGCTTGTACATTTTGTGAAAGAGGACACCCGCATATTAAACACATACCAAACGCACCAAGAAGCCTTAGAGGGGAACAGAGTATTGGTTCAAAATTTGATAAGCAACTAGACAGCAACAAATTAGGGAATAGTGGTTGACCCACTCTGGAGTTTGTCCTCGTAGTGAATATGGTCCTTTTAGACCAACTAACCATATCCCTATTGCATATATGCATCAAACAAAGGTGTCGATTAGGATGGCGGATGGATCTGCCTCCGTCCGCCACCCCTGAGGTGGAGGGACCGACCGCAGGGGCAGCGGCGGTCCCTCCGTTGCAATTAGGATGTGACCGCCACCCTGGCAGTCACATCCCGTATATATTACATTGCGGCGGGTGCTGCTTTAAGCAGCACCCGCCGCAATGTAAAATATGCATGTTTACCTTTGGCATGTACAACTTGGCAGGCACCGCGTGGTGCCTGCCACTTTGTGCATGCCAAAGCAGGGGGGTACCATAGGTACCACCCATGTGCACCCCCCAACCCCAACACCCTGGGGGCTCACAACGGGCCCCCAAAAACAAAAGACCACATGCTTTTCCACGGCGGAATAGCCACTGTGGAAAAGCATATTTCCGCCTGCATCGTGATATGGCTGGCGGTGTCTTGCAGACACCACCACCATGTTTGTGTACACCCACCGCGGATCAGCAGCAGACGGATTTGCCGTCCACTGCTGATCCCAACGCCATCATAATCTGGCGGTGGGTGTTTTCTATGACCGCAGAGGTGAATCCGCATCCTCCAGGCCCGCGGTGGCTTCTGCCGGCCCGGAGGATGCGGATTCACTGCCATCGTAATTGTCCCCAAAGCTCGGATGTGCGTTGTGCACAACTCAGCCGTATTAATTTTCTGAAAAGTTTTCAGTCCTATATACAACATATCCTCATTAATTACACTGCTTTTAAGATATTTTTATGTATCGAAATAAAGCATATCAACCAACCATTAACAATTAATTACACAGTGATAACAGAATATGCTCTTACCTCCATAAATGTATCAGTCAAGCATTTAGAACAATCTTTGTAGTGAAGATCAAAGTGAGGATACAGGCTGGACAATGCCAGACATTCACTGGGCTTGAGTACACGATCTGTTTCCCTTATGAACTCCTCAACTTCAAACCAGTGGGCCGCAACCGAAGCAGTTATAAGGTCCACAGAGCCATCTTCAAATGGAATCTTCTCAGCAGGGGCAACACTAAACATAATACCAGAGTTGTAAACACATGAGACCATGATCTTAACAATAATATTAACCTTGAAGCTTTGTGAAGTCTGACCTCGCTACTGCTGCTGTCCTTAACATCTACATCTTTGAAATGTACTAGATCTACACAGCCTTTGTCACTGGTCACTCAGATTCAGACCAATGACTGTAATTGAAAACTTTTGCAATCAGTTTTAGACAGAGGAAAAGTCAGTTGCCCTATAAATGAATTCAACATTTTTGGCATCATATTTAATGTGAAAATATTTTAAAGTGGTTGTCTTGTTATCAACCAATAATAGCTATAGGAAATGATCATCTGTTGTGTGGTTCCCCACCAGATTTCCTGCTTTGGTGGTTTTAAAACTCTGTGCACTAAATCTGTGTTCCTATGCTTCTCCTCTAAACTGCACAGTGGGCATGGAAATAAAATGGCATTTCATAATGTGCTGCAATATATTTTGTGCCATCCATTGTAGTGGCAATGCAGGGGCCAGCATCACGCCATGCTGTAAATTGGTGCTCTTTAGAAGAGATCCAACTGTGAGAGGCAGAAGGTTGGAAACACGCCTGCACTGGAGACACAGAACATTTCCTAGAAGTAAGCGAGCAGCATGAGACATCTCTCACCCTCTTACTAATCCGGCAGGATATACAAAACCCTTGCCTCTAGGAGTCTGCACAATTTACTACCTCTAACCAGTTCTAAAGTGATTTTTGCTCACTCTCCAGAAAATGGGTTGTTTGTCATATATCTAATTGGCATATTTAATTTACTTGTAAGTCCCTTGTAATGTGGTTTACCATATACCAGGCCCTGTAGATTAAATGCTACATTTGAGCCTGCAGCATTTATTGTACCACCCACTTATGTAGCACTCTAAAATATATCCCAAGTCTTCCACTGAAATGTTGACTCAGCACCCCATAATCTCGCTTGGTATTACATATAAGTAACCCTGGGCTGAGGAGTTTGTGGAGTCTTCTCAACTCCACGCTCCGCTGGGAACGTAAAAGTCATGGCAAAACTCCAACTCCATGGTAGAGGGGAGTACGCCCCTCAGCAGAGTTCAGTAATCCCCCCCCCAAAAATTCAAAACCCACTTACCTTATATATATATATATATATATATATATATATATATATAATATATATATATATATATATATATATTATTCACCGAATTGCCCTTAGCATTTAGGAGGCACACGACAGGTCTCCGCCTTTCCCGGCTTCACATTCAGCGCGTCTCCCCACTTCGCAAGTCATTAAAATGCCCGACGCGTTTCTGGGAATCACTCCCGTCATCAGGGGCTGCCATCAGCGAGACTCGTTCGTGCAGCGATGTATTCTGGGCTTTTTTCGCTGCCAGGAGCAACTCACTCGAGTTTGAAAAACAATGAACTACTTTTACCAGAATGCCTGGGGGGCGCGCCCACGCCCTTAAGACACGAGGTCAGAAGTGAGAAAAAAAGAATCCATGCTGTGAGTAGCTGACCAAGATTGCCTCTGAAGAAATGCGCTATGCGCATGAAACGCGTCAGGCTTTGTTAATTTTGGAGACATTTCTGCACAGCGTTTCTGTAGCTCTCTTCAAATAAAACACAGAATTTGAACCTACCTGAAGTGGCTTCTCTGAAATGGGGGCAACTAAGTTTTGGATGTACTAACGGCCGGTCCCGGTCGTAGAGAAGCCCAACCATGGCCCCATGGACCCGTGCAGCGTCAGGCGATGCAGCACAGCAAAGGGCAGGAAGGTCGTGATGGAGAAAGCATCATTGTACAGACCGCTGGCGTTTGAAGTCGTCCCCAGCCCACTGTGGTTTATTATTTGGATCCATTTCGCTGCCAGGAGCAACTCACTCAAGTTTGAAAAACAATGAACTACTTTTACCAGAATGCCTGGGGGGCGCGCCCACGCCCTTAAGACACGAGGTCAGAAGTGAGAAAAAAAGAATCCATGATGTGAGTAGCTGACCAAGATTGCCTCTGAAGAAATGCGCTATGCGCATGAAACGCGTCAGGCTTTGTTAATTTTGGAGGCATCTCTGCACAGCGTTTCTGTAGCTCTCTTCAAATAAAACACAGAATTTGAACCTACCTGAAGTGGCTTCTCTGAAATGGGGGCAACTAAGTTTTGGATGTACTAACGGCCGGTCCCGGTCGTAGAGAAGCCCAACCATGGCCCCATGGACCCGTGCAGCGTCAGGCGATGCAGCACAGCAAAGGGCAGGAAGGTCGTGATGGAGAAAGCATCATTGTACAGACCGCTGGTGTTTGAAGTCGTCCCCAGCCCACTGTGGTTTATTATTTGGATCCATTTCACTGCCAGGAGCAACTCACTCGAGTTTGAAAAACAATGAACTACTTTTACCAGAATGCCTGGGGGGCGCGCCACGCCCTTAAGACACGAGGTCAGAAGTGAGAAAAAAAGAATCCATGCTGTGAGTAGCTGACCAAGATTGCCTCTGAAGAAATGCGCTATGCGCATGAAACGCGTCAGGCTTTGTTAATTTTGGAGACCTTTCTGCACAGCGTTTCTGTAGCTCTCTTCAAATAAAACACAGAATTTGAACCTACCTGAAGTGGCTTCTCTGAAATGGGGGCAACTAAGTTTTGGATACAAGAGTCACTGACCATTGAGGCACATATAAACATATAGTAGGCTGCGTTGCGGTTCGATGCGCTGTGATTTTCATCGAGGAGTCCTGTGCCACACCTCCAACCAGTTTGGAAGCGCCGGCCTCAAACTGCTGTCAGACGTTTCTTGTTGCAGCAGTTGATGGTGCTCTCCCCACGACTAGGCTGCCGTGCTGTTGAATATTCACCAAATTGCCCTTAGCATTTAGGAGGCACACGACAGGTCTCCGCCTTTCCCGGCTTCACATTCAGCAGGTCTCCCCACTTCGCAAGTCATTAAAATGCCCAACGCGTTTCTGGGAATCACTCCCGTCATCAGGGGCTGCCACCAGCGAGACTCGTTCGTGCAGCGATGTATTCTGGGCTTTTTTATTCATTCAAGTCCCAACAGTAGGCGTGTGCTAAGTGCGCCGTCATACTGGGTTTGGCTGGGATTTGTAGTCCTTTTCGCTGCACTGTAAGTGTTCTCTTTTAAGTAAAGACAAGAGTCACTGACCATTGAGGCACATATAAACCTATAGTAGGCTGCGTTGCGGTTCGATGCGCTGTGATTTTCATCGAGGAGTCCTGTGCCACACCTCCAACCAGTTTGGAAGCGCCGGCCTCAAACTGCTGTCAGACGTTTCTTGTTGCAGCAGTTGATGGTGCTCTCCCCACGACTAGGCTGCCGTGCTGTAGATTATTCACCAAATTGCCCTTAGCATTTAAGAGGCACAGGACAGGTCTCCGCCTTAACCGGCTTCACATTCAGTGCTTCTCCCCACTTCGCAAGTCATTAAAATGCCCGACACGTTTCTGGGAATCACTCCCGTCATCAGGGGCTGCCATCAGCGAGACTCGTTCGTGCAGCGATGTATTCTGGGCTTTTTTATTCATCCAAGTCCCAACCGTAGGCGTGTGCTAAGTGCGCCGTCATACTGGGTTTGGCTGGGATTTGTAGTCCTTTACGCTGCACTGTAAGTGTTCTCTTTTAAGTAAAGACAAGAGTCACTGACCATTGAGGCACATATAAACCTATAGTAGGCTGCGTTGCGGTTCGATGCGCTGTGATTTTCATTGAGGAGTAAACGCGTAAGGCAGACAAAAATTCAAGAACGCGCTGTGGAGCAGGAAAAGCTAAACCAGATGGTGATCCTTTGGCAGAGTGACCCTCCGAAACAGCTTTTGGGCAATTGGTGATCAACATATCAAACGGCGGGCCGCGTCGTGGAGGGAGCACCTTCTCTTAGAACCAAATTGATTGTCCTCCTGATGGTCAACTGAGAAGCGGCACCACGAGACTAACTCATGGAAGGCAGCGCCGAAGGACCGAAGTACGGCGTCTCTCCAGCTCGGGACTGATCCTACTAAGGAAAATTAAGCTGACAATTACACAACTTCAGAAGGTACCCACTGAGGGAAAATAATGAGGCAATCTTTCAAGGAACTACCACTCCCAGCATGCCATGCGGGGGGAGGGCTGAACTAATCAAGCCAGTTTCTTAATGGAAATAAAAGAGAGCCACTTCCTCTGAACTGTGACAGCAAGCCTCTGATGAGATGCGAGGTGCATCGAAACACGTAAGGCAGACAAAAATTCAAGAACGCGCTGGGGAGCAGGAAAAGCTAAACCAGATGGTGATCCTTTGGCAGAGTGACCCTCCGAAACAGCTTTCGGGCAATTGGTGATCAACATATCAAACGGCGGCCCGCGTCGTGGAGGGAGCACCTTCTCTTAGAACCAAATTGATCGTCCTCCTGATGGTCAACTGAGAAGCGGCACCACGAGACTAACTCATGGAAGGCAGCGCCGAAGGACCGAAGTACGGCATCTCTCCAGCTCGGGACTGATCCTACTAAGGAAAATTAAGCTGACAATTACAAAACTTCAGAAGGTACCCACTGAGGGAAAATAATGAGGCAATCTTTCAAGGAACTACCACTCCCAGCATGCCATGCGGGGGGAGGGCTGAACTAATCAAGCGAGTTTCTTAATGGAAATAAAAGAGAGCCACTTCCTCTGAACTGTGACAGCAAGCCTCTGATGAGATGCGAGGTGCATCGAAACGCGTAAGGCAGACAAAAATTCAAGAACGCGCTGGGGAGCAGGAAAAGCTAAACCAGATGGTGATCCTTTGGCAGAGTGACCCTCCGAAACAGCTTTCGGGCAATTGGTGATCAACATATCAAACGGCGGCCCGCGTCGTGGAGGGAGCACCTTCTCTTAGAACCAAATTAATCGTCCTCCTGATGGTCAACTGAGAAGCGGCACCACGAGACTAACTCATGGAAGGCAGCGCCGAAGGACCGAAGTACGGCGTCTCTCCAGCTCGGGACTGATCCTACTAAGGAAAATTAAGCTGACAATTACACAACTTCAGAAGGTACCCACTGAGGGAAAATAATGATGCAATCTTTCAAGGAAATACCACTCCCAGCATGCCATGCGGGGGGAGGGCTGAACTAATCAAGCCAGTTTCTTAATGGAAATAAAAGAGAGCCACTTCCTCTGAACTGTGACAGCAAGCCTCTGATGAGATGCGAGGTGCAATCGAAACGCGTAAGGCAGACAAAAATTCAAGAACGCGCTGGGGAGCAGGAAAAGCTAAACCAGATGGTGATCCTTTGGCAGAGTGACCCTCCGAAACAGCTTTTGGGCAATTGGTGATCAACATATAAAACGGCGGCTCGCGTCGTGGAGGGAGCACCTTCTCTTAGAACCAAATTGATTGTCCTCCTGATGGTCAACTGAGAAGCGGCACCACGAGACTAACTCATGGAAGGCAGCGCCGAAGGACCGAAGTACGGCGTCTCTCCAGCTCGGGACTGATCCTACTAAGGAAAATTAAGCTGACAATTACACAACTTCAGAAGGTACCCACTGAGGGAAAATAATGAGGCAATCTTTCAAGGAACTACCACTCCCAGCATGCCATGCGGGGGGAGGGCTGAACTAATCAAGCCAGTTTCTTAATGGAAATAAAAGAGAGCCACTTCCTCTGAACTGTGACAGCAAGCCTCTGATGAGATGCGAGGTGCATCGAAACGCGTAAGGCATACAAAAATTCAAGAACGCGCTGGGGAGCAGGAAAAGCTAAACCAGATGGTGATCCTTTGGCAGTGTGACCCTCCGAAACAGCTTTCGGGCAATTGGTGATCAACATATCAAACGGCGGCCCGCGTCGTGGAGGTAGCACCTTCTCTTAGAACCAAATTGATCGTCCTCCTGATGGTCAACTGAGAAGCGGCACCACGAGACTAACTCATGGAAGGCAGCGCCGAAGGACCGAAGTACGGCGTCTCTCCAGCTCGGGACTGATCCTACTAAGGAAAATTAAGCTGACAATTACACAACTTCAGAAGGTACCCACTGAGGGAAAATAATGAGGCAATCCTTCAAGGAACTACCACTCCCAGCATGCCATGCAGGGGGGAGGGCTGAACTAATTAAGCCAGTTTCTTAATGAAAATAAAAGAGAGCCACTTCCTCTGAACTGTGACAGCAAGCCTCTGATGAGATGCGAGGTGCATCGAAACGCGTAAGGCAGACAAAAATTCAAGAACGCGCTGGGGAGCAGGAAAAGCTAAACCAGATTGTGATCCTTTGGCAGAGTGACCCTCCGAAACAGCTATCGGGCAATTGGTGATCAATATATATATATATATATATATATTCCAGCTCCGTGGGGTTGTCCAAGTAGCAAGTTGCACTCCAGTCTGTGTGCGCCTTCCCCATTATTCAAACACACAACTGCCCATACCAATGATTGCTTTGGGGAAGGCGCACGCAGACTGGAGTGCAACCCGCTACTTGGACAACTCCACAGAGCTGGAATAGAAGAGCGGCGGTCCTGCTGCTGGGTTGCACCACCCCGGGAAACGGGGGCCAACAGACTCTCTATCTAAGGAGTCCCCAATGTGTAGCTGTGCGATGGATCGAGGACAGGAGTGATGTTTGAGGCTAATGTGAGAGCCTTTTGAACTGAGCAGTCATTTAAAGTGCATCCATCCAGGACTCATGGACTACATCTCCCATAAACACAATGTGTGTCTTCATAAAGGGATAAGGTAGCCGTCATGCACTTTACTGTCGGCCCCTGAAGAGGAAACACATTTCTGAAACGCGTCGGGTCTATCAGCTGCTTTTATTATTCAAACACATAACTGCCATACCAATGAACGCGTTGGGGAAGGCACACGCAGACTGGAGTGCAACCCGCTACTTGGACAACCCCACGGAATGGAATATATATATATATATATATATTACCTACTGGCGGTCGCCAGTAGGTAGTTATAGTTAGGACCTAGCTACCATAGCAAATCCCAAACATTCTATTGGGAATAACTTTGGCGCCGGTTGAGGAATTTGTGTGTAATTTTCCAAAATTTAGGCCAGCTCTGCTCCGCTCCTTCCCTGCAAGTTTCAGGGGGATTCGTGAAGTGGGGGCCGAGAAAAAAGGGGGTCCCAAAACGTGTTTTCCTCATGTTAATTTCCACAGGACGAATTGACAAGGCTACAGCCCGAACCGCTGAACGTAATTACGCCAAACTTTGCAAAATTGTAGGGACTGGTACGCAGATGTGCCTTTGCTATATTTGGTGACAATTGCTCCAGTGTTTTTTTTTTAAATGAACTTCAAAAACACATATATATCTATAGGCGCGCTCCGGGCGCTCACCGATACGGGTACAGGGGAGCGCACCCGGCGCGCTACGGGAGTGCGCGAGCGGAAAGCTGATTGGCTTTCGGATGTCTGTCAACATTCTAAACAGTCCGGAAAGTCCGTCATCTTGTGTCTCGGTAGAATCGAGACACAAGAGGTGAAAATAAAAAGGGGGAAATGAATAAAAGGGGGCAGGGTAGACACCCCCTGACCCTCTAGGTTTTCTGAGGGGGGCCTAGAAGGACCCTAAAGGGCCCAAAAACTTTTTATTTTTTTAATTTTCACGGGGTAAGCACTGGGTGCGTTACCATGTGCGCTTCCCGGTAGGCGCACCCTGAGCGCACCACGGGGAAAAACAGTGTAAAAAATGATAGTGATTTTTTTTTTAGAGTATTAGAGGTAGGGTAGCTCTGAAAAGAGCTCTTGTGTTATGTGGGGGTTTTTGTACCTACAAGTAGGTACCAATGCAGAGTCTCAAATTCAAGAGGAAGACTCTATTCCCCTCATCTGTAAAATGTACACCATCTCTCCTATAGATGCCTTGCATGTTGTAACGCACGTTGTTGTGGTATATGGAACCCATACCATAGTCTCTGAGGAAAGCAGAAACAGATTTATTCACATGTTTCCTTGCTTTCTCAATCTGTGGACAATATTGGTTGGACCAGTTTCATTTATGCCTTTGGCATATATTAGAAAATACCAAGGCAGTTTTTGGAAAAAGTGACATCAATTGCCCAAATATGTCCTTTAAAAGCATTTCCAGACCTACCCCAGTCAAAGTGCCCAGGTCATTTCCACCACAGTGCACAATTATGAGGTCAGGGTGTGGTAGATGCATAAAGGATTTTACCAATGGTATCAATTGGTGACTTCTCAATCCTCTCTGTCCAATCCATACAATGTCCACATTTGGTAAATCAAGGTTGTAAATACCTCTGTTAATTTCTCACTCCAGTAGACAAAGCTATGACCCACAAACCAGACTTTTGGCATCTTGGAGGTAGATGTGCTTGTATTCAGATGAGTTGTGGAAATGAAATGGCAGTTTGAAAGTAGGAATTATGAAAAAAAGTGGTTGAGATTCAGTGCACTTGAAAAACAAGAAATGATTTGTGTTTTCTTAAAATTCACCACTGAAAATTAGTGTGCATGCTTTTTTTTTTTAAAGAAGTCATTTTAATGGTTGAGAAAAAGTCATTGAAAGAAACATTGCACATGATTAGCTAGTACATTGAGAGGTCAAACACCCTTGCTGGATTCTTTTGCAACATAGTATGATGGACTTTTCAACTGTGTGCTGAGTTAGGTGGGAGTTACCATGGTAACAGGGTGAATAGGCACTGGGGGGATGGGTGAATATTATGTGAGTTTCAAAGTGTTGAAATGTACAACCAATTAAAATGTGCAGTTTGGTTTTGAATTTGTGTGGGAAGAATTTTGATTGGTTATGTACAAGAATGTGGGTCTGAAGTTAGAGGGAATCTGTGCCAGTATTCTGAGGCTGCAGTGACAGAATCATTATTCAGAGATTCTGCTTAAGAAAATCTGGTGTGTGTGACTGACACTGTTCTAAATCTTCTAATGCATTTTTAAAGGTGAGTAATGATTCTTTTAATAAAGATAGACTGCTGTATGCAGTATGGGGAAGATTAAGAAGCATATTCTGCTTCTTTATTCTTGCATTGTGTGTCACGTTTTTTTGTAATGCTGTTTAAAAAATTGAATGATGCATATTGGAATGTATTTTGGAAATGAGTTAGGTTTCTGCTTTGTTTTGTAGTGGTCATTTAAATGGGCTGTACTCTGTGTTAAAAACGATTTACTATGGAAAATGTTTTCTGGTAAAAAGTCTGGCTTTTAAATTTTGGTCAAGGATTACATTGAGTGTCTGTGTGAAATAAGTAACTATGTTTTCACATTTATAATTTGCTTAGTTGATGTGTATTCTTAAAGTAAGTTAGGCTTTAGCATATGTACTAGTAGGGAGTCTTAGGCAGCATGTCTGTTAGGCCTCTTACTTCACAAATAGGCTCTAAGCTGTGCAATCAAGATCCAGGGTGTGCCTTTGAAATGAAAGAGGAATTTTATGTCTTGCTTATATATATGTGGTCTGTTTTTTGCCAGTAGAGACAGTGAAATAGTATGAGCAGAGACACACATATTGCTTGCAGAGACAGGCATGGTAGATTACATGTAACATTCTGGTCATGTGCCTAAGATCACACTGTGAGTCAAGCATGATTTTAAATGGATCTGGGTGAATAATTTGATGAGAGTTAGAGAGATGGAAACTGTGAACAGACACTGGTGACATTATTGAAAAATGTGAATTATAATTCCTTATTTCATACAGACACTCAGTGTGATCCTTGTCAAAAATGTTAAAAACATACTTTTTACCATGAAACATTTACCAGAGTGAGATGAGACACACACAAACAGACACATAACACATACAAAGAGAGAGAGATGGGGTAGGCACAGAGTGAGATGACACACAGGCACAGAGTGAAGTGAGACACAGGCACATAGTACCCTTTTAGCTTAGAGATGCAAACTGTGAGCAGACACAGGTGACATTATTGAAAAATGTGAAAATATAATTCCTTATTTCATACAGACACTTAGTGTGATCCTTCTCAAAAATGTTAAAGCTATGCTTTTTACCATAAAACATTTACCAGAATGAGATGAGACAGACGCAAACAGACAAATGACACACACAAAGAGAGAGAGATGGGGCAGGCACAGAGTGAGATGAAACACAGGCACAGAGTGAGGTGAGACACAGGCACAGAGTGACATAAGACACAGGCACAGAGTGAGATGGTGCAGGCAGAGAGTTAGATTAATAATGAAACGGTATTGCACTGTTACTGTGGCACAGTTGCTGTGGTATAAAGTAACTTATGTTGTAAACTAGTGTTTATATTGTTTACTTATTGTTGCTATGTACTATGTTTGTAGTGGTCTATAATATGTTATTTTTTCTTTACCACAGATTGTAATCATCTATAGAAAGATAAAAGAATATGCCGTCAAAGGAAAGACGTCAAAAAAACTATAAACAGGATTTACGGTCCAAGAAAATAGAAATACAAGACTCATCCAAAACACAATCTTCAGTGAAAAAAAAATAATGCTCCTGGTAAGCAAACTAAGATGTTTTTAAGGAAGATATTCAAATGTCAAAAAAAGATGTTTTTTCAAAGAAGAAAAAATTGTGCCCCTCAAAAAATGTTAGACCTGTAGAAGGAGATGATATTGTCTATAGCAATAGAAGGAGAAATCAATTTATTGAAATTCGTAGACAAATGTTTTATAAAAGAATAGTTTTAAATGTATTAAAAAATGTAAAGATGTATCAAAAAAGACTGCTTTTTACAAGAAAAAAAAGCATAGAGAAGATTGTGGATGAAGCATTTAAAGTGAAAAATAAATTATATGGTTTAGTAATCAATAGAAATCGTACTCTAGATAAGGTAATCAGTGTTTTCAAATCAAAATGTAAGTGGAAAAGAGTAAAGAATGGGACTAATTTTTGTGATGTTTTTTCTGGAGAATGGAAGCATAGTTCAAGTTGTGAGCCATTTTTTAATGAAGAAAGTTACTTTCAGGATAATGATTTGGTGCATGCAGTTGACACCAGTGATCGAGCATATGAGGTGAAGGATGGTTGTCCGGTTGAAAAAGAAAAAATTGTGCCTAGAAATACAGAAGAGGTGTTAACTGATGAAGTTTTAGGGAGCCGTCCTAAGGCTCCAGTGTATACTTGGAATTGTAGTAGTCTTTGTAGTGTGCGACAGGATTCAATTGATTTGTTTCTCAGTTTCTTACGGACATATACTAAGAAAAGTCGAAAACAAAAAATGAAAATTTTGCAAGAGTTAGATCCTTGTAGAGTGAGAGAAAAAACAGGTTTGCAAGGGCATTCACTGGCTTGTCTTTCAAGAAAAGTATGTCAGAGTGTTTTTCACCATTTTAGGATGTTAGCAGTGCATCATAATAAAGTGAGGAAATTAGTGAGAAGGTTGTATTATGCAAAAAGTCCAGCACTTAAGTTTAAGTGCTCTTTTGCATGGGACTAAACTAGATGTGAAGAACATTTGTGAAGAAATTGAGTTTTGTTACTTTGGTGAAAAAGAGGGCAGTGCAGAAACTGAAACAGTAATTGAAGGTAATGTGGAAGAGAATGTAGAGATTTCAAGTACAGAAAAATTTCACTATGAAATTACAAAGTTTAAGGTCAATTCAAGTGAAATGCCTAATTTTACTTGTGTGTGTTGTTGACAAACTCATTATAAGAATCAGACTAGATTAGTTGATGTATATGTAAAAAGTGAAATGGAAAATAAGTATGAGTGGAAGGAATTTGCAACTTATTTGTTGGTAGAAAATTGTTTTGATTTGGGTTCTGATCAACGTATTTGTAAATAGTGTTATAATAAATTAAATGAAAACAGAATGCCTGCTGGAGCTGTTCATAATAATCTGGAGTTGGTAGACATTCCTTCTGAATTGATGGATTTAAATACCTACGAGTCTATTCTGATTCAATGTGTGCATCCTTTTCAGGCTATTGTTCGCATGGAGCCTAAGACAGGGAAATTGCCTCCTTCAGATTTACAGAGAGGATTAAAGGGAAGAGTTGTTTATTTGCCACTAGATTTTAAGAAAAATATTGATACAATTGGTGCAGAAAACGTAGAAGAGGAACCTCTCGTTATTCTAGTTAATGGTGTTCCGACAAAGAGTAAGAAAATCTGGCAAGAATTAGTGGATGTTAGGAAAGTCAAAAAGGCAACGTTGTATTTGGTAAAAAATATTCACTACTACAAAAATGTATATGTAGGAGAAGAGGAAACAACTGTAGAAGAGGACAGTGATTTCTCAGCTGGGCAAATTGAAAAAGTTGATGTCTCTAGAAGTGAAGAAATTTATGAACATTATAGTGTTCATCCTTTGCAGTCCAAAGAAGTAATGGGGAATGCTATTGACTTGTTTCAAATGAAAGAAGCAAAAGGAAGTCCCATTAGTGTATGGGAAGAAAGTTTGGAAGCTCGTTGTTTTCCACAGTTATTTCCAACAGGTCAAGGTGGACGATATGACAACCGACCTCTTCAATACCGGACTTCAAGATTATATGCAGAAGATCCAAGGTTTCGTCAATGCATTCCATATTTGTTCCATCCACTGTTTGAGAGTGACTTGTCTGGACTTTCTTATGCAGTGAACCATATACTGAAAAGTGGAGTACATCTACAAAATGTTTCGGCAAGGGACTTTGTGGATAAAGGGAAACTGCAAGACAGTGTTTTGGAATCTCAGCTAATTAATCTCATGGCATGTCAGCATGGTACTAACGAGTATTGGTACCGTCGTCATGGGGAATTGAAATGTATGCTAAGAAACTTAGGAACTCCTACATGGTTCCTCACTCTTAGCTGTGCTGAGTATGCTTGTGTGTGTGTGTGTGTGTGTATACTTGTAAAGCGCACTATCACCTGAAAGGTATCTTGGTGCTGTATACCGCTGTGGAATCCTTCCTGGCTTTCCCTGTGAGATGCCACCTTACTGGGCACCTCCAAGGTGAGGCCAGGCATCCTAGCGCTTTCAGGGCCGTTGTGGAGATTAAGCAAGCTATTGCCCAGAGTTGCAGAGTGTGACCCATGATTAGAGTAGGCACCTAGGCGAGAATTATTGAGTCCGTGGACATTGAACCCAAGACCCTGCCGCGTCGGGAATTGAACCCTGGTCCCGGGCCAGACCTCTGCCTCAGGGTCTGCCGCTCTAATCGGTAAGCCACACTTCTCCTTTGGGAAGACTTACTTTAATTTCTACGAGAGGCAAAAAAAAACATTGAAAATATTGAATACAAGACACCTGGAGAACTGTGCTCTTTGGATCCAGTTAATGTAGGCAGGTATTTCAATCATAGGTTTGAAGCTATGATGTCTTTTATCACAAACAAAAAAAATCCTCCGCTTGGAGAGGTTTTGGATTTCTTTTGGAGAAAGGAGTATCAAGCAAGAGGTGCTCCTCACATACATATGCTGCTATGGATTAAAGATGCACCAAAATTTGGAACAGATTCAGATGAGAAAATGATGAGTTTCATTGAGCAGTATTCTACATGTGCTGTTCCGAAAAGTACAGAAGAAAACAATTTAAAACATCAAGTTTTACGCTTTCAAACCCATCCTCGTGGAAAATACTTTCGTTGAAAATCCAAATCCAAAGACAGGTTCTACACAAAATGTCGTTTTACATTTCTACGTCCAGTAACATCGAAAGAAAGAGTGAATAATTTTATGTCTTCTCTGCGACATACTGTGACAAGAAAATCACCGAAAAATACATACAACCTAAGAAGAAATGAGGAGTCCAAATACATAAATGACTGCAATCCAGTCATTTTGTCCATGTGGAATGCTAACATGGATATTCAATATGTTGCTGACAACTCTATTGCTGTGGCTCGATATGTGACGTCTTACATCACAAAATCAGAAAAGATGGAACTGAAGGAAATGTGGGAGGAAATTTCACATGAAAAGAGTCTAAGCAAGAAATTATACAGTTACAGTCTGAAGATGTTGTCGCATCGAGAAATTGGAGCCTATGAATGTTCTGATCGGTTATCATCAGCAAGTCTATATGCCACATCTAGAACCATCATTTGGGTGAGGCTAGGTCTTGCTGCAACACGAAACCGAATTTTGAAATCTGTACAAGAAATAGAGTATTTGGCGGAGAAAGAACCAGACAGTACAGATATTTTGAAGACAAACATGTTGGATACTTACTATCCAAATAGAAGTAGTCATCTTGAGAACATTTGTCTGTATGAAGTTCTGCAAACCTATACTTTTAAGAGGAACGTCACAGAAGATATCAATAAAGGTATATATGCTGTAATTGGATGTAAAGGCTGTCTGGTGAAACAAAGAAAAGGCCATTTGATTAATCATCGGAAATTGAGTTGTGAATCTCCAGACAAAAGAGAATTGTATTACTTAGCTCTTTTGCAACTCTTTAAGCCTTGGCGTACAGAAGAGGAACGACTTGGAGATTTTCTTACTTATGAAGATTCGTTCAATGCAACCAAGGTCTCCTCATCATGCTTTAACATCCTGCGCATGCTACGGAAGATCTTCCGGTGGATCCCAGGCCCTCGTCACCAGCCGACTGGACTACGGCAACGCCCTCTACGCCGGAACCACCGCGAAGCTCCAGAAGAGACTCCAGCGGATCCAGAACGCCTCAGCCAGACTCATCCTCGATATCCCACGACACAGCCACATCTCCGGACATCTGAGAGACCTGCATTGGCTCCCGTCAACAAAAGAATCACCTTCCGTCTCCTCACCCACGGCCACAAAGCCCTACACGATCAAGGCCCGAGCTACCTCAACAGTCGCGTCAACTTCTACGCTCCCAATCGCCAGCTCCGATCAGCCAGTCGCGCCCTCGCCGCCGTCCCCCGCATCCGAAGAACGAAAACAGGAGGAAGGTCCTTCTCCTACCTGGCCGCCAAGACCTGGAACTCCCGACCGACCGACCTGCGCCTGACCCAAGACCACCTCTCCTTCAGGAGGAAGCTCAAGAGTAGTAGCAGCACAACCCCCCCCCCCTCAAGCGCCTTGAGACCCTCTGGGTAAGTAGTGCGCTTTATAAATATCTCTGATTGATTGATTGATTGGATACCATAGAATTTCCTGTTTTTTCAAATTATCTGCAAATGTTGAACGAGGAAATACAGCAAGAAGCTACAATTGCAGCAGAGATTGCTAGAGACAGTTCTCAAGAAAGTCAGAGTTCTGCTTCATTGAGTCAGGATCCACTAGGCGGACCAATTATACAAAATGAAGCTGCCACTGCCATGTATGAAGTTTAAAGAGCCATGTAACAAGCTCAGGAGGATGTACTTAACTGAGAAGATTTGGAACAAGAACTAAACGTTGAGCAGAGACAAATATATGATGAAGTCACAGAACAGATTGAGCATGGTTTATCTCATGAGAAAAAAGAGTGCTCATGTACGTCATTTATACCTGTCCGACTGTACGTGAGTGGAGAAGCAGGAACTGGAAAAAGTTTTCTGATTAAAGCAATTGCAACTTATCTGCAGAAAAGAATGGAGTCATCGCTGTCTTGTGTTGTTACCGCCCCAACTGGGTTGGCAGCACATAACATTAAAGGGATAACTTCACATCGCTTGTTGATGCTGCCAGTAGAGCATGATAATAAATTACAATACCACAAGCTATCTGGAGTAGCTTGTGGTGAAGTTTCTCGAGTCTTGAAGAAAATGAAACTTCTTATCATTGATGAGGTAAGCATGGTATCAAATGTAATACTTGCTTTTGTGCATTTAAGAATGCAAGAAATTCTTAAAACAGAGTATGATGTGCTATTTGGAGGCAAACACATCATTTTTTTGGGAGATCTACTGCAGCTAACTCCAGTGAAAAGACAACCAGTGTTTAAAATGCTTACACATGAAGATACAAGGAAGTGCCTAGGAAGCACTGGAAATGTTACCATATGGTTAAATTTCAAATATGCAGAACTGCTACAAAATATGCGACAGGCAAAGGATGAAGATTATAAAACAATTCTACAAAATGTAAGAATTGGAAAAGTAAGTGAGCATGGGAAAGCAGCTTTACATGCAAGATTAATTTCAAATTTGTTTCCAAACAAAAACATTCTCCCAGAGAATATTGTTAAGAAAATTCCTGAAAACAAGTCTGTCATATGCTTGATGCCAACTCTGCAAGAATGTTCAATCTTCAACAACAAAATGTTAATGTTGGAAAATCAAGAGATTGTGAAACTGGAAGCTATTGATAAAATAGAACATGAAGGAGCAACTATTATTGTGTCTGAAAAGTTGAAATCAAAATTGGATTCTTTAGAGAAGACAATATCTAAAACTGCTGGTTTGGAAAAGACTCTGTATGCATCTTTAAATTGTTGTATAATTTTACGAGGTAATGTACATGTGGCAAGAGGTTTAGTAAATGGAGCAATGGGTCATGTTGTTGATTTGGTGAATTACCGAAATAGAGATGGAAATGAATTTATAAAAATTAAATTTGATGGTATTGAAGAAGTACAACAAATCAGCCGTGGTTCTGCCCGATTTTTGCTTTCCTGTTTCTTTGGCATATGCGGTGACTAGTCATAAATCTCAAGGTTTAAGTGTAGGTAGTGCTTTAGTGAATATTGGAAGTTCTGTGTTCAAGGACGGTATGGCATATGTTGCTTTATCTCGAGTCAGAACTTTATCTGGATTGTACTTGATTGATTTTGATGAGACAAAGATTAATGCAGATCTAAATTGTGTAAAAGAATATAATAGGTTAAGAAGAGAGTATTCTCCAAATTTACCTCAATATCCTCTATTTGAAAAGCGTGTGGTAGGCTGAAAAAGAAGAAATAAGAAAAATTGTAGTGAAGTTGTAGCAAAAAGAAAAAAAGTAGATGAACCAGTAATTGTAAGCAGAAAAGGAAAGGATTCAGTTAAAGATGTTTTTGGATTTCAGTTTGAAAACATTTCTGTTGTAAACTGCTATGCTAATGTAGTGGTTAATGTTGTTTTTTTCTCCAAACTGTACAGGAACAGATTGCTGAAAATCGGGATCAAAGATTTTGTTGTTTGTTGAATTCTGTGTTTGAGAAATAAAGCAGTGATAGAACAAAAATACAAAGTGTTTCTGAAATTCGAAATGTTTTAGACATATGTTCTGGTCTAAATCAATTTTCACAGAATATTCAGCAAGATTGTCAGGAATTTCTAATGTATATGCTTGTTGTATTGCAAGATGAAGGTGTAGATGTAGAAAATCTTTTCAGCCTTTCTTATAAATGGCAGCATGACTGCGACAATTGTTCCTTTTTAAGTAGTACTAAAATAGACACTGAAAGATTTATATATTTGACTTAACCAGACTGCAAATCAGTGTCTTTTAATAATCTAGTAAGAGGAGCAGATCAAAACATGGTCTGTACTCAATGTAAATCTGCAATGCTATCAACATTATTTATACAAAGATTTGGACAGTATGTAATTTTAATGTTCCAACGATGTAGACCTGATGGAACAAAATTGACTTTAATAAACAAATTTGTGGCTTCTCAATTATCAATTTCAGGAAGAACCTTTGCAACTGCAGCAATTATTTACCATGATGGTCCTTCAACAACAACAGGACATTACACAGCTTATTTAAAATGTCAAAAAGGTTGGGGTTATTGTAATGATACTGAATTGACTTTCAAACAACGTTTGCCTTCTGACTTACAAAATTCTTACCTAGTGTTCTTACAACCGAAATTTTAGGGAAGGTAATTGGCCTATGAAGATTGGAGCAGTTAATAAAACTTAGTTTGCTGTTCAAAATTACTTTGCGAGTAAGAGTGATCAAGATAATAAAAAACTTGTAGTTGTCATAGTGGTAGTATAAGTGTATCACGTAGTGTGTGATGTGAGTATTAAAGGAAATATTAATCATAAGTAAGCCAGAGGTGGAAATAAAACTATTGTTTCCTAATATAAAAGATGTTGGAGCTTTTCTTTCAGAAACTCGGGTAAATGGGAGATTAAGAATACTAATATTTCCAAAGAAAAGGACTTTCCATATACTATTTGGCCTCGTGGAAAAGTACGTGGATCACAATTGAGTTAAGTTATGTTTTTTAAATTATACATTATTTATTGAAACGTTGTATGGGTTTTTTAAACACAATAATTTTGATTGTGTTTTTTTTTGCCCGCTGTTATATGATGAGTACTATTGAAGTCACTGTTTTAAGTGAAATTCAATATATTCTGAGAACAGCAATAATAAACCATATAACATGTTGTACAAATTATTTTGTATTATCAAATATATATTATTCTCTCCTTGTGTTATGCTCACTGACCTTTTTCCACCCTCTATTACTCCTCTTAACTCACCCTCACTGGCCTTCTCTCACTCTCACTCACCTCCCTTCCCTTATTCCACTTCCCTCACTTATCCTCATTCCACATTCCTTCACTGCCCTTTCCCTCTCTCCCATCCACCACTTTCCAGCTGTTAGTCACTCTACTTCACCCCCCCTCCCCTTCTTTCCTTTCTTTGCTCCCTCAATAATTCCCCTTCTCTCACTCAACTTACTCTACTTCACTTACTCCTTCTCACACTCCCTCTGTCCTCTCACATCCTCACTCCCCTTCCCTCACTCCCTCTCTCTTAGCCTCACTCTCTCGGTCCTCTCACTCTCTCACTCCTCTTCCATCACGCTCACTCCCTATAATTCACCCACACTCCCTCACTTACCTTTCTTTGCTCTCTCACTCAGTCCCTTTCTGTCACTCTTTCCTTCACTACCTCTATGTCCTCACTCCTTCACTTCCCTTGTCTCATGCTCACTTGCTTTTATCCTCTCTCTATCTTCCCTTTTTCCTCAACCTCACTGCCCTTCACTCACCCTCCCTCACCCTTGTTCCCTTACTCCAGTTCCCTCAGTTATCCTCATTCATCATCCTTAACTCCCCTTCCTCTTTCTCTCCTCACGCACTCACCTTTTTCCCAGTCCCTTTGCTTCACTTCTCTTCCCCTTCTTTCCTTCCTTTGCTCCCTCAGTCATTCTCCTTCCCTTACTCACCTTACTCCCCTTTACTCAGTCTTTCTCTCACTCCCTCTGTTCTCTCATATTGTCACTTGTCTTCCCTCACTCCCTCTCTGTTACCCTCACTCCCATTTTCTCCTCACTGTCTTACGACCCTACATTCACCCTCACTCACCTTCCATCCCTCATTGTCATTAATCCACTGTCATTCACTCTTGCTTCCCTGTCACTCACTCCCCTTTCTTTACTCCCCTTTCATCCTTCAGTTTTCCTAATGCACATTCCTTTAGTATCTTACTCACCTTCACTTCATTTCTCTCTCCTGCCCTTCTTCTCTGTCACTGAATGTATCCATGTCATTATCCTTTTAGTAATTTGCTCTCCCTCTATTTCTTTTTCACTCTCTATGACCTTCACCATTCCTTTGTTTTCCTTTCTGAGTCCTTCACTCCTACTTTATCTCTTACTACCCTTTTATGACTTTTAATCTCCTGCTTTGTCTCTTGTATTGTAAAATATATAATATAAATATTATAACTTACTTTTTTTTCTCTTTCACAGATATTAAATTTACTGAAAATATGTAATTAAGTTTACATTAATTATAAGGTAAGTTTGACGTACAAAATTTACTTTCTCAACACTCTTTTCCTTAACCTCACTACTCTTCTCTCATCCTCCCACACCCCCGTTCCCTTACTGGGCTTCCCTCACTTATTCTCAATCACCACGTTTACTCCCCTTTTCCTCACTCCTCTCTCACACTCACCTTCTTTCGGACCTTCTCCTTTACTTTCCTTCCTCTCTCTTCCCTTCCTTCACTCATTCACTCTTTTCCCCTCCCTTACTCTCCTTATTCCACTTCACTAACTCCTTTTCTTACTCCCTCTGTCCTCTTACTTCTACACTCCCCTTCCCTCATTCTCTCTCTGTTAGCCTCATTCTCTCCGTCCTCTTAGTCTCTCACTCCTCTTCTCTCACGCTCACTCCCTATAACTCAGCCATACTTCCACACTCACCTTCTTTCAGACCTTCTCCTTTACTTTCCTTCCTCTCTCTTCCCTTCCTTCACTCCTTCACTCTTTTCCCTTCCCTTACTCTCCTTACTCCACTTCACTAACTCCTTCTCTTACTCCCTCTGTCCTCTTACTTCTACACTCCCCTTCCCTCAGTCTCTCTCTGTTAGCCTCATTCTCTCCGTCCTCTTAGTCTCTCACTCCTCTTCTCTCATGCTCACTCCCTATAACTCAGCCATACTCCCACACTCACCTTCTTTCAGACCTTCTCCTTTACTTTCCTTCCTCTCTCTTCCCTTCCTTCACTCCTTCACTCTTTTCCCTTCCCTTACTCTCCTTACTCCACTTCACTAACTCCTTCTCTTACTCCCTATGTCCTCTTACTTCTACACTTCCCTTCCCTCATTCTCTCTCTGTTAGCCTCATTCTCTCCGTCCTCTTAGTCTCTCACTCCTCTTCTGTCTCGCTCACTCCCTATAACTCAGCCATACTCCAACACTCACCTTCTTTCAGACCTTCTCCTTTACTTTCCTTCCTCTCTCTTCCCTCCCTTCACTCCTTCACTCTTTTCCCTTACCTTACTCTCCTTACTCCACTTCACTAATTCCTTCTCTTACTCCCTTTGTCCTCTTACTTCTACACTTCCCTTCCCTCATTCTCTCTCTGTTAGCCTCATTCTCTCCGTCCTCTTAGTCTCTCACTCCTCTTCTGTCTCGCTCACTCCCTATAACTCAGCCATACTCCCACACTCACCTTCTTTCAGACCTTCTCCTTTACTTTCCTTCCTCTCTCTTCCCTTCCTTCACCCCTTCACTCTTTTCCCTTCCCTTACTCTCCTTACTCCACTTCACTAACTCCTCTTACTCCCTTTGTCCTCTTACTTATACACTTCCCTTCTCTTATTCTCTCTCTGTTAGCCTCATTCTCTCCGTCCTCTTAGTCTCCCACTCCTCTTCTGTCACGCTCACTCCCTATAACTCAGCCACACTTCCAAACTCACTTTCTTTCAGCTCTCCTGTTTTACTTCCCTTCCTGTCACTTCCCTTCCTTTGCTCCTTCACTCTTTTCCCTTCTGTTACTCTCCTTACTCCACTTCAGTAACTCCTTCTCTCAATCCCTCTGTCCTCTAACTTACTCACTCCCCTTCCCTCACTCTCTCTCTGTTACCCCCAGTCTCTCCGTCCTCTTAGTCTCTCACTCCTCTTCTGTTACACTTATTCCATATAACTCAGCCACACTCCCTCACTTATCTTTCTTTGCTCCCTCACTCAGTCCTCTTCTCTCACTCTTTCCTTCACTTCCTCTGTCTCCTCAGTCCCTCACTCCCCTTGTCTCACGCTCACTTGCCTTTATCCACTCTCTATCACCACTCTTTCCTCAACTTCACTGCTCTTCTCTTACCCCTCCTCACCCCCGTTCCCTTACTCCGCTTTTCTCACTTATCCTCATTCCCCTTGTTCACTCCCCTTCCCCTCACTCACCTCCCACAATCACCTTCTTTCAATCCCCCTACTTCACTTCCCTTCCCCTCACGTCCCTTTCTTTCCTCCCTCACTCATTTTCCTTTCCTCTCTCACTGCACTCCACTTCACTCACTCCTTTTGAATGTGTAAAGAATACAGCTCTTTTTGGAGAATTGGAGGTAGTTCTAAAAAGAACAGTTTTTTTTCTTCTTTTTTAGGTTATTTTTTTTTTTACTTTTTCCGAACGTTTTTTAATTTTTTTTTTAGAATAAAAACAAAAACAGGGAATGCCAAACTGCTCAACAGGAGCAAAAAAAGGGGAAAAATTAGGGCTGGGGAGTGCAGCGGTGTTCTTCTCTTTTGCGAACAATTAGTAAGATACTCTGCTCCCCATAACAAAGCAGTTCGTCACACTGCTTACACCTAATGGTAATGTCAGTAAAAACAGGCTGAATGTTGGGTATCAGCTCCACTGCTCTTCCTCTCCCCGATGACGTTGCTCCTCCGGTGGAAGTCGAGGCGCCATCTCTCGGGGCATTCCGTGCCAGGTCCCTGACAATCTCCCGGGCATAGTTCTAGGGGTGCCTTCTTTGAACATGCCTTATCATGGTAGAGTTCCCAAAACTATATTTTTTGGTGCGGTCACTACGAGAAAGAACAGTGTGGCAAATCTTGCACTCCACCTTAGGAGCATTTACCTTTTTCTCCCCATCTGGAATTGTAAAAAATTTGCAAATGAAGTGCTCCTTCACTTTTGGCTGAGGAGGGTCCTCCTGGAGAAACTCATCAGAGTCATCACTGCTGCTTGGTGGTCTTGCAGCCATTCTTTGCAAAGAATTGAAGAGAAGAAGGCAATAGGTCTTGCTCTCTCCAAAGTGAAAGAAGTAGTGAAGGAAATGGGTGGGGTTTTCATTACTTGTAAAAAAAAACTGTTAACATCCAATGAAAAGTGATATTTTAAGGTCACATGACTTGACGCGCTTACGCTGCGCGCACCGGAGCGCTTCTGGGAGTGCTTATGCGGCACGCACGTAGGCGCTTCCGGGGGCGCATACGCGGCGCGCCTGAATGACGTTTTGTTAGATTTTAGGAAATGCGTTTAAAGTTAAAATACGGTTATTTAAAATCAAAAATACTACTTTTATAATTATGCCACTGAATGTATAGCATTATTATTTACTTTAAATACATACTTTTTTTTTCCGCACGCGGGAATAGCGCTCTCGCTACGCTAACGGGTGCGCTTACCGGTGCGCGCACCCTGAGCGCTCTGAGGCAAAATGATAAAAAAAACACATGAAAAATACATTGAAAAATGAATTTTAGAAAAATAAAATATATATATATATATATATAAAAATATAATAATTATTAGTTAAAAAAACAGCTACAAAAAAAACTTAATAATTCAGTTTAAAAATCGTAGGTTACAAACTCGATATAGCAAAGAATTAGCTTTTAAAAAAACTTTTGAAATTCACTGAAAAAACCATAGGTTTCACAATCGTTAAAGGTAGGCATTAGCATATAAAAAACCTTTGAAATTCACAAAAAAAACCATAGGTTTCACAATCGTTATAGTTAGGAATTAGCATTTAAAAAACCTTTGAAATTCACTGAAAAAACCATAGGTTTCACACCAGTTATAGTTAGCTGAACATTTTACTCATACAAAACCATTGAAATTCCCACGTTATAGTTAGTTGGACTCACTGTAACTCGCGCGCCCGCAATCCACTGCTGATGATGTCACATATTACATCATTCATGACATGGTCAGTGACATCACTGATGACATCACTGATGACATCTCAAATGACATCACTGATGGCATCTCAAATGGCATCACTGATGACATCACTTATGACATCATCCATGTGAAAATACGATGCACCTGCTCACACTCTAATCTAACCTTTGATACACCACGTGATAAATACAAACTACCATTCCTGAAAATATTGACACACCAATATCAGTAACTACATACGCAGTCACTGATTCCTAGGTCTACACACACATCCACTCATTCATACATACAATCCCTCATACATACAAACACTTATACACCTATACAGACACTCACACAGTGGCACTCATCCATGGAGTTACTCACACAGCTAGTCAGTCATGCAAAGAATCAATCACACTCCCATTTTCTCATCTATACAGTTATACAAACAAAACCTTACTTATTCAAACATAGACTAACACATACTTACTCTCTTTTACAATCACTGATACAAGTACACATTGATACATACAGTCACTTATGCAATCACAGGCTCTCATGTATAGTCATTTATATATGCAGACTCTCACATGCACTGTATTTTACATATGTACTTAATGGACATGTAGCACAGAGATATCCATTCACTCACCCACACACCCATGCACACAGTCAACCGCCCATACAGTTGTTTTCACATGCACTCTTGAACCCATACACCAAGTGAATCAACTGCTCACACATGTATGCACAGAGTCACACACCTCCTAGCCACCCACACACACATACGCAGCCTCACATACAAATACTTGGGCAACAAATCAATAACTCATATAGCCACTCATATAGCTACTGATCAAAACATGCAGCAGCTTACACAACAACAGACATAATGATGCACACATTCAGACAGTTTAGTCACTAACCCATGCATTCAGTAAGACACATTTAATCACTCACTCATACAGTCAGTCACGCACCTACTAAATCCTTCATCCAGACACGTATACATCCACTCATTCTTCAACATGTAAAACGTATTTAAACTTTACAGAGACACACAGTCGCTGGATGATGTCATCAGTGATGTCATCAGTGATGTCATTTGAGATGTCACTAACCCATGCATTCAGTAAGACACATTTAATCACTCACTCATACAGTCAGTCACGCACCTACTAAATCCTTCATCCAGACACGTATACATCCACTCAGTCTTCAACATGTAAAACGTATTTAAACTTTACAGAAACACACAGTGGCTGGATGATGTCATCAGTGATGTCATCAGTGATGTCATTTGAGATGTCATCAGTGATGCCATCAGTGATGTCACTGACCATGTCATGAATTATGTAATATGTGACATCATCAGCAGTGGATTGCGGGCGCGCGAGTTATAGTGAGTCTGTTGGAACCGGAGGTCTCTGGATCCGATATGAACTCGGGACGGAGTTCACGTGTACCTTGCTTGTGGAAGTCCGAGGCGTTTCAGGCGCGGCTGGTGAGGGCGGACTCCAGACGAGGCTAACGGTTCTCCAGAAGATCTCTCCGGCTCAGGTCCCCCTCGAGGTGCGAGGTGGAGGAGCCGGACTGTGGAGGGTTGTGGCAATCCGGGGTCGATGTAGCTCACGGGGCGAGGCGCCGTTCAGGCCTGCGGGACATACTACTTCTTAGCACGCCGGGTTGTACTCGTGGATCGGTAAGGGGCGTCGTGTTCTACGGCAGACGGGTGCAACACCAGGCTTCCGGTACCACGGTACGGGGAGGCCTTTCTTGAGGTGCGGCACGAGTCTTGGTATGCCGGAGGGCAAAGCGAGACAGTTGGGTACGTTACGACGTACGGACCGTCCGGGGCTATGGACTGCACTCCGTGCAGATTCCTGCGGGAGAAGATGAGAGGTGCACAATGCGCTCCGTTAGCGGCGAGGTGACAGGAGAGCGGGCGGGCCGGCACTGAAGCGGAGAGCGACTCAGGGATGAGTGGGCTCTCTACAGCGGGGCGACCAGGCTCCGGGCTGTCACGACCTGAGGGGGCGAAGGCACCCGAGTCACAACTCCGGCGAGGGAATAAGAACTAAGGCCCAACAGCAGACGGGCACAAGCAGATAGAACCCAATGGTCCTGGGGTTCCGTTCAGGGGGCAAGCTCTCGATCAAGCCCTTGGAGATCGTTTCAGGCACAAGTCTACAAAGTCCGTTCTGGTCCTTTCCTCTCCGTTCTCAGCAAGGCACCACTGCAGGCCAGTCTTACAGGATTCAGACTAGTTTCCGTCCTTCAGCTTCTCTTGGTCCTTCTAGTCAGGCAGCGGTTCGTCGTGGTCAAAACTGGATCTGCTTTGTAAGGAGCGGAGCTCCTATGTTTATACGGCGATTCTTTTGTCTTTGCAGGCCAGGGGACCTGAGCCTAGTTCAACCCGGTTTTGGAGTACTCTGTTTACAGGAAGCTGCCGTCTTCTTTAAGGGTGCAGGGCAGAGACATCAGACGCTCCGCTGGAGGTGGAGCCAGCATTGTGGTGGTGGAGCACAACCCTACTAAGAGTCAAGGACTACTCCGCCCAACCATCCTGGTGTAAGCACCCTATTCACCACCTGGGGGTTCAGACTGTCCCCGGGAATATCCCAGCCCTGTCACTCACACAAACCCAGACAACAGATACACATCCTGGCAGGGGCTGGCTAAATAGTTAGGCGCGCAAAGGCTAACTTTCTAAAAGTAGCATTTGGAAACACAGGATATCAAAATAAACCTTACTAAAGGAAGTATTTTATTATTCTGAGTTCAGGCATACTAAACTTGACGTGCTACTGTGTTCCCTGAGCCTGCCGGGACTATAGCATGTAATAGTTCCGACAGCTCATCTTGGACTAAGAGAATCGGTAGCCCTTCCATAGTGAAGAACGAAAAGGGCTTCACTATGAGGACATGCCACACTCTAGGCTTGTCCTACCTTACGCTTCAATGCACCCTGCCCGTAGGCCTACCATAGGGGTGACTGAGATGGAGGTTAGGGAAGGTTCAGGGAGTGGCAAGTGTGGGCACTTGCGCAGTCAGCGTGACAGTACGGGACTGTACGCGGGGTCTGTAATGGCGGACCCGAGTCAAATCTTACGAGGCCGCTTCTGTGGGTGGTGCAACCAGCGCTGCAGGCCCACTAGCAGCATTTGTATCTACAAGCCCCGGCACTCCTCGTGCGCTTTACTGGGGACTGACAGTAAACCAAATAAGCCCATCGTGGAAATCAATTACACATACGCTTTATATTGGGAGCACTTGCACTGCGGCACGGATTAGCCGTGACGCAGTGCCCTGAGCATCGAACACCAGCAAAACATCTGAGGCACATCAGAAAAAAGTGGAAGGGAGACTCACGCCAAGGTGCCAGGTCTAACAGAGTCCAACTAACTATAACGTGGGAATTTGAATGGTTTTGTATGAGTAAAATGTTGAGCTAACTATAACTGGTGTGAAACCTATGGTTTTTTCAGTGAATATATATATATATTCACTGAAAAAACCATAGGTTATAGACCATATATAGTTAGGAATTAGCATTTACAAAACCTTGAAAATTCACTGAAAAAACCATAGGTTATACACCATATATAGTTAGGAATTAGCATTTAAAAAACCTTATTTTACTCACACAAAACCAATGAAATTCCATATATAGTTAGTTGTACTAACTATATATCGCGCACCCGCAATCCACTGCTGATCATGTCACATATTACATCATTCATGACATGGTCAGTGACATCACTGATGACATCACTGATGACATCTCAAATGACATCACTGATGACATCACTGATGACATCATCCAGTGACTGTATGTTTCTGTAAAGTTAAAATATGTCTTACATATTGAAGAATGAGTGGATGTAGAAGTGTCTGAACAAAGGATTTAGTAGGTGCATGACTGACTGTATGAGTGAGTGATTAAATGTGTCTCACTGAGTGCATGGGTTAGTGACTAAACTGTCTTAATTTGTGCATCATTATGTCTGTTGTTCTGTAAACTGCTGCATGTGTTGATCAGTAGCTATATGATTAACTATATGGGTTATTGATTGGTTGCCCAAGTATTTGTATGGGAGACTGAGAGTGTGTATGGGTGGCTGGGAGGTGTATGACTCTCTGCATAGATGTATGGGTTCCAAAGTGCATGTGGAAACAGCTGTATGGGCGGTTGACTGTGTGCATGAGTGTATTGGTGAGTGAATGGATATCTCAGTGCTACATGTCAAAGTAAGTACATATGTAAAACACAGTACATGTGAGAGTTGGCATATATAAATAACTTTGCATAAGAGCCAGTGAATGTGTGAGTGGCTGTATGGATGATTGTGAACTTGTATCAGGGATTGTAAAAGAGAGTAAATATGTGTTAGTATATGTTTGAATAAGTAAGGTGTGTATAACTGTATAGTTGAGGAAATGGAGGTGTGATTGATTCTTTGCATGACTGACTAGGTGTGTAAGTAACTCCATGGATGAGTGACAGTCTGTGAGTGTCTGTTTACACTAAGTGTATCTAAGGTTATATTAGAGTCTGAAGAGGTTCATCGTATTATCACATGAATGATGTCATCAGTGATGTGATCAGTAATGTCAAATGAGATGTCATCAGTGATGTCATCAGTGATGTCATTTGAGATGTCATCAGTGATGTCATCAGTGATGTCACTGACCATGTCATGAATGATGTAATATGTGACATGATCAGCAGTGGATTGCGGGTGCGCGATATATAGTTAGTACAACTAACTATATATGGAATTTCATTGGTTTTGTGTGAGTAAAATAAGGTTTTTTAAATGCTAATTCCTAACTATATATGGTGTATAACCTATGGTTTTTTCAGTGAATTTTCAAGGTTTTGTAAATGCTAATTCCTAACTATATATGGTCTATAACCTATGGTTTTTTCAGTGAATTTCATTGGTTTTTTAAAAGCTAATATCTATAGCTGTAAAATGTATTCTTCTTTAAATCCAAAAATATATTTTATATATTTATTAATAATTTTTTTAAAATATTTTTTTTGTTTCGCTCCCGGTCCGCGAACCGGGAAGCTTTCCGTTAGCTCAAATTGATGCCGCGACCCGGTCCGCGAACCGGTAAGATATCAACATAGTGACGGTATCGCGTTGCCGCGTAATGCGTCTTGTGACGTACCGCGTTAGCGCACCCGGAAGTGTCCCGGGGCGCGGACCGAGGCGCGAAGCGCAGCGACCCGGAAGCTAACCGGGGCGCGTTCCGCAGTGCGTAACATGAGCGTGAGAGGTCATGTGACTTGTTAATAAAACTTTTCATTGGTTCATTTCACTTTTGGTTTCATAATGATGTAAGGCTAGGTCAGGTGACCTAAAAATAACACTTTTCATTGGTTGAGAAGTATTGTTTTTCCCAAATGATGAAAACCCCTCCTTCTTTCCTCACTCAGACTTTCATCATTGTGAGAGGAAGACCTTTACTACTATATGAGAAATGGCTTCATTGGTAGCTTCAGCTGGTGCACCCCCACCACCACCTCCACCTCCTCATGGGAAGAGAGGACCACCTCCCCAGGTCATGACCAACACTGAGGAGGAAGAGGAAGAAATGGATGAGGAGGGAGAAGAACCACAGTTCTTAGAAGAGGTGCCCCGGGTTTCCAGAAAGAAAGCCAGTTTCATCTGGCAGTTTTATTCGATCCCTCGTGGCCAAAAAAAAGTCAATGCGAGGTATGTCACCTGCCTCATATGCAAAGAACAATTATCCAGAGGGACGGACAAGAAATATAGTTACGGAAATCACACAATGCACAGGCACATGACAAGGAAGCATCCACTCAATTACAGCCGGGCGGAAATAAGGGATTTGCAGGACAATCCAAGATCAACTCCTGTGGCCAAACCAAGAATACCAATTTCATTAACACCAGAAGAGGCACGGGAAACTGTGCCAAATATACAAGAAAATTTTGGCCACATGATACACTCTTGTATGCACTGTCGTGCGTTGTTAGCATGTGGCAACATGAGCATAAATGCTATAAACCTGGCGTATGAACACCATAATTGCCCTAACCGCCCCCAGTAATTTTTTTTTTGCTCCTGTTGAGCCCTTTTCAACGCCTGTTTTTTGTTGTTTCCCCCCCCCAAAAAAAAACCAAAAAAATATAAAATCGTTCAAAAAATACAAAAAAAACAAAAAAATAAAAAAATAAAAAAATATATAAAACAACAAAAATATAAAAAAAAAAAGTTCTTTTCAAAACTACCTTCCCTTTCAAAAAAAATTGCTAGAATGTTTAGCACTCTGGCAAGCTCTATTTCTTTTGGTTCGCTCCCCGGTTAGCTTCCCGGTACGCGGACCGGGAGCTAACCAAAAATTTTTTTTTTTTTTAAAAAGAGTAAGTATAAGGAAAGTAAACAGAGAGTGATGTTAAAAGAAAGCCAGCTATAGGGAGTAAAGAAGACATACTGTTTAATAGATCTATTTACCGAAGAAAAGACGGAAGAGGGTATAATTGTGAAAAACAAAATAGATAACGAAGTGAAAGAAAAAAAAAGAGAGTATAACATTAACAAAGAAGACTTTCTTGGAGAATGTGAGTGAATGTTCAAAATAAGATTAAAACATGAGGAATAACAGAGAGAAAAAATAGAAAACAGAAAACAAAAAATAACAGAAAAAAGATTAATTGAAACAGCAAAGAAATGTAAGTAACATAGAGCCATATCATCAACATAGGCAATAAAAGTTTTGCAGCTTTTATTGGCAGAAATGTGTCGCTAAAGCTGCTTTTGCGGCAGAAAACTGCTGCTAAAACCACTTTTGCACCAGTTTTCTGCCAATAAAAAGAGCAATAATTTTATTGGCTGTGTTCATAATATGCCCCTTAGTGTGCTTCAACTACACAGAGAAAGCATTATGAACAAGTAGTGATAGAGTGATCAGTCAAAGACACTAAGAGTAATAGAGACGGAGTGAGTGAACAAGAGTGAGGAACTATGAGAAGAGAGGGACTGAGAAAAAGAGTGGAAGGAGTTGAGTAAGTAGGTAATAGAGAAAGGAATGAGAGAAGTAGCAAAGGCAGGAAACTGAGGGTTAAAGAAATGAAGCAGTGGAACTAATAGTAGGTGAATGTGATAGAAATGTAACGAAAAGAGTACAAAGCATTTACCTTATAATTGTCGTTAAATTACTCACTTTTTGTTTTTATACTTTCAATCTGTGAAAGAGAGAACAAACATTTCAAAAATATTAAAACATGTATTTAAAAATTACAAAAGACAAAGGAAAAGATTGAAGGACAAACAGTTTTTCAACAACTTTGACACTTACAGAAGCTTCTGCTTCTCCAGGCCCCCTACACAGTCCTAAAGATATACATTTTAAACTAACAGTATCTTGATGCAGATGAAGTGAGGCCTATCTTAAAACATGGTGCATCTTTTGCATTGCTGTTGTCTCAGAAAAGTGTCGCAAGACACTAAAATTTTAAATAATTGCTTCAGGATGCCAATAAGATGTGTCCTATCCAGAGGTTTGTTTGAGGTGAGGCCTACTCAGGGTTGCAGATGAAATTTCGTGTTGTTGAAGAGAATAGAGGACATAATACATGTGAAGGTCTACCAATGAAGTGAGTCATGTCCACTGCACTCTTGAACAAAGTCCAAACCTCCTATGTTTCCCTGGACAGACCTAAACTTGATCTGCACAATGTGATTCGTAATGATAGGAAACACAGGTGATGTAATTGAAATACGTGCAATTTATTTTGCTCATTTCACAATCACATCACTTGTGTTTCCTTTGCTTAGGTATCTCATTGTGCAGATGTAGTCTAGCATATGAAAGAATACGCAGAAGTGCAGCACTGCATGCAACAACTTTGACACTTACAGAAGCCTCACCTTCTCCATGCCTCCTACACAGTTCTACATATACATCATAAATGCAAACAGTACAGAATTAATTATACATGTTAAATGGTTTATTTTTGCTGTTCTCAGAATGTATCAAAATTCACTAAAAACAGTGACTTGAAGGTATTCATCATATAACAGCGGGGAAAAAAAAACACAATCAAAATGATTGTGTTTAAAAAACCCATACAACATAAGAAATCAGAATTCAGAACTCCTTAAAGTTAACTTACTTTCCATGACGTCAAAGGATGTCCTATGAACAGCTTACACTCTTTTGTGCTGTTATTACTTTCAGCCCGCCACTTTCTGAAAGAAAATCTCCATCGTTTTTAAAAACATGTTACATGCAATAAATGACTTCTTGCTCTCTACCACAAGTTTCCACAAGGCCAAATCTTGTCAGACCCATTTATAACTCTTGGATTTCTTGTAAGCCAATCCCGTCATTTGGCATTTCCGCAACTTTCAGAATTAAAATGTTGAAGATCATTTTCACAATCCTGGAATAGTAATATCTTCCCCTTCTTGCTCAGTCATGTTCTACATTTCCTATGACACTGATACTGCTTACTATGAAGCAGACTTACACTAACTCTATGACTACTACAATTATTTAATTCTCTACATCACTTTCAATCACAAAGCAATGTAAAACAGTAGACAGCGTTGCAGACTTACATTCCCTCTACTCTATGTTTTGATTGGCTGCTTCAATTAGCTTATAAAAAGAAATAGTTTTTCTGAACTCATTCAAAGTGCACTTATTTCTCCATGACGTCCAGTCTTATGGTTAGAAGTTATGTCTCTGAACTACACTTATCCTCAAGGCCAAATTGTGTAGGAGCCATTAGAACTTCTTGAAATTCCACAGAGCACATCCCGAGATTATTTCCCTATAATTTTGGTTTTAAAAACACCAGGTAAGAGTTTTTAAGGTCATACGGCAATTTTTTTTTGAAAATTAAAACAGAATCGTTGCAGAATGACCAGCCATTTCTAGACTTTAAATAAGCTGTGTAATGTCCTGATGTTATTGAAGGGCCGTCATGATATATAATTGCTGCAGTTACAAAAGTCCTTCCTGATATTGACAACTGCGAAGCTACAAAATTTTTGATTAAAGTTGTCAATTTTGTTCCGTCAGGCCTACATCGTTGGATCATTAAAATGACATACTGGCCATATGTTCGTATAAATAATGTGGACATCATTTCAGATTTACATTGGCTACACTCCATGTTGTGATCAGCTGCTTTTACTAGCTTATTAAAGGAGACTGATTTACTGTCTGGCAAAGTTAAATATATAAATCTTTCTGAGTCTACACTAGTAGTACTTGATACCATACAGTTCTCACAGTCATGCTGCCATTGATAAGAAAGCCCAAACAGCTGATCTACATCTACACCTTCAGCATGCAATACATCAAGCATATACATTAAAAACTCCTGACAATCTTGCTGAATATTTTGAGAGAATTGTGTTTGGCCTGAACATCTGTCTAACAGATTTCGAATTTCAGACACACTTTCTATGTTTCTTCTATCAGTGCTACATTTCTCTAACACAGAATTTAACAAACTGCAAAATCTTTGATCAGAATTGACCACAATCTCTTCTTTTACATTTTCTAGAGAAAACAAAACATTAACCACTACATTAGCATAGCAGTTGACACCAGAACTGTTTTCAAATTGAAAACCAACAACATCTTCAACAGAATCCTTTTTGTTTCTGCTTGTAATTTTAGGTTCATCGACTTTTCATCTTTTTGCTACAACCTCCCCAGTATTGGTCACATTTCTTCGTTTCCGGCCTACTACACGTTTCTCAAACAAAGGATACTGAAGCAAATGTGGCGCATACTCTCTTCTTAACCTATTGTATTCCTTAACACAATCTAGATCCGCACAAATGTTTGTGACATCACACTCAATCAAGTACAATCCCGATAAAGTTCTAACTCGTGACAATGCCACATATGCCATACCCTCCTTGAACACAGAACTGCCAATATTCACCAATGCACAGTCTACACTTAAACCTTGCGATTTATGGATTGTCACCGCATATGCCAAGCAAACAGGAAACTGCTTACGGCGAACATATAAGTCTTTTACAAGCAAAAATCTAGCAGAGCAACGACCAATTAGCTGTACTTCCTCAATGCCATCAAATTTAATTTTTAAAAATTCAATTCCATCTCTATTTCTGTATTTCACAAAATCAACAACATTACCCACAGATCCATTTACCAGACCTCTTTAACATGTAAATTCCTTCTTAAAATTATACGGCAGTTTAAGCACACATTCAGAGTCTTTTCAAAACCTGCAGTTTTAGATATACTCTTCTCTAATTTTGTTTTCAGATTCTCAGACAAAATAATTGTTGATCCCATATGCTCTACTCTGTCAATAGCTTCCAGTTTCACAATCTCTTGCTTTTCTGAATGCAACATTTTGTTGTTAAATTTGGCACATTCTGCAAGAGTTGGCATCAAACATATTCCAGATTTCTTCTCAGTAATTTTCTGAAAAATATTCTCAGGCACAACATCTTGTTCTGGATATAAATTTGACAGTAATCGTGCATGTAAAGCTTCTTTCCCATGCTCGGTCACTTTTCCAATTCTAACATCTTGTAGAATAGTCTTGTAAACTTCATCCTTCGCCTGATGCATATTTTCATGCAGTTCAGCATAATTGAAGTTTAACCATATATTGACGTTGCCAATGCTGCCTAGGCACTTCCTGGTATCTTCATGCGTGAGCATTTTGAACACAGGTTGCCCTTTCACTGGTGTCAGCTGCAGAAGATCTCCGAAAACAATGATGTGTTTGCCACCAAATAACACATCATACTCTGTTTTGAGAACTTCTTGCATTCTCAAATGCACAAAGGCAAGCATGACATTGGAAACCATGCTTACTTCGTCAATGATAAGAAGTTTCATTTTCCTCAAGATTCTTGAAACTTCAAAACAAGCATCTCCAGATAGCTTGTGATATTGTAATTTGTTGTCATGCTCCACTGGCAGCATCAGTAAACGATGTAAAGTAATCCCTTTAATATTATGTGCTGCCAGTCCAGTTGGAGCAGTGACAACACAAGACAGCGATGACTCTGTCCTTTCCTGCAAATAGCATGAAATTGCTTTAATGAGGAAACTTTTTCCAGTTCCCGCTTCTCCACTCACGTACAGTCGGACAGGCTTCAACGACGTACATGAGCACTCTTTCTTATCATGACTTAATCCATGATCAATTTGCATGGTAACTTCGTCATATATTTTCCTCTGCTCAACGTTGAGTTGTCTTTCCAACTCTTCTAAGTTAACCGCATCCTCTTGAGCATGTGCCATGGCTCTTTCCACTTCATTCATAGCAGTGGCAGCTTCATTTTCAATAACAGGTCCTCCTAGTGGATCCTGACTCAATGAAGCAGAACTCTGACTGTCCTGAGAACTGTCTCTGGTAATCTCGGCTGCAATCGTTGCTTCCTGCTCAATTTCCGCATTCAACATTTCTACATATTTGGGAAAAGCAGGACATTCTATGGTCTCCTTGGCGGCATTGAAAGAGTCTTCGTAACAGAGAAAATCTCCAAGCAGTTCCTCTTCTGCACGCCAAGGCTTGAAAAGTTGCAAAAGTGCTACATAGAAAAACTCCTTTTTTTCAGGAGATTCGCCACTCAATTTTCGATGGTTTACCAAGTGGCATTCTCTTTGCTTGACCAGACATCCCTCACTTCCTATTACAGCATACACTCCTTTCTCAGTATCTTCTTTGATGTTCCTCTTGAATATGTAATTTTGAAGAACCTCATACAGACAAACATTCTCGAGGTGAATGCTTCGATTTGGATAATATGTATCCAACATGTTGGTCTTCAAAATGTCGGTACTGTTTGGCTCCTTTTCCGCCAAATACTCAATTTCCCGGACAGGTTTGAGAACTCGATTACGCGTTGCAGCAAGACCAAGACTCGCCCAAACGATACTCCTGGACTTGGCATAGAGACTTGCTGAAGACAACCGGTCAGAACATTCGTACGCTCCGATTTCTCGATGCGACAACATCTTCAGACTGAAACTGTACAACTTCTTGCTGAGGCTCTTTTCATGGGAAATGTCCTCCCACATATCCTTCAATTCTGTCTTCTCTTTTTTGGTGATGTAAGACGTCACATACCGAGCCACAGCCATACAGTTATCAGCCACAAACTGTATATCCATGTTAGCATTCCACATGGACAAAATCACCGGGTTGTAGTCATTGATGTACTTGGACTCTTCGTTCCTCTTCAAATTGTATGTGTTTTTAGGTGATTTCTTCATGACATTGTGTCGCAGCGAAGACATCAAACTGTTTACTCTTCCTTTAGAAATCACCGGTCGTGGAAAGCCGAAACGACATTTGGTGTAGAACTTGTCCTTGTTTCGGAATTTACGACGGCAGTACTTTCCACATCGATGGCTTTGGAAACGCAGAACTTTTTCTCTTAGGCTTTTCTTCTCCTTTGCGTTTGGAACAACACACGTAGAATACTGTTGGATGAAACTCATCACTGAGTCTTCTGGATCCGTTCCAAATTTAGGTGCATCCTTGATCCACAGCAACATATGTATATGAGGAGCACCTCTTGCTTGGTACTCCTTTCTCCAGAAGAAATCCAACACCTCTCCAAGAGGTGGATTCTTCTTATTCATGATGAAAGACATCATAGCTTCAAATCTATGATTGAAGTACCTACATACATTGACTGGATCCAAAGAGCACAGTTCTCCGGGTGTCTTGAATTCGATGTTATCTACGTTAGCATTTGCCTCTCGTAGAAATTCAAGTAAGTCTTCCCAGCCATACTCGGCACAGCTCAGAGTGAGGAACCATGTGGGAGTACCTAAGTTCCTCAGCATACATTTTAAATCACCATGACGACGGTACCAGTACTCATTAGTACCACGCTGACACGCCATGAGATTAATCAGGTGAGAATCCAAAATACTGTCTTGGACATTGACTTTATCCATAAAGTCACTTGCCGAGATGTTTTGCATGTGTATACCACTTTTCAAGATGTGGTTCACTGCATATGACAGTCCAGACAGATCGCTTTCAAACAGGAGATGAAACAAATAAGGAATGCATTGTCGAAACCTAGCATCTCCTGCATACAATCGCAAAGTCCGGTATTCAGAAGCAGGAATTTGATGAGGTCGCTCATCATATCTTCCTCCCTGACCTGTTGGAAAAAGCTGTGGGAAACACCGAGCTTCCAAACTTTCCTCCCAAACACTAATGGGACTCCCTTTGGCTTGTTTCATTTGAAACAACTCAATAGCATTCCCCATGACTTCCTTGGAATGCAAAGGATGAACACTATAATGTTCATATATTTCTTCACTAGTAGAGGGTTCTACTTTCTCAATTTGACCAGCACACAAATCGCTATCCTCTTCCTCACTTACTTCCTCTTCTGCAACATATACATTCTTATAGTATTTATTATTTTTTTTCAAATACAATGTTGCCTTTTTAACTTTCCTAACATCTACTAAATCTTGCCATATTTTCTTATTCTTTGTCGGAACCCCATTAACTAAGATAACCAGAGGTTCCTCTTCCACTTTTTCTACTCCAATTGTGTTAATGTTTTTCTTCAAATCTAGAGGCAAATAAACAACTCTTCCCTTTAATCCTCTCTGTAAATCTGATGGAGGCAATTTCCCTGTCTTTGGCTCCATTCTTACAATAGCCTGAAAGGGATGGATACTTTGAATCAAAATAGATTCATAAGTATTTAAATCCTTCAATTCAGAAGAAATCTCAACCAATTCCAGATTATTATGAACTGCTCTAGCAGGCATCTGGTTTTGATTTAATTTGAAACAACAATAAGTACACACACGTTGATCGAATCCCAAATCAAAACAATTTTCTACCATCAAGTATGTTGCAAAATCCTTCCATTCACTATTATTTTCCCTTTCACTTTTTGCATATAAATCCACTAACTTAGTCTGATTCTTATAATAAGTGCGTCGACAACACACACAAGTGAAATTAGGCCTCTCACTTGATTTCACCTGAAACGTCGCAATTTCCCTCTGGAAATTATCTGTACTGGAAACCTGTACACTATCTTCCACATTACCCTCTTCTTCTGGGTCAATTTCAACATTCTCCTCTTTACTTCCAAAGTAACAAAACTCAATTTCTTCACATATGTTCTTCACATCTATTTCAGAACCATGCAAAAGAGCAGCGCATAATTGTTTAAGCATAATTGCTGGACTCTTAGCATAATACAACATTCTAACTAATTTCCTCACTTTATTATGATGCACTGCTAGCATCCTGAAATGATGAAAAACACTCTGGCATACTCTCCTGGAAAGACAAGCCAGTGAATGACCATGCAAACCTGTCACTTCTCTCACTCTGCAAGGATCTAATTCTTGCAACAACCTTATTTTCTGCTTAAAACTTTTCTTATTAAATGACCGTACAAAATCGCAAAGCAAATTGATGGAATCCTGTCGCACACTACAAATACTACTACACTTCCAGGTGTACACAGGACCCTTAGCACGTCTTCCTAAAACCTCATTACCTAACACCTCTTCTGTCTCTGTTGTCACAAGTTTTTCTTTTTCAACTGGACAACCATCTTTCACTTCATAAGCACGACCACTGGTGTCAACTGCATGCACCAAATCATTATCCTGGAAATAACTCTCCTCATTAAAAAATGCCTCACAGCTTGAACTATGCATCCATTCTCCAGAAAAAACTTCACAAAAATTACTACGATTAACTATTCTCTTCCATCTACTATTTCTTTTGAAATCATAAATTGCCTTGTTTAGCTTCCTAATTCTATTGATTATCAAAATAAATAACTTACGTTTAATTTCAAATGCCTGATCAATAACTTTCTCAACTTTTTTTTTTCTCTTATAAAAAACCAGTTTCTGTTGACCTTTCTTAATATTTTTTAACAAATTGCCAATTATCCTGTTGCGGAACATTCGTTTACGAATGTCCCTAAACTGTTGTTTCCTTCTACTATCATGCACAGAGTTATCTCTTGCTCTAGCAGTAACATTTTTGATTGGCCTTTCCTTTCCATTTGAATTGCTTCTCTTTTTATGGACTGAAACATTTTCCGTAGTAATATTTTTTTTACTACACATATTTCTTATGAAATATTTTGTGCTCTTACCCGGTGCTTTCTTCGTGACTTGACAAATCTTTTTGTTAGAGGACTGCTGCTTATTTTGTTTCACCTGCTGTCTTTGACGTTTTGCAGCCTTTCTCTGTCTTTCTATTGTTGGCATGGTGAAATCTTGAAATGATCTGCAGTTGAATCTGTGGTAAAATATAATAAAAAATGTTATTAACCATTATTACCAAACAGTAAATCAATAACAGTGATCAAAAACTTAACACACTACTTGACATTTTAAATAGAAGATTTTTTAGTCCTTGGCAAATTTACAATACAGAAATAGCAGAAAAGAAATGACATTTATATTTATGTTACCTGTGCTATTTTATATGTGAATCTGATCTAATTTTATGAGCATATTTTAATATTTTATTGAAGACACTACACATAACCTGTTTTTGAAGGTGTCTTTATTTTTAAATTAAACGGTTTACATTTTTACTTTTTATTAATTATAAATTTTAAAAATAAATGTTTATATTTCCATAGGCTCAAGCAGGTCAGCTTCCAACCCTATGTCATATAATTCGGACAAATCTGCATCCTCATCACGCTCTTCTTCATCCTCAGGATTTAAATCATCCAATGGATCAACATCCACTGATGTTTCAATTACAAGTTCAATGATGAGGTCAAAATCAACTGATTGCAGATTGTCGCTCATGTTGATGTTGTCTTTATCTTTAAAGAAAGATAACAACAATGAGATGTTGCAGAGTAAGAGACAAATCTCAGAGATTATAATAGTAAAATTGTTTAACAAGAGTAATATTTTGCAGCTATTATTTAGCCATGTCCAGCAATGCTGATCAGGTGAAGACTATGTCTAATTTTTCAGTGAACAGGACTCATCTCTTTTTAACCTTGGATAAGCCTCACCGACTCTGTGTGTCCTGCACATACTTAAATGTAAAGGGGCAGATTTATGTTAAATGGCACATCCCCAGGCATGCACCAGTTAACGTGCACCGCTGCTCTGCCACCCATGGTGTGCCGTATTTACAATCAGATAGGAGAAAGCTGCGTCAAAACCCTGCGCCTGCTTTAAGCAGGCATAGGTCTTGACGCAACATTGTGGAGATGGGGCACCCCTGAGCCTTGCTTGAGCTGCATCGCACTTGCGATACAACTCCAGCAATCACTACCTTTACAGCACAGATACATCACGCATCTGTGCCATTTTTGCCCCATGATGCCCCGCATTGTAAATGCAGCACACCATGGGTGGCGGAACAGCGGCGCAGGATGACTGACACATCCCTGGTGATGCACCAGTCATCATAAATCTATCCCTAAGCTTCTTATCTTGTTACAGATGAACCGCCATATGTACCATCAAACTATTTTGCATTTCCTAAATAGCGAATTTTAAGGAATAAATAGCAATTCTTTACCATTCCTAATTTGCAATGAGCAAATTGCTAATTGCAAGTTACCCATTCATTTCCATGGGCTAGGAGGCTCATAGGAATGAAGGTTTAATTTGCGATTAGCAATTTGCTCATCACAAATTAGGAATTTTTCCAAGGGTGCAGGGGTGTCTCAAGAACACCCTGCTGCACCCCTGAAAAAGAAATTTGGGGGCATATGGCACACATACATGCCCTAAGGGCATGTGTTGGCGTCATATGGGACCTTTTGTTTTTTTGAAAAAAAGCTTTTTGAAAAGAATTCACAAATTACCACCAATTTACCACAATAGTTTTCAAATCCTTAATGTCATTTTTTACATATTTTTTGTTTGATACATTGCATTTAAGTAATCGCAAAATTTGCAAATCCTTCAGTGCAATCGCAAAATAAGGAATAGCAAATTTTGCTACTCCTTATTTTGCATCAAACTTGTTTGATACATACCATTTGTCTAATTAACATTCGCAAAGGCCGAAATTCGCAGAATTTTGATCTTTGCGAATGCTAATTAGCTTGATACATATGGCCCCAAGTGAGGCCTGTCTTGCAACATGGTGCATCTTTTGCATCACTGCTGCATTGGTTTCATGTGGTACGTTTTTTTTACACCATGACATATCTGCCTAAATGCATCAATTTGTAATTTTGTCGCCTCATAGCAAATCTTTTGCACCGCCGCTGCATCATAAAAGTGACGCACAGTGGCGCAAAAGAGGCATACACCTATCATAAATCTGTCCCTAGCATTTTAAATGATTAATCCAGGATGACGATAAGGTGTGGCCTATCCAGAGGTTTGTTTAAGGTGAGGCCTACTCAGGATTGCAGATTAAAGTTACGCTTGATGAAGAATTCAGAGGAGATAATACATGTAAAGGCCTACCAATGAAGTAAGTAATGTGCACTTTATTTCGCCAGTCATCATAAATGTATCCCTAAGCTTCTTATCTTGTTACAGATGAACCACCATATGTACCATCAAACTATTTTGCATTTCCTAAATAGCGAATTTTAAGGAATAAATAGCAATTCTTTACCATTCCTAATTTGCAATGAGCAAATTGCTAATTGCAAATTACCCATTCATTTCCATGGGCTAGGAGGCTCATAGGAATGAAGGTATAATTTGCGATTAGCAATTTGCTCATCACAAATTAGGAATTTTTTCAAGGGTGCAGAGGTATCTCAAGAACACCCTGCTGCACCCCTGAAAAAGAAATTTTGGGGCATATGGCGCACATACATGCCCTAAGGACATGTATTGGCGTCATATGGCACCTTTTGTTTTTTGGAAAAAAATGCTTTTTGAAAAGAATTCGCAAATTACCACAAACTAGAAGTTGGTGGTAGTTTCCAAATCCTTAATGTTATTTTTTACATATTTTTTGTTTGATACATTGCATTTAAGGAATCGCAAAATTTGCAAATCCTTCAGTGCAATCGCAAAATAAGGAATAGCAAATTTTGAATTAAGGACATTTTAAGTCATTTCCACATGTGCAGTGTTTTCAAATTATGATTTGAAAATCGTTTTTGGGGAAAAGTAATGGTTTGCAAATTTATGACAAGGACATAATGGTGTATGCTTCTCTATAAGGCATTTCAGTGTCTCTGATGTCATTTTTCCCATATTACATTATAAGACCTTTCCCCATGGAGCACATTCCTTGTAAATATGCTCCCACCTGTGCATGGTGAATTTAGATTTTGACTGTTTGAGTCACATAGCCATGTTAAAAGTGACCCAAAAAAATTGGAAACGCTTTAAAAAAACACATTCATGTGTCTTAAGGACATTTTAAGTCATTTCCCCGTGGACAGTGTTTTGTAAGTGGCGCAAAAGAGTCATACACCTATCATAAATCTGTCCCTAGCATTTTCAATGATTAATTCATGATGACGATAAGGTGTGGCCTATCCAGAGGTTTGTTTAAGGTGAGGCCTACTCAGGATTGCAGATTAAAGTTACGCTTGATGAAGAATTCAGAGGAGATAATACATGTAAAGGCCTACCAATGAAGTAAGTGATTTGCACTTTATTTCGCCAGTCATCATAAATGTATCCCTAAGCTTCTTATCTTGTTACAGATGAACCACCATATGTACCATCAAACTATTTTGCATTTCCTAAATAGCGAATTTTAAGGAATAAATAGCAATTCTTTACCATTCCTAATTTGCAATGAGCAAATTGCTAATTGCAAATTACCCATTCATTTCCATGGGCTAGGAGGCTCATAGGAATGAAGGTGCAATTTGCGATTAGCAATTAGCTCATCACAAAATAGGAATTTTTCCAAGGGTGCAGGGGTGTCTCAAGAACACCTTGCTGCACCCCCTGAAAAAGAAATTTGGGGGCATATGGCGCACATACATGCCCTAAGGGCATGTATGGGCGTCATATGGCACCTTTTGTTTTTTGGAAAAAAAGCTTTTTGAAAAGAATTCACAAATTACCACCAACTAGAAGTTGGTGGTAGTTTCCAAATCCTTAATGTCATTTTTTTACATATTTTTTGTTTGATACATTGCATTTAAGTAATCGCAAAATTTGCAAATCCTTCAGTGCAATCGCAAAATAAGGAATAGCAAATTTTGCTATTCCTTATTTTGCATCAAACTTGTTTGATACATACCATTTGTCTAATTAGCATTCGCAAAGGCCGAAATTCGCAGAATTTTGATCTTTGCGAATGCTAATTAGCTTGATACATATGGCCCCAAGTGAGGCCTGTCTTGCAACATGGTGCATCTTTTGCATCACTGCTGCATCGGTTTCATGTGGTACGTTTTTTTTACACCATGACATATCTGCCTAAATGCATCAATTTGTAATTTTGTCGCCTCATAGCAAATCTTTTGCACCGCCGCTGCATCATAAAAGTGACGCACAGTGGCGCAAAAGAGGCATACACCTATCATAAATCTGTCCCTAGCATTTTAAATGATTAATCCAGGATGACGATAAGGTGTGGCCTATCCAGAGGTTTGTTTAAGGTGAGGCCTACTCAGGATTGCAGATTAAAGTTACGCTTGATGAAGAATACAGAAGAGATAATACATGTAAAGGCCTACCAATGAAGTAAGTGATTTGCACTTTATTTTGCCAGTCATCATAAATGTATCCCTAAGCTTCTTATCTTGTTACAGATGAACCACCATATGTACCATCAAACTATTTTGCATTTCCTAAATAGCGAATTTTAAGGAATAAATAGCAATTCTTTACCATTCCTAATTTGCAATGAGCAAATTGCTAATTGCAAATTACCCATTCATTTCCATGGGCTAGGAGGCTCATAGGAATGAAGGTTGCAATTTGCGATTAGCAATTACCTCATCACAAAATAGGAATTTTTTCAAGGGTGCAGGGGTATCTCAAGAACACCCTGCTGCACCCCTGAAAAAGAAATTTGGGGGCATATGGCACACATACATGCCCTAAGGACATGTATTGGCGTCATATGGCACCTTTCGTTTTTTGGAAAAAAATGCTTTTTGAAAAGAATTCGCAAATTACCACAAACTAGAAGTTGGTGGTAGTTTCCAAATCCTTAATGTCATTTTTTACATATTTTTTGTTTGATACATTGCATTTAAGGAATCGCAAAATTTGCAAATCCTTCAGTGCAATCGCAAAATAAGGAATAGCAAATTTTGAATTAAGGACATTTTAAGTCATTTCCACATGTGCAGTGTTTTCAAATTATGATTTGAAAATCGTTTTTGGGGAAAAGTAATGGTTTGCAAATTTATGACAAGGACATAATGGTGTATGCTTCTCTATAAGGCATTTCAGTGTCTCTGATGTCATTTTTCCCATATTACATTATAAGACCTTTCCCCATGGAGCACATTCCTTGTAAATATGCTCCCACCTGTGCATGGTGAATTTAGATTTTGACTGTTTGAGTCACATAGCCATGTTAAAAGTGACCCAAAAAAATTGGAAACGCTTTAAAAAAACACATTCATGTGTCTTAAGGACATTTTAAGTCATTTCCCCGTGGACAGTGTTTTGTAAGTGGCGCAAAAGAGTCATACACCTATCATAAATCTGTCCCTAGCATTTTAAATGATTAATTCAGGATGACGATAAGATGTGGCCTATCCAGAGGTTTGTTTAAGGTGAGGCCTACTCAGGATTGCAGATTAAAGTTACGCTTGATGAAGAATACAGAGGACATAATACATGTAAAGCTCTACCAATGAAGTAAGTGATGTCCACTTCATTGCGCCAGTCATCATAAATGTATCCCTAAGCTTCTTATCTTGTTAGACATCAACCGCCATATGTATCATATAACTATTTTGCATTTCCAAAATAGCGAATTTTAAGGAATAAATAGCGATTCTTTACCATTCCAAATTTGCGATGAGCAAATTGCTAATTGCAAATTACCCATTCATTTCCATGCGCCAGGATGCCCATATGAAAGAAGGTGCAATTTGCGATTAGCAATTAGCTCATCGCAAATTAGGAATTTTTCCAAAGGTGCAGGGGTGTCTCAATAACAACCTGCTGCACCCCTGAAAAAGAAATTTGGGGGCATATGGCGCACATAAATTTTAACAACATTCCTTTACCTCAAAAACGATTTTCAATTCATAATTTGAAAACACTGCCCACAGGGAAATTACTTAAAATGTCCTTAAGACACATGAAAGTCTTTTTTTATTGCCTTTCCAGCATGGTTGGGTCACTTTTAACATGGCTATGTAACACAAACATTTAAAATCTAAATTTGCGATGCACAGGTGGGAGCATATTTACAAGCAATTTGCGCCACAGAGAAAGGTCTTACATTAAAATGGGAAAAATAACATCAGGGACAGTCAATTGCCTTATAAAGAAGCATACACCATTATGTCCTTGTCATAAATTTAAAAACAATTCCTTTTCCCCAAAAACGATTTTCAAATCATAATTTCAAAACACTGCACATGGGAAAATTACTTAAAATGTCCTTAAGACACATAAAAGCGTTTTTTAATTGCCTTTGCAGCATGTTTGTATTACTTTTAACATGGCTATGTAACACAAACATTCAAAATCTAAATTTTCCATGCACAGGTGGGAGCATATTTACAAGCAATTTGCGCCACATAATTCATAATTTTCTCCTTAAAGCACACTATTCTCTATCTAAATTAAAGAAATATTTTCTCACCTTAGCAAATACTTTGAGTTTGAAAACAGTCTCAGAAACACACCAATTTGTCTTCAGCAGAGCAAAAGGTATGCACTCCAGAGTCTGCAGCTATCAAAAGCACAGAAATGCTGTAATTCTTCACACATATCTCTCATGTCACCCAATCAAAACTCTTCCCTCACTTTTTTCAAATGAAAACCCTTCCCCCCTCTGCCCTTTCTGCCTTTTTTGCATAGCAACCACCTCTTGGAAGACCTCTGGTGTTTGCAAGTTCACACAACAATGTTGCAATTGAACTCTGAACTCTCAGTGCACCTGCATATCCAGTGCATTCTTTCATTTAATGATTTTTTATTGACCATTCAAAATACATCTTTCAAATAACTCATCCGTGCACCCTAACTTTCTGTTTTCAGCAATCAAAATCCACCAATCACTGTTACTGCTTCATGAACACAGAAACTCCACAGTTTTTTTCATTTTAAACTCTCATTTTTTCAACTGCCATTTCATTGCCACACTTCATCTGACTGCAGGAGAACCTTCTCTCACCATGTTTTCTGTCTGGATTGTTGGACATAGTTATATTCACTGGGCTCAAAGGTACGCTGAAAACAGGAATTTACCTAACCTCAATTTACAAGATGTGGAAATTAAGTGGTTTGGCCACAGAGGATTAAAATGTCACCAATTGATACCATTGGTGAAAACCTTTATGCATTTGCCCAAACCTGACCTGTTAATTGTGCACTGTGGAGGTAATGATTTGGGCACTTTGACTGGGGTAGGTCTGGAAATGCTTTTAAAGGACAACTTTGAGCAATTGATGGCACTTTTTCCTCAGACTGCCTTGGTATATTCAAATATATGCCAAAGACAGAAATTGAGGTGGTCAAACCAATTTTGTCCACAAATTGAGAAGTCGAGGAAGCATGTAAACAAATCTGTTTCAGCTTACATGAGAGACCATGGAATGGGCTCCATGTACAACAATAACTTGCGTTACTACATGCAAGATATCTACAAAGGAGATGGAGTTCACTTCTCAGATGAGGGCAACAGAATTTTCACTCTGAATTTAAGACTGTGCATTGGTACCTACTTATAAGTACCTAAATGTACCATAAACCCAAAAGCTCTTCTCAGAGCTACCCTACATCTGATCACTCACAATTATTATTTTACTCTAACATTTTTCACTAATTTTCAACAAAGTACGCTCCCTGGGGCGCTACCCGGTATGCCAACCGGGAGCTAACCTCGCGAAATTTTTTAAAAAAATGTATTTTTTCTCGCACATATAAGCCTCCTCAGCCACCCTCACAAAACCTAGGGGGTCAAGATAAGTCTACCGTGCCCCCTTCTACCCATTCTGAACATTATTTGCCCTCCATCTTGTATCTTAATTCGACCGAAACACAAAATGGTGGACTCCCGTAACGCTTAAGGTTCGCGAACCGGGGCGCTCAACGGTTCGCGTACCGGGTCGCTCCCTGGGAAGCGCACCATCAAAAAAGGTGGGAAAGTAGTTCACAGAAAAGCCACTGGAGACAATTTCACCAAATATAGATTAGCTCATACTACATACCAATCCCTACCATTTTCACAAATTTGATTGGAATTCCATTTAGCCATTTAGCCTGTAGACCTCTCTAAATACCGTGAGGTAAATTACTTCACAAAACACATCTGAAGTGTTGGAATTGACAACCAATTAATATGTTACTTTCATTTTCTACTTTTTTTACCTGACATTTCATTGGTTATATACCTGAATATATATAAAGGAAGAGAAGAAAACACAGCCATTTTGACTACTACTTCTTGGTGTACATTTCAATAGGATTTTCACTAATTCCTTCAACTTCTTTCTAAAGGTAAGTTTTTATTTTTAAAACTGAAGTATATTGTGCACTATAAGTTAATATGGTAAACTTTTTCTGATAGTTATATACTATCCCTCTGTAGTAGTTATAGATTTAGATAGACTTCTCTGTTATAGTTATGGATGGAGTTAGGCTTCTCTTGTATAATTATGAATTTACTTACGTTAAATCACATACACTTTTTTATATTCCTACTTCCACTCTGATACTATACACTGCCCAAAGATAAATTCACTGATAAAAACTGCCTATCTAAAATTAATCCCAACAGTGCCCTATCTCTACTAATATATATTTTTTTAATCTAAATTTCAGGCAAAATGGAAGGCGAACAGAAAGTTGAATTTCAAATTGTCCTGCAAGAGAGCAGCCAAGAAATCATTGATGAAAATGATATTGAATTTTTCGATGAAACTTTAGACAAAGAACTACTGCAATGTGTACAAGCAGTAGATAACCTCCTTGAAAATGAGGACATTTTACACCCTCAGAGACTACAATGTATATTCAATGATAATTATGAAATTTCTGACAATGAAATGTTAGAAAGTTTAATAAATTATGAAACACAATCACAATAAAAAAAAATGCTTAAAAAATAAAGAAAATAAAAAATAATCAACAAAACCAACAATCAATTAACATACAGCATTTGAAAAGTCTATCATTCATTTTTCATTGTAGTACGCTGCCTAGAACGCTTCCCGGTTCGCGGACCGGGCGCTACCCACGCAAAAAAACAAAAAAAACATATTTTTTTTTTGCCCCGCGGGGCCCTTTTAAAGCCTCCACATTAAACCTAGGGGGTCAGGGAGGATCTACTATGCCCCCTTATGGTTATTTCCCCCTTTGTTTTGGCCTCCTCTTGTCTCTCAATCCTACCGAGAGACAAGATGGCGGCCGCTCCGGACTGTTTAGAATGTTGACAGACACCGGAGAGCCAATCAGCTTCGCTACGCGAAGTTCCGGTACACGCCCCGGTCCGCGAACCGGAGCGCTGCCCGGTCCGCTGTTACAGATATATATCTTTTTTTAAACGTTAATTTCTCAAAATCCACTGGAGCACATATATTGAGACCTACAAAAGGCACATCGGGCTACCAGTCCCTACAATTTTGCCAAGTTTCGTGCAAATCCATTCAGCCGTTCGGCCTAAAAGTGAGGCCAACCGCCCTATGGAAAACTCAATGTTAAAAACACGTTTTGGGACCCCCCTTTTTTCTGGGCCCCCCCCTTGACGAAACCCCCCCAAATTTTCAAGGGCTGCTCAGAAACAAAATGTTCCATTTTCCAGAAAATTTCAGCCAATTCCGTCCACAAACGCAAAAGTTATTAGACATAGAATTTTCAAAAATCCCATAGGGAAAAAATCCTAACTATATATACCTAATGGCGACCGCCAGTAGGTAATACATATATATATATATACATATATACATATGTATATATATATATATACATTACCTACTGGCGGTCGCCAGTGGGTAGTTATAGTTAGGACCTAGCTACAATAGGAAATCCGCAACATTTTATTGGGAATAACTTTGGCGCCGGTTGAGGAATTTGCATGTAATTTTTCAAAATTTAGGCCAGCTCCGCTCCGCTCCTTCCCTGAAAGTTTCGGGGGGAGAGAAAAAAGGGGGGTCCCAAAACGTGTTTTCCCCATGTTAATTTCAATAGGATGAATTGACAAGGCTACAACCCGAACCGCTGAACAGAATTACACCAAACCTTGCAAAATTGTAGGGACTGGTACGCAGAAGTGCCTTTGCTATATTTGGTGAAAATTGCTCCAGTTGTTTTTTTGAAAATTACCTTCAAAAACACATATATATCTAGAGGCGCGCTTCCAGCGCTTACCGGTACGCGTACCAGGGAGCGCTCCCGGCGCGCTACGGGAGTGCGCGAGCGGAAATCTGATTGGCTCTCGGATGTCTGTCAACATTCTAAACAGTCCGGAGAGTCCGCCATCTTGTGTCTCAGTAGAATCGAGACACAAGAGGTGAAAATAAAAAGGGGGAAATGATTAAAAGGGGGCAGGGTAGACACCCCCTGACCCCCTAGGTTTTCTGAGGGGGGCCTAGAAGGACCCTGAAGGGCAAAAAAAAATGTTTTTAAAATTTTCGCGGGGTAAGCGCTGGGTGCGTTCTCATGTGCGCTTCCCGGTACGCGTACCCTGAGCGAACCACGGGGAAAAACAGTGTAAAAAATTTGAGTAAAAGAATAATTTAGAGTGCTTAGAGGTAGGGTAGCTCTGAAAAGAGTCTCAAATTCAAAAGGAAGACTCTATTCCCCTCATCTGTAAAATGTACACCACCTCTCCTATAGATGCCTTGCATGTTGTAATGCAAGTTGTTGTGGTATATGGAACCCTTACCATAGTCTCTGAGGAAAGCAGAAACAGATTTATTCACATGTTTCCTTGCTTTCTAAATCTGTGGCCAAAATTGGTTGGACCAGTTCCATTTTTGCCTTTGGCATATATTAGAACCTACCAAGGCAGTTTTTGGGAAAAGTGACATCAATTGCCCAAAGATGTCCTTTAAAATCATTTCCAGACCTACCCCAGTCAGAGTGCCCAGGTCATTGCCGCCACAGTGCACAATTATGCGGTCAGGGTGTGGTAGATGCATAAAGGATTTTAACAATGGTATCAATTGGTGACTTCTCAATCCTCTCTGTCCAATCCACACAATGTCCACATTTGGTAAATCAAGGTTGGAAATACCTGTTAGTTGCACATTTTTCACTCCAGTAGACAAAGCTATGACCCCCAAACCAGACTTTTTTCATCTTGAAGGTAGATGTGCTTGTATTCAGATGAGTTGTGGAAATGAAATGGCAGTTTGAAAGTAGGAGTTATGAAAAAAAAGTGGTTGAGATTCAGTGCACTTGAAAAACAAGAAATGATGGGTGGTTTCTTAAAATTCTCCACTGAAAATTAGGGTGCATGCTTTTTTTTTTAAAGAAGTCATTTTAATGGTTGAGAAAAAGTAATTGAAAGAAACATTGCACATGATTAGCTACTACATTGAGAGGTCAAACACCCTTGCTGGATTCTTTTGCAACGTAGTATGATGAACTTTTCAACTGTGTGATGAGTTAGGTGGGAGTTACCATGGTCATAGGGTGAATGAGCACTGGGGGGATGGGTGAATATTATGTGAGTTTCAAAGTGTTGAAATGTAGAACCAATTAAAATGTTAGTTTGGTTTTGAAATAGTGTGGGAAGAATTTTAATTGGTTAAGTTCAGGGATATGTCGGAAGAATTACAGGGAATCAGGGCCATTTCTGGTTGCAGTGCTTCAGGTGCATTTCAGAGATTCTGCTTAAGAAACTCTGGTGTGTGTGACTGGCACTGTTCTAAATCTTCAAAAGAATTTTTAAAGGTGAGTAATGATTCTTTTAATAAAGATAGACTGCTGTATGCTCTAAGGGGAAGATTAAGAAGCATATTGTGCTTCTTTATTCTTGCATTGTGTGTCATGTTTTTTTTTAATGCTGTTTAAAGATTTAATGGTGCATTTTGAAATGTATTTTGGAAATGAGTTAGGTTTCTGCCTTGTTTTGTAGTGGTCATTTAAATGGGCTCTGCTCTGTGTTAAAAACGAGTTACTATGGAAAATGTTTTCTAGTAAAATGTCTGGCTTTTAAATTTTGGTCAAGGATTACATTGAGTGTCTGTGTGAAATAAGGAACTATATTTTCAAATTTTTCAATAATGTCACCTGTGTGTGCTTACAGTTTGCCTCTCTTAGCTTAAAGGGTACTCTGTGCCTGTGTGTCATGTCACTTTGCAAGTGCATAATCTCTCTTTTTCGGTGTGTAATTTCTCTCTTTGTGTGTGTGTCATGACATGTGTCTCATGTGCCTAAGATCACGCTATAAGTCAAGCTTGATTTTAAATGGATCTGGTTGAATAATTTGCTTAATTGATGTGTTTAATATATGGAAATACATGTATTCTTAAAGTCAGTTAGGCTTTAGCATATTTACTAGTAGGGAATCTTAGGCAGCATGTCTGTTAGGCCTCTTACTTCACAAATAGGCTCTAAGCTGTGCAATCAAGATCCAGGGTGTGCCGTTGAAATGAAAAAGAATGTTATCTCTTGCTTATATATATGTGGTCTGTTTTTTGCCTGTAGAGACTGTCATGGAGCTACTGAATATCTTTATACCGTGTTAAGTTAGCATAGACTCATTAGAGGTTTAAACGCCATTTTTCCTTTTTGCAACTTCTGCACACGACACTTAATTGTTTATTTAGCTTTCAACCTAGTAGTTCTTTGTGGTTTACATGAGAATAATATGTTATTACTCTGATATCAGCTTTGCTTAATAAACTATGTCTGTACAGAGAGTGCTGAAGTTTCAGGAACAACACGATACAGATTTGTTATGAGGTCTGATCTTCACGGCTTCATAGACATACCACAAGTGCAGCTTCTGCCAACTTTGGGCTCGAGGCTGGTTTTATATTGCTTCGTTTGAGGCACAATAACACACTTGATGCGGTTCACATGAAGAGAGAGCTGGTGTATGCTGATGTGATTCCTTCATGCTAGGAAACTAAGGTATGGGCCTGCCCTATTCCAACCCAAAGAGACCTTCTTAGCAAATAATATAATATGTGTGTTAGGGAGGGTGAGATATAAGTGTTGTTAACTCTTATTCATTTACAGCATGTTAACATGCTGTCACCATTCGCTTTTTATGGATTAGTAACTAAGCTGGTAATTTTGCTACTGATAATATGTTTGCTTGTATTATCTAAGATACTGCACCTGAGAAGACTGCATTAGTAAATAAACCTTTCAAATGCACCTGTGTTCTTCTTTACTCCATGTTCTGGTTTGTAATGATAGTAACGAAAGAGTGTTCATGAGTTCCACGTATCCTGAGGTACTGTAAGTTCATGTTCTGGTTTGTCTAAACATTGGGAGTTTGATAAGACCAATGAGACACTGTAGCTAGCTCGGTAAGGGGTTTGTTGGGTACTAAGGTGAGTTTTGGGTCACCCTAATTCGCCGAGGTTCCAATCCTCTATGCACAGTTCTGTGTGAGAACAGAAACCCTGCGACAAGACAGTGAAATAGTATGAGCAGAGACACACATATTGCATGCAGAGACAGACATGGTAGATTACATGTAACATCCTGGTCATGTGCCTAAGATCACACTGTGAGTCAAGCATGATTTTAAATGGATCTGGGTGAATAATTTGCTTAGTTGATGTGTTTAAAAATATGAAAATACATGTATTCTTAAAGTCAGTTAGGCTTTAGCATATGTACTAGTAGGGAATCTTAGGCAGCATGTATGTTAGGCCTCTTATTTCACAAATAGGCTCTAAGCTGTGCAATCAAGATCCAGGGTGTGCCGTTGAAATGAAAAAGGAATGTTATGTCTTGCTTATATATATATGTGGTCTGTTTTTTGCCAGTAGAGACAGTGAAATAGTATGAGCAGAGACACACATATTGCATGCAGAGACAGACATGGTAGATTAGATGTAACATCCTGGTCATGTGCCTAAGATCACACTGTGAGTCAAGCTTGATTTTAAATGGATCTGGGTGAATAATCTGCTTAATTGATGTGTTTAAAAATATGGAAATTCATGTATTCTTAAAGTCAGTTAGGCTTTAGCATATGTACTAGTAGGGAATCTTAGACAGCATGTATGTTAGGCCTATTACTTCACAAATAGGCTTCAAGCTGTGCCATCAAGATCCTGGGTGTGCCGTTGAAATGAAAAAGGAATGTTATGTCTTGCTTATATATATGTGGTCTGTTTTTTGCTAGTAGAGACAGTGAAATAGTATGAGCAGAGACACACATATTGCATGCAGAGACAGACATGGTAGATTACATGTAACATCCTGGTCATGTGCCTAAGATCACACTGTGAGTCAAGGTTGATTTTAAATGGATCTGGGTGCATAATTTGCTTAGTTGATGTGTTTAAAAATATGGAAATACATGTATTCTTAAAGTCAGTTAGGCTTTAGCATATGTACTAGTAGGGAATCGTAGGCAGCATGTCTGTTAGGCCTCTTACTTCACAAATAGGCTCTAAGCTGTGCATCAAGATCCAGGGTGTGCCGTTGAAATGAAAAAGGAATGTTATGTCTTGCTTATATTAATGTGGTCTGTTTTTTGCCAGTAGAGACAGTGAAATAGTATGAGCAGAGACACACATATTGCATGCAGAGACAGACATGGTAGATTACATCTAACATCCTGGTCATGTGCCTAAGATCACACTGTGAGTCAAGCTTGATTTTAAATGGATCTGGGTGAATAATTTGCTTAGTTGATGTGTTTAAAAATATGGAAATACATGTATTCTTAAAGTCAGTTAGGCTTTAGCATATGTACTAGTAGGGAATCTTAGGCAGCATCTCTGTTAGGCCTCTTACTTCACAAATAGGCTCTAAGCTGTGCAATAAAGATCCAGGGTGTGCCGTTGAAATGAAAAAGGAATGTTATGTCTTGCTTATATATATGTGGTCTGTTTTTTGCCAGTAGAGACAGTGAAATAGTATGAGCAGAGACACACATTTTGCATGCAGAGACAGACATGGTAGATTACATGTAACATCCTGGTCATGTGCCTAAGATCACACTGTGAGTCAAGCTTGATTTTAAATGGATCTGGGTGAATAATTTGCTTAGTTGATGTGTTTAAAAATATGAAAATACATGTATTTTTAAAGTCAGTTAGGCTTTAGCATATGTACTAGTAGGGAATCTTAGGCAGCATGTCTGTTAGGCCTCTTACTTCACAAATAGGCTCTAAGCTGTGCAATCAAGATCCAGGGTGTGCCGTTGAAATGAAAAAGGAATGTTATGTCTTGCTTATATATATGTGGTCTGTTTTTGCCAGTAGAGACAGTGAAATAGTATGAGCAGAGACACACATATTGCATGCAGAGACAAACATGGTAGATTACATGTAACATCCTGGTCATGTGCCTAAGATCACACTGTGAGTCAATCTTGATATTAAATGGATCTGGGTGAATAATTTGATGAGAGTTAGAGAGATGGAAACTGTGAGCAGACACAGGTGACATTATTGAAAAATGTGAAATATAATTCCTTATTTCCTACAGACACTCAGTGTGATCCTTGTCAAAAATGTTAAAGCCATACTTTTTACCATGAAACATTTACCAGAGTGAGATGAGACACACACAAACAGACAAATAACACATACAACTAGAGAGAGATGGGGCAGGCACAGAGTGAGATGATACACAGGCACAGATTTAGGTGAGACACAGGCTCAGAGTGAGGTGAGACACAGGCACAGAGTACCCTTTAAGCTTAGAGATGCAAACTGTGAGCAGACACAGGTGACATTATTGACAAATGTGAAAATATAATTCCTTATTTCATACAGACACTCAGTGTGATCCTTGTCAAAAATGTTAAAGCTATGCTTTTTACCATAAAACATTTACCAGAATGAGATGAGACAGACGCAAAATGACAAATGACACACACAAAGAGAGAGAGATGGGGCAGGCACAGAATGAGATGATACACAGGCACAGATTTAGGTGAGACACAGGCTCAGAGTGAGATGAGACACAGGCACAGAGTGAGATGAGGCACCGTGCATAGAGTGAGATGAGACACGCAAAGAGAGAAATGACACACACAAAGAGAGAGATAGGGCAGGTTCAGACTGAGATGAAACAAATGCACAGAGTGAGATGAGACACAGGCACAGACTGAGATGAGACACTGGCACAGAGTGACATAAGACACAGGCACAGAGTGAGATGCTGCAGGCAGAGATTTAGATTAATAATGAAACTGTACTGCACTGTTACTGTGACACAGTTGCTGTGGTATAAAGTAACTTATGTTGTAAACTAGTGTTTATATTGTTTACTTATTGAAATTGCTATGTAGTATGTTTGTAGTGGTCAATAATATGTTATTTTTTCTTTACCACAGATTGTAATCATCTATAGAAAGATAAAAGAATATGCCGTCAAAGGACAGATGTCAAAAGAAATATAAACAGGATTTACGGTCCAAGAAAACAGAAATACAAGACTCATCGAAAACAGAATCTTCAGTGAAAAAAAATAATGGTCCTGGTAATCAAACTAAGGACTTTTTAAGGAAGTTATTAAAATGTCAAAAATGTTGTTTCAAAGAAGAATAACACATCTCTAAATAGTAAGAAAAAACTGTGCCCCTCAAAAAAATTTAGACCTGTAGAAGGAGATGATATTGTCTATACCAATAGAAGGAGAAATCAATGTATTGAAATTCGTAGATGAATGTTTTATAACAGAATAGCTTCAAATTTATTAAAAAATGTAAAGATGTATCAAAAAAAGACTGCTTTTTACAAGAAAAAAAAAATCTTAGAGAAGATTGTGGATGAAGCATTTAAAGTGAAAAATAAATGATATTGTTTAGTAATCAATAGAATTTGTACACTAGATAAGGTAATCAATGTGTTCAAATCAAAATGTAAGTGGAAAAGAGTAATTCATCGGACTCATTTTTGTGATGATTTTTCTGGAGAATGGAAACATAGTTCAAGTTGTGAGCCATTTTTTAATGAAGAAAGTTACTTTCAGGATAATGATTTGGTGCATGCAGTTGACACCAGTGGTCGAGCATATGAGGTGAAGGACGGTTGTCCGGTTGAAAAAGAAAAAATTGTGCCTAGAAATACAGAAGAGGTGTTAGCTGATGAAGTTTTAGGGAGATGTCCTTAGGCTCCAGTGTACACTTGGAATTGTAGTAGTATTTGTAGTGTGAGACAGGATTCAATTGATTTGTTTCTCAGTTTCTTAGGACATATACTAAGAAAAGTCTAAAACAAAAAATGAACATTTTGCAAGAGTTACATCCTTGTAGAGTGAGAGAAAAAACAGGTTTGCAAGGGCATACCAAAATGAGGAAATTAGTGAGAATGTTGTATTATGCAAAAAGTCCAGCACTTGAGCTAAAACAGTTAAACAGTGCTCTTTTGCATGGAACTGAATTAGATGTGATGAACATTTGTGAAGAAATTGAGTTTTGTTACTTTGGTGAAAAAAGGACAGTGCAGAAACTGCTACAGTAATATAAGGTAATGTCGAAGAGAATGTAGAGATTTCAAGTACAGAAAAATTTGACCATGAAATTACAAAGCTTAAGGTCAATTCAAGTGAAAGGCCTAATTTTACTTGTGTGTGTTGTCGACAAACCCATTATAAGAATCAGACTAGATTAGTTGATTTATAATTAAAAAGTGAAAAGGAAAATAATAATGAGTGGAAGGAATTTGCAACTTATTTGTTGGTAGAAAATTGTTTTGATTTGCGTTCTGATCAACGTATTTGTAAATATTGTTATAATAAATTTAATGAAAACAGAATGCCTGCTAGAGCTGTTCATAATAATCTGGAGTTGGTAGACATTCCTTCTGAATTGATGGATTTAAATACCTATGAGTCTATTCTGATTCAATGTGTGCATCCTTTTCAGGCTATTGTTCGCATGGAGCCTTAGACAGGGAAATTGCCTCCTTCAGATTTACAGAGAGGATTAAAGGGAAGAGTTGTTTATTTGCCTCTAGATTTTAAGAAAAATATTGATACAATTGGTGTAGAAAAAGTAGAAGAGGAACCTCTGGTTATTCTAGTTAATGGTGTTCCGACAAAGTGTAAGAAAATATGGAAAGAATTAGTGGTTGTTAGGAAAGTCAAAAAGGCAACGTTGTATTTGGTAAAAAATAATCACTACTACAAAAATGTATATGTAGGAGAAGAGGAAACAACTGTAGAAGAGGACAGTGTTTTCTCAGCTGGGCAAATTGAAAAAGTTAATGTCTCTAGAAGTGAAGAAATGTATGAACATTATAGTGTTCATCCATTTCATTCCAAAGAAGTAATGGGGAATGCTATTGACTTGTTTCAAATGAAAGAAGCAAAAGGAAGTCCCATTAGTGTATGGGAAGAAAGTTTGGAAGCTCGTTGTTTTCCACAGTTATTTCCAACAGGTCAAGGTGGACGATATGACGGCCGGTTTGTTCAAATTCCTGCATCTGAATACCGGACTTCAAGATTATATGCAGAAGATCCAAGGTTTCGTCAATGTATTCCATATTTGTTCCATCTACTGTTTGAGAGTGACTTGTCTGGACTTTCTTATGCAGTGAACCATATACTGAAAAGTGGAGTACATCTACAAAATGTTTTGGCAAGGGACATTATGGATAAATTAAAACTGCAAGACAGTGTTTTGGAATCTCAGCTAATTAATCTCATGGCATGTCAGCGTGGTACTAATGAGTATTGGTACCGTCGTCATGGGGAATTTAAATGTATGCTAAGAAACTTAGGAACTCCTACATGGTTCCTCACTCTTAGCTGTGCTGAGTATGCTTGGGAAGACTTACTTCAATTTCTACGAGAGGCAAATAAAAACATTGAAAATATTGAATACAAGACACCTGGAGAACTGTGCTCTTTGGATCCAGTTAATGTATGCAGGTATTTCAATCATAGGTTTGAAGCTATGATGTCTTTTATTACAAACAAAAAAAATCCTCTGCTTGGAGAGGTTTTGGATTTCTTTTGGAGAAAGGAATATCAAGCAGGAGGTGCTCCTCACATACATATGCTGCTATGGATTAAAGATGCACCAAACTTTGGAACAGATTCAGATGAGAAAGTGATGAGTTTCATTGAACAGTATTCTACATGTGCTGTTCCGAAAAGTACAGAAGAAAACAATTTAAGACATCAAGTTTTACGCTTTCAAACCAATCGTTGTGGAAAATACTGTTGTCGAAAATACAAATCCAAGGACAAGTTCCACACAAAATGTCGTTTTGCATTTCCACGTCCAGTAACATTGAAAGGAAGAGTGAACAATTTTATGTCTTCTCTGCGACATACTGTGACAAGAAATTCACCTAAAAATACATACAACTTAAGAAGAAATGAGGAGTCTAAATACATAAATGACTACAACCCAGTCATTTTGTCCATGTGGAATGCTAACATGGATATTCAATATGTTGCTGACAACTCTATTGCTGTGGCTCGATATGTGACGTCTTACATCACGAAATCAGAAAAGACGGAACTGAAGGAAATGTGGGAGGAAATTTCACATGAAAAGAGTCTAAGCAAGAAATTATACAGTTACAGTCTGAAGATGTTGTCGCATCGAGAAATTGGAGCCTATGAATGTTCTGATCGGTTATCATCAGCATGTCTATATGCCACATCTAGAACCATCATTTGGGTGAGGCTAGGTCTTGCTGCAACACGAAACCGAGTTTTGAAATCTGTACAAGAAATAGAGTATTTGGCGGAGAAAGAACCAAACAGTACAGATATTTTGAAGACAAACATATTGGATACATACTATCCAAATAGAAGCAGTCATCTTGAGAACATTTGTCTCTATGAAGTTCTGCAAACCTATACTTTTAAGAGGAAAGTCACAGAAGATATCAATAAAGGTGTATATGCTGTAATTGGATGTGAAGGCTGTCTGGTGAAACAAAGAAAAGGCCATTTGATTAATCATCGAAAATTGAGTTGTGAATCTCCAGACAAAAGGGAATTTTATTACTTAGCTCTTTTGCAACTCTTTAAGCCTTGGCGTACAGAAGAGGAACTACTTGCAGATTTTCTTACTTATGAAGATTCGTTCAATGCAACCAAGGATACCATAGAATGTCCTGTTTTTTAAAATTATCTGCAAATGTTGAACGAGGAAATACAGCAAGAAGCTACAATTGCAGCAGAGATTGCTAGAGACAGTTCTCAAGACAGTCAGAATTCTGCTTCATTGAGTCAGGATCCACTAGGAGGACCAATTATACAAAATGAAGCTGCCAATGCCATGGATGAAGTTGAAAGAGCCATGGAACAAGCTCAGGACAATGTAGTTAACTTAGAGGATTTGGAAAAAGAACTAAACGTTGAACAGAGACAAATATATGACAAAGTCACGGAACAGATTGAGCATGGTTTATGTCATGAGAAAAAAGAGTGCTCATGTACATCATTTATACTTGTCCGACTGTACGTGAGTGGAGAAGCAGGGACTGGAAAAAGTTTTCTGATTAAAGCAATTGCAACTTATCTGCAGAAAAGAACGGAGTCATCGCTGTCTTGTGTTGTTACCGCTCCAACTGGGTTGGCAGCACATAACATTAAAGGGATTACTTCCATCGCTCTTTGATGCTGCCAGTAGAGCATGATAATAAATTACAATACCACAAGCTATCTGGAGAAGCTTGTTGTGAAGTTTCCCGAGTCTTGAAGAAAATGAAACTTCTTATCATTGATGAGGTAGGCATGGTATCAAATGTAATGCTTGCTTTTGTGCATTTAAGAATACAAGACATTCTTAAAACAGAGTATGATGTGTTATTTGGAGGCAAACACATCATTGTTTTTGGAGATCTACTGCAGCTAACTCCAGTGAAAGGACAACCAGTGTTTAAAATGCTTGCACATGAAGATAAAAGGAAGTGCCTAGGAAGCATTGGAAATGTTAACATATGGTTACATTTCAAATATGCAGAACTGCTACAAAATATGCGACAGGCAAAGGATGAAGATTATAAAAATATTCTACAAGATGTAAGAATTGGAAAAGTAAGTGAGCATGGAAAAGCAGCTTTACATGCACGATTCATTTCAAATTTGTTTCCAAACGAAAACATTCTCCCAGAAAATATTTTTAAGAAAATTCCTGAAAACAAATCTGTCATATGCTTGATGCCAACTCTGCAAGAATGTTCAATCTTCAACAAAAAAATTTTAAAGTTAGAAAATCAAGAGATTGAGAAACTGGAAGCTATTGATAAAATAGAACATGAAGGAGCAACTATTATTTGTCAGAAAAGTTGAAATCAAAATTGGATTCTTTAGAGAAGACAATATCTAAAACTGCTGGTTTGGAAAAGACTCTGTATGCATCTTTAAATTGTCGTATAATTTTACGACGTAATTTACATGTGGAAAGAGGTTTAGTAAATGGAGCAATGGGTCATGTTGTTGATTTTGTGAATTACCGAAATAGAGATGGAATTGAATTTATAAAAATTAAATGTGATGGTATTGAAGAAGTACAACAAATCAGATTTTTGCTTGTGAAAGTTTATATGTCAGCAGAAAACAGTTTCCTGTTTCTTTGGCAGATTCAGTGACTATTCATAAATCTCAAGGTTTAAGTGTAGATAGTGCTTTGGTGAATATTGGAAGTTCTGTGTTCAAGGAGGGTATGGCATATGTTGCTTTATCTCGAGTCAGAAGTTTATATGGATTGTACTTGATTGATTTTGATGAGACAAAGATTAATGCAGATCTAAATTGTGTAAAAGAATATAATAGGTTAAGAAGAGAGTATGCTCCAAATTTACCTCAATATCCTCTATTTGAAAAGCGTGTGGTAGGCCAAAAAAGAAGAAATGAGAAAAATTGTAATGAAGTTGTAGCAAAAAGAAAAAAAAATAGATGAACCAGTAATTGTAAGCAGAAAGAAAAAGGATTCAGTTAAAGATGTTGTTGGATTTCAGTTTGTAAACAGTTCTGGTGTCAACTGCTATGCTAATGTAGTGGTTAATGTTGTTTTTTTTCTGTACAAGAACAGATTGCTGAAAATCGTGATCAAAGATTGTGTTGTTTGTTGAATTCTGTGTTTGAGAAATGTAGCAGTGATAGAACAAAAATACAAAGTGTTTCTGAAATTCGAAATGTTTTAGACATATGTTCTGGTCTAAATCAATTTTCACAGAATATTCAGCAAGATTGTCAGGAATTTCTAATGTATATGCTTGTTGTATTGCAAGATGAAGGTGTAGATGTAGAAAATCTTTTTGGCCTTTCTTATAAATGGCAACATGACTGCGACAATTGTTCCTTTTCAAGTACTACTACAATAGACACTGAAAGATTTATATATTTGACTTCACCAGACTGCTAATCAGTGTCTTTTAATAATCTAGTTAGAGAAGCAAATCAAAACATGGTCTGTACTCAATGTAGATCTGCAATGCTATCAACATTATTTATACAAAGATATGGACAGTATGTAATTTTAATGTTCCAACGATGGTGACCTGATGGAACTAAATTGACAACTTTAATTAAAAATGTTGTGGCTTCTCCATTACCAATTTCAGGAAGAACCTTTGCAACTGCAGCAATTATTTACCATGATGGTCCTTCAAAAACATCAGGACATTACACAGCTTATTTAAAATGTCAAAAAGGCTGGAGTAATTGTAATGACACTCAATTGACTTTCAAACAACGTTTGCCTTCTGACTTACAAATTTCTTACCTAGTGTTCTTACAACCGATATTTTAGGGAAGGTAGTTGGCCTATGAAGATTGGAGCAGTTAATAAAACTTAGGGGCATATTATCAAGGGGTTTTATCTCCGCTTTTTTGGCTTTAAAAGCCAAGAATTCGGAGATAAAGTTATCTCCCTATTACCTAGCTGTCAGTTAGCGACAGCTAGTAGGAGATAGCGACCATCTTGGGCCCCACTTTGCATGTCAGTGATATTTATCACTAATGACATGCAAAGTGGGCGTGCCAAGATCTAACATCGCTATCTCCTGTTACCAACTTATGGAGATATTCGCGCTAAGCGCGAATATCTCCAAAAGCTAACACCTGCCATGAGCAGTTCTTAGCCATGTTATCCAATAGGAGGTGGATAACATGGCTAAGAGCATTAGCTCGGTAATGGATGAATATCGCTGACTTTTCAGCGATATTCATGCATTGCGGCCGATTTTTATCGCATTTGCGATAAACCTTGGTAATACCAAGGTTTATTTGCGATAAAAATCGCCGCAGCTTAGCGGTAATTTTTTGTCTCTAACCAAGCAATAGCGATAATTATTGCTATTGCTTGGTAATATGCCCCTTAGTTTGCTGTTCAAAATTACTTTGCGAGTAAGAGTGATCAAGATAATAAAAAACTTGTAGTTGTCATAGAGGTAGTATAAGTGTATCACGTAGTGTGTGATGTGAGTATTATAGGAATTATTAATCATAAGTAAGCCAGAGGTGGAAATACAACTATTGTTTCATAATGTAAAAGATGTTGGAGCTTTTCTTTCAGAAACTCGGGTAAATGGGAGATTAAGAATACTATTGAGTAATTTCCAAAGAAAAGGACTTTCCATATACTATTTGGCCTCGTGGCAAAGTACGTGGATCAAAAGTGAGTTAAGATATGTTTTTTCTAAATTTTACATTTTTTATTGAAACGTTGTATGGGTTTTTTAAACACAATCATTTTGATTGTGGTTTTTTATGCCCGCTGTCATATGATGAGTAGTATTGAAGTCACTGTTTTAAGTGAAATTCAATATATTCTGAGAACAGCAAAAATAAACCATATAACATGTTGTACAAAATATTTTGTATTTTGTATTAGCAAATATATGTTATTCTCCACTTGTCTTATGCTCACTCACCTTTTTCCACCCTCTACCACTCCTCTTAACTCACCCTCACTGGCCTTCTCTCACTCTCCCTCACCTCCCTTCCCTTATTCCAGTTCCCTCACTTATCCTCATTCCTCATTCCTTCACTGCCCTTTCCCTCTCTCCCATCCACCACTTTTCAGCTGTCAGTCACTCTACTTCACTCCCCTTCCCCTTCTTTCCTTTCTTTGCTCCCTCAATAATTCCCCTTCTCTCACTCACCTTACTCCACTTCACTCACTGCTTCTCTCACTCCCTCTGTCCTCTCACATCCTCACTCCCCTTCCCTCACTCCCTCTCTCTTAGCCTCACTCTCTCGGTCCTCTCACTCTCTCACTCCTCTTCCATCACGCTCACTCCCTATTACTCACCCCCACTCCCTCACTTACCTTTCTTTGCTCTCTTACTCAGTCCTTTTCTCTCACTCTTTTCTTCACTAACTCTATGTCCTCACTCCCTCAGTCCCCTTGTCTTACAATCACTCGCCTTTATCCACCCTCTATCACTCCTCTTTTCTCAACCTCACTGCCCTTCTCTTAGTCTACTTCACCCCTGTTCCCTTACTCCACTTCCCTCAGTTATTTTCATTTCCCATGTTTACTGCCCTTTTCCTAACTCCCCTACCACACTCTACTTCTTTCAGTCTCCCTTCTTCACTTCCCTTCCCCTATCTTTCCTTCCTTTGCTCCCTCACTCATTCTTCTTCCTTTACTCACCTTACTCAAATTCTCTCACTCCTTAAGTCACTCCCTCTGTCCTCTCACTTCGTCAGTCCCCTTACCTCAGTCCCTCCCTCTTAGCCTTACTTTCTCTGTCCCTTCAGTCTCTCACTTCTCTTCTGTCATGCTCACTCCCTATAACTCACCCACACTCCCTCACTTACCTTTCTTTGCTCTCTCACTCAGTCCCTTTCTGTCACTGTTTCCTTCACTACCTCTATGTCCTCACTCTTTCAATCCCCTTGTCTCATGCTCACTTGCCTATATCCTCCCTCTATCTTCCCTCTTTCCTCAACCTCACTGCCCTTCACTCCCTCCCTCACCCTTGTTCCCTTACTCCGGTTCCCTCAGTTATCCTCATTCATCATCCTTAACTCCCCTTCCTCTTTCTCTCCTCACGGCACTCACCTTTTCCCACTCCTTTTGCTTCACTTCTCTTCTCCTTCTTTCCTTCCTTTGCTCCCTCAGTCATTCCCCTTCCCTCACTAACCTTACTCCCCTTTAAATCACTCTTTCTCTCACTTAATCTGTTCTCTCATATTCTCACTTGTCTTCCCTCACTCCCTCTCTGTTACCCTCACTCCCATTGTCCCCTTACTGTCTTACGACCCTACATTCACCCTCACTCACCTTCCATCCCTCATTGTCATGAATCCACCATCACTCACTCCTGCTTCCCTGTCACTCACTTCCCTTTCTTTATTCCCTTTCTTCCTTTAGTTTTCCTAATGCACATTCCTTTAGTATCTTACTCACCTCACTTCATTTCTCTCTCCTTCTCTTCTTCTCTGTCACTGAATGTATCCATGTCATTATCCTCTTAGTAATTTGCTCTCCCTCTATTTCTTTTTCACTCTCTCTGACCTTCACCATTCCTTTGTTTTCCTTTCTGAGTCCTTCACTCCTACTTCATCTCCTACTACCCTTTTATGACTTTTAATCTCCTGCTTTGTCTCTTGTATTGTGAAATATATATTATAAATATTATAACTTCCTTTTGTTTCTCTTTCACAGATATTAAACTTACTGAAAAATATGTAATTAAGTTTACATTACTTATAAGGTAAGTTTGACATACAAAATGTACTTTCTCAAAACTCTTTTCCTTAACCTCACTACTCTTATCTCACCCACCCACACCCCCATTCCCTTACTGCGATTCCCTCACTTATTCTCAATCCCCATGTTTACTCCCCTTTTCCTCACACCCCTCCCACACTCACCTTCTTTGAGACCTTCTCCTTTACTTTCCTTCCTCTCTCTTCCCTTCCTTCGCTCCTTCACTCTTTTCCCTTCCCTTACTCTCCTTACTCCACTTCACTAACTCCTTCTCTTACTCCCTCTGTCCTCTTACTTCTACTCTCCCCTTCCCTCATTCTCTACCTGTTAGCCTCATTCTCTCCGTCCTCTTAGTCTCTCACTCCTCTTCTGTCACGCTCACTCCCTATAACTCAGCCACACTCCCACACTCACTTTCTTTCTGATCTCCTGTTTTACTTCCCTTCCTCTCTCTTCCCTTCCTTCGCTCCTTCACTCTTTTCCCTTCTGTTACTCTCCTTACTCCACTTCATTTACTCCTTCTCTCACTCCCTCTGTCCTCTTACTTCCTCACTCGCCTTCCCTCACTCTCTCTCTCCTACCCCCATTCTCTCCGTCCTCTTAGTCTCTCACTCCTCTTCTGTCATGCTCACTCCCTATAACTCAACCACACTCCCTCACTTATCTTTCTTTGCTCCCTCACTCAGTCCCTTTTTGTCACTCTTTCCTTCAGTACCTCTATCCCCTCACTTCCTCACTACCTTTGTCTTACCCTCACTCACTTTTATCCACCCTCTTTCATCCCTCTTTACACATGCTCTCTGCCGTTCTTTCACTCCCGTTCTCTTTGTCTGGTTCCCTCACTACCCCTCATTCCCTATCTTTCTCCTTTTTTCTTTACTTTCATCCCCCACTCACCTTCTCTCAGTACCTATGCTTCAGTCCTCTTCCACTCTATTCCCTTCCTTTGCTCACTCACTCATTCCCCTTACCTTACTCACCTTACTCCACTTCACTCACTCTTTCTCTCACTACCTCTGTCCTGTCATATCCTCATTCTCCTTCCCTCACTCCCTCTCTCTTAGCTTCACTACCTCCGTCCCCTCACTTTCTCACTCCTCTTCCATCACGCTTACTCCCTATAACTCACCTACACTCCCTCACTTATCTTTCTATGCTCCCTCACTCAGTCCTCTTCTCTCACTCTTTCCTTCACTCCCTCTGTCTCCTCACTCCCTCACTCCCTTTGTCTCACGCTCACTTGCCTTTATCCACCCTCTATCACCACTCTTTCCTCAACCTCACTGCTCTTCTCTTACCCTTCCTCACCCCCGTTCCCTTACTCCGCTTTCCTCACTTATCCACATTCCCCATGTTCACTCCCCTTCCCCTCACTCACCTCCCACACTCACCTTCTTTCAGTCCCCCTACTTCACTTCCCTTCCCCTCTCGTCCCTTTCTTTGCTCCCTCACTCGTTTTCCTTTCCTCTCTCACTGTACTCCACTTCACTCACTCCTTTAGAATTTGTAAAGAATATAGCTCTTTTTGGAGAATTGGAGGTAGTTCTAAAAAGAACTGTTTTTTTTCTTCTTTTTTAGTTTTTTTTTGGTACTTTTTCCGAACGTTTTAAATTTTTTTTTTTTTTTTTCAGAACAAAAACAAAACTAGGGAATGCCAAACTGCTCAACAGGTGCAAAAAAAAGGGGAAAAATTAGGGCTGAGGGGTGCAGCGGTGTTCTTCCCTTTTTCGAACAATTAGTAGAATGCTCTGCTCCCCATAACAAAGCAGTTAGTCACACTGCTTACACCTAATTGTAATGTCAGAAAAAACAGGCTGAATATTTGGTATCAACTCGACTGATCTTCCTGTCACCGATGATGTTGGTCCTCCGGTGGAAGTCGAGGGGCCATCTCTCGGTGCATTCCATGTCAGGTCCCTGACACTCTCCCGGGCATAGTTCTGGGGGTGCCTTCTTTGCACATGTCTAATCATGGTGGAGTTCCCAAAACTGTATTTTTTTCTGGGGTCACCACGTGAAAGAATTGTATGGCATATCTTGCATTCCACCTTTGGAGCATTTACTTTCTTCTCACCTTCTGGAATGCTGAAAAACTTCCAGATGAAGTGCTACTTAATTTTTGGCTGAGGAGGGTCCTCATGGAGAAACTCATCAGAGTCACTGCTGCTTGGTGCTCTTGCAGCCATTCTTTCCAAAGAATTGAAGAGGAGAAAAAGGGAATAGGTCTTGCTCTCTCCAAAGTGAAAGAGGTAGTGAAGGAAATGGGTGGGGTTTTCATTAGTTGTAAAAAAAACAGTTAACAACCAATGAAAAGTGTTATTTGAAGGTCACATGACTTGACGCGCTTACGCTACGCGCTCCGGAGCGCTTCTGGGGGCGCTTACGCGGCACGTATGTAGGCGCTTCCGGGGGCGCTAACGCGGCCCGCCAGAATGACGTTTTGTTAGATTTTAGGAAATGCGTTTAAAGTTAAAATACGGTTATTTAAAATCAAAAATACTACTTCTATGAGTATGCCACTGAATGTCTTTCAATATTATTTACTTTAAATACATACTTTTTTTTGCACGCGGGAATAGCGCTCTCGCTACGTTTACGGGTGCGCGTACCCTGAGCGCTCCGAGGTAAAATGATAAATTAAAAAAACACTGGAAAAATTCATTGAAAAATTAATTTTAGAAAAAAAAAGAAAGAAAATAATTACAAATATGATAATTAATAGTTATAAAAAACAGCTATTAAAAAAACGTAATAATTCATTTTAAAAATCGTAGGTTACAAACTTGTTATAGTAAGGAATTAGCTTTTAAAAAAACCTTTGAAATTCACTGAAAAAAACATAGGTTTAACACTCGTTATAGTTAGGAATTAGCATTTAAAAGACCTTTGAAATTCACTGAAAAAAACATATGTTTCACACCAGTTATAGTTAGCTGAACATTTTACTCATACAAAACCATTGAAATTTCCACGTTATAGTTAGTTGGACTCACTATAACTCGTGCGCCCGCAATCCACTGCTGATGATGTCACATATTACATCATTCATGACATGGTCAGTGACATCACTGATGACATCACTGATGACATCTCAAATGACATCACTGATGACATCTCAAATGACATCACTGATGACATCACTGATGACATCATCCATGTGATAATACGATGCATCTGCTCACACTCTAATCTAACCTTTGATACACCAAGTGTTAAATACAAACTACCATTCCTGAAATTATTGACACACCAATACCAGTAACTACATACGCACTCACTAATTCCTAGGTCTACACACACATCCACTCATTCACACATACAATCACTCATACATACAGACACTCATCAATACAAAACTATCATATGCACTCATACACCTATACAGACACTCACACACTGCCACTCATCCATGAAGTTACTCACACACCTAATCAGTCATGCAAAGAATCAATCACACTCCCATTTCCTCATCTATACAGTTATACAGACAACACCTCAAATATACAAATGTATACTAACACATACTTACTCTCTTATACAATCACTGATACAAGTACACATTGATCCATACAGCCACTCACACAATCACTGGCTCTCATGTATAGTCATTTATATATGCCAACTCTCACATGCACTGTGTTTTACATATCTACTTACTTGGAAATGTAGCACTGAGATATCCATTCAGTCACCAAAACACCCATGCACACAGTCAACCGCCCATACAGCTGTTTCCACATGCACTCTTGAACCCATACACCAGGTGAATCAACTGCTCACACATCTATGCACAGAGTCACACACCTCCCAGCCACCCACACACACACTCAGGCTCACATACAAATACTTGGGCAACCAATCAATAACCCATATAGCCACTCATATAACTACTGATCAACACATGCAGCAGCTTACACAACAACAGACATACTGATGCACACATTCAGACAGTTTAGTCACTAACCAATGCATTCAGTAAGACACATTTAAACACTCACTCATACAGTCAGTCACGCATCTATTAAATCCTTCATCCAGATACTTATACATCCACTCATTCTTCAATATGTAAAACATATTTAAACTTTACAGAAACACACAGACACTGGATGATGTCATCAGTGATGTCATTTGAGATGTCATCAGTGATGTCATCAGTGATGTCACTGACCATGTCATGAATGATGTAATATGTGACATCATCAGCAGTGGATTGCGGGCGCGCGAGTTATAGTGAGTCCAACTAACTATAACGTGGGAATTTCAATGGTTTTGTATGAGTAAAATGTTCAGCTAACTATAACTGGTGTGAAACCTATGTTTTTTTTCAGTGAATATATATATATATATCTTCTGAACAACTCGGCAGGTCCCCACCAGAGCATCCACAGGACAGAGAGAGTCCACAGCATGGCAGTTTCCTTTAAGGTATTTTTATTTTTTCTCTACACCGTGTGCAAAACAAAAGGACGGTCAACGCGTTTGGCTGATGCCTTCAACTAAACCATAGAGTCCCACCGTCTAGACAGTCTACTTAAAGTGACTAGTGCAAATGATCCCTTGTTTGTTTCCATTAAAAAATAGACTAGACAATTAACCCACATTCAAGTGTTTGTGACTCGGCATATAGTAACTGCCATTTTCGTAAAACATTCAATAATACATTTTCATAGTTGAAACAATATTGCCGGTATTCTCAGTAAAGTACTCTTTTCGTTTCAGGAGGCATAGTAAGGTCATTAAGAAAGCCTATGATGTTTACTAAGGTTTGTGAGTATTTTTTAGCAAAAGAATAGCAGGGGAATTTCTCCTTCATAAATATGAATGGTAAAAGATGATAAGAAATAGTAAAAGATGTTAAAAAATGATAAAAGATACTGGGTCTAATGGAAGGTTCCATAGAGTTAACATAGGACTTATCTAATTTACTCAGGATCAATGTAAGGGAATGTGTCTGAAAAATATCTCCAAGAAGTGGGGAGAGTCATCTTTGTCTATGTAAAGTACTTCGTATATTTGACCCCAATCCTCTATTCTTGCATTTACTTTAAAACAGACTAAGGATAGACTACGACTACTTTCCAGGACCTAGGTTGAATTAAGTTGCCCCAAAATAGTTACAGTTTTCATTGTTGTCTGGAGAAAGAAAAGTGACATGCTAAGTGCAACTTATGCATCAATAGGTCTTAGGAGAGTCCATCAGTAAAGTAACATGGTTTAACTTAGAGGATCAGGCAAATCAAGTTATTGTTATTCCAAGTTCAATGGTAAAGTACATTGTACATGTTGACATTTCAAAGGCCTCTACTCTATCATATCATATCATATCATATCATCATATCATATCATTTGTAAAGCGCACTTCTTACCCGTGAGGGTCTCAAGGCGCTGAGGGGAGGGGGTGCTGCTACTACTCGAAGAGCCAGGTCTTGAGGAGTTTAAGAGTAGTAACTTCATGGGATATCTTTCAAGACCAAGTACATAAAGTGACAAGTGCATTGTGCAAATGTATTGTGCAAATACGCAATAAAAAAATATATATCTTTCTCCAGAAATTCCATTGTTTCTTTAAAGTAAAAAACATATTAATGAAATTCATTTGTGGCGTTTCTTCAATTACTTTCCGATTTCATATTCAGTCCAGGATAGTCTCTCTACCTATTCAACAAATTGGTAGTAGTAGTCTTTTCCTGTATTCCCGGCAGTACCAGTTTTGAGACCCCGTCTCACATTTCATTATTCGCTAATTTTTCAAAAGACATATTTAACGAATATCCAATGGTTCAGTTGGGTACCATGACGGAAATATGTTTTACTTTTTTTCTTTTTTTCTTCTTTTTTCTTCACTCTTTTTCAGCATCTATCTTCTTAGTTGGTTCCGAGCATTTCACTGAGATTAATATTACATGATTCTTAAAGATGTACGTGTAATTCAGCATCCAGATTATAGCCAAATGATTCTTCTTTTCCAAGAGCCAATATGAACTTGGACTCTGCTCTTCTGACTTCCAAGGTTTTATCCCCCCTCTTTCATTTTGTTTTATAATTTTGGCTCCGAAGTATCTCAATCCTTGAGCATTTCCTATGTGTTTTTCGGAGAAATGTTTGGCCATCGGATATGCCAGATCTTTATTTTGTATTGCTTGGAGATGCTGTAGGATCCGTAGTTTTAGTCTGTTGATGGTACTCCCAACGTAGAGTTGTTTGCAGGGACATCCTAAAACATACACCACGTATTTTGATTCACACGTGATGTGTGCAGAAATCCATTCCTTTTTTCCATTGGACAGTAAATATGATTGGGTATTTGATCCATGTTCACAGGCTTTGCATTTGGAACATTTGCAAAATCCAGGAGGTGTGAACCAAGTTCCTTTTTACTTTCCAGGTGTTTCCAAATGACTCTTTGTGAGGATATCGCCTAGTGACGCAGTCTTCTTGTATGTTATTTTGGGAGTCCATGGCAGCTTCCTTTTTAGTGACTCATCAAGCAGTAGTATATTCCAATGCTTTCTCAGGATGTTTCTTAAGCATTTATTTTCCACATTAAAATCCAGAATGATTCGAATCGTGTCGTCATCTTCCAAATCTACTTGCTCATTCAGTAATTCTGATCTTGTTTTCTCCATTACTTTATTCTTGGCATCTTCAATTACTTTCAAAGCGTAGCCTCTTGCTAAAAATCTAGTACCTGTGTCTTCTAGATTTTTCTCAATGTCACTGGCTTTTGAACGGTTCCTCTTAGTGCGGAGCATTTCTCCATATGGAATGCTCCACTTCAGATGTTGTGGGTGTCTTCTGTTTGCATAGAGGATATTGTTAGTGGCAGTCGGTTTCCTGTGTATTCTGGTACAGAGCATCTGATTTTGAACAAACACTTCTACATCCAAATAGGTCACTTGTGTCCTGCTCCAGGTGGATGTAAAAGATAGGTTGTAATTGTTTTGGTCCAAGCTTTGGATGAATTCTTTAAGTGTGGGCAAGTTTCCTTCCCATATCACGCATACATCGTCGATATATCTCATCCACGATTTGATGTTTGACTTGTACCCACTCTGTAAGATGTCCTCTTCCCAGACCACGATGAAAAGATTGGCATATGTTGGGGGAAATGATGTTGCCATTGCCGTACTTTGCCTTCGGAGAAATGTCTCTCCATTAAAAAGAAATACATTATGTGATAGGCAGTAGTTCAACATGTTATGTTTTGTTATGTTATGTTAAAAATGCTCTTTTATAGCGCACGGCTACTCCTAGGAGTGTCCCGGCGCGAACATGTCCATAATAATTTCTGAATGTTCCAGGTAACTCAATGATCGTGTTTTCAGGAATTTGCTCACTGCAGCTAGGCCATCCTTGTAAAGGATTGATGTGTATAATGAGGTCACATCAATTGTGACCATGATCTGATGGTTATTCCAAATGGCGGCTTGCAATCTGTGAAGCCTAGGGTATTGACCGTGATACCCACCGTCAGGTTGAAACGGCACTTGCCTTTAAGAGTTCAGCCGGTTGGGTGAGAACTGGAGCTGTGAATGATTTGCTGCCAGAACCACCGCTGAGGGTGGTACGCTGACTGCTGTTGAGGGCTAAACAAACCCTGGGTTGAGCAGGCATTGGACCGCCGCATGCGTTGCCAACCTGTTTCATCTACAGCAGTAAGGCGAGGGGAGAACGGCGCATGATGAGCCGCGTACGGATTTGGGAGATGCCGGCAATGTGGACACTGACATGTGGAACATTATTGTTTATTAAAAATGACCATCATGGAGAAGATTGTCCCGTCAATATGTCAGCCGAAATCGAAAATGCATTCCCCTCTTTGCTTTCCATGAACTGCTATGCAATAATGAGACAGGTGCTTGCAGTATTTAAGGAAGGTAACGTTCTGCGCTTAAGACAACATTTGAAGCACTGAAGAAGGAAGTTTTCAGAAACGTGTATACATAAACAAATGTATTCATTCTCCCCTTGAGTGCCCTGTGGAGCCTGGGATATATTATCTACTTGCAGTCACCAGTACATAGGAAAAGCAGTTTTTCATTTGCAAATATCTTCGCAAAATTGTCAAATTTAATGGGGCGCTCCGGTCAGCTTCTGTCTTGAAAGTTTTGGGGTGATTCATCAAGCGGAGGCTGATATAAAAGGGGGGGTCCCAAAATGCATTTCCCCCATGTTGATTCCCGTAGGTAACTTTAAGCACGGCTACATCCCGAACTGCTGAACGGAATTACACCAAATTTGGCAAAAAGGTAGGTCTCGGTTCAGTAAAATGGTGTAAATCCATTCAGTAGTTCCTGAGAAATTAAAAAAAGAAAAACAGCGATATCTGAGCACCGAGGACGAGTCCCGACTCCTCGCGAGCACAAGCTGACTTCAGATTGGCTGTCCACACTCCAAACCAGGAAGTGTTGGCAGCCATTTTGTGACACAAGTCACAAGAAAAGTGTGGAAAAAAGGTTGAAAAAGAAGAAATGGGTCAGGGTAGAAACACCCTGACCCCCAGGGCCTGCTCAGGGGGTCTTAGAAGGACACCCAGGCCCCAAAAAAGCAATAAGAAAAAAAAAACATCCAAAGTCCGTCTGGGTGCACAAATCTGGACGAAACTTTTTTTAAAAATGAAGCGTGGGCTTCATTTCTACGAGCCCCCTGGTGGGCCAGCTCCCGTGGGCAATGCCAAATGAATTTCCAGGGGTCCAACAGTCCCGGGGACCGCCAACTCCATGGGGCTTTGTAATTTAAATGCGGGGGCACGTGCCACCCCAGAGCCCCAGGAACCACCACCTCCTGGGGCTTGTTCATTAAATGTGTGGGTGGGTTGTAACCCCCCATGCTGCCTTGGTGACCACCACCTCCCTGGGGCATTTGTAATTATAAGGCAGGGGCTTCACTGGCCCCCGCTAGCCCCGGGGACAACTACCTCCCCGGGGCTAAGCAAATTTAGGGATGGGGCCGGCGGACCCCCTCCTGAAGCCCTTGTTCGCCCTGGGGACCGCCACCCCCAGGGCCAGCTCCTGCAATGTCCTGGGGTGCCACCTCTGCCCTGTCATAGCAAATTCCTGCTTTGCTTAGTTGAAACGAGAGCAGTAAACCTGCTCTTGCTTCAATGAAGCAAAGCAGAATTGCTTTTGAACAAGGGGTGCTGCACCTCAGCAGCTCCCCTTGCTCAATAGAAATGCCAGCGCCCGCAGGAGGCAGGGAGCCGTTGAGACTGTGGGGACATTGGGGCTCCCCCCACGGTCCCCAACGGTAAGGGCCCGTCCCAGGGGATGGGGCCCGCGTGGCCAGTAGTGGCCTGAGGAGGGGGCCACGCGGTCCCCCTTCTTTTTTTATTGCTGATAAAATTGTAGCAGGCCCTGGGGGATGGTGTTCTGGGGTGAATACAAAATAATTAAAGGGGATTAATTTTTTTTGTTTTGAGTTTGCAGTCGCAACTCCAACGCAGCGCGCCCCAGTGTAAAGTTGCGTTGGCTTCGCAAATCCACCTTAAATAAATAATGAAGTAGAATATATTGTAGAAGGTAATGTTGTACTTGTGAAGGTGTTATAAAAAGTACTGTGATTGAAGTTAATGACAAGATTACAATTGATAGAGTTGTTAAAAATATACTCCACAAAATGACTCCACAAAAAAAATGTATGTGTAAATAATATTCTAATCAGTATTAAGTTATAGGGTGGCTCTAAAAAGAGCCCTTGTTTTCATTGTGAGTTTGTTGTAGCTACATGTATGTGCTGATGCAAAGCTTTAGGTTGTTGAGAAAGACTCTGCTTCCCTGATCTGGGAAGTGTACTCCATCACTCCTGTAGATGCCATCCATATCAAACCGTAGATTTTTGTTTTATATGGAGCCAATCCTATGGTCTCTGAGGTAAGCAGAAACAGCTTTATTGACATTCTTTCTAGCTTTCTCAATCTGTGGACACAATTGATTTGACCACTTCCATTTCTGTCTTTTGCATATGTTAGAGAATACAAAGACAGTTTGAGGTAAAAGCAACATCAATTGTGCAAAGGTGTCCTTCATTAGCATTTCCAGACCTATCCCAGTCAATGTTCCTAGGTTATTGCCACCACAGTGCACTATCATGAGGTCAGGGGGTTGGAGATGCAAAAAGGTTTTAACTAAAGGTATCAATTTACTCCTCTCTGTGCAAACCATTTAATATCCACATTTTGTAAAGCTAGGTCTTTGTCAATACCTCTGCGTTTAGCATACCTTTTGCAACTGAAAAATTAAGTGTGTCCAACAATCTACACTGTAAGCATCTTGAAGGGATGTCTGGAAGTAATGAAAAGATGTCTGTAGCTGAGGTAGTCAGGCAGTAGAATGAGAGGTAAGTCAAATGGTGGACAAGATGCTGTTTTAAAAAAAGTAAAGGATTGATTGGCTGTTTAAGACCATTTGAAAATAGGGTGCATTTTACTTTCTTTAAAAAGCATGTTTCCTACTGGTTAGTAAAACATCTTTGATAGGTACAATAGAAAGGATAAGGTCATATTTTGAAAAGTCAACCACACCTGCTGTTTGCATTGGCAACATTGTGTGGTGAACGTGAAAGTATGGTGAACTTGTGACCTGTCAGTTAAGTTGAGTGTTCCATGAACTGTTACCATAGGAACTGGTATTAAGCAGAATGAGGGTAGAGTTGTAACTTAGCTGTGGACTTAAAATATAAATTTGTAATTTATATACAAGTAGTATGTTATTACAGTGACATTTCCCTAGTCAAAACTATCTTTAGAGTTGTGGTGTGTTATTAAAAAATAGGGGAAAATGTATTTGTAATATCTTTTTGAACTCCTGTATGAATTTGCGGCCCATTGTGGTGGTGTACGATGGAGTCGAGACTTCCAAGAAAAATGAATAAACAGTTTGGACACTTTTAAAAGTCAGTTGCTAAGGATTAATATGTCTAACCAATAGAAATGTGTTTACAATTTGAAATAATCTAGGGAGCAATGTTGTTTGTTACTTGCATGTATTTGTGCAGAGAAAGAGAGGGAAACTTTGCTGAGACTAGTAAATTATATTTATTGTGCGCAAAAGAAAATCCTTTAAGAGTTTGTGATATTTAAAATTTTACAAACCTATTTGGAAGGTGAGTTATAACTTTGCGAGATTTATTTTTAAACTTTTACAATTATTTTGAATCTGTCTTGTTCGAAATATATTATTAAATGTAGAGAGGTGTATTGTAGTTTGTTTTGTTGTACTTAATTGTTGTTTACAAAAGATTCTGCATAGTAATATCTGTATTTTTGAAGATGGATTACTGATTATGGTAGTTTGTTTTACTGTCTGGATATGTATATTTCTAGTATACTGAATAATTTTAGTTGTCGGTTTAAATTTGGAGGTGTAGTTTGTCAGGATTTAAAGTGTGTACGCACTTCTGTCTCTAGTATGTTTATTGTTGTATATGTATTTTCATATACCATATATTTTAAGGTGCATGATGTATAACAAAGAGCTGTTGTTGGTTTTTTATGTGGTAGGGTCAAGAGTGTGAGTACTAGTAAAATGCTGCACATGCTGCACAATAGTGTGGTTTGGTGAAAGATGCTCACACTAGGTATTATTAATTAGGCTTTTTTTGTTTGTCTATAGAAAGGTATAGTTGAATGATGCTGCATAATTTTAGATAGAATGGTGAAGATGCAGCATAAACGTGTGGTTTTAAACATGCTCATATAAGGTGGTATTAATTAGGCTTCTTTTTTCTAGTCTGTAGAATGGTATAGTTGAATGATGCCGCACAATTCTAGAAATAAAAGTGACGATGCAGCGGAAAAGTTTGGTTTGAAAGTTGCTCATATAAGGTGTTATTAATTAGGCTTCTTTTATGTAGTCTGTACAAAGGTACAGTTGAATGATGATGCATAATTTTAGAAAGAAAGGTGAAGATGCAGCAGAAAAGCGTGGTTTGAAAGATGCTCATATAATGTCTTCTTAACTAGACTTTGTTTCTAGTCTGTAGAAAGGTATAGTTGAATGATGCTGCATGATCTTAGAAAGAAAGGTGAAGATGCAGCGGAAAAAGTGGTGTTTGAAAGATGCACATATAAGGTGTTATTAATTAGGCTTCTTTTTTCTAGTCTGTACAAAGGTATAGTGGAATAATGCTGTATAATTTTAGATAGAAAGGCAAAGATGCAGCACAAAAGCTTGGTTTGAAAGATGCTCACATAAGGTATTACTAATTAGGCTATTTTGTTCTAGTCTGTACAAAGGTATAGTTGAATGAGGCTGCATAATTTTAGATAGAACAGTGAAGATGCAGCACAAGAGCGTGGTTTGAATGATGCTCACATAAGGTGTTATTATTTAGGCTACTTTTTTCTAGTCTGTACAAAGATATAGTTGAATGATGCCACATAATTATAGATAGAAAAGTGAAGATAAAGCAGCTCGCAACTTTTAAAAAAAAAATTATTAATAATAATTTTGCCCTTTGGGGTCCTTCAGGGACCCCCTGAGAAGGCCTAGAGGGTCAGGAAGACTCTACCCTGCCTCCTTTTCCACGTTCTCCGCTTTCGTTTTTCACTCTCTTCTGAAAATACACAAAATGGCGGCTGTAGGGTGTGCGCAACGTGCGCGCACCTCGCGACTTTTTTTATTGTTTTAAAATGTTTTTTTTGCCCTTCGGGGTCCTTCAGGGACGTAGGGGGTCAGGAAGACTCTACCTTGCCTCCTTTTCCACGTTCTCCACTTTCATTTTTCACTCTCTTCTGAAAATACACAAAATGGCGGCTGTAGGGTGTGCGCAACGTGCGCGCACCTCGTGACTTTTTTTTTTTTAAAACAACTTTTTTGGGCCTTCAGGGATCCTTCAGGGACCCCCTGAGAACTCCTAAGGGGTCAGGGACTGTCTACCATGCCCCCTTTTCACGCTTTCCACTTTTGGCCTCTGCCTCGGACAAAAAATGGCGGTCAACACTTCCTGGTTTCGACCGATTGGAATGTTGACAGACGTCTAACAGCAAATCAGAATTCCGCTCGCGCACACCTGGTGCGCGAACTGTGCGCGCACGGGTGCGCGCACGGTGCGCTTATAGATATATACATTTTTTCAAACTACATTTTCTCAACAACCACTGGGGGGATTTACACCATTTAAACAAAAGGGCGATCTGCGAATCAGAATCTACCTTTTTGCCAAATTTCTTGGAATTCCGTTCAGCCGTTCGGGCTGTAGCCGTGTCTAATTGTCCTATGGAAAATTGCATGAAAAAAACACGTTTTGGGACCCCCCTTTTTTCTCACCACCTACTTGACGAATCCCCCCAAAACAGAGCAGAGCGGGCCATCTTCTTTGAGAAATTCGTGAAGATTCATCAACCGGCGCCTAAGTTATTCCTAATAGAATGTTGCGGATTTCCTATGGAAACTAGGTCCTAACTATATCTACTTACTGGCGACCGCCAGTAGGTAATATATTTATATATATATTCACTGAAAAAACCATAGGTTATAGACCATATATAGTTAGGAATTAGCATTTAAAAAACCTTATTTTACTCACACAAAACCATTGAAATTCCATATATAGTTAGTTGCACTAACTATATATCGTGCACCCGCAATCCACTGCTGATCATGTCACATATTACATCATTCATGACATGGTCAGTGACATCACTGATGACATCACTGATGACATCTCAAATGACATCACTGATGACAACATCCAGTGACTGTATTTTTCTGTAAAGTTAAAATATGTCTTGAGTGGATGTATAAGTGTCTGGATGAAGGATTTAGTAGGTGCATGACTGACTGTATGAGTGAGTGATTAAATGTGTCTCACTGAATGCATGGGTTAGTGACTAAACTGTCTTAATTTGTGCATCATTATGTCTGTTGTTCTGTAAACTGCTGCATGTGTTGATCATTAGCTATACGAGAGGCTATATGTGTTATTAATTGGTTGCCCAAGTATTTCTATGGGAGATTGAGTTTGTGTGGGGGTGGCTGGAAGGTGTGAGACTCTATGCATAGATGTGTGAGCAGTTTATTCACTAGGTGTATGAGTTCAAGAGTGCATGTGGAAACAGCTACATGGGCAGTTGACTGTGTGCATGAGTGTATTGATGAGTGAATGGATATCTCAATGCTACATGTCATAGTAAGTACATATGTAAAACACAGTACATGTGAGAGTTGGCATATATAAATAACTGTGCATGAGAGCCACTGAATGAGTGAGTGGTTGTATCGATCATTGTGAACTTGTATCAGGGATTGTATAAGAGAGTAAATATGTGTTAGTATATGTTTCAATAAGTAAGGTGTGTTTAACTGTATAGTTGAAGAAATGGAGGTGAGATTGTTTCTTTGCATGACTGACTGGGTGTGTGAGTAACTCCATGGATGAGTGGCAGTGTGTGAGTGTCTGTATACACTGAGTGTATCTAAGGTTATATTAGAGTCTGAAGAGGTTTATCGTATTAGCACAAGAATGATGTCAAATGAGATGTCATCAGTGATGTCATCAGTGATGTCATTTGAGATGTCATCAGTGATGTCATCAGTGATGTCACTGACCATGTCATGAATGATGTAATATGTGACATGATCAGCAGTGGATTGCGGGTGCACGATATATAGTTAGTGCAACTAACTATATATGGAATTTCAATGGTTTTGTGTGAGTAAAATAAGGTTTTTTAAATGCTAATTCCTAACTATATATGGTCTATAACCTATGGTTTTTTCAGTGAATTTTCAAGGTTTTGTAAATGCTAATTCCTAACTATATATGGTCTATAACCTATGGTTTTTTCAGTGAATTTTCAAGGTTTTGTAAATGCTAATTCCTAACTATATATGGTCCATAACCTATGGTTTTTTCTGTGAATTTCATTGGTTTTTTAACAGCTAATATCTGTAGCTGTAAAATGTATTCTTCTTTAAATCCAAAAATATATTTTATATGTTTATGAATAATTTTTTTTTTAAATATTTTTTTTTCTTCGTTCCCGCTTCGCAAATCGGGAAGCTTCCCGTTAGCTGACCTTGATGCCGCGAAATAGACCGCGAGCCGGTAAACGTTTCTTTACCGCAAGTGCCGCGTTACAAAACAACATCGTGACGCCTCCCGTCCGCAAGACGTTTCACGTTGTCGCGTGATACGTCATATGACGTACTACGTTAGCGAACTGGTACGCGAAGCGAGTCGCAAAGCGCAGGTTTCTGGAAGCAAACCGGGAGGCCCTGCAAAGCGCTTAACGTAAACACAGCAAGTCATGTGACTTGGTAATAACACTTTTCATTGGTTCATTTCACTTTTGGTTTCCTAATGATGTAAGAGTAGGTCATATAATCTAAAATGAACACTTTTGATTGGTTGAGAACTCTTGTTTTTCCCAAATGATGAAAATCCCTCCTTCTTTCCTCACTCTGACTTTCATCATTGTGAGAGAAAGACCCTTTGTGATCACTGAGCAATGGCTTCTTTAGTAGCTTCAGCTGGTGCTTCCCCACCACCTCCACCACATCCAAGGAAGAGTGGACCACCTGCTCAAGTTATAATTCAACAAGAAGAAGAAGAAGAGGAACAGGAGGACGAGCACGAAGAGAGGCAGTTTTTGCCTGAGCAGCCCAGGACGTCTCACCGGAAAGAAAACTTCATTTGGCAATTTTTTAAAATTCCCAAAGGTCAGAAAAAAGTAAATGCAAGATACGTAACTTGCCTTATATGTCAAGATAGACTGTCCAGAGGGACCGACAAAAAATACAGTTTCGGAAACTACACAATGCATCGCCATATGACTAGGTGGCATCCTAACAACTACAGTGCTGCACAGTTTCGGAACGACCTAGATAATCTCCCTATTATGGCCAGAAGATCTGTTGTACCGGAAGTAACGGGACCAGAGGGCAGGGAGATGGTGCCAAATATACAAATGAGATTTGGTGAAGTAAAACACACCTGCGTATTTTGCGATGGATTCATTTCCTACGGAGAAAGAAGCATCACTCTGATCAACAGAGCTATTGACTATCATATGCAAGTTTGTCCGAAACGCCCAAAATAATAAATACTTCTTTTTTTTGTTTTGTTGCTCCTGTTGAGCCCTTTACAATGAATCGTTTTCATTGCCCCCTCCAAGAAAAACCCAAAAAAATATAAAACTGTTCCGAAAAATTCAAAAACAGTAAAAAAATGTTCAGAAAAATAAAAAAAAAAGTTCTTTTCAGAACTACCTCCCCGTTATTAAAAAATTGGTACAATATTTGGAACTGTGCCAAGCTCTATTTCTCTTAGTTCGCTTCCTAGTTCGCTCGCCGGTACGCGAACTGGAAGCGAACCAAAAACAGTAAGTATAAGGGAGGGAAACACACACTTATGTTAAAATAAAGACAGCTATAGGGGAGTAAACTAGAGATACTATTACCCGTAATCCACTGCTGATGATGTCACATATTACATCATTCATGACATGCTCAGTGACATCATCAGCAGAGGATTGCGGGTTTTTTGACAACATGCCTTATCCACGGTTTAATAACGCTGCCTTTTGCTTTATATAAGTTTTCAAATTGTATGAAATATATACCAATAGGTCGTTATGAACCTTTAGGTAGTGCTTTTCTTCATGAGGTCTGGTCGCTTCCATACACATACAGATGTTTCAAAGATGATCAAGAAGTTTATCTGAATGGAGAGGAATGCACTGAGACGCCAGATCATTCACTAATGTGTAGGCACATACAGTTACACGGTTCATGCAACAAACACCGACCAAATATGGCTTGCGTGTTGCAAGGCACGCCAGTTCCTGCTATCATCCCCACGTTCAAGTTGTTGGAAAATGGTAGTTATTTGATGCTCAATAATGAAGATTGTTCTGAGTTAATTAAAAGTATTCCTTTTATCGTAACAGTAAGTGAACGGGTTATTTGCTGCAGAAATGTTCTATTTCCTCCCACACATGAACATAGGGAGTTTTCAATCTGGCCACAAATACCAACCTTGGGACACGTTTCAACGGCATGGCAAGAATAAGAGCTCTTTTGTCTCAGAGAGAGGTGGCCTTGAGTTCGGCCCGTGAAACTTTCGTACTTCACATAGCGAACACCCGTACAGAGGTGCACACCCTTTTCAATTAAGATTTGCCTTTCAATTTCAGCAACATGTTTCCGACTATCTTTAACGCATCCTCCACAAAGTCCCTGACACACTTTTTTAAAGTTGTTACCAGTGGCCTCGTGACTTCATTTGAGAAAATCTTTGGAGTCATCCCTGCTTCCTTTCATTGTATTTTCTGCACTCTGGTTCGTGGATTGGCATTTTTACTTGCATTACCAGCGGACGCTCTTGTGCTTTTTTACATTTTTAAATATGGATGTCCCTCCTATGCAACCTCCGACCCTGCAGCTGCTGACACTGTTCCGCAATCGCATGCTAGAATATTATGGCACAATGCCGTTGGCGATATTAAGCACGGCATATGGATTATCTTTTCGGTTCTCCTACTTCACCTGTATCCAGCCTGTATTTCACTGCCTGACCTGTGATTTCGATTGGGCCATTGATTTGTGTCTCTGCGGACCGGTTTCTCCTGACGTCGACTTTAATCAGCTGATGACTCCTATCATTACTCACGAGTTGGTTTGTCCTGGCGAAAGGATTATGGCTGTGGCATTGATGCATGGACTACTTGGTCCCTGGAATTTACTGGCGGCAGCACAGTCTTTCTTGGAACAGAGCTTTCTTGAAAACCCACCGAGCTGTCCTCTGATGGTGATAGAGGATCCGGTGCTGGGAGAGCACGTATGTTCTTTTCCGCTTTTAAATTGGATGGCTGAACTGTTTTCGGATGAAGACGGTGACTTCCTATTGGAGGCTGTTGCAGCTTATTTTGCATACACAGTTATGTCATAGACCTTTTTCATGTTTGATATGCTGAGTACTAGCATTTCATTGACAATTCATTAACTTATTTGTCAAGTTTTTATTATTTACCTTGCCTATTGGCTTAAGACTCGATAAAGTACTTGGCTGTTTTATTTTTCTTTAGCATTAAATTTTCCTAGTTTTTAATGCTTTACCTTGCGGACCGTCCACATATAAACTTGCAATCTGCTCTCATGAGATGGCACTTCTATTATCTTATTCAGTTCGTTTCCGGATCTTGAGGAGGTGTCATCTAGGTCCTGGATATCTTTACACCGTGTTAAGTTAGCATGGGCTCATTACCGGTTTAAACGCCATTTTTCCTTTTTTGCAACTTCTGCACACGACACTTAGTTGTTGCTTTAGCTTTCCACCTAGTAGTTCATCGTGGTTTACATGAGAATAATATGTTATTGGTCTACTATCTGCTTTACTTGTTAAACTATATCTGTACAGCGAGTGCTAAAGTTTCAAGAACAACACGATACAGAATTGTTATGAGGTCTGATCTCCACGACTTCATACTCTTAACATAAGTGCAACTTCTGCCAATTCTGGGCATGAGGCGGGTTTTATATTGCTTTGCCGAACACACATACACAACAGTTGATGCGGTTCACATGAAGAGAGAGCTGGTGTATGCTGATGTGATTCCTTCAAATCTAAGACACTAAAGTATGGGCACGCCCTAAACCAACACAAAGAGACCTTCTTAGCAAATAATATAATATGTGTATTAGGGAGGGTGAGATATAAGCAGCCGCGGGCCGTGGAGGGAGTTACGGTGAGGCAGGGAGGCGGGGAGGGGGAGGGGCAGGGTGGAGCCCTCTCCACCCTGCCCCTCCCCCTCCCCGCCTCCCTGCCCCACCGTAACTCCCTCCACGGCCCGCGGCTGCTTATAAGTGTTGCTAACTCTTATTCATTTACAGCATGTTAACATACTGTCACCATTCGCTTTTTATGTACTAGTAACTATGCTGGTAATTTTGCTACTGATAATATGTGTACTTCTATTATCTAAGATACTACGCCTGAGAAGACGGCATTAGTAAATAAACATTTCAAATACACATGTGTTCTTCTTAACTCCATGTTCTGGTTTCTAAGAAATATATAACGACCGACTGTTCATGAGTTCCACGTATCCTGAGGTACTATAAGTTCATATTCTGGATTGTCTAAACATTGAGAGTTTGTTATGTCCAATGTGACACTGTACCTAGCTTGCTAAGGGGTTTTTGATTACTAAGGTGAGTTTTGGGGCACCCTAATTTGCCGAGGTTCCAATCCTCTGTCCACAGTTCTGTGTGAGAACAGAAACCCTGCGACAGGGACACCCCTGAGCCTTGCTGGAGCTTCATCACACTTGTGATACAACTCCAGCAATGCGCCACCTTTACGGCACAGATACATCACGCATCTGTGCTGTTTTTGCCCCATGATGCGCCGCATTGTAAATGCAGCACACCATAGGTGACGGAACAGCGGCACAGAATGACTAACACATCCCTGGTGATGCGCCAGTCATCATAAATCTATCCCTATGCTTCTTATCTTGTTAGAGATGAACCGCCATATGTATCATCAAAGTTTTTTGCATTTCCTAAATAGCGAACTTTAAGGAATAAATAGCGATTCTTTACCATTCCTAGTTTGCGATGAGCTATTTGCTAATTACAAATTACCCATTCATTTCCATGCAGCAGGAGGCCCATAGGAATGAAGGTGCAATTTGCGATTAGCAATTACCTCATCACAAATTACGAATTTTTCCGAGGGTGCAGGGGTGTCTCAAGAACACCCTGCTGCACCCCTGAAAAAGAAATTTGGGGGCATATGGCGCACATAAATTTTGAAAACATTCCTTTACCTCAAAAACGATTTTCAACTCATAATTTGAAAACACTGCACATGGGGAAATGACGTAAAATGTCCTTAAGACACATAAAAGCGTTTTTTGATTGCCTTTGCAGCATGTTTCAGTCACCTTTAACATGCCTATGTAACGCAAACATTCAAAATCTAAATTTGCCATGCACAGGTGGGAGCATATTTACAAGCAATTTGCTCCACAGACAAACTTCTTACATTGAAATGGGAAAAATAACATCAGAGACTCTCAATTACCTTATAAAGAAGCAGACACCATTATGTCCTTGTCATCAATATTAAAACCATTGCTTTTTCTCAAAAACGATTTACAAGTCATAATTTGAAAACACTCCACAGCTCCTATGCACATAAAAACCCTGTCAGTACTAATACTTCACATTTTCTCCAATTACAATTTCTCAAAGAAACAAAATCTATTTGTAAAACACTTGAGACAAAGCAACATTTGAAAAACACAACTTTCTTCATAATTTTCTCCTTAAAGCACACTATTTTCTATCTAAATTAAAGAAATCTTTTCTCACCTTAGCAAATACTTTGAGTTTCAAAACAGTCTCAGAAACACACCAATTTGTCTTCAGCAGAGCAAAAGGTATGCACTCCAGAGTCTGCAGCTATCAAAAGCACAGAAATGCTGTAATTCTTCACACATATCTCTCATGTCACCCAATCAAAACTCTTCCCTCACTTTTTTTCAAATGAAAACCCTTCCCCCCTCTGCCATTTCATGCCTTTTCTGCATGGCAACCATGTCTTGGAAGACCTCTGGTGTTTGCAAGTTCACACAACAATGTTGCAATTGAACTCTGAACTCTCAGTGCACCTCATATCCAGTGCATTCTTTCATTTAATGATTTTTTCTTGACCACTCAAAATACATCTTTCAAACAACTCATCCATGCACCCTAACTTTCTGTTTTCAGCAATCAAAATCCACCAATCACTGTTACTGCTTCATTAACACAGAAACTCCACAGTTTTTTTCATTTTAAACTCTTATTTTTTCAACTGCCATTTCATTGCCACACTTCATCTGACTGCAGGAGAACCTTCTCTCACCATGTTTTCTGTCTGGATTGTTGGACATAGTTACATCTATTGGGCTCAGAGGTATGCTGAGAACAGGAATTTACCTAACCTCAATTTACAAGATGTGGAAATTAAGTGGTTTGGCCACAGAGGATTAAAATGTCACCAATTGATACCATTGGTGAAAACCTTTATTTATTTGCCAAAACCTGACCTGTTAATTGTGCACTGTGGAGGTAATGATTTGGGCACTTTGACTGGGGTAGGTCTGGAAATGCTTTTAAAGGACACCTTTGAGCAATTGATGGCACTCTTTCCTCAGACTGCCTTGGTATATTCAAATATATGCCAAAGACAGAAAGGGAGGTGGTCAAACCAATTTTGTCCACAAATTGAGAAGTCGAGGAAGCATGTAAACAAATCTGTTTCAGCTTACATGAGAGACCATGGAATGGGCTCCCTGTACAACAATAACTTGCGTTACTACATGCAAGATATCTACAGAGGAGATGGAGTTCACTTCTCAGATGAGGGCAACAGAGTTTTCATTTTGAATTTAAGACTGTGCATTGGTACCTACTTATAAGTACCTAAATGTACCATAAACCCAAAAGCTCTTCTCAGAGCTACCCTACATTTGATCACTCACAATTATTATTTTACTCTAACTTTTTTCACTAATTTTCAAGAAAGTACGCTCCCCAGAACGCTTCCCGGTTCGCGAACCGGGCGCACTCCACGCAAAAAAACTAAAAAAACGATATATTTTTTTTTTTGCCCTGCGAGACCCTTTTAAAGCCTCCACATCAAACCTAGGGGGTCAGGGACGATCTACTATGCCCCCTTATGGTCATTTGCCCCTTTGCTTTGGCCTCCTCTTGTCTCTCGATCCTACCGAGAGACAAGATGGCGGCCGCTACGGACTGTTTGGAATGTTTACAGACGCCGAAGAACCAATCAGCTTCGCAAAGCTCCGAAGCGGAGCGCTGTTACAGATATATATCTTTTTTTGAACGTTAATTTCTCAAAATCCACTGGAGCACATATATTGAGACCTAGCAAAGGCACATCGGGCTACAAGTCCCTACAATTTTGCCAAGTTTCGTGCAAATCCATTCAGCCGTTCGATTATTATTATTATTTTTTTTTTTTGCCCCGCGGGGCACTTTTAAAACCTCCACATCAAACCTAGGGGGTCAGCGAGAATCTACTATGCCCCCTTATGGTCATTTGCCCCTTCGCTTTGGCCTCCTCTTGTCTCTCGATCCTACCGAGAGACAAGATGGCGGCCGCTACGGACTGTTTGGAATGTTTACAGACGCCGGAGAACCAATCAGCTTCGCTTCACAAAGCTCCGTTGCGCGAAAAGTACGCGAACTGGAGCGCTGCCCGGTCCGCTGTTACAGATATATATCTTTTTTTGAACGTTAATTTCTCAAAATCCACTGAAGCACATATATTGAGACCTACAAAAGGCACATCGGGCTACCAGTCCCTACAATTTTGCCAAGTTTCGTGCAAATCCATTCAGCCCTTCGGGCTAAAAGTGAGGCCAATCGCCCTATGGAAAACTCAATGTTAAAAACACGTTTTGGGACCCCCCTTTTTTCTCGGCCCCCCCTTGACGAACTCCCCCCCAAATTTTCAAGGGCTGCTCAGAAACAAAATGTGCCATTTTCCTGAAAATTTCAGCCAATTCCGTCCACAAACGCCAAAGTTATTAGACATAGAATTTTCAAAAATCCCATAGGGAAAAAATCCTAACTATATATACCTACTGGCGACCGCCACTAGGTAATATATATATATATACATATATGCAAAAAAGAAGGAGAGAACTCTGGGTAGGTCTCAGTTTAGGTGGAAAGCAGCTCCTGTTAGAGCACTCTCAACACCAGCGACACTCTAGATCTGCTCACCTCAAATGTCTGTTTTTCTATCAAAGTTTTTAAGCATAGGAATAGACAGTGCTATCCATGCCGAGATAGAAAATGACAAAGTCTTTCGCCATTTAAACAGCAAAGTCTTTAAGCATAGGACTAGTACAGTGCAGTCCTTGCCGAGCTGTCAAATAAGAAAAGCCATTTATCACTCCAGGCATAATATTACAGCTTTGAATTGGTAAAATACCAAATCAAGCCAACCTGAAATGAATAAAAGCAACCCCTGACACAGTGTTTCGCTCTAATTAGAGCTCTTCAGAGAGGTATAGCTTTGTCCAGACACAAGGGAGCACCCAGTATTAAGTCAAAACAAAACCCTTTCAGGCATAGAGTGACGCATAAATTATGCAAAAAAGAAGGAGAGAACTCTGGGTAGGTCTCAGTTTAGGTGGAAAGCAGCTCCTGTTAGAGCACTCTCAACACCAGCGACACTCTAGATCTGCTCACCTCAAATGTCTGGTTTTCTATCAAAGTTTTTAAGCATAGGAATAGACAGTGCTATCCATGCCGAGATAGAAAATGACAAAGTCTTTCGCCATTTAAACAGCAAAGTCTTTAAGCATAGGACTAGTACAGTGCAGTCCTTGCCGAGCTGTCAAATAACAAAAGCCATTTATCACTCCAGGCATAATATTACAGCTTTGAATTGGTAAAATACCAAATCAAGCCAACCTGAAATGAATAAAAGCAACCCCTGACACAGTGTTTCGCTCTAATTAGAGCTCTTCAGAGAGGTATAGCTTTGTCCAGACACAAGGGAGCACCCAGTATTAAGTCAAAACAAAACCCTTTCAGGCATAGAGTGACGCATAAATTATGCAAAAAAGAAGGAGAGAACTCTGGGTAGGTCTCAGTTTAGGTGGAAAGCAGCTCCTGTTAGAGCACTCTCAACACCAGCGACACTCTAGATCTGCTCACCTCAAATGTCTGTTTTTCTATCAAAGTTTTTAAGCATAGGAATAGACAGTGCTATCCATGCCGAGATAGAAAATGACAAAGTCTTTCGCCATTTAAACAGCAAAGTCTTTAAGCATAGGACTAGTACAGTGCAGTCCTTGCCGAGCTGTCAAATAACAAAAGCCATTTATCACTCCAGGCATAATATTACAGCTTTGAATTGGTAAAATACCAAATCAAGCCAACCTGAAATGAATAAAAGCAACCCCTGACACAGTGTTTCGCTCTAATTAGAGCTCTTCAGAGAGGTATAGCTTTGTCCAGACACAAGGGAGCACCCAGTATTAAGTCAAAACAAAACCCTTTCAGGCATAGAGTGACGCATAAATTATGCAAAAAAGAAGGAGAGAACTCTGGGTAGGTCTCAGTTTAGGTGGAAAGCAGCTCCTGTTAGAGCACTCTCAACACCAGCGACACTCTAGATCTGCTCACCTCAAATGTCTGTTTTTCTATCAAAGTTTTTAAGCATAGGAATAGACAGTGCTATCCATGCCGAGATAGAAAATGACAAAGTCTTTCGCCATTTAAACAGCAAAGTCTTTAAGCATAGGACTAGTACAGTGCAGTCCTTGCCGAGCTGTCAAATAACAAAAGCCATTTATCACTCCAGGCATAATATTACAGCTTTGAATTGGTAAAATACCAAATCAAGCCAAGCTGAAATGAATAAAAGCAACCCCTGACACAGTGTTTCGCTCTAATTAGAGCTCTTCAGAGAGGTATAGCTTTGTCCAGACACAAGGGAGCACCCAGTATTAAGTCAAAACAAAACCCTTTCAGGCATAGAGTGACGCATAAATTATGCAAAAAAGAAGGAGAGAACTCTGGGTAGGTCTCAGTTTAGGTGGAAAGCAGCTCCTGTTAGAGCACTCTCAACACCAGCGACACTCTAGATCTGCTCACCTCAAATGTCTGTTTTTCTATCAAAGTTTTTAAGCATAGGAATAGACAGTGCTATCCATGCCGAGATAGAAAATGACAAAGTCTTTCGCCATTTAAACAGCAAAGTCTTTAAGCATAGGACTAGTACAGTGCAGTCCTTGCCGAGCTGTCAAATAACAAAAGCCATTTATCACTCCAGGCATAATATTACAGCTTTGAATTGGTAAAATACCAAATCAAGCCAACCTGAAATTAATAAAAGCAACCCCTGACACAGTGTTTCGCTCTAATTAGAGCTCTTCAGAGAGTTATAGCTTTGTCCAGACACAAGGGAGCACCCAGTATTAAGTCAAAACAAAACCCTTTCAGGCATAGAGTGACGCATAAATTATGCAAAAAAGAAGGAGAGAACTCTGGGTAGGTCTCAGTTTAGGTGGAAAGCAGCTCCTGTTAGAGCACTCTCAACACCAGCGACACTCTAGATCTGCTCACCTCAAATGTCTGTTTTTCTATCAAAGTTTTTAAGCATAGGAATAGACAGTGCTATCCATGCCGAGATAGAAAATGACAAAGTCTTTCGCCATTTAAACAGCAAAGTCTTTAAGCATAGGACTAGTACAGTGCAGTCCTTGCCGAGCTGTCAAATAACAAAAGCCATTTATCACTCCAGGCATAATATTACAGCTTTGAATTGGTAAAATACCAAATCAAGCCAACCTGAAATGAATAAAAGCAACCCCTGACACAGTGTTTCGCTCTAATTAGAGCTCTTCAGAGAGGTATAGCTTTGTCCAGACACAAGGGAGCACCCAGTATTAAGTCAAAACAAAACCCTTTCAGGCATAGAGTGACGCATAAATTATGCAAAAAAGAAGGAGAGAACTCTGGGTAGGTCTCAGTTTAGGTGGAAAGCAGCTCCTGTTAGAGCACTCTCAACACCAGCGACACTCTAGATCTCCTCACCTCAAATGTCTGTTTTTCTATCAAAGTTTTTAAGCATAGGAATAGACAGTGCTATCCATGCCGAGATAGAAAATGACAAAGTCTTTCGCCATTTAAACAGCAAAGTCTTTAAGCATAGGACTAGTACAGTGCAGTCCTTGCTGAGCTGTCAAATAACAAAAGCCATTTATCACTCCAGGCATAATATTACAGCTTTGAATTGGTAAAATACCAAATCAAACCAACCTGAAATGAATAAAAGCAACCCCTGACACAGTGTTTCGCTCTAATTAGAGCTCTTCAGAGAGGTATAGCTTTGTCCAGACACAAGGGAGCACCCAGTATTAAGTCAAAACAAAACCCTTTCAGGCATAGAGTGACGCATACATTATGCAAAAAAGAATGAGAGAACTCTGGGTAGGTCTCAGTTTAGGTGGAAAGCAGCTCCTGTTAGATCACTCTCAACACCAGCGACACTCTAGATCTGCTCACCTCAAATGTCTGTTTTTCTATCAAAGTTTTTAAGCATAGGAATAGACAGTGCTATCCATGCCGAGATAGAAAATGACAAAGTCTTTCGCCATTTAAACAGCAAAGTCTTTAAGCATAGGACTAGTACAGTGCAGTCCTTGCCGAGCTGTCAAATAACAAAAGCCATTTATCACTCCAGGCATAATATTACAGCTTTGAATTGGTAAAATACCAAATCAAGCCAACCTGAAATGAATAAAAGCAACCCCCGACACAGTGTTTCGCTTTGATTAGAGCTCTTCAGAGAGGTATAGCTTTGTCCAGACACAAGGGAGCACCCAGTATTAAGTCAAAACAAAACCCTTTCAGGCATAGAGTGACGCATAAATTATGCAAAAAAGAAGGAGAGAACTCTGGGTAGGTCTCAGTTTAGGTGGAAAGCAGCTCCTGTTAGAGCACTCTCAACACCAGCGACACTCTAGATCTGCTCACCTCAAATGTCTGTTTTTCTATCAAAGTTTTTAAGCATAGGAATAGACAGTGCTATCCATGCCGAGATAGAAAATGACAAAGTCTATATATATATATGAGTGCGTGTATATACATATATATATTTGTATGTGTACATATATATGAGTCTGTGTGTATAGATAGATAGATACAGTAGGAAAGTAGGATCTGCTTCTATGTTTATGCCCACTTTTTGCTTGATGCATGTAATGCCTTTTTTGAATAGTCTGACTGGGATCCTGCTAATTGGGACCCCATTCTCTCTGCTTTCTCCCTTAAATTTTTATGGAAGGTACTAAGGTACATCCCATATTACATACTGGGGTACCCTTATCAGTACCTAGTATAGGGTACTAAGATACCCAGGGCATAGGTCTCCCGGAGGTTCCCAGTAGGCTGAAGCATGTATTATGCCACCTATGGGAGACCATTCAAACTATCTCTACTGGCCTGCCATTGCAGCCTGTGTAAGCTGGGGTTAGCACCATTTACAAAAGATATAGGTTTCCTTATATCTAAGGTCACCGCATTTAAAGCCTGTATCACCCCTACAGCAGGCTTTTTTAATCCTGGAGGCAGGGTGTATGGTTCTAAGTGTGGGGTTGCCCCTGCATGAGCAGGACACCCCTAGAACATTTGGAGAACATTCTTCCAGGTTGTAAGTGAGACAGCCCTTTAACATATGAAGCGTCATTGCATCATTACTCCTTCATTGGTTGCAGTTGCCAAGGCTTGTTGGTTCTCCTGCAGGACATGACCCCTCATCTCTCACCATATGACATGGGACAGCTAGTAATACCAGGAGCCGGACACTAGCTGTCCCATGTCGAATGAAGCTGTAGTGACCTTGAATCTGCAGCAGTGTAGACCAGCTCTAAGACACTAAGACCAATGCCCACCAATGTCAGGTATTGCGTGAGAACCAACAGTGACCTTGAATCTGCAGCAGTGTAGACCAGGCCTACACTGCTGCAGATTCAAGGTCACTGTTGGTTCTCCCGCAATACCCGTCATCAGTGGACATTCGGCTTCCGTGCCTCCTGGTCACTCCTGAGTGGAATAGACTATGTCCCATCTGCTTGCAGGTTCTTCACATCTTGAATCCACCTTTGGGATCCACCAGACATTTGCACCTTCTCCAGCAGCGGCATCATTCTCAAATGTACCATTGAGTTCGATGACGGTTTCTTACACAACTTCACACCTATGCACCCAACCTGGTGCAGGTATCCTGGTCCTAAGGTATCCATGGGTAGAGTCTTCCATGGGGTTTATTCAGGGTCCACTGGGAAGGGTCCTCCTTATTTAAAATTGCAACCATGAAGTACACATTGATTTGCACGGAAAACACGGTCATATTCCTACACTGCGCACGACCTCCGTGGAGCTCCTAGATCTCACCTTTGATGGTCCCTTGGGTCCCGCCACTTCTACGTCCTCTGAATATTGCATTGGCTTGTGTCTTGATTCGCATACCACTATTGTAGTATATGGTTTGGTCTCCCCCTAAGGTCCACTGTGTATTCTTTGCTACTTACCTGTTTTTATCGAAAAGTACTGTGTGCATTTAGGAGATATCTGTATGTTTTAGTGAGTGTCTACTCTCTGAACAGAACGAGATGATCCAGTCCACAGTTTTGCCTCGGATCCCTGCGTCGTGGAGGCGTATGTGAAGCTGGCTGGCGGTGTCTTGGCCTCACCAGCCGGGACGCCGTGGGCACCAGACTAGGTTCAATGCAGAGGACTCCTCACTACCAAATGATACACGGGAGTATCTCTCCCCCGCCCCGATCTTCTGGACTATAACCCCAAGCGAAGATTTTTCTCGCTTCACTGCAGTATATGTAAGTTTAACAAACTGCATTTTTTAACCTTTTTCCACACACCTTAGCGCGTGTGCAGGATATTATTCACACGTGGCACCACTTTTTGCCACTCACTACCTGGTCCTGACGAAAGTCCCGCAAACTTTTTCTTTTGGGACTGAAACATGTAGACCGCCAACACCTAGACAACTAATTAGTCCTAATTGTTCTACTTGTAGTTGCACCACATACTTTTATCTCACACCCTGGGCCGCCACTAATAAAATATTGGGCAAGGATCCCCAGAGGTGTATTTTACTACTCACCTTCATCCACATCACACAACTGCACCACACCTGCTCCGCTGTAGTCAGGCGTTGAAGCACAACCAGGCGGCACTCGGCTGCCTGGTTGGACCCCGATGTTGAAGCATGACACCAACCAGGTTGGTGTGTGAGGGGTTTATAAACAAAGCCTCTTGTGCCCAGCTGAGTAAGCTCAATTTACAAGTGACTTGGAATACCAACTAACATTCCACTATCTCCACACAGTGGGCCAGTCCAACATTAGTGTATACCTGATTGGCATATTTGTTCTACTGGTAAGTCGCGTGTAAAGTAACATACCATACAGCCTATACTTCAAATGCTTCTAGTGAGCCTACAGCACTCATTGTGCCACCCACAGAAGTAGCCTTTCAAATCTTTCTCAGACCTGCTACTGCAGTGCCTGTCTGTGCAGTTTACAATCACTTCAAATTGGCATTTAAAATTACTTGCCAAGTCTTAAACTCCCCTCTGGTTACATAAAGATCACCCCTAAGGTAGGCCCTAAGAGACCCTAAGGGCAGGGTGCTATTATAAGTACGCGGTATGACATGTACCTTTGTGTTTTGCATGTCCTGGTAGTGAAAACAGCCTATTTTGTTTTTCGCTACTGTGAGATCTGCTCCTATCATTGTTCAGCATTGGAAATTACTCAATATACGTTTAAGTTTGAGATGTTTTAAATGGTAATAATAAATCATCCTTATTGGTGAAGTTGGATTTAATATTACTGTTTTAGAATTCCACTTTTAGAAAGTGAACATTGCTCTAACAGCCTGTCTACAATACACATATGAGCTGGGTGTCAGCTATAAATTGTGCATTCCTCTAGATAGCCACAAACACATAAAAGGCTGGGTGTGACAGGGCGCTCATCTGCATTAACCTGCTTTCTGGTAGCCTTCCTGGGCTGAAAAGGGGAGAGGTGGCTCACACTTACATCTGATTAGGTTGGGGGGTTAATCATTACTTTGTGCGAGGACAACGTAATTATTAACCCCCCAGTATTATACTGGCAGATGGCATTGAGTTGATAAAGATCTTTGTGCATTTCAGAGCATTCTTATGAAGTCACCCCCTGCATTAAAGGCACGGGTATTGATGGAGCGAGATTCAGAAATATATTTGTTTCGACTCGCAAAGTTAAACTTCCATAATAAAATAATTGTATTAATCAGCATGAAGTGAATTATACTAATCAACCTAGATTAAAATGCATACACGAAATAAGGGATTAATAGATGTGCTCTATGTTGCAACTGTAAGTAAGTGAAAAATAATGAACTAATCTTGTCTATTGTCTTTGTCAGTATTAATGCGGCTGTTTTATTAATGGCATGTGCTTATTTGTGTGTGATTATGTTATGTCTTTTTGTCTTTATGTGGCACAAGTTAGAGAAAGAATCCTGTTTGTTACTAAAATGCTTTGGCTAGGTAACATTTATTAATGGGTTAATAATTAGCAAAGGAGGGTGGGTAACAGAATGAATTCTAATTCTTTCATTAATTGATGTCTTGTGTTTGTTTATACATTAGTTTTGCGAATGGGCCTAAGAAAATGGCTGGCAGTGCTGCAGAATATGAAACTTGACCAGAGTGAAGCCTTCATTCATGCGCAGATGAAAGAGCATTTTGCTGAACTGACAACGTTTAATGCAGAAGCAATCATGTTCGAGTTGAATGTGTTCTTGGTGACATTTCCAAGGACAGGATGCGGCAAGGCCTGCCAAGATTAGGAAGTAAAGTTTTGTGCTCGGGAGAATGTATCTTTTTGAGGAAGCAAAAAGGATGGAGAAACTAAGAACAATAAGCGCTATGATGAGGCCCCAGACTTGGTCAGGAGAATATGACCTAATGGTGGACTGACATGGCTCAGCCAATTAGAAGTTTGGATTTTCAGAAAGAATGTGTGATAAAGATTCTTTGGCTAGTCAGAAAAGGTATAAAAACTGACCCCTTTGGAGGGAGGGCGCTTCTCGCTTTCCGAATCCTGTAGGGCATGTCGTGCTGAAGGACTGTTGGAGCACGTAAGGATCAATAGGGTTAATGACTAATTTCTTTTAGGTTAAGTGAGTTTTAGACAGGGAAAATAGAATTAGGTGATGAAAACTGTGTATTTAGTTAAATCATGCTAATCGATTTTACTTTGAATCTTCAGTCTAATGTGCTTTTCCTCAATTAAAGCTGCTAAAATTGCTAATAAAGAATTTAATAAAATGCACTTATTTGAATAAAAGTTAATAAAATAAGATTCTGTAACAACAAGCTGGTCTTGTTTATTCATGGTCTTGTTACCATTAGTGGATCCATTTACCTTAGTGACTTAATTAATATGTTTTATGCGCAAAACCTTGGTAATGTATATAAATGTGTAAATAGTTTGTGAATAGGTTCTGATTAATTAGGTCCCATGATTCAGCTGCCCAAAATCTTTCTCGTTGGTTCATGGGCCTTGTGAGTGTTTTATGATTAATGGTAAGTATCTGGTGTTGGGTAGCGTTTCTTAGACAGAATTTATACAGGGGCGCTGGATAAATTCTCTGGTAGCAGAGTTCGGTTACTATGGTAACTGACATGTTACATGGTAGTTACATAGGATCTATTACTAAAACATGTTAAGTTTGTCAAGTTGTTAAATGTTGTCGAAAGGTTTTTTCCAGCAGTGTGAAAATTCCTAGTTGTGCCGGCATATGAGTAGTGTGCCAAGTAAAGTTGCACAGTGCATTTGTTCTGTTTCAAAATAGTGGTATTGTCATATATCACTAGTGTTGTGGACGTACAGCACAAGTTTAGGGATTTAGGTATGCTAGGTAGAATGTATAGTGAGGATTGTCTATGAAATCATAGCTTTAGAATATAGGGACTTTGAGCCTGTTTTAAAACTCACCGCGAAAAGAGTAATAGAATTTATCCGAGCTTGTGGGAAGCGTAAGGAAGCGTCGTCTATTCTTACTGGCGAATGAGGATTTCTATGGTTGGTTAAAGTCCTACCAGGATTTCATGTATGTATGATTAGGGAAACTTTCCGTTTGAAAGTGCGTAAATGATTTTGTAATTCTGTTCGAGTCAAACTTTGAATTGTAATTTAATGTGCATTCAGAGGGAAACAAATTTTTTATTACCTGTTAGAAGGGTAAAGTAGCTTTATCAACGATTGAATATTCTGTGAGAATAGCGTCGTCTATTTCACGCAAAAGAATAAATGGTCTGTTTTTCTGTCGTTATTAATTGAAATTAATTGAAAAAGTTTTCTTAAAATGGCGCTGTGAAAATATTTTGTAAAGGAGGGGTGAGCTCTAAGAGCGAGAGACGAGAAGCTGCAGCGGCAGTGTACGTCACAGGGTCCGCGCTGTGATTGGCTAACATACGTCACAGCTAGCGCGCTGATTGGCTCACGTGACTCAGACGAGCTGTTAGCTGATTGGCTCATCCTGAATTCGGCAATTCTATTGGTTGAGCAAGGTGGTGACGTAGCTTAACCTGATTGGCTTGTTGGTGAGTTTCGCGCACGGATTGGATGGTTTTGCGGAACAACCAGGAAACATTTACGATCATTTAGAATTAAGCGGATTTGATTAAAACATGAGCTATTTCTACAAAAAAGAGGAGAAGAAGCTTACATGGCTTCAGAAATTGAAAAATATATTTACACCTGATAAGAAAATCGAAACGCGAGTTGGAAAGTTACTTCATAAGTATAAAACACCTGCAGCCTATATGGAAGGTGAATATGGTTATCATACTTGCCTTTGGTTTGATAATTGGATGGATTATACCAAAAATGATGGTGTTTTAGCATGGCCGGAAGATGGATCATTTAATATGAAGGTTTTGAAAAATTTGAGAGAAAAAATGATGGCTGTTGTGCCGAAGCCTAGACCTACACAATTCGAAGCTTTAGTTGAATGGGAGGATGAGATGTTTGAACTTGCACAAGAAAACAGTGGTATAATCAGAGGTCCAAAATTAGACATTAAGAGGGAAACCCATGAAGATAGAACGCGTCGTTGGAGACAGGCAGACATGTGTAATGGTAGGTACCCAATGAGAGTAATGGTTACTGAAATACCAGGTCAAAAGAATACTCAAAAGAAAAATAATATTGAAGAAAGTGAATTAGAAGATCCAATTTTAGAAGAATTTTTTTGTACAAATCGGAAACAGACTCCTTTTAAACCAGCTTGTACATGGTCTACCCCGATGGTTTCTACAGGAACCACTCCAAGTGCACCACCACTTAATGAAGAGTCACCCAGATTTTACCCGAATAATACGCAAACTCCTGAAAGAGTAGAAACGAGAACTAATTCTAGTACATATGGTGAAAGTAGAAATTTTCCTGAAACTCCAGTTTCGAGAAATGAGACTTCCAGAAGTCTAATGGGAACTGGAAGAGATGAGGAAACTCCAAGTGCTTCAGAATATTTACGATCAAAAGAAGAATTAATTCGACAGTTAACTAAAAGCATGGAAGCAGTAACAGTTCCGGTAACAATTGGTCCTGTTCAACCTATATTTGATCAGGGAGAAATTAGACATCCAGGTTTAACTATTCCATTAAATGCTGAAATTCAGAAAGTGGCTGAAAAATTTTACTCAGATTTAACAGAAATACATCGAGAGAAAACAACGATGCCTGATTTAACTTTTAATCAAGGTTCATCATGCAGAACACCAATTGGTGCAGAATCTGATACTGAAACCCCAGAAAAAAGTGTTGAAAAATCAAATGTAACTTCCCCAAAACTTGATGTTGCTAGATTAAAAGCAGATTTGGAGGAATTAATTATTGGCACAATTGGACCTGACAATTTAAAGCATTATCAAGATGATGAATTAATATTTATTTGAAAAGTGTACAATGGAAAACGAAAAATAAATATGAACAGTTGGAAGAATTAGCTACTGAATTAGAAATTGACTTGAGTAAACAGAAGAATTTGGGAAAACACTACAGATTAGATTTTACCGAAAGAGACATTGAGAACTTCAATACAATGGGAAGAATTTTACATATAAAAGATTTGATAGTGTATATAAAAATATTGGGAGATTTAAGCAAATGGAGAGTGAAATGGACAAAGAAAAGAGAGGAAGAAAGGAGAGAAAGGGGCATGTTGGCAAATCAGTATCCAATGAGGGAAATAGCAGGAGGTGGATATGTGCATGTTCCTTGGTCAAGACAGGACATTTTGTTGTTCACAAATGATTTTCCTCGGCTCAGAGAAAAGCCGGTGGAATGGTATCGACAGGTGGACAGATTTATAAAAGTCTCAAAAGTTTTGTGGATTAATCTTGACAAATTCTTTGACATAGTTGTCCCATCAGATCTTTGGACAGAATGTAAAATTTCTGTAAGTTGGCCAAAGGTAGAACCTGCTCGAGATACAGTAACAGGTGCTCCATCATCAGAAGTCATGGGTCTGTATGATAAGGTAATTTACTGGTTGAAAAACAAGATTCCCCCAAAAGAAGTTGATTGGGTTAAAATTGACAGAACAAATCAAGAGCCAAAAGAGTCAGTACATTCATTCTATGAAAGATTACTGTTGGTGTTTAAACAATACAGTGGCTATGAAAAATTAAGTTAAAAGGACATGAGCCACTTCATATACAGGTTTGTTTATGGTTTGAGACCTGAAATTGGTGATATGATTAGAAACGGGATTGTTGGTTGGCAATCACTCTCAGTTGATGAAATTTTGAGAAAGGCTAAATACTGCAGTGATGAGATAGATGCCAAGCAGAACAAGCTAAAAGAAAAGGCAATGTGGGCACAGGTGAAGGGAGCTGAACAGCAAATTGCAAATTTAGAAAATAAAAATGTCAATATTAATCAGAATCAGAATCAAGGAAAATTTAAAGGTAATAAGCCAAAATTCAATGTTAATATTGAAGAGTTGAAACAAAAGCTCCCTTGTTTTAATTGCGGGGAAATTGGACACTGGAAGCGTGAATCCGCCCAGAAATTTTAAAAATGCATCATTGAATCCACAGATGCAGAATGATGTAAATCTGCAGCAACAGCTACAGCGACAGTTAAATGAGTTGAATCTGCAACAACAGCTACAGCGACAGGTAGTGAATCAGCAGAGTCAGATTCCACAACCGCCACTTCCAAATTGTGTTAATGGTCAGAGGTACAATTCAGAAACGGGATTCTGCGGAGGCGATCAGGTAATCAGACCGCAAAGGGTGAATGTGCCAAATGTTTCTCAACAATTTTTGATGACAGAAAATGGAGGAAGTGATACTGAGGATTACTTATGACGGTGCCTGAGAGAGGGGGAAGAGTGTGTGCTTGGAGCCACTCTTGAGGTAGATCAGTCAGGTCCATATATAAATGGTAAAGTGAACGATGTAGAAATCACTTTTCTTGTGGACACTGGTGCTACCCGTTCTACTGTTAGATCAGTGGAAATAGAAAACCTGCCTCTCTCTGGGGATAGTATCCAAGTAGTTGGCGTAGCTAATCAACAATTTAAAACAGATTTAAAAGAGCCTGTTAAGATCGAAATTGGTAAATTCAAAGACAAGCATAGATTTGTAGTTTGTAACAGCTGTCCTGTAAACTTGTTAGGAAGGGACATCTTGTGTAAGATGAACTGCAAAATATATTGCTCACCAGAGGGTATTGAGCTTCAAACACTAGAAGAAGATGGGCTTTACAGGTTAACACTTTTAATGGTTGAAGCAGAGGAAAGCAAATTATTTCCTGCATTTGATAAGGATAATCTTCCTGAAGAATTAAAAAAGACAGTTAAAACTGAAATTTGGGACTTGACGGGAAGTGAAATGGGCTTGATGAAAAATGTTGACCCAGTTAAAATTACAGTGAAACAGGGAATAGATTTTCCAAACATTCCACAATATAAAATGAAAGCAGAAACAATTGAAGGTGTCATTCCTGTAATTGACAAATTTATAAAACAAGGTGTGCTGAAAGAAATTGAAAGCAGTCCTTGTAATTCACTGATTATGGGGATCAAAAAGCCAAACGGAACTTACAGGATAGTTCAGGACCTGAGAAAGGTTAATCAGATAGTTGTTCCATGTTGCCCAGTTGTTCCAAACCCAGCAGTGATTCTTTACCAGATTCCGCATGATGCAGAATGGTATACAGTCATTGATCTTTGCAATGCGATCTTTACTGTTCCATTGCATCCAGATAGCCAGCAGATTTTTGCGTTTAGGTTCCAGGATCGCATCCTAGCATGGTGTCGTATCCCTCAAGGGTATACAGAGAGTCCATCTATCTTTAATCAATTGCTAAAGAAATCTTTGGAAAATTTGAATTTACCTGGAAAATCGACATTAGTTCAATACATAGATGACCTCCTTGTAGCAGCAAAAACACGAGATAACTGTGTTACAGATACTATTACTCTTCTGAATCACCTGGCAGATGAGGGACATAAAGTGTTTCCTGCAAAATTACAGTTTTGCAAACAAGAAGTAAAATATCTTGGTCACAGAATTGCAAAAGGAATCAGACAGGTGACAATTGAGAGAATTAAAATGATTCAGGGAATGCAACCTCCAAAAACACAGGGACAGGTCAGAATGTTTCTAGGAATGGTTGGTTATTGTCGCCAATGGATTAGTGGATTTTCAGTAATTGCAAAACCATTGCAGAGACTAACAAAAGCTGACATAAAAGACCCAATTGTTTTGACAGAAATTGAGATAGAAGCATTGGAAAAGCTAAAGAGAAGCTTGTGTGAAGCTCCAGCTTTAGGCATGCCAGACTATGAAAAAGATTTTGAGTTGTACTGCAGCGAAAGAGAAGGATGTGCATTATCAGTCCTTATTCAGAGACATGGAAAACTGAGAAAGCCAATAGCATACTTCTCAGCAGTTCTTGACCCTGTTGCAAAAGCATTACCAGGCTGCTTAAAAGCAGTAGTTGCAACAAGTGTAAGTCTTGAGCAAAGTGAGGGAATCATAATGGGATTTCCTGTAAAAGTCTATGTACCCCATTCAGTTGAAATTCTGCTTACCAGAAGTAAAACACAGCATTTGACAAGTAACAGCCTTACCAAATATGAGAAAGTTATTCTGGGATCAGATAACGTGTCAATAGCAAGGTGTGTGAATTTAAATCCTTCGACATTATTGCCTGATGGTACTGTAACTGAAATTAGAAATGAAAATGATGTTGATCACGAGTGCTTGGACGTTTTAGAATATTGCTCCAAGCCTAGGCAGGACATTAAAGATGTTCCTTTGCCTGAGTCAGATTTTTTTTACTTTGTTGATGGTTCTTGTCTGAGAACGGATGAGGGTTTTCTGAGAGCAGCATATTCAGTCTGCACAGTTGCAAGTGTGGTTGAAGCATCATGTCTCGAAGGAATTCGTTCAGCTCAAGTAGCAAAATTGATTGCTTTGATTCGTGCTTGTGAAAGAGCAAAAGAGTTAAAAATCACAATAGTAACTGAGAGCCAGTATGGATACGGTGTTATTCATGACTATGGTCAGCTTTGGTCTCAGAGAGGTTATCTAACTTATGCGGGAACACCAATAAGAAATGCAAAATTGATCAAGAGATTGATCAATGGCATTCAATTACCAGAGAAAATTGCTGTCGTGAAATGTGCAGCTCACAAAAAGGGTGAAGATTTTAACACAAAAGGAAATTCCTATGCAGATGAAATCGCGAAATATTGCGCGAAAAACAATTTTTCAATCAATCGGGAAAAAGACAATGAACATGTTCTGAATTCACTTATGCTAACATCTGTAGTTGAGACATGGCAAGGAGTAAAAGATTTACAAGATGAGGAAAGTGATGAAGAAAAAGACTAATGGTTAAAAGCAGATTGCAGACAGAGAGAAGAAGATGGGATTTGGGTTTACAAAGATGACAGACCAGTTTTACCAAATAGCATGATTACGGACATGGCCAGAATGTATCATGGTCAGGGACACATTGGAAGAGATTCCATGATTAGGCTATTCAGACAGACTTGGTTTAATCCAAAGTTCAGGATAATTGCAGAATCTTTATGCCAGAGATGCTTAGTTTGCCAGCAAATTAACCCAAACAGAAAAACAGTTATAAGCATGGGAACCATAGGACGGGAGGGTGGTCCTTTCACCAGGTTGCAAATGGATTTCATTGACATGCCACCCCACAACAAGCTACGTTATGTCCTTGTGATAATCTGTTTGTGTTCAAGGTGGGTTGAAGCGTTCCCAACACGTCACAATGATTCAGTTACTATTGCAAAATTGCTTTTAAGGGAGATCATACCAAGGTACGGTTTTCCGGTGACTGTGGAAAGTGATCGTGGAACACATGTTGAAAACAGACTGTTACAAATGGTTTGTGAAGCATTGAACATAAAACAAAAGTTACACTGTGCCTACAGACCAGAAGCATCAGGTGTTGTGGAGCAAGTAAATGGCACAATTAAGAATAGGATTGGTAAAATGTGTCTAGCTACAGGAATGAAGTGGACAGATGCACTTCCACTTGTTTTGATGTCTTTGAGAAGTATTCCTGATAAAAAGACAGGTTTAAGTCCACATGATATTGTCATGGGCAGAATCATGAGACAAGCATTTGTACCTGTAGGGAAATTGATGTGTATAAATGATAGCGTCATTTTGCAGTACTGCAGGAACCTTTCTGACGTCATGACTTCTGTGTTCCATCAGGTGGGAACTGAAGTGATAACAAGAGACAAAGAGCAAGCACATGATCTGTTACCAGGAGACTGGGTAAGAACAAAAGTTCACCTAAGAAGAAACTGTCTAGTACCCAGGTGGCAAAAGGCAAGACAGGTGATTCTTGTCACAACAAATGCAGTAAAGTGCAAGGGTTTTAAAAGGTGGATTCACGCAAGTCACACAATTCGTGTACCACCACCTGAAAATCCTGACGAAGGTGACACTACAGCAGATTCAGATTCTGAAGAAGAACCTGAGAAAAATCCAGATCCTGAAGATCAACAGGAAAGTCGACATCTGGAAAATTCAACTGCGAATGAGGCATTGAATGGAAAAGACTTAGAAATTGTGGTAGTAGACTCTGATAATGATGAAGATCTGCTAGAAAAAGAAGCGGAAAAAGAGTCTGAACAAGAAGCAATCCATGATCAGGAAAGTATTGAAAAGCAGAATAGAAGCTCTGAAAGCAGGAACGGAAGTTCTGAAACTGGGAAGTTAGAATAATTCATGAAGAAGACGAGTTACCAAGTACCAGCTATAAGGATGATGTTCCTAACAGAGTGAAGCTGCTGAGTAAAGAAGATCCTAAAAACAGAATTGAAATTTCAGATACAGACTCAGAGGAGAGTGATGAAGATATTGAGATAAGAAATTTCAGGAAAAGAGCTTGGAGAACAGAATGTAATGTGACAGAACCAAAGAAGAAATTACCAAGAAAAGGTGATAACTGGCCTAGTGAAAGTGAAGGCTTGAAGTTCAAATTGGTGAACAGATCAAAAGAACAAGTAAATGAGGTGTCAAGTCAAAAAGGTGACTGTGAAAAGAAAGGTGAAGCAGGAAAGAAAATAGAAGTCATTAGTAGTAGAGCAAAAAGAGTTGTAAAACCTAACCAGAAGTACAAGTCCCCTGAGTGGACCTATATAATCATCCCACCTGTGGTGGAGGTGAACAGTAGTAGTCAGAAAGAAATAGATGACAATAGTGACAATGATTGAAATTTTTTCTGTAAAATTTGAGGTTTTGTTTTTGGCATAAGGCTGAAGAAATTGTGTTAGGTGACACAAGGTTCGAAGAAATTGAGTTAGCTGGATAAACACATTGATGTAAGACGCAAGGTCGAAGAAAAGCTGTTAGAAAATAAGATTTTGTTTAAAAAAAAAATAGGGGGGTGATAGAAAAATTTGAATAATTTAGAAATTTAGAAATTTTTGATTTTTGTTTTCTTTGAAAGGCTCTTGTTAACAGAGTAAAGATGCCTTATACTTATACTAATACCAATTCTAAATGTTCCATTTTAAGGAGATGTTGTAAAATGTCTTCTATTTGTGTGATCCTAATAATCTTGCATTGGTAAATTTTAGCGGTCATTTTCCCTTTTGGGATTGACAAGGAGACGTATAAAGCTAGTATGACAAGTAAAGTTATGGCTAAACAAGATAATCATGGTACATCAAGCAAAACTAACAGAATTATTGATCACAAACCAGAGATCCACCAAGATAGATCTGTTGGTGATTTTTCTAATAATACTTTTTCAAGGCTTCTACCTGAGTATGTTAAAGTGATCGAAGTCAAAGACTGCTATATTTGTGTAAAATTGCCTGCTTCTGTTTCGGAGGGAGTGACATACAATATGCTTCCTCTTACTTATGGCGTAACGTGCAGTGTGATAGCTAGCTTATTTTATCAGACTGATCGTTTAGAATATTACTATTCGAACCATGATGAAATCTTTGCAAATTTGAAAATTGACAAAAGCTTAAATAAGCATAAACAAGCCAAACAGATGAGGGAATTATTTATTGTTACTAATGAGCTTACCTATGAGTATGCTTTTAAAAACAATTTAACTTGTAAGTTGAGAACTGAAGAGAAGTCTTTCTTGAATTTAGTTGAAGAGAGAAGAGCAATTTATAAGAGAAATGAAATGCTTAAGCAAACCAAATCAACATTTTGGCAAACAGAGGATGAAAAGTTAAATGGGAAATCTTTTGAAAATGTTGCTATTCACATAGATAAACCTGTTAGTGGTAAATTTTGCATCAGAAGAGATAATACGTTGTTTGACAACTACTTTGTGGGTGCCAGTCAATGTGAAGACACTTATCAAATTATGGGGGGTTGGGGATTCAAAGGTGGTAAGGATCCAATTTTTTCTGGAATTTATTTTGTATGTGGGGACAGAGCCTATTACAACCTCCCAGACCACTTTTATGGGACGTGCTTTGTTGGTTTAGTTTTTCCCAAAATTTTTCATGTTGACAGAAATGCATAGGGTTCATTTGAAATTAGCAGTCATCTGTGCAGATTTAAAAGAGAAAGTTTCTCAGAAATTTTGGGAGACATCTTTGAAGCAGTCATACCTTTAGTGGGTATAACCCTGAATGCAGTTAAAATCAGAAAACTGTCCACAATTGTTGACAGGTTGTCATCTGATACAACTAGTGGCTTCCAATTAGTGGATACTGAGCTCATTGCTATAAGGTCTATGGTAATGCAAGTCTATGGTCTTGCACTTGACATTCTGCTAGCAAAAGAGGGAGGAGTTTGTGGCATTTCACATGTCCAACACTGCTGTACCTATATCCCTGATAAGAGTCAGAGTATCGAGATGTACATCAAAAACATTTCAGAGATTCATTCAGAAATTGTACCCTTAGAAGAGGAAGATTTTTCAGAACGTTTGAGCAAAAGAATTTCAGCAATAAAAACCTGGTTTCAAGAGATAGGTAGTTCAATTTTAGGCAAAATACTGACACCTTTATTAGTTATAGTCTTTGTGATACTTTTGTTGAAGATCAGTTGCATGTTACACAAGAGAAAGAAGTACCTAAGGGAAAAGAAAAGAATATATAAGCTTAGAAAGGAACAGGCGAGAGAGATAGAACTGGAAGAGTTTCGTAAAACTTAATATGAGAGTTGCAGACAAACAGCTGAGACAAGACTTTAGAAATACTAATACGGTGTAAATCAAAACATGTTCATGTAAAAAAAAAAATGTTGCTAAATTTTTGGGTGTAGTTTGGTGATTTTGAAATCACCAGATGAGGGAGTTGATGGAGCGAGATTCAGAAATATATTTGTTTCGACTCGCAAAGTTAAACTTCCATGATAAAATAATCGTATTAATCAGCATGAAGTGAATTATACTAATCAACCTAGATTAAAATGCATACACGACATAAGGGATTAATAGATGTGCTCTATGTTGCAACTGTAAGTACGTGAAAAATAATGAACTAATCTTGTCTATTGTCTTTGTCAGTATTAATGCAGCTGTTTTATTAATGGCATGTGCTTATTTGTGTGTGCTTATGTTATGTCTTTTTGTCTTTATGTGGCACAAGTTAGAGAAAGAATCCTGTTTGTTACTAAAATGCTTTGGCTAGGTAACATTTATTAATGGGTTAATAATTAGCAAAGGAGGGTGTGCAACAGAATGAATTCTAATTCTTTCATTAATTGATGTCTTGTGTTTGTTTATACATTAGTTTTGCGAATGGGCCTAAGAAAATGGCTGGCAGTGCTGCAGAATATGAAACTTGACCAGAGTGAAGCCTTCAATCATGTGCAGATGAAAGAGCATTTTGCTGAACTGACAACGTTTAATGCAGAAGCAATCATGGTCGAGTTGAATGTGTTATTGGTGACATTTCTAAGGACAGGATGCGGCAAGGCCTGCCAAGATTAGGAAGTAAAGTTTTGTGCTCGGGAGAATGTATCTTTTTGAGGAAGCAAAAAGGATGGAGAAACTAAGAACAATAAGGGCTATGATGAGGCCCCGGACTTGGTCAGGAGAATATGACCTACTGGTGGACTGACATGGCTCAGCCAATTCGAAGTTCGGATTTTCAGAAAGAATGTGTGATAAAGATACTTTAGCTAGTCAGAAAAGGTATAAAAACTGACCCCTTTGGAGGGAGGGCGCTTCTCGCTTTCCGAATCCTGTAGGGCGTGTCGTGCTGAAGGACTGTTGGAGCACGCAAGGATCAATAGGGTTAATGACTAATTTCTTTTAGGTTAAGTGAGTTTTAGACAGGGAAAATAGAATTAGGTGATGAAAACTGTTTATTTACTTAAATCATGCTAATCGATTTAACTTTGAATCTTCAGTCTAATGTGCTATTCCTCAATTAAACCTGCTAAAATTGCTAATAAAGAATTTAATAAAATGCACTTATTTGAATAAAAGTCAATAAAATAAGATTCTGTAACAACAAGCTGGTCTTGTTTATTCATGGTCTTGTTACCATTAGTTGATCCATTTACCTTAGTGACTTAATTAATATGTTTTATGCGCAAAGCCATGGTCATGTATATAAATGTGTAAATAGTTTGTGAATAGGTTCTGTTTAATTAGGTCACATGATTCAGTTGCCCAAAATCTGTCTTGTTGGTTAATGGGCCTTGTGAGTGTTTTATGATTAATGGTGAGTATCTGGTGTTGGGTAGCGTTGCTGAGACAGAATTTCTATAGGGGCGCTGGATCAGTATAAATACTAGGACTCTGACCTCCTAAGAACAACTATTGGCTCTTGAACTGAACATCTGTCAGAAGGACTACCAAGCTGCTTTAAATATTCAACTGGACTGCTTTTCTGGAAGGACTGTGTTTGTGCTTGTTGCCCTGCTGCCTGGTGCTCCCTGACTCTTCTGGAAGAAGACCTTTTATGTCTTTCCTCCAAGTGATCAACAATGGCTTACTGGATTGCTTTCTGTTCTTCTGAACTCTCAAGGACACAAAAGACTTCCTACAATTCTGCTGGTGTGGCTGGACTCTACCCTCTGTGATTTCTACCCTTGCCATAGGTACCTACTCAATGCTATGGGCCATGGAAGTGCGTTCTGCAGCTGCTTTCATCAAAACACTGATGCTTTGCATTGGATGCATGACAAATTCTGCTGCATCGTCCTTCGACGCTGATGCAAAGGCTACCCAATGACAGTGGTTCCACAGCCTACGTGGCTCAACAATGATGCTCAGGGTGGCAGAGACAACACATTGCATTCAATTCAATAGAGTTCGACTACGACACAGCACCTACTTTGCGTGGTTCGATGATGACGAAGTAGGCTCTCGACATTGACAAAAGCTTTATCCGAGGTATTTCTTCAGCGGGACCTGTATGGGTCCTTTAGCCAGCCTGCTGTTGATCACAGTTGACCTGAACTTTGGATTTGCACTGGTCCCCCATGACCTTAAGTAACCTTTGGACCGATATTGACTTCTGAGCACTTTTTTTGTGATTTAATCTTTAAAAATTCAATTGTCATCATCTATTGATTGGATTTTTGTTGTTTTGGTCTTATTCTGCTCAGATAAATATTTTCTATTGTTCTAAACCGTTTTTTGTGGTATATTCATAGAGTTACTGTGTATTTGTGGTGCACAAACACTCCACTCATTTTGTTTGTAGATGAGCCTCACTGCTCTGTGGCAAGCTACTAGAGGGTATGCACAGGTATTTTATTGTGTATCTTGCTTACCCTGACTAAAGTTCTGGTTTCTGCTTGGCATGGGTGCATAACTCAGTCAACCAGGGGTTCAGTTTTTAGCAGTGACACTTTCAAAGTTGTGATGTAAGCTCCGAATTTACTATTAAAGAGGATTTTTAAATTTTAAATCATTTGAGCCTCGACAGCACATCTCTATCTGCTCCGAAATGAGCGTTAACACTTATTAAATGTGATAAGGTAACGACGTGTAAGTTAATGGGAGATGGAGGCCTTCCAACAGAGAAAAAGGCAGCTTTAGAAGTTTTCTGCTGTCCGGATATGTACAATTTAACCCCCATTTCCTACTTTTTAAATACTGGGCACCCTGTCCTCTATGTGGTTAGGACCTACCCTATGGAGGATGTCTTAGGTTTTGTAAAAGATTTTTCTACGCTCAAAATGGCAGTTTAAAAATACACCACAGGTTGAAGTGGCAGGTCTGAGAAATGTTTGGCTCATTTAGTGGGTGGCACAATGAGTGCTGATGCCCCCTAGTAGCATTTTTTATGTGGGTCATTGGTACTAGTAGCACCTTTTTTGATGGACTCGCATTTAAATAAATGTACCAATCAGGTGTAGGCATCTTTGACCATGTTTTAGGGAGAGGCCACATACACTTAACCACAGGAGCAGTGGTAAAGTGCACAGAGTCCTAAAAAACAATGAAAATGGATTCAGCAAAGAAAGGGATTCTGTGGTGACCCTGCACAGAGGTCCCCATCTGGTCCAATAATAGATCATTTGCAAAATGTGTGAATTCAGGAACTGAACTTTAAAATCATCGATGTCAAAGTTGTTTGTTTATTGATCATATTCAGTTTAAAAATAATATTTCAACTTGCTTCTTCACATTGAATACGGTTATACATGAGTATTTCTGGTCAACCTGCAGGCCCCTACTATAGACAATAAACTTCAAAGGAAACAATAATGTTTCAATAAGTTCAGGTCATTAAAGTTGTGATATCCATTTATTTGCAATGTTATCTATCAGGTGAGCAATAACAATTTTCAGGCAATTCAAAAATATTTAGTTCTTGCAATCCCACAACTTATTAAATATTCTAATTAGACCATAACGATTGGTAAATGCAAAAACAACAGTTGATGGACAGAATACGAACCATGTCATACATTCACCCCAGTACAGAGATCTGGGTCCAAATCAATAGTTTTTTTGCTCCCCATTCCATTCCAGTTTGAACCCAGCCATATGCAAATCAGTATTGACCCTGTGCCCAATGGGAACAGTCCGGCCCAAGCTTGACTTCCAGTGGCATGGACAGCACGGGACCCACTTCTGGGCATGCCCGTCCTACTCAGGGTGATAACGATTGGTAAGCCACATAAACCGTTCATGGAAACCGCATCCTGAGTATATCTAAAAATAAGTTATTATGAGTTCTACTAGTATATGTATCATTGTTATTATTATTGTTGCTATTTTGTTATTATTATTATTATATTTGCTAAGAGTATTAGTATTATCATCATTACGCTCATCAAAACTTACATATAGGACATATTCGGGAGAACTCCAGCATTTTTAGCCTCTTGGATTTGAGCCTCACTGATGTCGATACCAACCACCTTTTGGAAATGTGAGGCCAATAAACGGGTGCTCTGTCCGGTGCCACAGCCAACATCCACTGCCAGCTCAAAGGGCTTTCCCTTCTGGAAAAAGAGGAGAGATAAGAAAATATGGGAATTGCATGTATTGTAGGGTCACTTTTCCACAGTTTAAAGGCAATATTTTTATATTAAATGCCAAGCAGAAAATACTTATTCTGACAATAATTAAGTAAGGGTTGCTGCTGATCATTGTAATCTCTGACAGACTACTTCAATGATATGCTAGGGACAATGCATAGACCAGTTTCATGATGTCTTGGTGTATTACACCCATTCTAGTAATATTTATTTTCATGTTATATGCACTATTGGGTGAGTGAATAAGGACTATATGCAAGCCATTGAAAAGGGCTGTATCTACAGGTGATAGCCTTGGATGGTTTGAGGGAACAAATACCATGAACAATAACTACAGTTATGCAAGATTAATGAATATACTTACATTTTTGTTGTTTACATAAGAAGAAATTAGAAATGTTAAAATACCCTTTTAGAAGAGAATACTTCATAAAATGTATATTGGTATTATTGTTTAGCAGATGTGTCATGCATTCCTCAAGTTAGTAACTTTTGCACTAGCCTATATTCATGATAGCTCGTAACAATCAACACAGGTATAAAGAGATTTAATTGTTTCTACTTTCTCAAGCAGCAATAGGTATATAGAGATTAACTTTCTTAATCTTATGAATATACATTTTAAGTAAGAGTTATAGGCTTTAAATGGATGAATTTAATTGAAATTAATATTAATATTAACTATCTGAAGATTGATTGATAGAGTTTTTGTTATATTTCACAGTACTATGGATGTTGCCCTTTTTAGTGGGAAACATAGGGCCTGATTTAGATCTCGGCAGACAGATTATTCCATCACAAGGGAGAAAGGTATCCCGTCCACCAAAATATAGGTCCGATAGTATATAATGGGATTTCTGGGTGGTAGAAATGTTGTGCATCCCCACAAATTAATGTTTTGACTGTTTCTTTTGATGAGGGGTGTTACCACGAAACCGGTCCCAGGATGCTTGTTTCCGGTTCAGAGAAGACCTGGCTTGGCAATTCGAGCTCGACGGTTCCCAAGAAGAACAGGATCAAGACTGATTTGCATATAGCTGGGTCTGAACTGAGGTGGAATAGTGAGCTAAAGAACGACAATGTATTCAACCCTGATCTGTGACTAGGGGTGAGTATCTGAAAAGTTTCAGCGCTCCATCCATCATCCTCTTGTATTTGCTTTGTTTGCCCTAAGTTGGCAGGGTATGCTCAGACGTGGGTCTTTTGTTCACTTTGCCACTGGATTCAAGCTAGCATGGCTGATACCCCAAAATCGGTCTCATTATGCTTGTTTCCAGATCAGGGAAGACCTGACTTGGCAGTTTGGGCTGGACTGTTCTCATAAGGCACAGGGTCAAGACTGATTTGCACTTAGCTGGGTCTGAACTGAGGTGGAGACTTGAGCGAAAGAACAATGATGGTTTCAACCCAGATCTGTGATTGGGGGTTAGTGTCTGAAAAGTTTCAGTGTTCTGTCCATCATCTCCTTGTGTTTGACTATTTCTTGCCAACATACATTGTTTGCAAGGCCTTATAGGCAAGAAAAATATGATCCACGCAAGTCAAACCATCCCGCAACCTCCTACAAAAGTCTAGGTTTTGTTGATTTCCCTCGAAGAGCTCAGAGACAATGCCTATAATCCACAGCTACCCACAGCCACCCACACATAGGTTTTAGGTAGAAACATACGATCTATCCATGTTGCATTTTGGGGCTTGTTCCTCTCACGGACACTTGGACTGCCACCACATGTGGGGTGTGATTTCTATCTGGACAAGCATGTGAACACTTGGCGATTATGAAATTTGTAGATATTTGCAACTTCCCTTAACTTTATTATTTCAGAAATGTGAGGAAGATGGATATTTTTTACCAAAGGTGAATGTTTATTTGTAAGCATAGAGAAGAAAAGGTAGAAGGATCCACCCAAACAATACTGCCCTGGTTTCAGAAATGTCTGGGTTTAGTAGGTTGTTATGAGTGGCGGCCGAGCCGACTTCCAAAATCCGAATTACCCATATGGCAAAAGAGGTAGGTTTTGAGAGGAAAACTTTGCTCTGTATGTTGAGTTTAGGAGCCTTTTCTGTTGCCCGCAATTGGCGTACCATACCATTTTTATCAAGTGTGGGAATGGTGGGTGGTAGGAAATGTGTGGATCCTGCAGCTTTCAGAACTTTCTACCACAAAATAATGAGGAAGATGCATGTTTTTGCTGAAGTTTGAGTATTAAAGGGCATTGGGTTACGTAAATGTAGGAGATACACACAAGACAGTCTACAATGTACTTTTCTAGGTATCTAGTCTTGAAAAATGCCTCAGTTTGGTAGGTTTCTTTGAGTGACAACTGAGCTAGTGCCCAATTCTGCTGCTACATACATTGTAAAAATATTGTTCATTTTGCTTAATGAAATGTTATATCTCCATGTCAGATTTAGGGGTGTTTTGTGTTGCAGGCACTACACCCAGCATACAAACGCTCTCTGAATCATATGATAGTATGTCCAATCCCAATTTCAGATGTGTGCAAGGAACCCCTATTCCTAAATTCACTAAGATTTAACCATATGAACTGCTACATCGTCGGTGCATGATGGAAGATCACTATAAGCAGTATATCAACGTTTGGCTCTAGGTTTCACATGTTTCTGGCAAACCAATAAACTCTATATTTATTACAACCAGAAGGGTCAGACAGTACATTGGCAATTGTCATAAAAAAGTACACATGAAAACACGAGTGCCACTTATATTTCTTTGCTGGTTTCGATTTTTTAATTTTTTATGCAATGATTAGTTTCTTGGGGAAGTGAAGGAATCTACATAAATGACCACTTGATAAATTCTGAATGTTGTCTCCTTCTCAGAAATGGGTATCCTTCCCCCCATGGGTTTCACACCTAGTTCCACCTCAAACTGCAAGTAGGTTAAAACACCAAAAAGTGTGGAAAATGAACAATCTCTTTACAAAAAAAATAGTAAAATAGATTTTGATACAACTTTGCTTGTTCCTGAAAGCTGATAAAATAGTGTTCCTATGACATTTTATTAATGCAATGTTTTAGAAAAGAAAATTCCATTTCTCACCCCCAAAAAAACATAGATTTAACTATATTATATCCAGGTTCCCAGTATCTCCTAGGACAACCCACATATTCAAGGTACCTTTCAAATCCCCAGGATGTTGGGCAAAAAGGAGCAACATTCCGAAAGGATGCTTTATGTGAGAAAACCGTTATGAAGGTGAACGCGTGAAGCCACTAAATAATGAAAAAAAGGGTTCATCTTAGGTGCTGGAAAATTCTCGGTAGCTAAGGAGTGAAAGACTTTAAAAAATACAATATGGTAGCAAACATGTTATAAAAACAAATGTTAATACAAATACTCCTAAGTGATATGGAAATTACCACAATATATACAAAGAAGATTACCGTGTCCAAATCATGTACAATTTACATTTAAATTCTGTTGCAGAGGAGTGTTTTCCTTTCATTACTTGTTGTTGGTATTGGAGATATCTTCTCCATTTTGGATTAAAAACATAAGGTCATTCTATATGCATACAAAAGATTTTTCATTTGAATACTTTTCATTAAAAGATGAGAGAGCATACTAATCATCACAGATTTGTATTGCTATGTAAATTTCAATACAAATGATAAAAACATTGAGCCCGGCACACAAAGATAAACTGAGATGAAAGTCTAACTTAACAAATTCCGGTATTCACAAAGGGCATTTACGAGCAGTAAAGTTATACTTGTGTCTCAGTTAACTGAGACCAAAAGTCTTTGGTCTCAGTTAAACTTAAGTCTAGAATGTTATTGACTGAGGAGAGCAGATTATCATCTTCCATGTGGGATAACCCTACGTTTAGACAAATCCCAAAATACATCATTGCCGTGGGTACCCTTCGATAATAGAAAGCCTCAACACACGCTCTGGTGGTGACTCAGTAAAGTGACATTTGAACATGTAACCTGAAAATTTGGAGATAGTTTCCAGTAGTCTGGTGAAGGCCGAGAGAGTATGTCCCAACCTGATCATTGTCATTAAAATGTCACCCACATATATGAGTGCTTTCACTTTGAGAACACGTAGTTCCATGCTGTGTATCCGAGGTGAGGTTCTGATCCCCAAGGCCAAGCATTCTAAGGCCAGCAAGAGCAACAGCCGAGAGAGAGAGGACACTTCTCCTGTGCCATGGTTAATCGGGATGCTACAAGACAAAAAAACACTGCATTTGAGTCTAGTCTCTGGTGTTTGGAAGAGCCATCCCACTTTGGAGATAAATTGATTCCTCAGACCAAGGCTCTGAAGGACGTTGACGAGATAAGGCCATTCCACTTGATCCGAGGCCAAGGAGATTGCCAATATCTCTCGATCTAAGGAGACAGAGGCCCAGAGCAAGTGTGCTAATATTCAGAGATTTTTTGTAGGATGAGCATCGTGCATGAACCCTACTTGGTATTAATATATGAGAAAGGGATAAATGGTCTCAGCCCGGTTGCCAAGATCTTTGCCAGGATCTTCACGTCATGGTTTATCAGAGAGATAGGTCTATAACTCCATCAGTATTGTGATCCTAACCGTCCTTTGGCAGGAGGGTGATGATGGCTTTATTAGAGAGGGGACCTAGGTTGGGCTTTGTCTCTTTGCAGCATTTCTTTGACAAGGGGCTTTCAAGTTTTATAAAATTCAAATAGATATCGATCCTCATCTGGTGATTTGCAGGTAGGGAGGTTGGAGATAGCTTCACTAATCTCCTCTGGAATAATCTTGCCCTTCAGCCCAGGTGTTACCTGATGGTGATGAAGAGCAATAAAAAAAATCTTACTGTACACTTTTAATACAATAAGTTAATTTATTTTTTGTTGCTCTAGAGTAGGTTCCATCGTCAACCTACAGTTGCTCTTCCCACTTATACACCGGCCAGGCGGACTAGGAGTTTGGAGGAGATGGTACTTACTCTCCATTGTAAGAGAAACCTCTGGCTCCAAAACATTGTGAAATAAAATGTATAAAGAGATGCCTGAACTCAACACAAGTATTCAACTGAAAGTTGCATTGACAAGAGGCTATTGCAAGCTGTTAAATGGAGAAAACATATCATCATTTATAATCAGAGTTGTAAGGGGGCATGACCAAGCATGGCGGCCTCAAACTAGTGGAGCTCCGTGCCAGGCCCTCACACAAAGGCAACAATCCTGATATAGAGAGGCCATCCACGCTTTACATGTAGTGATTCAAACGGCGGAAGTGCGGGGGCACACAGCGGTGCTGATGGTGTGAAGCAACAAGCTTCTCCGGCATTCAACGTCAGTGAAACATCTGACAGCATAACAGCCGGGACAGGGAGGCAGCTCCTGATTCGCAGCCACCACCCACCCAGGAACACTGGACTACAGGTATGGGGGGATAAGAAGGGTGCACAAAGATGGCAGATGGGACAGTTCCAGGGACGCGAAGTGAACACAGGACAGTGGAAAGAAGCGGAGGTTTAGAGGTTCATACAATATGTGGCGTATTGAGGACATATTGGCAATGGGGACTGTGGCTCTGAAACGGGGGTGAGAGCGTGACTCCGCTGCCCTTGTGACTGACCTGCGCTACACAGTGAATGTGTTCCACAGCCTATGACCAGGAGTGCACCATGCAGATTGCCGGACCCAGAAAGGTGCTGAGAATACAGCAGCTATACCTCACTGAGGCCTGGATACCAAATTGATCCAGACAGGAAGATGCAGTGTGGAACATACAATAGATTGCGGGCCAGTGTCCTCCAGGATGCGGAGCCTTACAGGGCAGAGACCACCCCAGCGTGCTATACATCTCAGAGGCCTGTACACTGCATTGATCCTGGTGAGGGGATGTAGTGTGGCATACACAAGAGACTGTGGGCTAGCACCCATCAGGGTGTGGAGACAGTGCAGACGGGAAGAGTATGACACACAATACACCGTCCAAGGAGCACTGCGTCTACTAGAGCAGCCTGAACATGGGGAGCACTAAAGTCAAACAGCCAGATTCTCCAACCTTGGAGGGCCAAGTCACAGACTCAATTGCACTTAGTGCCCATTCACAAGGCTCTGATCCTGATGCGGTGTCCCCACAATGCCCGGAGGACCTAGCGGTTAGCTGGATCTGATCCTGAAAGAAATAAGAGACTCACGCATCGCTATAGAAAAACAAGTGAGTGCACTGACTACTAGCTTCACCCTGATTAAAGCTGCCTATACAAAATTGGTGGAGAAGGTAAAAACTAACAAGATGGTACTGGAGGACCTGGCACCTCTGAAATTGAGCAGTTGCGTCATCAGTTGGTGGGATTACAGGACAGAGTGGATGATGCGGAAGGACAATCCAGCTGCAACAATGTAGGCATACTGGGTATTCCGGAACGTAGTGGGGGATTCAAACCCACCCAATTTGTAAAGAAATGGCTGAGGGATCATGTTGCGCTAGTGGGGTTCACCTATCTGTACAGTGTGGAACGAGCATACAGAATACTGTTGAGGCCCACCCTCTCCTGGGGCACCACCTAGACCGATCATAGCTCACATATTGAACTATAATGATCGGGATGCTCTCTCCTGGCGCTGCCAGGGAAAATGCTGCAATCCACTTTCAAAACAAACGCATATCACTATACCTGTTTTTTACCTTGGCAGTTCGGAAAGCGAGGGCCACATTTCAAGTAGTTAATAAAACTACAAACCCATAACTTAAAGTATGCTCTACTCTTCCCTGCCTGCTTAAAGGTCATTTATGGACAAAAAAGTTTGTTTATCAACAATCCGGATGAGGCGGCGAAATGGGCAGAAATCACACTCCCACCGAATGCATAGCAGGAATCGTCACAACCAGGTAGGCGGCAACAGCCTCAGCACCGCAGAAGTGGACGGATCGGAACGGAGAGAGGCCAGAAAACTAGATTTACTTATTTTTTTTGTTTGTTTTATAGACCGCAAACTTGACCCATTAGGGTATCAGAGCGCTTTATCAGCAGCACTATACCAAGACTTGGAGAGAGTGGGGTGGGGGGCTGGGAACCAAGGGAGAAAAAAAGAGAAAAAGCAACAGTTACAGGGAAACAAGGGTTCAAAGTCAATGGTGGGAAGCCCAAAGGAGCCAGGAGAATAGCGCCTGTGCATTCCCGGGGATGCATAGCAAGGAGATGGGGCAAGATCTCATCTCTTTGTGAGATAACAGGCGGAGTTTATGCGAATATTTTGCCCATTAGGAATGTTTTGTCCTCTTTTATGAAGTGAGGAATGAGTTCCATATTCTTGGTGCAGCTCCAGAGAAGGCCCGGTTGTAAGTTTTCTTTTTCCTAAAACATGCAGTTTGAAGCAGCAGGTCTCTGGAGGACCAGGAGTTTCTGGTCCCTCTAGATCACATGTGTTTCTGGGCAAGATATGCAGGGGAGTTTGTGTAAAACGCCTTGTGCGTGATACATGCTATATTGAGTTCGATTCTGGCCTGTAGAGGAAGCCAGTTCAGCGCTTTCAAATGTGGTGAGATATGGTCAAACTTCCTTGGGCCTGTTAGAAGCCTGGCGGCCGTGTTGAGGCAGGCTTTTAAAGGTACCAGCAAGATCTTGGGTAAACCCGAGAGGGTAGAGCATTCATATTTCAGTCTTGGGGTGACTAATGCCTAAACTGCCATTTTCAAGTCGGAAATGTCGAGGAAGGGTTTCAGTTTCTTAGATAGCTTGGGTGGAATCTGGATGATTTAGCCATCGAGTTGATGTGGTCCCGCATGTTTAAATTGCTGTCCAGGGTTATTCCAAGGGATTTGGCAGAGTCCACAATGGTTGGAGGGCAGTTTAAGGCTGTGATCGCCTTGATCCATATCTGAAGCTCAGGGTTGGCTTTAGGTGGGGATATTAGAAGAACCTCTGTCTTCTTTGCGTTGAGTTTGAGTTGGTTGGATGAGAGCCATTGGACAGTTTGTTTCAAGGCTTCATTCATTTAGAGAATCTACTCAATAGAGGAGATTTTGATGTAAATCTGGGTGTCGTCAGGGTACATGTGGTACGCGATGTTTGCGGTCTGTAGTACTTCGGCAAGCAGTTCTAGGTAAAGGTTGAAGAGGTTGGGGGAGAGTGATGAACGTTGGGGGACTCCAACAGTGATGAGGACGGGACAGACAAATTGCCGTTAATCAGGAATATCTGCGATCGGTTGTGGAGGAAGGACCTAAACCATTCCAGGACAGAGCCACCAATTCCCACCCTGCGTTTGAGGCGTTTCTCATGGCTGACAGTGTGGAAGGCTGAGGACAGATCTAGGAGGATTAGAAGACAGGTTTTGTCTTGGTCCAAAGCTTGGCGGGCATCATCCATAATTTGGAGAATGGTGGTTTCCGTGCTGTGTACAGGTCTCAAAGCGGATTGAAAGTCATCTAGTAGGTGGAAATTGGTGATGTGTAGGCTCAACTGCTGTTGCACACACTTCTCCAGAACTTTAGCCAAAAGTGGGATGTTAGAGATGGGTCTAAAGTTGTCAGAGGAGGCAGGATCCAGCAACGTTTTTTCAGAATGGGAAAGACTTGGGCGGTTTTCATCAAATCGGGTACCGATCCCTGAAGAAGGGAAGCATTTACTATTGCAGTCCAGCTAGGAATGATACACTGGGCGGTGGAAGCTAGGCAATTAGCAGGGAGTGGGTCATTGAATTGGTTGTTCGGGTTTAAGGTGGAAAGGATTTCAGAGATGGCATGTTCATCAGAGCTTTTGAAGTCGGTCCAGTGTGCTTGGTTCTTGGGAGAAGCCTGTGGAGGAAGCACAGAGGGAGGAGGCAGATCCAGAAGGGGTTGAGAGTAAATGGCGCATCTAAAATTGTTTCCTGAGGCTGTGATTTTGTCAGAGAAGAAGGAGGAAAACTCCTCAGAGGATATTAGTGATTTAGGGGTTTCTTTCAATATTTTGGCCACCTTGATCTGTTATAGCGCGACTCCCTCCCCGGAACAAATTACAAAGTCAGAGGAAAGCACTCGTAGCAGTGACAGGAATGGCGAAACAGGATGCGAAATCTGCAGCTGACTCTGCTGACTCTTCAAACAAAGCCACTATGCACCCAGACTCTGAGAACAGTCTGACGCCCTCCCCCCTGGTTACTCCACAGACTGCTAATGAATATCTGGGATGATCACTTCGAATACTACATGCTGGTATTTTATTATAACAGATTAGTATATATATTGTTAAACTTTGACTGTGGATGGTCTCAATATAATTTGTACACATAGTAGATTAGGTCCGAGCTGGGGCTCCACGACTGTGATGGAAGTGTGCTGTATGATGCACTCTAAGAAAATGGTGGTTGTCACTCCCCCTATGGCGACTGCACTATGTTATAGACTATACAGAACTCATGTTGAACTGTTGTTCATTGTTTAGTCCTCCAATGTTTTGAAGGGGAACCTGATGTTGGGAGATTTAGAAATGTATTTAATTACAGACTCAGCTGCAAATAACCATTTGTATAGTCGGCAGGTAGGGACAAGAGCATGTACACAAATGAATGGCTTCACCTGGTAAATATACATACACATCCTGGAATGTAAGAGGTCTTGGTTTGGTGCATAAAAGGCACAGGATCTTTGCGCAGCTTATTTGCAAGAAGACACACATCGTTGTTATGCAAGAATCCCACCTTACAAGCATTGAGGCCCTTAAGTTAAAAAATAAATAGAGAGGCCAATTGTTTTTTACCGCCTACTCTGCATTTGCTCATGGGGTTGTGATCTGGATATGAGGTGGTACCCTCTTTGTGCTCCTGGAACAGTGGATAGACTCGAATGGCAGATATGTACTGCTGCATGGCAAATTGGATGGGGAGCACATAGTACTAGGAAGCGTATATGCCCCGAACTCAGAGCAAGACAAGTTTTTGGGAGTACTCTCCTCTGCACTGACAGGATGAGACGAGTATCCCTGGGTAGTGGTAGGGGACTTTAATGCAGTACTAGACTTAGGGCTGGACAAATCTCATCCTCCACTGCAGAGTACCGGCTGTAAAAAACAGTCAGTTGCACTTAAGGGATGGGCAGTGGGAAGGAATATAGGTGATGCTTGGCATATAGACCCCCCTGCTAGTAAAGAATATTCATTTTTTTCACCGCCACCTGGGCTGCACACAAGTATTGACAGGATCTTCTGCTCAATGCATCTGGTTGCCAATGTAGTAGACACCACATACCTAGGCAGAACCTTATCTGACCATAACTCCCTCTAAGTCACACTAGAATGGGGCAGGATCCCCATATCGATCCCGACCTGGAGATTACAGCCATCTCTCCTTAAAGACCCAGTATTCGGTAGCACCCTTACTACAGCAATTACTAACTATTTCGCTGAAAATGCAGACACTGCCAGTACACGACAAGTGGAATGTGACACATTTAAAACAGTAACACAGGGGTAGCAATCAGTACACGAGTAGGGGCCCATTCTCTCCTTATAAGGGAACTGGCAGAAGTCGAAAATAGCTTGGAAGATCTAGAACGTGAGACACCAGACAGTGACACGCACATGGATCAATTACAGGAGGCACACAAGGCACGACTTCTGGAAGAACTTCGCAAAAAAACAACAAGCAGAGGCAGACAGAGTGGGTCTGCTCCTTGCTAGGATAATTAAGAACATGCTGGTGGTAGCCCCCATTATCGAGGTCATCTCTCCAGAGGGCAGAACTATCTTTACCCAGCTAGAGATCAACACAGCCTTATTATGAGACTCTCTATGCAGCCCACAGGAGTTTAGTGACACAGAGTACCAGCCCTTCTTCGAGGGGCTTCGATTTCCACAATTGACAGCGGAACAGCAGAAATAGAGAGGCCTATAACAACAGTGGAAAAAAGCGCAGCAATTAAAGCACTGCCCATAATAAAACACCAGGGATTAATGGCCTACTGATAGAGTTTTATGCACTATACTCAATATTATTAGCTCCCCATTTGCAGCGACTATATCAGGACTCGCTCGACTTTGGCTCTCTTCCACCTACTACATTGCAAGGGGAGGTGGTATCACTGCCGAAAACGGGCAGGGACAGTATGGAAATGGAAGAATATCACCCCCTCTCACTACTAAATACAGATTATAAGATACTAGCAGCCCGTCCCGACCTTGTCCAGGAGCAATCAGGCTCCCCGACCCCCGCCCGCCCCGACATTGTGCAGCAGCCCGGCCCCCCGCCTGCCCCGACATTGTCAAGCAGCCAGGGCCCCCGCCCGCCCCATACCCCACCTGCCCCGACCCCCGCCTGCCCGGAGCCTTACCTCATCTGCCGCTCCTCCCCCGCGCTCCTTATTTCACTGCTCCGCCGCTCCTCGCCGCTTACAGCTCGTCCCGCCTGTCCGCCGCTCCTCACCGCCATTCTGCCGTTTGTCACCGCTCCTCTCCCGCGCCATGTCCGCCGCTCCTCCTCGCGTTCCTGGACGCCGCTCCTCCCCATGCTCCTGACGTCAGCACGCAGGTCGCGGCCGGCGCTACTTCGAAGGGACTACTTTTTTTTTAATGTTAATTTTTTAAATAACGCATATTTTTATACTTTATATAGCCTATGTCCATCTGCACACCCTGACGATTACAATGATGTATCGGGTGTGTGGATTGGCGCTGTGGTTCCCGAGTTTACCCGCCTCAAAGGTGCAAAGTTCTTCCTTTATAATAGTAGTATAGAAAAAGCAAGCTCTTGGCGAATAGGATCCTCCAATACATACCAAAACTAATCCATAGGGACCAATGTGGGTTTGTACCAGGAAGATACATGGCACTTAACATCAGAAGATTGCATCAGGTCATGTCACGGGGACATGAGTCAGACAAGACACAGGGCTGTGTCTCCCTAGATGTACGTCAGGCATTCAACAAGTCATATGCGTATTTATTTAAAGACACCACACAAGTAGACCCACTCCCCTTTGGAAGCTGGACGTTTCAAAAAGCGACGGTCACCTTTAGATACCTTGGAATACACGTGTACAGAGAAGCGGAAGACCTATTGGAGGGAAATTTGACCCGGGCTAAGGCAGCTGTTAAAGTGCAAATAGCATTCTGGATGTCATTACCGATATCAGTGGCAGGAAGGGTAGCTATCGCCAATATGGTGGTGCTCCCCAGGCTACTTTATTACTTTACAAATTTACCGGTAACAGTTCCAGCTCATGTGTTCAAAACATTAGATACCTTACTGGTGGAATTAATATGGGAGATGGGCATAGAAAAATAGGCCTATTGGAACTCCAATTGAATACAAGGCAGGAAGGATTGGGGGTCCCAGATCTGAAAGCATATTGCTAAGCGAGCCAGTTGCAAAGGTTGGCGTATTGGATGGCAGGACGCAATTTACACAAAATTGGTATGACAAAGCGTGAATGGGAAAAGGAGCACTCCACACACAACTGGTGCCAAACAGCAGACTACCACAGACTGCACCACCATTACTAAGGACTGCATTAATGTACTGGAAAAGGGGGCTACGTTATACAAAGGCCCATATGTCCCTAACATTCCATTACTATGACTTCCTGTGCCACTGGGGATTGTAACACTACAACGTATATCTACCTGGGTAGATGCACGAGTGAGTATGGTCGGAAAGTTGTTTGGGGACATTACTAGAAATGTCAGGGCAATGTGGGCACCAGGGGGGTGGAGCTCCCTACACATGAATTAGTATACATGCAGTATCTGATGGGAAATGGCAGTCACCTAACCAGTTGGCTATATCGGGAGATCCGAAAGCATGCTGCAGTCTCATTGCAGACACTTTGGGCTAAATGAAATGGGGACCTACACCAGGAGATGACGGACAAGGAATGGGGAACCATATTAGAATATCCGAGGAAGGTATCGAGAAATCCCAAATTCAAAATCATTCAGCTCATGATAGCACACCGTGCCTATTTAACCCCTAGTAAACTAACTTGAATGTTTCCAGATACAACATATGTTTGTCCTTGTTGTCACACTTCAAATGCACATTTGTTACATATGTCATGGGACTGCCCACGATTGACACACTCCTGGACAACAGTGCACCAAATATTACACACTGTAGCCCCGGGAGAGAGGGAACAGGGGGGGGACCAACTAGAATGTTGTATATTAGGACTTATTCCTAGATGCAGAAAGGCGGCCCTACAAATTGATTTGCAAATCTGGCATTAATGTTATCTAAACGCACCGTTACAATGAGATGGAACGCCGTAAAAGCACCCTCTGTGCTAGAATGGTACAATGAGGCGGTTAGGTGGGGCAAAGCAGAAAGTATGGAGTTGAAATGAGAGGAACATAAGGGACTTCGAAAGAAACCTATATCATTGGACTGGAATATGTTGTTTGCAGAATTCATAACCACAGATATGCAGGCTTTATGGGAAGGGTATTATACTTTATTTAGCACAACAGCTCGGATGTGTCAGAAGAAGGGATCAGGATGTCATATTACTGTAAGATAGTATAGGAAATATTGGCTGGATTTATGTTGAGAATTGCAATCGAGATGTACCAATTTGCTGACTGACATTAAAGTTTGTGAAGGAAGAACTGAGTCTGTGGGGGGACGGGAGGGGGTGGGATATGTGCAGTTTGTTAATTAGTTGTGGGTGTGTGGGAGGGCGGAGCAGGTTATTATCACGATGGCAATATACTGCAGGTATGGAAATGCCACATACCTTGTGGAATCTACATGATAACAAAATGTACATGCAAAACTCAATTGGCAATGTGCATGATATACCGTTTCTCCTTGTAATGTTATACATTTGTTCTCGGCCTTGACTAACAAGCATATATGTGCTATGATGTGCAACAGTGATTAAGAAGATTGTGTTATTAAGAAAATCAATAAACTATGTTTAAAAAAAAACAGAATTGTATTCTTACTCAGAAAACACATGTGACTTTTCAAAATATCTAAAGCTGGAATATATACAATTTTCTGAAAGTTGCTTTGATTATAGTGACTCCCAGCCTGTGATAAGGAAGAAGGGTGCAGCTGGGGAATAAGTAGTACCACTGGCCCCGCCCCAGCTGTCCAATCCTTAAAAATACCTTTCCACAGGTTCTTTGAGATAGGCAGGAAGTCCGTATTAATTGTCTGTTTCCGCCTATCCATTGGTATACAATTCAAAGGACTGTGTTGTTTTTATGGAATGTTTTGTATGTTTCAATATGTATTGTATATAGTAACGTGGCTCTTGGTGTTTTGAATTTTGAGCATCCATTGTGATTTATTTTGTCATTTGAATTAATTTGTCACTTGGATATATTGTGCACACCGATGTCTGTTTGTTGATTCAACTGCTTGACAAAAGTGCCTTTCTTGTCGTATAAGAAATCAATGAAACCAATACCAAAAAAGGAAAATAAATAATCTTTAAATAAATTGTGGCCCACGTAGCATTGATAAGCTGGGTGGGGCTCAAATTGGTCACAAAGCGAACCGGACCAGCAACTTTGTTCTGTTTAGCGATTGTTGAGGTCCAGGCTGGTCAGGGATAGGACCCAAAACCTCCTTTTGTTGACTGCTGTTGATTATAGTGATGACAGTATCTTCTCCAACAGTGATTTCAATCCAGATCCAATGGTGTTCTTTTAGGCAGAGAACAAAGAAGAAGAAGATGATGCAAAAGATAGAACCAGCCTTCAAGTGAAATTCAAACAGTCAGCAAAACAAATTCAATTGAGAATGTCAAAAGGGGTAGTATGAACATGATTGATTGATTGCATTCAAGTTTTCTCATCAAACATTTGCCACACTAGATATGGAAGACTTTACACTAACATTCCATACGATACTGCGATGGAGGCACCTGCATAATATTTAGAAAAATGATGAAACTCACATGCTGTTACAAATGATTGTATTCTGAAAATGAGACAAACTATGTTGAACCAGGAATCAAAAATAAATAAGACCCGAGGTAGATAGAATTAGCTGGTCTCATGGTAGACTCGAAATGATTAAATTCAAAGGACCAGGGCCCTCGCCCACCTAGATATCAAATGCCTCACCATAGACCCACTCCTCACATTGGTGGTAATCCATCAATGTGTGCTCCTAAAGTGGGAGAAGAGGCAAGGTCATGAGAATCAAAACCAGCCCAGTAAGTCTGTCGAATGAGTGGGACCCTATGAACACTTGTGGGTGCGTTATCTGATAACAGTTAAAATACCTCCTAAAGGTTAAATACATTTATTATGGTCCTTAAGGGGTAGGAGTAAAAGGGTATGGGTAATATTTTTTAGCCTTAGAACTGACGTTTGCGTTCCATTGATTACCCTCAAATTCAACATTTGAGCTTTCTTCAGAATCAACCTTCTCAAACAGTGGCACTCTGGTCGGTGTATCAAAAATCCTATAAAAAAGAATTGTATTTAGAATGTTGGCATTCATATGTTTAATATAATCTTCCAGTACTCTTTAGACCCTGGTTGGATATTAAGGGCCTGATTTAGAAAGGTAAACTTAAACTCTTGAGCATATTCTTTGCTATTTACAGGCTATGTTTTTAATTCTGCTAATATTAAGTTTACGACTGCGTAAACTCTGCATTCAAAGTGAAGAATTCTGTGCATATAAAGATAGGACGGGCAAACATTTTTATGTGCAAAGTCCCCACCACTGGTGTGGAGTCTCCTCAGTTGCAAAATTACTATAAATAAAAAAATGTAACTTGTAGTTTGTTAATGCCAAAAAATAGTAAACTTACACAAATGTGTAACTTTATCTTCGGGGCTCATGCTCCAAATGTTTTTTTCACTTTTAATATTAAAAAGTGTGCCTCCCAGTTCTCTGGTCATTCATGATCTAAGGTGCATTTATACAATTTATTGATGGGATTATTTCACAAGTGAGGTCATAAGTAGTGTGTGGTGGGGTCACAAGACACCTTTCTACTGTTTGATCATCTCTAATTGTTTATACTAGAATACAGGCATCAAATTACTTCTTAGAAATTTGAAGATACAGCCTTGTCTACAAAGGAACCCCTGAGGTTTCTACTGCATCAACTTCAGGCAAACTTTGCCCAACAATCCTCTTGAAAATTTTATTTCAAGATTGTTGTAATAAGGCTATTTTCTTGTATATCTACTTTAGGAGCACCCTGTAGCCCCAAATGGACATGGGTATAAGCCATTTTACAGCAGCCGAGTCCAATTAGATATCCTTAGATTATAATTTCATTCAATACCATACAGTATATCATCACATGAATCAAGTGAAAAGAAGGATTATGTCAAAAAGTATATTTATTTGAAAATATCTTTGTTAAGTAAAAATGTGAAGCTGCATAAAGGACCCAAGAAAAAACTGTAATGGGTACTTACTGTATCAGGTGAATTTGTGGTCCACGATACATGCTTTTGGATAGAGAGCAGTGTTTCAAATGGGCAAAGTTATTTTAATGATTAAATTCCAGCATGTTTATTTAGAGTGAATCAATAATTGTCTTTGCAGCTGAGTGACTATTAGCCTTGTTTAGATCCAAGACAATTTGACAGGTCATAATTAGGACAAAGCAAAGAATAACTAACCACAATAGATAAAACTGCATGGAATGAAAAATTAACTTAGATTATTCTTTAGAAAGAAAACAAATTATACAAATACATAAGTTCACATCCAACCAATATTTGTGATTTCATATGATAAGAAAAGCTGTAAGTAAGAAGAAACAGACATGTAATTAGTCACATAAAATTTAAAGAAGTTAAAAAACGTGTGAGGGTGCAAACTCCATGTCATGCATAGGAATAAATCTCACATTTATATTTTAGCAACTGCTGAAATCTGAAATTTGATTTAAAACATAACATTTAATCATTTGAAAAAAACAGGATACAAAAAGGGTGAAAAAGTCCTATGATCCTCAAAAGCAGTTAGAAGCCATGATGTGGAGAATTATCATCCACAGAGATACATGTGGAACTACTAGGAGTCATCAAAAGAGGCCAACGTGAGGCAGTGGACTCAAGGAAGAGAGTCAAGTGGAAAGGCCCACGCATTCCTGCTATTGACGGTAGCCCCAATGTCAACCAAATTGTAAAGGTAATAAGGGACAGACCTCTTAAACCCAAATGCAAGTTGCCACAGGCATCCGGAACCAGTAGGCCCAATGGATGGAAACAAAGCAGTCATTATGTAGGTACCATGATGACGTGATGATGGTAGAGCATCAAAGGGCTAAATAGAGTTTGTTCTGAACTGAGGGAAAGTCAGACTTTGCATGAATGGGATGTTACAAATGACACAATATAGGTGGAAGGGAAGAAAAGTGTTTTAAAGCTAGACCAATCGTGCCTGGTTCTTCAGAGAAAAGGAGGGTGTGTCAATTCTAGAGCCCTTGTATTTCAAGTATGTCACCAGAGAAATAATGATAAGCCATCACAAAATAATATGCCCTGAAAAAAAATGCATTAAAAACCTGAATGAAACAAGGATACATAAGCTTTGATGAATGACCAGTAGTTCAGGTATTAAGAGTGACCTACCAGGGATCACAGCACAGCTACAAATTACTTTTGGTCTCAGGTCAGGCATTGCGCCACTGTTAGACTCTTCATACTTTAGCTCCAGGGAAAAGGTCAGCCTGCCTTGGCTTGAAAGTACCACAGTTGCATAGCCACACAATGGACAAGTGTCTCAATGCTATTGCTTCAAATACAGGGTCATAGCCTGCTTGCGTGCATATTGTGCAAAGGCTACACACTCTAATTCCATTCAGGCATACTTGTGCACATGCCTCAGGCTTACCACAGTCCATTCTCCATTGGTGAAGGCTGTTAGGACACACATGGGAGGGTGCCATGGCCTGTGATGGCAGGAATCAACCTGGGAACACTGTGGGCAAGTGCCATTGACCCGCATCAGTCAGGTTTTGCTGGGGTAACTGATCAGTTAAATGTCTTACTCTGGGGTGACAGGCTCTGAGATCAGAGCACACACGTTAATGTCTTATGGATTGATCCTCTGCTCCGAGAAAACCACTCTTGTGCACACCAGCCGTCAGCTCCTCTTGCAATGTTGGCTTGTTCCATTCCGCCTCTCCGACAGGATGAAGGTCTTTCTTCAGATCTGTATGTCTGAAACCAGCCCTGGTTGCACACTGGTCCTCTGGATACCCTATTGAGCACCCCCTCCTCGGTCTCATATGGCTGTCTCACCTGGTATAATCAACCATGACAGCAAAGGGCATGGCCCTGTATGCTGGCTTTATAGACTTTCAACCCACTCTTGATAGTGCCTCAAGATCAAGGCGTTGGTCAAAACTGAATGCCTTGGTAATTCCATGTAATTACATTTATTAAAAGCCAGCATTGCACTTTATACAGACAAAAGGGTAAAAATAAAAATCAGTGCCGGATGGGTCATCACAGCAAAAATTATGACTGACAAAGGCTGAAAACAAGGATGCATATTGGCACCTCCATTGTTTAACTTGTACCTGACTGACCTACTGACCCACCTAAAGATGGTCGAGGCCTTTCCACAAAAAATAGCAGGCTCCAAAATACAATACGCAGACTGTACTGTGCTCCTCAACTTGGCCCCTATTGGTCTGCAGCGACTCCTCCATGCACTAGCAGTCTAATGTCAAAGTAACAGCCTGATAATCGTAATAAAGACAAAAGTCCTGATATTTTCATCTAAATTGAAAAAAAGCAGGACCAGGGCCATTGAGGAGACTCCTATTGAAGTCGGGATGCATATAAATATCTGTGAGTATGGCTGGACATAGGGGTTGCATCTCATCTCACATTCATACGAGGCAGGTAGTTGGTAACTCACTGGAATGCACCTTCAACAAATTACAGAAGTCACAGTTGAATCCTGACTTAAGGCCACTACTAAAAGAGATGGGCTGCAAATTATATACAACAAAAAACCCCACAGCACAATCACCTTTAGAGGAAGAATAGCAAACTGGCTTGGCATGGCCCAGTCCATGCGCTATAGAAGAGTTCAACTGTACAGCATATGCCCAAATACGAGAGGAGTTCTGCATGCTCTTGCAGCACTGGGCCCTCAAAGGCAAATTCCTAAAATAATGCAGAAAAGCCAAAGTAGCAAAACAAAACCCGACTGTCACAAGTATTTCCACTTTGCACAGGATACGCTAGAGGTTGGAGAGATTTGGTCTATTGGTCTCTCAGTGCCAACAATCTCTAGACTAATAACCAAGCAGGCAAAATAAATCTCCAGGGAACAGTGTGTCCTGACCATTATGAAATTGGTACATGTTATCTGGGAATACACACTGTATGATCCAGGGGCTCCGTTGAATTATCTTTCTCTACATTTTTTGTCTTAAAATAGGAGCTAATGAAACTGCGATTTGGCTTAATTCCACAAAAAATCTATTGGTATGGTAGGAGACCCCTTGATGAGCATGAAAAATGGTGTTGTTTCTGAGGAAAGCAGTAAGGATCATTCACTTATATCTTGGTCCATCTGAGGATACTTTGGCGGTCTACAATATGAAGTGCACTAAACATTAACCCTTTCGCTGCTAGACGTTCTCACCCTCATTTCTAAGCCTTTTTTTTAGCTATCTGGGGTAGTTTGCACTTTGGCCCCTGTAACGTTTTGTCCATATAAGTTACCCACCCCAAATTTGAGTCCTTTTCCTCCAACATCCTGTGGATTTTATAGATACCCAGGGTTGGTGGATATTCCTAAATGGGACCAAGGAAATCAGCCAAAATACAGCAACATGTCGTTTTTTCGAGGAAAAATGGGGGGAAAATGCTGCAGAAGAAAGTGTGAGTTATTTCTTTGCAAATGGTATCAACAAAGGGTTTGTGGTGCTGACAACCCAAACATGGGTCTCTTGCTCACTTTTCTGCTGGATTCAAGCTAGCCTGGCTGATTAGGGGTGTGATCCCTAAACCGGTCCCAGGATACTTGCTTACGGTCCAGGGAAGACTTGGCTTGGCAGTTTGGGCTGCACTGTTCCCTTGAGCACAGGGTCAAGACTGATTTGCAAAAAGCTGGGTCTGAACTAGGGTGGCAAATGGAGCTAAAGAACGATTTTGGATTCAACCCAGATCTGTGACTGGGGGGAGTGTCTGAAAAGTGTCAGTGCTCCATCCATCATGTCCTGGTGTTTGCTTTGTTTGCCCTTAGTAGGCAGGGTATGCCCAGACGTTGTTCCCTTGCTCACTTTGCCACTGGATTCAAGCTAGCCTGGCTGATGAGGGGTGTTACCACGAAGCCAGTCCCAGGATGCTTTTTTCTAGTCCAGGGAAGACCTGGCTTGGCAGTTCATGCTAGACTGTTCCCATGAGGCACAGGGTCAAAACTGATTTGCATATAGCTGGGTCCGAACTGTGGTGGCAAAGCGAGCTAAAGAACGATGATGGATTCAACTCACGTCTGTGACTGGGGGTGAGTAGCTGAAAAGTTTCAGTGCTCCGTCCATCATCTCCTTGTGTTTGCTGAAATCACTATCATCCCAACTTTCAGGGACAGGCAGATTGTTGTCAAAAAACTAAATTGTTCAACACAGTTTTGGCGTTTTACTGGGATGTATTTTATTTTTACTAGTTTTTGTGTTTTTAATCTCCTTCCAGTTAGTGGCAGGAATGGATGTAAAAGCAATAGTAGATTTCGGACAGCTATAAATTTAAGAAAAGTAGACAAAATTCAGAATTCAGCAAGAGGGCATCTGTGTAGATCCTTCAAGATTTTCTTGTTGAAACTAATAGTTGAATTAAAAAATAAATTTAAATTAAGTTGAGAAAAACAGCTGTTTATCCCACAGAGAAATGTGTGGTAAATTTGATTTTCTTGTAGTTACATTTGAGGTTTGCAGGGGATTCTGGATAGGAAAATGTTGGTGGATCCATGCATGTCACACCTTCTGGGACCCCCCTGGGTGTCTAGTTTTTAGAAATGTCTGGGTTTGGTAGGTTTCACTAAATGACCCCGAAGCCCAGGATAAAAAATGCAGTTGCTGCTGCAGGCACTAGGCATATTCAAACAAGTGAGGTACCACTTTTATCGAGAGACCTGGAATGATGGTGGGTGGTAAGAAATGTGTGGCAACAGGGTGATGCTACATTTTTTCCACACAGCAAAGTGAGGAAAATTTGATTTTATTAGCAACATTAGAGGTCTGGAGGTGATTTTGGGTAGGGAAATAATGGGAGATCCATGCAAGCCACACCTCAATGGACTCCCCTAGGTGTCCACTTTTCAGAAAGGTTTGGATTGGTTGGTTTCCCTAGATGGCCGCTGAGCCTAGGACCCGAAATGCAGGTGACCCCCTTGAAAAACTAGGTTGTTTTGCGATCGATAGGTGGGCACCTGGGTTTTTGGTCCAGGGCTTGCATACATCTAGAGGATATAAGCAGGTTCTAAGAAACCCAGACAATTCTGAAAACTAGACACCCATGGGAGTTTTAACCCCAAATTGTTCTTCTCAGAATTTGCTGCAATCCTCAAAATTAGTTTGAAAGTCACATTTTCTTTTAATATCTATGTTGGAAAGTTGTGGGATCATCGCACAGCACGCATTTTATACCAAAAAGGGTTTCCCTCAGTGTCCTGATAACAATGATACCTTACTTGTGTGATTTGACCAGAGGCCTATGACATGGAAGGGCAAAAAATGTGTAGAGAATGAAGGGGGCCCAAACCGGGTCCAAAACTGCAGTTTTTTTAATACCTTTTTAGGCTGACACTACTTTGGGCCCCCACACAAGTGAAGTATAATTTTTCTTGGAAGACCAAGGGGAACGCGGCCTGGTCGGGAATGTGTGCCTGCGCAGTGAGCGTACAACTTACCCACACAGAAATGTGAGGAAAATGTGACTGTGTACGTACATTTGAGGGTTGGGGGATTCTGAGTAGGAAAAAGCTGGGGGATCCATGAAGGCCACACAACCAGCCAGTTCACATGCAAAACAATCTACACACACCACCAGCAAAGCGCCATCCATGCACACCACCAGCCAAGCCCCATTCACGCATATCACCAGCCAAACACCATCCATTCATACCGCCAGCCAAGCACCATCCATGTACACCGTCAGCCAAGTGCCATCCATGCACAGTCAGCTAAGCACTATCCACGCACACTGCCAGCCAAGTGTCACCCACACACTCCACAGCCAAGCACCATCCACACACACAGCTAGCCAAGCACCATCTATGCACAGTGTCAGCCAAGCCCCAGTCTATGTATAGCGGTAGCCAAGTGTAGTTTCTGAGTTTTTCTGGACAACATAAACTTTGGGTGAGGTGCTCAGACTGATTCCATGCACCCATGTAGTATATGTTGGCCTACAGACAAGCAGGCAGTAAATGGTTTCTGGCAACCACTGTACTTCACAACCCATCACAACCCATCACAACCCAGCGCAGCTGGGAGGCGGGAGTGGGGAAACCATCAGGGGAAGGGGGCTGCGGGGACAGCAGCGGCGTCAAACAGGCAGGGAACAGAGGGAAAAGAGAAATAGAGAAAAATAGAGAAAAAGGAACAAAAAGGGCACAGTAAGGCAGACAGACCAAAAAAAGACAAAAACAGGAAAAACTACAGGAAAAAGGCACAAACACTAGACTGGCAACAGCGGGCCAGCAGAAGAGCAGGGCTCTCCCACTGGACCAGAAGGGATGAGGCGCAGGCAGGAGACTGCGGGTGGAAGAGGGCCTCGAACCCCTACTTACCTATTATCAGCAGTGCCCAGGGTGGTGGCACTTCACCACAGAGCTGCAGGGAGGAGAGAGTAGGTAACTGACCAGGAGGTCAGAGATCTTGCTCAGTCTCCTGTGGACTGGCTGCTATTAAATAGAGAGGGAAGTGCAACTGGGAGACGGGAGCGGGAAAACCGGCAGGGGACAGGGGTCATGGGGGCAGCAGCGGTGGGAAACAGACAGGGAACAGAGGGAAAAGAGAAATAGGGAAAAAGGCACAAAAATGACACAGAAATGCAGACAGACAGATAAACAGACAATAACAGGCAAAACAACATGAAAAAGGCACAATCACAACACATGGAGCAGATGGCCATCAGAAGTGCAGGGCTCTCCCACTGACCATCAGGGGTGTGGTGCAGGCAGGACCCTGCGGGTAGAGAAGGGCCTCAAACCCCTACTTACCTATTATCAGCAGTGCCAAGGGCAGTAGCATTTTACCCCGGAGCTACAGAAGGGAGAAAGCAGGTAACTGACCAGGAGGTCAGAGTTCTTGCTCAATCTTTTTTGCAGCGACCGCCATTAAATAAGGAGGGAGGTGCAGCTTGGTGGTGAGAGTGGGATATCTGACGGGGTGAGCCGCGGGGCAGCAGCGGCTGGAAACAGGCAGGGAACAGAGGAAAAAGACAAATAGAGAAAAAGACACAAACACAAGACGGGCTGCACAGGGCCATCAGAAGAGCAGGGCTCTCCCACGCGACCACCAGGGATGAGGCGCAGGCAGGAGGCCTACGGGTGGAGGAGGGCCTCCTTGATGCCAGTAAAAGACCCCTCACTTAAGATAAATTGTACCCCCTATCGATTTGTGACTTTACCCCACAACTACATTTTCATTTGGTAATAGCTAACAGGCATCACGCAAAGACAAAGCACATTTATGAGCACTAGGTTCTTTCCCTTTCCATTTTCAGCATCATAGGAAGATTATGTGTGATAAAATTTCTACTTCTTGATTCTATGACATCATTTAGCAATTGTATTTTAACCAGGACTCTGCTAAAAGGTACTGTTCATGGATAAGCTATACTCTTGACTTGACCTCCAGTCAGGGTTTGTCTTCGCAATTTCACTTCACTCCGGGCTATCAAGCAGTACTGTTGATGCTTATGGGGCCAGCCCTGTAACCTATCCAGGGTAAAAATTGCACTTTAGACTTCTCAGGCACCGTAGTATCCGTACATTATAGTCATGTATTTTAATAAGGCATAGTGACCTTTTTAACCATATTCTATAGCTTTTAGTGATTTTTGATTTGCTCAAGTTTTATTACCCCACAGGCCTGTTATATTGTTAGTATGTGACATAAATGGACCTGCATCTCTTATGTGTAATGATTTTAAATAATCACACAATAAGGAATGTACTTACTCACTCCAATTCAATGTCCAGGTCCCTTCCACGCAGTTATGAAGATTTCAGCAATGTACTCCCAATAACTAGGAAAGTAATCTCACCTCCATAAACAGGTAAGATGTTTCTGACTTGGAGCCCACAGGCTTTTTTCAATTCGGTTCACTCAGACACACATGATGCATGTATCACACAGGCTACATGTATACCTACTCAATCAATAAATCATGGGTTTGTCGAGTGCAGCTACTCACTGAAAGGGGGTCAAGGTGCCGGGAGGAGGTGAGGAGCACAGGTCCAGGATGTTCAAGGAGATCCATCAAAGATCCAAGTCTTGAGGTCCTTTGTGATCTTGGAGAGTGTAGGCGTTTGTCTGAGGTGGAGCAGGAGGGTGTTCTATGCGATGGCGTTGAGGAGGGAGATGGACCAACATCCTTTTCTGGTCTTCTTGATGCGAGGCACTGTAGGAAGGGGTGCGTAGAATGTGGGGCGGTTGTTCAGGTATGCAGGTCCGGTGTTGTGGAGGGCTTTGTGGGCATGGGTAAGAAACTTGAAGGTGATTCTCTTCTCTATGGGGAGCCAATATAGTGTACAACTGTGTTGGATGATGTGGTAGTGACGTGGTAGGTTGAGGACTAGTCTGGCGGAGGTGTTTTAGACATTCTGGAGTAGGCGGGTGAGGTGCTTGTTGAATCCGGCATGGAGAGCATTGCCGTAGTCAAGTCTGCTTCTGATGAGGGTGTGGGTAAAGGTCTTTCTGTGTTCAATGGGGGTTCATTTGAAGATCTTTCGTAGGAGTCGGAGGGTGTGGAAACAGGTTGAGACAGCATTGATTTGGTGGTCCATTTTGAGTTCGGAGACCAGGATGGTTCCAAGGTTGTGTGCATGGTCCACGGGGTAGGCAGGTTCCTGAGGGAGGGGGGCCACCAGGTGTTGTTCAATGGCATCAGGGTGTGGGTTCATGATGAGTACCTCGGTTTTGTCTGTGTTGAGTTGTAGGCACTTCTCCTTATCCACTTGGTGACTGCGTGCATGCCTTCTTGAAAATTATGTTTAGATACATTGGGTTCGTTGGAAAGGGAGATGATGAGGTGGTTGTTGTCTGCATAGGAAACAATGTTGAGTCCTTGGGATCTGAGGATGGGGCAAGCGGGCCATGTAGATGTTGAACAGGGTGGTGTTGATGGAGGATCTTGTGGAACTCTGCAGGTAAAGGGTGGGAGTCTGACCCACTGCGTTCTACCTGAGAGGAATTAGTGTATCCAGTGGAGGGCCTTCACCCGGATCCCTTTGTCGCGGAGTCTGCATGATAAGGTGCAATGAGAAACTATGTCAAAGGCTGCAGAGAGGTCCAGGAGGATGAGGGCCACAGTCTCCTCTCTGTCGAGGAGGGAGAACATGTTGTCTGTTGTGACGAGGAGGGCAGATTCAGTTCTGTGGTTTTTCCTGAAGCCAGATTGGGACTTGTTGAGCATGTTGTATTCTTCAATGAAGGAGGCAAGCTGGCTGTTGATGGCTTTTTCAGTTACTTTTGCCAGATATGGGGATAAACAGATTGGTCTGAACTTTTTGAGGTAGGTGAGGGTCTGCCGAGGGTTTTGTCAGGACAGGGTTGATCTCAGCGTTTTTCCAGTCATCGGGGAAGGAGGCGCTCTTGAGGGAGCAGTTTATGGATCGGCAAAGCTCGGGCGATGGTGCTGACGGCACCATGGTTTATATGATGGGGCAGCAGTCCATGGGGGCCCAGGAGGGGATTGACTTCATTTCTTCAGGGTATCTTTGGTGGTAAGAGTGGTCCAGTGGTCAAGTGTTGGGTATATGGTGTTGGGAGTGGGAGGTATATATTCTGCATGTTGGTTTTCGTTGTCAAAGTTGTCGTGGATAGTCTTGATTTTGTGGTGGAAAAAGGAGTTGAGTTTGTTCCAGAGGTCCTGGGAGGGGGGATGTTTGTAGCCTCACTGTTGGGTTGGGCTAATCCTTTGATAATGCTGAAAGCTCCTTGCTATTGCGACCGCTGAGCCTTCTCCAAGGCGAGGTCGGCCCCACTCCGCTGCTCCTGCCTGCCGCCTGCCTGAGCCTCGCTGCTGACTGCTGACTGCTGCCTGCCTGAGCCTTGCTCCACCGCCTCGCTGCTGCCTTTTGCATTTTCCCCCCTCCTGCTGCCCCGCTGATGCCTACTTCGTTCTTCCCCTCTGCTGCCACTTCGTTTTCTTTTCTCCCTTCCTGCTTGCCCTGTGTACCCCTTACCCCCCTCTGCTGTACTCCCACTTCCTTGGGTCTCCTCCGCCGGACGACCCAGCCGCCGCAGAGCCGACCTGTGAGCCCCTTCCCGCCACAGATCTCCGCCGCCCCATCCCCCCCCTGCCCATTGGCCACCCCGCTCCCGCCACCCAGCTGACCCGCCCTCCCGGCTCCTCTCTTATGATGCCCCCAGAGCGACCGCGCAGCGGACGCGCGCAGCGGGAGCACCGATTGAGCGCCGAAGGTGCGCCAAAGGTAAGCCCGTCTCTACGCACTCAACGCCGGTCGAACCCCGGGCTGCTATCGAGCCACCCCGAGACGCACCCACGGACCCTTCTGCTGCCACTCCTGCAAATTCACCTGCATCCGGAACTGCACTACACCAGCACCGACCAAGCCGAACACCAGCAGCAACCACCTCAAGTGAATCCTGCTCAACACCCGGTCCATCCACAGACACTCCGTCGAGCTCTGGAACCTGCTCGACACCACAGCCCCAGACGTCGCCTTCCTCACGGAAACCTGGATGAACGCCTCCTCAGCGCCCGACATCGCCATCGCCATCCCGGACGGCTACAAGATCATCCGGAGGGACCACGTCAACCAGACAGGAGGAGGCATCACCATCATCCACAGGAACACCATCCGCATCTCGACCAACACCGACGACACCCTCGCACCCACCGAACACCTGCACTTCCAGATCCACATCAACCCCAAGACCACCCTCAGAGGCACCCTCATCTACAGACCCCCAGGACCACGCACACAATTCAGCGAAGACATCACTGACTTCATCAGCCCGCACGCCCTCCTCTCCGCTGACTACATACTCCTCGGGGACCTCAACTTCCACCTGGAGAACAACAACGACCGCAACCCCACCACCCTGCTGGACAACCTCGCCAACCTCGGTCTCAAGCAGCTGGTGACCACCCCCACCCACTACGCTGGACACACACTCGACCCTGTGTTCTCATCCAGCAAGGACATCACCTTCAGCCACGCCACCGGACTCCACTGGACGGACCACAGCTGCGTCCACTTCAGCTTCAGAAGGACCACGATCCACCACCACCAGCAACAGGTTGCACGCAGAGGCTGGAACAAGATCACAGCCGACCAGCTCGCGACCTCCCTGAGCATGAACCCTCCCACCAGCGCAACTAACCCAAGCCAGGCGGCCACCAACCTCACGAAGTGGATCAGCAACTGCGCAGACAACCTCGCCCCTCTGAAGACCCCGCCTAGCAGACCCGGCAGCAAGAAAGCCCCATGGTTCACCAACAAACTCAAGAGCTCCAAGAAGAACTGCCGAGCACTCGAGAAAGCCTGGCGCAGAGACCCAACACCGAACAACATGACTGCCCTCAAGCTCGCCACCCGAAAACACCACCAACTGATCCACGCCACCAAGAAAACTGCATTCAAGGAACGACTGGACAACAACGCACACAACAGCAAGGAACTCTTCAACATCGTTAAAGAGCTCTCCAACCCCAACGCCGGAAACAACAACATCACCCCCTCGCAAGACCTCTGCAACTCCCTCGCCTTCTACTTCCACAACAAGATCGCGGGCATACAGAACAGCTTCAGCACTCAATCGACGCACGCCACAACTGAACCACCGCCCCCCACCACCACCCTCCGCGCCTGGACCCCGATCAGCACCGAAGACACCATCCGCACGATGAACTCCATCCACTCCGGATCTCCGACCGACCCCTGCCCTCACCACGTCTTCAACAAGGCCGACGCTGTCATCGCACCCCACCTGCGGGACATCATCAACACCTCCTTCGACACCGCTACCTTCCCGGAGAGATGGAAGCACGCCAAACTCAGCGCTCTACTAAAGAAGCCATCAGCCGACCCTACCGACCTCAAGAACTACCGCCCCATCTCGCTGCTCCCGTTTCCTGCAAAAGTCATCGAGAAGACCGTCAACAAGCAGCTGGCCGCCTTCATCGAGACGAACGGATCCCTCGACCTCTCGCAGTCTGGCTTCCGGGCCAACCACAGCACCGAGAACGCCCTGATCGCATCCACCGATGACATCCGAGCCCTGCTCGACAATGGAGAAACAGCGGCCCTCATCCTCCTAGACCTCTCCGCGGCCTTCGACACTGTCTGCCACCGTACCCTAGTGCGGCGCCTCAGCAACGTCGGAATCCAGGAGAAGGCCCTTGATTGGATCATCTCCTTCCTCGCCGGAAGGACACAGAGAGTCCGCCTCCCCCGGTTCAGATCAGAAGCCACCGAAGTCATCTGTGGCGTTCCTCAAGGCTCCTCGCTCAGCCCAACCCTCTTCAACGTCTACATGAGCCCCCTCGCAGCCATCGCACGCCAACACAACCTCAACATCATCTCCTACGCCGACGACACCCAGCTGATCCTCTCCCTCACCAACGACCCCCCCACCGCCAGAGCCAACGAACATGAAGGGATGACAGACGTAGCCAAGTGGATGATGAACAGCCGCCTGAAACCGAATAGGGACAAGACGGAAGTCCTCATCCTGGGATCCTCACCCTCCGCCTGGGACGACTCCTGGTGGCCCCCCGCCCTGGGCAGCGCACCCAAACCAACAGACCACGCACGCAACCTGGGCTTCATCCTGGACTCCTCCCTCTCCATGACCAGACAAGTCAACGCCGTCTCCTCGTCGTGCTTCAACGCCCGGCGCATGCTACGTAAGATCTTCTGGTGGATCCCCACCGAGACCAGGAAGACGGTCACCCAGGCCCTCGTCACCAGTCGTCTGGACTACGGCAACTCCCTCTACGCCGGAACCACCGCCAAACTCCAGAAGAGACTCCAGCGGATTCAGAACCCCTCAGCACGACTCATCCTGGACATCCCCCGACGCAGCCACATCTCCGGACACCTGAGAGATCTGCACTGGCTCCCGGTCAACAAGAGAATCACCTTCCGTCTCCTCACCCACGCACACAAGGCCCTACACAACCAAGGCCCAGGATACCTCAACAGCCGCCTCAACTTCTACGCTCCCACACGCCAGCTACGATCGACCGGCCACGCCCTCGCCTCCGTCCCCCGCATCCGAAGAGCCACCACAGGAGGAAGGTCCTTCTCCTAACTGGCCGCCAAGACTTGGAACTCCCTCCCGACCCACCTCCGCCTGACCCAGGACCACCTTGCCTTCAGGAAGCCGCTCAAGACCTGGCTGTTCGAGCAGTAGCAGACCCCCCTTCCCCTAGCGCCTTGAGACCCTCCGGGTGAGTAGTGCGCTATATAAATGCTTGATTGATTGATTGATTGATTGTGTGTGTGGGTGGAGGTTCTGCCCTGGAGTGCTTTCGTCCTTGTGTTTCTGATGAGCTGTTGTGTCGTTCCTAGGACCCCCCAGGACCTGCACATTTTGGATGACCTACATTGGGGGCTTGGTGTGCAGACAGATTCTGGATAGCCTCACAGGATGAGTCAGCTGGTTGATCAGCTGGCTCTACAGTGCCACTATCACCACCTGTTTTCTACAGCGGTTTGTGTAGTTTCTGGAAACAACTGAACATGACTTCTCTTATTCCTCAGGTATCGTGGAAACAAAACGGTATCTTTCATACAGTCACTCATGCTTGTTTTTTCTCAGAATACACATAGAATGATAATTGGAATGATTTCAATAATTATTTATTGGTCAAGCGTCAGTTTAGGGTGAAACATATTAGCTGCAACAATCAAAAGACAAGAGCAGACAAATATAATCGCTAGTACTAACAACCATTTACAATGCAACGGTCTCGCCTTTGCAAACGTTAGAGCTATTGGCATTGTAAATGACAAACGCTTTATATATGTGTTGGTTTTGAAAACAGATAAATAAATAGCATTGTCATTTACAATGCCAATAGCTTAATCTCTCGCAAATGCGAGACCTATTGCATTTGCACCCACACACACACAGAGCCACACACAGAGCCACACACACCCACACACACAGACAGAGCCACACACACAGACAGAGCCTCACACACACACACAGAGCCACACACACAGACAGAGCCACACACACAGACAGAGCCACACACACACAGAGCCACACACACAGACAGAGCCACATACACACACACCAAGCATTTACAATGCAATAGGTCTCGCATTTGCGAGAATTTAAGCTATTGCCATTGTAAATAACAATGCCTTTTATTTATCTATTTAGAAAAACAACACATAAATAAAAGGCATTGTCATTTACAAAGCAAATAGGTAAAACTCTCGCAAATGACCCAAAGGTACGTGTTTGGAGATGTGTGCAGAAGATACTACAAGTGAAAGAAGCATTGAAAACACGCATGGGATGTGACCGAGGAGGCGGTCGAATAGGGAGTTGCATAGAGGGACGCATCAGGGACTATAACAAGCAATTAGACCAAATTCTAAGAGTGTGTGTTTGTTTAAGTACATTTTGGGGTCTGAGTGACAAGACATTGAAATGTTAAAGACTAGCCATTTTAAAGTCATGTGCTGGTAAAAAACAATTTAACAATGGGTTCACTGGAACGAACCACTATGTGCTTTGTTTTTGCACAATGTCCCATCTGCTTCAATTTCGTGGGTATGGCCTCTGTGGCCAGGCAGTGTCAGGTTTGTAGGTATGTACAAGCTGGCAGCACAGTGCCACGTTAGAGAGAGTAACGAGGTGCAACTGCCGTGTCAGGTCCATGAGTATGACGGTAGTAGCTTCCAGGGCTAGGTCTGTTTGTCTGCACATCGTGGCTCCACAACATTAATTCTACAGTGCCATGTTTGTATGTATGCACAAGGTGGCCCTACAGTGTGATGGTTGCGAAGATGCACAAGGTGACACAGTTGTCATGTTGGTAGTAGGCTATGGCTCCATATTGCCAGGTCTATAGTTCTGCAGTTAGAGGCTTTGATGTTGCTGGCTTTTTATATGTTGTCCAGCATTAAATAATGACCCTGAGCCAGCTTGCAAATGCTTGTTATACTAGTGGCAAACCTATAGGCAACTGGAAAGTAAATCTCAAAACAATACTTTGTGTAGGTGTGCACCCCCTTTGGGAACCACACAGGCACAAAGGGTTGATAAATCTGTTCTTTATTGTTCCCTTGCTTACAGATTATGTGTCATATAAAATACACTTTCATACCTCTCGAAAGAGAAGTTTGGCTTAGGTGTCATTGCCAAGTGCACTGCTCGCCACGTTCCACCCTCGGTGCTCCGGATGGACTAGGACACGGCCATTGCCTCGCGGAGGTCAGAGGTCGCCCACGGAAGTCATGGGGACCGCTCACGCGCTCCAGCCTTTTACCACAAAAGTTACAAGCCTTTGGTAACCAGCTCAAGAATTACTAATATTTTCTAATTGTACCTGTAGCCCCTCGCCTATCACACAAGTTCTATGATAGCTCTTTGTCGCACATTTTTTTACAGCATTCGGAGCGAATATTGTTAGAAATGCGGACATTCAGCTGCAGAGCCGGGTTACTGTTCCCACCCCGTGCATATTTTGCTTTAAATATAATCCTTGGCCAATGACACTGTACATATATAGTAAATATGAATAGTATTGTCCCAGAGCCAATTGCCTAGGAAACATTTTAGTCAAGTAGGTATTTATGGTATTTAAAGAAGCGAGCAGGGAGGGAAACTGACACTGTCTATATCCTTTTCACGACTTTGGCACTTTTTTCACAAAAGGTGTAGGTATCTACCTATATGTCTATTTCTTTCTGTCTAGATTCACTTGCATGATAGTTATAATATTCTTTAGAGGTTTATTTTTTCCTTCTTTTTGGGATTGAAAGAATCTTTCGAGAGCATGGCTTGTATACTATTGAACGTCTTTTCCTGTGGGTTTATTCACCTTTACCTCATCTTTCCCTCCTCTCTTCCTTTGAAACTCCGAATAATGGATTCTGGAATTTATTTAGTCTTGCTATATAATAATTGAGTATATATTTCATTTATCTCTAGCCCTGATGAAGTCTTTTGGCTGTAAAGCCTCACGAAACACGTGTGTTATAAATATTGAGGAATTCGCTATTTGGAATTTAATTTATCTGGTTATCTAATTTGAAAATAAAAACGATTGCCCTAACGAAGTCTTTTGGCTGTAAAGCCAGATGAAACACGTGTTGGCAAGATCTGTTGGCTACTTGTATTTTGAAGAAATCTTTGGTGATTTGTACCCAGTGACTGAATGGAATTAAGAATTTATTGGATCAAATAAAGAAGATACAGAAAATTGCATCAATTTGAAAGAGCTATCATTGATTGGACATTTTATATTTCTAGAGTTGCTCAGGTTGAGAAATTGTGTTGAAATTTGTTGGCAGAGGTTCCTCTGCCTATTGTTACAACCCATGGCAGGAGTTGTTTCTCCACCTTAGAGCATGTACTAGGTGTACATATAAAGAAAAGATATTGATGTACACTATTTAGCGCATTGTTCCCTACTGCCAATTTTTGTATATCACTTTCTTAAAGCACACTTTCATTCCTTGAATACCATTGCTCCATGCACGTGTTCCATACAGAAGGCATGGCGCCAGTAAGACACCACTTATTCCCTCTCCTGACAGTGGGTAAAAGAAAATACAAATAAAGCCGGATTCGAAGCGAACGCTGGTAAAGCACACTTCTTTTTTTCATTTGCTTGTTAGTAATTAACACAAAGGCCACATTAAAAACGCACTTAGAAGTTTTGCTCTGTGCACGCCTTGCTTATGAAAGCTATGGCACTAGCAAGGCGTGACTTATCTACTTTGCTGTAACTTAGCAATATAAAATAAAGCTGCATTTTAAGCGCAGTTTGTGAAAGGACACTTCCATTTCTTGTATGGTATTACTCTGTGCAGGCCTTGCTATTGAAGCACTTATTTACTCCTTTCCCAATTTCGTATGCAAAAATTTGCCCACATATAGTGACTGAGGACCTTTCTTAAAATGCTGGTTGTGCTGTTTATGCAATGTGTGAGTAGTTTGTGTAAAACTGTAAAATGCGGTTGTGCTCTTTTTCTGCAACATGTATGAGGCAATCTTTACACAGTACGCTAATAAAGCATACTAATTTGCATGTTAAAACTTTTTATTTAGCATTTGTCGCTTTGTTTTGGTGCAGCCAGGAGAATTAAGAGCAATATGGTATTGACAGAGATGAGATGGCCACAAAGGTGGGAAAATTAGAGTGTGGTTATGCTTTTAAGAGAGGTGGGTGGGGTGTTTTAATAGTACACATGGCAAAGAGGAAGTGGATAGAAGAATTGTGTGCAACGCACAAAAAGGGAATTAAAATAATTACTGGACATTGCGTATAACTGGGTAGACTGCGTATGACCAATTGTAGATGCTGCAATGACAGTTACAGATAAAGAAAAGCTGATTAAGCACACTTTTTTATAGCACACTTCCATTCCTTGAATGGCATTGCTCTGTGCGCAAGTATTTTACTGAAGACACGGCGCCAGAAAGACACCACTTATTTCCTCTCCTGACAGTCGGTAAGAGAAAACACCAATAAAGCCGGATTTGCAGTGAAAGCACGCCTTCAAGAGCACGTTCACACGTGTTCACACTTTTGAGTGCAGCCTAATTAACGCGTTTGTAATATAAGTGAAGAATCAATGGCAAAAGGAGCTTTCCAGAATATGGCGCCAGTGAGTCGGCGGCTCATGCTCTCACAACAAAGGCGGAAGCGAAAAAGGCAATTATCTCGGCATTCCGCCAGGCACACCACACGCTGCAGAAAGCACGCCTTCCAGAGCGGGTTCACACTTTTGACTGCAGCCTGATTAACGAGCACCAGCTGTACACAGTTTAGAAGCAAGCGCGTCCACAGACCCCAATCGCCAAATCCCTGCGCGTGCCTTGGTCTGTACTACTTGAGAGGCAAGTGGATAACAATAGATCTCGCTGGTGACAGCGCTTTCGCACTGCATCGCCAGGCGAGACTTAAAAAGTAGATACGGTTCTGCCGTAGTTCTAATTGGATGAATAAAAGCATAATACACTAAACAATAGCATTGGCATACTGCAACTATGCGTAGTCTACCGAAGTGTACCTAAATTAGATATGTAGGTGAATCATGTGTATGTAAATGTCAGGATAGATCCTAATGGAGCCAATAATCTAGAGAGGAAGTGCTAACCCTGATGGTTCTGAATGAAGGACCCCGTCTCTGCATCAAGGATGGCACCCAACAAGGGATGTCAGTTCTCTGCCTGTTGAAGGATCCACCTGCAGAGTCTCCGTTCTGCCTGGAAGGAATTCTCAATTGTGATTCTAAGGGGGAGTGAGAGTCTTTTATACTGAAGTGGTCACTCCAGGGTTTTTTCCAGAATCAATATATTTTTAAAACATTCACTAATCTTTTGCCAATTCTTTTCTAAAAAAAAACACTCATGCACAGCTGGCTGTTGGCCATGGATAAAAAAAGTGGTGAACCTTATACAGAATAAATCTACTGTGCCTGGGAAATGTTTATGTACGTCAAGTATAGGGATTAGGATAGGATACTGAGAGCCTGATTGTCAAAGAGACAGAAGTAAACTACTAAGTAAAAGGTCACCTGTGTTTTGGACTGTTATGTCATGTGCATGGGACAAAATGTATGTAACTGGTATATACATGACGGGACTGTCCTAAAGAACATTACAGAGCTGGTGGTGGGCAGTGGTGGCTGCTTTGAAGCTGTCATGGTCTACTGCTGTTTTGGAGTTTCTCCAGATCTTTTTGAGGCATTTGCAGGTTCAACTAGATTTCCAGAGTTTGGTGAAGAACCAGCTAGCTCTCTTGGCAGGTGTGTTGGTGGTTTCCTTGATAGGACAATGGTGTTGGCTCAGTCGGTGATCCATTTGTGAAGGGTTTGGGCTGTCGTGTTTGAGTCGCGTCCAAGGTGGTTGGAGTGTAGCCGCTGAGGGTGGTGGTGAGCTGGTCGTCGGAGATCTTTTTCTGTACGGGAGGTTTTTTGTTTTGATAGTTGTTTAAAGGTGAAGTGGATGCAGCAATGGTCTGACTTTGGGAGTTGGATTGCAGGTGATGGATTTTCCCACTGCGAAGATAGGGTTGAGAATGTGTCCTGCTGAGTGCGTGGGTTTAGGTGCAATCTGTTTTAGTCCGCTGTTGAGAAGTTTGTCCAGGAAGGAGGAGGAGTTGGGGTCCTGGAGGTTGCTGAGGTGGAAGTTGAGGTCTCCCAGGATGGTGTAGTAGGAGGAGGTGATGGCATGTGGGGTAATGATGTCAGTCGGGGGTCGGGTTGGTCTGTCTGCTCCCAGGACACCCCGGCGCCGCACGGCCACCAGCTGTGTGTGTGCCCCCTCGTGTCACCTTGCTGCTGCTCGCAGCCTTGTTCTGCCGCCTGCCTGCCGTTCTGCCTGCCGCTCTGTCCCCCAGCTATCCCGTCTTGCTGTACGTTATTCTGTAGTTTATTTTGCCTCATTGCGTAGTATTCTTGCCCCATTGTGTATTCTTTGTGAATCTTTACTGGCACCCGCCTCGCCGCCAGCCCCGCTCCCCGCTTCCCGCCGCCGCCGTTCTCGAGGCCACGCCCCCTTTTGCCGCGTCATCCCCGCTCCCGCCTCCCAGCTGATCCTCCCTCCCACTTAGCCATAAATGGCGACCGCGCAGACGCGCAGTGGTCACGCGAGCGGGTGCGCCGTTTGTGCGCCAAAGGCGCGCCAAAGGCACGCCAAAGGCAAGCCCGTCTGCGCCCATCCGCGCCTGGACCGCGCCCAGCGCCAGGACCCCTGGCCCCCACCGATGCAAGACGACCCGACATACCTACGACGCCGCCGCCCTCCACACACTCAATGCCGGCCGGAACCCCGCCTGCTGCCGGGCCGCCCCGAAACGCATCCACGGACCCTTCACCTGCAGAACCTGCAAGTTCACCTGCCACCGAACCTGCACCGCACCGGCGAAGCCAAACAACAGCAGCAACCTCAAGTGCATCAGGCTCAACACCCGCTCCGTTCACAGACACGTCGTGGAACTCTGGAACCTGCTCGACACGACATCACCAGACGTCGCCTTCCTCACGGAAACATGGATGAACGCCTCCTCAGCCCCCGGCATCGCCATTGCCATCCCGGACGGGTACAAGATCATCAGGAGGGACCGCGTCAACCAGACTGGAGGAGGCATCGCTATCGTCCACAAGAGCACCATCCGCATCACGACCGACTTCAACGACACCTTCGCCGCCGCCAAGCACCTCCACTTCCAGATTCACACCGACCCAAAGACGACCCTCAGAGGCACCCTCATCTACAGACCCCCGGGACCATGCACACAATTCAGCGAAGACATCACGGACTTCATCAGCCACACGCCCTCCCCTCTGCCGACTACCTCCTCAACTTCCACCTGGAGAACAACAAGGACCGCAACACCGCCGCCTTGCTGGACAACCTCGCCAACCTCGGACTCAAGCAACTGGTCAATACCCCCACCCACTATCTTCTCATCCAGCAAGCACATCACCTTCAGCCACTCCACCGGACTCCACTGGGCCGACCACAGCTGCGTCCACTTCAGCTTCAGAAGGACCACAACCCACCACCACCCGCAACAGGTTCCTCACAGAAGCTGGAGCAAGATCACCGCCGACCAGCTCACCACCTCCCTCAGCCAGAACCCACCCACCAGCACAACCGACCCCAACAAAGCAGCCCTCAACTTCACCCTGTGGCTGACCGCCTGCGCCGACGAACTCACACCACTGAAGAACCCTCCTAGCAGACCCAGAAGCATGAAGGCCTCCTGGTTCACCGTCGAACTCAAGGACTCCAAGAAGACCTGCCGCTCCCTTGAGAAAGCCTGGCTCCTCGACCAGACCACCGACAACATGACCGCCCTCAAACACGCCACCCGCAAGCACCACCAGCTCATCTGCACCACCAAGAAGAAATCACTGAAAGAACGACTGGACAACAACGCCCACGACAGCAAGGAACTCTTCACCATTGTCAAGGAGTTCTCCAACCCCAGCACCGGCAACAACGACATCACTCCCTCACAAGATCTTTGCGACTCCCTCGCCTCGTTCTTCCACCACAAGATTGCCGGCATCCACAACAGTGTTGGCGCACCACCCACGCACCCAACCGTCGAACCAACGCCCCCCACCGCCACACTCCGCACCTGGACCACGGTGACCACCGAAGACACAGCCCGCACGATGAACACCATCCACTCCGGATCTCCGACTGACCCCTGCCCCCACCACATCTTCAACAAGGCCGACTCCACCATCGCACCCCAACTCCGAGACGTCATCAACACCTCCTTCGACACCGCCACCTTCCCGGAGAGCTGGAAGCATGCCGAGCTCAGCGCCCTACTGAATAAACCAACAGCGGACCCCACCGACCTCAAAAACTTCCGTCCCATCTCGCTCCTTCCTTTTCCTGCTAAAGTCATCGAGAAGATCGTCAACAGACAGCTTGCCGCCTTCCTCGAGACGAACGGATCCCTCGACCCCTCGCAGTCCGGTTTCAGAGCCAACCACAGCACCGAGACCGCCCTCATCGCAGCAACCGAAGACATCCGAGCCCTGCTCGACAACGGGGAAACAGCGGCACTCATCCTCCTGGACCTCTCCGCAGCGTTCGATACTGTCTGCCACTGCACCCTAATACAACGCCTCAGCAACATCGGCATCCAAGAGAAGGCACTGGAGTGGATCGTCTCGTTCCTCGCTGGAAGAACACAGATAGTCCGCCTCCCCCCGTTTCAATCAGAGGCCACCGAAGTCATCTGCGGCGTTCCGCAAGGATCATCACTCAGCCCACCCTCTTCAACGTCTACATGAGACCTCTTGCCGCCATCCCACGCCAACACAACCTCAACATCATCTCCTACGCCGACAACACCCAGCTGATCCTCTCCCTCACCAAACCCCGACACCGCCAGAACCAGCCTACACGGAGGTATGAAAGACGTCGCCGAGTGGATGAAGAACAGCCACCTGAAACTGAACTCAGACAAGACGGAAGTCCTCATCCTGGGACCATCGCCCTCCGCCTGGGACGACTCCTGGTGGCCCCCAGCCCTGGGCACCGCTCCCGAGCCAACAGACCACGCACGCAACCTGGGCTTCATCCTGGACTCCTCCCTCTCGATGACCAGACAAGTCAACGCCGTCTCCTCATCATGCTTTCACACCCTACGCATGCTACGCAAGATCTTCCAATGGATCCCAACCGAAACCAGGAAGACGGTCACCCATGCCCTCGTCACCAGCCGATTGGACTACGGAAACACCCTCTACGCCGGAACCACAGCCAAGCTGCAGAAAAGACTCCAACGCATCCAGAACGCCTCCGCCCGACTCATCCTGAACATCCCCCGACGCAGCCACATCTCCGGCCACCTGAGGGACCTGCACTGGCTCCCCGTCAACAAGAGGATCACGTTCAGGCTCCTCACCCACGCACACAAGTCTCTACACGACCTGGGCCCCAAGTACCTCAAAGACCGCCTGACCTGCTACACGCCCACCCGCCAGCTACGGTCTACTAGCCTCGCCCTCGCCGCCGTACCACGCATCCGAAGAACCACCGCCGGAGGCAGATCCTTCTCCTACCTGGCGGCAAAGACATGGAACTCCCTCCCCATCCACCTTCGGCTGACCCAGGACCACCTCGCCTTCAGGAGACAACTCAAGACCTGGCTGTTCGAGCAGTAGCGGACCCCCTCCCCAAGCGCCTTGAGACCCTTCCGGGTGAGTAGCGCGCTATACAAATGTTATGATTGATTGATTGATTGATGAAATGTAGGTGTTCCATCAGTTTGTGGGCTCATCAGTATGGGTGCTCGGTCAGAAGTTGAATTTTTGGATAATGGCAATGCCTCCTGCAGGGCTGTTGGGGCAGCCCTTACGGGTAATCTTTTATCCTTCAGGGATGTTGATTGTGATGTCTGGCCGTCAGGGAGTGTGTGTTCAGGTTTCTGTGAGCAGTGAGATGTCGGGGTGGTGCTGTCGAGGAGGTCCCAGATTTTTATGGAGTGTCTTTGGAGGGAGAGAGCATTGAGGAGGATTCATTGCAGGATTTTGGGTGTCGTGACAGGAGGGATGTGGTGGGTCCTGGGTCTTGGCGGATGCGAATGAGTAGCAGCAGTGGAGGCAGGTGAAGAGTCCGTGGGTGTCGATTAGTGAAGATGCTTGCAGTTGTTGTTCAGGACTTTGTTGAGTGTGTGGAGGGGAGAGGAGTTGTAGCACTGCCGGATCAGAGATCTAGGGTTCCTGGCACTTGTCGTTGTCGGGGCACATACGGGCGTAGACAGGCTTTGCTTTGGTGCACTAGCGGTGCAGCTGCACAGCAGCTGCCATTAAGTAGAGGGAGGGGAGGGAGAGCAGCTGGGAGGTGGGAGCAGGAACGCATAGCAGGGAGTGGCCACAGGGGCAGCAGTGGCGGGAAGGAGGGGAAGGAATAAGAGCAGAAAGAGGAAAAGTGAAAGAGTGAAAAAGGAAGAAGTGAAAAAAAAAGGCAGAACAGAAAGGCAGAGGCAAAAAGCAGAGCCAGAATCACGTAACAGCAAAAGAATGTTACAGAAAAAGAACATCACATAAAAAAGACAGAAACACAGAAAAAGACAGAAACAGCTAGCAGAGTGGCCCAGGAGATCTCTTTCAGTGGACCACCAGGGATGGGCGCAGACAGGAGCCTGCGGGTAGAGGTGGCTCTCAAACAACATAGGAACGAGCTGCACGAGGTGAGAGCAGTTTCCTGACCAGGAGGTCAGAGGACTTGCTCACCCAGTCGCACACCAGCCGCCATTAAGTAGGGGTCAGGGGGAGGGAGAACGTAAACATATGAACACATGCACTGAAATGTTAGTGGAAGGATTAGGATCTAGCTTGTAACAGACAAATTTTACAGGCATGGGCAAAAGGTCATCAAACCCATAACACAGATAAAGGGGTCTGGTTATGACTAGACGATCACTGAAACACTGCATCCTGACCATCCCTACTTTCATGCTATTAGATAAGGCTGAGATGGTAGTCCACTGTCATTCATCCATCCAGGTCTAGGATTAGTCCAGGGCCACAATCACATCAAGTTACAGGGCTAGGTTTTCACGGACACAGTAGATTAGTGATGCTTTGGTAAAATAGACCAGAAACTAGGATACCAGGTAGTTGCAATTGTGTAGTCCAGGCAGGGAACATTGCTGGCCATCATGCAGGAGTCCTAAATGTCCAAACCCATATCATATATGAGAGTTTTGTAATTTCTACATGCTTTTGCTTTTTGTGTACTGATTTCCTAAACTGCAGCATTTAAGTGAAATAGACTTTCTCATGGCACTTTCCTTCAGGTATAAAACTGCTCATTTGCTTTGATCTAACAAATAACGGGTGCTGATTACTTCTCTTAATGAGTGTTTCTAAATGTTTTTCTTACCTTCTTCTCCAGGTAAGAGAGGGTCAGACTGATTACTTCTTCAGGTTCACGGATCGTGTATTTCTGGTAGAGTGCTGCATGCTCCTTTGTTTCAAAAAATCGACAAGCCATCTGCAGTGCAATGTAAAACAAGCATTGAAAAAATCAGTAGCTCTTGCCTTATATGTGAATTTAAGAGTGAATTTCTAGTAGAACCCTGTGCATATTTGATGCTACTGTAGTTCTGATTTTTACTAACTGTAGCTGTTACTCCTTGGTGTAGGGCTACAGGAAGTTCTGTTCATATTTCAGCAACATGCTGATACTGCTGTAAAGTGCAGCTGTACTGTCTCATGCTATGGCACTGATACAGAATTTGTGCTATGCTGGCAACCAAAATAAACACATGATACTAGTTACATATCTAGTCTAAATGTAGCTAGTACTGTTGCATTGCTTATTGTGTTTCAGTAAACTTTAGCTTGTTACACAGAGTGTTGCACGAGCAAAGTGATATTGAATGCTAAGTCACAGATCATAGTTATAACAGGTGCACAAACAATTAACGTTTTATGTATGGAAACTCCTTGAATTCCATTCCACTCACCAATAAAAATAGTTCAATTCATCTTTTATGGTACAAAATCATTACACCCTGTCCCTGTTTAATATAGAAGTAAAAGTTGCATATCTTAAATCATATTTACAAGTTTGAGAGAATATTTCCCCCATTTGGATTTCTCTCCCAACAAGTCTATTACATCCCCTAAACTCATAATTAAGCATCATTAATTTTAATATTTTACTGGTAAATGTTTTTTAAACAGTGGTATGTGCTTACGATATGTACACTTATCGTCCGACAAGATTAAGGCCGACAAACCTTTCTCATAAAAATATATGAACATGCAAATGCACAATGTGCAGCCCCAGAATTGACCTCCAGGGACATCTTAAGGAGTTCGGCGGCCCCTGTTTGTAACTGTTTTGAATTCATGATACAATTTCAGGTATTTCATGCCGTCCTTGGCCAGGTTACTGACAGTGTCCAGGCACTCTTGTCCAAATTATAAATGTATTTACATCTCATAGTCACAGATAGTGATGAGTATTATAATTCAGCAGCAGCTCACTAATATTAATGCTAATAATCCTTGAGAGCCCCCTGTAATTTCTCATATGTAAGGTCCTGTTTCCATGGAAAAGAACCTGTTTTGTATTGATGTTGCATGGTGTTAAAAGTCAAACATTTCTCAGCCAATTGTCTACAATAGACTGCAATACATCACCGACATTACAAATAAATGAAAGGAAACATATTTTTGAAACATCTGTTAAGATGCATTCAAGGTCATCAGGACATGACCAGAGCTGGTTCTATCAATGGCCCCCTGAAATGCTGGGGCCCTGGGCCAGAACCCACTTTGCCCATGCCTTAAAACGTCTCCGCCGCCCTCCACAATGATGTGGATGGGGGATGCCACAACCCACCTGTACGCAGGACAAAGATTTGGACTCTGACGGTCAGTTGGCTGTCCTCCAGTGTGGCTACAGAGAAGCAACAAGCTGCAAGAGTTCTTTTTCATGAAGTGTTCAGATGACCAGTATCAACTCTAGCTGAACTTGACCTCCACATCCTATTCCTGGGGTCTTGGTACCCTTGGTGATGTCTAACTGGACTTCTTCAATTGTGTCTAAAAAGTTGGGCTTAGAAAATGAATAACTGTTCACCGGAGGACTGACACTAACCACCAATCCGCCTAACCTGTCCCTTTGGTGTGATTAAGAAACAGATTTTCCCTTTTGGTAACTTCCCTATAGAAGCAAATCTGTTACAGCAAGCCAGTATGTAGCATGAAGGTATCTGGTCTCGTGGAACTTATTACACTGCCTGCAATCTTGTTCCACTGGGAGATTCTGATCTCTGAAAAAAAACAAAGCGTAGAAATCTGTGGGGATCAAAGACATCACATTTCCAACAGTGTTGCCTGCTAAAACCAACAGCTTCACTTGGACCTCGTCCAACGGCTAAACAACTTCAAAATACCTTCTTCACAACCTTGCCCCACTAGAGGACTTTTATTCCAATATCAGAGACTGGGACAAACCTGTTCGGTGTATCCAACCAATGCTCCAATGCAGTTGGCCTGAATTATTCCTAGGTCCTCTTCTGCTGCGACTATAGAATAACATTGATGCATATTGCTATCTGGCACTATTTTGCCTTAAGTCTTCTAGGATGCATATGTTTGCTTTTCATTTTTGTCATTTTGCTGTCATTTTGTTTATTAAATATTTGTACGTTTTACTCTATTTTTATAAACTGAAGTGGAATTAGTGCGCCTGATATATTTACCCATGCTCGCCTCTGTGCCGTAGTGATCAGGGATTATGCTGGGATTTAAATTATTGATGGCTTTGGCTGGACCTAATAGGATAGTTAATGTATTACCTGTGGTTGACTAATATCCACCCAAATTAATATTTCACTATCTCACAGGAGTAAACTGCTTCAGTTACTTGGGCCCACCACATATCATTATCGCAAACATCAAAAACAAAAAAACAAAAAAAAAAGAAGTTTGGCAGCAACATGCTTTCTGGTTCTTTTTAACTTTACCTTATTGATATATTTAAATGCTCTAATTAATGCCTAGAAATCTGTCGATGACTGACTCAAAGTTCTGGCTCTTGACTGGAACAATTATGGAATGACTTATTGTTTCTTCTATGCGGTCGTTCAAGTTATTTAAACCACAGAATTAATATGAGCGTTAGAATACGAATATACCCAGTAATCCTTCATCAGCCATTGCTTGGATAGAAATGTTCTAAAAAATCTACTTCCAATCCAACTGTCGTCAAATACTGAAAAAATGTTCAGGGACACTATATTAACTTTGACTCAACTCCACAAAAGTTTATCTGTCTTCCTTATTATCCCTCATGTAAACTTTCGCCTACTTCATATCAAGTATCACTCTGAAGCATCCACAAACAAATCTATTCGTATAAAATATATTCTATCAGTGGTATTAAACTCCTTTGCTGACTGTATCCTTTGTGTTTTCCAAGTTCACCTTATTAAATATCTATGTTTCAGAGTAATTTCTTTGTCAAAAAACAGTATTTAAAAAAAATAATCACATTCATAGATGGAACAAAACTGAAGCGTGAAATACTTATGAATTTCTTGATATGCAAGCAAGCGGTTTCTTTATTGACGTTCTGTGCTGATGTCTAAATAGGAGAATAATCAATCCCTACAGATGCACAGGTTCACTGCCCTAGAGCTTTAAACAGCTGCACCCTTGGTAATTACAGAGAAGGAAACACATGAGAAAGTAACACTTACTGTTCCAGTGAGTATGTTTTCCTTCTTGGCCAGCAGGTGTGCTGTTGTACTGGTGGGTGGAAAATGATTCAATCAAAGGCAGCTCCTTCGTGCTCGGAGACCCACCCTGCGGGACAAATCGATGGAGTCTGACTCAAGAAATGAAGTGCATCTGCGAAGTCACAGACAGGATATATACTCATAGCAATGAATACTTAAACTGTTAGGTTGCATAACAACCCTTAAGGCAGAAGCGCAAGTATATAGTAGTCAAGTTTGTTCATGTAAGAATCAGTAATTGATGACAAATTGAACATCTGTTTTATTGTTATGAATTTATACAGCATGTTTTTGCTGTCTTGACATTAAGCACCCGAGAAAACAGAACACACACATTAGATCAGGTCATGGTAAATAAGACAGGGGTTAGGATTGGAAGAGCAATATGTTCAAATTTTTGGGAAGGACAAATGATCTTCCAGCACCCTAAGGATGAGCAGGAGAGCAGCTCTGGCTAGATGCATAAATCCGTTTAGTATTTCTTAATGAACCGAATGCATTTTTTGGGCAGTTAGGAAATGCTGAATGGACTTTTCATATGTACAAAGACCATTAGGCATCGCAAATTGGGATTTCTGCTCAGTAAAAATTGCAATTTATAATCTCCTAAATTGGAAATCGCAAATAGGGATTACCTATTTGTGATTTGTACACACGTGTACAAAGTATTTCCACAAAATGTGATTTGGGCTTGTAGGAAATGCAAATACCATCGACTCCAAATAAATGGTAACCATGTGCAGTTTGCAACCAGCATTTGTAAATGCAGAAGGTTTGCCTACGTTATTAATGATAGCGGTGCTGAGAAGGAGAAAGGGTCAGGGCTTTAAGGGTTGTGGAAGAAAGAGACACGAGATGCACTCAAGAGTGGAAGGCTTTGGTGTACAACAACCTGGGCAGTACCAGCAGTGGACGCCTAAGAAAAGTTTAGGACCCTGGTACATTATTGACAAGCCAAGCACTACGGAGTTAGCAAATCTCAGGCCCCAGAACAAAAGAGGTTGTGATTGGCATTAACCCAGCAGCCATCCTCACTTTGAAATAAGGTAACAATAGATGTCAACTATTGAGCAAAAAAGGATACATTGCAGACAGTGTGTTTTTTTAATGCTATATTTGTTTTTATTTTATTGCTGCAAAAAATAAAATGAAACTCAAATGTACTGGCTTGTGTTTTGCTCTGTAGTGAATCAGTCATCCTGGAGGTTATTCAAAGCCTTAAATAAAAAATCCTTGTGCTGATGCAATGTGTAATACAGCTTGACCTTCGAGTATATATTGGAGTAACTTACATACTAATATGGACAGACACACCAGGCTAATGACTAGACTCTTTGCACATTGCCAAACGATGGAATGAATTACCCGTGGATCTTAGACACACTACAAACCTTCTCCAATTCCGGCAAAAACTCAAAACTCACCTTTTCCCTAAAAACTAACTCCCCCCGTATAATTTCAGCAGTCCCCTTGTTCTTTTTAGCGCCGTGATATCCCTTGGGATGAGTGTCGCGCTCTACAAATACCAGAAATAAAAGAAATAAAAACACTGCCGGTTGAACACAGAACATGGTGTGTTGTGACTGCTGAGGCTCTGGCGGATGCCATGAGGGAGCTGGGGCTGGTTGATGTGTGGAGGATAAGACATCCAAACAGTAGAGTATTCTCCTGTCATACCCCTGCAACCAACACATTAAACAGGCTGGACCAATTCCTTGTATCAGCAACACTGATCACCAAGGAAGGAGAAATAGTATACCTTCCGAGCCATATCTCGGATCATTCTCCCATGATGTTATCCCTAAGCGCTGAGAGGTCTAGGTCTGCGATCCTGACATGGAGGCTTCAAACTGAGGTGCCTACTGACCCACCTTTTGCCACTAAGTTAGGAGAGGAGCTCTTTAGATATTTCGAAACAATTTTGTGTTCAGTATCATCTAGTGCTGTGGAATGGGAGGTTATGAAGGTGTTGATCTGGGGAACTTGCAATAATGCAACCTCTAGTGCCCATCAACAGATTGAAAGGGACATTAAGGTACAGGTGGGGGAACTAGCAGAGTTAGAGACGTCGCTGCCGATGGCTCCTCATATTCTAAATGACCGGCAGGTGGCACAGTACCAGTTGCTGGGGGCATTATATAGGCTTAAAAAGTGTCATTACACTGCGTATCAACGGCGTTTACACTAAGCCTGGGCGTAGTTTGCGGAGTTTGCTATGCTGTCCTCTGCGGAGTTACAAAAATACTCTGTGAAGTTCCGCAAGTGGTGGAGTGTAGTGCGAACTGATGTTCGTGGTGGCCTTCCAGCCGCTCGGGTAGAAATTCTACCCGAGTGGCAGCTCGCGCACTCGAAATTACCATTCGCGAGCTGGAAAAAAACTCTGATGCACTACGCGAAGCAGAGTTTTCAGCACTCTGTGAACTCCGGGGAGCATGGAGTGCAGAAAACTCTGCAAACTGAGTGGAGTTCACCGCCCAGGCCTAGTTTACATGTGGAGGGAGAATGCTCCGGGGCCCTGTTTGCCAAATTGATTAAGAGCGAGATGCCAGTATTCCCCATAGTGCAGATTCAATCCGGTGAGGGGCATACAGTAAATCTTGAAACTCTTGGAAGATTATTTGGCCAGGGTGTGTGCGGGGCATAACCTATCTCGATACAGTGAGGATGACTGGGTTTATGGCTGCTCTGGACTAACCTCGCTTGGAATGACGCGAGCCAACTGTTGGAAGATCCAAAATCTAAAGAAGAAATCCTGGGGGCATACAAGCTTTAAAGCAATCCAAAAGTCCTGGGAGTGATGGTGTACCAGCCGAGTTTTATAAAAAAATGTGCACCCGTGCTAGTAGACCACCAACAAAGCGCTTTACTGCCAATTTCCATGCGAGAAGCGCTGGTAGTCATGATACCGAAGCCAGACAGGGATACCCGATTGCAGGGAATGTATAGACCCATTTCCCTTTTGAATATAGAAATAAAAATCCTGAGAGGGGGATTGGCAGCGAACTGCAACCGCATATGGATCATCTAATTCATCCTGACCAAGCGGGCGTTATCCCTAAACGTAGTACTGCCCATAATCTACGGGGGCTTACCCATGTATGGCACTCCGCCACACTGAATCAGGAGGGTTGTGCCCTGACGTTATTGGATATAGAGCAGGCATTTGATTGGTTGGTTGGGTATATCTCTGGGAGGTCCTGGAAATGATAGGTGTGGGGGTACAATTTCTTAAATAGATACAATTACACCACTCAGCCCCCAATGCCAAAATACACATGGGAAGGTTGGTCTTGAGGGCCTTTATATTGCAGTGTGGTACCAAACAAGGATGCCCATTATCACCACACCTTTTTGCATTAGTGATTGTGGTGTTTCTGAGAAGCAAAATGGCTGTATTTGGGAGTCCACTGGGGGAGACTAACCAAGTGGTACCCATGTACACAGACGATATTCTAGTGTACCTCCAACAACCTGTTCAAACGATACTGATATTGTCGGACGTCCTTGGGAGGTTTGGGAGTGTATTGGGGTTGCAGATTCAACCTGGGAAATCATAATTGATCCCAATGGGAAGGTTGGCTTTGTTCTCAGATGAGGTATTGCCTGAGGTAGGGCTCCCATGGGTGAGAACCGCAACCAAGTATCTGGGGATCAAATTGGCTGCGATGGCTGAGCAGGACCTGCGGCTCAATATAGGGAAGGTAATTGGGGGAATATGAGTTTCGGTGTGATTCTGGCATGGATTGCCTCTATGCCTTATGGGAAGGATAGCCATGGCCGAGAGGATCAGTATCCCGAGAGGCCTATACGATGTAGCATTTGCTCATCAAAATACCTCAACAATGTTTTGTGAGTCCAGATAGCTTATTAGTAGATTTATTGTGGGGCACTAAGAGTAAAAGGGTTAGCCTGACCACACTGCAAAGAACATGGCAGGATGGGGGATTGGAGGTTCCCTGCTTTGAATTTTATTATATGGCCTCACAGCCACAACATGCTGTGCACTGGCTGGATGATGATGAAAACTGGGAGAAGAGCCTGCTGGTGGGATGTTTCGGGGATCAGCCGCTACCTGAACTGCTAATGATGGGTAAAAAGGTACTCGAGACATGCCTATATCTAATTCAACACGTGGTGGGAATATCAGAAATCAAGGTCAGAAAGGTGCTACGATGGGCACCCTACAACCCGGACATACCCCTATGGTTATGCCTTACGATGGGAGACCTACATAATAATGATAATAAACAGTACATTACCTGAGAGCAGGCTATGAACACCTTTGGTTTGGGCATTGGGCAGTTCCTCCAGTATGATAAAATAGCTCAGGAGGCTAGGGAGCTATGGCCCACGTTTCCAGAAGAGCCCCCCACTACTAACGTACTACAGGTCCTGTTAGATATGGCCCCAGGACGAAGACTTGTGTTGCATCTGTATCGGGCAATCAGAGAGGACAAGATAGGTCAGACGCTCCCTGTACAGACAAGATGGAACACAATAGTAGGGAACCCCATAACAGCTAAGGACTGGAGTAAAATCCATGAGGGAGTGCAGCAGGTGAGTTGGAACACTTGCTTTAAACTGATGCAATATAACTTTGTCCATCAGACATACCTTACTCCCAAAATTGTAAAGAGGATCTACCCAGACCGCTAGGGGCAGTGTCCCAGATGTGGAGAAGCAGATGCCCTTACTGGACCAATGTCCTGGCTAGGGTACAAGAGGCAATGGGGTGGGTGATACCCTGAGAGATCCGCACAGTATTACCCGGTTTGCTGCCCCGACCTTAAAACAAGAACCTTAGTAGGAAATGTGTTCTCTTGGTGCTGGCAAAGCTTTGTGTAGCTATATTGTGGCTGATTCACAGTCCACCTAAAGTGTCGCAGTGGGTGTGGGATGTGAATGAATGGACTACACCTGAAGTGGTTCGAATGCAACAGATCAGAAGGAATTATAAACTAGAAGATGGAGGGCAATGCTGAGGGACATGCAGACTGATCGGTCGCCCACTGCTTCCCAGGCTAATGACACAGGTACTGAACGGTCAGCAAGACAATAAGGTGAGGATTATGAGAGGTATCAAAGACACCTTGTCGTACAAATACCTAGGTGTGAAGATTGACAGTGGTGGCCAATTCAGCGCACAAAGGGCTAGCATAAGAGGCAAAGGCCTTGCTCTGGCAATCGCACTAAAAACACTAAACAACAACCTCTCTGGCCCTTCTCTAACTCCTTTACTACATGTCATACGCGCCAAACTGTTACCAACACTAACTTATGGGAGTGAGGCTCACCGAGGCAGAGATGCCATAACACTGGACAGCACAATCGTGTCGGCATATAGAATAATTTTCAGCCTCCTAAAGCGATCCTCCCCAGCTCAGATCAGACTGGAATTTGGAATCCGGTCACAGCTTTTGGCACGACAGGGGGCATATATCGGCACATGGGACAAAGTGAGAAAAACAACCGAGGGAACCCTGAATGAATTTTTATGGAAAGAGCTAGAGCAGACCCAAAACTCACCAGCAGCAAAATACCTGGCAAAAAGCTTAGAGAACACTGGGCTGGCAGAGCTCTGGGCGTCCCCTGCAGATCATAAAACACTTAACAAGCTGGTAAAGAAATCGATCAAGCTACAGTCGTGGGTCCAGGACAAAGCCATCCTATCAAAAAGATCTCACGCATGGATGGTATTAAACACATACCAGACACAAGTCTTCCAGCCTTATTTCGGTCTGGGTTATGCAAAAAAAAAAACTGTCCTTCTTAAGATACAGACTGGGCCTGCTACCATGCATTCAGCATCTACCTCACTGGCTGAGATCGAAAGCAGGAACACTATGTCGGTTATGCGGCAACGGGGCAGAAGACATGCTGCACCTGCTATGCTCGTGTGAGGAACTGCAAGAAGAAAGGAAGCTCCTGCTGAAACGCCATTTTATTCTACAGGGGGTACGCACAGGAAGGAGCGCAGTGCTAACCTGCTTCTCAGCACAGGACCCTCAGCTGAGTTGCAGCTTCGTGAAATTTTTAAAAGCAGTGGAAAAAAAATTACCAAAAATTGATCCATAAAAACTCAATAATTTAGGACATCTGTTCTAACTCATATTGTGGAAACCATTTAGGTTGCAACATTTTATGCAAAACACGAATGGACTAGCAGGCCTACAAAGTGGACGGGAAGTATATAACGGCCCAATGTAGGCGGCCTGCAAACAAAACTTTCCTTTTATGTCGAATTGTTAATTCTTATCTCGTTACTGTATAGCATTGGTCTTAAACGCATGTCTATTATGCTGCATTTTAACTTCTCTTATTGTGTTACTGCATCGCATTGGTTTTAATTAACTGTGCAATAAACTTTAAACTTTAAATGAGAGGTAGGAGGATACACAACCTTGAAATAACAGGTGGCACACGGTGATAAACAGAAGGAAGAAGGACATACAACCAGACATGGAATGGGGTGAAGTATAGTTAAAGGAGAGGGGTAGTTCACTTTGAATAATAAGGGTTCTTGGCGATCAAGAGACATCAGTTAAGGGAAACATTTCACACAGGAGGAGGAGGCAGAAGGAGGCAATAATACAGGTAATTTTGATTTATGCGGAAAAGAACAGTGTACGTATTCTCCTTATGTTTGTTTGCTTTTCTCTTTTTTCTTGGTTACTTGTTTTTACTTGCAGCAACGTTTCAGAATATGTTTAACATTCTGTAGCTTCTATTCCTGTCTCAAATTGCAATAAATATATATATTTTTTACTGGTTTATTTTAACTGCCTGGATAGCTCAGCACTAATCTGTATCTTTCAGAATTGGGGTTCTGTCCACCTGGGGGAATGATCCAGGTCATTTCAGAGTAGGGAACCCACAGTCCACGTTAACGACCTCTGTGCTTTTCCTAATTGGAAGATCACTGCTGCATCAGAGGATTGACATCCGAGAGAGAAAGCTCACAGTTGGCATAATTAGACACTCGTAGCTCGATCACGGGATTGATGTGGAAGAACGTAGGCTCACAGCTGGCAAGGATCGGAGTGCCAACATTAGCAGATATTTAACAACAAGGGGTGGTGATGGACAGAGTTTCTGAATTAAGCAGAATACTCTCACCCAGTCAAGAGATCAGGGCTAGATCCAACACCGTTTTTTAGCTCACTGCACCATCCCAGTTCAGAACCTGGCTATATGCAAATTAGTCTGTTCCTGTCCCAGTGCATGATGGGAACAGGGCAAACCAAACTACCAAGCCAATTCTTACACTGGGAAGGAAACAAGCTTCCGGGGACCGGTTTCTGGCATTTCAGCCGTCGTCGGCCCGGCTTGCTTGAATCCTGATGGTGCAATGAGCAAGGGACTCACATCTGAATATACCCTTCCACGCTTACGGTGGACAAAATATTTAACAACAAGGGGTGGTGACCGTTACCGTTACCGACCGGTAATTGGCGACCTACATCTGGCCCTAGTGTTTCCTCAATATAGGAATCCATGCATACAATGACTGACTAGAACACGCTCATCCTTGGGAGAATAGAAGGTGCACAAGTGTAGGATGTAGTCTCCGAACAGCTTAAATCTGTGCATCAACTTAGCCCTCAAACTCTTCAGTGCTCCACCAAACCAGCACACAAACTTGGTTAATATGATTGGCATCTCAGGTAGCGATGCAAAGCAGCCCATATATTTCAGTGAGGATGTTTATTTTTGCAACGGTATTGTGAACATTTTGCAACTTTGTATGGTTTACAATATTTTTTCTTTCATGCATTCACATTATTTTTTTACTACCATTTATATATATATATACATACAAAAATAAAGTTGCTGATTCTCCCAGCCACTTTAATACAGCATGTGTGCATCAGGGAAGTGAGGCCTTCAATATTCCGGAAATCCACTCCTCAAGTACCCCAAATCTGCGGGAAAGGAAGGGGATGTGACACCACTCTGGTGCAATTATCAGTCTGATTTTTAATGATTTACCAAACATTGGCAGAAAAAAAGCCTGATGCATTTCGGAGCAACAGGCTTCTTGTTCACAGTTCATGGATCAAGTTACGTTTACTTCCACATTGCCTAAATACACCTGTGTGATTCATTTTATGTAAACATTAAAAACAGACGCTCCTGAAGAACCAAGGTCAGGGTAAGCATTTTGGACATCTTGCAATAAACTTCATGTAAATAAACACTGTTGGAAATGGCCCTTTTTAAAGGGTTATCCCCAAACTTTTTGCTTCTTCTTCCCTTGTTTTTCCTGACCTGTGGTTGTTGGCAATAGGACTCTGGGCACTTTACCACTGCTGATCAGTGCTAAAGTGCATATGCTCTCTGTATAAATTGTAATTATGATTGGTTATCCATGATTGGCAGATTTGTTTCTTCAATAGGTCCCTAGTAAAGTGCACTGAGGGTGCCAGAGCGGGTGACTAAAATGCTACTAGTGGGCCTGCAGCACTGATTGTGCCATTCACATGAGTAGCCCTAAACTGGTGTCTCAGGGCTGCCACCACAGTGCCTGTGCACAGTTGCTAACTGCCATGCTGACCTAACCAGTGTCCCCACTGGCCAGGCTTAACCCTTTGTCGGGGTTCCCCCCCGTCCCCCCTGCCCTCCTACACCTGCTTGGGCGGTACCGGCGGGTTCACAAGCGGTGAAGCAGCAACAGCTACAGCTACTGCTTCTGTTACCATTGACGGGTTCGCCAGCGGTGAGGCAACCGCAAGCGAGACCACACCTTTCACTTTGGCAGGCTCACAAGCGGTGAGGAAACCTCTAACACTATTGTATCATACGCCTTGGCAGGATCCCAAGCGGTGAAGTAACCGCCAAACCTTCACTTTGGCTGGCTCACAAGCGGTGAGGAAACCGCTAACACTACTGCATCAAACTTCTTGGCAGGTTCTCAAGCGGTGAAGTAACCGCTAACGAATCTGCACCCAAAAGTCGTGCCCCACCACAGCAGGCGGAACTCGAGCGGCATTGTCGGCCGCTGCTTAGCACGGTGTCCTCCGCTGGCAAGTTGCCAGGACTGGTGCTCATGCGTAGGACGGTTGGTCCCGGATAGTCGCTCGGTATTGTTGGCTGAGGGGGTTCTGCAAGGACTAGCTGTCTTTGACGGGTAACGTTGACCTTTCCTGTTATATTATTCTGGATCTCATGGGTATGGTTAACCCTGTTATGTTACAATAAACAACTATTCACACGACTACCGCCTGTTTAACATTGCTTTCTTTTGTTCTACATGGTACAAAGAAGCGGGGAGTGGTTCACCAGGTCTTCTCACCAGTCCCTAAGGACCTCTGTCTATTTCCTGTCTCTTTATTACCAGGTAACACTTGGTGGCGTTTTCTACTGTCGTCACACCGATCCCGAGGACCAAAAGAGGATCACAAACTTCCCTTTCTGTACACGTTGGACATTGCTATGGAACGCCCAAGGTACCCCCCTGGGCACGGTGCAGTGTATGTGAAAGGTAGATCATGTACTAGTGTGGGTGACATGCTCTGATAGTGAATTACTGCCAATTTAGTTTTTCATTATTGAAAGCCTATCTTGCCCCTGGGTTAGAATGGGGAATGCTGTGTATAATATTTACCTGCATATCTTTCCATAGGAGCAAGATAGAAAATTGAAGTGTGGTATCCCTGAACTCAGAATTTGATAACCCATCTTTTAGAAAGGATGGTGTTTAAATCCTGTGTTTGAAAACTGCACTCTTACAGAGTGGCTGTTTTCTTGTTGGACCTTTCTGTGTGCTTTTGCCTGTTTGTGAATTGACTGCCTGGTTTGTGAGTGACAGGGGCTGGGGTGGCTCCAGTAGGCTGGGTGAGTCAGCACTAGGCTGCATCTTGAGTGGAGGGGGGATAGCACCTGGGCCTGAATAGAGCTGTGCCTGCCTTCCACATGCTGGCTCAACTTCCTGCTTGGCGGCTGATGACCCTGCCCCTCTCTCTCTCAAAGGAAAGAAGGAGTCATGTAAACAGAGTGCTCCAGGCCTGACCAGAACTGGTTTGGACTAGGTAAAGGCCTCTATGCCTTCAGAGAACAAATAGAATATTGGTTTAAATACTGGGGCCCAGGCCCTAAGAATTAGATCATCCTGGAATCAAGAAGGAACCTCTGTCAATCAGAAAAGCTGGAAGACTGAAGAGGAAGGACTGCCCTGCTGAGTGTGTGTAGGCTGACCTGCAGTTGCTATTCTGCCAAGGAGAGGGGAAGGACTTTGCTGTTGCTCTGTCCCCTGCTTGAAGAGATCTCCAAGGGCCTGAGGGGAGCTGGCATCCTGTTTAGAAGTGCCTGGAACAAAAGGACTTCACCCCCAGCTTCCCCCCTGAACTCTGCTGTGTGAGTTCTGACCTGCCTAGAGTTCTTGATCTAATTGTGGGGCCTCTGGAGATTGTTTTCTGCTGTTTGGGGAGCTGCAAAAGAAGAAGAAAAGAAGATGTACAATGTTGCATGCATCGCTCGCTTGCGGTGTGCATCGTCAACAGTGTGAGAGAATTCCCTTCGCCGCAAAGATAGTCGCAGCTCTTATTGCCGCTGCAAGAACTGACGCAATGTTCGCTTGTGTAGCGCATCGCCCCGGTGCCGGAAGATTCCTGTCGCTATGAATATTGTCACAGAGCCTGTCATCGCTGTGAGATCCGTCGCATCGCTTGCCTGCGGACTGCATCCCGTCGCTGCGAACATCGTCACTGAGCCAAGGCATCCAGGGGCCGCGACAGAAGAGGATTCACACTGCGCTGCGATTAGCCGCCGCACTGAAGAGCGCACCGTACCAGAGATCACCGCATAATGCCTGCGCGAGACGCTTCCTATCGAACCTGCAACCCGGAATCCATACAAAGTATCGCATTGCTCCCCATACAGTACAAAACATTATGAGCCCCCGAAAATATATACATTTTCATGTCAAGTATATGCTGGAGAGCAACTTGTAGCTCAAAGTTACTCATTGGAGATACCTGCTGTACCTGAAGTCAGGTCCATGAGGTCAAAGACCCCTTTTGCGGTGAACGAATGAAAAGGATTTGTCGTTGTGGAGAATAGCATAGCATAGCAGGAGAAGCTGCAAAGTTAATCCAACAGGTGATGCAGTTCAGTTGGATAGGTGAGCATATTGGTGCTGGTCTACTCCTGCTTCTCACAGCTGTGTTTGGTCAAACGTCTTTGTTTTAGCACCACAACCAAGAGTTCAGGATTGGTGGACACCTCTTAGGGGTTCAGGACACACTCAGGATGCGTCAATGTCTAGGTTCAAGATTTTGGACTTGTGGCTCTGAACCGAAGTCTAGCAAACTAGCCCCTGGAGTCACTTTGGTGGTCCTGGGTACAGGTGATCAATTAGGGTTCAGCAATAGGGCTGGCCTCTCAAGATCAAGGCAGGTTACATGCAGATAAGTAGTCATTCAAGGTACAGTGTCAGTTTGGCAGAGTGCACAGCAGGTTATCTCAGCAGGCAGTCTTTTGAGAATCCTTCCACAGGTCCAATAGTGATTAGAAGAGGGTGTCTGAAGGTCCTATTTCTATATCCTAGTGTTCTTCTTATAGAAGGTAGCAGAAGCTTCTAGAAAGGTTCTTTGAACTGCATGGAATTTCGTGACTGCCCTGCCCTGGTTCCAAGTTGGCTGCAGTAACAATGCAGGGTTGCCAGAAAATTTGTGTGTAGGCAAAGCATAGACTATTCAGTTGTAAGTGGGGTTGTGTTCAGCTCCCCGATCCATCCTGCCAGAATATGGCCCATTGAGGCACATCAAGTCCTGGGATTGTGTAACTGTCTGGAAGGAAGCGACCACTGCGCCGTTGGCCTGGTCGCCCCCACACCCCCCGCCTGCTCCTCCTTAGCTGCTGCCTGAGCCTCGCACTGCACGTCGCCCCAGCCGCCGCAGGGCCGCCGCAGAGCCGCCCCAGCACCGCCCCAGCCACCGCAGGGCCGCCGCCGAGCCCCCAGGCTTTCCCGCCGGTTTCCCACGAGACCCCGCTCCCCTGCCCGCCGATTGGTTCCCGCGCTCCCCGCCTCCCCGCAGACCCTCCCTCCCGGCTTCCCTCTTAAGGGGACCCACAGCGCTGCCCAGGAGCGACCACTGCACCCTTGGCCTGGTCGCCCCCACACCCCCCGCCTGCTCCTCCTTAGCTGCTGCCTGAGCCTCGCACTGCACGTCGCCCCAGCCGCCACAGGGCCGCCCCAGCCACCGCAGGGCCGCCGCCGAGCCCCCAGGCTTTCCCGCCGGTTTCCCACGAGACCCCGCCCCCCCGCCCGCCGATTGGTTCCCGCGCTCCCCGCAGACCCTCCCTCCCGGCTCCCCTCTTCTGACGCCCCCAGAGCGACCGGGCAGCGGACGCGCGCAGCGGGAGCACCGATTGAGCGCCAAAGGTGCGCCAAAGGTAAGCCCGTCTACGCCCGTCCGCACCTGGACCGCGCCCAGTGCCAGGACCCCTGGCCCCCGCAGACCCCAGCCCACCCGCCGGACGTACGACGCCGCCACCCTCAACGCACTCAACACCGGCCGAGCCCCGGGATGCTACCGAGCCACCCCGAGACGCACCCACGGACCCTTCACCTGCCAGTCCTGCAAGTCCACCTGCATCTGGACCTGCACTGCACAAGCGCCCACCAAGCCGAACACCAGCAGCAACCACCTCAAGTGCATCCTGCTCAACACCCGCTCCGTCCACAGACACGCCGTCTAACTCTGGAACCTCCGCGACACCACAGCTCCTGACGTCGCCTTCCTCACGGAAACCTGGATGAACAAATCATCAGCGCCCGACATCGCCATCGCCATCCCAGAGGGCTACAAGATCATCCGGAGAGACCGCGACAAACAGACTGGAGGAGGTATCGCCATCATCCACAGGAACAGCATCCGCATCTCGACCAACACCGACGACACCCTGACAACCGCCGAACACCTGCACTTCCAGATCCACACCGACCCCAAGACCACCCTCAGGGGCACCCTGATCTACCGACCCCCGGGACCACGCACTCAATTCAGCGAAGACATCGCCGACTTCATCAGCCCGCACGCCCTCTTCTCCGCCGACTACATCCTCCTCGGGGACATCAACTTCCACCTGGAGAACAACAACGACCGCAACACCATCACCCTGCTTGACAACCTCGCCACCCTCGGACTCAAGCAGCTGGTGACCACCCCCACCCACCTCGCCGGACACACACTCGACGCCGTCTTCTCGTCCAGCAAAGACATCACCTTCAGCCATGCCACTGGACTCCACTGGACGGACCACAGCTGCATCCACTTCACCTTCAGAAGAACCACGGTCCACCACCACCAGCAACAGGCTGCACGAAGAAGCTGGAACAAGATCACAGCCGACCAACTCGCCGCATCCCTGAGCCAGCACCCTCCCGCCAGCTCAGCGGACCCCAGCCAAGCCGCCGACAACCTCACGAAATGGATCTGCACCTGCGCGGACGAACTCGCCCCTCTGAGGACCCCGCCCAGCAGACCCGGAAGCAAGATGGCCCCGTGGTTCACCGACGAACTCAAGAGCTCCAAGAAGAACTGCCGTGCCCTCGAGAAAGCCTGGAGAAGAGACCCAACACCGGACAACATGACCACCCTCAAGCTCGCCACCCGAAAGCACCATCAATTGATCCACGCCACCAAGAAAACAGCATTCAAGGACCGGCTGGACAACAACGCACACAACAGCAAGGAACTCTTCAACATCGTGAGAGAGCTCTCCAACCCCAACGCCGGAATCAACAACATCACCCCGTCGCAAGACCTCTGCAACTCCCTCGCCTCCTACTTCCACAACAAGATCGCCGACATACACAACAGCTTCAGCACACAAACAACGCTCCCCACGACCGCACCAACGCCCCCCACCACCACCCTCAACGCCTGGACACCGATCAACCTCGAAGACACCATCCGCACGATGAACTCCATCCACTCCGGATCTCCAACCGACCCCTGCCCTCACCACGTCTTCAACAAGGCCGTCGCTGTCATCGCACCCCACCTGCGGGACATCATCAACACCTCTTTCGACACCGCCACCTTCCCTGAGAGCTGGAAGCACGCCGAACTCAGCGCTCTACTAAAGAAACCAACGGCGGACCCCACCGAACTCAAGAACTACCGCCCCATCTCGCTCCTCCCGTTTCCAGCCAAAGTCATCGAGAAGACCGTCAACAAGCAACTGGCAGCCTTCCTCGAGACGACTGGATCCCTCGACCCATCTCAGTCAGGCTTCCTGGCCAACCACAGCACCGAGACCGCCCTCATCGCTGCCACCGACGACATCCGAACCCTGCTGGACAACGGAGAAACAGCGGCCCTCATCCTCCTGGACCTCTCCGCGGCATTCGACACTGTCTGCCACCGCACCCTAGTGCAGCGCCTCAGCAACGTCGGAATTGAGGAGAAAGCACTGGAATGGATCACCTCCTTCCTCGCCGGAAGGACACAGAGAGTCCGCCTGCCCCCATTCAGATCAGAAGCCACGGAAGTCATCTGCGGCATTCCCCAAGGCTCCTCGCTCAGCCCCACCCTCTTCAACGTCTACATGAGCCCCCTTGCAGCCATCGCACGCCAACACAACCTGAACATTATCTCCTACGCCGATGACACCCAGCTGATCCTCTCCCTGACCAACGACCCCGCCACCGCCAGAGCCAACCTACACGAAGGGATGAAAGACGTGGCCGAGTGGATGACGACCAGCCGCCTGAAACTGAACACAGACAAGACGGAAGTCCTCATCCTGGGCTCCTCACCCTCCGCCTGGGACGACTCCTGGTGGCCCCCCGCCCTGGGCAACGCACCCAAACCGACAGACCACGCACGCAACCTGGGCTTCATCCTGGACTACTCCCTCTCCATGACCAGACAAGTCAACGCCACCTCCTCGTCCTGTTTCAACATCCTGCGCATGCTACGTAAGATATTCCGGTAGATCCCCACCGAGACCAGGAAGACGGTCACCCAGGCCCTCGTCACCAGCCGACTGGACTACGGCAACGCCCTCTACGCCGGAACCACCGCCAAGCTCCAGAAGAGACTCCAGCGGATCCAGAACGCCTCGACGAGACTCATCCTCGACGTCCCCAGACGAAGCCAGCCGCCTCAACTTCTACGCTCCCAAACGCCATCTCCGCTCGACCAATCATGCCCTCGCAGCCGTCCCCCGCATCCGCAGAGCGATAACAGGAGGAAGGTCCTTCTCCCACCTGGCCGCCAAGACTTGGAACTCCCTCCCGTCCCGACCGACCTACGCCTGACCCAAGACCACCTCTCCTTCAGGAAGAAGCTCAAGACCTGGCTGTTCGAGCAGTAGCGGACCCCCCCCCCCCCAAAAGCGCCTTGAGACCCTCCGGGTGAGTAGTGCGCGGTATAAATGCCTATGATTGATTGATTGATAGGAATTCACAAAGTCCAACTGACAGCTACATCCAGTCAAGTGACCCAAGAGAGGCTGCAGGTACAAAGGGCTAAGGGGAGTAAAATGGCAACTTTCTTAAAGTAAAAAGGCAAAATAACACTTGCTTTCACCCAAGCAAACAAAAATAAAATGTCGTGTAAACTGGAGAAACAGAATAGTATTCTAAAGTATGCATACTTTGAGGAGGCTCCGCTCAGCCGCCCAACTCAAAGGGAAAAAGAAAAGTAAGACTAATGTCCTAGACACAAGGTGATGTTTCTTTTGCCTCATGCATGAGCTGGCGGGTTGTGCCGAATCTGTGGCCTCTGTGGGTTTTGCTGAGCCTGCCTGGACTGTTGCCAGTCCTGTTGCTGGATTGTAGGCAGCTAGGCTTGATTCTAAAAAAGAAACCTTAGGCACAGTGGTGGTGCCTGGTATCACAACTCTCTCTGCAGTAATGGAGGTTGAGGGAACAGGTGCTCATGTTAACTGGGCCATTTTGAGGCATGGTCCTGGCCATGTGGATGGGGGTCAAGCGGCCATTTTGAAGGCAGGCAGTGAGCTTTGTGCCATAGGCCTGCACCCATTTTGCCTTGCTTTCACCCATTGTGCCCAGGGGGAGTCAGTGGTACATGAAACTATAACCCTCTCTGTGTGTGCTCTCTTGGATCAATGTTAAATTCCTGTTTCCCAAAAATTTAGCAATTCTTAATTTTGAAATTTCCATATTGTGTGGTGTGCACGTGTGTATTCATAAATGCCTACTTGCAAACTATTTATTGAAGCGCTACATATGCAACATATATTTACTGATGTTCCTCTGTCTTCGTTTGCTTTTAGGTGCACAAAGTCAATAACTCCGCATCATCGTTGAGCATCAGTGCCAGGAAGAAGAAGTCCTGCTGAGGCCTGTTGTTCCGACATCTGAAGAAGATGGCTCCAAAAAGAGGTGCCCGTAGCTCCTCTTGCAAGAAAGATGTCTCTACTAAAGAGAAGAAGAAGCAAGTGGCACCACTTACCAAGGAGACTGGTGGCTCGACCACTAAATTTTTGTGGAAAAAACAAAGGCCCACCATGAGTGCTGCACAGGTAGCCTGTTTAGTGGTTCAATCACCAACGACCAGTGATGTTGGCTCATCGCAAGAAAGTAGCAGCACACCATCAACACAGGTTGTAACTCATCTCACAAGTACTATTCAACAACCAAAGCCGCAACAACAACTGCATGGGCTACTAGTACAAGCACAAGTACATGCGTAAGGAGCCGGCCGAGAAGGAGCTGGCCGAGAAGGAGAAGGCCGACAAGGAGAAGGCCGAGAAGGAGAAGGCCGAGAAGGAGAAGGCCGAGAAGGAGAAGGCCGAGAAGGAGAGGTCCATGGAGAGTTGCAAGTAGAGGTCAGTGAAGAGGCCCATGTAGCGGCGCATGGAGCGGTGCAAGTGCCCACAATGGTTGTTCTTCCAGAAGTAGGGGCACAGGAGGAAATTGACTTTGGAGCCGGGGTATCATGTCAGGAAGACGAAGGCATTCCTCCTGATGATTCATTTTCTCCCAGCTCCCCACCAAGGAAAAGATCAAGGAGTGTGTGTAGAAGTTCCTCTTCAAGCCCCGCTCCATCAGATGATGATCTGGATCTAGATTGGCAACCATCTCCGACGTCTGAGAGGGAGGCACACCATGAGCTGCGAAAGGTATCAAATGTTAAAAGGACGGGCCCCGGAAAGCTCATACTTATGGATCCGAACGTCGGACTTGATGAAGTGGTGCATTCTGATGTTGTTGTACAGGATGACAGCAATGACCTAGTCATCCCACACGTCATTCCAGCCACACCGGCCATGCAGCAGACAGACATTTATACCCTATCCCGACGTCATGCTGAGCGTGACCCTGGCGACGTGGCACTGGTAGCACCACCAACGCAGTCAAGTAGTACAACAAGTTCAACAAAACCTACAGCTCCCATATTTTCTCCCCAGAGGGGGACTCCATCCAGCTCGACTCCCTCAAGTAGGGTTGCTGCAATAATTGCACAACCCAGTAGATGTCTGCAAGGCTCATCCACCACTGCTTCATCTGGCATTGGCAGTATCATCTCGTGCGGCAAAACCAGAAGTTTCCAGTCCCCAGTTTGGAACTTTTTTAGTGTCCATGCAAAGTATGATAACATAGCCGTTTGTTGCATTTGTAAGACTAGAGTTAGCCGTGGTAAGACTGGTGCCAACTATGGAACCGGAGGCCAGATAGGTCATCTTCAAAGAAGGCACGCTGTCGTATGGTTTGCGCACCTAGCAAACATCAAGGGAAAGCAATCCCAAAGGGCAAGTGGCCAAAATATACCCATACTAGGTGTTTCATCTGAAGATGACGGGGAGGTAGAAGAAGCGTCAGACATTTGTCCGGTTGCACCCAGTACCCCTGGCAGCACCACACCCTCCGGAACACATAGGAGGCACACTGAGAGTCTGGGAGACACACCAATGCGGAAAATGTCAACACTGAGCAGAAGTGGGTCGAAGAAGGCATCAGCATCATCCAGTAAATTTGTCCAGCGCACCATTTCAGCCATGTTCTCCTCAGATGCGCAATTTCAACGCAACCACCCAATTGTACGCCTGTATAACACTAAGCTGGCTAAAATGCTAGCGGTGGACCTTCTTCCTTTTTCGTTTGTCGAAGGTGTGGGTTTTCTTGAACTCGGGGCAACACTGGCCCCTAAATGGAAGGTTCCTAGCCGGTTCTATTTTGCCAGGGTTGCTGTTCCAGCACTACATAAAGAGGTGCTTGAGTTGGTTGGGGAAGCTTTGCAGAAGAGTGCTGTTCACACTATACACCTGACAACAGACATGTGGACCAGTTGCCAAGCCCTTGATTACATGTGCATCACTGCACACTGGGTCTCTTTTTCAGGGGTTGCAAAACAGATAAATGCAGGTGGTGACTTGGTAGAGATTTTTAAGGGTGCTCATAAACATGCAACATTAGCCATGTTTGGCATGGAGAAAAGTCATACTGCAACCAACATTTTGGATGACTTTAACAAAAAGGTCTCGCAATGGCTGCCCCCAAGAAATTGCAAGGTTGGTTATTTTTCTACTGATAATGGCAGCAATGTAGTTAAGGCCATGGAGAACGGTTACTATTTCAGAGTGCCGTGTTTGGCGCACTGTATGAACCTTGTCGTGCAAAAGTTCTTGGAAAAAGAACTTGCAGTCGACAAAATACTGACCATCTGCAGAAGAATATGCACACATTTCAACCATTCTTGTAAGGCCCGGAAGGAGCTGAGGCGCCAGCAAAATGTACGTAGAATGCCAGTGAAAGCACTTATCCAGGAGGTGGCAACACGTTGGAACTCAACCTTCTACATGCTTGAGCGTCTGCATGAGCTGTTTCCAGTAGTCAATGAGTATTTCTACAACCTGGGTGGTGATACGACAGAAATGATGCTAGCGGTGGAGCAATGGCAGCTAGTTAAAAGCCTGACAGACATGCTTCGTCCTTTTGAGGTCTTCACGCGTGACGTCAGAAGGGAGGACTGTTCTTTGAGCAAAGCTATCCCATTGTTGCTGAAGCTCGAGCACCAAGTCAAGGTGGTGTCTTCAGAATTAAAAGATGCTGGAAAGAATGAAGCATATGAGTTGGCGCAGAGATTATTACAACGCCTAGTTAGAAATAAACGGCTTGTAAATATCAAGAAACAACAGCACTACATTTGTGCTACTATTCTGGATCCACGTTACAAAAAGCCATTGTTTGGCAAAGTAATAATTCCTTTTGAAACATTAGATGTTACAGAGTAGAAAGGTTGGCTAGCTAAGTCAGCCATTCGTTTTGAAATAATAATAATAATAATAATCCACATTTGTAAAGCGCACAATCACCCGTTAGGGTCTCTAGGCGCTGGGGGCCGTCGGGAAGATTAAGCAAGCTATTGCCCAGAGTCACATGGTGCTGGGCTAACCTGCTGCCGGAGCCGGGGATCGAATCGTGATCCCCAAATTCCAGCGTCAGTCGCCCTGGCCGCGGCGCCACACCTCTTCCACCGAAAGAGAGCGGAAGGAAACTGTAGGAGAAGACGGTACTACTAGTGAATCAGCAGGCCATCAGGCATCCCAAAAAAACACTTCTGCATCTGTGCCTGTGGCAGAAGTGAGTGACTTTTCCTCTGAGCCGTTAACCACACCAGCAACCGTATTATCTGCACCAGGCCCAGGCGATATGTCTGAAGCGGATTGGCTAAGTGAGCTAGGGTTTCCTTGTCCCAGAAAGGACACAGAAGTGCAAAGTACAGGATTCCGGGAGGACATTCTTTCAATGGTGCAGGCCTATCTGGATGACTCAACAGCGGTCAATATTACTGAGGACCCACTGGCGTATTGGCATGGGAAAAGAAACATATGGCGAGAGCTCACCAACCTGGCTATCAATTACTTGTCTTGCCCACTCGCAAGCGTGTCTTCAGAACGTGTTTTTAGTTCTGCTGGTGGCATTGTGACTTGCAAAAGGTCCCGCCTCTTGCCCGCAAATGTGGAGCGGCTCACCATGATAAAGATGAACCAGCACTTCATACCACCAGATTACAAAGTACGAGAATGCACGCAGGAAGAAGACGAGGACACCGACCTACCTGAGGAAAGTTCTCCTCAGTTACCAGAAGTACTACCGACTCAATTTGCAGAGTTTGAGGACGAGCTCTGCTTCCCTGACAGCGAGTTCTGAAAATGAGTCAATGATTCCTTAACTTTAATATTAGTCCTTATTCACTTTTATTCCTGTGTGTCTGTCTTTCTTTTTTTAGCAAGTGCTTCATCACATTCACAACAAAACTGTAATCACCCAATCAAACAACAAGCCCATCAACAGAACTGTCTTGATTTTGATGCCGCAGCATTCCTCAGGTTCACAACAGTTAGTTGACAAGAACTCAGTCCTGGTCGTCTATCCTCCTCCTCCAGACTCACCCTATTGATTTCCCGTAATGCTGATGCCTGGATTCTGCACAATGAAGAAACTTACGTTGACGAGTCCCCTAAAGAGGGACTGTCTGGAAGTAGTGAGTCCTCATTTAAATACATTTTGCTAAGTGTGACTTTTTTGCGTTTGGGTTTACGGGTCTTGGCTGGGCCATTGCTGGCAAGGTCTACTAAGGGATGAAATTGGTTAGGCATTTACTTTGGAAAACATTTGGCCTATTACACGTGAACGTTTAGGCGTTATTATTGCTCGCTTGCCTGTCTTAGGGGTGCTGTCTGTGGGGCTTCTAGGATTTTGGGGTCTGTGAGCACCGCTGCCATATTTCTAATGTTGATTGCTTTTGTTTTGCAGAAAATCCACGCCGGGAAACTCCAGTTGGGGCCCTGCTGCAGAACGCTTTAGGACACTGTGAATTCCAGGTGGAGCCAGCCCTCAAACACAAATTACAGGTAAGATAAGCGTTTGGATGGGAGGTAGTATAATGGAGTATTAGGAGAGGCGAGAGAGTGACAGTGGTACTAGTAGTAAAGTCCTAGGACTCTTCAATTAACAAACTTTGTGACAGGCATTTACTTTGGAAAACATTTGGCCAATTACACGTGAACCAACACGATGACAGTGTTCAGTAAAACGAACTTACTGCAAAAGACAGAAGCTGGACTTCTAAGGACAAGAGCAACATCAACTTCAAACCAGGTGAAAGCTCGGCTCGACCACAAGAAATGTGTTCCATTACTCATCAACTCAGCACCAAGCACCAAGCACTTTTCCATTTCCCAGCTAACTTTATTTTAATATATGTGTTTACTTTAACTTTTAATAAAGCTATTAAACTTGAATAGACTCTGTGGTTTTTGGTCCTCCAGACTAGAGTGACTGAGCGAAAGGTTTTGCAATTTTTGCAAGGAGGAGTCCGTGCCGCTGACACTACCAGGTTTATACAGTGTGCCAAACACGCCACTCTGAAATAATATTACTCTGGTCTTTGGTGTCCATAGTTCGGTTTGTGGAGAATTGTCCCTGCAACAGTAGTATTATGGATTTTGCTCCTATCTAAACACTATTTCAAAAAAATTAAATTAGGAACGCTTGGACAACAATAGGTCCTCTATATTTAAATGAAAACTTACTGGGGCCAGCAAAGGAGCACTCGCCGCCCTGGCCTGCATCCTCCTCCTTTGGAGCCACAGCATCCTCTTTTTCCGTCCGCTTGCCCCTGGGCGGACCTGACGTACAACATGAAAAAAAGAACAGAAAACATTGATGATTGCTGCTTGTCGATGTCCTTGTCAACCAAATCAAACATTTAGAAAGAACAAGAACCAACTATTTCAGCCAAAAAGAGGGCTACAAAGGAAGAACTGCACCTGAGCCTCTACTCAGAGGTGCACCAGAACAAATGCGTAACGCAAAACTAACCTTGCGTCACGGCAGATGCGCCGCAATTACAATGCGGCAAACCCTGGCGCACGGGTAGGCAGATCCGTGACGCATCTCGTGACGAAAGAGGGGGGCATCTCTAGAGTCGCGTCGCAGGCGCGATGCAACTCTAGCAATGCTCAGGGCTGCCCAATACTCAACATACCGCATCAGTCCTTACGCCTGCTTCAAGCAAGCAGGCATAAAGAATTGACGTAGCAGCGTCACGGAAGTGCCTGCGTTAAATCTTGTAGATTTCACGCAGGCACTTTTGCAAGGCGCACAGCTGCCTGACCGCCACCCACCCCCCACCCCCCTGCGTGGGAACGCACCCATTGTGGCGCAGGCACAGGCCTTAACGTGGCGCATCTCCTTAGATGCATCACGTTGTAAATGACTCGCAGGGATGCGCCACGTAAGGCAGCGTAAACGTGGCGCAAGGGGCTTGTAAATCTGCCCCTTTGTGTCTAGCATTACGCAGTTCTGTAAAGTACACTCATACATTACTCAGCCCAATTAAATGAACACAAAATAGAAAACAAATAAGCAGTGGCACCGCCACAGAGAAGGAGAGCAGTTCACCTGAAATGCACAGAAGATTTTGAAATATTAATTTACCTCTCCTATCAATGTAATCGGCAGCATTATTGTTCTTTGTAAAAAAGTTAAAGCAAACATTTTCAATATAACACACAGAGCAGGAGAAAAAACAGAGTAGTGAGTGATGAAAAAATTGCTAATACTACTCACCAAGCCCGGGGACCTCCACTCCCAGCAGGTCGAGCAGGTCGCGCTCCCGGTCCAGGATATCGGTCCAGCGGTGGGTCACCTGATTGTAGGTGCGCTGGACCCCCGAGATGTCAAACAGGGCCCGGCACACCTGCTCCCACCGCTTCCGTCGCTCCTGGCGGTTGGTGTAGCCACCAGCGATCCTGCCGCCTGCCGCGATGATCCTGGGGAGGCGGTGCTGTACATAAAAAACGAGTGCGCCCACCTCCTCAGGGCTGAAGATCTCCCTGGGCACCACCATTTCCGCCCTCAAACGGCCACACGGGAGCCAGGCACGGGCTGCGGGGGCCGTCTTGGGCAGCTTCACAGCTGTCTTCACCATGGTCTGGGCAGGTGTTAGCAGCAAGGAGACAAAATGAAAAAGAATAAGATTAGGGAAGAAGAAAATAAAAGTTTAAAAAAGTAGTTGAAAAGTAAACAAAAGTAGCCTAAAACACAAAAATATAGACCTAGGAAACTAGAGGGATAGAAAATAAGTTAAATAGATCAAAAAAATATTAAAACAAGCAAAGGATGGCAGAGATATAAAGAGGATAGAAACACCATGCCCAGACACATAGGAATGAATGAAAAACAAGATGGCGGCCCGATCACGTGCGCGTAAGTAAGTTCGCACGCGATTTCTCTCGCGAACTCGTGCGAACTTGCATTCGCTAGGCGCTCATTCCGCGAGATTACACATAGCGGGCGGAAACGGAAATACGTCTGGACAATATCTTTTCTGTACCTACAGACAGACTTTAGTATATTGGGGCTGGGTGGGTGCATTCAGAGAATGCTTTTCAGACAGTGTTGGGGGCAACCTTGGTGTCCCTGTGCATATCCCAGTTCAAACCGGTTGCAGGGGCTCTCAGCCCCTGCTCTGGTGCGAAACTGGACAAAGGGAAAGGGGTGTAACACCCCCTCCCCCTCCCTAGATACTCCCATAGGTGGGTCCCCTGAGTATGTCCGACCCCCTAACTTAGTATAAGTATGGGACCCTAGCGCTTAGGACTTCAGATTATACCTGCACGAAACTCTGCAACATATATTCTGGAACTTCGACATTCTACATCGAGTAGAAGATGCGAGAATCTCCCTTGGGGACAAGGAGTGACTCCCCTGTTCAAACAGGCTCCAAAGAAGCATCTTGCCAGACTGCATTTCCAAGGCTCCCGCCGGATCCTGTCGGATTTGCTACACAGGAAACAGACTTCCAGACTTCTCAGAGGCCAACATGAGATCACAGCAATGCTGAGAGCCACAGTCCTCAAGAGTGATGTAGGACCGGAACTCCTGGACACCATGCACATTTGCTAGTGCATCGACTTCCCGAGCTTTTCCGAAGTTGTGCATTGGGCTACTTGTAGTCCAAGTACCGAGTACCGAGCACTATCTGCACTGAAGATTGAGGGTTTACACTCCAGGAGTGTTCCTTGAGCCCGCTTCTAGCCTTTCTGCTTGAGGCCCCTTTGCGATCCCTGGTCCATTGACTGGTGGGTCCCCACAAGGGTAACTATTCTATTTCTTGGGCTTCCCTGGTTGCTCAAGACATGCCCTGACTCCCCTCCAAAGAGTGAGTCCCTTAGACCTTGCTCGTCTGCACCGAAGCCAATCTCTGCTTTCTGCGTGGGTTCCTGTTGCCAAGGCTTGTTGGGTCCAATCCGGAAACCGACACCGAAACACTCGACCTCCTTTGTGGGACAGCTCGAATCCGGCTCCTGGTCATCGTTGACGCCTCCTAGTTCTGGTGGCTAAAGAGTCAAGCTTCACCTTATTCACCTGAAATCAACCTACATCGGTTGGCATCTTCTCATTGCCTTCCTCGTCATTGGCAAGTGACTCAAACTCTGTCCCCTCTGCTTTCAGGGTCTTCAGATCTCAGATCCACCCCTTGATCCACCCAGACGCTTTCCACTTGCTCGCCTGCAGCATTTCTCAGCAGCTCGCCATTTAAAACGATGACAAAACCCAACACGAAAAGACACCCATGCACCCGGCTTCCCTTGGGGAGGTAACTCGAGTACTCTGGTGCTCCCATGGGTGTTGACTCTAGAACCTCCTAGTTCTAAAGGGGTTAGCTCCAAGTCCTCTTTTAGGTGTCTTAAATCTGTAATTTTCCAACCGCGACTTTCCATATAGAAGTAAATGGTGATTCGTGACTGTGTTTAGGCACTGCACGTATCCCCCGTGGGTCCCCTGTGTCACTACCTTGGGTGGTTCCTGGTGGCCCCAGTGGTTCTAAAGGCTCTATGCCTTGTATCTATGTCAGTCATGGTTCTTATAACACTTTCTTAATATCTGATTTGGTACGCCCCTAGGACTCAATGTATATTGTGCTAATTTACTGTGTGCTAAATAACTTTAGTGAATGTACTTATGCCTCTAGCCTCATAAAAAGACTAGAGGGATGTGTTTAGAATAAATAAATATATTTTATATATATATATATATACCTGGTGTGGTTCTCCTTTCATTTGCTCCTTCATGAGATTATAGACTGGTAAAACGAGCTGCTTTACATTCCTTCAAGACTTAGCCGGAAGGCTGCTTTCCACAGCTGCCACTAGGATAGCTTTCTATATAGGTTGTCTTTAAACCTACCATCAATCGTTTGGACTGTTGCAAGGTGCCCACTAGAATAGTGGACAGCATATGCCAGGCGAACTTCTCACAGTAAAGGCAAACATTTTGGGGGTGACCATGCAAAGAAGGCCAGGTCCAACATATAGGGTTTGCACCTTCCATACTAAGTGGGGTATTCAAGTGGGCTCCATGCTCATGTGCAGAGCTGGAGCATGGAGAGTTACAGCACGGGTAGTTATTCCGGCAGAGGACTGTCTTAGGCAGTGATCCCCTTCTGGTGAAACCATCCGGCATGTTGATCCCTTTAACCACTTTCAATAAATTATGGACAGGGGTTGTGGGTTGTCTGCTATTCAGCTCTTACAATAACATTTGGTACTTCTGTTCAAAGGTGTTGTGGTCTTTTCCTGACCTGGTTTACAGAGTGTCCTGTATGTTTTGTATTTTTGTCTTAGCTGTTTTGGAGTTCAGATTACTTCTGTGAATAAAGGGGGTTGAAAAACATAGTCGATTAGTCATGTGTTCCATATATATTCGAATTCCATATTGAAGCTGTATTTTGGAGAGGCAGACCAAGCACAGCTGGAAACATCTGCTCCTGAAGCAGATCATGTAGTCTTTATTGGTCAGCTGCTAACACAGATTCTTTCAGCGAACTGTGCTGAGAAGGCAGATTTTGAGTCAATAGTTATATTCATTGCCTTCAATTCACCTAAATGTGAAGGCAAAAGATCTCTGGGCTGTGGCTGGATTGCACATCTACTGATTCCTTTTTTTGTTAAACGTCATTAAGAAGGTTGATGCTAGGCGTCTTCATTAACCAAACTTTATATCCTTGGTTTGCACCCCCAAAGAAGGCACATTTTCAGAAGCCATGGAGATGTAAGTTCCTTTTGTTTCTATTGCAAATAAAGTGCTTTGCAAACTGACATCTGAACTGGATGTTGGATCCTTCGAATTTTATTTTTAGGCCATTAAACAATGGTTTCAGTAATCAAACTCTGGCCTCATTGAAAGTGGGGCAAGTGCATAGTCGGTGCAGTGAAGATTCTTGGTGGTAGCCACAAAATGTGCAGCTATTATCTCAAAATTTAGGTTACCATGGCAGAAATCAGTTTTTAGAAGGAATGAAACCAACGTGGTACTGTGAACATTTATTCATGGCTGTTTTTAGTAATCTTCAAATTTCTGTTATTTAAATGTGCTTATTACAGTCTAGGCATGTGCACATTTACTGGAAGTAATTATATCCTTGGTGAACAAGAGATTTTTTAGCCCTGCCATATGCATCTTTTTAAAATTGTGCCTTACCACAGTCACCCTGATGTATGCACGTATATCAGCGGCAGTACCAAAAAATTAAATATCGATGCACGCAGTAATCTATGCATGCACAATAATGTTAGTACCAGTAAATGCAACACTGATGTATGCTATAACCTATGCATGCACAGTGATGTTAATACCTGTAAATCCAATGTCAATGTACACTGTAACTTATGCACACATAATTGATTTAATCTCAGTGAACGTAATGTTGATGTATGATTGTGAGAAGTTAGCCTGGCATATGATGTCCACTAGCTCTAGTGGGCACCTTGCACCAGTCTAATCGACCTTATAGAAAGCTATCCTAGGGGTAGTGATGGCGAGCAGTCTTCAGGCTAAGATTTCAGAGAGCGAATTAAGCTAGTTGTTTTACCAATTAAAATCCCTTGAGTACCAAATGAAAGCACACCACACAAGGTATATATCAAATATATATATATATGTATTTATTCTAAACACAACCCCTCTGGACTCTTTATGAGGTCAGAGGTAAAAGTGCAATACAAGTTACCTAATTAGCATATGATAAGTTGCACAGTATACGTTTTGCCCTAGGGGCCTCACAAACCATATACTAAAATAGTGGTATAAGAACCACGTGAGAATTAGAAAGCAGGCCTACGGCCTGTGGAATTGCTGGGGCTACTCAGGACAACCAGAGGTTAGGATGTAGGCGGCCCACGGGAGACGCGTGAAGGCCTAAACACAGCAGCGGGTTACCATTGACTTTCTATGGGAAACTAACAAGTTACAATTTTACAATTTAAGGACACTTCTAAATGAACTACGATGGAACCATTTTAGACTTCACAGTAGTAGGGCATATACACTTTATAAACTACCAAAGTACTCGTGTTACTTCACCCACGGAAGCCGGGTGCATAGGTCTCTTTTGGTGTCGGGTTTCGTCATCGATTTCAATGGAGATCTGCAAAGAAGTCCTGCAGGCGACCAGAGGAAGTGTTTCTGGGTGGATCCATGGGTGGATTGAAGATCTGAAGAACCTGAAAGCAGAGGAGACAGAGTCTGGGCCACTTGCCAGTGACCAGGGCGACAATAGAAAGATGCCACTAGATGTCGGGTGATTTCAGGTGAAAAGCTGAAGTTTGTCTCTTCAGCCATGAGGACCAGGAGGCGCTGACGACAACCAGGAGCTGGATTCAAGCTGTCCCTCAAAGGATCTAGTTGACTGCGGTATCGGTATCTAGATTGGACCCAACAAGCCTTGGCAAACGCAACCCGTGCAGGATTTTGAGATGGGCTTCAGTGCAGACCAGCAAAGTCTGTGGAACTTCTCCTTTGCAGGGAAGTTGGAGCAACCCAGGAGCAATGGAGAAAGCAAGTTGAAATAAAAGATTGTCTTCTTGGGGGCTCACTAGCCAACTGACTAGGAACTGCAAAGATGCATTGAGCGGAAATGCACAAAGCAAGTCCACGGGCCACTCGTGGAGTGTGGGGCTTCGAGCTTCGGTGCAAAAGGTGCTCAGGTCGGTGGCTTCAAGCACCCCAATGCACAACTTCAGGATACCTCGGGAAGGTGATGCAGGTGGCAAAATGCAGGATGTCCAGGAGTTCCGGTCCCATGTCTCTCGTGTCCGCCACAGGTCCCAGCTTTGCTGTGAGTGAAGGTCCAGGTCAGAGATGACTGGAAGTCTATGTCCTGTGTCACAGATTTTTCAGGATCTGGCGGGAGTCTTGAAAATGCAGACTGGCAACGATGCCGTTGGTACCTGTTTGAACAGAGTGCTCAATCCTTGACCACAAGGGAGATGTCTTCCATCTTCCAGTCGAAATGAAATATCGAAGGTCCAGGATATATGTTTCAGAGTTTCATCCAGGGTAATCTAAAGTCCTAGGGATTGGGGTTCTATACTTATTGTTAGTTTAGGGGTTGGACTAACTCTAAGGTCCCGCCTATGGGTGGACTTGGGGTGGGGGTGGTTACACCCCTTCCCCTTTGTCCAGTTTTGTGCCAGAGCTGGGGCTGAGTGCCCCAGCAACCGGTTTTAACTGGGAAATGCATGGAGCACCTAGTGTGCCCCAGGCAGTGTCTGAAAAGCATTCACTGAATGCAACCCTCCCTGCCCCAATACACTAAAGCTTGTCTGAGTTTCATCCAGCAGCAGGAGGGCAGACTCGTGTCTGTGGCAGCAGCATCCATTTTGTGATGCTGGGGCTCTGTTTAACTTTAACCGGGTAAACCAGTAACTACATGTCTTCTCCCTCTAGAAGGGAGGAATGCTACCCCCGCCGCAGGACTGGCGGGGGGAGGGTGTAGTATTGCAAAGTGTTTGACACCTTACACAACATGTTTTGATAAAGCCAAACCAAAGTTAGCATTGACCGCGAGGATTATAATGCACTTAAGAGTATATGGTATGGCTGTATCATAGAACAGCTATAAGGAGATGGTTCCGAAAGCTGCAGAGGGGCTCAGCTCATGCTAGGGCACCCTCTCACATAAAACCAAGCACTCTGCCTCCAGGATTGCTAAGGCCTGCCATAGGAGTGACTTATAGGTGTATATGTGTCTATATGTATATACATATAGGTACACTATATCTAAGTAAGGGGTGATTACACCACCTTACCTAGGCTGTGTGAACAGATCTGTGATGTCAGTTTGGAAGGCAAACCAGGGGTGGCACAATACATGCTGCAGCCCCTGGTAGGCCTGGGTTGCACCTATGTCCTGGGTACCTATGATACACTATACAGGGGCTCACAAGGGTGACCCAGTAACCAATCTGGTATGCACCTAAAGTACATGGTATCAATTTAGAGAGAGAACAGCCGGGCTGTGGGCCTGATTAGCAGGTCCACAGCCAAACTAAAGTCGAAAAAACAGAGAATCACAGCAGAAGTGGGGGTAACCATAGGAAGCAGACCCTACTCTCCTACAATGATGTCACAGCTGTATGTGTAATAATGAGAATATCTGTGAGTATGATATCAATGACCACCATGTTACACATGCCCACATTCACAAATTCGTATCATTGCTGTCAGCTTTAACCGAGTTGACCGCCCCATCAACTCCCAGTCAGAGATACATCAATAGACAGGGCCTGAAACAAAAACCCTAGCCTACCGATTGTCAGGTCACAGGTGGGATACACTTAGCCCAAAGACAAACTAGCACCCATGGAAAATCCTGATCAATCCCACAGATAGGTAGTCACACCACAAACAGGACCGAGGAGATTGGCCCCAATAAAATACATTTGGGCAAAGGTGCTCATTCTCAAACATGTGCCACTTATAGTTAGGAAAGCTCAGTCACTCAAGACACAACAATACCTCCCACTTGGACTTTACACGCAATCCACAACAGACATCTGCACACTCACATGCACTTGCCCAAGCTACCTCTCCACAAGGTTGAGAGACATCTGTGTCCCCCTTATCAGATGGTTTTACTTGTTATTTATAACTATGACGCTATTCAAAGACTCGTGAAGTGTTTTATTGTACCCACAAAATGTATGTATGTGAGAAATGTTTTCAGATGCACCTCTGTCAATACTCTACTAGCCGCTGTGTTTAATTAAGCCAACCTTTTCATGTTTTGCCAAGCACCTCTTGTCTTTTCATTTATTTAAGGCAAATTCATATTCAGATGACAAAGGGGATGCAGCCATATTGATAAAAGCTTCCAATATCATTCAAGAAGACATCTTGGGATCTGATGGATTTCACTTCGATGCTACCTTCCCATTAAACTGTCAAAATAACTCAGTAACAGTGACATTGAAAGGGCTTGTTTTCAATGTTGTGAGTGGTTCTGACATCAACATTCAATCCTCGCACGAACTCCAGAAAACTCTAACTATCTCCCAAACAATCATGTTCAACTGCAAGAAGACAACATAATCTATGATACATTCTCACAATTCTTTATCATATGAACCGCCACTTACTTTAATTGTACATAGGGCAGAATGTACATGGTTAAAAAAACTGAGAACTCAACTGCCCATTTTGAGAGTTAGCATAATTTATCACCTCTTTCTTCAGATAGAGGATAAGCTAGCAACTGCTGTTTCCCGGACAATACAGAGCGAAGGAGGTATGTGCTATGTAAGTTTTGAACTGGCCTTTTTTGCAGTTGCTGTAATAGACAATATTGATCACAACACTTCAAGCACCACTGCCAAGGGTTCTAACCATGGCACAGTGATCAGCATCTTTCAGACGCCATTATTTCAAACCCAGCACAGACCTTTGGAGGTTGAGAGAAATAACTTTTCTTTGCCTGGCAGCTTCACCACTGTACCAGCAATAGCTCTGAAAGAATGTACATATGACCTGCCAAAAACCAACATGACAAATGTAGTTGTGGAAGAAATGGTGGAAGCAATGAAGCATGAGAAACTGTGGATTGAATCATTTTTCCAACTGATTGAGGAGGAGAGTAGCTAGAAAAGGGTGCCAGTGTGGCATGACCAGCCTACTTGCTTCCCATCACACAGAGCCACCTTTGAATGAAGAGCCTCCTCTTTCACTGCTACTGTGTCTCTACTGTCAGAAGGCAGATTCAGCAGCCATGATCAACCATGACATGGATGTTGTTTGTCAGTTCCTCAACCCCATGCAGATCCCAGTAGTTGCAATGGATGCTCCTCTGTTTGCGTTGGCAAAGTACATACAGTGAAAATGCCCAAAATAATCGTAGCTATCCCACGTCTGTATTTTGTAAACATACAAAGCGTGCTGTTTACCAACCAGGGAGCTGTTCGAAATGTGATGTACCTCAGCAGGAGCTTCCCACTCCAGAGGGATGGGATAGAAAATGGACAGAGACAGTCAGTGCTAGCCCTGTTGTGGACAGCACTACCAGTGAAATCTAAGGCATGTGGTCTACTTTTCAGGTGTGGGGGCACAGGTACAGCTGGTTACAGAGGCACGTGTGCTTGCAAGTAGACTCTGTGGACCTGCACTGCACTTTGCAAGCACAATTGCACTGGAACCTTGGTCTTTTTGCTCCAGGAAAACTGTTCTCTATCAATACAGAAGGCATGAATATCTTCTGAGCCAGTCTCGCACCACATTTTGGTCCAGACCTGGTACGTTTAAACTGCAACCTGACCCTCACTAATGCCACAATTCAAGATATACACAGTGTAAGACATGATTTAGCCCCTAAAGCCACTCCACACAACGGTTTTACATGTACCTTACTTAATGCAAGGTAGTTAATCAAACATAAACTTGATTTTGCAGAGTTTTAGGAAATGCATTAGTCAGATATAGTCTTTGTCACTAAAACCTGAGCAGATATTACATCCGGTTCTGACCTAGTCCAGGCAATTCCATTTGGTTACACAATTGCCAAAGTTGACAGATTATTTAAAAAAGGATAGGACTGGCTATTGTCGAACGTGCATACCTTCGCATAGGCTGCTACCCAGATGCAAGTAGTTCAACTTGTGACATTCTTACTTTTCAACCAGAACTTACAAAACACCATACCTTTAGAGGTTTCTGACATACTACCCCTTGGCCCTAGAGCATCTTTCGTCCTAGGTCTCAGCCCATTGCTAGAAGCCAGTGTTAAATCTGCAGATTTCTTGGTTTTGGGGGACATTAGTTTCCATCATGAGAAAGCAGAGGATAAAGACACTACCTTCCTGTTCGATACAATGACCATTTTAAGGTTATAGCAGCTAGTAAAATCTCCTACTCATTCAGGAGGACATACGCTGGTTGGCATCTTTCCCAGCAATCTATACCTTCAGGTAATAGATTCTCTACCACCATTGTGGTCAGATTATAAAGTTGTGATGTTTATTGTTAACTCACCAGGGGGCATATTATCAAGCCAGCCGATAAACTTATCGCCGCTTTAGCTGCAGAAAACTGCCGCAAAAACGGCGATAATGGGCTTGATAATATGCTCTATGGAATTCCAATTGAAGCCCATGTTAGATGTCCTTCAATATCTTTATTCCACCATTTCCGTTCAATGACCACAGTAGCACCAAGACACCCAGGGCATTCCAGGTCCATATAAAATTTTATATCAAATCAAATTGCATCAGAAACTTAGCTCAAAAACGGATTTTTTGTTTGTTTTAGGAAACTTTATTAAACACAGAACACATCTGTAGATTTGAAAGGGCTGATTTTTTTTGTAGAAAATCTGCAATTAAATAAGTTCTGTGCAGAAGTCGTATTGTTTCATTTTTTCATCATTTCCTCTTCTGAAGTCGATAACAGAAGTATTAATGCTTACCCTTTTTCTTGCGCCCTGTTGCACAGCCCGATTTCTGAAAAATGTCACATGACAGGATCCATGAGCACTGATCACATGCATCCTACCAAAAACTATTAGAATACGACCAAAAAAAATTCCACACAGAGTTTGGTGCTTTTGTCCAAACTGTCTTTTTGATCTTCCTAAGGGACTTTTCTACCAAAGGTAAAGAGCGTGTGCTCTCTGCTTTAATTATGGCAGAATTGTCTTACACCCAATTGGCATATTTAATTACCTTATAAGTGCATAGTAAAGTCGTAATACATGTACCAAGGTCTATAAATGAAATGCTTTTAGTGGACTTGCAGCTCTGATTGTGCCACCCACTTAAGTAGTCATTTAACGTGTTTCAGGCATACCACTGAACGCTGTGTGTGCAGTTATAAACTGCCCTTTTGACCTAGCAAATAAGGGCAGGGTGTATTTAAAAAGTTGGATATGACGATTTAAGTTGTTTATGTCTGATAGTAAAAAATGCATTTGTCACTATTGGAATGGATAAAATTGAAGTTCCATTATTACATTTAATAAACTATAACTCCTAAATGGGAAAAGGTAACCAGTTTATGTTTGGTTTATTTGTAATTGGAACAAGAAATCATCTTTTATGGTAAAGTTGGATTTTAAACTACAATTTTGAAAATGCACCTTTTAGAAATTTTGTATTTTCCTGCCTAAGCCATTTAGAGCCGTCTGACTTTGGGTCACATGACTCGGTGTAGCTGACAGTTGGTCGCACAATAGAGAGCTTAGGCATGCCTGGATGGGCAATTACTAGCAGAATGGGAGGGAGGAGTGGCGCTTTGGGCTTTCTGGCGCTATTTACCCTTGTATTTTTTACAATGTATATTTCCCAATCTACTTATTAGATATTTGTTTTTTTGGCTTGTTTTATTCATTAGCTACTAGTCCATTGTTCTTTTTTGGTTTGGAATCCTTTTTCCATGGTGTTTTAATTGTATTGCTGTTTGAAATGTTGCCCAAATACTTTGCACTTTGCCTCTGGGTTGAGCACTGGTTAATTTGGGGTTGCTTGTTCCTCACCCCGACTTAGGGGCCGATTAGGATCGCGGTGAATCCGCATCCTCCGGGCCGGCGGAAGCCACCGCCGGCCAGGAGGATGCGGATTCACCGGGAAACATCACTTACACTTTTACCACGCAATGCTTTTACATCGCAGCTTTTACAACGCAAACCATTACAACCCATTGCGCTGGGGGGCGCTCTAGGATAGGGAATAAGTTTAATTTACTGTCCAACACCTTCCCTAGTGTCCACGGGGACTGGAGTTGGAATAGTAAATTAAACTATTCACTTTCCAGCACCCCAAAGCGCTATGCGTTGTAATGGTATGCGTTGTAAAACTCGCATTGTAAAAGCATGCGATGTAAAAGACCCCCCACCAGATTAGGATGGCTGGGGGGTCATCGGCGTACAGCAAGACCTTCCGCCGCTTTTTCGCCGCGGTCGCCTTCCGACCGCGGCAGAAAAGCTCTAATATGGTGGCGGTGTCTATCAGACACTGCCAGCCATATTAGGATGGGGCAGAACACATGCCTTTCCTCTGCGGCTTTTCCGCCGTGGAAAGGCATACGGTCTTTTCTTTGGGGGGCACGTTGCGGGCCCCCAGGGTGAAGGGGGGGTGTGGGGTGCACATGGGGGGTACCTATGGTACCCCCCTGCATTTGCATGCACGAAGCGGCAGGCACCGCGCAGTGCCTGCTGCTTTGTGCATGCAAATGCAAAGCATGCATATTTACCTTGCGGCGTGTGCTGCTTAAAGCAGGACCCGCAGCAATGTTAAATATAGAGGATGTGACCGCCAGGGTGGCGGTCACATCCTAATTGCACTGGAGGGAACGCCGCAGCCCCTGCGGACGTTCGCTCCACCTCGGGGGTGGCGGACGGACGCAGGTCCGTCCGCCATCCTAATAGGCCCCATAGATTGTGGTTGGTGCTAGAGTAGGGTTTCATACCCCTCAACAAGTACATGTTGCGCTCCCCTCCCACCAAACTATTAGTACCCATTCTCAAATTCACCAACCAGTGGGGAATCCTACTCCCAACATAGATAAACCTAGACTAATACACAAGGAGGGGGTAACTCCGGGTAAAACCAGTTCACCAACAACGAGGAGCGCTCCATTCAAATCCGCTCCTCGTCAGTTGCCAACTATTAACTTGCCCCCAGAAGCTTTACCATATGTGGTCGCCCTCACAGGAGTTCCGGCTCTAGGTGAGGGGAAAAGAGAAACTGAGACCGATTTAAAAAATAAGTGTATTCAGTGGCTGAACCCAAACAGACCTCTACCCTTAAATGTTTCAGGGGAGATACTGGCGGTTAGAAGAATTGAGTGGATTGGTAGGGGCCCACAAACAGTGTCAGGAAATGTTGTGACAATACATTTTAGGGACACCTCTGCTGTGGTCCATATTTGCAACGCTCCCTCCTGCAGACCCAGTTCTCAAATATACCCGCTGCATTGAGCGTCTCGCGCGCTCGCGTCTCATTTTATATTTTAGACCTGTTTGTTAGTTAATGGTCCTCGGGGCTGTCCGTTTTTAAAAACCCCTCTTACCTGCATTTTAATGTGTGCCCCCACCGCCGCTTGGCGGGCTTGGTCCCCGGGTGTTCGCCATCTTTGCCTGGGCAGGGGAGGTTCCATTCACCAGCGCGTGACTGCGCATGAGCTGTGACAGGACGCCTACTTAAGGCGAGTCCTGACTACTCCACCTTGACAAGGTAGCGGAGCGCATTGCTGCATTGAGCGTCTCGCGCGCTCGCGTCTCATTTTATATTTTAGACCTGTTTGTTAGTTAATGGTCCTCGGGGCTGTCCGTTTTTAAAAACCCCTCTTACCTGCATTTTAATTTGTGCCCCCACCGCCGCTTGGCGGGCTTGGTCCCCGGGTGTTCGCCATCTTTGCCTGGGCAGGGGAGGTTCCATTCACCAGCGCGTGACTGCACATGAGCTGTGACAGGACGCCTACTTAAGGCGAGTCCTGACTACTCCACCTTGACAAGGTAGCGGAGCGCATTGCTGCATTGAGCGTCTCGCGCGCTCGCGTCTCATTTTATATTTTAGACCTGTTTGTTAGTTAATGGTCCTCGGGGCTGTCCATTTTTAAAAACCCCTCTTACCTGCATTTTAATTTGTGCCCCCACCGCCGCTTGGCGGGCTTGGTCCCCGGGTGTTCGCCATCTTTGCCTGGGCAGGGGAGGTTCCATTCTCCAGCGCGTGACTGCGCATGAGCTGTGACAGAACGCCTACTTAAGGCGAGTCCTGACTACTCCACCTTGACAAGGTAGCGGAGCGCATTTGCTGCATTGAGCGTCTCGCGCGCTCGCGTCTCATTTTATATTTTAGACCTGTTTGTTAGTTAATGGTCCTCGGGGCTGTCCGTTTTTAAAAACCCCTCTTACCTGCATTTTAATTTGTGCCCCCACCGCCGCTTGGCGGGCTTGGTCCCCGGGTGTTCGCCATCTTTGCCTGGGCAGGGGAGGTTCCATTCACCAGCGCGTGACTGCGCATGAGCTGTGACAGGACGCCTACTTAATGCTCCTCCCTCAGCGTAGCGGGATCGCGTAGCGGGCGTGTCCTCGCGTGGCCGGAGTCGTGCCAGAGTCCTGCCCGTCTGCGCCCGTCCGCGACAGGACGCGCTGGACGTGGCTGGGCTCTGACTTTGCTCTCGGCTGTCCATCATGCTGTGTTATTCAAGAGATAGTCTTTTTGCCATCAATCAGTCACGGGGGGTCTGTGGCACGCCTCGGGCCGATCCCTTATGCGGCCCTTTTTCGTGTGGGTGCGGATGTTTCATTCTCTCCGCCCCCTTAAGTAGGGGCTGTAGGGATGACACCACTGTGGCTGTTAGTCCACAGCCTTCTATCAGCATTTGGAATCTAAACGCCAGGTCACTTGTCAAGCATCACCTAGACATTCTTGACCTGCTAGGCAATGACTCTCCAGACCTTTTTTGCCTGACTGAGACTTGGCTGCAGGATGCCGACACGGCCGTTGTCAACTTGGCTTTCCCGCCGGAATATTCGGTATTCACTCTTAACCGAGCTTCCAGAGGTGGAGGGATAGCTCTTGCAGTTAAGTCCTGTTATACGTGCACCTGGCAGGGTCAAAGAATTTCTGGCTGCGAAAGCGCAATGTTTAAGGTAGCCATTACGCCTAATTTCACCCTGTCGGGGCTATTGATCTATCGGCCCCCAGGGAGCGAAGTGGCTTTTAGAGCAGCGCTACCAGATGCCATTAGTGTACTGGCTGCAGGGTGCTCTAACTTCTCCATCATTGGGGATTTAAATATGCATTTTGATAATCTTGCTAGCCCGACGGTGTCCAGTTTCTTGGCAGATCTCGAGGCGCTCCAGCTGACTCAGCTGGTGTCACAGCCCACCCATTCAGGGGGCCATATCCTCGATCCGCTCTTCACCAACCTTTCGGAAGCCTGTATCTCCAGCTATACACCATTGGCATGGACTGATCATTACTTGATACAGATCCACTGCCCTACACCGGCTATACAACCTAAGTCAGTGGTGTGTTCTATCCCGAGACGACGCTGGAACAAATTAAAGCTGGATGAGTTTTTCCATCTTTTATCGACCGACCCATTTGATATCACTGGGTCAGCTGATCAGGTCTATGATAGGTTTTGTAACTGGGTCACCAGGGCTTTAGACACCCTCATTCCAATTGTATGCTGTAAAGTGGGGTCTGGTAAATCCAGCCCTTGGTACGATGACTCGCTGCGGGCATTGAAGGTTTCCTGTAGGCGTGCAGAGCGGGCCTGGCGAAAATCCTACAATAGCGGGAAGAAAATCTTGTACCTGTCTACGGTGAAATTGTATCACCGGGCAGTGTGCAGAACCCGCGCCGCCTTCTATGCCGCACAATTCAGGACGAGTTCTAACCCGTCTAAGGTTATCTTTAAGGTGTTGAAAGATCTCACTGCCAAAAAGGTAACGACGAGCCACCAGAGCTCTGTTGAGCACTGTGAAAAACTAGCTAGTTTCTTTCTGGAAAAGGTCAACGCCATTTATCGGGCCTTTCCGTTGGCGACTCCCTCGGCTAATCCACCTCTTAAGCCATTAACATCTGAGGGGTTGCATTCTTTTCCCACTTTAACACCTGAAAGCCTCGACAAATTGGCTCGACAAGTGAAGTGGGGTCCCCTGCGGATCCGCTTTGCTCAGCGGTGTTTAAAGACTTAGCGGTACATGACACCTCACCGTTATGCTCGTTGATCAATACGTCGCTTACTTCCGGCGTAGTCCCATTAAAGTGGAAACAAGCTGTGGTTCGTCCTATCCTTAAGAAACCTAATTTGGATGGCAGCAAGCCCGAGATTTATCGGCCAATCTCACTCTTACCATGGCCTGCTAAGGTGACTGAGGCGCATGTCAACGCGGTCCTCTCGGAACACCTACTTCATGCTGACGTCCTCGATGTGACGCAGAATGGATTCAGGGCCGGTCACAGCACGAAGACAGCTCTGCTGTATATGGTGGAGCATCTTCGCTCCGTGCTCGATGCGGGTCAAACGGCGGCGCTGGTGCTATTAGATCTGAGCGCCGCCTCTGACACCGTATCGCACCCGATCCTTCTGCGTCGCTTAGAGGAAGTCGGTGTCACCGGCATCGCTCTCCAGTGGTTCCGGTCTTTTTTAGCCAATCGGGCCTTTAGCGTGACCGTCCCGCCGTACCAGTCCAAATACCATCCTTTGGACCTGGGGGTTCCTCAAGGCTCCTCGCTGAGTCCTACGTTGTTCAATCTCTACGTAAGGCCGCTAGCTGAGGTTGTCAGGCAATGGGGTATGACAATGGTGTCATACGCCGACGACACCCAGCTAGCGGTTACGATCAGCGGGGATGCCGATGTTGATGCCCCCAGATTCCAACAAGGACTGCGGGCTGTCGCCGGCTGGATGACGTCCAACTGTCTCCAGTTGAACGCTAGCAAGACCGAGGTCATGATTTTTGGCAAACAACCGGAACGCTGGGGAGAGAGATGGTGGCCAGGGGATCTGGGTCCGATTCCCATCCCAGTTGCCGAGCTTAAAAACCTCGGGGTCTGGCTGGACCCTTCCCTTACGTTTGCTTGCCATACCAAGCGTACGGCGACCTGCTGCTTTGGTATCCTGCGCGGGCTCCGTCCAGTGCTCAAGTTCTTTGACGCCTCCACTAGGCAGCTCATGATCCAAGCTACCGTCATCTCTAGGCTGGATTATGCGAGCTCCCTGTTGGTAGGTTTGAACCAGGCTGAGATCGGACGTCTGCAACGGATCCAGAACGCCGCAGCAAGATCTGTGGTACGATTACCTAGATCTTGCCCCACTTCCAGTACTCTGCGCTCATTGCACTGGCTCCCGGTGGCCCAGCGGATCCAGTTTAAGGTCCTCTGTGTCGCATATAAGATTCTGAAGGGGTCCCCAGCTGTGATTCTGTCCACACTTTTGGCCCGACCACATTCCAGCCCGAGCTTTAAGATCTGCTGATCTAGAACTGGCTGTTGTCCCGCGCTTTAAGCGGAGTAGAGCTGGCGGGCCCTCCTTTAAAGTTCGGGCAGCGGTGCTTTGGAACTCCCTTCCCCCGGCGATTTGTGCCCTTGGGGATCTGCTTTCTTTTCGCCGGGCGGTGAAAACCTTTTTATTCCCTTAGTTTAATTTTGCTTGATTATTGTTTCGTTGTGTTGTGCAGCTGCCTTGTCGGGCGCCAGGACGCTCCTTGGCTGGAGCATCTGTGCGCCTAATAAAAACGCATAACATAACATAACATAACATTTTAGGGACACCTCTGCTGTGGTCCATATTTGCAACGCTCCCTCCTGCAGACCCAGTTCTCAAATATACCCGCTACACTTGTCTTATTTTTACCCTATCCCCAACTTAAGATCGACCCATCCCAAGAGGGTGTACCACAACAGGGGTCTCTACTCCCCTTCTAACAGAATGCAACACTGGCAGACACCCGGGGAGGGATTATTACCATACACTCCCACATACCTGCTGCAAGCTCACTGGAACAGGTTTACTGTGTTGGAGGAGGTAGATTGACTCACACCGAACGGAAATACCTCACCACATATCAGTAATGGAAGCCCATGGGAGGTCTAGTAGCGAATAAAAAATGCTTTACCAGCTACCACTCGAGACAACCTCATTTTTAATACCTTGATGAGGGAGGGGAATAGAGAAGAGGGGAGCCTGGATTGTTGTCTAGTAAATGGAGTGGGGGATTCACTAGGCCGAGACAAGATAGTGGAAGGATGCTTAAAAATCCTTTCCTGGAATAAAGCCGGGATAAAAAACAAGTTGCTCATGCCAGAGTGGTCCTCCTTCATGTCTGCTCATGACATCTGCTTGATGCAGGAAACCTGGGCTCTGGAGGAGAGCGCTAGTCCGGGCTTTGCAACTTTTGACATCCCGGCAGTAGTTATGGATAGGTACACATCTGGGTATCCAGACTACCCAAATGCCCTGGATGTCCAATGTGTACTATTAACGCCTCAAAAAAAAACGAGTAGCCATCATAAACATTTACTCTAGGCCAACTAAGAATGGCCAGGAATCCTGCACAATTAAAGCACTTGATCTCTTCATCCAGACACTTGATCCCACTATTGTACTAATCGTTGGTGGTGATTTTAATTGCCAGTTCGAGCCCCTGGGTAGCCCCGAGATGTGCGAAGAGGATGAAGTCGATTCGCTCTGGGGCATCCCCGCCCCTAAGATCATCCCGGTTAGGGCCTGGACTCAGTTGGTACTCCAAATAAAATCTTTCTACCTTGCAACATCTCTGCAGGCGTGCAATGGGAGGCTGGATCCCGACTGTCCAGGGCTATCCACGCTTAATCGGACTGACAATTCTTCCATCATTGACTACCTCATGTTGGAAGCTAAACACTGGGACAGACTTTAAGAATTCAGGGTCGTACCAAGGCATGACAGTGACCACAACGCCCTGGTCTTAACTCTTAAGCCTGGGTCCTTTGGCTTAACAAACCCCGACCCTAATCCCGCCACGGTGTGTATACCCCTCACGGTAACTAACAATAGGAGAAGGAGCAAATGGCCCCATTGTGTAAACTCCCCCACCCTGCTCCCAAAAATCTATCAGATAGCTATCCCGCACATAAGTGAGATGGGTGACTTGATTTCCCACCGGCAGGCCATAGAAATTCATAGGCAGTTAGCCGTGATGTTAGGGGATGTATTCTTCACAGTAGGTGGAAACAAACAGCAAAAGTCTACGACTCACCACTGGTTTGATCACACCTGCAAGAAAGCAAAGAGGGACCTCCTTGCAGCAATTAAAACCAAAGACACTGTAAAAATCCGGGCATCTAGACTCCAGTATAAGAAGGAACTCACCAGGGGCAAGAGTGAGTGGGAGGAATCAAAGTGGGAAGACCTGAGACATGCACTTCTCTTAAAGGATGCTAAGACATTTTGGGCTATAGTCTCTTCTGGAGTGAAGGAAGGAGGAGAGGCTGTATAACCGAACATTGCACCCTCAGTATGGGAGGCTCACTTCATGGCACTTTACGCAACCCCCGAGTTTGGCGTCCAAGAGCCCCAAAGTCGGGATAAGATGCCAGAAGCAGACATGGCCCCCCGGATTTCCCTGGCCATAGACCCCCCCCACGAGTATAGACTGGCGGGGGCCTCGGGCTCAGGATTACGGTCGGGCTTGCTGGATGGTCGGGAGACGATCCCTACTGAAAGATTGGAGAGCATTTCTCTCAAAGAAGTGGAATCTGCTATTCAAAGATTGCTCCCAAACAAAGCCCCAGGCCTTGACAAGCTCCCAAGTGACCTATTTCGCTCCCAGCCCAAAATTTGGGCACCTTACCTGGTAGTCCTTTTTAATGCAGTTCTCCGGGGCCCTGTGTTACCGGAGACCTGGCTGGGAGTGGAGATCGTCCCAATCTTTAAGAAGGGTTGCCCGCTAGTTCCATCTAACTACAGGCCCATTAGTCTTCTAGATACTACCCAGAAACTAATGGGCCGGATACTATTGGACATGCTACTGGGTTGGATGGAGGAACACGATACATTGACCACCCTCCAAGCCGGATTTAGAACGGGCATCTCGACCTTGGACCAAATCTTCCGGCTGTAGGTCCTATTCTGGAAAACTGCAAGAGTAGAGGGTGGCAGCCTCTACCTTGTCTTCGTGGACCTGCGGGCCGCTTTTGATTTGGTGCCTAGGGAGAGATTATGGCTGGTGCTGGAAGAACTAGATCTCCCGCCCTACCTATTGGATGTCCTAATTAGACTATATGAAGGGAACTATGTGCAGGTGAGGTGTGGGAGGAACTGTGAACTCTCGGCTCACCAGAGGCGTATGCCAGGGCTGCTTCCTGGCCCCTACACTTTTCAGCCTCTACATTAATGGTTTGGTAGACGCACTTAATGGTGTCAGGGACAGTGATGCCCCGCGGTTGACCACTGGTCGGGTGCCCGCTCTGATGTTCGCGGACGACACTCTGTTGCTGTCCCGAACGTCAACGGGCATCCAGCGGGTCTTGGACGGGTTTGTAACCTTCTGTGCCTCGAGGGGATTGGAGATAAACTTGGAGAAAAACAAGTTTATGATCTTCAATCCCCCGAGGCACACCCGTCCGAACCCTGTGTTAAGTGGTATTCCACTTGAACGGGTAAAAACTTTCGTCTACCTGGGGGTTACGCTGACTGAACACTTTGATTGGGGCCACCAAGTATCTAAATCTTCCCTGAGACTCTCGCAGATTTTGGGGGGGATTGGTAAATTTCATAGATCCTCTCAATTTAAACCAGTTGCCCCTGTTGTCGAGATTTACAGTACCCAAGCAAGGTCAGCAGCCATGTATGGTGCAGAACTTTGGGGACATACGAACATAGAGAGCCTACTAAAGGTTGAGCAAAGTACCCCTCTTATACCATTGCGGCTGGACATGGGCCTGGAATCTATCAAAGAACAGGTGGCCGCACGACCACTGTACCTGAGCTTGCTGCCTATAGAGTTGATTTTGTTGCGGTCTGGGGCCTCATAAAGAATAAAAACAGACCGTGGCTATCCCATATTAAAGCTTTCCTCTACCAAATTGGCCTACCACAACTATGGGACACCCCTGAGGAAAGTTGCCCGAGGATCCAGAGGTCAGAGTTGTTGGCCTCTGTGAGATATTACAACTTTAAATTACTACATTGTTCGACAAATTTGGGCAGGTTATCCACCGAGTTTTTGTTGATGAAAACTGAATCCAAGAAAGAGGAATTCTTGGACTTAGTCCAGCCCCCGCTTGCAAGGAAATTATACACTCAATTGAGACATGGTTCTTTGCCTATTAGGGCACTAACTTCTAAATGGGCCAATTCAAATTTGGGTAGTTGCCCCGCTTGTAACAATGGCATGGAGGACATTGCACATGTTATGTTCTTCTGCCCGGCATATAGTACAATTCGGAGATGTTGGCTGATGCCGCTGTGTAGAAATTTGGGACTCAGACAATGCACACAGGCCTGTAGAGTTTTAACATTCGATACCTCCCCCCTTATTGTTTTCTCTGTTTCCCGTTTCCTGTATGGTATGTGGCGTAGAAGAACTGTTTTTGTTAATAGGAATTATCTGCCCCCTTCTTCTGATAACTCACTGTTTAAAAATTATATTTAAAAACTGTTTTTATCTATGTATTTTATCATTGTGCTTGCACATATTTTATCTGCACTTTCATGGTCCACGACCGAAATAAAGTTATCAAAAGAAAGAAAGCTTTGCTGTGTTGGCCTGTTGCATGCTGTGTGCTGAGCTGTAGGAGGGGCTGCCACTTTGCGACCTGTTTCTGTGTGGTGGCCTGCTGCCTGCTTTCTCTCTGCTTTTGTGCCCCTCATTTATTCTCCAGGGGCTGGATGCCTGCTTCCCCAAACCTCTGTCTGTTTAGAAGCCTGTTGTCTCCCTTTCTTGTTTTGAAGTTAGGAGGTAGTGAGCACTTAATTGTTTAACCTTATGCAAGCAACAAGCACAGGGAGAGTGATTTTCCCTTCAAAGAGGAGCATCTTAGTCATTGCGAGTGGATCACTCTATGATTTTCTTGATTTGCGCCTGGAGCGTGTCCTCGTTTCTGCCCCAGCATGTGTACGTAGTGTTCTCCTGCCCCAATACCACAGTATAATAGAAGCCCTTTGCAGCTTTTCTGCAGCAGCAGGTGCTGAGTTTTGGTTAACATGTTGCGGGTAGGCCCTTATGGAGGAGAAGTGCATGCGGAACACTTGGAATCTGGTGAAGGCTGTACGAGTCCAGTGCTTCACCAGCTCAGCTCAGAAGTGCGGAAGTGTTATCCCCTCTTCCAACTCCACCTTCTCTGTGGCACACTGCTGGAGAGAGCCATGGGTCCTGAAGGCATCCGGTGACTGTTGGGCTGACGAGCTGACCCCCCGAAGGAGATTAATTGCTCCCTCCTGTAGACAACGCACCCTTAGGCAGCCAGATTCAGCCAAACCATGGAAGACTCGGGGAGTGTTGCCGTTACAGTACCCCAGAGGTGGAGGGAGTTTCCTTGGTCTGATCTCTGGTGAAGGATCCTAGACACTCCCCCGAGTACTGTATATGTACTAGTAGGAGCACAAGAGTGACTCGGACCGTGAAACTGCTGGCAGCTTTAGTCAAGTAGCCATCCATGTTGCTCAGGGGGGTGTTGCGGATCCACTGGAATTTGGGGCACATGCCTAAAACCATTTGGTGATCGCATATTGTACGAATCCCAAAATTCTGCTGCTTGAGATTGCAAAATTGCCCTTAGAGATGCATGTACCTTTTTAGCCATTCGCAATTAATTCCCCTAATTGCAAATGCAGTTAGTGAATTGCAAATTGGATTTTTGCAATTTAGAACAGTACATTACCATCAACTTAACGTTGATGGTAATTTGCAATTTCTTTGAAAAATGTAAACAAATGCATTTTTCAAAGTGAGTAAGTAAATATTTGTTGCATATGGTTAGTTAAAACCTTTACAAAATTGAGTACAAAACAGTATACTAACTAGCCTTGGTTAAAATGCATTCACACTCTTTAAAAAGCAAGTTCTTTTTTAAAAACAGTATTACATCGTCTGCGGCCTGAGCCTCACCTAACATATCAGTCCTTCGGAATGGGTCCGCACCATTTTTTCAGTTTTCTGGATTAGGAGGCTCGCCTTCTGTAAGAATTTGGAGGCCCTACAGGCCGTTTGCAACTGGAAACTGTTCAGTGCTAGCATAACAGCAGGCCTGCATCTTCTGATTTGATAAAAACAAAATATTTGTAATAGGTAGTAACGTCTCAAACTAGCCAATGATGGACAGATGCACAGAATGTGAGTCAGTGTTTCTTCCGAACGGCCACACAGTCTGCATAGCAATGTTTGCCATGTTTGCTTCCATGCTGGGGTCTAATCCTTTGTGGTGTAGGTGCCCAGACGTATGCGTAGGAGCATTTGTTGTGTGGACGGTGTTATATAGTTGACTAGGTATGGTTGTGGGGCACTTCTCTCTACATGGCTAGCACCGTCCAAGCATGTTTTTTCTTTGCGAGGGCGGCTTTGTCAACAATCATAGATTTTTGTTTTGCTGTACTGTTGGCTATTTTTTTGAAGGCCATAAAGGGGTGGTTTGTATTCCATGCGTCTCGCATATTAAGTTGTGTCAGTGCGTCTTCCAAAGATGTTTTCCATACGTTTTTTGCATTTGTTCGGTTGTTAATTTCGCACCAACAATGGCCCATCAGCGTGTCCTCACTTGCTGCCCTTAATTTCCAGCACATTTTTAGTATCCCGGCTTGCCTGACTTGATGCTGATTTGAAAGCCCGAATTCCAGGCGTACTTGCGCTTGTGATACAGACCTTGGTATGTGAAAGATGTATTTGTACAGATTTGACTGTTGTAAGTTCAAGAAGTTTGCGTCTTTGCCTCTGAATAGCTCCGAACCGTACGTGAGGGAGGGTAAAAACTTTGCCTCAATCACTTTCAAGAGGTAAAGGTTGGAGGGGCATTTCAGTTTTGTTTTCAGTAACATTAGAGCAAACCGTAGTTTATTGGACTGCGCTTTTCTATGCAGTTGGTGAGTTTTTAATGACCAGCTTGAGTCGACCACTACCCCCAGGTACTTGTAAGAGTTACTTGACTCATTTTTTCAAAGTGCTTTGTGGTGCACACACACGACCTTAGGGCATGTGCGTGCACCACAAGTGCATACCTACCTTTTTTGAGGGAGCATCAGGTTGGCCTTTTGGTCCCTTTGCACCCTTCAAATTGCATGCACAATTAACGAGTAGCTATTTGTGCATGCAATCCCCTTCATTCCTATGGGCCTCTAGGCAATTTTTGACTCACTATTAAGTAATGTGCTTCAAGAGAGCCCGCAGTTTACGGGACAGTTTGGTCCATACAAGACCTAGATCAAAAGTGACAGGAACATCTAACACATTGTGGCACATTCCACCAGTACGTGGCCATTTTCCATGTGGCTCTTGCAGCGCATGCCCTCAGACATACAAAGCGGACCAAGTGGACATAGGTACAGGAAATCCATGGTTACTCCGAAAACATACTAATTGCAACACCGAGGGAGTCATTTTCATGATCACCTGTCCGTGTTCACTTAGGTATATTGGCCACACTACCCGCAAAATGAAGGTTCGTATCAGCGAACACAAAAGCACCATTCGGTGCCACAAACAGTCGACATGTTTGACAAATCATTTCCTGTCAATGAAACATAAAGCTGAAGATTTGAAGTGGGTGATCTTGGAACATCCATTCATTCCACCACACATTAGTGACAATTCGAAGTTTTTATACATCAAGGAGCAAAAATGGATTTTCAGGCTCCGCAGTGACAGTAGAGGATTGAATGATTCCATTCCGCGGATGTCTCTCTAAGCATCTCTTAATACACCCACATCCTCTATCCTAATATAGCTAATTGCTTGTACACAATTGTCTGCAAACTACCATTTCTTCACTTTTTGACGACTTTGGGTGGTTAGTACATCCTCTTTGTGATTTACGTTGGACGTTCCGTTAGTGACACTTTCATGAAATGAAATTTGTCATTTGACTTGTTACAACTAGCCAAAATCAAAATAATTTTTGCAGGACTGTATTTTCCTTAAACCACAGAGAGTTGTTAATGTGAAAACTAATATAGCATGTCAAGTGATCTGAGCAATCCTTTTTGTGACTTTTGCGCTGCACACTCGTTCACTGACACGTTTATCCCTTTGTTCACATGAAATGAAATTTGTCATATTACACCTAATCAATTTCAAAATAACAGTTGCACAAATGTGTTTCCTTTGAACCTACAGGGACCTCACCTCACGTCATGTACACATATATAACGTGTCTGGTTACTTTAGCAAGCTTAGAGTACCATTTTGCCCTTTAATCTCTGAGGAGAGATGTATGCTGTATGGATGCGTGAGTACATTCTTCATCGGTCACATCTAGTGTCATTACACGTTGCCAACTGCCAATGCAGTTCATTTGGCTAGTGCTCCTGCGCATTGGTGGTGCATTGTGCCATTTGCATGATACGCAACGCCCGCGCATGCGCCGTACGTAATTGAATCCAACATCTTTGTACAGCTTCGCCGTATTTACGGCGATCTTAACTTTTGCGCAAGAGCCTAAATCTGCAATACTCTACAGTTAGCAGTCATCTTTTTGGATACAGTAGAGCGGTTTTCAGTATGTCAAATCACTTGGCAAGGCTACTTTGTCTGGTACGGCTGCGTGAGGGATAAGCGTCTTGTCGTTCTTTTGACGCTTGACGCTGCATCCCTTACAAGCATGTGCCGATTTTCATTGGCCGCGTTCTAGTATAGATCATGATACTACAGCTACGCGCAGGCTTGCAGACTGGGCCACAATTATGCTCTAGCTACACACATGCGCAGTGACGAAAGCGCCTCGTAATCGTCAATTAGCTTCGAGCTTGGCGGGCGAAACTGAGCCAAACAAGCCAATTATTCAATTGACCCCAATATAAGAGGGAAGGGGCCGGTCCAGTCGGTACCTCCACTTCCTCTCGGATGACAGAGAGAGGTACCGACGGACAGGTAATGTCTCTCCCCTTTTGGTGCTATAATTTTTGACTCATAAACGTAATAACAGCAAACAGGGTCTAGTTTATGACCCTGGAACGGTTTTTAATCATATTCAATTTGGGATAGAATTGGGATTACAGTGATTAGTCCCCTACTTTTTGTCAGGATTGTGTGTTCTTCTCCTTTGCCAACACCAGCGTGGTTGTTGCCATGTTAGGCATTTATTGCGTCCACATTTTAGATTGTTAGAGATTGGATGTAACAGCGCTTAGGTGGGGCATATTCAACTTTGGTATTTATGCCTCATTCTTCTTTTTCACACATTAGAGCGGGGCCTCATATTCCCGAGCGGTTGCCGGGTGAGGTGAGGTCGTCTCCCACGCAAAGCGGGGTGAGTATTCACAAATAGGTTACTTTTTCTGTGAAAGAGTTAGTATGCTCAAGAATAAGCTGAGTATATAATACTTATGCTAGTGTGTTGGTTGTACAGTTTCTTTGTGAACATGTGGATATACATGTAAATATGTGTTTGTTTTTGTATGTTTTCCTCAACAGGATTAAGACATAATCTACTTCTTCCAGTGCACATTGGGGCTCCAAGTTCCTGGTAGATATAAACATTTATATATAGTTTAAATACTTATTTGCGTTACTATTTTGCACATTTCACATTTTTTCATGTTGCAGTAGCTTGTTATTATCTAGGTCCTGACGAAAGCCGGATAGATTTCCAATTAGGCTGAAACATGTTGACCGTCCTGCACAACGCCGCAGTGTAGTTATAAATTCAGACTACCTGGCGGGGTTTTAACTTTGACACTTAGACAATCCTCATTAAACATATTTTTTGTCTAAGTCGTTAATTTTAATTTCACTTCACTATAGCACTGTACCACACACCTTTAGCACTACCCTCTGAGTAACATTCTGGCTAGAGTTTCTATTTTACATCCATAGTCGCACCGTCACTTGATGGTCTGGGCGGCCTTTTGGATGGATTAACAAATCCCACACAATGAGAATCCGCCAGAAGGGTGGGCTGATGGGAGTATCTCAGCCAGTTGTAACTCATTCACTTTTTTGCATGAGTCCTGTTTTCTAGGTTACTAGTACAGCAACACACAGTAGACCGGCCATTTCTTTTTTGTATGATGATTATGATTAGGGAAGTGAAATGACAGGTCGTTAAATATATTCCCTTGACCCCCTCAAAATTCTGTTTTTCGTTATCTAGAGCAACTTCGTCGCGGGTCGTCTTCCTCTGGTGCGAACTCTGTTGTTCACACCTGTTTGCTCACCTAACTTTCTGTGTGGCGTAATTTGTTGACCATGGCTGACTTCATGGGGTTGGCATTTGATGATGAAGCACTTAATTCTATCCTGGAAAACAACCCAAGCATCTTAGACTCCATACCTGATACCGCAACTGCTAAAAAGATGACTGGCTAACATTACTAAATCTCAAGAAAAATCATTCTCGTATTTCCATACATGGGATAGTAATGGCTGAGTACTTGCGAGGCAAATGTTCTCCTACTGGCCTCATTGTCACAAACACTCCACGACTTTTCTTAACAGATAAAGGATTTCTTCGTGATTGGTCCCTCATTGCGTGGCGGTGCATGCGAGATTGGTTTATCCTCATAGTTAATACTGCGAAGAAAACTGCTGACGCTATTTTAATAGAAATTCAGCTGCTTGAGGGACAGATTAAAACTACCCTCACTAATACCATTTTAAAAAACATTTAGATGAGAGTAATAAAACTAATAAAGACTACAATGATAACATTCTCTTTTCCAAAATAGAGAAATGTAAGAAGGACTTAGCGCGCTTCTCAATGACAAAAATATTTCCATACACCAGTGAGGACTGGGTGGCCCCAGATTATAAAAACAAGGGCAAACGTTATGGTTCTAACTACTCGTCATCTGGGTCAGACCCTGATTCTGACTCTGATAACTCTGGTGCAGGTGTTTCACAACTAAAAAGAGGTGGACAACAGCGGAGTTTCAATAGAAGAAGAGGTACACGTGGGTTTTATCAGAACCAAGGTCAATGGTGGCCGTCAGGGCCATGGGGCTTTCAACCACCATTTGCACAACATATGCAGGCATTTCCTACACATCCTTAATTCTTCCATGAGCCGTCTTTTTTAGGACAAGGTCGGGGCCGCAACTACTGGAGCAGAAGAGGACAACAAAATGTTCAGTGGGAAGCAGAGCAGACCTTTCCCAACACCAGGAGTCGGAGAGTAGCTCAGGCAACATCCACCACAGGGACGACAGGAACTTAATAGTGAACCTTAGTTAACGTGATCTGCCAATAGATGAATAGGCAGTTCTGAGAAAAGGTTTGGGTTTTGTACCCACCAATAAGGGGGATCCCTTTGAGACTCGTTGTGAATTAGAAAAATTCTTTAGGAAGGTTCGTCTCCACTTTTTCTTTGGAGCCCAAGAAAATGCTTCGACTACAGAGGGATATGATTGTTGGACCAACACAGGGCTACACCCCAAATCCACTTTTATTCCATTAGGACATCAAGTTCCCTCCAAAGTAACAACGTTCGAACAAGCAGTGACCCATGATGTCATGGCCCTATTCGATGATGATCAACGCAGTTTTCAGAACTTGTCCATCAAAGAAAAAGTGGCTCTTGCACACCTATCTACAGATCAGTCCATCATTATCAAACCGGCGGACAAAGGGGGTGCCACTGTCATTCTTGACATAGCTACCTACCGCCAAGAGTGTCAAAAACAATTGGACAATACCACCTCCTACCAACGTCTAGTTAGTGACCCCACCCCCCGCCTCCTCACAGAGATTAAGACCCTAGTGGAGGATGGGCATTTGGAAGGGTGGATTACACCTCAAGAAGCCAAGTTCTTGGTAACAAACAATCCGGTCATGCCCGGGTTTTACTGTTTGCCGAAAATCCACAAACTGGTCCGGCCCCCTCCAGGACGTCCGATCATCTCAGGGATCGGCTCCCTATTGGAGCCTTTGTCCACCTTTGTGGATTTTTTCCTGCGGCCTCTCGTTAAAGAGATGCCTACGTATCTGCAGGATACGGCTGATGTCCTTAGACTGTTACCAGAGGTGGTATTCGACGCCGCGACTGACCTTTTGGTCAGTTTCGACGTCGAGTCCCTGTACACCTGCATACTGCAGGAAGAGACTCTAGAGGCCATTAGATCTCTTCTTGCCATTCGAGATCTTCAGAGTATCACTCCAGTAAATTTCATCATGGAGTGTGCCAGATTGGCAATGATGGAGAATTATTTCAAATTCGAAGATCAGATTTATCTCCAAACCTCAGGAACATCTATGGGGAGTATTTTTGCCCCCAGCCTCACCAACCTCTATGTTCACTTGTTTGAACAGAATCATGTTCTCAACCATAGCAACCCCTACTTCCATCAGGTGGTGCTATGGAAGAGATACATAGACGACATCTTAGTGGTTTGGCGAGGTACACCAACAGAGGTGAAATTATTTCATGATTAGCCTAACAATCAAAATCAGTACCTTAAATTCACTGTGGAGTTCAGCCGGGACAAATTGCCATTTCTGGATACTCTCATCTTTTCCAAAGAGGGTAAACTTGAATGTAAACTCTATAACAAACCTATGTCAAGGAACTCTCAGTGGTTTTTAATAGCCACCATGCCCGGGCTTTACGGGAGAATCTCCGTGTAGGACAGTTCATGAGAATTCGCAGAAACTGTTCTTCCAAACCTCTTTTTGATAAACATGCCAGAATCCTATCTAAACAACTACAGGAACGGCAGTGACCTCGCCATCTGGTAAGAAAAGCTTGTAAACGAGCCTCTAATAACAACAGGGAGGCACTTATGGACAAAAGACCTGAAAAGGCGCCCTTGGATAGGCTGAGCTTTGTCAGCACATTCAGTGTCCTTTCGAACAGGATTCAAAAGACAGTGCACAAACATTGGGATATTTTGAACATAGCCCAAACTAACATTCCGCTACCCTTGTTTTCTTTCAAGAGAGCCCCCAGTTTACAGGACAGTTTGGTAAATACAAGACCTAGATCAAAAGTGACAGGAACATCCAACACATTGTGGCACATTCCACCAGTACGTGGCCATTTTCCATGTGGCTCTTGCAGCGCATGCCCTCAGACATACAAAGCGGACCAAGTGGACAAAGGTACAGAAAATCCATGGTTACTCCGAAAACATACTAATTGCAACACCGAGGGAGTCATATACATGATCACCTGTCCGTGTTCACTTAGGTATATTGGCCACACTACCCGCAAAATGAAGGTTCGTATCAGCGAACACAAAAGCACCATTCGGTGCCACAAACAGTCAACTTGTTTGACTAATCATTTCCTGTCAATGAAACATAAAGCTGAAGATTTGAAGTGGGTGATCTTGGAACATCCATACATTCCACCACACATTAGTGACAATTCGAAGTTTTTATTCATCAAGGAGCAAAAATGGATTTTCAGGCTCCGCAGTGACAGTAGAGGATTGAATGATCCGCACTGTCACTCTCTAAGCATCTCCTAATACACCCACATCCTCTATCCTAATATAGCTAATTGCTTGTACACAATTGTCTGCAAACTACCATTTCTTCACTTTTTGACGACTTTGGGTGGTTAGTACATCCTCTTTGTGATTTACGTTGGACGTTCCGTTAGTGACACGTTCATGAAATGAAATTTGTCATTTGACTTGTTACAACTAGCCAAAATTAAAATAATTTTTGCACGACTGTATTTTCCTTAAACCACAGAGAGTTGTTCATGTGAAAACTAATATAGCATGTCAAGTGATCTGAGCAATCGTTTTTGTGACTTTTTCGCTGCACACTCGTTCACTGACACGTTTATCCCTTTGTTCACATGAAATGAAATTTGTCAGATTACACCTAATCAATTTCAAAATAACAGTTGCACGAATGTGTTTCCTTTGAACCTACAGGGACCTCACGTTATGTACACTGATATAGCGTGTCTGTTTTTTTTAGCAAGCTTAGAGTACCATTTTGCCCTTTAATCTCTGAGGAGAGATGTATGCCGTATGGATGCGTGAGTACATTCTTCATCGGTCACATCTAGTGTCATTACACGTTGCCAGCTGCCAATGCAGTTCATTCGGCTAGTGCGCCTGCGCATTGGTGGTGCATTGTGCCATTTCCATGATACGCAATGCCCGCGCATGCGCCGTACATAATTGAATCCAACATCTTTGTACAGCTTCGCCGTATCTACGGCGATCTTAACATTTGCGCAAGAGCCTAAATCTGCAATACTCTACAGTTAGCAGTCATCTTTTTGGATACAGTAGAGCGGTTTTCAGTATTTCAAATCACTTGGCAAGGCTACTTCGACTGGTACGGCTGCGCGAGGGATAAGCGTCTTGTCGTTCTTTTGACGCTTGACGCTGCATCCTTTACACGCATGTGCCGATTGTCAGTGGCCGCGTTCTTGTATAGATCATGATACAACAGCTGCGCGCAGGCTCGCAGACTGGGCCACAATTATGCTCCAGCTACACACATGCGCAGTGACGAAAGCGCCTCGTAATCGTCAATTAGCTTTGAGCTTGGCGGGCGAAACTGAGCCATAGAAGCCAATTATTCAATTGACCCAATATAAAAGGGAAGAGGCCGGTCCAGTCGGTACCTCCACTTCCTCTCGGATGACAGAGAGAGGTACCGACGGACAGGTAAGGTCTCTCCCCTTTTGGTGCTATAATTTTTGACTCATAAACGTAATAACAGCAAACAGGGTCTAGTTTATGACCCTGGAACGGTTTTTAATCATATTCAATTTGGGATAGAATTGGGATTACAGTGATTAGTCCCCTACTTTTTGTCAGGATTGTGTGTTCTTCTCCTTTGCCAATACCAGCGTGGTTGTTGCCATGTTAGGCATTTATTGCGTCCACATTTTAGATTGTTAGAGATTGGATGTAACAGCGCTTAGCTGGGGCATATTCAACTTTGATATTTATGCCTCATTCTTCTTTTTCACACATTAGAGCAGGGCATCATATTCCCGAGCGGTTGCCGGGTGAGGTGAGGTCGTCTCCCACGCAAAGCGGGGTGAGTATTCACAGATAGGTAACTTTTTCTGTGAAAGAGTAAGTATGCTCAAGAATAAGCTGCGTATATAATACTTATGCTAGTGTGTTGGTTGTACAGTTTCTTTGTGAACATGTGGATATACATGTAAATATGTGTTTGTTTTTGTATGTTTTCCTCAACAGGATTAAGACATAATCTACTTCTTCCAGTGCACATTGGGGCTCCAAGTTCCTGGTAGATATAAATATTTATATATAGTTTAAATACTTATTTGCGTTACTATTTTGCACATTTCACGTTTTTTTCATGTTGCAGTAGCTTGTTATTATCTAGGTCCTGACGAAAGCCGGATAGATTTCCAATTAGGTTGAAACATGTTGACCGTCCTGCACAACGCCATAGTGTAGTTATAAATTCAGACTACCTGGCGGGGTTTTAACTTTGACACTTAGACAATCCTCATTAAACATATTTTTTGTCTAAGTCGTTAATTTTAATTTCACTTCACTATAGCACTGCACCACACACCGTTAGCACTACCCTCTGAGTAACATTCTGGCTAGAGTTTCTATTTTACATCCATAGTCGCACCGTCACTTGATGGTCTGGGCGGCCTTTTAGATGGATTAACAAATCCCACACGATGAGAATCCGCCTGAAGGGTGGGCTGATGGGAGTATCTCAGCCATTTGTAACTCATTCACTTTTTTGCATGAGTCCTGTTTTCTAGGTTACTAGTACAGCAACACCCAGTATGATGATTATGATTAGGGAAGTGAAATGACAGGTCGTTAAATATATTCCCTTGACCCCCTTAAAATTCTGTTTTTCAAATTAGGTGTTTTGCCTCAAACCAACTGCACATGGTGGGGAAATGAGCTAAAGAAAGATGAGGGATTCAACCCATATATTTGACTGGAGGTGAGTGTCTTCAAAGTTTTAGCCCTCTGTCTGTCGTCTTCTTGTGTTTTCTTTGTTGGCCCTAAGATGCATGGTATGCCAAGATGTGGGTCCTTTGCTCACTTTGCCACTGGATTCAAGGTAGCCTGGATGGTGGGGGGTATTATCCTGAAACAGGTCCTAGGATGCTTGTTTACGGTCCATGGAAGACCTGGATTGGCAGTTTGGGCTGGACTGTTCCCAAGAAGAACAGGGTCAAGAATGATTTGCATATGGCTGTGTCTGAACTAGGGTGGTGAAGTGAGCTAAAGAACAATGATGTATTGAACCCAAATCCTTAAAATTCAAAACAGGGAGGGGGAGGAATCCGCCCTTTGTCAGACACTGCAATAGATGTCGAGAAAAATAAGTGGGGGATACCATTGAATCTTCTGAAGGCAATTAAGTCACTATATGAGGCCACCTGGGTGCGGGTTAAAACAAGCGCTCGGACGGTTTCTCCCAAGATAGACACAGAAAATGGGCTAAAACAAGGGTGCGTGCTGGCCCCCATTCTTTTTAATTTATATACAGCAGACCTGGGAGAGGCCCTAAAAGGAACCAGCCTAGTAGCCCCCAGACTAGGAGGTGTGAGGATACCAGTCCTACAGTATGCCGATGACACGGCTATAATGGACCACACGAAGATCGGCCTACAAAGAACACTAACTGCTTTAAATAGATTCAACATCGCCAACAGCTTGGCTGTCAATCAAGGCAAAACAAAGGTCATCATCTTTGGGTCCTATCAGCAGAAAAGGCAAGCACAGTGGCAGCTGGGAAATACTCAAATAAACTCGGTGGCCTCTTACAACTACCTGGGGGTTTGGTTCTCGGAACGGGCCAGGGCCAATATACATCTAAATCATCAGGCCTCCAAAGCCAACAAGGTAACACACTTGCTAAAACAACTAAGTCAGAACCTGATCATTCCATCTGCCAGCCCAATTCTGATAGCCCTACGAGCAAAGCTGCTCCCTGCGATCTCCTATGGTCACATGGCCTTTCCTGGGAAGTTGGATGTCCTTCTCAACTCAGCCCAAGTTTAGGCATACAAGTCGGTGTTACATATACCAAGGACAGCAAGAAGATCCAGGCTGAGACTGGAACTTGGCCTAGCACGACCAGACTTGATCTGTCAATGGGAGCTCATCAACCCAGCCCTGCCTCATCCAAGATCTCTTTTAAGAACTCTTAGGCTGTGGGGGCATGGCTTGCGCGCCGCTTCAGCATGGCGGACTGCGCTTGAGCTCCGAGGCGAGTTCTCCCGTCGGGCTGATTTCTCCGTTCCCCGACTGCCCCTGTGAGCGGAAAAGGCAGCATTCAACAGCGGAATGTGAAGGGAGCTGATTTACGAGATTTCCTGCTATCTTGGTCACCAGCTGCATGCTTTCTGCCTGACGCTCGTTTTCCTCACAGATGGCCGCCATTTCCTGCTCCTGATGCAGTTGACATTTCTCCTCAGGAATGCCGCTTGTGCTACAATGTTTCAGGTCGTGGTGGCTGCTGAGGGGGTTTCTTCTATGATGCCTGCAATTGGTAACATTTTTTCCTTTTTTCTGCTATTTTCTTGCTGCTTGGCTGGGAATTAAGGTGCCTACACGCTATTTTTCTCTAAGCTCAGGTATCTCATTCAGGTGTGGGTTTTTTTTTCCTGCGAACTCCGTGCTGTGCCCTCCTGAATTATTTGTAGCTCTATCATTCTTTAGCTACCTGTCTGCCCTGCATATAAGTCCGCCGCTATTATCTTATTAGCGCCCATTGAGCTCAATGTGCTATTTTTCTCATTTTGGACTGTAGTCTGCGCAGTTTTTGCTCTTCTCTTTCCTTCAAGTGGCTACATATTTTTTCTTTGTGATTACTCCTTCATGGCTACAAGTATGGGCCACTCCACGAGTAACAAAGACTCTAAAGAGGTTGGCACGTCACTGAAGAGACTTAAGTCTGTGTCTCCTACGCCTCAATCTGCTCAGACAGACACTACATCCACGCTGGACACCATTTTAACGCGCCTTAATGAGGTGCATGATATTGCGCAGTCAACAAAAACTAATACGGATTTGCTGCAAGTGGAGGTGTCGGCTATCAGGAATGACTTTAAAGCCCTCTCTCTTAGTGTATCTGCCACGGAATCACGAATCAGTTCTGCAGAGGATGGTATGCAGAAACACTCCAGATCCATCAACCACATGGAGCGCTCAATGGTGGCATTGCGAAGAGATCTCACTGAGCAGGAAGATCGCAACCGTAGGTCTAACCTACGCATTTTTGGCCTGCCGGAAGATTCAGAGAAATCATCTTCATCTATGATAGAGTTCTTATCTGAGTGGATTCCGGACACCTTACAAATCTCATTCCTCAGAGAATTTGAGATAGAAAGAGCACATCGTGTTCCAACGTTTCGGTCTAAATCGGCAACCCAGCCAAGAGCAGTTATTTTTAAGCCATTGCGACATCAGCATACTGAACAGATTCTCTCTCATATGCGCAAAGCTAAACAAGTCATCTGGAACGGTCAGCGAATCTCAATTTCTCAGGACTTTGCCAGAGATACGGTTATAAGGAGGAAGGGCTTCCTCAATCTTCGGAAGCGTCTTTCTGAAATGGACATTCCCTTTTCGTTTTCTGGTCCATCGAAGTTCCGCATTACTTATAAAGGTCGTTCAAGAATTTTCGATGAACCGGACGATTTATCTACATTTCTGGACAACCAATTGGAGATAGAGATGGAGATTCAGAAAGCGACTTCGCAGTCTTCTGGTGCCTCGGGCACTTGATTTGTCTTTTTCTTTCGTTTGGATGTACTCTTTTGCATGCCTGGGTCTCTCCTCTCTCATGTTCAGCTTATATGTTGTTATTGACTTCCAAGGTTGTTTGTTAGACTCTTTCTTTCTTCTGGTGTTCACACTGCTTCCTGTTCTCTCCTTTTGTTCCAGAGTAATACTCTTTAGCTTGCATCCTGCTTTTCTTGCTCTTATTTTCTGTCGTTGTTGAGTCCAAGCTATTTTTCTCTTTTCTAGACGCTTATCTCTTACTAGTTACCTTATTTTTTCTCATTTCTGTCTTTTTTCTGTCTTTCTCTTCTCTATCTATTTTACTATCTTTCTTCCTTTCTTTCCTCCATAGTTATATGTTCTGGTTTTTTCTCTACTTCAACTATATATTCTTCTCATTTACACTTATAGCTTGTTCGTTACTATATATTTAGGTTATGCATTTTTGTTTGCCATGCATTCATCTATTGTTCATGAGTTACCTCAGGCTTTTGTTTTTCTAATCAGTTTTCTCTGATAATAATAATTGGTATTACTATATCTATTGATATTAGACTAATAACTAAATGTAATTATATATTCTGCTTAGGTACATTATGCCTGTTCATGTTATCGCTATATGTCGGTCTTAATTCCAAGGTTATTTGATAGACTTTTGCTGTTCTTTTGGACCCTTACTGCTTTCTGCTCTCTCCTTCTTTCCAAAGTCAGGCTATTCAGATTGTATTCTGCTCTTCTTGCTCTTACTTTCTGTCATTATTTATTTCAAGTCTCTTTTCTCTTTTCTCGACGTTTCTCTCTTACTAGCTACTTATTCTTTCTCATATCTGTCATTTTCTATCTTTTACTTTTTTATCCATGATATTGTCTTTCTTCCTTTATTTCCTACTTATTTGTAGGTTCCGATTTCTTCTACTTCAATTATATATTGTTATCATATACAGGTATAGTTTGTTCATTAGCTATGTTTTTACTTTTAGGATGTGCATATTGCGCGTTATACACTCATCTATTGTTCATGAGTTGCCTCTGATTTTTGTTTTTCTAATCAGTTTCTCTGCTAGTTTTACCTATTATTGCTATGTCTCTGATATTACATTGATGACTAAATGTGTCTATACAATTTGCTTAAGTTACGTTATGCCTACTCACATAGTTATGCAGCTTTGCGTTGCTAATTTTGTCTGTTACCAGTTCATATTTTACTGCTATCAGCTTGCTATTTTTTGGGGCTATTGTGATCAATTACTTTTCCTCACTGTACGGGACACGTACTCGCCTTTTCCACGTTCTCCGTAGTATGATGTTGGTCTTTTTTAGGCCTCCCCTCCTGCTTCCTCTCTCCATCCTTTCTCTTCTCTTTTCTTCTCTTCTTTCCTCCTCTTTCTCTTGGATCCCCCACATGGATTCTCCCTCCGTGGTTCCTAGGACTGAAGATTTGTTCCTTGTTTATGTAAGGTTGCTTCTTTTTCTGTCATCCATGTCATCTTTTTTTTGTTCTTCTGTTTTTCCATGCCGGGTTTAAATGTTTTATCCCTTAATGTTAAGGGATTGAATCATCCGGTGAAGAGGTCGAAAGTCTTAGATTACTGTAAATCTCTGTCTTCTGACCTAGTTCTTTTTCAAGAGACCAAGGTCTCTAACAGAGAGGCGTTGTTTTTGAAGAAGGAATGGGTTTCGGATGTTTGCTGTTCTGATGCCTCTGGTAAACGAAATGGGGTCATTACATTAGTTTCAAAAAATTCTGGTTTATCTATATTATCTTCTGATCATGATTCTCAGGGTCGCTGGCTGTTGTCTAAGTTGTCGGATGGTCAACATGAACTGTATGTGATGAATATCTATGCGCCTAACGTTGATGATCCGGCCTTTTGGAAGTCGGTTACCAAAAAATTAAATGACACCCCGCACTCTGGCAATCTTATTGTAGGCAGAGATTTTAATTTACCAATGGACCCTCTTTTAGACAGGAACTCTGCATTTCAGTTTTGTCCTCCTAAATCTCACAAACAAATGCTTAACATGTGCTCCTTTACTCATCTTCAAGATTTATGGCGACTTCATAACCCTACTGGTAGTGATTTTTCTTTCTTCTCCTCGCCTCATTCTTCTTTCTCTCGTATTGACTATCTCCTGGTTCACTCTTCGCTTGTTTCGTCTTCCTCTTCTCTGCTAATACATCCTATTTTGATTTCCGAACATGCGGCGGTCACCTTTACACTGTCTTCCTTTGCCCCTAAAGGGCGCGGTCGTTCATGGAGATTAAATACCGAAGTTTTACAAGATGCTTCTCAGGTTGATGAATTTTCTAAAGCTATAGCCTTTTTTTCATGAGAATGAATGCTCTGTCTCTTCCCCAGTCGTTCCATGGGACTCATTTAAATGCACTTTCCGTGGCCAAGTGATTAAGTGTATGTCCAAACGAAATTCGGATATTAAAAAGGAGCTTACAGATTTATCATCTCAAATTAAAACTCTGGAAGCCACCTTTAGACAATCTAAAGATTCATCTTGTTTACAGCTAATAAAACAACTAAAATACAAATATAATACCATTGTTACTAAAAGAGCTCATATTGGAGTACAGGCACAGAAATCCAAGAAGTTGTTGTTAAAAAATCGTGCTGGGAAGATTTTGGCTGCTACCTTAAAATTTCAGGATTTTTCTTTTAAGTCCTCACAAATCTCTTCTATTACTGACCACACAGGTTCTAAAAAATTTCAAACAGGGGAAATACTTGAAGTTTTTCGTGACTATTATGATAAACTGTACACTCCTTCTAATGTTTCCACTTTCGACCGGTGTCAGGCTTTTTTAACTTCGGTACCGATTCAGTCGGTCTCTGATGATGATCGTACTTTTCTAAACAAGCCTATTTCCCCCGAAGAAATTATTTCCGCAATTAAAGCTACTCGTTCTGGCAAGGCTCCAGGCCCTGATGGTTATCCAATTTTATTTTATAAAACTTTTCTCTCTACGCTTGTTCCCAAATTACAATCTCTCTTTGACTCTTTTGTTAAGAATGGATCTGTTTCTGGTACGGCTGCTGAATCTACTATAGTAGTGATCCCGAAAGAAGGGAAAGATCATTCGGATCCTAAAAACTTCCGTCCTATTTCTCTCCTTAACATGGAAGCTAAAATTTTTGCTAAAATTCTGGCCAAAAGATTAGAATCCTTTATCCCTCATCTTGTTCATCCCTCCCAAACTGGTTTTGTGAAAGGCCGTCTTGCGCGTGACAATATACGCACTTTTTGTCATGTTCTTGGTGCTGCCAAAAGATCTCAACTCCCTGCCGTGGCCTTGGCCCTTGATGCGGAAAAGGCCTTCGACAAGGTCTCTTGGCCATTTCTTCGTGCTGCTTTCATTAATATGATAATGTCCTTATATTCTCAACCTAAAGCTAACATTAGAGTTAATGGTGCTACATCGTCGTTTTTTAATCTTCGTCAGGGCACTAGACAGGGGTGTCCTTTATCCCCACTTTTATTTTTACTATCTATTGACCCTCTTCTTCGACTGATTGAGTTACACCCGGATATTAAAGGTTTTTGTTTCGGGCCTCACTGTATTAAAACTGCTGCGTACGCGGATGATGTTCTCATATTTTCTGATGATATTGCTTTGGCAATCCCTGCTCTTTCAAATATCATTTCCCTCTTTTCTTCGGTTTCAGGGTATACCCTAAATAAAGATAAGACGGAAATGTTCCCTTTGAATGCCTATTGTTTCCCCTCTCATATTGGCTCAGCGGGCTTTAAGTGGCAATCTACACATCTGAAATACTTAGGGATTTATTTCTGTTCTACTCTCTATGCTACCACTGCCTATAATGAATCCCAGACTCTCCTTAAAGTCCGTCGTCTTTTAGATACATGGTCTCCGAAACATATTTCATGGTGGGGTCGCCTCCAGACTCTCAAAATGATGATCACAGCGATTATTAATTTTGTTTCATACATGCTTCCGGTTAAATTATCAGATTCCTTTTTTCGGGAAATCGATGGTCTGACTTCTAAATTTCTGTGGAATGACAAACGTGCTAGACTTGCCTACAACTTTTTGCTTCGTCCTTGCGATATGGGGGGCTGCAATTTTCCTGATTGGGAAAAATACCAAACTGCCTTTCTGGCCTCTCAAGGAGCTTTATGGTTTTCTCCTCCATCTCTTCATGTTCCCTCTTGGTTGCTCATAGAACAAGAATTAGCATCCCCTTTGCCTACTGCTTCTGTTTGCACGACATCTAGTTTACATATCCTGTTTTCTCGGTCTATCATTATTGATACAATTGCTGCGGTCAGGAAAGTAGACAAGAAGGTGGCAATTCCTTTACACAAAACTAGGTGGTCATCTATCTGGCGAAATTCCAAAATTAAACTCAACATTACTCCCAACCTTATGGCCTACTGGGTAGATAAAGGGATCTCGCTTGTTAAACATCTGTATGATGCTTCTGATCAACCATTACCTTTTTCCACCTTGGCTCAAAGACATTCTTTGACAAATCTTGATTTTTATACTTTTCTAAAAATTAAAGTGGCCCTTGCTAAAGTCCGTCTTCATCCTACTTCTTCGATCATCTCACTTTTTCATATTTGGATCAAATCTGGTCACGTCGCTTCTAAAATTTATAAATTTTTGTCATCTGCTTCTCTACCTGCACAGACGGTTGCGCAGCAAAAATGGTTACATCACTTTGATCCTGCTATTACAGATCATATCTCCTCGGAGACTTGGCAATTAATTGGTAAACTCTCTCTTCGTAATAAAATTGCACCATCTTTAATGCAATCTAAGTTTTTCTCTATCAATCTCCTTCATTGGACGCCTGTGCGTCTTCACTCGCTGAATCTTAAGGATGATAACCTATGCTGGAGTTGTGGTTTGTTGCCAGGCGATTTTCACCATATGTTCTTTGGTTGCTCGTTGCTTCAGCCTTTTTGGGACCTCATCCATAAACATCTCTCTCTTATTTTTGGTATTGAGTTCCAACTTTGTTTGCCTTTAATTTTATTGGGCCCACTGGCTGCCCCTATTCCTCTCCCATTGGATCCACTGGAATTACAATTGTTGGATCTTCTCCTCTCTATTGCTGTGAAAATCATTCTTATGGAATGGAAATCCTTCTCTTTGGTTTCCTATCATACGTGGTGGGCCTGGGTTTCCTTTTTACGCAGTGCTCACACGTCGGTTGATCAAGCTCACCTCTCTCCTTCTATTTCTAGTGGGGTTTGGAAAGCTTTGGATGATTATATGGAGTTGTCCTCAAAAGGGTTGGTTCCTCAGTTTCCTTTTGATATGTTTGTCTAGGTGTTGTCTTATAATTTTCTTGGTTGGTTAGTCCTGTGGGAATCCTTCCTCTTTTTCTTCCCTTTTCTTCTTCTTTCTCTTCTCTTTCCTGTCCTCTACTCCCTTTCACCCTTCTATTGCTTTCTCTCTTCTTTCCTCTTTTCTTTTATTCTATTTCCTCCCTTGTCCCCATCCCCATATTTGATAGTGATACGTTTGTTTAGTTCCCGGCTAGTAGCTTTTCCCTAATTGGATCCTATACTGTATAACTGGCTACTTTTAATTTATATGCATTTACATGAATTATTTCTCAAGCTTAGCCCCTGATTGTATAGTTCTCTTACATTAATGTATCACTTGAATTGTATTCTGATCCTTCTACTATATATCACTTCTTTATCAATAAAATTTTCTCGAAATCAAAAAAAAAAAGAACTCTTAGGCTTTGATCTCCGACAAAAATGTTTGTGTCTTTCCCTTGAATATAATCTTGAGGCAGGCTGGATTGACCAAGAAAACTTCAAAACCTAGTCGCTGTAAAGGCGCAAATAGTTCCCATAGGCACTACCTTCTCTCTACTGTCACATGGCACACTGTTACCGCTTTGCCTCTGGTTTTGCTTTATCAAAAATAACTTGTCGTAAAAGAAAATTGTCAAAATAGACCAGAATTACTCTAGACTTCTCCGTTTGTTGGGATTGCTGACTGTTCTTAAGCATTAGAGGAAATCGGTGGACCCGTTGTACCTCCGCTGCCCAGTCCCACTGGGTTTGGTCAGGAAATGACCCTTTCAGCAACCTCAACATAAAAGTCCTTATATCTGCTCCCTCCACATTCTCTGCCAGGCCGAGGAACAGTAAATGATTTCTTCTTTGGCGTTTTATAAAGTCCTTCAACTTCCACATCATACCTATCAGCTGAGACTCCTGAATATTCTGAAGTTTCTCCACTCTCACAATGCCGATGGCAGCTTCCTCTGCCCGTTCCTAGACAGTCGAGATCTGTTCCACCATTTCGGAGCAGATTTTGTTAACTTTGTGTACTGCTCCCTGTAATTTCATTGTAGACAAGTGGGCTCTTTTGTGCTCAGTTCAGGCTTCAACTTGTTTCTGTTTCAATGTTGTGTAGATGAATTCAACAGTGGGAGTATCTGCCAGGCCAGTGCCTAGTGGCACCCTTCCTCGTGGGGTACCCGTTTTCATCACATAATCCTTATAGTATATCTGACAAGTGGCAAAGTATTCTCCATTTAGCGGACCCTTACCGCTTATCTTCAATTTCTCACGGCGCCATTTTAGCAAACAAAAATGTGTTTTTGCGTAGAGGGTTTATCCAAGCTACTTATAACACTCCCCACCAGAAGGATCCGGAGCAGAGTCGTTCTCTGTCAGCTCTTCATTGGATCTGAAAGTTACATACATCTCTGAGTGAAAACAACTGTTCGCTCATTCCGGAGATGCTCCATGCTGCGGTAGAGGCACTTCCTTTTGACTTCTCGTGTTGCAAGCCCGGCATCCCTCAGAGAAACTGCAACTTGAGCTGCCACAACTAACAGCCTCCACTCTGACCTCCTCACATCCTCCCTGCAATGATCCCTTCCACCCAATGTTAATCTCCCTTTGTGGATGTGAAGCTCATGGTGTATCAGAGCTAACAGTTCCCAGAGGGAGCTACCAAGATGCATAGCATGCGCCTCAGGAGCAGATGTCAGGGTAGTGGACCTGCCAGAGTTCTTTGCAGACTGTCCCAGAGCCTTCACCGTGTAGATCTCAGGTATAGAGGACTGTCTCTCCTTTGGCGCTTCAGCACTAGACGGCACACTCTTCATTTCCTGTGGCTCCCCCACTTCGGATCATCAGCACTGACATCAGGTTTCCCAGCGACTGGTGCAGCAACTTCCCCCATCTTCCGTCCGGGTACTGGTTTCCTACTGTGAATCACAGTCGCAGTCACAATCGCAGACTCAGCCCGCTCCTTCGCCGACTCCCTTTCAGTGGCATCTTCATGCACTTTAAACTCCGATCGGCAGAACTGAGCAAGCCGTCAACCCCTCGCTCGTGCGAGCTGCCAAGAGGCCTCCCGGTCCACAAAGTAACTGCAGCCAATCTGTTACGCAGGTACTGTTGTCCGGCTACTTTGAAAAAATAAATGAGGTCCAACATCTCATTCTAAAAGGCAACCAGTGCTTTTTTTCTGTTCTTCTCCATTCCAAACAGCCGGAGTCAGAGAGGCAGCTAGCAGGCACACTACGCAGCCGCTATCTTGCCCTGTGACCATTTTTAGATGCTTTTTGCCTGGGCTACATGGTAATAATAATAATAACAATAATATTATTACTATTAAATCAAGATTTGTGCAGCATGACTTATCACCCCTAATTTTATCCAGGAGGGGTCTGATATGTGTACTGCAAGTGCCGGGCCTGGCTGCAAACCTCACAGACATCAAACCTTTTAGCTTAGACTCTGTAGACCCACGATCAAATCATGACATTATATGTTATTTTTAGTGAAAATATATATTTCCATGTATATTAGGTTGCAGATGTGGCCACCCATTTACCACATTTTTATGCCAGAGGAAGTGAAATGACATGCTGTTGCGTTGCACTAACACCAGAAGGTGTTTTTATTTATTGATGAGTCCAAATTACTACTGGGGTAACTTGAGGGATAGCAAGGAGTGGCTAATACAAAACATAGCAGGGTGTTAGTGTCCTATTTCATTGCTGTTCCTAACACTTTCTTCATGCCCTGGCCAATCAGGAGTAGCAAAGGGAGGTCATGAAGAACCAGAAGACCACTTAGAAGTGTCCCAGGAAACCCCTAATTGACGTCATTGGTTGTAAGTATTTATAATCTAAAAATGTGAAAACACTTATAATTGTATTCTTTAGTGCTGCCGTGATTGCCCTATTGCTTATCGGTAACCTTCATTACTCCTTGTCCTGTTGTCCTTGTTCCGTTCATGAAATATGGAGATAACCATCTCCCAGACAGAAAATAGAACAGAAGAATGCTGGGACCCCTACCCCACCACTACCACTGGAAGTACTTAACCCATACATACCCAGCATTCTTCATTTTCTTTTTCTGTCTACCAACGTAATAGGACGATTGTGCCGGATGCTGCTCCTGCTGGTCAGGTGTGGCGGTCTTCTGTGGAGTCCCCGTCTGGCTGCTGGGCTGTCTAGATGGGGTTTTCTTTGTGTCTCCCAAGTAGCTGGGCTTGCCAGGAGGCGTGGGTACTGCTTGCTGGCCCTTTGCAGCTGATGCGCCATCCATCCCAGGGGTTACAGGTTGCGTGACATGCCTTCCGGGTGGCTGAGCTGGATGGAAGATGCATTGCAGTGGCAGGTTTGTGGCACAGGGGCTGTGGTGGAGGTGCCCCTGAAATGCCTGGCTGCTGCTGTATTTGGATGGCTGCTGTTGTTAACAAACGAAAGAGAGTACCCTCTGGACCCAAGGGAACTGGGTAGAGTAAGCTAAAAAATCATAGGTATTCCCTGGGTTATTAATAATTATTTAAAGAGACACAATGTCCCTATCTTAGGAGAAGGATATTGTCATTCACATATTCACACATTCTTACCCATATTTATGAAATTGCTAAAGTCTAGTAATAGAACCACAAAGATATCTAATAAATCAGCATAGACCAGTAACTGAGGTTATATGGACTATTTATTTTGTTAAAAAGGGGCAATAGGATTTTATCCTTAGACAATATAACTTGCAGATTCCGCTTTTTAATACAATGCCTACTGCTCAATTAAATTCGCATTACATTTTATACAATTTTAATGAATAAAAACATATAACAATACAATTCAAATAAAATATCATAGATAAAAACCCGATACGGGTGTCGACGCGTTTCGGTCGATAAGGCAATTAGCCCCACCTTCTTCAGGACAGTTAAAACAACATAAATCTGACAGAATTCAGGTCCGTATTCAAGGATTAATTTCGAATACGTTCTTATTCAGAGCCTTTTCGGGATTCTCTTCATATGACTATTTTAAATCGACAAGGACCTGTGTTTTCTATTTACAGTGACTTATCAATTCCAGTAATTCACATCACACTTTCTGTTGGGATGATTTATCATTAGATCACTTTTTTTCAATTACGACCTGTAATTCCTTTTCTGTTCGTCTAGACCGGTGTGTTCTTAATTGTTGCCTTTTATGTTGGAATGCAGTTCCTTGACTTATTATTGTATCTCAGATCTGTTTCTGTTTCTTATTTTTATTTTCTGGCTCGCCAGGCATACATTTGACTTTATATTGCCTGTGGCAGATCGAAATCAGATCTCGGGTTTGGTGTTCTTTTAGACTCCTTAGGCGAAGTTAGTTTTCATTTTATCCGCTGTTGGGTTCGTGTTGTGCTGCCACCAGTCTCCACACTCTTAAGGAGGCTGCTGCCCAGGCGCTATGGCATTTGGTGCGTGCCTGGGTTGGATGGTGGTGGCGTTGTTGTGGCAGAAGGTGCATTTGGAGGTCTGCCAGCCCTGGGGGTAAAAACCACATAGCGGTTTTCCTTCTTCTTTGTTTTCTACAGTGTGCTCATTCTGCATGACCCATTTTTTGCCTGGTGCTTAGTGTTGAGAATATGGGGATGGACCTTTGGTGCTCCTGTCCACGTTACTGCTCATATTACCAGTGCATGGATCTGTGGCTGGGTAGCAGAGTCTTGGACCACTAGTGTCGCCCATCCCTCCTCTTCCAGGGCTTTATTCTCTCCACCAGCAGCTCTGTGTCAGTGGTTGTGATTTTAGCTGGGGGTGGGTTGGTTCAGTTTGGTGATCATTTGCTTCTTGTTTATTGGCATCTTGTAGTATCTGAGTACCAATTTTCTCCTGCCCTGGCCAACAGGATGAGATGAGGCTTGAACGGACCTGGGGGTAATAAGAATTGCTCATCATGTCTTTATGGTTTGGTAGCAACCAGCCTCAAAGCAAACACAAGTAGTTGATGGTTGGAGTGCTGAAACGTTTCAGACACTCACCCCCAATCACAGATCTGGGTTGAATCCATCATCATTCTTTAGCTCACCCCAGTCCAGACAAATGCAAATCAGTCGTGACCCTGTTGCCCGAGGGAACAGTCCATCCTGAAGTGCCAAACCAGGTATTCACTGGACCTGAAAAAAGCATCCTGGAATGGGTTTCGGGGTAACATTCCTCGTCAGCCAGGCTAGCTTGAATCTGGTGGTAAAGTGAGCAAGGGACCCACGTCTTGGCATTCCCTGCCAACTTAGGGTGAGCAAATCAAACACAAGTAGATGATGGATTGAGCGATGAAACCTTTGACACACTCACCCCCAGTCACAGATCTGGGTTAAACGCATCATCATACTTTAGCTCACATTGCCACTTCAGTTTAGACCCAGCCATATGCAAGTCAGTCTTGACCATGGGAATATTCCAGCCCAAACTCCCAAGCCAGGTATTTTCTGGACCAGAAACAAGCATCCTGTTTTGGAGTAAAACCCCTCATCCACCAGACTAGCTTGAATCCATTGGCAAAGTGAGCAAGGGACCAACGTCGGGGAATACCCTGCTAATTTAGAGCAAACAAAGCAACCACAAGGTGATGATAGCATGAAGCACTAAAACTGAAATGCCAAGCCAAGTCCACCCTGGACATGAAACAAGCATCCTGGTACAGGGTTTGGGGTAACACCCCCCTTCAGCAAGGTTAGCTTGAATCCAGTGGCAAAGTGAGCAAGGGGACCATGCCTGGACATACCTTTGAAAATTAGGGCAAACAAAGCAAACACAAGGAGATGATAGATGGAGCGCTGAAAGTTTTAGGACACTCACCTCCAGTCACAGATCTGAATTGAATCCACCATTGTTCTTTATAACACTTTGCCACCCCAGTTCAGGCCCAGCCATATGCAAATCAATCTTGACCCTGTTCCTCATAGGAACATTCCAGCACAAACTTCCAAGTCAGGTCTTTCCTGGACCGGACATAAGTATCCTAGGATCAGTTTCGGGGTAACACCCCTCATCAGCCAGGGTAGCTAGAAACCAATGGCAAAATGAGCAAGGGAGCCACATCTTGGCATACCTTTCCAACTCAGGGTGAAGAACACAAACACAAGGAGATGATGAACGGAGCAATGAAACTTTTGAGACACTCACCCCCCTCACAGTTCTGGGTTGAATCCATCATCGTTCTTTAGCTCACTTCACCTCCCCAGTTCAGACCCAGCTATATGCAAATCAGTCTTGTACTTGTTACTCATGGGACAAGTTCAGCCCTAACTGGCAGGCTAGGTCTTTCCTGGACCGGAAACAAGCATCCTTATGACTGGTTTTGGGGTAACACTTCTGAACAGCCAGGCTAGCTTGAATTCAGTGGCACCCCGCCCCAAAACACAGAGTATTTTTACTGTGTTGGACATCATGTTTGAAATACCTCCAATGACATATACGTTTTCTCTGTAAAAAACATTGTGCCTCCTCTATAGTAATTTACTTAATTATTGGATTATGAAGATGAAAGAAACAGAATTTGTACAAAGCATTATGCTAAGATCCAACACATTTCTAATGTAATTAACTTCCTCAAGGTAATGTTGGTATGTTGCAATCTCTCTGCCTGAAGCTAGGGATAGGACATTTTGGCTCAAGTTTAAGCTGCCTGCTATGTTGTCTGCTACCAACAGTATAATAAAGGCCATACCTTCTTTTTCTGTGCATCATGATTGTTGACATGCTCATATTCATAAGCTTTCAGACTAGTGTGCATGTCAAAAGGAGTCTCCAAGTGTTTGGTGGCATACTGATGGTCATCAATTATTGTGTCAACTGCTGTTTATTCAAGTGACAGCGAATGCTAATCAATACACTATCCATGAAAACCCTGAATATACACTTATAATAATTCATTCCTTTCTGAAAGGGAGACCATCAACTTTTTCTAAATATTTACTAAAAGCACACAATCACATGTCTATTTATTTGGAGGATGGAGTGGTTTGAGTGATGACTTTGTGCTGGTGGTTGAAGGTTGTCGCACATCAGTCCTCCTTATTGGGGGACCCATGACTTATTTCTAATGATCAGGCTTTGACCCAGAGCAAGAATGAAAAAAGCAGCAAAGGATGGAAAAGTAAGGAAAAGAAAGACCAAAATATCAGCGGCAAAGGGAGAAAGCAGGGATTAAAATAAACCTACAAGAGTGATTGTAGTGTCAGGAAGAGAATACGGGTGGATAAAAGAGACATGAAAAGAAATAAAAACTGGAAAGTCTAGGTATTCAACAACTCCAGCATTCAGAATCAGCACTAGTGGGTTACCTAAAAATCTTTGGGCCTCATTTATGAGGATTGGCGCAGGGCCGTGCATCAAGTGTTCTTTCTGCGCTCCTCTACACCAATGTGAAAGGGCAGGAATGCACCTTATTTATGAAATATAGCGCATTCCTGTCCTTTCCCCCTGCATGGGTGCACAATTTGCTGCCTAGTGCCAATATTGGCACCCCTGGACCATGGTGCAAGGGTGCCTCCATTGCAGGCAGGATTGGTTTTGTGCAGGAAGGGGCACCCTCCTACACAAAAACAATCCCAAGAGGAATGTTCCTCTTTCTATGTATGCTGCAGAATGGAGCACACTTGGAAAGTGGAAGAAACAAGGAAAACTAAAAATCTTTTTTCCAGTTACGCCTGGTGTAAGGTTTTGCTACTATCCCTGGTTAATGTGATTAAGTAAATCTGGGGCACACTTGAAATCCTTGGGTGGTGCGTGGGAAAACCCACCGGAATGCCCATTGAAGTCCTCCTTGATGCAGAGTAAGGCAAGCCAGAGACTTGTGCTGCTTTGTCTTACTCCATATCTATGAGGCCATGCATAGCCATGCAGAGTGGCTTTTTGTTACCTCTTAAATGTGATTGAGAGGCTTGCCCACTGGAGCATCAAAAAAAGTGACACTACTGTGCCACAAGCCTCTCATAAATAAGCCTTTCTGTGTGTTGGCTCTTATTCGTTTACAAATCAAGCCTTGTGTGGATCGCTCAAAAATGTTGCGGACTATTGATAGTCCATCGCAGTGTACTGTATATATAGGGAGCAGGAAACAAAATTAACATTTAAGTTACGCTTGTGAAGACTGGATCCAAATAACAAACTATGCTTAGAAATGTTCCTCTAGCTGCTACATCATTTAAATTTGCAAATGAGAGTTATTAAACATAGACATCTTCCAAATGTCAGTAGCAAAGATACAGAACCCAAACTAAATCCTCAATATAAAGTTTCTCCATTCTACCTACACTCTAAATGTATGAGATTTTCTCCATTCAGTGCATGTTGCTGAGTACATCTAGCTATTTCTCTTGTAGTGTATACTGTGTCTAGTGTGCACAGAAGGATGGGATTCTTTGGCTACTCCTGAGGGTCCCTGGTGTTCAAAGGATTAAAGATTGTTTTTGGCATGAGGGAATTTGGGTTGAGCTGAGGTGGTAGCACATATAAGTTCTAAAGAACTGAGCTGCTGCTTCAAGGTTATGAGAAGTGTGGATGTTGTAGCCTGCACACAGAGTGGAAAGAATGTGATCCATTTTGATGTTCCAAGTAATCTTATCAAAGAAACAGAGGTGAATGTCATGCTTCACTTTCCTGCTTGATTACTCACAGGAGCAAGTTAAGAAACAACAATGAGTAAAAAAGAAGACATGCATGAAAAAACTAACATTTCCATGACGCCATGGAAATAGAACTGTCACATAATTCAATAAATATTCCAATCAGATACATACATAAGGCATTGACGTATTTGATCCTGTTATTTGGTGCGATAAAAGTCAGGGGTGGAAAAGAAGCAAACTAATTAAACACTACAATCATGAACAAGAAAAGTATCCACACATTGATTTCCAACAATTTACTGTCCTGATTGAGAAACTGTACACTGTTTGACTGTAAAAAGGAGAAATATTATACAACATGTTAAAATAATAAAGGGGGCATTACCATAAATTTAAATGTCATGTATAGTTTAAGAATTATCTACATTATCATCATCATGAACTTTATTTGGTTTTATCCAAAGCATTAAAGTAGAATAAGCAATAATACCAATCAGTAATTAAAATTGGTATATTGGTAGTGACATATATATAGATATATATGTATATACGAGGCTCACTCTAGTGCTTATATGCTTCAGTGAACATGCGGCGTGTTATTAGTCAGTGTTATTATTTAAATATGTTTCAATCTCAGATAGCATGCAACAGCACATAATTTCAGCATTGTTCACTATGAGCTGGGCGTGATTTCATGGACATTCCCCAACAATGCTTTTTAATGCAATATAATGGCAATGCAATACAGCGTGTCTCCCTTGGATTTTAATTCTAATTTTGTGCAGCGTGATGGATTACTTTTACAATGGCATACGGATATTACTAGATGTAGAATAGCATGAAGGACCAGTGATTACGTTTAAATTTGTATGAGAATGGTTTGGTCTGTGCACAATGCACTTTATTTATGAACTTTCTTGCATGCACTATGCATTACACAAATGCTAATAATAACAACCATCTAATACACAGTACTAATGAAATGTTCAGTATTGATTCACAGTTCTTAAGAATATTTACATTCAGGGCCCGATTCACAGAACTAACTTAAGACAAAATCCTAAACTTACTACCATTTTAGTATTCACAGAAGGCACTTACACATTTTGGTATTCACAGAAGGCACGTACTCATTTTGGTTTTTACAGAAGTTAGGGGTTCACACTTTAGGACTCCTAAATGCCTTTTGTGAATACCGAAAGTCTTAAAGTTATGATTTTTCTGTTTAGGAGCAGTAAAGTGTGGACTCCTAACTTTAGGACTCCTAAATGCCTTCTGTGAATACTGAAAGTCTTAAAGTTAGGATTTTTCTCAGTTTGGGAGTCCTAAAGTTAGGAGTCCTAAATTTACTACTCTAAAAGAGCCCCAGCATCACAAAATGGATGCTGCAGCCATAGACAGTGTCTGACCTCCTGCTGCTGGTCGAACCTCCGGCAGGGAAGGCCTGGACAATAGGTTTCCTGTCACAGGGAGGTGTAACCACCTCCCCAGACAGTCTTTAGTGTATTGGGGCTGGGTGGGTGCATTCAGCGAATACTTTTCAGACAGTGCTGGGGGCACACTTGGTGTCCTTGTGCATATCCCAGTTCAAATCCGTTTGAACTCTGCCCCTGCTCTGGCGCGAAACTGGACAAAGGGAAAAGGGTGTAACCTCCCCCTCCCTGGATCCACGCACAGGTGGGTCCCTAGAGTAAGTCCAACCCTCAAACTTAGTAAAAGTATGGAAACCCAGTACTTAGTACTTTAGATTACCCTGGACGAAACTCTGCAACATTCTTTTTATACTAGAAGATGGAAGAATCGCCCTTGGGGTCAAGGAGTGACTCCCCTGTTCAAACAGGCAACAAAGAATCATCTTGCCCGTCTGCAATTCCAAGGCTCCCGCCGGATCCGGATTGACCGGAACTCCTGAACACCGTGCACATTTGCAAGTGCATTGACTTCCCGAGATTTCCTTAAGCTGTGCATTGGGCTACTCGTAGTCCAAGCTCCAAGCACCATTTGCACCAAAGATTGTGGGCCTACACTCCACGCGTGTTCCGTGGGCCCGCTTCTACCATTTCCCCTCGAGGCTCCTTCGCTATCCCTGGTCCGTCAACTGGTGGGTCCCCACGAAGGTAACTCTTCTGTTCCTTGGGCTTTTCTGCTTGCTCCAGACGTGCCCTGCGTCCCCTCCAAAGGGTGAGTCCCTCAGACCTTGTTGGTCTGCACCAAAGCCAATCTCTGCTTTCTGAGTGGGTTGCTGTTGCCAAGGCTTGTTGGGTCACATCTGGAATCCGATACTGCAGCACTCGACATCCTTCATGGGACAGCTAGAATCCAGCTGCTGGCCATCGTCAACACCTCCTGCTCCTCGGGGCTGAGGAGTCAAGCTTCATTTTCTTCACCTGAAATCACCCGACATTGGATGGCATTTTCTCTTCGCCTTCCTGGTCACTGGCTAGTGACCCAGCCTCTGTCCCCCTCTGCTTTCAGGTTCTTCTCGACTCTGATCCAGGCTTGGATCTATCTGGACACTTTCGACTTGGTCGCTTGCAGCACTTTCTCACAGCTTGCCATTGAAAACAAAGACGAAACCGACACGAAAAGACACCTATGCACCCGGCTTCCCTGGGTGAGGTAACGCGAGCACTCCAGTGCTCCCGTGGGTATTGACTCTAAAACTGCCTAGTTCTAAAGGGGTTTGATCCAAGTCCTCTTCTAAAAGTCCTTCCTTTGTAATTTTCCAACCGCTACTTTCCCCCTAGAAGTTAGTGGTGATTCACAGCTGTGTTTAGACACTGCACGCGTCCCCAGTGGGTCCCAGGTGTCACTACCTTAGGTGGTTCCTGGTGTCTAGAGTGGTTTTACAGGCTCTAGGCCATGTATCTATTTTATTTGTGGATCTTATACCACTTTCTTAGTATATGGTTTGTGAGGCCCCTAGGACTAAATGTATGCTGTGCTAATTTACTGTGTGGTAAATAAGTTTAACTGATGTACTTTTGCCTCTAGCCTCATAAAGACACTAGAGGAGTGTGTTTAGAATAACTACATATATTTTATATATATACCTGGTGTGGTTCTCCTTTCATTTGGTCATTCACAAGATTATAGACTGGTAAAACAGGCTGCTTTACAATCCTTCAAGATGTAGCCGGAAGGCTGCTCTCCCCAGCTACCACTTGGATAGCTTTCAATAAGGTTGTCTTTAACCTACCATCAATAAGGGGCCATTTGGACTGGTGGAAGGTGCCCACTAGAATAGTGGACAGCATATGCCAGGCCAACTTCTCACATTGGTGTGCAGCGTGTGGGATTCCAGCTTGCCATTGTTTTACCAGATAATCTCAACCACTAAAGGTACCAGAGGTACATATAATACAAGCTTAAATGCAGTAAGTTATACTAAACTTAGAGTTGTGTGTCAAGGGCTTAAGCACACCCTTTCTACAACTCAAGAGAGTTCAGTAGGTACCCAACTAGAGAAGGTAGTGCATACACCACACCTCACTAGTTATTGCTTCTGGCGCAGGACCTAGTGTGTCTCTGCCAGATGTCAGTATGGTACTGACATCTAAGTATGACACATTCCCTTTCTCTGAGTTAAGGGCTCTGTGTACACTCAGACAACTGAAGACTGGCAAAGGTGCCAACACCCAAAGCCTCAGAGAGGTATTGCTGTTGGATGACCTCAAGAAGGCTTCAGAGCCTGAAAGAGTAGGCAGTGGGTTGGGAGAAGCAGATGAGGAAAATCTCAGTGGTCCAATCCCACAGGATTCAGACTCTGATAATGACCAGGAGGTTGGCAATGAACTAGACCTGGACAATCCAGCTCCTAGGAGAGGGAGGCCAGTGGGTCACTTCTTTGTTCCCCCAGGAAGAGTTGGTGGTGTGCCTAGAAGACCCAGATCACCTTCAGTGGAGTCTGATCATTCTGGAATATCAATAGGGACCTCTGTCTCTTCTCATAGGAGGAACACCTCCCAGGAGAAGAAAGAGCATCATGGAGAAAATAGAAGAAGCTCAGCTGAGGATAAGGAGACAGAAATTAGCCTTAGAAAGGGAGTCCCTGGCGCTTGAAAAAGCAAGAAAAAGGATGGGACTAGAGTCCAATGGTGGCAGCAACGTCCCTAGTGTTAGGGAAAGGTCTTATGACCATAGAAACTTGAACAAGATTGTCCCTCACTATCAGAATGGGGATGATATCCAAAAATGGATAACTGCACTGGAAAGGGCCTGCAAAGTAGAGAAGGTACTCTAGGAGCAGTGGGCAGCAATCTTGTGGCTCTTCTTTGCAGACAAAGGTAGAGACAAGCTTCTCACTGTCAGAGAAGAGGATGCTGATAATTACAAAGTCCTGAAGAGTGCTCTCATAGATGGGTTTAGCCTAACCACTGAGTAGTATAGAATACAGTTCAGAGATACCCAAAAGACCCAGACACAGGACTGGGTTGACTTTGTTGATTGTGCTACTAAGGCTCTGGAAGGCTGGTTACTGGGTAGTAAAGTGTGTGATTATACAGGATTCTATAACTTGATCCGGAGGAAGCAGATCCTTAATAACTGTCAGAATCAGCTGTTGCATCAGCAACTGGTAGACTCTGATCTGATCTCTCTCCAAGAATTGGGAAGGAAGGCAGACACATGGGTCAGAACCAGGGTGAAGCAGAAGGTACAGAATCAAGGTAGTGACCAAAAGAAGCAAGATCCTAATAAAGGTGGAGAGGAGGGTAAAGACCAGAAGTCTTCACAAGGCCCCCAAAAAACTTCTAATGGTGGGGCTTCCAAATCTTCCAAGAAATGAAAAGGCTAAAAGACACAATGGTGTAAAATCTGTAAACAGAATAGCCATTGGACAAGCGATTGCACCAAGAAGGATACAACTCCAGCCACCATTGCCCCTAAGGCAACTGTTCCCCCTAGTTCAGCTCCAAGTGATGGTACTCAGCAGAAGGGTGTAGTAGGGTTAACCCTGGGTACTGAGATGGGCTCTGGCCTAGTCAGAGTTCCAACTCTGGCTTTGTTAGTCAGTGATCGAGGCATGGATATGACCTCCTCCGTGAGTCCCAGTAATCTGGGCAAGTACAGAGTACAGCCTTTAATAAATGGAAAAGAGGCTTTGGCCTACAAGGACACTGGGGCAAGTGTCACTATGGTGAAACAAGACCTTCTGGACCCTGGACAGATCACACTTGGTGAACTTTACCAGGTGACCAATGCTAGCAATGTCAGGACCAACCATGCCCAGGCAGTTAATTTCTCCTAGGGAGGGTTAACTGGCCTTAAGAAGGTTGTGGTGAGTGCAGACCTCCCTGTTGAATGCTTGCTTGGCAATGATTTAGAGACTACAGCCTGAAGAGGAGTGACTCCCCTGTTCAAACAGGCACCAAAGAAGCATCTTGTTGGTCTGCATTTCCAAGGCTCCCCACCGGATCCCGCCGGACTTGCAACACAGGTCTTGGACTTCCAGACATCTCCGAGGTCGACACGAGATCCTAGCAAAGCTGAGACCTGTAGCCAACATGAGAGATGTGGGACCGGAACTCCTGGACACCGTGCACATTTGCAAGTGCATCAACTTCCCGAGCTTTCCTGAAGTTGTGCATTGGGCTACTCGTAGTCCAAACACTGTGCACCATTTGCACTGAAGAATGTGGGCCAACACTCCACGAGTGTTCCGTGGGCCCGCTTCTAGCATTTCCGCTCCAGGCTCCATTGCGATCCCTGGTCTGTTGACTGGTGGGTCCCCATGAAGGTAACTCTTCTGTTACTTGGGCTTTTCTGCTTGCTACGGATGTGCCCTGACTCTCCTCTAAAGGGTAAGTCTCTTAGACCTTGCTGGTCTGCACCAAAGACAATATCTGCTTTCTGTGTGGGTTGCTGTTGCCAAGGCTTGTTGGGTCCCGTCTGGAATCCGACACTGCAACACTCAACATCCTTTGTGGGACAGCTCCAATCTAGCTCCTGGTCATCATTGACACCTCCTGCTCCTCGTGGCTGAAGAGTCAAACTTCACCTTCTTCACCTGAAATTACCCGACATTGGTTGGCATCTTCTCTTCACCTTCCTGGTCACTGGCTAGTGGCCCCAATTCTGTCTCCTCTGCTTTCAGGTTCTTCACAACTCCGATCCAGGCTTGGATACATCTGGACACTTTCAACTTGGTCGCCTGCAGCACTTTCTCGCAGCTCGCCATTGAATACGATGACGAAAAGACACCTATGCACCTGGCTTCCCTGGGTGATGTAACTCGAGTACTCCGGTGATCCCGTGTGTAATCACTCTAGAACTGCCGAATTCTAAAGGGGTTTTCTCCAAGTCCTCTTCTAAGTTTCCTTCCTTTGTAATTTTCCAACCGTGACTTTCCCCATAGAAGTTAACGGTGATTTGCAGCTGTGTTTAGCCACTGCACGTGTCCCCCGTGGGTCCCCTGTGTCACTACCTTGGGTGGTTCCTGGTGGCCCCAGCGGATCTACAGGTTCTAGGCTTTGTATCTATGTTAGTTGTAGGTCCTTTACCACTTTCTTAGTATATGGTTTGTGAGGCCCCTAGGGCTAAACGTATACTGTGCTAATTTACTGTGTGCTAAATAGGTTTAACTGATGCACTTTTGCCTCTAGCCTCATAAAGAGACTAGAGGAGTGTGTTTAGAATAAATACATATAGTTTATATATATATACCTGGTGTGGTTTTCCTTTCATTTGGTCATTCAGAAGATTATAGACTGGTAAAACAAGCTGCTTTACATTCCTTCAAGACTTAGCCTGAAGGCTGCTCTCCACAGCTACCACTAGGATAGCTTTCGATAAGGTTGTCTTTAACCAACCATCAATAAGGGGTCGTTTGAACTGGTGCAAGGTTCCCACTAGAATAGTGGACAGCATATGCCAAGCCAACTTCTCACAACTATGTATAAAGGTTGATACGAAAATGGCACACTAGACTGAAGAAGTCTGCTACATCAGCTGAAACGTTTATCTATGCTTGGTCGGAGGAGGCCTATTTGATAAAAAGGCCTTAACCCAAATGGACCACGCCCTCGCCGCCGTCCCCCGCATCCGAAGAGCAACTACAGGAGGAAGGTCCTTCTCCTACCTGGCCGCCAAGACCTGGAACTCCCTCCCGACCGACCTGCACCTGACCCAAGACCACCTCTCCTTCAGGAAGAAGCTGAAGACCTGGCTGTTCGAGCAGTAGCGGCACCCCCCCCCCCTCCCCTAAGCGCCTTGAGACCCTACGGGTATGTAGCGCGCTCTATAAATGTCATTGATTGATTGATTGATTGTGTACGTGCTCTTTTCCTGATGGGGAGTAGAGATTTTCCAGGTTTTTTTGGTGTTTTTTTAAACATATTTTATTGGCTCAAGTATCAGCAGTACATACTCAATTTGTTTCTTAGTCATAGACATTCCTAGTTAACAGTTCAAAGTGCTACTCCCAACTGCTTAGCAAGTCACTTGTCCATATCTCTTCTTGCTGTGTGACTTTCCGCCGTACCATGCAGCTCTAGTGGTAAAGGACTGCCATCCAATATAACAATCTAACTGTTCCCGCCCCACTGCCCCCCGCCTCCCCCCACCCCTCGCTGCTGCCGACTAACCTGCCACTATATCTCTCTCTGTATGTGTGGTCTGGGTCTCACTCTCTATAGGAAAAGACGTCGGCCTGACTCGTGCAAAGCTTTAGGTCTGTAGATGTTATGGTGCTATGGTCCGCTCATGATGCCCCTTCTCTCCTCTCCTGTTCCTGGCTATTAGGGCTGACCGGTGGAGACCCAGCCTGAGGTGTGCTGGGGGCAGACTCCTGGTCTACATTCTTCAGGTCGTCTACTAATACTCCCCAAGCTTGCGCTCTCTCCAGTCTTCCTATGCCTTGCTTTGCATTCCGAAGCAGTATTCTATGTTTGCAGCCCGCCCACTTCTCTAATTCCCGTTTCCAGTTGACCACCCCCGGACCCGCTGGGGCCTTCCATTTGCTTTTTAGTTCGTGTTTTGCTAATATACATGCTAGGTCTTGGAACCTTGCTGTGACCTTGGTCTTAGCAGAGTGAGGAACAGGTTGAGCAGCACATGGCTGGGGGTGCATGGGATCTACTTCCTGTGACGCGCGCTGTCTCCCTAACCAACTCTTGCCAGTACCCTTCTAGCTTTGGGCAGCTCCACATCATGTGGATGTAGCTAGCTCCTATCTCCTGGCAGCGAGGGAAACTCGCATCATATCGATGGAAATAGCGATTAATTCTGTCAGGCATAAAGTATGCTCTATGCAGGGTGTAAAAACAAATGAATTGTAATCGTGCATTTTGGGAGACCTTGGTGGCCTGGAGAAGCGCATTTTCCCAATCTTCATCCTCTATAGGAATCCCAAGGTCCGCCTGCAATTTATCCTTCAGTCCCTCCAGCGGTCTCGTGGAGTGCCCCCGAATGGCTCGATAGAGGCACAATACCGCCTTGATGACGCCTCCTGCTAGGCTTATGTATTCCTATGTGGAGTGCATAAGTGGTTTGGTTGTCCCCTGTCCCTAGTGTCTGCGCATGGCCCCGGTAACCACCCCATATATTAAAAAGTGTCCCTGCAGGATGTCCCAGTTTGCTTGGAATGCTGCGAACGTAAGCAGTTCCCCATCATCACATAGGTCCCCTATTTTAGTGACTCCTGCTTGCGCCCATTCCTCTAATCCTCATCAGTGGCCCCCATGTGGAAGCGCCTCCAGTAATGCCACTGATATCTATGGGGAGTAAGGACGTTTGATTTTGGTCTTCTGGAGACACCTGGCCCAGCAATTCTGTATCACTCTGTGCTCCGAAGAGCTTATCTTTTGCTGTGTAATGGTGCCCATTATTGTACTCATGACATCCGCCCTATTTGGTGTGAATGGGGCTTCCTCCTTTCCGGGTCTAGACTACTTGCAACCCATTGCGTAAATCGTTGGAGTTGTCCTGCCAGTTAATAGTTTTCCATATCCGGCACCGCTAATCTTCCCTCCTCCTGCGCCCTTCTCAACGTAGCTAAGGCCATTATGTTTCTTCTGGGCCCCCAGATAAAAGTAGTGATAAGAGAGTCGAGCGAGCAAAACCACGCACTGGAGATCCACACCGGTAGGGTGGTGAAGAAATAGAGCAATCAGGGCAGGGCTACCATTCTTAGTAGAGAAATTTGCCATGCCACTGACAGGGGTAGCATTCCCCAGAAAGCCATACAACCTTTTATTGATCGCAGAGCCTCCCCCCCACATTCCCCTCCTGAACATCAGAGAGGTCATGATATACTTCCACCACTAGGTATCTAAAACAACGCGACTCCCCCTGTAGGTCTCCCAGGCCCATGGGAGGTGGAGTATCTCTTGTCACCGGAAAGAGTTGTGACTTCTGCCAGTTAACGCATAGTCCAGAAAGTGTTCCGAACTCATCTATCATGTGCCGGCCCCCCCTTAAAGCTGTAACCGTGTCTTTTAGGAAAAGCAGGAGATCATCTGCATATAATGCAATGTGATGTATCTGCTCAGTTAATCTAATACCCTGGTGCAACGTCCCCGAGCGTGCTACGCACCAAGTGGCTCTATCGCTAGAGCGAATAATAGGGGGAAGAGGGGACACCCCTGTCTCGTGCCCCTCTCCACCCGGTATTGCGCGGAAATGGTTCGCCCGTGCAGACCCTCGCTACTGGGTCCTTATATAGTAATTTAACCCACTGAATAAACCCCTGTCTCAGCCCCATTCGTGTGAACAATGCATAAAAAAATTCCCATTTGAGACTATAGAATGCTTTCTCAATATCGATAGCAATGATCGCCCCCTTTGGAGCTTCTTCCGTACCCTGTAGTAGAACTGCAAAAACATGCCTGATGTTAAGGGTTGTATTTCTGCTAGGGATGAATCCTGCTTGGTCGGAATGGACCAAGGAGGTCATATGTGGTAGCAGTCTGGTGGCTAATATCTAACTTAGGATTTTAAAATCAGCAGTCGGTATGCTGTGCACTCTGTTACGGTCTTGTCAGGCTTGAGCAGGGGAATCATTACCGCCCCTCGCGTTGTCTGTGATAGATTCCCACCTTCCCATATTTTCGCGTATAGGTCCACCAATCTGGGTGCTGGTTCTGCAAAGTATGTGGCATAGAATTCCTGGGGTAGTCTGTCTGTGCCTGGGGTTTTCCCTCGTGCCATAGCTTTGACTCCCCCCCCCCCGATCTCCTGTTCTGTTATTGCGGCTCCTAGTAACTCTGCCTCCTCCGGCTCAAGAGTGTGGAGAGGGAGGGGTGACAAATAGTCTATAGTCCTATCTATTTTGCGGCTGCCAGTGCTTTTGTACAAGCGGGCATAGTATTCATGGAAGCGGTTATTAATCTCCTCTTGCCTATGTAAGGTTCGTCCTATGTAAGGGTCGACCTATAAGTTTGACAAGAGGTCTCTGACCACCCATAGCCATTTAATACGGTAGAGCATCAGCCCTTATTATTTCTAAGAAACCTTTCTCATAGGCTGCCAGCTCCGGCTTAGTCCAGAGTCTCCTCCAATAAAGGAGGGGTCTGTGTTTAGCTACGGCTGCGATCGGTTTTCTCCCCAGATCGATTAATAATGGGCTCATGGGGTACTTCGTGGCAGTCTAGTAATTTTTCTCAAGAACCGATTTTCCGAAGAAGTTCCTAGGTTCTCGCACCCCCATAGTTCTGAACCGTAGAGGGCTGAGGTAATGACTTTCATATTATAGACTTCTAAGACTCGGCTAATGGGTTTTGTGTGTGAAGAATTCTGTTCCAGGTGTAAGATCCCTGATAACTGCCTATGTTTAAGGGAAGCTAATTCAATTTGATTGTCCCACTTCATATTATCTTGAAAGTTAACCCCTAGATAGGTGAACTCCTTGACCAGTTCTAACGGCCTATCGTTCATTCGGATGCCCCCCTTGTGGGCCATGTGAGGGTTAAATGCCATTAATTTTGTCTTTGACACTTTGACCTCCAAGCCCCGCTGCGAACAGAATCCCTCGAATGTTTTTAGGGCTTTCAGAAGTCCGCTTGGGGTCTTGGATAAGATCAACGTGTCATCAGCAAACATCAATATTGGCACTTTATCGCCTGCCAGTACAGGGGCATCCGACGGGGCAGAGCTCATATAGTCAACTATCCCATTAATATATAATGAGAATAGGGTTGGGGCCATCACACAACCTTGGCGCATGCCTCTTTTAACAGGGAATGCTTCGTGACTTCCCCCTGCCCACCCCATCTAATTTTTGCGCGGTTGCCTTCTTGTAATATAATAATCAAGGTCAAGAGCTCTGATGGAATCCCTGTTCTTGTAGGACTAACCCTAATTTGGTGCTGGGGACAAGATTGAAAGCCGCCTTAAGATCTACAAAGGTGGCATAAAGGCTTCCCTTACCTAAGGTCACTATCTTCCAGTATATCAGGACAAATCGAAACACCTGATCGATGGTGCTAAGGGAAGCTCGAAATCGGCTTGTAATGGGGACAAAACCCCAAACTCCTCAATCCATTCATGTATTCCATTGAGCACCAACCTCCCAATTATTTTCTGCAAACAGTCAATTAGGCTGATTGGCCTATAATTCCCCGGGCATGATTTGTCCCCTTTCTTGAAAATGGGGATGATCTCTGCACTCTTCCAGGAGTTGGGTATAGGGGACCCTCAGGCAATAGCATTTGACAGCAAAAAGATATAGCAGCACCATCTATCCTTATCATGGAAGTAGATATCCCCAGGTATGCCATCAGGCCCTTGTGCCTTTCCAGCCAGTACTGATTAGAACGCTGTCTCTACCTCAGCCCTGCTAAATGTTTCATCCAGGTATAAAGTTCCTAGTTTCTCCCTCCCCTTCTGATAGGATTAAATCATATTGGGGTTTAAAATGGTTCACCCAGTCCGACTGTGATACATGGTTTTAAGGTCACTCTGCCTGTCCCCCATTGGGCCACTTATAAATATTCCAACATTTTTTTGAGTTTTTCTTTGATCAGGCTTCCCTTAGTTCCTGCCACCTTTTGTTGTCCCATGATTTTTTGGCTTTTGCTTGGGAGCCCCTATAGAGGGACCTTGCTGCTCAAACTTTTATGGGGTCACTCCCTTTGATGGCTTCCCCTAGGGACTGCTGCGCCTCTCGACATTCTTTAAAAAGTGAGTTGTGTATAAGTGTTGAATTGGCTAGGTCCCTATTTACCGCTACACAGGCATCTAGTTCATTAGTGGCGTAATCCATACTTAGCAGATCTGGCATCTCTATTATTCTTACCCACTTAAGCCATCTTAGGTCATTAGTTGAAACAACCTCGCCTGTAGGATACATATTCTTAGGTTGTGTGCCAGAAGTTTGAAAGCTCAGGTCCAGGATTCCGCACAAGGGGTTATGGACGCTTTCTAGTCTATCTGTGACCTCCATGCCACCAATGAATACCATAGACCCAAGCTCACCAAAACATTATCGATTCTACTATTACTATGGCCATTGTTAAAGGTGTATGCCCCCTGCCTATCAGATTGTGTACGCCCATTTGAGGCCGTTAGACTCTTTTCCATGCAAATACTATTCATTTGAATGGCCACATCAGACTACTTCCTTATGGGGTTTAACTCTAATAACGGGACTCCCCATTTACTATCTACTTCTACTGTTATATAACCATCTTCAAGGGTAAGAGGTTCGAAAGTTATATTAAAGTCTCCCGCTATTAACGTGTGAGGAACATCTTGATGCGAATCAACGAGATCATCAAGAGCCACTAAAACCCCTGACCTTTTCCCTCTTGTTCCTCTAGCGTAGATGTTAAATATGTCTATTTTCAGATGGTCACACGTGGTCAGTCTGATTGCCTGTATATCATGACTCTGGGTTGGAAGAACCTGAATGTTAGCGTCTAGGTCTTGACACCCCCAGATAGTCAGCCTTCCCGAGGGCCTCCTTTTAGCTCCCTTACTTGCAGCTAGAAAGAAGTTTAAATATCAGCACAAAAAAAGGGCTGATTCTGCCGATGTTTCTTGAAAGAGGCATATATCATACACCTCTATAAATGCATGCCATTCTGGGGAACCCATCTTGGTGCTCAACCCCGCAATATTCCAGCTCAGGATTCTAGTCTCAGGTGGAGTTGAAGCTAAGGGGTGCTGCATCATAGTATTATGGGATGGTAGGATACCCCTTACCGGAATGCCTTCAATTTGTATAGAAGCGTCCAGAGCTGTCTTAGGGGATGGCACCTGCACTACTGATGTATCCTTGACATATGCATTACTAGACCCTACAAGTGGCCTCGGTATTCCTGCTTGACTTAGTCAGTCGTTATCCCCAAGTGTAGGGCATCCCTGCATGCTAATTAGTCTCTTTGTGTAAATAATACAAGTCTCACTAGTAGGAGGGAAACATCTAAATTGAATTTTTGAAATCTCCGGGGAACTAATATGAAACTCCAACATTAAAATGTTCTCGATACAATTGTAAGTGTGGTTTGGGGAAGTTAACCTACGCACAGCTAATGTATCGTCCCAAATCACTGAGCGTCAACCTATATCATGCCTTATCCAATGGATAGCATTATTGGTTAGGGAGTCGCTGTTCTTAGTGCCTCTACGTGCATCACATTTTGGTACATTTACCATGTATATTTTAGGGGGATGGCTGTGTTCGGTATATTCGGCCTGCTCGGCCCCGATTTAAGTCCAACTTGTGGCGTACTCCCATAAGTAGGGGTTTGGCTCCCTAAGGTTCCTCTTACTTGTAGGTTTGCCATCTTTTATGATATTATTGTTAGCTAGGGTGAGTGTTGTGTGCCTCTCCATTAGTGGGTTTGACACATTGATGCTCTTCTTTGCTGGGACTGGGTTTTGTTTTACCCCTCTTGCTGTTTTATTACCAGCTAAGCCTGGGATAATCAGTGGGCAAGGAGAGTCGTTAGAACTTGGGCTATTAGGTATGGGGCCATGTGGAGCTTCCAAATCTCTGCTACCCTGTGTACTTCTCTTCCCTTTTAGCACTACATCTGGTAAGAAAGATTTGACCATTGTGAATATCTCCTCTAGCAAGCCCTTGATGGACCTCACCTCAGTTTTTAAAGTGGTGACTTCTTGAGACAAATGTAACCATTCTGAGCGTGGGCCTGGTTCAATATCTAGCCCTTGTGTGGGTAGGTTCAATGGAGTTTGCGCCAACTCTAAAATATTCCCCCCTCTCTATTTTTTACTTCCAAATCTAGAAGTAGCTGAAATCTGTTGGAACAGATAAATATATGATCTATATGGGCTATTTGGTCACTTTCAGGCAATACCTTATTTGGATCTTTAGCAGTTGATAATGTAGCAGTGGAATCCTGTACCCCAACCTTTAACTTAGTTGCAAGTTTCTTATTTGATTTGTGAAACATATCGGGGATTACTGATTGTGCCGTCTTTGCAGATAGCTTCTCTATGGGGTTGGTTTTATTACTGCTATTTGCGTGCTTCAAGGGAATTGATTCTAAGATGACCTCACACTCACTTATAAGAGTATCTATCCGGTCCATAACACAGTTACTTGCTGCAGATTTTTGTGATTTTTTGCCTTCTTCGCTCTATTGTCTCGTCTTGCCCCACCCTCACTTCCCTCCCCACTCTCTTCCAGTGCCTTTCGTTTCCCCATTTATCTAAGCTAAGTTATACTGTAATAGCTCTGCCGGCCCTGGATAACACCCTTCTCCTGGTTTAAGTAAACCTTGGCCTCACTGATACTACAGTGTATTACTTAATTTTACAAAAGGTAACAGAGTATTGGTCCTTAAATTGCCTCCAATAGGCCAAAAAATCTCAGTCAATTAATTCTGGGTCAAACAAACAATGTCACAGTACCTTAGGCTTCCCACTCTTGCTGATTCGGCACCTGGTCGCAATGAAAAGGGGGGCTCAGCCCTGACACCTCCTGGCAATGACGGGCAAGGATGGGCCCGCCATTGGCCTGGGCTTTGCCCGGGTGCCGCCTGCGCGCGTCCCGCGCTACAGTGGTGTGGTGTGGCTTTACCAGCGCTGCCTGGCGCAGAGGCAGCATCACCCAGCGCCCGATGGACAGGGGCTGCTGGGAGCAGTAGTTTTCCGCGATGGCCGTTCCCCTCACGGCTTAATGCAAGAGCTGTGGTGCGCCGGCCATTCCCCTCACGGCTCGAGGGCTGAAGTGAGGTGGTGCTGGCGCGCTAGGAAACAGCATGTCCCCTCAGGAGACCCAGGTACACACATTTGTGCTTACCGCACTGCGTTGGTGTGGTGCCGCTTTACCAGCGTCGCCTGGCGCAGAGGCAGCGTCACCCAGCGCCCGATGGACAGGGGCCACTGGGAGCAGTAGTTTTCTGCGATGGCCGTTCTCCTCACGGCTTAATGCAAGAGCTGCGGTGCGCCGGCCGTTCTCCTCATGGCTCGATGGCTGTAGTGCAGAGGTGCTGGAGCACTAGGAAACAGCCGTTCCCCCTAGGAGACCCAAGTACACAAATTTGCGCTTCCTGCGCTGCGGTTGTGTGGTGCGGCTTTACCAGCGCCCCCCTAGCGCGGAGGCAGCGTCACCCAGCACCCGATGGACATGGGCCGCTCGGAGCAATAGTTTTCCACGATGGCCATTCCCCTCACGGCTCGAGGGCTGTAGTGCCGAGGTGCTGGAGTGCTAGGAAACAGCCGCTCCCCTCAGGTGATCCAAGTACACAAATTTGCGCTTCCCGCGCTGCTGTGGTGTGGTGCGGCTTTACCAGTGCCGCCTAGCGCAGAGGTAGCGTCAACCAGCGCCCGATGGGTAGGGGCCGCTGGGAGCAGTAGTTTTCCACATTGGCCGTTCCCCTCACGGCTTAATGCAAGAGCTGTGGGGCACCGGCCGTTCCCCTCACAGCTCGAGGGCAGAAGTGCCGAGGTGCTGGAGCGCTAGGAAACAGCCGGTCCCCTCAGGAGACTCAGGTACACAAATTTGCGCTAGGCAATACCTCACCTAATTTCCGTAGCCAACCACTTTCACACCGTTAGGGGTGAATACTTCACTTCATACCCCCTCTATAGCACACCCTAAACACCCCACAGAGGTTACAGTGATCCTACCCTTCTCTTTCCCACTTTATGTGCCCTTTTTACCCCTTACTCACTTCAACCGAATCACAAAATGCCAGGCAACACTTCCTAGTTGCAACCGCTCGCACCGCTCGCAGCCACTCAGCAGCAAGTTCGTGCTTGTAACGCCTCAGCCAAGCAGATGGCAGAATTCCCACATTTCGATATCTGTAAATTTCAATATTTCTCCAAAACTACTGAACAAATTTACACAAAATAAACAAAAGTGTGCCTTCTAGACCAAGGGCCAGATGTAGGTCAGCAAATACCGGTCGGTAATGGCCGATGATTTCGGCCGTTACCGACCGGTATTTGCAAATGGAGATGTAGGGGCCTTCAAATTTACAGAATCTGTAAATTTACCGATTCGGTAAATTTACCAATTCTGTAAAATACCGAATCGGTAAATATATCGAATCGGTAAATCCAGATGTAGGTGGCAATTCAAACAGTGCCACAGGCCATTACCAATTCGTTATTTACCATGTAATACAATTGCATGGTAAATAACGATTACCTGTGTACATGTACACCTGTATGTGTGCCACATGGCACAGGTGCCCTAAGGGCATGTATGTGTGTCACATGGCACACAAGCCAAAATCGGGGATGCAACAGGGTGTCAAAGTGACACCCTGTCACCCTTGCAAATTCGGTAATCTTACCGAATCGGTATTTACCCATTCGGTAATTGCCATTGATTCCTATGGGCCTGTAGGCCCATAGTAATCAATGGCAATTACCGAATCGGTAAATACCAATTCGGTAATTACCGAATCATACAGATGCGGTAAAAATTACCGAATTTTTACCTACATCTAATTTACCGAATCTAGAATACCGAATCGGTAAAATCCGGTATTCTAGAGTCGGTAAATCAGATTTACCTACATCTGGCCCCAATACCATTCTCCCTGCCAAATTTGGGGTCATTCCGTTCACCCTTTCGACCTGTAGCCTTGTCTAAAGTTTCCTATGGAAATTAACATGGAGAAAACATGTTTTGGAACCCCCTCTTTTATCTCGGCCCCCCTTGACCAATCACCTCCAAACTTTCAACATAGGAGCTGTGAAATAGTTTTAAAAATATCATGAAGATTCATCAAACGACGCCAAATTTATAAGCAAAAATGCTCTTCCTGTGGAAACTTGGTCCTAACTATAACTACCTACTGGTGACCGCCAGTAAGATATATATTACCTACTGGCGGTCGCCAGTAGGTAGTTATAGCTAGGACCTAGTTTCCATAGGAAATCTGCAACATTCTATTTGGAATAACTTTGGCGCCGGTAGACGAATCTTCACGAAATTCTCCAAGAAGATGTGGCGCTCTGCTCCCCTCCTATCCTTAAAGTATTGGGGGGATTTGTCATGTGGGTGCCAAGAAAAAAGGGGGTCCCAAAACATGTTTCCCCATGCAATTTTCTAAAGGGACCTTTAGATACGGCTAAAGCCCGAACTGCTGAAGGGAATTACACCAAATTTGGCAAAAAGGTAGAGTTTGGTTCGCAGAGCATGCTTTTTGTTAAATGGTGTAAATCCGTGCAGTAGTTTCTGAGAAAATCAAAAGTAAAATCATAGATATATCTATGGACGAAGTAGGGTACGCGTAGGCGTATCGTTGAGGATTATACGCGTACCCTTACGAGCACGAGCTGCATGCTAATTGGCTGTCAACTGTCTGTCAACACCCCAAACCAGGCAGTGTTGGCAGCCATCTTGTGTCTCGGTAGAATCGAGGCACAGGAAAACTGAAAAACAAGTGCGGAAAAAGATGCAAAGGGGGCAGGGTAGAAACACCCTGACCCCCTAGGCCTGCTCAGGGGGTCCCACAAGGACCCCCAAGGCCAAAACATTTTTTTTTAAATTGTGGGATACTCTTACAATACGCGTATCGCATGAAAAAAAAAAACGAAGCCCGCTTTAGTGCTAAATAGCCAAGGGGGGGCCAAGTCCCGGGGGCAATGTCATTTATTATAATGGGGGGCCCAGAGGGGCCCCCCAGCCCCAGGGACCGTCACCCCCGGGGCATTAACATTATGTATGCAGGGGGGCTCACGGCCCTTCTGCAGCCCTGGGGACCACCACCCCCGGGGCTTCTTTTTTTTATAATAATGGGGGGCCCAGAGAGGCCCCCCAGCCCCGGGGACCGCCATCCCCGGGGCATTAACATTATGTATGCGGGGGGCTCTCGGCCCCCCTCGCAGCTCCGGGGACCGCCACTACCCGGGGCATTGGTTTAATATGTGCGGGGGGCTCACTGCCCTCCTGCAGCAAATGTAAATGTGTGGGGGGGATGAAAGGCCCCCCAAAGCCCCGGGGTCCGACACCTCCCCGGGGCACTAAATGGTTAAATTAAGGGCAGGTTTTTGGTTTTTATGGTATAATTAGGATACGCATACACAGCGCGGCGCTTAGCGTGACCTCTGGTGCGCACGCGTTGGGTACGCGTATCGTACCCTGTATGCTGCACGATTTTTAAGGCGTTAGGTACGCGTATCCAAGAAAGAAAAAGAAAAATATTTTTCAGATATCTATCAAGCTTATGTGTTTAGATGTTGGGTGGCTCTAAAAAGAGCCCTTGTGTTTATTGGGAGATTTTAGTACCTGCAAGTAAGTGCTGATGCAGAGTCTAAAGTTCAAGAGGAAGACTCTGTTCCTCTCATCTGTAAAATGTACACCATCTGTCCTATAGATGCCAAGCATATTGAAATGCAGAATATTGTGGTAAATGGACCCCATTCTATAGTCTCGGAGAAAAGCAGAAACAGATTTATTCACATATTTCCTAGCTTTCTCAATCTGTGGACAATATTGGTTGGACCAGTACCATTTCTGCCTTTGGCATATATTAGAATAGACAAAGGCAGTTTGGGGGAAAAGTGCCATCAATTCTACAGAGGTGTCCTTCAAAAGCATTTCCAGACCTACCCCAGTCTAAGTGGCTAGGTCATTGCCACCACAGTGCATAATTATGAGGTCAGGTTGTTGGAGATGTAAAAAGGATTTAACAATTGGCATCAATTGGTGCCATTTTAACCCTCTCTGTCCAATCCATTTAATGTCTGCATTTGGTAAACCTAGGTCTTTGTGGATTAGTTTCTGTTCTGTGTACCTTTGGCTCCAGACAATATAGCTGTGTCCCACAATCCACACTGTAAGCATGTTGAAGAGAGGTCTGGATGCACTCAAATGGTCTCTGTGAATGAAATGGCAGTTTGAAAAGTAAGATTTTTCTAAAATGGTGGATAAGATGCAGTTTTGAAAAAAGAAAAGAAATGATTAGTTGTTTGAGAACATTCTACACTGAAAACTAGGGTGCATGTATCTGTTTTTTAAAAGCATTATTCTTATTGGTTAAAAAAACTGATTGAAAGGTACGTTACATAAGAAAAGCTGATATGTTGAAAAGTCAAGCACACTTACTGTTTTGATTAGTAACATTGTGTGATGAACTTTTGACCTGTGTGCACAGCTAAGTGAGGTGTTTTCATGGTAACAGGCAGAAGGCAGAATGGGGGTAGGGTTGAAAGTTATGTCAGTTGGAAAGGGTTCAAAAGTTCAACCAGTAGAAATGTGTGTTTGCTTTTTAATTAATGTGGGAAGAAATGTGATTTGTTTATTAACATGTATGTGTGTAGAATGAGAGGGAAAGTTTGCCATTTTCTGGTTTTGCTAAGAACAGTGAAGTACAGAGATTCTGTATAAGAATATCTGTTGTCTGACTGACATTCTTCTTAATCTACAAATCAATTTGAGTAATGTGTTTCTCCTTCTAAAGTTCAATGAGTAGTTTAGTTGTGTAGAATCATATTCTGAGTTTGTCTGCATTTGGATAACCATTAAGATAAAAGCATTTGGTAAGTTAATGTGTTTGGTGAGCCAGCGTTGTACAGTAAAGTGCAGTACTAAAAAATGTAGAATGTGTGCAGTCACTTTTTTAGTTCTAGAATAGTTATTAGTGTTGCTTGTTTAGAATTAGGCTTATGTTTCAAATCTACAATTTTCCAGGCAGTATACATACACTACTGCAAACTCTCTGTGGCAGATTTAAAATCCTCTTGCGCCTCTTTGTGCTGCCATTGTGTCACTTTTTTTATGTAAAGTTGGTGCCAATAATGCAGCAGATTGCTTATGTATTTGCAAAATAAGTTAGGATTGTATAGTAAAATGCAGCAGTCATATATATAGAATGCGTTTAGTCACCCTACCGTTTCTAGAGTAGTAAATGTTTTTTGGTAAAATGCAAGGTCTAATATTTTTTTGTCAAGAATCACACTGTGAGTCTGTATGCATTTAGGAAATATTCTGAGAAAGCATTTTTGTACGTTTTGTGTTTGCAGACATATAAGTGCTTACAAACCTATCCTTTTTTCAAGTTTTGATAGAATTAGAAACCAGTTATTGCTTTTGTATTTGCAAAATGACTCATGGTTGTACAGTAAAATGCAGAATTTATATTTCTGGAATGTGTGCAGTCATATTAGCCTTTCAAGAGTAATTAATAGTGTTGCTTGTGTAGTATCAGACTTGTGTTTCAAATCTACAATTTACCAGTCAGTATACATAAACTGCTGCATACACTCTGGGGCAGATTTACAAGCCCCTTGTGCCTCTTTGTTGTTATATTGTGTCACTTTTTTGATGGAAAAAAAGTCAAGCACTTATAAATTCAGTCAGGTACTGTCCTTGCAGAACTGTAATCATTCTGTCAGTACCCAAGAACTCATGCAGCGAAGTAGGCCTTAGGGCATGAACTGCTTCAAACCCCTATGCACTATGCATGTAGTGTTGTATCTACATGCACACTTGTCTTTTATACCTTCAATTCCCTAGTCTGTCTCCTTACACTTACACCTAGCACTCTGTCACTGCTGTTGCACTGTTATAGTGACCCATTCAGCAGTATGTTGTAATCCATTTACTACACTAAAACTCAAGTACTTATATATTCACTTAGACACTCTCCTTACAGTACTCAGATCATTCAGTCAGTACCCAAGTACTCATGCAGCAAAGTAGGCCTTATGGAATGAACTGCTTCAAACCCCTATGCACTATGCATGTAGTCTTGTATCTACTTGCACACTTGTATTTTATACCTTCAATTCCCTAGTCCATATCCTAACACTTCCACCAAGCACTGTGTCACTGCTGTTGCACTGTTGTAGTGACCCATTCAGCAGTATGTACTACTCCATTTACTGCACTAAAACTCAAGCACTTATATATTCACTTAGACACTCTCCTTACAGTACGCTGATCATTCAGTCAGTACCCAAGTACTCATGCAGCGAAGTAGGCCTTAGGGCATGAACTGCTTCAAATCCCTATGCACTATGCATGTAGTCTTGTATCTACCCGCACACTTGTCTTTTATACCTTCAATTCCCCAGTCTGTATCCTTACACATCCACCAAGCACTGTGTCACTGCTGTTGCACTGTTGTAGTGACCCATTCAGCAGTATGTACTAATCCACTTACTGCACTAAAACTCAAGCACTTCTATATTCACTTAGACACTCTCCTTCAGTACCCTGATCATTCAGTTTGTACCCAAGTACTCATGCATTGAAGTAGGCCTTAGGACATGGAGTGCTTCAAACCCTTATTCACTATGCTTGTAGTCTTGTATCTACCTGCAAACATGTATTTTATACCTTCAATTCACAAGTCTGTATCCTTACACTTCCACCAAGTACTCTGTTACTGCTGTTGCACTGTCACTCTGTCACTGCTGTTGCACTGTTTTAGTGACCCATTCAGCAGTATGAACTAATCCATTCACTGCACTAAAACTCAAGCACTTATAAATTCAGTCAGGCACTGTCCTTGCAGAACTGTAATCATTCAGTCAGTACCCAAGTACTCATGCAGTAAAGTAGGCCTTAGGACATGAAGTGCTTCAAACCCCTATACACTATGCATGCAGTCTTCTATCCACCTGTACACTTGTCTTTCACACCTTCAATTCCCCAGTCTGCATCCTTACACTTTCACCAAGCACTCTGTCACTGCTTTTGCACTGTTGTAGTGACCCATTCACAAGTATGTACTAATCCATTCACTGTGCTAAATGTAAGCACTTATATATTCACTTAGATACACTCCTTAAGTACTCTGATCATTCAGTCAGTACCCAAGTACTCATGCATTAAAACACAAACACTTATAAATTCACCCAGGCAGTTTCACCAGCAGTGAAGAGGGAAGCATAAACTTGTAACATATTCATGTACATATGTTACATTCATGTGCTTCGGAAGTACTACAGTATACTGCAAGAAAACACCTTATAGAGTTATGCTGTAGAACCTCCTTATAGTTCTGCACTTTCACATTCACCATACACTACCAATATTTTCTTTCATTCATTTATGCACTACACATTCATTCAAAAAAACTTTAACATACAAATATAGCTCTTTTTTTGACCAGTGAATTTAGTTCTTAAAATAACTTTTTTGGGGTCTTTTTTGTTGTTTTGTATTTTTGGGGGAATTTTTGAACAATTTTTGTTGTTGTTTTTTTTAAAGGAAAAAAAGGGAACTGTACAAACAAAACAGTCTGGAACTGGCACAAATAAACAAAAACAAAAAAACGGTGGGAGCAATGGTGCTCCTGTCTCTGTCTGCAAATTAAATCAATGGACTGTTTCCCACAACATTATAAAATGTACACAAAATAATAAAATCAGCAAAATCCGGACGGATGTCCGGATGAGGGCTTGATGGTGCTGTGGAACTGCTGGCTACATCTGGTGGAGGGTCTTCTCGCAGCCTGGCACATGCAGCTCTCGCATATTTGCGGGGATGTAGATTCTTCACATGTTTTACCATGTTGGCAGTTCCAAAAGATTATTTCTTATTCGGATTGCCTCTTGAAATGTTATATTAGGGTGAGAGGAGGTCTGCCACTCCTTCACAAGGATGATGTCATCAGTGATGTCATTTGAGATTTCATCTGTGATGTCACTGACCATGTCATGAGTGATGTAATATGTGACGTCATCAGCAGTGGTTTGCGGCCGCGCGAGTTATAGTTAGCTGAACTAACTATAACGGGGGAATTTCAATGGTTTTGTATGAGTGAAATGTCCAGCTAACTATAACATGTGTGAAACCTATGTTTTTTTCAGTGAATACATATATATATATATATATAAATAAATAAATATATATATGCAGCAACAAGCACTCTTTCAGCAACGTAATACGGGCCACACCAACAGGAGTGCAACACTTGCTTCAAAAGAACAATTCCATTACTCGGTCACAGTATTCCACAGGAAAGTCCTGCTACCACCGAGTTCATTTCCAGCTCGTAGTTCGCCTTTTGAGGTGGTTATTTCAAGCACGAAATGCGTAGGAAATGTTCCTTTGGCAAATCCTGGCTGTTACATAGTTCATTCCCCAAGTTGAGGCGGGCCGTCGAAACTTCATTCCTGTTCAATATCACTGCGGGAGGGCACTTCTTCAAAGTAAGCTCCAAAACAACATCCTGACAGGTAGGAGGGTCACTTCCTCATGGATCAGGCCCATTTCAGGTATGTCAGACACCTCTTTACAATCTGCAGCAACACGCGATCCTTCAGCAACGTACTTCTGGCCACACCAACAGTGCTTTGAAAAGTTCTTTTAATTCAAGACCAACAGGCATTACGCGTTTTGAGTCATGCGACTCTTAATCATATGCCACTTGCTGTTCCATCAGTGGGTTTGTTAGCTTTTAAATAACGTGACTCATTAGACATTGAAAAAGGACAATCGTCCATTTTGCAAGGTTTTTTAAATGCTAATTCCTAACTATAACGTGTGTGAAACCTAGGTTTTTTTTACTGAATTTGCAAGGTTTTTTAAATGCTAACCCCTAAATAAAATATGTGTGAAAATCTATGTTTTTTATTATGAATATAAATACAACATCAAAACACTCAAACTAGTTTATTTTTTAATTTTTTTTTGCGTGCGCGCAATGTGCTCGCACCCCTTCACTCAGTTTGAAAAACACAAAATGGCGGCTGAAGGGTGCGTGCACCGTTCGTGCACCTCGCGATCTTTAAAAAAAAACATTTTTTTTTTTGCCCATATAGGTCCTTCAGGGACCCCCTGAGAAGGAAGGGGGTCAGGAAGTGTATACCCTGCCCCCTTTTCCTGTTTTCCACTTTTGTTTTGAACTCTCTTCTGCCTCGGGGGTGCGCACACCTCGCGATTTAAAAAATAAAAAAATAAAAAGGTTTTTGTTGCCGTCGGGGTCTTTAAGGGATCCCCTGAGAAAACCTAGGGGGTCAGGGAGTCTGTTCCTTGTCTCCTTTGTGTGTTTTGAAACTTTTATAATAATCGAGTAATACATCATTTTCGTGCGCTGTGCGCGCCCCGTGCGTGCGCCGTGCGCACACATCAAATCATGTGACTCAAAAAAAAACTTTTTATTGGTTAATACTAGTTACTATTCTGGAATCTTAAAAAACCCCACCCATCTCCCTCACTATTTACTTTATTCTCCTGGAAGAAGGACCCTTTTTGGAGCTGCAAGCAGAAAAATCAACGGGATGGCAGAAAGACAGGAAACAACATCTTCTTTTTCTGACTCCTGTAATGATGTCCACAAGTGACCACAGCTGTAGGGCACTAGGACCAGCCCGAGGGTGGACGAGGGCGAGCGAAAAGGGAGGAGCTGGGGCTAGGGACGGCAGTTAGCCGTTAGACCACGACGAGGAAGGACAGGAATAAAGACGCTGTGACCTGTCACCCTGTGTCTGTGTGCATATATGTTCAGCAAGACACTACATCTGGCGACGAAGGTGGGATGCGGCTAACTCGGTGCACGTCCCCATAGAAGAGGCGTCCACCCCAGAAACCCGGCGGTAATCAACCCGCCCGATCTCGCCCCACGTGTAGAGGGCTCGAGCGTGCTGCACAAGCGCCCACCGGGAGCCCATCCCGGCGGCGGAAGAAGCGAAGCTCGCCCCACGTGTGGAGTGCTCGAGAGCGTCACCAAAAGTGCCCAACGGGAGCCCACCCCGTCGGCGGAAGAAACGGAGGAGCTCGCCTCACGTGGAGAGGCTGGAGCGTCCCATCCAAAGTGCCTACCGGGAGCTTACTCCGGCAGCGGAAGAAACGGAGGAGCTCGCCCCACGTGGAGAGGCTGGAGCGTCCCATCCAAAGTGCCCACCGGGAGCCCACTCCGGCGGCGGAAGAAACGGGGGAGCTCGCCCCACGTGGAGAGGCTGGAGCGTCCCGTCCAAAGTGCCCACCGGGAGGACCCCCCCGGCGGCAAAAGTAAAAGAAAGTTGCCCCACCTGACCATTGACTCCAGCGGTGGATCCTGGCTGCAAGTGGTGAGTGGAAACGCTGAGTAAATGTGACTCCGCTGAAGAAAGAAAGAAAAACGGCAGAAATCTCGCCAGAAACGAGATTCCCGCGCGGCCATCTTGAAGTCAGGCAGCAGTGTCCAATCCCCTGCGAGGGACCATCGGCGGCCATCTTTAAGTCAGGCAGATGTGGCAAACAGCAAATAAGCATTGGTAAATGCAACAGATGTAACAAACAAGCATTGGTAAATGCAACCGAAGTAACACACACGCATTGGTAGATGTAAAGGAAGTAACAAACAAGCATTAGCAAATGCAACAGAAGTAACAAACAGGCACTGGCGAGTGCAACAAATTGTGTAAACGAACACTGGCAAGCGCAACGAAAGCAACAAACAAGCACTGGCGAGTGCAACGGAGATAGCAAACAAGTACAAGCGAATACAAGAGTCAACACAAACGAGCACGAGCAAATGCAAGGGTTACAAGAAAACAAGCACAAGCAAATACAAGACATAAATGAAGACAACGGTAAATAACGACGAGCAAGCGATAAAGGAACATAACAAGCACGAGACAGTGCAAATCTCGAATGCGACAAACACAAGCAAATGCAGGTCTGGAACACAACAAGCATGAGCAAAGGCAAGTACCAAAGTAAACCTTTAACGCTACGCTAAGAGAAATAATTAAAATAAAGAAGGTGAGAAAATAAATGATCCAGAATCATACCGAGATGGCGGCGGATCTTATCAACCTGGAAGGAAACGACTAGACCAAGGATCGCGGCCTAAGAGGGTCAGCAAAGAAGACAGGAAGCAAAGGAAACAGTCCTGTGACCGTAGCAGATCAAAATCTTCCACCCTCATGGCGGTGGGAAAAGCAACACAACGACCCAATCCCTACATTGAAGTGCCACCCCCAGTGACACAGACTGACAGTTATAGTTTGGGTCCTAAATGGAACCGGTGGCAGGAATCACTGGACGATTTTCTTGACGCCACCGGTGAGCGAAGAGATGGAAAATGTCTGATACTACTGCTCCAGCTGGTGGGTCATGAGGGCCGAAGCTTAATCAGAACATTTTCTGAAAAGGACACAGAGACCTATGAAAGACTCAAAGAGACGCTACGCGCCCATTTCAACGCAAATGAAGATGTGGATCATGAACGCATCGCCTTCAACACAGCACGGCAGGAACTAAGAGAATCATTGCCAAACTTCATCACCCGGTTGCAAAGTCTGGTACAATGCTGCCACTTCAACACATTTACAAATGAGGACGCAGTTCGACTCCGGGTAATCGAAGGCTGTTCAAGTTCTACTACAAAGCACAAGATCCTTCGAGGACATTGGTCGTTAAAGGAAATCATCACGAAGGCTGAAGCTGGAGAGCGGGTCAAAGCAAGAGAAATATCAAAATAAGTGCACCTAAGTGCAAGACACAAAGATACCAGGAAAGAGACATCTCTCATGTCTGCGAATGAAGCCCCAGAAAAAACAAAACCAGAAACAGGGAGGGTGAAGGCAGATCAGAGTCAAGACAATGGGAGAGACAAAGTGACATAGAATACTCTGTGTCAACAACACAAAAGACTGAGATGATCCAGGATTGCAACAGCTCCACTGAGACAACCTCAAGGAATTATTCAACCTCAAGGAGCTATTCAACCTCAAGAAGTCATTCAACACATGGTGCAACGGACTGTGAAGCAGATGACGTGTCAAGTGGGACAGATCGCACCAATGGACCAGATGAGAGCCTGCCCAACAGATGTGCAAGAAAGGCAAACTGTAGCAGACTGGACCAGTCACGTCAACACTGGAAATCGGTACACGATCACACCCGTAACACAGATGTCAGTGCACAGAACAAGCGGGAAGAAGAAGCAAACTGCGTAAGCCGGACTGATCCACTCCGACACCGGAAAGAGGAAGACAAACGCATCCACGACATCCGAGACAATGAAGAAATGGAAAGGAGGCCATTATCATCACGCGAGAGAGGCAGAGACAAAATACCTAGGGATCAAACACAAGAAATAAACATGTGGTTATCAAACAACCTCTCCAGTAGGATGACACCTAAGTCACTTCGAGAACGATACCCAGAGAAATATCCCAAAGAGAACTCCGACTCTAGGAGCAGCTCGTCACGACATACTTGTTTCAGAAATCCTCCATTCAAGACACACTCAAAGGAACGTTATCAAGGGAAATCGACAAAAGACTCTTCCGATTTAGAAAGCACATCTGTTCGATCCCTCGAGTCGACCGAGTCATGGTCCCGATGACGGCCATGGCGTCAACAACCTGAACACACCACAGAACAAAAGGACATTCTTCCCATCAAGAGCAACGTATCTCACACTAATGTCTCTAAATACCCAATCACTCCACAAGACAACCTGTCATGTCAGTCACAGGTACTTCAAGACATATATAATATACCTTCACCACTGATGGGGTCAGCGAGGCTGACCAAGAGAGCCTACAGAAGAAAAAGAGCTATAGTGGACATTACCCACCGGATGGGAAAGGACTATCCAGTCGCTCTGCAAGGAAAGCCAGACGCGTTGACAGAGATAGATCATCATCAGATGAGAGAGAAACATGCACATGCCCAGACGGTCAAAGGGTTCACCAGTCCCAAACGCGAGTGGGTGAGACAACAAGAGGCAGCGAATGAGCCCCCGAACCAAGCTAAGATGGTCTCTCTAGATAGCGCCTTACTGTCTGGCAAACATGGCTTTGCACAGGAGCGCAGTGTTGCCCTCAACCGGACAAGACAACAAGAAGTAAAATCACATGCGGGTGCTCGGAAGAGAACCAGAACAACATCCCCTCATGAAGGAGATCAAGCGTCAATCGAACAAGAGCCACAAAAGGAAGACAGACTGCCGACATCAAGCTGAGATTTTCACAGTCACCTCAGAAACTGAAGATCAGTAAGATTGCCCGCAATGTCAACTAGTGAGCAGTCCAGATCCCCCTGCACCACTACAAAATGTCTCCACTACTGGAGGGTGTCTGGCAACACATTGTCATTGACTTCTTTGGGCCAGTCAAGTCGGGCCAATATGTCCTAGTCATCATGGACAAATACTCCCGATTCCCCTTAACACAACTTTGCACATCCACGAAAGCATCCAGCCCCATACCGAGTGATACAACAGAACGGAACTATGATCACTGCGGAGGCTGACGGGAGACAAATTACCGGTAACGGGACGTACTTTAAGAAGTGCCGCCCCAATGTCAAGGAACTACTGACCGAACCAAGAGTAGAGAAAAGAGAACAAGAGACGCTACCATTCCACAGTCAGACCTGATAGAAACCACCGACGAGCGAGAGCATGACAGCGCTGATCTCCAATCGCGCCCTAGACGGGTCATCACAAAACTGTCCCGCCTGATTGAAGAACTACAAGTAGAGACAGTAACGACTGGAAAGAAGGGGGCAAACTGTTTGCTGTGTTATTTTGTTTTGTTTTATTCTTTCATTTGTTACAGAGGGGGAAGATGTAATGATGTCCTCAAGTGAAGACAGCTGTAGGGCACTAGGACCAGCCCGAGGGTGGACGAGGGCGGGCGAAAAGGGAGGAGCTGGGGCTAGGGACGGCAGTTAGCCGTTAGACCACGACGAGGAACGACAGGAATAAAGACGCTGTGACCTATCACCCTGTGTCTGTGTGCATATATGTTCAGCAAGACACTACATCTCCCACCTAGAATATTGCCAGCGAGCCAAGAGGGGAAATCTTCTTTTATTTGGAAGTTTTTTACTTTTCCTGAGGGACTGAAAAAGGTAAATGCCCCTAAAGTACCGTGTACCCTTTGTGGTACTGTTATTTCAAGGGGAAACCCTCTCAAAAAATACTCCTTTTCAATTCATACCATGATCAGACGTGTAAAAAATGTGCACCCTGTGCAATATGCCCAAGCAGCCACAAGAGCTCTGGCCCAGCAGATTCCACCAGCTGTGGCCAGCACATCTACAGCTCCACCTCCATCGCCAGCAACAGTAGAAATGGACCTTAGGCCATATTTGGCGCATGTGCATATGCGGTGCAACAAATGCTTTGATCTTGTTGTATAGGGAGAACAGAGCCTGAATCTAATTGAACGCAGCATTCAGAACCATAAATGCTCTGAAAGGAGTTATTTTTTTCATTTATTTTGTTCTTGTTGAACAGTTTCCATGTTGTAGTTCCTGAATTTTCTTCAAAAAAACAAAAAGAAAATATAAAACTTAAAAAAAAGACAAAAGAAAAAAAAAGTTCTTTTCAGAACTCATTCACTTCTCCAAAAAGAGTTGTATTCCAAACACACTGTGTCGTTAATTTTTTTAATGAAAGCGTAGTGCATAAATGAATGATTTAAATGACTGAGTGAAGGGGAGGAAGGGACTGAGAGAAAGAGTGAGAAAAGGGGAGTATGGTGAGTGACAAAAGGGGAGTCGAAGAGTGACTGAAAGAAGGGGACTAAGGGTAGGGGAGTGAGTTAAGGGGAGTGAAAAACTAAGGGAAGGGAAGTAAAGAAAGGAGAATGAGGGAGGGGGAGTGAGAGAAGTGGAGCAGGGGCAGAGACAGGGAAGGGGAGGAAGAGACTGAGGGAATGAGTGAGGAAAGGCGAGTATGGTGAGTGAAGAAAGGGGAGTCAAAGAGTGACTGAAAGATGGGGACTAAAGGTAGGGGAGTGAGGTAAGTGAAGAGAACCAGTAAGGGAAGGGCAGTAAGGAAAGGAGAATGAGGGAGGAGGAGTGAGAGAACTGGAGCTGGGGCAGAGACAGGGAAGAGGAGGAAGGGACTGACGGAATGAGTGAGGAAAGGGGAGTATGGTGAGTGAGGAAAGGGGAGTCAAAGAGTGACTGAAAGAAGGTGGACTGAGAGTAGGGGAGTGAGTTAAGGGGAGTGAAAAAGTAAGGGAAGGACAATAAGGAAAGTAGAATTTTGGAGGGGGACTGAGAGAAATGGAGCAGGGGCAAAGACAGGGAAGGGGAGTAAGGGACGGAGAGAGGGGAAATAGAGTACGGTAAGGTGAATAAAGGTAAAGAGAAGTGGAGTGATGGTGATGGAAGGGGTATGAGTATGATAAAAAGGGAGGTAAGTGAAAGTAAGAAGTGGGGAGTGAGGAACACAGAAATTCAGTGAGGGAATGGAGGGACTTAGGAAAGCATAGTGAGGGAAGGGGACTGAGGATTTAAATAAGTGAAGGAGAGTGAGGGAGAGTGAGAGAAAAAGACCGGAAAAGACAACAGTGATGATATACAGGTAGGAGGAAATTTAGTGAGGGAAGGGGAGTGACAGTAAGTGAAGGGCAGTGACAGTTAGAGAAGGGGTATGAGGCTGAGTATTTATGGAAAGAGAAATGGAGACAGTGAAATAGACAAACACAAGAAGACTGAGAGAGTATGAAGGAGTAAAACACTTACACTTACTAAAACAGAGGAAGAGACTTAGAGACGGATGGAGGAAAGGAGAGTGATGGAGACAATAAAGGAAGGGGAGTGAGCAAAAGGGAGTGAAGGAGTGAAAAAAGTGGAGTGACTGAAGATCAGTGAGGGATGATGTAATAGAAATATAGTAAGGGGGAGTGAGAAGAGATTGAGCAATAAAGCAACACAAGGTAGTGATTGAGGAAAAAGAGACTTAGAGATGGATGGAGGAAAGGAGAGTGACGGAGGTAATAAACGAAGGGAAGTGAGCGAAAGAGAGTGAGGAAGTGAAATAAGTTGAGTGAGTGAAGGTGACTGAGGGATGATGTTATGGAAAGAGAGTAAGGGGGAGTGAGAAGATACTGAGGGATAGAACAAGACAAAGGTAGTAATAGAGGAAGGTAGGAAAGATAAGTAAGGGACAGAGAGAGGTAGTTGGACTAGGTGATTGAGGGTGAAAAAAGAGTACTGATAGTGACAGAAAGACTGTAAAGAAAAATGAAGGGAAGTAATGAGAATGAGTAAAGGAGAGTAAAATGAGTAAAGGAAGGGGAATAAGAGAGAGATTAAAGAATGAGAAAGAGAGAAAGAGAAGTAAGAGAGTGATGAATTAATAGTAAAAAATATACTATCTGTGGTAGAAAAGAAAAATTGAGTTATAATATATATTTCATAATACAAAAGAAAGTAGGAGTGAAGGAAACAGAAAGTGAAAAAAAGGAAGGGTGAGGGAGAGAGAGGGAGAGAATGTGTAGTGTATAAATGAATGACTAAAATGACTGAGTGAAGGAGAGGAAGGGACTGAGGGAATGAGTCGTGAAAAGAGAGTATGGTGAGTGAGGAAAGGAGAGTATGATGAGTGAGGACATGTGAGACAAACAGTGAGTAAAAGAAAGGGACTAAGATTAGGGGAGTGAGTTAAGGGGAGTGAAAAAGTAAGGGAAGGGCACTAAGGGAAAGAGAGTGAGGGAGGGTGAGTGAGAGAAGGGGAGCGGGGCAGAGACAGGGAAGGAGTGTAAGGGACGGGGAGAGGGATATAGAGTAGAGTAAGGGGAGTGAAGGTTAAAAGAAGTGGCGTGATGGTGATGGAAGGGGTATGAGGATGATAAAAGGGAGGTAAGTGAAAATGAGAAGTGGGGAGTGAGTGAGAGAAAAATTTAGTTATAGTGACTGTTGCTGGCGCGTTGATTAAGGAAACGCCAGAGGTCTTTGTCAGCACCCACTTTTGTTCTCCGGACCCGTGGACCTGTGGGCTCCGTTTCCACCCCCACTCGTCGCCGCACCCGCTTCATCCTGCTTCGTCTTGCAGGGAGGTGGCGTGTCTGGTGAGGCGGTTAGGCTAATTGCACTACCACAGGTGGAGGAACGTCGCGCTGCAGGGACTCACTCTCCCAGGAGTCCCTTAACGGCCGTGGTCACCTGGCCTGCGCACCCTGTGAGCCCCGCCCCCGGACCGCCATACTCCCTATTTGTTTGGCCCTGCCTCACGCTCTGGGGGACGCGCCGGGAGAAGCCCGGGACAAGGGCGGGCCCTCTGAGGTCGAGGAGGCCGGGCCGGGTGTATCCCCCTAACATTGCCATTCACGTCCTCTTTAAGGTACGTCATTACTGCATTATATTCCCTATATTGGACTATCTGCTGGACATCCACACACTCGGCCTATCATACGAGGGAAATTAGGTGGACTTTTGATCAACACCGCACGGCATACTGCTTACGGTATCCTCCAATTTTGCAGAGTCGCAGTTATAGTTGTCATAACACTTCAGTGACTATAACCATACTATATACTGCACTGTATTTGAGTCTCAAACTGCGCCCAGATTGGTACTGTGTTTGTTTCAATCGCCCACTTTCTGCTATTCCTGCCTTTTGCAATACCTTCCTCTTTAAGGAAAACGCTTGCCATTATTGTCACCTTGTGGGGAAAGTGGGAGGGTTCAAGCCCATTATAATACCATCTGCTCTTATTGGGTTTGAGTTTCACTCTTCTTGGGACAACATACACACTTCCAACCCAATACAATGTCTACTAAGAGCAGCAGAAGTAAAACAGCAGCCAGGGGGGCTTCAGTGGTAGGTCCAATAGACAACTTCATAATAAGGGCAAACGATGCGATAGATCAAGGTATCTTACTCCTGGAGCGTAGGGTCTCGCAAGATTTAGCCCATGCCAAACGATCTTCCCTCGGATGCATTGCTTTGGCAAAAACTCCAGTTAATGCTAGAAATGTCGACGCGGGATCTACCATTGATACGTGTGCTGATATTCACACCATACCAAACGAGGTTAACTTATCCGCATCAAATCCCCTAACCGACTCAGATCCAGAATCTCGCATGGAACTGGAAAGAACCCCGGAACTGCTCATTAATCTCACACCAGATGTAGCAGTGGAAGTTAGCACAAGGCAGTTAAGAGGCAGGCGGGAGGGAGCAATTCAGAAACACACTAAACACACAACACAGCCTAGCATCCCTAAGGCTAGAAAACCTATCATGCAAAAGCGAAAGCCCAGGAAGGCCACTGACTTGCACCCAAACGTAGAGGGGACAAATGTGCCCGTAGTGATACTAACTGAAGAGTCTCAAGGGATTTAGTTGGATACAGGGGACAAACTCGACGTAAATGCTGCAAATGACCAACTGCTGGAAAGAATGGGTGACCTTCTCAGTATCTATTTGTCCCCGATAGAATCCAGACTTGCACGAATTGAAAAGCAGCTAGCTGAACTAAGTGCCTCCATTAAAAACACCTCAAACGCTGGGGTGCAAACCAATGTGGGATCTAAGACAAGTTCATCTAAATCCACATGCCCCAAACCCAAGAATCCCTCAGTTCCAATTCTAACTACTAACCCCAAACCTACACAAGTTCCCTGTAAAGGAACCGCCACAAACCAACTGGCAGCAGACATCACTGTCAATCAAAATGCTAACCCACATACGATCAAGATAGCTACCCAATCAGGGAAGGGGCAAAATACTGCCCAGAGTAAGGGGATTCCATCTAACTTAATTGATAATTCTGCTTTAAATCCCCAAAGGGCTCACCCAGTCCATAATGTGGCATCTAACACAAGGCAGATACCTCCACGCATTAATTTGCCGCCTGAATGCGGGGCGTATGTGTTGGTCCTGGTCAATGTCCCGAAACTTAGGAATGACCAGGATGAAACCCCAATATCCCTTAAGAACAAGACCCTACATTGGTTAATTGCTAATTGCAATTTCCCAATGGAAGGGGCAAGGGAGATTATTTATACCCAGAGAGTGGGATGGGTAGGCCCACTTAGGAAAAAGTTTGAGGGGGATTGTATAACGGTAAATTTTAAGAACCCCCAATGGGCCGAAAAAACTTTGGCCAGTGCACCCCCACCCTCTACATGGGAATTTAACACCACCCTTCTTCCATTAGGCTATTTTTATAGACATCTGATCTCCCCAAAGTTGAACGTGGCGAATAACCCAGCTGCGCCCTCTCACGATCCACACTTTTTACTAATATTAAGTCTTCACCAGAACCAACAATCTAATCATCTGAATGGCCCAGCCCAGTGGCATCAAGTCCCAATTCAAGCATATTCGACACACCATCCTTATCCTCCCACAATGCCCCAGTAGGATCATAAAGATCACCATTGGCGGCATTCCCATGTGGAACTATGCAATTTTTATAATATCCCCACTAATAACAGATTTAATGCACTATCTGGGCTAGATTATAATGATTGACTGAACCGTGACCAGAGGGCAGGGGATAACATTCGCACAATAAATATAGGAGACGCATTAAAAGAAAAAAACCTAGTAACAGGGAATGTATTCATGGTATCTACTCTTGGAACACATACTGTAACTACTTCGGGTCAATACCCCTTAGACGAAAACGATAAACCACCACTAGTCCCCATTAAATCTATCCTATTGGACAATCTACAGGCTCAAACGACTCCAGCTCATTCCAAACTATCTGACTGTAAGTTACATCTTACATTTTGGAACATAGCAGGCTTATTTGCAAAACACACCAATAACAACCTGTTATACCAATTAAACCAGAGCAATATAGTCTGCTTCCAGGCTAGTGAGCCGATACATATACCTGGATATGAGACGTACTTCTCCGAAGTGAAGAGATCAACCTCCGGTAGAAGTAAAGGTGGTCTAATTACGTACATCGCGAATACTCTGCAATGTGAGGCTATTTCCCCCCTGAAGTTAGAAGAGAATTACCAACTAATAATATTACAAAGAAGTAAACAAGTGGTCTACGTAATAGTAAACTTCTATAACAATCTGAATTCAAACGATCTAACTAATTTACTAAGTGAGATTTCTCTTCTTTTGCAAAACCTTCGGACAAAGTATATAAAAAAATCATTTACTTTAATTTGGGGCGGAGACTTCAATCTGCATCTATGCAGAAATAACAACACTAATAACTGTGGGATTAATGACGATGATGAAAATAATATAACCCATTTTTTACATACAACAGAAGGCGACAAAATGAATGAGATCATGATGGAGCTAGAGCTGTGTTTTGCAAATGAGTTAAAGATTCTGCCAGTCACATTTGTTCCAACATTCAATGGCAGGGGCCAAGAAAGCCTGATAGACTATGTCTTGGTGTCTATATGTAAAGCGTCAAACATCGAAATCTTTGAAGTGATAAGAAACCCACTTAGTGACCACTTCCCTATTACAATTGCTTTATCTGAACCAAAATTATTTGACGACCATGAAAAAATGAACTTATTAGACCAGCAGGAGCTATAAATAGACCGCCTAAATGGCTTCACATTAAAATGGGGAAAAATTGACCAGGGACTAACTACTATAAAAATAGTTAGACAAAGCCAACAAGCTATAGTAAAATGTCTCGACTCTCTGACATCTCCAAAACAGGTTCTGGTTACCTACGAAATTATTTCAGATAATATAAGGAAAGAACTTACTAGAACACAGAAACAAAACAGACAGAAAAAAAAGGGCTGGTTTAGCCCAGCATGCACCAAAGCTTACTCACAGTTAAAGGAGGCACCGACTAGAGAGAAGAGAGACAGAGGGGAGGTTGTCAGATTAAGAAAAGCATATGCGTCAGCCTTAAAAACAAGGAAGAAGGAATTAAAAGCTGACCTATGGAATCAACTCTGCAAAAGTACCGAATTAAAGGATAGCGCAGCCTTCTGGCAATTAGTTAGATCCCCCTTTTTGTCAGAAAGGATAGATTCACCTTCCCTAGACGTAGCTATTGATGCCATGGAATGGGTGAATCACTTTTCCAAAGTCTTTAGTAATGAGATTGTCCAGGGAATTGAATTTGTAGATCCCCTGTCCCAGGTCAACTACCCCATAGCTTTACAATTCTCGCATGACGAGGTAGTAAAAGCAATAAAAGATTCGAAATCAGGTAAAGCTCCAGGACCAGATGGGGTCCCAGTGGACCTCTTTAAATATAATCTAGATCTGTGGTCTCTAATACTGACTAATGTGCTAAATGCCACTAAAGAGAAGGGTTTAATGGAATCATGGTCAACGTCAATGCTGGTCCCTATATTCAAAAAAGGGGACCGAAACAGTCCATCCTGTTATCGACCCATTTCACTCCTGGATTCGCTCGGAAAGATGGCTGGTCGTATCCTTCTCGACCGTCTCCAGGAGTGGACAAACAACCAGAACATCATCTCTGAGATACAATATGGTTTCAGAGAGGGGTTGGGCACAGTGGATCAGGCATTGAATTTGACCTTGCTAGCAGGAAAATATGTACAGGCCAAGGGGACCGCATTATATATGGTATATGTGGATTTAACCGCAGCATTCGACTGTGTCTTACACTCAAAGCTGTGGAAAATCATTCTTCAAATGGGAGTAGACCCCCCAGTTGTGGACTTCCTACGTGAACTATATACAGGAGCAACTGGAAGAGTGAGATTTGGGATTAAAGGGCAATTAACGGACCGTTTTAAAGTGGAAAAGGGGGTCAGACAGGGGTGTGTGCTGGCCCCCTTCCTATTTACCCTGTACATGAATGGGCTCGAGGCTGCCATGCTCGAGGGCAGTAAAGACCTCACTGCAATCGGTCGTTGGCAGATACCAGCCTTGTTATATGCCGACGATGCGGTTATTCTCGCCAGAACCCCAGTCGAGCTACAACGAGTCTTGGATAAATACTGCGCCTTCATGGCAAGCCTGAATCTTAAAATAAATGTTAAAAAAACATACTCAATGCATGCTGGGAAAAAAACCTAGAAAAGTTAAGAATATCTATGTGAATGGTGTGGCATTAGACAGAACTACAACCTATTCATATCTGGGGATTGTAATTGATAAAAAATTTAAGTGGAGAGAAGCAATTAATGCAAGAAAACTGGCCTTTATAAGGGCCACTACAGCACTAAAATCGTTTGCACAAAAATTGGGTAAGAGACCACCAGCGGAATTGTTGAAAATCTACAACGCAAAATGTGTTAGCACTGCCATATATGGTGGAGGGGTCTGGGGAACTGTAAACACAGACGATCTGCAGAAAATTGAAAATTCCTTTCTAAGGTATTTACTTGCAGTCCCGAAGAGCTCCACCACATACGGGTGCCACCTTGAGCTGGGGGTAGACTATATATCTGATATTATAAAAACTCAACCAGTTATGCTATGGCGACGCATATGGGTAACGGAGCAATGCCATCTAACAAGATCAATTGTACAGGACATTATGCAACTTGATAACATGGGGAAGATAAAATGGTTGACATATGTCAAGGCTTTTTTGAAAGATCTAGGCCACGAAAAATTCTTCTTAGAACCGTCAACAATAGCAGAAATCTCAAAATCAGACCTGAAGAAAACCTGCCTGTTACATCTGGGGCAGCTGCGTTTGCTAAAAGAGATAGGGAAGCCTTCAGTCCAGCAAGGTCTTTTAGTTCAGACTGTATTTTCTATTGAACCATACTTGTTATATAGAGTAAATCAATATGAAAAGTCTTTGTTGACCCGTTTTAGATTCAATACGTTTCATCGAATTGTATCTTTCCCCTCTCAAAATGACTGGTCATCAAACTCATCGCCTTGCCCATGTGACTCTGTCTCGGCACAATCCACCATACATGTTCTCTTTTTCTGCAAGTTCTACAGTATACCACGCAGACGATGGATAGTGCCTTTACTGAGAACTCTGGGGATGCGCCAATGTCATCCAGCTTATCTGGCGCTTCAGTATCTTGAAGATGAAAGTGTAGCAAAAATGATAGTGTGTTTTCTTAAATTTTGTATTCGCCATCGTACCAATCTCTGATAAAATAAACTATGTACTTCTAATCCTAGGGTGCTAATTGATCCAAACTGAAAGAGATAGTATACCAAGAATACACATAGATAAAAAATTAATACTTAAATGGCATATTATGTTCTGGTAATCTTAATATGAATTGCGAATTATAAGTAAATTATGTTTTTAATTGTACAGTAAAATGACAAACAGATTTTATCCGATTTTTTAAAAATAGAAATTGTATAAATAATGTATATATGAACTTTTATGGTATTTCTACAAATATGAAAAACCGAATAAAGTTGGTTTTGATTTGACTAAAATTGTGGAAGAGATTTAGAGATGGATGAAGCAAAAGATAGTGAGAAAGGGAATTAAGGAAGGGTAGAGAACAAAATGGAGTGAAGGAATGAAAGAAGTGGAGTGACTGAAGGTCACTGAGGGATGATGTAATAGAAAGAAAGTTAGGGGGGAGTGAGAAGAGATTAAGCGATACAGCAACACAAGGAAAGGATTAAGGAAAAAGGAAACATAAGTAAGAAACAGACAATGGTGAAGGAAGACTACTTTTGGAGAGTAGAGGTGAATGAAGGGCAGTAATGAAAACAAGAAAAGGTGAGTAAGATCAGTAAAAGAAGGTTAGAAAAAGTGAAATTAAAGAATGTGAAATACAGAAAGAAAAGTAAGAGACTGATGAAAAAATATTTTTTGTTTGTGAAACTTACCTTATAAATAATGGCAACTTTATAATATATTTTCTTTAAAAAATATACTATCTATGGAAGAAAAGAAAAAAATGAGTTATAATATATATTTCATAATACAAAAGAAAGTATGAGTGAAAATAATAGAAAGAGAGGAAGGATGACAGAGAGCGATACAAAGAGAGTAAGTGAAAGACAAAGAGTGGTAGAGTGAGAAAATGAAAGGAAATGAAGTGGTTAGACTGAGTGAGAAAATGAAAGAGAGGAAGAGAGAAATTGAGTGAAAAAAGTGAGAGACTCAAGGTATGAAAATTAGCAAAAGACATTAAAGAAAAGGGAATAAGGGAAAGGGATTGACAGATGGAGTGAGCGAAAGAAAATAAGTAAAACTTAGGAAACAGGAGCAGGAGAAAGGGAATGACAATGATGAACAGAGAAGAAAATATGAAATGGGAGAATATGACTTAGATTGAGTGAAAGGCAGTGACAGAAGTGATAGAAGGGTGAGGAAAGAGGGAAAGATAAGAAAGAGATTCTTAAAAAGATTTTTTGTGTTTGTAGTACTTACCTTATAAATATAATATCTGTGCAAGAGAAAAAACAATTCAGTTATAATGTATATTTCGCAATAAAAAATACAAAATAATTTGTACAATATTTTAATTATTTTATTTTGCTGTTCTCAGAATGTATTGAATTTCACTTAAAACAGTGAGTGCAATACTACTCATCATATGACAGCGGGCAAAAAAAAACACAATCAAAAAGATTGTGTTTAAAAAAAACATACAACATTTGAATACATAATGTAAATATTCGTAAAAAACATATCTTAAATGTTTTTCTCTAATTCGCAATTTCTTGTTTAAGTATGCTACATCTCCAACAATTACAAAGTAATAACACAATATCACTTATTTTTTATACCCTCTAAATAAACTTCCATACAAGCATGTTCTAACAACATTTACCCGAAGTAGTCATTTTGTTCTGAGATACTTCTCCTCATGGCCAAATAGTATGTGTAAAGTCCTTACTTTGCAAATTACTTAATTGTACTCTTAACCTTTCTTTTCCCGACCTTTAGAATCAAAAGTTCCAACGTGTTCTATACAATCTAACATTAGTTAAACCTCTACCTGATGCTATCACTATCTCAAATACAAGTTTTTTTTTATAATTTGGTCACCCTCACTCACAAAGTAATTCTTAACAACAGAGTATCCTTTCTTAACAATAGTAATCTTCCTAGGCCAACTCATTTTCCTAAAATTTGGGTTGCAAAAACTATAGGTAAGAATTTGAAAAGTCAAAAGGCAAACGTTTTTTAAAAGTCAATTGGGTATCATTACAGTGTGTCCAGCCTTTTGGACATTTTAAATAAGCTGTGTATTGTCCTGATGTTGTAGAAGGACCATCATGGAAGATAATTGCTACAGTTACAAAAGTTCTTCCAGAAATTGATAGTTGAGAAGCCACAACATTTTTAATTGAAGTTGTCAATTTTATTCCATCAGGTCTGCATCGTTGGAGCATTAAAATTACATACTGTCCATATCTTCGGATAAATAATGTTGATAACATTTCTGAGTTACATTGAGAACAGACCATGTTTTGTTTTGATTTGCTTCTCTAACTAGATTATTGAAAGACACTGCTTTACAGTCTGGTAATGTTAAATATATAAATCTTTCAGTGTGTATGTCAGTACTACTTGAAAACGAACAATTGTCACACTCATGTTGCCATTTATAAGAAAGTCCAAAAAGACTATCAATATCGACACCTTCATCTTGTAAAACAGCAAGCATATACATTAGAAATTCCTGACAATCTTGCTGAATATTCTGAGAAAATTGATTCAGTCCAGCACATATGTCTAAAACATTTCGAATATCAGAAACATTTTCTATTTTAGTATTATCACTGCTTCATTTCTCAAACACAGAATTCAATAAACAACAAAATGTTTGGTCCCGATTTTCAACAATCTGTTGCTGTAAAGTTTCAAGAAAAAAAACAACATTAACCACTACATTTGCATAGCAGTTGACACCAGAACTTTTTTCAAACTGAAATCCAACAACCTCTTCAGTAGTATCCTTTTTCTTTTTGCTTCCAATCACAGGCTTTCTTTTCTCTACCACTTCACTACATTTTTTCTCATATCTTCTTTTTCGACCTACCACACGCTTTTGAATTAAAGGATATTGAGGTAAACTTGGAGCATATTCTCTTCTTAACCTGTTATACTCCTTCACTCAATTTAGATCTGCACTAATCTTTGTCTCATCAAAATCAATCAGATACAATCCAGATAAAGTTCTAACTCGAGATAAAGCAACATAGGCCATACCCTACTTGAACACAGTACTTCCAATATTTACCAAATCACTATCTACACTTAAACCTTAAGATTTATGAATAGTCACCGCATATGCCAAACAAACAGGGAACTGTTTTCGTTGGATATATAAAGCTTTCACAAGCAAAAATCGATTTGAACAACGACTGACTTGTTGTACCTCTTCAATTCCATCAAATTTGATTTTTAAAAATTCAATCTCATCTCTATTTTGGTAATTCACAAAACCAACAACATTACCCATTGCTCCATTCACCAAACCTCTTTTCACATGTAAATTTCTTCGTAAAATAATCCGACAATTGAAACATACATACAGATTCTTTTCTAAACCAGCAGTTTTAGATATTGATTTCTCTAAAGAATCCAATTTTAACTTCAACCTTTCTGACAAAATAATAGTACTTCCTTCATGCTCTATTCTATCTTTAGCTTCCAGTTTCTTAATTTCTTGATTTTCTAACTTTAAGATTTTTTCATTGAAGTTTGAGCATTCTTGTAGAGTTGGCATCAAGCATATAACTGACTTATCTTCTGCCACTTTACTATATATATTCTCTGCCACAACATTTTCATTTGGAAACAAATTTGAAAGTAATCGTGCCTGTAAAGTTTCTTTGGCATGTTCACTTAGTTTTCCAATTCTTGTATCTTGAAGAATATTTCCATAATCAGCATCCTTTGCCTGTCGCATATTTTGAATGAGTTCTGTATATTTGAAATGCGACCATATATTTTTATTTCCAATACTTCCCAGGCACTTTCTGGTGTCTCCATGTGTAACAGTTTTAAACACAGGTTGTCCTTTCACAGGAGTTAGCTGCAGTGGATCTCCAAAAACAATGACGTGTTTGCCTCCAAATAACACATCATACTCTGTTTTAAGGATTTGTTGCATTATTAAATGCACAAAGGCAAGCATTACATTTGATAGCATGCTTACCTCATCAATAATGAGAACTTTCATTTTTTTAAGGACTCTAGAAACTTCACAACAAGCTTCTCCAGATAGCTTGTGGTATTCTAATTTATTTTCATGTTCTACTGGCAACATCAATAAACAATGTAAAGTAATCTTTTTAATGTTGTGTGCTGCCAACCCAGTTGGAGAAGTGACAACACAGGAGGGTGATGACTCAGTTCTTTGCTGTAGATATGTTGCAAAAACTTTTAACAGTTCCGGCTTCTCTACTCACGTATAGTCTGACAGGTTGAAATGACATACATGAGCATTCTTTTTTCTCATGACGTAAACCATGCTCAATCTGCTCTGTCACTTCATCATATATTTGTTTTTGCTCAAGATTTAGTTGGTTTTCCAATTCTTCTAAGTTTATTACATCCTCTTGAGCTTGTTCCATTGCTCTTTCCACCTCATCCATGGCAGTGGCTGCTTCATTTTAGATAATTGGTTGTCCTAGTGGATCTTGACTCAACGAAGCAGAACTTTGACTGTCTTGAGAACTGTCTCTAGCAATCTCCGCTGCAATTGTTGCTTCTTGCTGTATTTCGTCATTCAACATTTGCAGATAATTACTAAAAACAGGACATTCTATACTATTTTTAGATTCTATACTATTTTTAGATTCGTTGAATGAATCTTCATAACCGTCAAAGTCTCCAAGTAGTTCCTCTTCTATACGCCATGGCTTAAAGAGTTGCAAAAGAGCTAAATAGTAAAATTCTCTTTTGTCAGGTCAGTTTTCGGTGATTAATCAAATGTCCTTTTCTTTGTTTCACCAGACATCCTTCACATCCAATCACAGCATATACACCTTTATCGATATCTTCTGTAATATTCCTTTTAAAAGTGTAGCTTTGCAGTACTTCATACAGACAAACGTTTTCAAGTTGATAACTTCTATTTGGATAGTATGTATCCAACACGTTTGTCTTCAGAATGTCTGTGCTGTTTGGTTCTTTCTCTGCTAAATATTCAATTTCTTGAACAGGTTTCAAAACTCGGTTTTGTGTTCTTGCAAGACCTAAACTCACCCAAATGATTGTTCTAAATTTCGCATATAAACTTGCAGATGATAATCGATCAAAACATTCATATACTCCAATTTCTCGATGAGACAACATCTTCAAACAGTAGCTATACAATTTCTTACTTAGGCTCTTTTCATGAGAAATTTCTTCCCACATTTCCTTTAGTTCCGTCTTTTCAGATTTGGTGATGTAAGACGTTACATATCGAGCCACAGCAAATTGTCTGCAACATATTGAATATCCATGTTAGCATTCCACATGGACAAAATGACTGGGTTATAGTCATTTATGTATTTTGACTCTTCACTTCTTCTTAAATTATAGGTATTTTTTGGTGATATTCTTGTAACAGTATGTCGCAAAGATGATAAAATTGTTCACTCTTCCTTTTGAAATTACTGGTCTTGGAAATCCAAAATGACATTTAGTATAGAATGTGTCCTTTGATTTGAACTTTCGTCGACAGTATTTCCCACATCGATGGCTTTGAAATCGTAAGACTTTTCCTCTTAAGCACTTTTGGGTATATCACATGATGCATATTCTTCAAAGAAAGACATTACAGTGTCATCTGAGTCTTGTTCCAAATTTGGGAGCATCTTTGATCCATAATAGCATATGAATATGAGGAGCACCTCTCGCTTGATACTCTTTTCTCCAGAAGAAATCCAGAACCTCGCCAAGAGGAGTTTTTTTTTGTAATAAAAGACATCATAGCTTCAAATCTATGATTAAAATACCTGCATACATTAACTGGATCTAAAGAGCACAGTTCTCCAGGTGTCTTGTACTCTATATTTTCTATGTTTGCATTTGCCTCTCGAAGAAATCTTCCCAAGCATACTCAGCACAGCTTAGAGTAAGAAACCATGTAGGAGCTCCTACGTTTCTTAGCATACATTTCAATTCCCCATAACGACAGTACCAATACTCGTTAGTACCACGCTGACATGCCATGAGATTAATTAGCTGAGATTCCAAAACACGGTGTTTCTGTTGGACTTTATCTATAAAGTCCTTTGCCGAAACATTTTGCAGATGTACTCCACTTTTTAGTATATGGTTCACTGCATAAGAAAGTCCAGACAAGTCACTCTCAAACAGAAGATGAAAAAAATATGGAATACATTGACGGAACCTCGGATCTTCTGCATATAATCTTGATGTCCGGTATTCAGATGCAGGAATCTGCATAGGTCGGTCATCATATCGTACACCTTCACCTGTTGGAAATAACTAAGGAAAACAATGATCTTCCAAGCTTTCTTCCCATACACTAATGGAACTTCCTTTTGCTTTTTTCATCTGAAATAATTCAATAGCATCCCCCATTGCTTCTTTGGAATGCAGTGGATGAACACTTTAATGTTCATACATTTCTTCACTTCTGGACACATCCACTTTTTCAATTTGTCCATCTGACAAATCATTATCCTCTTCTACAATTGTTTCCTCTTCTCCTACGTATACATTTTTATAGTATTGATTGTTTTTGACCAAATACAACATTGCCTTTTTGACTTTTCTAACATCCACTAAATCTTGCCAGATTTTCTTACTGTTTGTAGGCACGCCATTAACTAAAATAACTAGAGGTTCCTCTTCCACATTTTCAACACCAATTGTCTCAATGTTTTTATTTAAATCAAAAGGCAAATATACAACTCTTCCCTTTAATCCCCTCTGTAAATCGGAATGATTCAATTTCCCTGTCTTAGGCTCCATACGAACAATAGCCTGAAATGGATGCACACATTGATTCAGAATAGTCTCATAGGTATTTAAATCCATCAGTTCAGATGCAATATTTACCAACTCAAGATTATTATGTATAGATCTAGCAGGCATTCTATTTTCATTTAATTTATTATAACAATATTTACAAGTACGTTGATCAGAACCGAAATCGAAACAATTTTCTACCAACAAATAAGTTGCAAAATCTTTCCACTCACTATTATTTTTCTCTTCACTTTTTAAATATAAATCAACTTACCTGGTTTGATTTTTGTAATGAGTGCCTCGACAACACACACAAGAAAAGTTCGGCTTTTCACCTGAAATTACCTTAAACTTTGTTATTTCTTGTTCAAAATGTTCTCTATTAAAATTCTGTACATTTTCTACCACATTTCCTTCTATTACTGTATCAGTTTCTGCATTGTCTTCTTCTGGACCAAAGTAACTAAACTCAATTTCTTCACAGATGTTCTAAACATCTAATTAAGATCCATGCAAAAGAGCACTATTTAACTGTTTGAGCTTAAGTGCTGGACTTTTTGCATAATAAAACCTTCTCACTAATTTCGTCACTTCGGTATGATGCACTGCTAACATCCTGAAATGGTGAAAAACACTCTGGCATCCTTTTTTAGAAAGACAAGCCAGAGAATGCCCTTGCAGACCTGTTTTTTCTCTCACTCTGCAAGGGTCTAATTCTTGCAACATTTTAACCTTTTGTTTAAGACTTTTCTTAGCATACTTACGTAAAAAATTGCGAAAAAAATCAATTGAATCTTGTCGGACACTACAAATACTACTACAATTCCAAGTGTACACTGGAGCCTTAGGACGTCTCCCTAAAACTTCATCAGCTATCACCTCTTCTGCATTTCTAGACACAATTTTCTCTTTTTCAATAGGACAACCGTCCTTCACCTCATATGCTCGACCACTGGTGTCAACTGCATGCAACAAATCATTACTCTGAAAGTAACTCTCTTCATCAAAAAATGGCTCACAACTTGAACTATGCTTCAATTTTCCAGAAAAAACATTACAAAAATTACTTCTATTTATTTCTCTTTTCCATTTACTCTTAGCTTTTAAGACATTGATTGCCTTATTGAGTGTATTTATTCTATTAATTACTAAAACAAACAACTTCTTTTTTGTATCAAACGCGCGTTCAATAATATTCTCAATATATTTTTCGTCTTATAAAAAGCTACTTTCCTTTTAGAAATCTTTACATTTTTTAATAAATTCGAAACAACTCTGTTATAAAACATGCGCTTCCTGATTAGCACAAACTGATTAGTACGTCTATTATTATAGACAATTTGATCCCCACATAGTTGGGAAACATTTTTCTTTTTTCTCTGATTTCTCCTTGTAGATACTGACAAGTGTTTTTCATTTTCCATATTATTCAAACTTTTTTTTGTTTGAGTTAATTTCTTTATGAAATCCTTGGTTGTCTTACCAGGAGCACTCTTCTTTTTGTCCGTACTTTGTTGATTACGTAAATCTTCGAATAGTTTTTTCTTGGAAAAGTAAGTGTTTATATTTTTTTCTTTTTTCATTCTTGCTCGGCATGTTGATTTTTCTTTCTGTAGAAAATTACAATCTGTTGTGAAGAAAGAAAAAACATGTTATAGACCACTACTAACATACTACATAGAAATTATAACCACTAAATAATGTAAACACTGGTTCACTTTATAAGTAAAATTAAGGCATAACAACAGTCTCTGAACAGAGTCGGAAATCATGTAGTGAGTGCTGTGTCTGACTTTATGGCAGTGCATTGCTGTTTCAACATTATAGAATTATTTGCTGAGAATAATATTTCAGGGTTAAGAACAGTACAGTGGTTTTCAGGCAGTGTAGGGGGTCATAGTGGGATTAATATTTCTGACCCTAAACCCTAACACACTTCATCAGAATATCTATTCCCATTTTTATTAAACACATCAACGATCCAAATTATTACAATACTACAAAAAGACTCACTCGAATAATTTTTAATTATAAATTATAAACTTATTCATCAAACATTTCGTATTGCAATAAAACTTCCAACATGACTTCGTCCGGTATTTCATTTTCATCAAATACAAAATGTACATCTTCAAATTCAAAATCTTCTACTGCTTCCACAAAAACACTGTCCAAACTCTCATCAAAGAAATCTTCATTTTCAGTATCAATTTCCTCTGGAAAAGGTCCATCTTTGACATCCTCTATTAATTTGCATGAGATCTCAAAATTCAAAGCAACGTTCTCTTGATGCTGTTCCATTGCACCAATATGATAATGTTGCTGGTCCTTGCAAAAAAATATAAACACTTAATTTTATCGTTTTCACTAATAGATAATAAAAAATTACCTTTATCAATTTTATAAGTACATATATTCCCATACTTTTAAACACACTGACTACGCAAATTAATCTGCCACCTTCCTCTTAAATGAAAACAGACTCACACTCTGATCTTAGACACATAACACTATCCCTTGCAATTTAGTAAAATAATTACTACAGTCAAAGGGGTTCTTACTGTGAGTGTTGTTTCAGGGTTTGCAGGACTGTAGAACTATTGAAAGAGTTTATACTTTGTTTCTAGGGATGGAATTGCTGGGTTTAACACAATGAACTGATGTTCAAGCTGTGTAGAGAGTGAAGGTGGGACTCAGAATGTACAAATGAAAATTCACTGAAATGATTACTACTTGCTACAGAGACAGTTGCTTTTGCATTTCAACAGCACACCCGGCATCTAAATTGCACAGCATGAACACAATTTGAAAATTAAGAGGCCTGAGATACATACTGCATTGAACTTTCTACAACTATCTCTCCTAAATCATGACACAGTGCATGGTTTACGTGATTTAGCCCACAGAGGGACAGATAGTAGAAATAGAGAGAAAATGGTACAAGCAGTGGATGTGAGACTACAGACAGAGAGGGAAAAGTGTTAACATGTTAGCACTGTCCAATACACACCAGCAACCATATCAAAATAGACCTGTGCAAATGCATATGAAAGGGTGCAGACAGATGGTACAGGCACAGATAGAGAAATGTTGCAGATAAAAAATGAAATAACGCAGTCAGAGACTAAACTGTTACAGACAGGGGGTAGATGGTACAGTGCTGCAAGCAGAGGAACAGATGGTGCAGAGAGACGGTGAGATGGTATGAGCACAGACACATATAGGGCAAGCAGACACTGACAGGGTACACACAGAGGATAAAATGGTACAACAGAGAAGAAATGCTGGAAACAGACATTGAAATGTTACATGCAGAGGCTAAATTGAGCACACAGAGGCGGAGATAGAGAGGACAGAGAGAAAATAATACAAGCAGAGAGTGCGAAACTATAGACAGAGAGGGAAAATATTTATCCTGGTAGCACTGTGTAACACACACCGACAGCCATATCATAATAGGCCTCTGCAAATGCACATGAAAGGGTACAGACAGATGGTACAGGCAGAGGTAGAGAGATGATGCACATAAACAATGAAATAACGCAGGCAGAGATTAAACTGTTACAGGCAGAGGATAGATGATGCAGGGCTGCAAGCAGAGGAACACATGGAGCAGTCACAAAAAAGATGGTGCCGAGAGACGGTGAAAAGGTATGAGCACATACATAAATAGTGCAAGCAGACACAGACATGGTACACACAGAAGATAAAATGGTACAACACAGAAGAAATGCTGGAAACAGTGAGAACATTTTTTCTTATTATCTTAAACTGCACAAAAATAGATCTCCTTTACAAATTAGCAACTCACCTTTATAAATGGTTTTGAAGATTCAAAACACTCTAAATCACACTCCAGAATCTTTGATTTGAGCACCAAACACTAAAAATTAACAAAAAAGCACTAATGTCATTACCATGTTACATGCTACATAGAAATAACTTATACTACATGTTCTAAAACCTTACTTAGTTAAAAAATACAAAATTTACAGATTTTTAAACACAAATTATTCCGATAGATTTATCTAAAAACAAGCTTGACTCATAGTTTGATCTTACACCCATGACAGTATGCTTTGCAATTCATTAAAATAAATACTATCTGCTACTAAAAAGACAAACAAGGAAGATTACAGAAAAACGTGCAAATACAATACCTTCATTCAGAGAAACACTCACTGTGATCCTGGTCAAAAACTTTAAAATCGCTCCTTTTAATAAAACACATTTAGCAAAATCATTTCTTTAAGACAGAGAACACAGCCCATGTGTTCAATATTAGACAGATTTGTTGGCATGAGCTGTAAGCCATTTTGTATTTTTAGCAGCCATTTTGTTTGCCATGTGCTCTTTCCTACCTTTCTGTTAACTGTCCTTGTAGCCTGCCTAGAGACAAAATATGTTTAACATACTCCACTTCACACATGCCCTGAAGGGCCTAACTAACAGAATGCACCTACTTCTCTAGTATAACTCTCAGACTATTTTGACCAGGATCACAGAGAGTGTCTGGGTGAAAGAAAGAATTATATTTGCACGTTTTTCTTTAATCTGTAAAGATGGTGCAGAGAGACGGTGAGATGGTATGAGCACAGACACACATAGTGCAAGCAGAGACAGACATGGTAGATTACATGTAACATCCTGGTCATGTGTCGAAGATCACACTGTGAGTCAAGCTTGATTTTAAATGAATTTAAGACACAGCATATACCCCATGTATATCACCACAACATTACAATGCAGAAAACTGACTCATTTCCCAAAAAACATTTTCAGAAGATAATACAGACAGACACTGAACTGCATAAAGCAAATAGTATTATTAAGAAAGCAAAGGAGCGAATCACCCATATCATAAAAAGTCCTCTGCAGATAAAAAAAGTGCATTCACAGAGAGAGCCATACTGCACTCAGAAAAGGAGTTGGAACAAGTTGAAACTATGTTTAACTGGCAAAAAGCAGACCATATATATATAAGCAAGTTATAACATTACTTTTTCATTTCAACAGCACACCCTGGATTTTTATTGCACAGCATGGAGCCTATTTGGGAATTAAGAGACCTAACACACAAACTGCCTAAGATTCTCTAGCAGTACATATCCTAAAGCCTAAATGCCCCGTGACTGAGATGCATCATTAGAGATGTGTGAATAATAACTGCGTTAGCCCCGTACCTGAGGTTCATCATCTGAGCTGTGTGAATAATAACTGCGTCAGCCCCGTGTCTGAGGTGCATCATCAGAGCTGTGTAAATAATAACAACTGTTAGCCCCGTGCTGAGGTGCGTCATCAGAGCTGTGTGAATAATAACTGCTGTGAGCACCGTGCCTGAGGTGCATCATCAGAGCTGTGTGAGTAATACCAGCCGTCAGCCCCGTGCCTGAGGTGCATCATCAGAGCTGTGTGAATAATAACTGCTGTGAGCACCGTGCCTGAGGTGCATCATCAGAGCTGTGTGAGTAATAACAGCCGTCTGCCCCGTGTCTGAGGTGCATCATCAGAGCTGTATGAATAATAACAACTGTGAGCCCCGTGCATTCTGTTAGTTAGGCGCTTCTGGGCATGTGTAAAGTGGAGTATGTTAAACATAGTTTGTATCTAGACAGACTACAAGGACAGTTAACAGAAAGGTATGAGAGAGCACATAGGAAAGAAAATGGATGCCAGAAATACAAAATGGCTTCCAGCTCATGCCAACAAATCTGTCTTATATTCAACACATGGGCTGTGTTCTCTGTCTTAAAGAAATGACTGTGATAAATGGTTTCAGTTAAATGAGCACTTTTGAAGTTTTTCACTAGGATTTTACATGTAATCTACCATGTCTGTGTCTTCTTGCACTATCTGTGTCTGTGCTCATACCATCTCACCGTCTCTACTGGCAAGAAACAGACCATATACATAAGCAAGACATAACATTCCTTTTTCATTTCAACAGCACACCCTGGATCTTTATTGCACAGCATAGAGCCTATTTAGGAACTAAGAGGCCTGACAGACATGCTGCCTAGGATTCTCTAGCAGTACATATCCTAAAGCCTAACTGACTTCAAGAATACATGTATTCCCATATTTTTAAAATCATGAACTAAGCAAATTATTCACCCAGATTCATTTAAAATCAAACTTGACTCACAGTGTGATCTTAGACACTTGAGCGGGATGTTACATGTATTCTACCATGTCTGTCTCTGCTTGCACTATGTGTGTCTGTGCTCATACCATCTCACCGTCTCTCTGCACCATTTTTACAGATTAAAGAAAAACGTGCAAATATAATTCTTTCTTTCACCCAGACACTCTCTGTGAACCTGGTCAAAATAGTCCGAGAGTTATACTAGAGAAGTAGGTGCATTCTGTTAGTTAGGCCCTTCTGGTCATGTGTGACGTGGAGTATGTTAAACATAGTTTGTCTCTAGACAGGCTACAAGGACAGTTAACAGAAAGGTAGGAGAGAGCACATGGGAAAGAAAATGGCTGCCAGTAATACAAAATGGCTTCCAGCTCATGCCAACAAATCTGTCTAATATTCAACACATGGGCTGTGCTCTCTGCCTTAAATAAATGACTGTGATCAATGGTTTTTGTGAAATTAGCACTTTTAAAGTTTTTCACCAGGATTTTACATGTAATCTACAATGTCTGTGTCTGCTTGCACTATCTGTGTCTGTGCTCATACCATATCACCGTCTCTACTGGCAAAAACAGACCATATATATATAAGCAAGACATAACATTCCTTTTTCATTTCAACAGCACACCCTGGATCTTTATTGCACAGCATAGAGCCTATTTGGGAACTAAGAGGCCTGACAGACATGCTGCCTAAGATTCTCTAGCAGTACATATCCTAAAGCCTAACTGACTTCAAGAATACATGTATTCCCATATTTTTAAACACATCAACTAAGCAAATTATTCACCCAGTTACATTTAAAATCAAGCTTGACTCACAGTGTGATCTTAGACACATGACCAGGATGTTACATGTAATCTACCATGTCTGTCTCTGCTTGCACTATGTGTGTCTGTGCTCATACCATCTCACCGTCTCTGCACAATCTTTACATATTAAAGAATAACTTGCAAATATAGGGGCATATTATCAAGGACGGGCGATACATTATCGCCGCTTTTATCGGCAGGAAACTGCAGATGAAGCGGCGATAATGGGCTTGATAATATGCTCTATGAATTCCTATCGAAGCCCATGTTAGATGTGAAGACATCTAACATGGGCTTCGCTAGGAATTCATAGAGCATATTATCAAGCCCATTATCGCTGCTTTAGCGGCAGTTTCCTGCCGATAAAAGCGGCGATAATGTATCGCCCGTCCTTGATAATATGCCCTATAATTCTTTCTTTCACGCAGACACTCTCTGTGATCCTGGTCAAAATAGTCTGAGAGTTATACTAGAGAAGTAGGTGCATTCTGTTAGTTAGGCCCTTCTGGGCATGTGTGAAGTGGAGTATGTTAAACATATTTTGTCTCTAGACAGGCTACAAGGACATTTAACAGAAAGGTAGGAGAGAGCACATGGGAAAGAAAATGGCTGCCAGAATTACAAAATGGCTTCCAGCTCATGCCAACAAATCTGTCTAATATTCAACACATGGTCTGTGTTCTCTGCCTTGAAGAAATGACTGTGATACATGGTTTTAGTAAAATGAGCACTTTTAAAGTTTTTCACCAGGATTTTACATGTAATCTACCATGTTTGTGTCTGCTTGCACTATCTGTGTCTGTGCTCATACCATCTCACCGTCTCTACTGGCAAAAAACAGACCATATATAAATATAAGCAAGACATAACATTCCTTTTTCATTTCAACAGCACACCCCGGATCTTTATTGCACAGCATAGAGCCTATTTGGGAACTAAGAGGCCTGACAGACATGCTGCCTAAGATTCTCTAGCAGTACATATCCTAAAGCCTAACTGACTTCAAGAATACATGTATTCCCATATTTTTAAACACATCAACTAAGCAAATTATTCACCCAGATTCATTTAAAATCAAGCTTGACTCACAGTGTGATCTTATACACATGACCAGGATGTTACATGTAATCTACCATGTCTGTCTCTGCTTGCACTATGTGTGTCTGTGCTCATACCATCTCACCTTCTCTCTGCACCATCTTTACAGATTAAAGAATAACGTGCAAATATAGGGGCATATTATCAAGGACGGGCGATACATTATCGCCGCTTTTATTGGCAGGAAACTGCCGATAAAAGACATCTGAAGACATCTAACATGGGCTTCGATAGGAATTCATAGAGCATATTATCATGCCCATTATCGCCGCTTTATCGGCAGTTTCCTGCCGATAAAAGCGGCGATAATGTATAGCCCGTCCTTGATAATATGCCCCATAATTCTTTCTTTCACCCAGACACTCTCTGTGATCCTGGTCAAAATAGTCTGACAGTTATACTAGAGAAGTAGGTGCATTCTGTTAGTTAGGCCCTTCTGGGCATGTGTGAAGTGGAGTATGTTAAACATAGTTTGTCTCTAGACAGGCTACAAGGACAGTTAACAGAAAGGTAGGAGAGAGCACATGGGAAAGAAAATGGCTGCCAGAAATACAAAATGGCTTCCAGCTCATGCCAACAAATCTGTCTAATATTCAACACATGGGCTGTGTTCTCTGTCTTAAAGAAATGACTGTGATAAATGGTTTTAGTAAAATGAGCACTTTTAATGTTTTTCACCAGGATTTTACATGTAATCTACCATGTCTGTGTCTGCTTGCACTATCTGTGTCTGTGCTCATACCATCTCACAGTCTCTACTGGCAAAAAACAGACCATATATATATAAGCAAGACATAACATTCCTTTTTCATTTCAACAGCACACCCCGGATCTTTATTGCACAGCATAGAGCCTATTTGGGAACTAAGGGTCCGATGTAGGTAGGCCGTTACCGATCGGTAACGGCCGAAAATACCGATTTAGGGCCCTTACCGATCGGTACACTGGCATCGAGATGTAGGGCTCAAAAAAAAGTACAAATCGGACCCAAAACCCAATCGGAATGATTACCGAATGTAAAAGAATCCGATACGTACATACCGGAAATCGGATACTGTACGAATCGGTAACACACCGAATCGGATGCAAACACCGAATCGGTGCATGTACCGAATCGGTAGTGACACCGAATCGAACATAAGCCGATTCGGTGCATGTACCGAATCGGTAGTGACACCGATTCGGACATAAGCCGAATCGGTCCATGTACCGAATCGGTAGAGACACCGATTCGGACATAAGCCGAATCGGTCCATGTACCGATTCGGTAGAGACACCGATTCGGACATAAGCCGAATCGGTCCATGTACCGATTCGGTAGAGACACCGAATCGGACAGAAGCCAAATCGGAGAACCTACCAATTCGGTAGAATCACCGATCGGGAAAATCCCCGCTTCGGACAGAAGGGGAGATGTAGGGAGGCATAGAAACACTGATTTTGGCTCAAAATCGGTAGAATCCACTCGGTAATTACCATGGATTACGATCAGGTGGTAACCAACTCCAACCCATAAAAACAGCCCCAAAATGCATTGCAACTTGCAGGATGGCAGCTTTTTATGTCATAGCGAGGCGGCTACGGCTACAGCAGCAAGGAGAGAGGGAATGGCAAAGAGAGGAGCAGGTATACAGACAGCGTATCACCCTGGTCATGCTGACAGATGCAGAGATCCTACAGCGGTACAGGCTGGACTCAGAGACCATCACAGACCTCATTAGGGACCTCCAACCCCTGTTGCAGCACCCCACCCCAAGGGCACACGCAATCCCTGTGCAGGTGCAGGTGCTATGCTGCCTACACCTGCTGGCGTCTGGCAGCTATCAAAGTGTAGTCGCTGTGGCAGGAGGGGTGACCCAGAGCAGCCTGTCAAGGTTCTTCCACAAGTTCCTTGATGCCATGATCCAGAGGATGGCCCACTACATTTCCTTCCCTGCAACCCAGGCAGAACTGGTACAGACCAAAGCAGACTTCTACCCACAAGATTCCCCCACATCATTGGCTGCATAGACGGCACACACATTCCGATTTGCCCACCATCTGACACAGAATACATCTACCGCAATCGGAAGTCCACTCACACCATCAACGTACAGGTGATCTGCAATGCGAAAAGCACCATTACAGACCTGGTAGCAAAATTTCCGGGTAGTACCCACGACTCCTACATTTTCCAACAGAGCGGCATCTATGCACGGCTGATGGCTGGGGAATTTGGAGAAGGATACCTCCTAGGTGAGACACATCATCAGCCCCCCATAACCAAAAACAGCAAAGTGAAATACATGTATGCATGTAAGTAATTTTACCCCTTTTCCTTCTAGGCGACAGTGCATATGCCCTCCGCTCATTCATTCTCACCCCCTACCTCAACCCCTCTACACCCAGCCAAAGGAGGTATAACCGTGCCCACAAAAGCACCAGGAATGTTGTGGAAAGGACATTCGGCATCTGGAAAAGCAGGTTTAGATGCCTGCACAAGAGTGGAGGTGCAAGGCAGTACACCCCCATCACCTGTTGCAAAATCATAGCTGTCTCTGCAATGTTACACAACCTTGCGGTGAAGAAGGGCACTGAGGTGGAGTTGAGTGACTACGAGGACCATGATGACGACGAAGCTGTGCCACTAACACAGCCAGCTGGGGTGTGTACGCCAAATGATGGCAGATATAGACGTGAGGAGATAACAGCAAACTATTTCTGAGTGAGTACAAATGCACAGACAGGTGAATGGTTGTGTTGAATAAGCAATTTTTAATACTGTTGCTACACAGTTACTGCACTGATGTGCAACTAAAAAAAGGTGTAATAGCAATGAAAACAAAAGTCTAGGGTCCAGGTTGCCTCACCCGCCCTTGCTAGGCTATTTCTTTGAGCGCTTTACAGCCCCACTGTGGTGTCCCTCACCCCCTTCAGAATGACCAGCGGCATCTGCGGAGCGCCTGGTGCTCCTGCGTGGCTCTGACGCAGCGCTGGCCGGGCTGCTGCGGCTGCTGCTGTCCCCAGCATCCCCCAGGTCCAGGGCAGGATTTGCGGCAGTGGTAGAGATGATCAAGGCCTCCATTGCTGTTGTGATGCGGGCCATTCCCCTTGTCAACTCTGCGGTATTTTGTGCCAGACTAGACTCCATGTTGGCACTGCGCTGACAGAGTCATGCCGTTGCTGCAGCAAGGCGGCTTATGGAGCGGTTCTGCACCCGGGCATCCCGCCTGCGCATCACCTCTTGCTCCTCCAGTCTGCCACATAACTGTGTGATGGCAGTGGTTAGCCTGCCTAAACCTGCTACTGCCTCCTTGTTGGAAGCCACAAAGGCCTGAAATCCTTTCACCATTTCCCCCATCTGCAGGTTGTGCTGCAGGAGCTGGCGTTGGCATGCCATGATGGATTTCGCCTGCTGCCTTTGGATCTTCACCATATTACCTTCGAGGCCCCGGAACACACTGGCCTCCCGTGCTGGTTCTGCAGTGGTGGGAATGGCACGGCGCCGGGTACTGCTGCTGCCCGCCTGCTGAGTGGGCTGGGGTGCCACTGGTGGGGGTGTGGTGCTGGCCGGGGCCTGAGCCCCTGCTCCCAGGACAGGGTGTACTGGAGCCACAGTGGCAGGAGCTGGTGTAGGTGGAAAGAGCTCCCTTGTCGGGGAGTTCCCTGGGGAGAACTGCAAGGGGGGGTGTGCTTTGCATTAGTGGGGAGTGAAGTGCATCAAAGTCAATTTCCAGGTCTCCCTCAATACCCAGCCCTATGGTGTTTTCCTCCTCCTCCTCCTCGGCAGCCTGACTCGTGCTTGGCCCTGCGAGTGCAGTGGTAGAGGGTGCTGCTGCCTCCTTTGGCAGTGGTTGTCCGCCTGATGGTGCCCCTAGGTACAAAGAAGCATTTGTAAATAGTGTGCCGATGTATTACAGTCAGTACAATTAAAGCATTCCACATGTCCTAGCATCTCCGTAGAATGTGTTCCACTGTTTCATGTCTTGTGATTCTGCACTGCCATATTTTGATACCTTCTGCTGACTGGATGTACCATGATGCTTGTCTCTTGTATGTTGGTTACAGTACTGTGCTGGGGTTTGGCTATGCATTGTGTCTAATGGGGAGGTGTCTGGTAGGGTGTGTCCTGATGCGCATGCCTCTTACCTGTAGCTGTAGCTCTGGCTGAGCTGTCCAGGGTCCCAATTCCGGTCACGCTCTCCCTCTCAATGGTGCTGGAGACCAGTTCCTCCAGCTCGGTGAGGGGTGGCGCCGGGTTCCTGCCACCACCAGTGACTCCAGCCCGCTTCTGGATCTCTGCCATCTTCCGTTTGGTCAGGCTGCGGATGTCGTAAAAGCGCTTCTTCAGCTCATCCAGGGACCTGGGGGTGACACCCACAGCGTTGACCTTTTGGGCGATTACGCTCCAGAGCCTCCTCTTGGTGCTGTCTGGCACATTGAGGGACAGCTTTCCGAATAGCTGCCGGTGCACCCTCACCACCTCCTCAACCAACACCTGCAGCTCGGTGCTGCTGAACTTAGGCTTCCTCTTCTGGCTGGACTTCTGGCTCTCACTCTGGTTTTCCATCTTGCTCTGAACAGTTCACTAACTCCTACTCCCACTGCTGCTAACTGTGACTGCTCAGCTCAGGCTGGCTCTCCAGAAAGTTCTTAATTGGCTGCACCTGCCAGGGTTGCCACTCCCTGTTTGGGTGGGGGACGGAGGGGGAGCCACCTCATTGGCTGAAGCGGCTTTTACCGAATCGGCTGTATCCGAATCGGATTTTACCGATTCGGTGTAATCCGAATCGGTATCATCCGATTCGGATTTTACCGATTCGGTTTCTGCAATGCATTCCTATGGGCTTTTTGGCCATGGGTGTGTTTTCATACCTCCGAATCGGTTATTGCCGATTCTGATTTTACCGACTCGGCTATTTCCGATTCGGTGGTAGCCGATTCGGCTAGTTCCGATTCGGTGGTAGCCGATTCGGCTAGTTCCGATTCGGTGGTAGCCGATTCGGCTAGTTCCGATTCGGTCTATGCCGATTCGGTACGTACCGATTCACATTAACGATGCCGACCGATTCACTATTATTTCGCTGTTTGTTTGCTACATCTCGTTTTCCGATTTCAGAATACCGATTCGGCCCGCCTCGGTATTTTGAAATCGGAAATTCCCTTTTACCTACATCGGGCCCTAAGAGGCCTGACAGACATGCTGCCTAAGATTCTCTAGCAGTACATATCCTAAAGCCTAACTGACTTCAAGAATACATGTATTCCCATATTTTTAAACACATCAACTAAGCAAATTATTCACCCAGATTCATTTAAAATCAAGCTTGACTCACAGTGTGATCTTATACACATGACCAGGATGTTACATGTAATCTACCATGTCTGTCTCTGCTTGCACTATGTGTGTCTGTGCTCATACCATCTCACCTTCTCTCTGCACCATCTTTACAGATTAAAGAATAACGTGCAAATATAGGGGCATATTATCAAGGACGGGCAATACATTATCGCTGCTTTTATTGGCAGGAAACTGCCGATAAAAGACATCTGAAGACATCTAACATGGGCTTCGATAGGAATTCATAGAGCATATTATCATGCCCATTATCGCCGCTTTATCGGCAGTTTCCTGCCGATAAAAGCGGCGATAATGTATAGCCCGTCCTTGATAATATGCCCCATAATTCTTTCTTTCACCCAGACACTCTCTGTGATCCTGGTCAAAATAGTCTGACAGTTATACTAGAGAAGTAGGTGCATTCTGTTAGTTAGGCCCTTCTGGGCATGTGTGAAGTGGAGTATGTTAAACATAGTTTGTCTCTAGACAGGCTACAAGGACAGTTAACAGAAAGGTAGGAGAGAGCACATGGGAAAGAAAATGGCTGCCAGAAATACAAAATGGCTTCCAGCTCATGCCAACAAATCTGTCTAATATTCAACACATGGGCTGTGTTCTCTGTCTTAAAGAAATGACTGTGATAAATGGTTTTGTAAAATGAGCACTTTTAATGTTTTTCACCAGGATTTTACATGTAATCTACCATGTATGTGTCTGCTTGCACTATCTGTGTCTGTGCTCATACCATCTCACAGTCTCTACTGGCAAAAAACAGACCATATATATATAAGCAAGACATAACATTCCTTTTTCATTTCAACAGCACACCCTGGATCTTTATTGCACAGCATAGAGCCTATTTGGGAACTAAGAAGCCTGATAGACATGCTGCCTAAGATTCTCTAGCAGGACATATCCTAAAGCCTAACTGATTTCAAGAATACATGTATTCCCATATTTTTAAACACATCAACTAAGCAAATTATTCACCCAGATTCATTTAAAATCAAGCTTCACTCACAGTGTGATCTTAGACACATGACCGTATAGCTTGCAAATCATTAAATTAATTACTATCTGCTCTTAAAACATTTTCTATGGCATTTCTACAGTATACCAAAAATGGTTACAAAACTACAAGGTGACAATCTGAAAATTCTAACAGTTGTAAGGAAGAAAAAGAGGGAAAAAGTAAAGCGAACGAATAAATGAAAAGGAATAACTGAGATGAAGTGAGGAAGTCAAGAAAGAGAGTTGAAGGAAATAAAGTGAGGAAGGAGAATAAGGAAAAAGTACTGAGAGTGAATGAAAAGCAGTAACAGTGAGAGATTAGATATCAGGATGAGGGAAAAGGAGTAAGGAAAAAAAACATAATAAGAGAAAGTAAAAAGTAGTAAGTGAGAGGAAATCATTTATAGAAAGAGAGAGGAAAGAAAAGGAAGAGTAGTGGAAAGAAAAGAAAACAGTGAGAGAGAAAAAATAAGGATAGTGACAGACTGTGAGGGAGTGAAACAGTTATAGTAACTAAGGCATAATAAAAGTAGAAATGCAGTCAAAAAGAGTTAGAGGCTCACCTTTAAAAATGCTTTTGAAGATTTAGAACAGTGGCAGTCACAAACCAGATTTTCTAATGCAGAATCTCTGAATAATGCTTCTGTCACGGCAGCTTCAGAATAATGGCACAGATTTCCTCTCATTTCAGACCCATATTCATGTACATAACCAATCAAATTTCTTCCCACACAAATTCAAAATCAAACTAACATTTCAATTGGTTCTACCTTTCAATATTTTCAAAATCACATAAACTTCAACCATCCCCCTCTGCCCTCTCCGCCTGTTACCATGGTAACACCTCATACTGCACCTTGCTGAAGACACAGGTCAGAAGTTCATATCTCAATGTTGCAAATAAAACCAGCAAGGCTGTTTGACCTTCAAATACACCTGCTTATCCACTGCTTTGTTAGTTTTGATGATTTTTTTCTCAACCAATAGCAATTTTCCTTTTAAAAAAACATTAGCATGCACCCTACCCCAATCTTGAATTGTAAAAAACAACCAATCATTTCTAGTTTTTCAAGTGCACTGAACCTCATCCACATTTTTTCTAAACTCTCAGCTTCTTACTGCCATTTCACTTACAGAGCCCATCTGAGTACTACTGGATCTGCCTTCAAAATGCTAAAAGTTTGGGTATAGGCCACAGCTATATATACTGGAGTAAAAGGTATGCAGCAAATAGATGCTTTCTCAACCTTGATTTACCAAATGTGGATATTATGTGGATTGGCCAGAGAGGATTAAAATGTCACCAATTGATGCCATTGGTAAAATCCTTTTTACATCTGCCACACCCTGACCTCATTATTGTTCACTGTGGGGGAAATTACCTGGGCACTTTGATTGGGGTAGGTCTGGAAATACTTTTAAAGGACACCTTTGGGCAATTGATGTCACTTTTTCCACAAACTGCCTTTGTATATTCAAATATATGCCAAAGACAAAAATGGAACTGGTCCAACCAATATTGCCCACTGATTGAGAAAGCAAGGAAACATGTGAATAAGTCTGTTTCTGCTTTCCTCAGAGACTATGGCATGGGTTCTATATACCACAACAACTTGCGTTACAACACGCAAGGCATTTATAGAGGAGACGGTGTACATTTTACAGATATGGGGAATAGAGTCTTCCTTTTGAATTTACGACTCTGCATCGGTACTTACTTGTAGGTACCAAAAACACTTTATAAACACAACGGCTCTTTTTAGAGCCAAAAAACATCTAAACTCTCAAACATGTTATTTTACTATTTTTTTTGTGTTTGTTTGTCGACGTGCGCGCACGGTGCGCGCACCTCGCGGTATTTTTTTCTCGAAAAAATATTTTTTGGGGCCCGTTGAAGTCCTTCAGGAATCCCCTGAGAAATCCTAGAAGGTCAGGAAGTCTCTACCTTGCCCCCTTTCCACGATCTCCACTATAGTTTTTCACACTCTTGTAAATCGAGGTGCGCGACCGGGTGCGCACACCTCGCAACTTTTTAGAAAAAACATTTTTTTTTTTGCCCTTGGGGGTCCTTAATGGACCCCATGAGAAAACATAGTAGGTCAGGGAGTCTCTACCTTGCCCCCTTTCCACGATCTCCACTATAGTTTTTCACACTCTTGTAAATCAAGGTGCGTGACCGGGTGCGTGCACCTCACAACTTTTTTTTTGAGATGTCATCAGTGAAGTCATCAGTGATGTCATTTGAGATGTCATCAATGATGTCATCAGTGATGTCACTGACCATGTCATGAATGATGTAATATGTGACATCATCAGCAGTGTATTGCAGGCGCGCGAGTTATAGTGAGTCCAACTAACTATAACGTGGGAATTCCAATGGTTTTGTATGAGTAAAATGTTCAGCTAACTATAACTGGTGTGAAACCTATGGTTTTTTCAGTGAATTTCAAAGGTTTTTTAAATGCTAATTCCTAACTATAACGAGTGTGAAACCTATGGTTTTTTCAGTGAATTTCAAAGGTTTTTTAAATGCTAATTCCTAACTATGACGATTGTGAAACCTATGTTTTTTTTAGTGAATTGCAAAGGTTTTTTAAAAACTAATTCCTAACTATAACGTTTGTGAAACCTATGGTTTTTTCAGTGAATTTCATAGTTTTTTTAAAAGATAATTCCTTTGTATATCGACTTTGTAACCTACGATTTTTTTTTATTAGCTGTTTTTTACAACAATTAATTATATTTTTTTGAAAAAAAAAATTATTTGTTCAATATATATATATTTTTTTTACATTTTTTCCTGGTGCACGCACCGGTAAGCTCTCCCGAGAGCGCACCAAGAGCGCTATTTCTGCGTTCGTAAAAAAAAATATGTATGAAAAGTAAATAATAATGCAAGACATTTAGTACCATACTTATAAAAGCAGTATTTTTGATTTACGAAATGAAAACGATTTTGTATTTCCGTAAAGCTACCAAAACGTCACTCAGGCGCGCCGCATAAGCGCCCCGGTAGCGCCTACGTTCGCGCCGCGTAAGCGCCCCCGGAAGCGCTCTGGTGCGCGCAGCATAAGCGCGTCAAGTCATGTGACCGTAAAATAACTCTTTTCATTGGTTGCTAACAGTTTTTTTTACAAAGAATGAAATCCCCACCCATTTCCTTCACTTCTTCTTTCACTTTTGTGACTGCAAGACCTGTCTTTTTGCTCTTAGATCCTTGTTGGATTACCATGGCTGCCATACCATCCAGCAGCCATGATGACACAGAGGGATTTATTGATGAAGAGGTTCCTCAGCCGAGGGTAAAAGAACACTTCATAATGAAGTTTTTTTCCATTCCAGATGATCAAAAAAAAGTAAATGCTCCAAAGGTGGAGTGCCAGATTTGTCACACTGTGCTGTCACGGGGGGACCCAACCAAAAATATTCATTTGGAAACTCCACCATGATCCTGGAACGTCAAGAGGAGGCACCCCCAGAACTATGCCTGGGAGAGTGTCAGGGCTCTGGCACAAGAGGCTCCCAGGGATGGTGCCTCTACTTCAACCGGAGGACCAACTACATCGGAGAGGGGGCGACCAGAAGAGCTGATCCCCAATATTCAGCCTGCTTTTAATGAAGCTGTAATTAAATGCAGAACATGTGATCAGCTACTTTGTTATGGGGATCAAAGTGTTATGCTCATGGTTCGAGCATTAGACAACCACCGCTGCCGCCCCTAGCCCTAATTTTGATTATTTTTTTTTGCTCCTGTTGAGCAGTTTCCCATTCCCTGTTTTTGTTTTTGTTCAAAAAAAAGAAAAAAAAAGTTATTTTCAGAACTACCTCCAATTCTCATCAAAGAGCTGTATTCTTAAAAAAATGAAAAAGAGTAACTGAAGTGGAGTGCAGTGAGAGAAGAGAGGAAAATGAGTGAGAAAGCAAAGAAAGGGACGAGAGGGGAAGGGAAGTAGGGGGACTGAAAGAAGGTGAGTGTGGGGAAGGAGAGCGAGGAGAAGCAGAGTGAACATGGGGAATGTGGATAAGTGAAGAAAATGTAGTAAAAGAACGGTGGTGTAGAAGGGTAAGAAAAGAGCAGTGATGTTTAGGAAAGAGTGGAGATACAGACTGGATAAAGACAATTGAGTGTGAGACAAGGCAGTGAAGAAACAGAGAAAGTGAAAGAAAAAGTAAGAGTACAAGACTGAAGGCCTCATTTATGAGGCCATGCGTCACTTTTACGCCACCGGTGCGTCACTTTTTGTGACGCACCAGTGGTGTAAAAAATGCACCTTGTTGAGTCATATTTACAAAGTGACGCATCTAGGTAAATGCGTCACTTTGTAAACCCCTGCGCCACATTATACCTGCGCCAGGTGTAATGTATGCAAAGGGGGCGTATTGACGCAAGAAAGGGTCATAGAAGTGACGCAGTGAAATCTATGAGATTTCACTGCGTCACTATTAGGACACCATTGCATCAAAATCTTGCGCCTGCCTCACAGCAGGCGTAAGACTGACACAGGCTATTTCACATGGGGCTGGCCCCAATGTGAAAGAATGCATTGCTGGAGTTGCGTAACTTTTGTGACACACTCCAGCCATGCATCACTTTTGCGCTTACAGATACGTCAGAAATACTGACTTATCTGTAACTCCTTGCGACATAATGCGTCATACATTAAATATGACGCAAGAGTAGAAGACTGAAGGCCTCATTTATGAGGCCATGCGTCACTTTTACGCCGCTGGTGGTGGTGTAAAAAATGCACCTTGTTGAGTCATATTTACAAAGTGACGCATATAGGTAGATGCGTCACTTTGTAAATCCCTGTGCCACATTATACCTGCGCCAGGTGTAATGTATGCAAAGGGGGCGTATTGGCGTAAGGAAGGGGGTAGAAGTGACGCAGTGAAATCTATGAGATTTCACTGCGTCACTTTTATGACGCTGTTGCGTTAAAATCTTGCGCCTGCCTCACAGCAGGCGTAAGACTGATGCAGGCCCTTTCACATGGAACTGGCCCCATGTGAAAGGATGCATTGCTGGAGTTGCATCATTTTTGTGACACACTCCAGCAATGCATCACTTTCCTCTAAACACTCTACTTCATTTTTGTACTCTATTTTTATAAACTGTTTTTCCCCGTGGTGCGCTCAGGGTGCGCGAACCGGAGCGCGCACCTGGGAGCGCTCCCATCGCTTACCCCGCGAAAATTTAACAACAAAAAAAAAAGTTTTTTTGCCCTTCAGGGTCCTTCTAGGCCCCCCTCAGAAAACCTAGGGGTTCAGTGGGTGTCTACTCTGCCCCCTTTTAATTATTTCCCCCTTTATTTTTCACCTCTTGTGTCTCTGTTCTTCAGAGTCACAAGATGGCGGACTATGCAGACCATTTAGAATGTTTACAGACACCCAAGAGCCAATTAGCTTTTGAAATTTACAACCAATTAAAATGTTTCTTTGGTTTTGAATTTGTGTCTGATGAAGTTTCATTGGTTTTCTACATGAATATACATGAAAAATGAGAGGGAAACACAGCCATTTTGTGATAGTACTCTTTGAGGTACATTTGTGAGGAATTTTTGGTGTTCTATTTCTGGTGTGAAATTTACACACTACTAACTCTTCTACTGCTTTCTAAAAGGTGAGTTATTAATTTGTAAGGGGAATTTAATACTTGTTAAAGCTAGTTTTATATTATCTATTACTAAAAACGATAAATTAATGTGATTTTTTCTATGCAATTTACAGCAAGACATTTGAAAAGAATATGGATTTGAATGAGGACACCGTTAATATTAATTATGAAATTTCTGCGAGTTTTGTTGAGGCAAGTTTTATTGAGGTCTTAAGTGATCCTGTTGATATCACTATCCATGAAGAACACCTTTTTTTTGAGAGGAGATGGAATGGAGGATTTTAATGATAAGGCTTTGGATGCTGAATTAATTGAATGTTTGGACTATATTGAGTTCCAGGAATCATGTATGGAGACTTCTGATGAGGAGATTCCTGATCAGTAAATGTTAGAAGTTCTTATAAATTATGAAAATTCTGAAGAATACATTTATATTTAGAAATTATAAATTGTTTGAGACATTTTTTATTATTCTATTTGTAATTTATGAGATAGTAGTGAAATGATTGTGGTATAAAATGAGACTTATAATATAGAGTGCAACATTTCTGTGTTACATAATAAGTTTACTCACAGTTACTTCCCTTATCCCACTATATTTTCTCCAATGTGCATTTCACATCCCTTCTTCATCTCATGCATTCTTTCTCTCACTGTCTCTCTCTAATGTACACTATCGCCGCCATTTTGTGTACTTTCAGAAGACAGTGAAATGTAATGCTCCAAAGTGGAGTGCAAGATCTGCCATACTGTACTTTCCAGAGGAGACCCCAGAAGGAAGTACAGTTTTGGTAATTCAAAACTATAATTTTTGACAAGTATCACAGTGACTCTCTGTTTCAATTAAGGAATTATATTTTTACCTTTTTCCATAATGTTAGCTGTGTGTTTATAAGGTAGACTTCTTTATAAATTGTTTTTTATGCTTGGATTCAATGCTGGTTTAGAAATTGTGTAATGGTTTCATTGGACTTGTAAATATGCTCTTTTTTTTAAGCACCTTGTGCAACCTTTAACATGGGTGGAAGCAGTGAATGTATGGAGAGGGATAGGAATAGCAGATAGAAAACCATATGAAATGGTGTGGGAGATGCATAAAGTAAAATTGGCACCCAGACAAGAATATGAAATGCCATGAGAGATGTTTAAAGGTTTCTTTTAATGGCATACATTGAGATAGAATATACAAAAAAAGAGAGGCATATTTACAAGCTGCGTGCGCAATCTTTGACGTAGCTGTGTGGTTATAAGGTAGACTACTTTATAAATTGTTTTTTAAGCTTGGATTCAATGCTGGTTTAGAAATTGTGTAATGGTTTCATTGGACTTGAAGAGGAGTGAAAGAATAAGGGGACGGAGAGAATGAGACTAACAGAGAGAGAATGAGGTAAGGGGAGTGTAGAAGTAAGAGGATAGAGGGAGTAAGACAAGGAATTAGTGAAGTGGATTAAGGAGAGTAATAGAAGGGAAAAGATTGAAAGAGCGAAGGATGGGAAGAGAGAGGAAGGAATGTAAAGGAAAAGGTCTGAAAGAAGATGAGTGTGGGAGTATGGCTCAGTAATAGGGAGTGAGCGTGATAGAAGAGGAGTGAGAGACTAAGAGGACGGAGAGAATGGGGGTAACAGAGAGAGAGAGAGAGTGAGAGAAGGAGAGTGAGTAAGTTAGAGGACAGAGGGATTGACAGAAGCAGCTACTGAACTGCAGAAAGAGGAGTAAGGGAAGGGAAAAGAGGGAAGGAGTGAAGCATGGGAAAAGAGAGGATGGAAAGTAAAGGAGAGGAGTCTAAAAGAAGGTGAGCCCCCAGCTTGCTGACAAAACATAGAACCAACGCCTGCTCCCAACTAAAGAAAAGGCACGACACACCTCTGGGATCTTCAGAGAGACTTTAATGATGGTAATATGCGTGGTGCCGAATTTCACGGGCTCCATGCTCCTCCTGGGTGTCTGACAGGTTACAGGTGATGTAAGGTCTGTCCCTGGTTAAGTGCTGTTACACCCCTGCTCCAATAAAAGGTATACTGTCATCACGCACTCTCTCTCCAGAGCAGATGCATGCTGGTAAATGCAGTCCGGTTAGGAGTCTATTCAGTGATAGACACACTCCAAACATCCAGTGATGCTCCAAACTGCATGGAGAGGGGCCACGCACCAGCTCAAGTGCCCCAAAGAGTCTCAAATGGCTCTCGTAGATCCCTTTTACCAGACAATACGTATTGCCTCCTCTCTCCCCATGCAGCAATTTAGACCTGGTGGTGAAAGTAACTGCTGCGGGGGCTCCGTGTATTGCAGGAAATGCAAAATGCCACAAAGAGTACTGGTCTCTTACACTGTGCTCCTGACTGAGAGGGGGTGTTGTTAGTCAGCCCCAGCTTGCTGACAAAACATAGAACCAACGCCTGCTGCCAACTAAAGAAAAGGCACGACACACCTCTGGAATCTTCAGAGAGACTTTAATGATGGTAATTTGCGCGGTGCTGGCAGTCCATGAAACACATATATACAATCTGTTTTTCACTTTTACTTTCTCGTTGTTTTTCCATCCTCCTGTAATATTTCTCCACAATGAGTGGCACTCTCTTTGACAGTATCTATTGCTTTTGTTCCTTCCTCCACTTCATTACTGTCCCCATCCTAACTGTATTACATGTATAAGCTGAGATGGATCAAACCACACAGAGGTAAGGGGGTATCTAGATCGTGTGCCAGAGGAGATGCAGCTAAGTTGCTAACTACCGACCGGATGGGTTCGCTACCTCCATGGTGCAAGGATATTTAAAAACATAAATAGAACTGAACAAGTGTAGTCCCATACGTATAAAGGCAAGTGAAGGTGCTGGGAGGATGCACATACACTTATAACGGAAACGATTGAGGGGTGTCAGATGGTCGACAAATAAGTGTTAATAAGAATATCTTTTGAGGAAAAGCAACGGATCACAAAGTGAACGGCGGATCAATGTGATATTGTTTGACAGTAAACGTGGATATGAATAGTGGCAATACAAGTGATTATGGGTTACATGGTATGCGGTGAGAGCGGAGGTAATTTAAAAGTAAACAACATGAGTCGAGAAACACTGAGCACAACAGTCAAAATGAAAGAGGTGAAACCGAGTACCTAAAGTAATTCACAATGGAGGAAAGACAAGCAAAATGGATAATAGCTGTGGAACGCACATTTCGGGAGGGTGTCAGTGCCACAAGGAGTAATAGTGCATCTAATGTCATAAACAAAATACCAACTCAATTGGTAAGCAACTTGGAAAAAGCAGGACAGGCGAAGACAAAGCAGTGGTGAGAGCTGAGTTAAAATAGTACAGGGGATGTTATCCTCAATTACCCACCCTCCCCCAGGAATTGCATTGATTTGTTTCAAGAACTAACCTCCCAAAAGATGGCGCAACCAACCATCAAGAGGGTCCTGAAAAAAAAAACTGGTATGTCCTAAAGAAGGACAATCACTTGAAGGATGTTGTGGAAATGAGGCCTCGAGAAAATGGCAAAAATGTGAGATCTTTGGGAGACATTTTGACTCCCTTCATTATCGCCTGAAGCATGAGCAAAAAGACGGGCTTTCTGCAAATTTGGGAGGCTTTGAAAAATGTAGCTCCTGCAAAGCATGCAAATATGGTTGAAACTGCAGGAGTTACTGAACCTTTGAAGGCCATCAGGTAAAAATCAACAATCGTATTATCTGCAATACGGATTATGTGATTTATGTTCTCATATGTGGATGTGATAAGCTATATGTAGGTAGCACCATGAATAAGTTAAAACTGAGAATATTACAACACATACAAGCCATAAGGAATGGTTACAGGAGTTACCCCAGGGCTTCCCATTATGAACAAATCCATAATCGATCATTGACAACCATTAGCTATTGTGGAGTTAGGCATATTCAGGCCCATCCAATAGGAGGTAATCAAGAGAAAGAATTAAGGAAGGAGGAATCAAGTTTAATATTGTCAATAGAAATGAAGATACCTTGTGGCCACAATTCAGATGCTGAACTATACCTACACTTCTAAATTGGACATTGAATAAAATATTGAATTGGCTTTTTGAACTTTGTAATGACTATGAATTTTACAGGGATTGAGATTGAGTAATTTGGTAATATGTAGGTTATGACAATTGGCACTGTCGAGCTCCTTTTTTCCCATATACATCTAATACCAGATTCCTCTTGGTTATGGGATACCTATTAATTAACTAAAGGATATAGAGCAGATGTATCAAGCGTTTTGCGGCTCGCAAAGTCCGAAATTCGCAGAATTTCGGCCTTTGCGAATCGCAAATGGTCTTTTTGCATGTTTTTGAATGTATCAAAAATTTTCAAATTAAGAAATCGCAAACATTTACGATTCCTTAATTTGCCATAGCATTTAAGGAATCGCAAATTTTGCGAATCCTTAAATGCTATGTATGTAACATTTTTCTTTTGCGTATTTTGGTTAAGGAATCGCAAATTACCACCAACTTGTAGTTGATGGTAATTTGCGAAGTCCTCAACAAATGCACAATTTTGTATTTTTTAAGGTGGCATGTGACGCGCACACATGCCCATGGGGCATGTATGTGCGCCATATGCACACACATGTACATTTCAGGGGTGCAGCAGGGTGTCTTTCAGACACCCCTACACCCTTGAAATAATTCTCAAATTGCGATTAGCAAATTGCGAATTCGTAATTTGAGAATTACTTCACAATCAATCCTATGGGCCTCCTGGCCCATAGGAATGCATGGGAAATTATTCCTTATTTGCGAATTCGCAAATAAGGAAGATTAAGGAATCGCAAAAAAATAGCTATTTTTTTCATACATTCCATTTTGCGATTTCTAAATAGCGATTCCTTAAAAATTGCTATTTAGGAATCGCAAAATGGAATCTTAATACATCTGCCCCATAGTGTGTGTGCAGTGTCAACGTTGAATTTGCATGATATATCGTAATTTTACCTTGAGCACAAGGTGCATTTTGGATGCTTTTTACAATGAATAGTATGTTTCTTTTTGCATCTTAGAGAATTTATATTATTGTGACCCTTGCGCTTGAGTAATATACACCTTCTGAACATTAAGCACTTTTTATGTGGGTTACGTACACCAAATGTAATGCATTTATGAGACTCTAATGGTGGGGTCAATGGTAACTTTAAAAGATTTGCAATTGCAATAGTGATAATGATTATTGTTAGAAATGGGGGTCTCAAGTTGGCAATGGTCTGCACCTTTCTCCAAGTAGGGACCCTTCTTCCTCGTTAGGATAAAACAATAGAAATCCTCCATACTGTTCTCAGAATTCTTAATAATCAAAAATAGACTTAAAATACAGCTCTTTGATGTCAAGAGCTCCGTCCAGGGCTATCACAACACCGTGAACCACAAATCCAAACAGTTCTGGCTGACCGCGGCATCGTGGGCCAACTATGGTGTCAGGAAGATCTACAAACCAGTACCTTTTTGTAGGTTGTTCGTGACCTCTTGTCGAGCTCCAAAGAGTTGGCGTCATTAGTTCCGGAAGTCAGTGCAGGAGTCATCCGGCCCTTGAAGTCACACTTGTTTCAGACTAAACTCCTCTCGGTTGAAGTCGGGAGCGCCAACGTCGGCAGGCTACAGGGCTGCGGTGTGCAGAGCAGCGGTGCAGCGTGTGGTGCTCCCAGGTTGTGATGCTGGCAGCGGTTTGGTGATGGTTGTCCAGTGGCATCAGTGAAACTAGGGCTGCAGCGCGAAGTGATGGGGTGCTCAACGCGGTACGGGCAGGTTACTGTGCAAGCAGAGGCATTGTCATTGTGGAAGCGACGTTGTCAACTGATGAACTGGAGTCGATGGTGCCGGCATCGTTAATCCAAGGCTCTGGTGCGGGATGAGAGAGGTGCATCTTGTAGCTTACAAACTATAGTGCAAGCAGAGGCATTGATGGCAGCATGGAGCCGTGTCCTCAGTGATACCAGGGCGGCAGTGTGAAGCAAGGCGGTGCGGAGTGCAGTGGCTTAGTAGTGACATCTAATGGTGTTGTTGGCGGGACTATGGTTGTGGTGCGAATTGCGGCAGTGCCCTATGTGGTGCCTTCAGGACGTGGAGACAACAAAGGCTTTTTTGACAGCGCTGGATTGCTTTTACTCCTGTTGCAGCACAAAATACACAGTCCCCAGTTCTGGTAGCAGATGACCTGGAAGTCTGTTCCTGAGACTTCTTGAACAAGGGGCAAGCTCCACTTCAAGCCCTTGGAGATACTCAGCACAAGTAAAGAAAATTCAGTCCAGTCCTTTCACTGCCCAAGGCAGAAGCAGCAACTGCAAGCCAACCCAACAAAGCAACAACACAGCAAAAGGGCAGTACTCCTCCTGACAGCTCTTATAGCTCTTCTTTTTGGCAGGTTCCTTGATTCCAGTCAGTTCTCTGAAGTCTTTTATCTACCTGAGGAGGCAAGCTTTTCTTCAAGCCCTTGGAAAAAACTCTAACAGCATGATGATGAAAGTGCAATCCAGTCCTTACCTTGTCCAATACAAAAGCAGCAAGCAGCAGGCCAACACAACAAATCATGAAGCAAAGTGGGAGGGGGGTGTCGCTAGACACCAATGGAGTGAGGCGTGTCTCCCGGAGCTCCTTCCTGCGATCCCACAGCAGAGACTATCCTTTTACCCCACACCCCCACAAAAGTTATGAGGGGGCTGGTGGAGGCCTACTGAGTGTAGGGGGAATACTGAAACTTGTGATCTGACCCAGGGACACAGTACACTGGAGAATGGGAAGAACGGGCTCATGGCGGTCTAAGATGGTGGCCACAAACTGAGGAGCAAGATACCCAAGACAGTCAGGTGAACTGATACCTCCCTCGGCCCGAGGAAGAATAATTTGCCTAGGGTCAGAGTCGATAGCTGGAGCCTGGTGAGAGGAGTATTGCTGCTAGGCTAGTCGAAGTTCCTGGCCTGTTGGTGCGGATGGAGGACCAGCAATGAGGTGGCAATAGTGGCACAGATCAGAAGCTGTCACCTGCGATTCACCGTAGTGGCTGACAGAGGCTGCCGATGGCCCTGGCATCACTGGGAGTACCAGAAGACAGTCTAGGACCGGCGCTGAGAGGCGACCCCCTAGAAGAGGCAAAAGAAGGAGAGGCCCTGAGATGGAGGCCATCACTGCTGAGTAGCAATGACTAAGAGGTGGGTCAACACAAAGGCGCTCACCAGCGACGGCCAAAGAGCACTGTGAGGTGAGGGGAAGAGGAGGGCTTGAGGAGAAGGGGCACTTACCAGCAGTGAGGGTCCTGCACCTGAGTCGGAGTCAAGAGTGGGGAGAAACAGCGCTAAGGCACTTACCAAGGGGGAGGGGCTGTTACAAGAGTGTGGACGCCTTCCATTGCAGCGAGTGAGTCTGCTGGAATCAAGGGAGTGGAGCAGAGCTCAGTCAGAGAGCTACAAAAGGGCTCAGAGCAGAGAACAGCCAAGGGTGTGGTTTGCACTGGGGTGCAATGCAGAGCCAGGAGTTGTGAGAGGGCCATGTAGGCACATGTGCTCATGGTGTGCAATTAGTGGGAAATTTCTGCAGGCCTGCAACTACTGGCACTCTAAACAAAGGTCACCGGACCCTTGAGAGTTGGCAGCAAGTCCCCGGTGAACAGGCAGCACAGCAGGCAGGCCCAGCTTCAGTGAAGTAAGAGGAGCAAGTCAGATAGCTCAACAGCCGGGATGCCCCTGAGCATACTCGGCTGAACAATCACAAGCTGGATCACTTTAAGAGGAAGGAGACGACACAGCACATCAGTTGGCTGCCTGAAGGGATGTCACATGCACCATCCAAGGAGAGTGTGTCTCAAGCAAGCGGAGCCACACAATCAGGGGACACAAATAGAGAGTGTGGTGGTCCCACCACCCCACCACCCCACCACTTGGATACCCACTGAGGCAGGGACGGGCTTCAGGTGCCAGAAATCTGGTAGGATATCTTAAAAGTGAGTGTAAGACAGCAGGGATCCTGGCTGGAGACAAGATTTGACAGATGAGGAGGAAGAAGCTAGTGTTGCACCGAAGGAAACATCCCAAGCCTGGCCAACGTTGGCAGACAATATGCAAGCAATCACAGCATCCCACAAGGCCCTTGAGACCAAGATTGATGCTATTGACACTGACTTGAGCCTAGTCAACGATGACCATTGCTGCCTGACAGAAAGAGTGACAAACACTGAACGTACAATGGCAGACATTCTGGCAGAGGTCACTGAGATGAACAGAAGTAATAGGCAGGGTTCAGACCCTGGAAATGGGAGCAGAAGACAGCAAAGGAAGGTCCAGTGGAAACAATATACATATTATTGGGATCCCGGAGCAAGTAAAAGGTAGTGACATGGTACTATATTGAGAGAACTGGCTGAAGACAGAGGTGACCCTGGAGAGCCTATCGCCCTTCTACGGGCTGGAAAGGGTGCACAGGGTCCCAGTGTGACCCCCAAAGCTGGCTGCACCACAGCGATCAATGGTGGCTTGTCTGTTCTAGGGTTCCAGATCATATTCTGGCACAACAACCTGCAAATCCGAAACAGTAAGATAATCATATTGCCAAACTTCATGAGGGAGGTACGGAAACAGCAAGCCTTCTTTCTGGTGGTGAAAAGGCGGCACAGGCAATTACAACTCCCTTACTGAATGATGTTTCTGGCACAGCTGATGGTAGTTACATAGAAGGAGACCCAAATCTTTGAAGCTGCCCAAGATGCATGGAGTTGACTTGATACTATTCAGGCAAAGGGATTAGGGGGAAACTCCCCAGGGTCATCCTCCTGGAAGAAGCAAGGAGCCACGAATAAAGCCAGCATATCATTCTCAGTTAAAGCCAGGGAGTAAAGCCACAGAATCCTTAGAGAGGTTACGGAACTATGTCAGGTGGACTCCAGTCCCAAATGTATGCGGAATGGCACCAATGAGAGAACACCGGACGGTTCCCGAGGCTACAGCTCTTCGACGGACTCTAAAACAGATCTTCCGAGGGTCACCTTCAAGTCGATATATGTGCTCATCTAAACTGAGAAACACAGAAGTGACATGAGACGCTAAACCATAGCCTTTATATATTGTACACTTTTAGTCTTGTGTATGGGGGAAACTATAAAGAAGAAGGGGGCATCTTACAATAATGGGAGTGGATGGGGTAAACTCTCCCATACTTTTAGACAGGGACAGCAGGGTGGTGGGAGATCCATGAAGAATTGGTTGAAACTTCACCCCCAAGTACAACTGCGCAGGACATCTGCGAAAAGATGCCACCTTTTATTGAGTTTGGGGAAATTGTTTTTCATGGGGTATTCCAGTTGGGGCAAGGCATGCCTGGGCTAGAATAAAATTGAGGGCAATACACACATCAACATTATAGGTCCCGGAATGTGAGAGGGATGCACAGAATGACTAGGCACCATAATATCCATGTAAAAGTGACTAGAAGAGGTATGAATATTGCACTGTTGCAGGAAACACATAACACCGCTAAGGAAGGGGAGGCCCTACATAACGGATAGAGAGGTCAGGTGTACTATATGAATTACTCAGCTTTTTCGAGAGGACTACTAATATGGTTGAGAATCCCAAGACGGAAGGGATGTAACAATTGGGAGAATATGCATGCCAAATTCTGACCACCCTCATTCTTGTCGGCACTTTCCAGGAAGTTGGCACCACACTTGACTGGCTCAGTGATCCTGGGTGAGGACTTTAACTGTGTCACAGATTTGAATTAGATCACTCCCATCCACCACTAAGCGATTCCCGGTTGTTCAAAGGTCCGAAGCACACAGAGCATGGCAGAAAAATTGGGGGTTGATAGATGCCTGGAGGGCACGTTACCCAGGGACAAAGATGACGCATTCTTTTTCTTTTCTACATCACTTGCATGTTAGACTTGATGCCATCCTTTGCTCCCTGAGCGTGCATGAACAAGTGACAACAAGCGAGTACCTAGCCTGGACGATATCTGACAATAATCCCCTGTTAGTGGGATTGCGGTGGACAAGAAAGAGGCTGAGTATCCTCACTTGGTGATTATGACCAGAAGCCCTGGAATACCAGGTATTTTAGGTAACAATAAGGGCAGCAATAGTAAAATACTTTGAGACTTACACAGGGACTGTCTCTAATTCAAAGGTGGTTTGGATTCCTTTAAGGCTATTTTCAGGGGGAATCCATCTCCGAAGTAGTGGAAATACCGGGGACACTCCTGAGGGACACCTTGAAAGCAGAACAACACCTTAGGGAACTTGGAAAAGCAAGACCAGAGCATAGAGAATGGCAGGAAGTGCTCCTAGCAGCCAAAGAGTCAGTGGCAGAGCAGGTTGAAAGGCTCCGATGTTTCAATTATAAGAACTACATGATTCGAGCCCATGCCAAGAGGGACAACACAGGGGTGATGCTAGCATGATTAGCTAACCAGGCTAAGAGGGACATGACTATGCTCAAAATCAGGGATGAACAAGAAGGGGTGTCCTATAGACACAAAGATATTAACACAGGTGCCAATTCATAGAACTAATCTGAGATAAAATCCTAAATGTACTACTTTTGGTATTTACAAAAGGCATTTAGTAGTAGTAAAGTGAGGACTCATAACATACATATATATATATATATCTGTAGACCCCCTCTCGTAAGTCGGCTTCGTGGTTGGCGGTCAATTCCTCCGGGGACCTCGGAATACCGCCGTGGTCAGTTTCGACAGCCAGCGTTGGATCTGCAGGTGAACCCGGAAGTTCATGAAAATGATTCAGGGTCAGTAATAATATTACTAATCAGCAATCAGCATGTCTGCCGCAGCGCTTAGAGACCGCGAGTCCGCAGCAGAGGAAACTTTCATGGACAATCCTCCTCAGAGGCAGCAGTCTAATGAGCACAGAGCCGGGGAAATAATGGCAGGATTTAAGGGACTGAAAGAAAATTACGGCATTTTAGAAAAACTAATGCAACGAGAGACAGCCAAGTGGAGGGAGGCAAAATCCCTCCAGAAATACCTGGATGCTGACAGGATACCAAGGGGGATTAAGATCATGTTAGCCACCAGCTATGACACCCCCAACCCACCCATGATGGCAGAATGGGCGGAATGTAACCTCGACTCCTCCCGCAGATTAGTCCAAATTTTGGTGAAATATGCAGAGGTGGATCGTGTAGAACTCCAAAGTAAAATTGAATTGATTACAGCAGAAATAGAAACACAGGGGGATCCACAACAAAGGAGAAAATATCACGAAGAGATGATGTCAAGGCTAAATAAGGAAGAAGACAAGATTAAACAAAGGAAAATTTACAAATTCCAAAGGGACAAAGATGATTATGCCAACGGGCAAATCTTTACGCTTGCATGCAAATTTGAATCTTTTAGGGACAAACCATCAAGGGGCAATAGATTCTCACATGAGAGAAATGAGGAGCAGGGTGGCGCAACTTCTACCTCAGCGTTTGACCTTAGCTCGGCCATTGAGAGTGAAACAGAGGCGGAATATACAAGGGGAAGGCCAGTTTTGGGAGCAGTTAAGCCATCTGGAATACTTGAGAAGAAGCCGCAGAGAAACTCTCAGGCCACGGGCTGATAAACTGGCAAAAAACAAAGGACAAAGAACAGGCGGCAGCGAAGGAGGGCTGCCAGAGAAAGGTGGCAGCAGTGGCAGTGAGAGGACGGGGACAATGGAGAAAGAAATAGAACCATGTCCTGCCATATTCACTAACAGTGACACAGACAAAATAGTTAATTTATTTATTTATTTGTCAGGTTTGTAATGCGCATAACTGCCCCAGCAACGAGGCATCCCAGCGCAGCCACAGACTCATCAGCGGGAACCAAAGAAAGCTAAAGATTACACAGGGAAAAGCCAGGTCTTTATTGCTTTTCAAAAGGCAAGGTGGCTCTGAATGGCTCTGATGGACACAGGGAGCGAATTCCAGAGTTGCGCAGCCAAGCTGAGGATGGAGCGACCACCAGCTCTAGCTTTCAAAACACAAGGGGAACAGACCAGCGCTAAGTCAGCTGATCTCAAAGGACGCCGTGGCACATAGAACTCAAACAGATTATCCAACCCCTGGGGCGCTTGTGATGTCAGAATCTGATGCGACACACAAAGCGGCTTGAATTGAATGCGCTTCTCAACAGGCAGCCAATGAAATTTGTGAAGCACATGAGAGACTGAGCAGGATTTTGGGAGAGCCACCAGAATGCGGGCAGCTTCATTCTCTACTCTCTGTAGACGCTTAACACTGGCCTTGTTGGCTCCCAAATATAGGCAGTTGCCATAATCCAGTCTGGATAGAATTACAGCCTGAATAATAGTTTGGCGCACCTTTGGAGGGAAGAAACCCAGCAACGGCTTCAAGCCTCGCAGAAGCCAAAAACACGCCCGCCACTACCTTCGATTTAGAGTCAAATGTCAGGCCACTGTCAAACCACACGCCCAGGTTTTTCACAGTCTCCTTGGCCAAGGGGGCAGGTTTAAGGCGATCCGGCCAACATTACTCGGACCACAGTCCCTGATCCTTCCCAAACAATAATATATTGGACTTACTGACATTCAACTGCAAGCAGTTTAGCGCCATCCAGTCCGCAATCACTGAAAGGTCCTCTTTGAACTTGTCCAGATTAATACAGCATTTTTTGGAGAAAGCGATCACCAATTGGGTGTCGTCCGCGTGCGACACCAATGATAGGCCTCTTTCTTTGCCAAGTACAGCTAAGGGCCAGACATAGATGTTGAACAGTAAGGGGCTCCACACTGAGCCCTGCGGCACCCCCTGGTACAAGGCAAACTCCTGAAAATGGAAAGGAGGCACAAGAACTTGAAAAGACCTTCCCTCCAAAAAGGACTGGAACCAATTCAGCGCCACCCCCCTAATGCCAATTTCCTGTAGGCGTCTTTGAAGGATTGCATGGGAGACGGTATTAAAAGCGGGGCTTAAGTCCAAAAGGACCAAGGCCGCTGAATCACAGACATCCAACTTCGCCCGGATGGCTTCCGTAACTACCAACAGAGCAGACTCAGTGTATGATGGGCTCGGAAGCCATGCTGTGATGGATCCAGGAAGGCATTCTGCTCAATAAACTTAGACAGAATGGAGTTCACGTGGGATTTAGCAATTGGGAGATGGGGCGATAATTGCCTGACTCCATAGGGTCCAGGGTTGTTTTTTTAAGCAGCGGGATGACAGGTACAGAAGCTGATGCCAAAGAAAGTGTGACCATGTCAATATTCAGCGGGGAGAGAAGAGTGTGAAACTGATGACACTGGGCCGGTGTCAAAGGATCGGCTGGTGAGCCCGATTTTATCATCAAACAGAGGGACTTAAACTCCATATATGTCAACTGGGGAAAAGAAGACAAGATGTTTTCCCTAATGGAGCAAGTGACCCCCGAAACCGCCATCCCAGCTGACGGAGCAAGGGTAGGTAGCTCAAGATAAACTTTTCCACTTTATTCACAAAGTACCTAGCCAGCTCATTACACTGCTGATTTGAAGAGATGGGTGAGGACCCCATAACCCCACCACTCTTCATACCCTTTAGCAAGGAGAAAATAGTCTTGGCGGGGTTAATACTAGCCAGAATTTTATCGGCTAATACAAACAATACTGTCATCAATTTAACGGACATTAGTCTTGATGCAACAGAACAGCAAATTTTATCACTGGGATTATCGTATTGCCCTGCAACAAACTTTGATTACACCAATACCTGTGCAGACCTTTATAAATTTGTTAGAAAACTAAAGCTTCAAATGTTCCATAAACTAAAGACAAGATCACAGGGTCGACAAATGTAATGGATATGCAGAGCCAGTTGATGATCGGGGCTGAAGAACGCAATCAGTTTCAGACCTCAGCGCATTAAAAGATCTGTACAACTTGGGAAATGAAGGCACAACGAGTGAGGATCCGAATACAGACCAAGGGGAATATTCGGAATTTGGAAATCAAGATCTCCTATCCCCACGATGCGAATCATGTGCCAACTCCATAAACAATTTCAAAGAAAAATCTAAGTTCATACTCATTATGTTCGGGACTCCTTAGATTTATTTCATGAACATGTAGTGGCGGAAATCAAACATTTACATTTGGAAACCAACAAAACCAAACATAATATTAAGAATCAAGAACGCAAATACCAAAAGCTGATGGAAAAAATCAATAACAACAAGCAGGTGGTAGTGAGAAACGTGAAAGGGGGTAAGGCGGTGCTATGGCCCCTAAAAGACTACACGGAGGAAGCAGCAAAACAACTTAATGATGTGGACTGCTATCGAAAAAGCTCAATGCAAAAGTTTAAACAAGATCAAGATAGCTTTTCGGTAAATTATTGGCGTGGAAAAGTTTGGGCCTTTTGAACGTAGAGGAGTATAAATATCTTAAAAAAGAAAATCCAACTGTCCCCCTTTTATACTTTGTCCCCAAGGTGCACAAATCAATCGGCAAGCCACCAGGCAGACCTATTATCTCGGCCTGTGATGGACCACTGGAAAAAATGTCCACCTATATAGAGTCTTTTTTACAGAACATTTAAAAAAACTTGGTTCAAATGTACAAGACACTAGTGACTTCATCAGAAAAATTGACAAAATCAAATGGCAGGAGAGCTAATAGCTTGTAACCCTGGATGTAGCAGCATTGTACACCTGCATAAGAAATAGTGATGGAGTCAAAGCCGTGGAACACTTTCTGGCCAAAAGACCAATGAGATATGCTAAACATAACCAAATGCTAATAGATTTACTGACATTTTGTTTGGAGAATAACTTTTCTTTGTACAAAAATCAAATGTACCAGCAAATTCAAGGTGTGTCAATGGGAGCCAGCTTCTCCCCAAGTTATGCCTGTCTCTTCATGGGATGGTGGGAGGAGCTGGTCCTCATGAAACAATATGCCCGCATTTTCTCCGATAAGGTAATAGTTTGGTTAAGATTCATAGATGATCTTTTTATTGTCTGGAATGGCTCAGAACAACGTGCACAAGACTTCATTGCAGATATCAATACCAACAACCTGAATCTAAAGTTTTCATATTCTATCAGCTGTGTGAATATAACATTTTTGGATACAAAAGTATACATTTCCAATAAAGATCTGGCAACCTCTCTTTACAGAAAACTGTCAGCAGGAAATGCTATATTGAATGCAACTAGTGCCCATCCACTCCACCTTATTCTCAGCATCCCCAATGGGGAGATGCTGAGAATAAGGAGAATATATAACGAGGACCCTGGCACCCAATTTAAGCTGCAATATCCAAATACAGATGTAGGGCCGGACAGGATTTACTTCAATATAAACCCAAGCTCAGGGCTGTAACTGGTACAACATCTAATGAGCCAATTCATCTCATATTAGGGTATTCAAGACAGGAAGGACAGATAAGGGCTATCATACGACGTAATTGGCCAATAGTACTAGGAGACCCTATTATAGGTGGGTTAATGCCGAACAAAACTGCAATTACCTTGAGAAAAGCAGCAACTATGGGCAACGCTCTGGTTAAAAAAAAAACCGGAGGATGTTGAATCCAGTATATGGCTCACATCCAGGACTGGATTCTTTAAATGTCCCAACTGAAAGGCTTGCCAATTTGGTATAAATACCAAGAAGTATCAAACACCTTTCAGCCATAAAATCCATCCTATCAAAAAATATCTGTCCTGTAAAACTGAATTTGCCGTGTATGCACTAGTAAGCAGCTGCAATTGGCTCTACATAGGCAGCACTAAATTGGCAGTGCATAAAAGATTTTTGCAACATACACTTGCTATTGTGAATAATGATCCAAGCTACCCTGTGGCAAGGCACTTTAAGGACAAACACGAAAGTAGTCTCAAACATTTTAAGTACTATGTTTTGGACTCAGTGCCAGCTGACAATAGAAATGGAAACAGGGAAGCCAAACGTAGGCGCTTGGAAACTAGATACATCTTAGAACTTTATACCAAACAGCCAGGTGGTTTAAACACCAGAGAGGACATGTATACATACATGTGAAAATCCACTATGGTTATTTACTATGAGATCCTTTTCTGATTCATTACCTGCTAGTTGGGGATTCCCTTACAACTGTAACTCATCTATTTAGAAATAGGGTTCACAGGAGGTAGTCATCTTTTCCTAGTATTAACACACTGATTACATTGATTCCTAACACATCTGAGCAGTAATAAGGAATACTTGGTAATTTTCACCATACTACTTGGATTACCAAAGAATAGCGGAAGACTATTTTAGAAACTACTATTTTTAGTTTTTTTTTTATTTATTGGGGTTTTAGGTTGAAACGATTTTATATAATATGTTATACTATATAATTCAGCCCTTTTAGCCATTTGCATTCCAATTTCAATACAGTATAGCCAGCCTATAGTCTCTATACTCCAGTGGTAATTAATTAATAGGCTCCATAGATAGGGAAATGGCATTAGCCTTTATTTTGTGGCTTCTAGCAACAATTTGCACAAGGATTGTTCTTGCACTAGTAATGCACTATTTTGCACACATTGGGATAAAATGGGGACTTGCACATAAGGGTAGTTCGGGGATTCATATCATGCACTTAGTCACTTTTTAAATATAAAATAGCAGTACAGTATGGCATAGTTCTATAGCAAGGATGTGAACATACGCAGTAATATGTGGGCTTTCTATGTATTTATACAAGTATTTATCCCTCATTTAAGAATATTGATTTTTAGCCAAACGTATATTACCATGCTTTGTTTTTAGCCTAGATGAATTTTGCACATTATGTATATTATTTATGCATTTATGCTTTGAATAAATGTTTACAATGTCGTACATGAGTGTCTATATTGTATTGTATTGTATTGTATATTGCTCTTATATTGCTCTTATATAGTGCAAACTGCCACACAACGGGTATCCTGGTTCTTTTAGAAAACCTATTCAGATGGAAACGGCAGTAATATGGGTTATTACATGGTTTTTCGAGTATCAGTATGAGTGTCTGAGTGTCTGCATGGTTCAGTGTGAGGAATTACTTAGTGCATACATGCATGAGTTACTATTTGTATGTGTTGAAGACAGTATGTGTGCAGGACTGTATGGGTGGATGAGTGTGTGTATGGGTATGTTAGTGAGTGAATGACTGTCTCAATAATGTCTTTATAAGTAACTACATATATTTTACACTAGTATATGTAAGTATTAGCGTATATAAGCGAGTATATTTGAGAGTGAGAGATTGGAAGAGTTCCTGTATGAATAAATATGTGTTTCTATAAGTGATTGTTCAAAAGAGTAAGTATGTTTGATTCTTTATTAGCATGAGTGAGTGACTATGTGTGTGATAACTCTATGGATGAGTGGCGGTGTGTAAATGAATGTATGGGTGTAGGAGTACATATGAAGAGTGAGTACATGTATGACTGATTATATAGGGCTGTTAGTGAACGAGTGGATGTGTATGTAGATCTTAGAATTACTGAATAGGTTGTTTTTACTGGTATAGGTATGTCCATTGTTTTGAAAATGTTAGTTTCTATGTTTGTATGTGTGTATCAAAGGGTATATTAGGGTGAGAGGAGTTCTTCCACTCTATCACAAGGATGATGTCATCAGTGATGTCATGAGTGATGTCACTGACCATGTCATGAGTGATGTAATATGTGACGTCATCAGCAGCGACTTATAGTTAGCTGAACTAACTATGATGGGGGAATTTCAATGGTTTTGTACGAGTGGAATGTCCAGCTAAATATAACGCCCCTGAAACCTTTGATTTTTTCAGTGAATTTCAAAGGTTTTTTAAATGCTCATTCCTAACTATAACGTGTCTGAAACCTATGGTTTTTTTCAGTAAATTTCAAAGGTTTTTTAAATGATAATTTCTAACTGTAACGTGACTGAAACCTATGGTTTTTTAAGTGAATTGCAAAGATTTTTTAAATGCTAGTTTCTAACTATGCCTACAGAGGTAGGACATGTGAAGAAGGAAGAAAAAACGCACAGAAAGAAGCAACAGAAGTCCTCAAAGAAGAAGAAAAGTGCAGGAAGAATGAAGCGGTGCAAAAAGAACAAACAGAGGAGCAGAAAGAAGCCTTGTTGCAAAATCATCCTGTACCCTCAACTCTTTTCAGACGGATACTGGTGGTAACTCCGTCTGACTATTCAGTCCTAGAGCCAATGCTATGTTAAAAGAATACAGTGAAAACACCTGCATACACTAGGGAACATTATGCATTAGGGACTCCCTGTGATTAGCATGACCTCCTCTGTAAGCCCCTAGTATATAATAGGGCAGGGGGATTTAAACTTACCTCTTAAAACGCGGCACAGGGTGCGTTTGCACACTGGTGAAGGGAGGGGGGCCTGAGATGATATGTGTGCAAACACGACCTGTGGGCGTATTAAGTTGGGGGATAAAGTCCCCTTGAATCCTGAGGGTCCCTGGGGGCCAACTAACCACCAGGTATGTCCAGTAAGTGCTACAGAGTTGCATTGCAGAGAGGCGCAAAATGAGGCCTGGCATCCGGCCCTCCTCTCTGCAACACAGCTCTCTGGTGCTTACTGGAGGTACATGGTGGACTAGTTGGACCCAGGTACTCTAAAAATTAGAAGACAAAATGCACCACAAGGCATGTTTACACATGGCCTTGTCCCCTCCCTTCAACACTGTGCAAACACTCTCTGTGGTCGTTTTAATTTGGGAGATTAAGTCCCCTTGAACCTTGAAGGTCACTAGGGTCCAACTAGCTCACTAGGTACCTCCAGTAAGTGCCACAGAGCTGCATTGCAAAGAGGTGTAAAAAGGGGCACGGCCTAGACCATCTCTCTGCAATGCAGCGCAGTAGAGCTTACTGGAAGCACCTGGTGGACTAGTTGGCCCCCAGGGGCCCTCAGGATTGAAGGGGAATTATTTTCTCAACTTTAAACACGCCACAGGGTTTGTTTGCACATGTCACCTCAGGCCCTGTCCCCTGCCTTACCCACTGTGTAAACACGCTATGTGACTGTTTTAATTTGGGAGTTTCAGTCTCCGGGAATCCTGAGGGTCCTTAGGGTCCGAATAGCCCACTAGGTTAATGCTAAGTACTTCATCATGATTTCTAACCCAATGTTACATTTTAATACTAATATTGGAAACAAACCCCATTTGGTGTAATCCAGTAAGCGCCATAGAGCAGCGTTGCAGAGAGGTGTAAAAAGGGGCATGGCCTAGACCACCTCTCTGCAAGGCAGCGCAGTGGTGCTTACTGGAAGCACCTGGTAGGCTAGTAAGCCCCCATGGGCCCTCAGGATTGAAGGGGATTTATTTGCCCAACTTAAAACGTTCCATAGGTCGTGTTTGCACACGTCACCTCAGGCCCCATCCCCTCCCTTCCTCACTGTGTAAACACGCCCTGTGGGAGATTGAGTCCCCTTGAATCCTGAGGGCTCTAGGGTCAAACTAGCCCACTAGGTACCTCCAGTAAGCACCATTGCAGAGAGGTGTAAAATAGGGCACAACCTGCACCACCTCTCTGCAATGCAGAGCAGTGTCACTTAGTGGAAGCACCTGGTGGGCTATTTGGCCCCCAGGGGCCCTGAGGTTTGAAGGGGAAGTATTTCCCCAACTTAAAACATGCTACAGGGCGTGTTTGCACACATCACCTCAGGCACTGTCCCCTCCCTTCACCACTGTGTAAACACACCCTGTGGTGGTTCTAAATTGGGAGATTAAGTCCCCTTGAAACCTAAGGGTCCCTAGGGTCACAGTAGCCCACTAGGAACCTTCAGTAAGGACCACAGAGCTGCGTTGCAGAGTGTTGTAAAAAGGGGCATGGCCTCTGAACTCCTGTCTGCAACGCAGCTCCCTGGCGCATACTGGTGGTGCATACTGGAGAAACCTGGTGGGCTAGTTGGCCCTCAGGGACCCTCAGTATTGAAAGAGACCTAACTCCCCAACTTAAAACTCCCCACAGGGTGTAATTCCGTTCAGCAGTTCAGGCTGCAGCTGTGTCTAAAGTTTCTTATGGGAAATTGCATAGGGAAAACACGTTTTGGGACCACCTTTTTTCTCGGCCGCCACTTGAGGAATCACCCTGAAACTTTCAGGATGGGAGCTGACCTGGATAGACTTTTTTTTGAAGAATTTTGCAAAGATTTGTCAATCAACGCTAAAGTTATTAACCTGCTCTTGCTTCCAAAATACAAAGCTGATTCCTAATTTTCCACACAGGGAGCTGCATGTCAGCAGCTCCCTTTGCGGAAAAGTAATGTCAGCTCCCGCAGGATGCGGGGAGCCATCAGGACCGTGGGAGGCATTGGGGTCCCTCCATGGTCCCCAACTGTGAGGCCACGCACCGGGGGATGGTGTTCTTGGGCCGGAATTGGCCACGGGAGGGGGGCCAATGCGGCCTTCTCGTTTTTTTTTACTTTTTTTTTATAATGAACCTATCGGCATGCTTTGGTGATGGGGTCCCTGAGGCGAATGCAAATTAGTGAAAGTGAACGTTTAAAAAATAAATAAAAATCAAGTCGCGACTCTAGCGCAACCCGCCATGTGAAAGCGATGGGTGCGCGGCTCTCAGTGCGGCACTCAGGTACTTCTTAAGTCTTTCTTACACCGAGGGGTACATTCTGAAGGTCAGATTGCCGAGTTAACAGCACTTTATTGCAACCAAAATGGTGATAAATTTAACGTATCCCTTCACAAACTGGAGCACACAGACCATATCACCAGTTTACCAGTGATAGCATCCTCAAATAGCATTGTCAAGGATGACCCCGGCAAGAATTGCGAATGAGATGTAGAGTAGGCGTTCCCGTGCAAAAAGCAGCGAACACATCACTTCGCAAGTTTCTCAACCATCGGCAAGATCGTCGAAGAGAGTACAAAACAGGTGATAAGGTGTGTTAGTAGCAGGAAGTTTACACGTGCTCTGAGCTGTTGTAAAGTCAGACTACAACCTGCAACATGAAAGGGAGCCCAGCCCAGAGCCACACCTGAATGACAACAGATACAATGGAGCCAACATTCATGCCGCTTGTACACCCAACATTGCTCCGCCACCCCCCCGCCACCAGGCCCTTGTCCACCATCCCCCCACACCTCCACCCCCAACAAACAAATGTGACAGCAACCTTTAGAATATCTGAAACATAAGAAATTGCCGGAGGTCGCACAATTATAATTAATTAATTAATTAATTAATTGGACAAATAAGAATATCAGTCATCTATGGATTAACATATAAAACATTTTATTTAAACAAAACAGCAAAATTAAAGTAGGTACGGGCATGGCATGTCATCCCTCAACAATTTGTGAATTACAGCCTGTATGACAAACAGAAAGATGCCATTGCGCGTCAGGCATCCATCAAAGGAGAGAGAAAGAGTGAGAGAGAAGAAGAGAGAGAGAAAGAAAGAAAGAGTGAGAGAGGAAGACAGAGAAAGAAAGAGTGAGAGAGAGGAAGAGAGACAGAAAGAATGAGAGAGAGTGAGAGAAGAGACAGAGAAAGAGAGAAATAGTGTGAGAGAGAGAAAGAAGAGATAGAGAGTGAGAGAGAGAAAGAAGAGATAAATAGTGAGAGAGAGAAAGAGTGTGAGTGACTGAAAGGAAGGGATGGAGAGTGAGAGGTGACACTGTGGAGAAAATCCTCACAGCTCCCCTTTCTGCCACCAGTGAGTCTTCAACCACATGCTGGGACATAGTGTAGCCCTAAGGTTTTGTCATCTGAAACATAGTATAGAACCAGTAATGGCAGTGTACAAACAACTGCATATGCGTAATTTTCTGTTTTGCCCCTGCGCACCCAGGCTGCTGAACCCCATAGACTCCCGCTGCCCAGAGGTGTCTGTCTACCTCTGCGCACCGAGGCTGCTGTACCCCATCCACTCCCACTGCCCAGAGGTGTCTGCCCTCTGCTGTGCACCCATCCACTCCCAGTGCCCGGAGGTGACTGTCCATTCCTGTGCACTCAGACTGCTGCACCCTATCCACTCCCACTGCTCGGAGGTGTCTGCCTGCTGTCATGCACCCAGGTTGCTGCACACTATCCACTTCCACTCCCACCACCCAGAGGTGTCTGCCTGCTGCTGCGGAAACAAGCCTCTCTACTCACCTTCCGCCACTGGCGTGTGTGTAAGAGGGTCCACCGTGTGCTGAAGCACCTCCTCAGCCGTTGCGTACACATGGTCAAACCGAGCTCACAATTCAGGGTAGGTGTTTATTGCCAGGATGGCCAAGTATCATTGCTGGCTGCAAACGCATTTAGCTCTGGTGGCACTAACTGAGTGGAACTGAAGTAATCGCCTCTTGGTGGGAGGTCCTTGTGGGGTTTTCAATCTGTGAATCACAGCCTGCTTGACAAAAAGCAAGATAAGAAATTGAGTTATGCATCCATCACAGGAGAGAGAGAAAGCGTGAGAGAAAGGAAGAGGGAGAGAGTGAGAAAGAAAGAGTGAGAGAAAGACAGAGAGAAAGAGTGAGAGAGAGAGGAAGAGGTAGAGAAACAGTGAGAGAGAGGAAGAGAGAGAGAAACAGTGAGAGAGAGGAAGAGAGAAACAGAGGAAGAGTGAGAGAGATAGAGAGAGAGAAAGAGTGGGAAATAGAGGAAGAGAGAGAGAAAGAGAGAAACAGTGTGAGAGAAGGAAGAGAGAGAGAAAGAGTGCGAGGGAGAGTAAGAAAGATATGGAGAGGGACAGTGAGTGCCCATACTGTGGACAAAACCCTCACAGCTCACCTTTCCGCCACCGGTGTGTCTGTAACCACATGCCGGGACTTAATGGAGCTCTCAAGCTCACTCATCTGAAACATCGTACAGAATCAGTAATGGCAGAGATCTACTGCGCACGCCTACATAGCTGTCCTACCTTTGTGCATCTAGGCTGCTGCACACCATCCCCTTCCCCTGCCCAGAGGTGTGTGCCTGCCGCTGCGCACCCAGGCTGCTGCATCACATCCACTCCCACTGCCCAGAGGTGACTGCCCACTGCTGCGCAAACAAGGGTCTCTGCTCACCTTTCGCAACCTGCATGTAGAAAAGAGGGCCTACCACATCCCCACTGCAAGCTCCAAGCACGGGGCCCACGGACAAGGCACCCTGCATATCATGCAGCCTCGCTCTGCAGGCCACCAGGTCTCACATTTGGTGCTGCATTTTGAGTTTACCATGGCAGAGGACATACCAATGCACCCACTATCATTGCAGGTTGCACACCCGCTCAGCCCTTGTGGTGGCATTAACTCTGTGACCAGTGAGGCCACACCACGTGGTGGTATGCCCCCGCTGTTCGAAGGCTCAGGCCTACACTGTGGTCCAGCAGGGCACACAAACCATGGCCTCTCCGGACTGCCGGGATAGGGCATCATCCAATGCTGCACACCCGCTCAGCACTTACAGTGCCCCTACCTCAGTACTCCGAAGGTCACCGACCCCATGGCGGTGTGCCTGTGTGAGTCGCAGTGCATCCGGTGCCACCAAGTCTGAAATGGAGATGGCGTGGAGCACGTGCGCCCGGTCCATTTTATTGGCAGGGTCAAGTGTCCTGTGACGCTTGTGCTTGATGGGTGTACTGTGGGTGTAAACCAGCTGTCAGGGAGTGGCTGTGGCATACTGACAACTAGACATTTGAGCAGCAGATCATTACCATGAAGATCTGGGCCATGTAGCGTTGTTGTCCCTCCCTGCATGCATAAGTAGAGTAGGCTGGCATGGCGTATGCCAGTCCTGCGTGAGGCTGTGAACAATGACTCCGGAGCTCTAGGCATGGTTCTGTCCTGGCATGTATGAGGAATCAACTGATGCAGGTGTCCCAGTTGTTGTGCTGCTGCTACCTGGGCAGCAAGCACCAATGTGTCACCCTGTGACCCAAGTCCCGACACATGGCCAACATGGAAGGTAGGGGGAATCACTGATTCATCCATACTTCCACACATGAAAGATCGTGCACATGACACATCTGTGTGGATATACATGTTTATTGCACATTCAGTGGAGTGTTGCAGTTGTAGCAATACAGGGCCATGCAAAGCCCAAATTTCTGTTTTTGGCACATGGAGGGCAGCCAATTAGACCCAGGCTTTTTTTTTTTTGCAGAGTTTTATATAGCACAAACTTGACCCACTACCGAATCGGGTATTGGAGCGCTTTACATAGCACCAATTATGTTACATGAGGACACACATTCATTTTTGTTAGGCACAGGGAGATTAAGCGATTTGCCCAAAATCACAGGATGTTCAGCATCTTTACCGAGACTCAAACACAGTTCCCCAGGTCCGAGGTTGAATGCCCTAGCCGTTAGGCCAACTCGGGGGTTAGGCTCCGCCAACATATGTACTTATCCAATCACTCCGCCAATTACGAAGCACTTATACATTCACTATACACTCTCCTTGCAGTACTCTAATGATCCAGGCTCTACCTATGTACTTATTCAATGATCGAGACAAAGTTACATAACCAAACTTTTTGCCACTGCCAGAGGTAACATGGTTGAGAGCGCTGTCCACAGCAGAATGTAATGTGCCCAGGGGCAGCATCATGCATACATAATGAACACATGGACACAGTTATATAGATAGTGAAACTGGGTACAGGCACGTGGGCTCTGCCCCTTTTTATTACCAGGATCCCATGTCCAGTGACGTCTGTGCTGGGTGAGTGTAAGCCAGCCCTCAGGGATTGGCTGGTGCTGGGAACAAGTACAACAGTAATCATCGGATCACACACAGAGATTCAATCATAAAGGGTCAATGACTTGTGCTGCACTAAGTTAGGGGGACCAGATGTGACATAATACACAAAAGATTCTATCATAAAGGGTTCATGACTTGTGCTACACTGAGGTACGGGCAGCAGATCCAAAATCATACACAAAAGATTTATCATAAAGGGTCCATGAGTTGTGGTGCACTGAGTTAGGGACATCAGAAGCATTCCACGTGTGCACAGCTGGCGATGATGCGTGGTCCGGGAGGGCCGTACTGGTAGCAATGTCTGTTGCCTACTGTACTGCGTCTTCTGCAATCGCAACTCAATCTGAATTGTGAGCCTTGCAGTCCGCAATGTAGATGGAAGGCAGAAGTCAGCCTTCCAGTCTTGACAAAATCTGAGGACATAGAGTACAATTCTGTCTGCAAGTAATAAATGAAGACTTAATTTAAATTGTGAGCTATGCTGACTGCAGTGTAGGTAACAAAAGATGAAATATGCATGGAATACATTGTCGAAATGTGTAGGTTTTGAGGACGTTATAGTTAGTTGAATACTGGACTCTTAAATTAATGAATCAAGACTGAATTGGAATTGTGAGCCCTGCTGACCGCAGTGTAGATCGGAGGCAGTGGTAAGGAAAGGCCCACAGCCATATGGCATGGACTTGAGCTGTATACAGTTATTGGTAGGTGTGGCGCTCAGCATCTGCGCAGCCAGCGATGATGCGTGATGTGGGCGGGCCACACTGTGAGCAATGTCTCTTGCGAACCGGACTGCAACATCTGCAGTTGTGACTCCATCTGAATTGTGGGCCCTGCTGTCCGCAGTGTAGATCGAAGGCAGTAGTCAGCACAGACATCGAGGAATGCTTTTTGTGACTTCCTCTTGAGAAAATCTAATGACATAGAGTACAGTTCACTCTGCAATAAATAAATCAAAAACTGAATTCAAATTGTGAGCTCTGCTGACCGCAGTGTAGGTCTGAGACAGTGGTCAGCAATGGCCCACAGCCACGTGGTGTTTAGTTGAGCTTCACAGTTAGTAGCATCAGAAGCATTCGTTGTGTGTGCTGCTTACAATGAAGCGTGGTTCAGGCGGGATGACTGGTAGCAATATATTTTGTCTAATAGATTCTGCCTTAATAAGGGTACATGGCGATGACTTATGGTGCACTGAGTTAGTGGCACCTGAAGCACTCAGCGTGTGCGCACCCTGTGATGATGCTGGGTCCAGGTGGGCTGTACTGGTAGCATGCGTGTTTGTATAGGTGTAAGAGTACATATAATAGTGTTGTATTGATGAGTGACTGTACTATTCACTGAAAAAAACATAGTTTTCAGGCATGTTATAGTTAGAAATTAGCATTTAAAAAATCTTAGAAAGACACTGACAGACCATAGGTTGCAGGGACGTTATAGTTAGTTGGACATTCTCTCATACAAAACCACAGAAATTCCCCTGTTATGGTTGGTTCACCTAACTATAACTCATGCCTCCGCAATGCACTGCTGATGACGTAACATATTACATCATTCATGACTTGTTCAGCGACATCACTGATGACATCAATGAGACCATAACAGAAATTTGTGTGGTTGTAACATTCCTTTTCTTTCCTACGACCACACAAACTTCTGTTACGGTCATTTTGTGCAGGATTAATCATACCTATAAGCATTCCAGTTTGTCCAAGTGCAATACATTGTACCATTGTACCATATTACGTTTGTGATCAATGCCACTCATTGTTTGATGTTTTTGTGTTGTTAATTTATGTTTTTCTAATAAAGTACTGTTTTTCCAATACTGTTGACTGCTAGATTTCATGATCTGGCGCACCCCCATTTCTGTGACTACAATCTCGGATCTGGAGCACAGAGGCATCAAGCAGCCCCTGAGGTTGGGGTTGGTTGTGCAGGAATACTACGAATTGAGACAAGTGGGTGGTGCGGATACAGGGACCCTACGGTGCTTTTGTAGACATGCATCCAAGACGTGTGAGGAAGTTTAATAGGGCAGGCTGTGAGACTCCTCCGACTCTCGCAGTTGTTAGTTGGAAGGTACCAGAGGCTAACAAGTGCAGCACAGCCAGCAGCTCTGTCTGCGTAAGGATGTTGATTGTCCACTGTGTTGGTACCGTCAGCCTATGGGCAATGTGGTAGTATGCACCAACTTGAGAATGGGGTGATAATTCTTTTGCAATTTTTGCTCCGCTAAAGTGCTGATAACTCAGTGATAAGTCCCACTTGTTGTGTTATAGGGTAACTCTAAAATGAGCCATTGTGTTTATTAGAACTTTGTTCTAGCTACATGCGAATCACAAGAAAAAAGATGAAAAAAACAAGAAAAGTGGGCGGAGTACAAACACCCTGACCCCCTAAGCCTGCTCAGGGGATCCCACAAAAAGCCCAAGGGCCCAAAAAATATGATTTTTTTAATTAAAAAAAGCTACTGGGTGCAGGAATCCATATGAAAAAAAAACCAAAAAATAATGGGGCGTATTCTCCAAGACTTATCGCTGAGTTATTGGCACTTTAGCACAGCAAAAGAATTCTCATCCCATTCTCAACCTGGTGAAAACTGCCAATATTGCCAGTTTTCCTGCGATAGCTTCCGCAAGCGGAAACAGAGTGGGCTGGTCCATTGTATGCCACTCCAGCATATGAATGTGAATATAGAGACCTGGGCTCTGGGCGTGGTTTACTTCAGGGAAGGCCAATGCGTCTGCCAGAGAGGCGGCTCTCACCTTGCCACGAGGCCGCCGCCTTGACCGCCGGCCTCCTCGACAAAGGCCTCCTGCGAACCCAGCAGCACAACACTGCAGAGTTATGTCTGTACAGACTACTGCCTTCGATGTACACTGCGGAAAGCAGGGATCACGATTCAGATTAAGTCACGATTGCAGATGACGCAGTCCAGTAGGCAACAGGCATTGCTCCCAGTGCAGCCCGCCCGGACCAGGCATCATTGCAGGCTCCGCACATGCTGAGTGCTTCAGGTGCCACTAACTGTGCAGCTGAACTCAATGCCACATGGCTGTGGGCCTGTGCTGACCGCTGCAACTGACCTATACTGTGGACAGCAGGACTCACAATTCACATCAAGTCACGATTACAGATGACGCAGTACAGTAGGCAACAGGCATTGCTCCCAGGGTTTCCCTCCCGGACCATGCATCATCGCTGCCTGTGCACACGCATCGTGCTTCAAGTGCCACTAATTCAGTGCACCACAAGTCACCTCCATGTGGCCTTATTGACACATAATTAATTAGGCAAAAGACATTGCTCCCAGTGCAGCCCGCCCGGACCGCGCATTATCGCTGACTGCGCAAGCGCTGAGTGCTTCAGGTGCCACAAACTCTGTGCAGCTCAAGTGAACGCCACATGGCTGTTGGCCCTTGCTAAGCACTGCCTCCAGCCTACACTGCGGTTAGCAGGGCTGACAATTCAGATAGAGTCGCGATTGCAGATGACACAGTCCAGTAGGCAACAGACATTGCTACCAGTGCAGCCCGCCCGTACCCTGCATCATCGTTGGCTTCGCACACGCTGAGTGCTTCAGGTACCACTAACTCTGTGTAGCTCAAGTCAATGCCACGTGGCAGTAGGCCCTTGCTGACCGCTGCCTCCAGCCTACACTGCAGTATACAGGGCTCACAATTCAAGATTAGTGCTGATGTGAATTGTGTAAGAGAGTATAATAGGGTTAAGTAGACCAAATGCTCCCACTCTGTGCAGCTTAAGTCAACGCCACTTGACTGTGGGCCCTTGCTGACCGCTCCCTCTGGCCTACACTGTGGTCAGCAGGGCTCACAATTCCAATTCAGTCTTCATTCATTAATTGAACAGTTTAGTAGGCAACAGACATTGCATCCAGTGCGGTCCACTAACTCTGTGCAGATCAAGTCAACATCATGGGGCTTAGCGCCCTTGCCGACCACTGCCTACGGCCTATACTGCGGTAATCGGGGCTCACAATTAAAATTGAGTCTTGATTCATTAATTGCAGAGTTCAGTAGGCAACATACATTACTCCCCGGCCAGACAACGTATCATTGCTAGCTGTGCACATGCTGAGTGCTTCATGTGCCACTAACTGTGCAGCTCAACTCAATGCCACGTGCCTGTGGGCCCTTGCTGTTTGATGCCTCTGGCCTACACTGCGGTCAGCAGGGCTAAAAATTCAGATAGAGTCACAATTGCAGGTGACGCCATCCAGTAGGCAACAGGCATTGCTACCAGTGCGGCCCGTCAGGACTACACATCATCGCTGGCTTTGCACACACTGAGTACTTCAGGTGCCACTAACTGTGCAGCTCAACTCAATGCCACATGCTCTTGGGCCCTTGCTGACCGCTGCCTCTGGCTTACACTGAGGTCAGCAGGGCTCACAATTCAAATTCAGTCTTGATTAATTAATTTCAGAGTCCAGTAGGCAACTAACTAACTATAACGTCTCTGACACCTACATATTTCGACAAGGTATTCCATACATATTTCATCAGCAGGGCTCAGAATTTGAATTCAGTCTTCATTTATTAATTGCAGAGAGAATTGCACTCTATGTCCTCGGATTTTGTCAAGAGGAAGTGACAAAAAGCATTCTTGATGTCTGTGCTGATTACTGCCTTCCATCTACACTTCGGACAGCAGGGATCACAATTCAGATCGAGTCGCAATTGCAGTTGACGTAGTCCAGTAGGCAACAGACATTGCTCCCAGTGCGGCCCGCCTGCACCACACATCATCGCTGGCTGCGCACACGCTGAATGCTTTTGATGCCACTAACTCAGTGCACCACAAGTCACTGCCACGTGGCCTTATTGACGCAGAATTCATTAGGCAAAAGTTATTGCTCCCAGTGTTGCCCACCCACACCACGTATCATCGCTGGCTATGCACACACTGAGCGCCACTGTTGCCAGTAACTCAGTGCACCACAAGTCAACACCACATGTTTGTAGGCCCTTGATGACCGCTGCCTCCGGCCTACACTGCGGTCAGCAGGTCTTACACGTATCCAATCCAATCCTGTCCTGCAAGGATATGCCATCATTGTTGGCTGCGCACATGCTGCGCTCTTCAGGTGCCACTAACTCTGTGCATCACAACTAATGGACCCTTTATGATTGACTTTCATGTTGTAGACACCGGACGCAACAATGTCACCTCAGGCAGCAGGAATTTCTCGAAGGGACATTAACAAATTCTTCACATCGGCACGCTCATCTTTGGTGTCCCGACCTCAGTACATCACAAGTCATGGACAATTTATAATATAATCTTTTGTGTGTGATTTAAGATCTGGTGCCCCTACCTTAGTGCACCACAAGTCATGGACCCTTTATGATTAAATCTCTGTGTGTGATCCGATGATCAGTGTTGTAGTTGTTGCCAGCACCAACTATTCCTTGAGGGCTGGCTTACACTCAACCCACAAGCATTCCAACACAGACGTCACTGAACATGTGACCCTGGTAATAAAAAGGGGCCAAGCACATGTGCCCATACCCAGTTCCACTATCTATCTAACTGCATCTGTGTTTTTATTATGTATGCATGATAGCGCTGGTCCCTACAACATTACATTGTGCTGTTGACTGACCATACAACCATGTTACCTCAGTGGGGAAGACCTCGGCAATGTATCTGTGTCTGGTTTATTCTATGAGCACATGGGTAGAGACTGGATGATTAGAGTACTGCAAGGAGAGTGTATGGTGAATTTATAAGTGCTTGGGGATTGGCAGAGTAATTGGATAAGTACATATTTTGGCGGAGCCTAACCCCAGAGTACAAGCTTGACTCTAATTGGCTGCCAATCAGTGGCAAAACTGGTGGAGCATCAGGACCAAGCCTCTGGAGAGCCAACTCTATGCACGGAGCGTGAGTGGGCACCGCACTAGTTCCTGAGGCACCCGCCTTCTTTGCTACGGGAACCCCACAGCCTTTGCTCAAGTACCCTGTGTTCCCACCCACTAAAATCAGTGGATACCCTTCCAGGGCGTTAATCTCTAGATCAAGGAATTCTAACTGTTGGATCCCCAGAGTCCCTTCCACTGGATCTCCTAGAGCGAGCTGCTGAGTTCGTGGAGTACCGGTAATAAAAGGCCCAGAATCCTGTCTGCAAGATATTCCCAGCCCCACAGCTGGATCATTTTCATACATCGGATAGAATCTACGGAATTCTGTAAGCTTAAGCGTAGTGGGGAGAGCCGGCATACGCCAGTCAGTGGCACAACTAGAGCCAAATTTTGGGGGAGGCTGATAAAAATCTCGGTGGGGGGGGCTAAGTCTTCCAGTCATAGGCAGAGTGGAGATGCAGGGGCTCTAAGAACAGGTCAAAACACAAAAAAGCCTCATTTACAGGTAAATGGTCTTTTGAAGGGCTGTGAATTACTTGGGTGCAGCACTGAGAGTCACGTACCCAGCGTATTAACACTAGGGGTCGCGCTGAGTGCAGCTTTAGGATCGCCACTCCAAACTTTTCCCCCAAAAAACGGTACACTGCTATTAATTTATATTTGCCCTGAAGACCCCAATCCCATGGGGCATGCTCAATTCTTTAATGTTTTTATTAATCATTAGGAAGGGGGGTCACATGGTCCCCCTTCCCCTGTCCACTTCTGGCCCCGGCGACCATATCTCTTTGACCTGGCCTCTTCTTTGGGTACCGTAAGGGGAGCCCCAAGGCCCCCATGCTCCCACCGGCTCCCCGCCTCCTGCTGGAACCGGCATTGCTTTTGGGCAAGGGGAGATGTTAACATACAGCTCCCCTTGCTCAAAAGAAATCCTGCTTTGCTTTATTGAAGCAAGAGCAGGTTTTCCACCTCTCGCTTCAACGAAGCAAACCAGGGTTTGCTATAACAGGGTATTAGACTCTTCTACCCTGTCATAGCAAACAACAATGTCCCACGGGTGGGCTCCCTGGGACATTGCAGGAGTCAGCCCTGGGGGGTGGTGGTCCCTATGGCCATCAAGGGCTCCAGCGGCCCCCCTCCCTCTATGTTCAAAGCTCTGGGGTGGTGGTGGTACCCGGGGTTGTTAGGGGCCCAAGAGGCACCCTTGCATATTTAATTAAACCCCCGGGGTGACGATCCCCAGGGATTAGAGGACTTTGGAGACCCCCCAATAATGACAAAACAAGCCCCAGGAGGTGGCTGTCCCTGGGGCTGTGGGAGGGCTGTGTGCCCTCCTGTACCTAATTTGCATAGCCCTAGGGAGGTGGTTGTCCCCGGGGCTGTGGAAGCCCCCCAGGCTCCCGCAGTATAATTATAAGATTACCCCTGGGGCGTATTTAAATGAAGTGGGGGAGCCCAACATAATAATTTTTTTTGTCCAGATTCGCGCACCCAGCATGCATTCAGACGTTTATAAAAAAAATATATATATTTTGGGTCCTCGGGGTCCTTGTGGGACACCCTGAGCAGGACTAGGTGTTCAGAGTGTTTTTACTCTGCCCCCTTTTCTTCTTTTCAAATCTTTTTTCAACTGACTTCTTGTGACTCGCTTCTACTGAACCAACACTTCCTGGTTTGGAGTGTTGTCAGCCAATCTCAGTGAAGCTTGTGGTTGTGGCAGCCAATCAAAGTGAAGCTCATGTGAAGCCCACCGCTGCCCCAGATATCGAAACTTTTATTTTTGGAATTTCTGAGCCAGTACTGAATGGACTTACACCATTTAAACAAAAGTCACTTTCTAAATCAAGCACTACCTTTTTGACAAATCTGGTGTAATTCAGCAGTTCGGGCTGTAGCCTTGGCAAACGTTTGCTATGGGAAATTGATTTTTTGACTTTAATTTTGTGAATTTCTCAACAAATACTCATTGGATTTACACTATTTTGCCAAATTTGGTGTAATTCCATTCTGCAGTTCGGGCTGTAGCCTGTCATGAAATTTTCAATGGAAATGAACAGTCAGAAAACACTTTTTGGGATCCCCTCTGTTCTTAGCCCCCACTTGACGAATCACCCCCAACCTTTTAGTGTAGAAGCTGACCTGGATCAACCTTTTTTTTGGAGAATTTCATGAACATTCAGCAAATGAATGTCATCAGTGATGTCATGAGTGATGTCACTGACCATGTCATGAGTGATGTAATATGTGACGTCATCAGCAGTGCATTGCGGGCGTGCAAGTTATAGTTAGCTGAGCTAACTATAACGGAGGAATTTCAAAGGTTTTGTAATAGAGAAATGTTCAGCTAACTATAACATGTGTGAAACCTATGGTTTTTTCAATGAATTTGCATGTTTTTTTAAATGCTAATTCCTAACTATAACGTGTGTGAAACCTATGGTTTTGTCAATGAATTTGCAAGGTTTTTTAAATGCTAATTCCTAAATATAACGTGTGTGAAACCTATGGTTTTTTCAGTGAATTTCAAAGGTTTTGTAAATGATGATTTATAAATGTATTACTTGTTATGTCTTTCTTTTTATACTAATTTCTTATATTTTTTATATAAATATTTATATTTAATTTATTTTTTAGATTATATTTCATATTCTTATTATAAAATAATAACAAAACTTAATTGCAAAGTAATTTTCGGTTGCAAGTATAACACAGCTCCAGCAATGCTCTTGGGGCTCTATGCTCACAAGGCTGTATCAATCCTTACACCTGCTTCAAGCATGTGCAAGGTTTTGACGCAGCATACGCTCAAAAGTGACTGAATGAAATGTTATACATGTCACTCAGTCACTTTTAGGAGACGTTGCTGCACCCCCTTCTGCACAGGAAAGCCTCTCTGGCGCAGGGCTTTACTATGCAATGCACCCTCCAGATGCGTCACATTGTTAATAGCACACACCATGACACATCTTTTGCACCACCGCTGTGTCACAAAAGTGATGCAAGGGCTGTGTAAAAGAGGCACAAGGGGATTGTAAATCCGCCCCTTAGACATACAAATTCACCCAGGCAGTTTCACCAGCAGCGCAAATTGAAGCATAGACTTGTAGCATATTTATGTACATATGTTACATTCAAGTGCTTCGGACATACTACAGTATACTATAGGTAAACACCTTATAGATTTATGCTGTAGCACTTCCTTATAGTTCTGCACTTTCACATTCTCCATACACTAGTAATATATTCATTCATTCATTTATAAACAACACATTCATTATGACAAACTTTTACACACTAACATAGAAATTTAGTTCTTTCTTTGACCGGTTAGGGTATTTCTAAAAAGAACTGTTTTTTTTGTTTTTTTAGTTTTGTATTTTTTTTGTTTTCTCAACAAATTCCAAGTGGAAGAAAAGAATGAAAAAAACCCAACTAATGTCAAGGACACCAATGATCCTGCATTCTGCGTTTTATCAGGTCCGTAGACTGTTCCCCATAACACAAAAGTTTATCGCAATAAATGCATACAATTTTAACTTTAGCAAAGTCAGAATCAATTTGTGGGTGTGGACTGCTTGCTGAAAATGCTGCTGTAGCAGTTTGTCGCAGGGATTCCGTTCTCATACAGAACTGTGGATAGACACTTGGAACCTCAGTGAATTAGGGTGTGCCAAAACTCACCTTAGTACTCAAAATTCCCTACCAAACTAGCTAGAGTGTCTCATTGGTTATTCCAAATTCCAAATGTTTAGACAAACCAGAACATGGACTTGGAACACCTAAGGTAACGTGGAACACATGAACACTCTTTCGTTATACAATCATTTCAATACAGAACAAGGAGTAAATGAGGATGCGTGCACATTTGAAATGTTTATTTTCTAATGCAGTGTTCTCAAGCGCAGTATCTTAGCTAATACAAGCAAACATATTATAAGAAACAAAGTAATCAGAATAGTTACTAGTCCATAGAATAGAAAGGGTGAAAGCATATTAAAATGCTAGAGGGAAGAAGGCTACGAGACACCTAATTCTCACCCTCCCTTGCTAGTATATTATATTATATCTAAGAAGGTCTTTTTGGGTTTTAGCAGGGCGGCCCCATACCTCAGATCCTAGTGGTAAGGGATCACATCATCTTCCACCAGCTCTCAGCATATGAAGCACCATCAAGTGTGTGTGTATGCTCTGTGTATTGCAATATAAAAACGCGCCTAAAGCCAGAATTTGGCCGCAGCTGCATGTATGTTATGTCTAGGAACGCGCGAAGATCAGACCTCATAGTAAGTAGTAAGTAGTAAGTAGTAAGTAACTGAGCTTGTAAAGCGTCTGGTTACACTTAACAGTGTGTCCCCACTCTGTACCGCTGAGGAACCCATCCTGGCCTATTCCTGTGAGGTGCCCACTCCTGGGCACCCCAAGGTGAAGCCAGGCATCCTTAGCGATTAGGGCCGGTGTGGAGATTAAGCAAGGTATTGCCCAGAGGGACCCATGATTAGAGTAGGCACCTAGGCGAGAATTATCGGGTCCGCAGACATTGAGCCCAAGACCCTGCCGCGACGGGAATTGAACCCTGGTCCCGGGTCAGATCTCTGCATCAGGGTCTGCCGCTCTAACCAGTGAGCCAAACTTCTCCACCACACAACCACTGTGTCAAGATATCCTTGAAGGCTTCAGCACTCACTGTACAGACACAGCTCACCAAGCAAAGCTCATATCAGAGCAATAACATATTATTCTTGTGTGAAGCAAAACATTCTACTAGGCTCAAAGCTAAAGTAACAATTATGTGTCGTGTGCAGAAGCAGCAGAAAGGTAACATGGCATTTAAACTCCTAATAATCTCATGCTAACTTAACACCGTGTGTAGGCAAAGCATATCTATATGACAAGTTGATGTGCTTGGTGTAGCAGCAGGTGGGTTCTCGTGCAACTTGCGCCTTGCAGCTCGAGCAAAGTAGTTGGGGTGCAAGTTCTTCACGTGTCACACCATATTTGCTGTGCCAAAGGAGTACTTTTTACTTGGATCACCCCTTGAAAGAGTTGTTTGGCAAATTTTACAGGTTACTTTTGGAGCATTAACCTTTTTTTCCCCTTCTAGAAAAGTAAAACACTTCCAAATTAGAGCTTCTTTCCTCTTCTTTGGAGGTTCTTCAGGAATGAAATATCCCTCTGAAGAACTGCTGGAAGATGAGTCCATTGCTCTTAATATGGTGATCTTCCTTCTATTTGAGAAGATTCTCAGAAGAAATAGTTCTTCTTAGAAAGGCAAAGTCGAATAATTATAATGGGACGTAACTTTCAACAGTCAAAATAGGAAAAGTTACGAACCAATCAAATCTCTACTTTTAAAGTCACGTGGCTTTGCGTACGCTTATGATGCGCATGTGCAGCCCTTTCGATACGAGTACACATGATGTTCTACCGCGATTTGTGTAATTGTTTTTGAAACTAATATATGATTGTTAAAAGTATTAAAAAAAATTCATAGTCATTCCAAATGTCTACCCTTGGTATCTACATTAAATACATAAATAAATGTTTTAAACCAAGTATAAACATTGCCGCCTTTCGTGTACAGAACGCTGTACATGACGTCACACGGAAGCTTTAATGCGACGCGTAACGTCAAAGCATATTCGTACCGTATGCGCAGGTATGCACTGAGTATGATTAGCAGTACAAAGTATGGTGCGATCACCCTCTCACTGACAAATCAGAGCTCAGGACGCACTAAGGAGAATGATTGAAAGTGGTCACTCATTGCAGATCCGAATCTGGGCCTGCCTCTGCGCACATTATAACACCGCCCCCATCTCACCCTGTTGTTAATTGTTAGTGCACACACTCACACTTGCATATGCGCGGTGCACGCCTGCCTACACTCCCCACATGCCACCACCTAGCATGCTTGCTATCACTAAGCCTGGAAACTAATACATTAGCCAATGAGATGTCTCCCAAGACCATCATTCTTATACACCACGAAAACTCTACCAATGAAGGCCCTGGGCTTGGTTTGGTCAGCCCCCGCGGTTCCCATATAATGCGGGCACTGACGTGAGCAAGCTCTCTTTTTCCTGCCTGTGCTGCGGTGACAAACAGATTGTCGTCATCGATTTTACTACAAACTGATTGTTCGAGTGGAGGAGGACTCCGGGCACTCGACGTGGTGTCACTGCTGCTGCCGCCTAGCCACAATACCATAGGTGCGGAGGCGGCGGCGCCCGCACCCAAAACACCCCGAACTCAGCAAAACCGCAGCCTTTCAAGACACGACTAAACACGACAGAAGCAAAGGTAAGAGAAGCCGTCTAAACATCAGCCTCTGCTGTAAATTGTATATGCATGATGCTATTTTTTTCTCCATCATATGACTTTCCTATCCCTCAATGGTTTTAAGTTGTATGCACATAGTATAAATGTTCCTTTCTGCGTCACGATGTTGTATCCACTTTCAGCAAGGCCTAGTCATGCCGCTAAAACCTGTGAATCTTAAAATAGAAGTTGGCACGGAAACTGGAATAGAAAAGACAATGTTTATTAAGACCCCATGGGGTGGAACTACATTCAGACAATACCCTTCGGCAATGCATGAAGTAGCACACTGAACGTCTACTGCCTTGTTTTGGTCTGTCAGATTCCTTCTGACAGTGGTGAGTTTTTGGATACCGAGGCAGTAGCCTCATTACTCCACATTCATTTTGAATTTTTTAGTCGCTGTTTAGGCTGTCTTATTGATGTGTGACGCTTTGTTACAGTTGAGGTTGTATCACAGGGTCAGCTCAGTGATAGGCCGTGGGTAGCGGTCAATTGAGTTTGCAGAGTTGTCAGCATGTTTCCTCAAAGAGTCTCGTCTTTGTCTATCTAGTACCTTCTGATAGTGTTCAGTTTTGGGTGCCTGCTGAGGCGAGTATGCGTCAGACAGTGAAAGGGTTTTGGTTGCCTGCCGAGGCGGTTCTACTGTTAGGCAGTGATGAGTTTTGCGTACCTGCCGGGCGTGTGCCTTCAGGCACTGATGAGTTTTTGGATGCTGCGTTGCTGTTTCAGTTTCACAAGGTTAGCGATTCGATGGGCCGCGGGTAGCGGTCAAATGGGTTTGTAGAGATGTCTGCGAGTTTCCTGATTAGTGGGTTTTCTTTTTGATCCAATCCTTTGTAGAATGCCCTGTTGAGTTTGAGGAAATGGTCGTCCAACATCTCAGTGCCTAGGTCTCTGTGGAGGTCTGCTGTTTGTGAGATCATAGGAGCACCTGCTGCAATCTGTAAGGCCTTGCTCTGTAGTCTCTGTAGGACTTTCCAAAGCTGCGAGCGGCACTACTCCAAACTGGTGAAGCGTATGTCATAGTTGGTCGAATTATTGCGATGATTGCTCTGCATGGGCATCGACTTGGTCTTCAGGAGTGGGTATAATGCAGTCAGTTTGGCTGCTGCTTTCTGGCAAGTCTTCTCTTTGTGGTTTCTCCAGCTGAGTTTAGAGTCCAGAGTCACCCCCAGGTAGGAAGGCACATGGCCCTTTTATACCAACACAGGGGTTTCGTAAAATAGGGGCACAAACAGAAGACAAATTCATGTACATGTAAGGGTATTTTTGAAGCACATTCAAAAAGTGGAAGGAGCTGACAATTTAATCAGTTTGGAGTAAACACATCTCAACAATGGTTTATCAGAAACAGATGTGGCTCGATAGAGCATGCGCATATTTGATAGAAAGAAAAAAAAAAACTTGTTGCTAAGCAGAATACTTGAGCAAGTAATCAGAGAGGTAGGACAAAGCACATGGCAAGCACGAGGCAATGGAAGGCATACAAAATGGTGGATAGTAATACAATATGGCCTCTGAAAAAGGACAACATAAAATTGAAAGGTGCATTAGCTTCAGCGAATGCTAACCTAATCATTGTCAACTTACCACAACGTGGTCCTCCAGACCTCTATTTTTAAAAATTCTCTGTGCATAAATGTTGCTTTCGTATTTTTGAACTGTAACGTGCTTCAGCCTGTATGCATATAAATTGTGCGTTCATAATAGTATTATTTTTTTTAATCCATCACGTGGCCCTCCCAGCTCTGTTTTGCTTTATTTTTGTGGAATATATGCTTTCTATTCACCCCCTCCTAATTCTCCAATTAGTTTTAATATTTGTTACTGCGTCACGTGACACTCCCAAGCCTGTATTCTTTTAAATGATGCGTACATTGTTGTAATAGTTATTGCTGCATCATATGGCCCTCTCAGACCTCTATTTGAATTAATGTTTAAGAGTAGAATCGAGTAACGTTTAGAAGACTATGACAAATGTAAGATGTTTTTAAAACTTTTTCAAGGGAAGATTGTTTATTTTGAAAATATATTCATTAATATTCACTTTTTCAAATACTTGTAAGTCTAAATGAATGTAATTGGGTTGTAATGTAAAGCTATTAATCATTGCATTTTTACTCTACAAGTACCTTTTGAGAAAATGGACATTCTTCTTAGTCCGACAAATACTGTCTATCATTGGATACTTCTGGTAAGTGCAAGTTTTTCAACATTTATTAGTCCGTTTTCAAAGTTTTTCTTGGAAAATATAACTTGTTGTAATAGTTTAAACTATCTAAATTTTTATATCAAATATTTTAAAGGGTAATCTTTTTAAATAATTTTGTAATGTATCTAATGTAGACATCTGCACCGTAAAATGTAAACTCTACATACTAAAAATCATATTTCTATAATATTTTCTATACACTTCCAAACCTTTAACAAAGACAATCGGTCATGATTCACGGAGTAACAAAATTCAGACCTATCAAGAGCCTTTATTAAATAGAAGATAAATTTTCCCTACAAAAAAATGTCCCTATCTCTTTATTATAGCCTTATAGCCCGCCGTAGAGGGCTATACCGGCTATTAGAACATTGGAATGTTGGGCGCTCCATTGAAAACAATGGAGTGCTCTGGGCTTATAATGGCTGGTATAAGCCTGGAGCACCAACATTCCAATGTTTCTTTGTTCACAGCTCTGGCTGTGAACAAAGGCTTCAAGGACCCTGAGGGGATTCCAATCCCCTCACGCTCCCATAAGGCTTTGTTCTTTTTTGTTAGAACATTCTGTCCTCTAGTGACAGAATGTTCTAATAGCCTTATAGCCCTTCGTAGATGGGCTATACCGCTATTAAAGTCCCTCTCAAAAGTTAAAGGCCCTCGCCTTCGGCTCGGGGCCTTTAACGCTGGAGAGGGCCTTTAATAAGCCGTATAGCCCTCTATGGCGGTCTATAAGGCTGCATTAGGACTAGGAAATACTGGTGTAAAAAATAATTAATTCTATTGTCAGATATCTACCTTGGTGACAGTGGAATTACCACTACTTTTTAGACTGCCATTGAACAATATTGTGCAGAGGAGCGGTGTTGCTTCTTGACCTTCAAAGAGGAAGATTTAAATGTATATTTTAACAGGTAAACAAAATAATTGCTCAATTTCAAAAAGAAAATTAAGTAGGAATGTTAGAGGAACTCTGGTCCAACTCTAAAATGATTATGCAAATCGCAACAGGTGAAAAAAAGTGTGTCTCAACATTACTTTTTAAGATAATTTGTACACAAGACTAGACTGCAGGAGTGTGCAAATATCTAATTAGATATCTTGCATGTGATCATATGTTACTTAAAAACATACTTATGCACTTTTTATTCTGGACAGTGTTGCTTCTAAACACCCTTTCACTGCTTTCCTCCATACCTTCAAAAACGATTTCATGGATTTACCTGCATAGTCTTTCAGGTCTGTATATCTGTAATGTAAAACAATCGTACTTGTTTTTCTTTTGTCACATATATAAACTCATCAGTCACTCCTATGTCAAGCTTTTACAATTCTGAATACTACGTTTTTTGTGAAAGGATGCCCATGCATAACAATGCTAAGTTTTCTTTAGCTGCATGCACACATGTAGTGTAATCTGTCAAGCACTTTAAAATGCTACCCTCCCACTAGTTCTAAAGACGGATGTAGAATTCAACAGTTCTTCACAAAATAGAATTGGACGTCACTAAGTACATAGTGTTTCTGTATTATGAAAGCTCTAATGTGTCCCTTAAAGATTCCAGCAAAGTTACACGAAACAGTCTATCAACCTCATCAAAAACAACAAACAGAAGCGTCACTGTCCTTAACATTAGTTATTAGACAATTATCAAACTTTTTTGTTGTAAAAACTACCCTGTCCAAAGGCAGTGGAAAATGTGCACACTTGCTGCCTTTTTTGGCTGGAGTTATGAATTATTCTAAAATTAATTCAAATTCAAAATGCAGACCCTTTATTGAGCCTAATTGTATTGCCCAGGCTTGATAATATGGCCCAGAGTGAGTAGTGTACAGCAGCTTCTCTGTAAAATCTACAATTACCTCCGAGCAGTGACAACAGATAGGTTACATCAGTCTGACAAACAGATCCACAACCTCATTACGCCACTTTTGAGTCACTTTTAACATGAGTAAAGTGACGCAAGGAGCTTTTAAATCTACATCTGACTTTTCAAGAAAAAATCTAAACTCCAGACTCTGCAACACAGTTTTAATGTTGTTTTCTCTCTCTTTCTCTCTCTCACTCTCTGTGACATCATTTCTCTTTCTCTCTTAAACTTATAGACACTGTCTGCTTGGACGTGTAGAAGAATCGGTGAAAAGAAGTTGTGAATCCAACTGGCTGAAGTGTTTGGCGGCAGTGTTTATACAACAGTAAGCACAGCGGCCTAGATCTACAAAGCCTTCATAGCAATGCATTAGAAATAAGTCGGCATTGCCATATTTACAATCCCGTTATGCCACTTTTGCTTCAGTAACGCAGTAGACACTTCCATATAGACACCACTTGAACGCGGCAGTATAACAAGTGAAATGTACCAGGTACTCTGCACTCGTAAAACTGTAGTGTTACATTTATTTGTGAAAGGAGAGAGTGTGTAGTGTACAGCAGCTTCTCTGTAAAATCTATAATTACCTCCGAGCAGTGACAACAGGTAGTTTACAACAGTCTGACAAAGAGATCCACAACCTTATTATGCCACTTTTGAGTCACTTTTAACATGGGTAAAGTCAAGTGACGCAAGGAGTTTGTAAATCTACATCTGACTTTTCAAGAAAAAAACTCAACTCCAGACTCTGCGACACAGTTTTAATGCTGTTTTCTCTCTCTTTCTCTCTCTCACTCTCTGTGACATCATTTCTCTTTCTCTCCTAAACTTATAGACACTGCTGTCTGCTTGGACGTGTAGAACAATTGCTGAAAAGAAGTTGTGAATTCAACTGGCCTAAGTGTTTGTCCACAGTGTTTATACAACGGTAAGCACAGCAGCCTACATATACAATGCCTTCTTAGCAATGCTTTAGAAATAAGTCAGCATATTTAAAATCCCATTATGCCACTTTTGCGTCAGTAACGCAGTAGGCACTTCCATATAGACATCACTTGAACGCGGCACTATAACAGAACTGAAATGTACAAGGCACACTGCACACGTAAAACCATAGAGTTACCAAGACTTGTAATGCTTGAATGAATGAATGAATGAATGAAAACTTATATAGCGCAACTTAGCCCGGAGGCATCAAGGCGCCTATCAGAAAAAAAATCATAAAAGGCAGATCCCAGAAAACTAAGGGTAAGCTTTGGCAAAGAGCCATGTCTTCAGAACCCTTCTAAAGGCTTGCATTGATGGCAGAGACTTAATTTCACAGGGCAGAGTATTCCACCATCTCGGAGCGAGACTGGAAAAGCCCCTGCCTCCCCACTTAGCTCTTCGAATGCGGGGGACTGATAACAAGAGCTTTTTTGGAGGAACGAAGGTTTCTGGATGGAGCATACGGAACCAGCAGGTCTTTTATTCCTCCCGTCCCATTTCTGGTCAAGGCCCCATAAATCAAACAGAAAACCTTAAAGGAGATCCTGGCTTCGATCGGAAGCCAGTGCAGAGATTTCCTAGCGGCAGTGGCTGACGAGCGCCTGGGCACGTCCAGCACGAACTTAGCCGCTGCGTTCTGCACAATTTGTAGTAGCTGTAACAGGCCCTTATTTATTCCTGCATATAAGGCATTACAGTAATCGAGCCGAGAAGCTATCAATGTGACCACAATTTGCTTGCGGGCTTGCAGGGACAGATAGTGTTTGATCTTCCGCAGGATCTTGATAATACCCCAACAAGCGGAGATTGTCCTATTCACTTGTTGACCCATCGCAAGGGCCGGATCAATCATGACTCCCAGATTTCGAGCCAGGACCATCGGTACAGGGCAAGCTCCAAGGGATGAGGGCCACCATTCCGCCGTCCAGATGTCCTCCTTCCCACCGAACACTAGGATCTCTGTCTTCTCGCCATTCAGCCTCAATGAATTGTCAATCATCCATTGGGCAACTGCCTCCACACAGTGTCTAAAATTGGAGGCAGAGGAGCTGACAGACTGGGCGAGAGACAGCAAGATCTGAGTGTCATCAGCGTAGGAGACTACCTCCATCCTAAACGATCTAATAAGCCTGGCAAGTGGGGTCGCATAGATGTTGAAGAGGGTCGGACTTAATGCCGACCCCTGTGGGACCCCACACTGCACAGGCTTGGATGGAGATAGAAACTCCCCCAGCTTGACTCTCTGTTCCCTCTGGTCAAGGAAGGAGGCCAACAAACTAAGTGCTGGCCCCTCCACCCCTATCTCCCTCAGCCAAGATATTAACACCGAGGGAGACAGGGTATCAAAAGCAGCCGTAAGATCTAACAGGATAAGGAGGGTAGTCAGGCCCTTGTCCACTCTGGTGCGGATGTTGTCAAGCACTATGGTAAGGGCCGATTCAGTGCTATGGCCCCTCCGAAATCCATGCTGCGAGTGATCCAAAAGACCAGAGGTTTCCAGAAAAGTTGCAAGATGCTGGTTAAGATGGGTTTCCAGCATCTTTGCAGGAGCTGGGAGCAGCGAAATTGGGCGAACATTTTTAAGAACCTCCGGGTTTAGGGTAGGCTTTTTCAGAAGGGGCTAAACCACCGCCCTCTTCCACTGAGAGGGAAAAATGCCATCCCGCATTGCCCTGTTCATAATCTCCAGTAGTGGGGGCAAGAGAGTTTCCTTACACTGTTTCAGAAGTTTTAGTGGACAGGGGTCAAGGGGAGACCCATACCTGGTCTTAATCAAGAGGTGAGATGCTTCAACTCATTTACTCACATCTACATAATTCTAAACTCTTATTTTCTTTTTTTTTTGCATATTACCAATCGGACATCTTTTGGAGTCCATTTAACAATTTGTTTACAATATTGTTTGTTGTTAAAGTTATTTTTCTGGTTGCTTCTGATATAGTTATAATTGATTTTCGTTTACATTTATTGTTTTAATAAAAGTTAATTAAAAAAACTACATACTTATTTTATTTTGTGGGTGGGGGTATGACGGTCCACAAAAAAAATAATGTTGAAATACTATAGTAAGATATTCAAGACTAGGGTTGAAAACTACTGAGTTCTAAATAACAGATATAATAAAAATAACTGTGAAAAACTACTAAAATGGCGGTGGACGGAGTACGTAATCAACGTTTGGCGCCTCGGCACTACCTTTCAAATAAATATAGAACAAATATGATTATTAATATATTACAAAAGTACAGCAGCGGATGACACACACGACCCGGGAAAAGAAAGCGACAAATTTACTACCTGAAATAAAGAAAGGTTTGCTTGTTGAACTTGAGGAAAAAGAAAAAAACGTGGGCTTCGAAACAAGGCTGCGCATGCGTAGAGAGTACAACTGCTACACAAAAAAAGGAACGTTTTAAATACTATCATAGAAATGAAGGTGCATATTATCAACAAAAGCCGATACATTATCACCGCTTTTATCGGCAGTAACTTGCCGATAAAGCGGCGAAAATGGGCTTGATAATAGGTCCTTGTAAATTCCCATAGCAGCCCAGGATCTGATGTTAACCTGGGCTGCTATGGTTATTCACATGGGCATATTATCAAGCCCATTATCGATGCTTTATCTGCAGTTTCCTGCCGATAAAAGCGGCGATAATGTATCGCCTTTTGTTGATAATATGGCCCATTGCTCTTTTTTTGACCAGTAAACTTAGGTGCATATTATCAAGGACCAGTGTTAAAATTATCGCCGTTTTATTGGCAGGAAACTGCAGATAAAACGGAGATAATTAGCTTGATAATACGGCCTTGTTATTTCCCATAGAAGCCCATGTTAACACCAGAACATAGCCTTCTATGGGAATTAACAAGGACGTATTATCAAGCCCACCCTCCCAACATTAATAAAAAAACCCAGACAATGCAGGTACCCGGAGCTGGAAGGACATTTTACATATTACTACCCCAGAAAGGTGGCGTTCCCCGCGACGTGTACGGGGAGAGAGAGAGGGAGAGCTCAAAACATATTTGTTTTTAAAAAGACCCGAGGGGTGCCGTTCCCCGAGACTGCGGGGAGTAGGACCGTAACCCCCCCGCATACTTAAAAAAAAAAACAGAGGAGTGCCGTTCCCCAGTGCTCGGGGCACCTTAGAAGCCCCAATTATGCAAAAAAATTGCCCCCGTAATTTGCCCCCCGGGATCTAATGAATAAAACGGACTTCTAGTTTTTTTTCACCTTTTCCACCGCGTACAAGTACTGCACTAGTACCCCGCCATTTCTTATTTAAAAAAAAAATTGATCCTAAAGATCCATGTACCACCCCCTGACCAAGACTACAGGGTCAGAATGTTTCTACCCTGCCCCCTTTCCTTATATTTCAACTTTGTTTTACTGTTTTCTTGTGACTAGGCTCTCCCGACAAACAAGATGGCTGCCAACACTTCCTGGTTTGGAGTATTGACAGGCAATCAGCATGCAGCTCCTGCTCGTAATTGTATGTATTTCCGTACGTGTGTGCCACGATTTTTCTTTAAAAAAAAAAAGAACCTAAACATCCATGTACGACCCCCTGAGCATGCCTAGAGGGTCAGAATGTTTCTAGCCTGCCCCCTTCCCTTATTTCTCAACTCTGTTTTACTGTTTTCTTGTGACTCGGTTCTAGCAACGAACAAGATGGCTGCCAACACTTCCTGGTTTCGAGAGTTGACAGACAGTTTACAGCCAATCAGCATGCAGCTTGCGCTCGTAATTGAACAGATCTTCGTCCGCGTGTAGAACTCCGTCTCTAGATATCGCCATGATTTTACTTGTAATTTTCTCAGAAACCACTGAACGGATTTACACCATTTAACAAAAAGCTCAACCTACGAACCGAACTCTACCTCCCTGCCAAATTTGGTGTAATTCCGTTCAGCCATTCGGGCTGTAGCCCTGGCTAAAGGTCCCTATGGAAAATTGCATGGGGAAAACACATTTTGGGACCCCCTTTTTTCTCAGCCCCTACTTGACGAATCACCCTTCAAGTTTTAGGGAAAGAGCGGAACCGAGCAGGCCATTTTCTTGGAGAAATTCACGAAGATCAGTCCACCGGCGCCAAAGTTATTCCAAATAGAATGTCGTGGATTTCCTATGGAAAGTAGGTCCTAACTATAACTACCTACTGGCGACCGCCAGTAGCTAATATATATATATATGTGTATTCCAAAACTTTCAGCAATATTCCGACGCTGAAAAATGGAGAGTGCACTGATATCCTTGCTAAAGTGCTTTATTACAGACCCCTCAACCCCCCCACAGACGCGTTTCGCCTCACGGCATCATCAGTGACGAAGCCGTGAGGCAAAACGCGTCTGTCGAGGGGTTGAGGGGTCTGTAATAAAGCACTTTAGCAAGGATACCAGCCTGCTCTCCATTTTGCAGCATCGGAATATTGCTGAAAGTGTTGGAATATATATATATATTCACTGAAAAAACCATAGGTTTCACACATGTTATAGTTAGGAATTAGCATAAAAAAACATGCAAATTCATTGAAAAAAACATATGTTTCACACATGTTATAGTTAGCTGAACATTTCTCTCATACAAAACCTTTGAAATTCCTCTGTTGTAGTTAGCTCAGCTAACTATAACTTGCGCGCCTGCAATGCACTGCTGATGACATCACATATTACATCACTCATGACATGGTCAGTGACATCACTCATGACATCACTGATTACATCTCAAATGACATCCCTGATGACATCACTGATGACAACATCCGTGTGGCAGACCTCCTCTCACCGTAATATAACATTTGATACACACGATCAAAAATAGAAACTACATTTTTTTGAGTTTTTTTAGTTTTGTAGATTTTTTTTGAGTTTTCTCAACAAATTCCAAGTGGAACAAAAGAATGAAAAAAAAAAAACAACTAATGTCGAGGACAGCGATGCTCCTGCATCCTGCATTTCATCAGGTCCATAGACTGTTCCCCATAACACAAAAGTTTATCGCAATAATGCATAGAATTTTAACTTTAGCAAAGCCAGAATCAATTTGTGGGTGTGGACTGCTTGCTGGAAATGCTCCTGCAGCAGTTGATGTGCTTGGTGTAGCAGCAGGTGGGTTCTCGTGCAACGTGCGCCTTGCAGCTGGAGCAGAGTTATTGGGGTGCAAGTTCTTCATGTGTCGCACCATATTTGATGTGTCAAAGGAGTATTTTTTACATGGATCACCCCTTGAAAGAGTTGTTTCGCAAATTTTACAGGTTACTTTTGCAGCATTAACCTTTTTTTGTCCTTCTGGAAAAGTAAAAAACTTCCAAATTAGAGCTTCATTCCTCTTCGTTGGAGGATCTTCAGGAATGAAATCTCCCTCTGAAGAACTGCTGGAAGATGACTCCATTGCTCTTATTATGGTGATCTTCCTTCTATTTGAGAAGATTCTCAGAAGAAATCCTTCTTCTTAGAAACTCAAAGTCGAATAATTAAAATGGGACGGAACTTTCAACAGTCGCAATGGGAAAAGTTATGAACCAATCAAATATCTACTTTTAAAGTCACATGGCTTTGCGTACGCTTATGATGCGCTTGCGCAGCCCTATCAATACGAATACGCATGATGTTCTACCGCAATTTGTTTAATTGTTTTTAAAAGTAATATATGATTGTTACAAGTTTAAAAAAAAAATTCATAGCTATCCCAAATATCTGCCCTTAGTATGTACATTAAATACATAAATAAATGTTTTAAACCAAGTAGAAATATTGCCGCCTTTCGTGTACAGAACGCCGTACATGACGTCACACCGAAGCTTTAATGCGACATGTACCGTCAAAGCATATTCGTACCGTATGCGCGGGTACACGCTGAGTATGATAAGCAGTTCAAACTATGGTGCGATCAACCTCTCAGTGACAAATCAGAGCTCAGGGTGCGCTAAGGAGAATGATTAGAAGTGCTGACTCATTGCAGATCCGAGTCTGGGCACGCCCGCCCACACTCCCCACATGCCACCACCTAGCATGCTTGCTATCACTAAGCCTGGAAACCAATACATTAGCCAATGGGATGTCCCCCAGGGCCGTCATTCTTGCAGACTGCGAAAACGCTACCAATCACGGCCCTCGGCTTGATTTGGTCAGCCCCCGCGGTTCCCATATAATGCGGGTACTTACATGAGCACGCTCTCTTTTGCCTGCCTCTGCTGCAATGACAGACAGACTGTCGTCATCGATTTTACTATGAACTGATTGCTCGAGTGGAGGAGGACTCCTGACACTCAACGTGGTATCACTGCTGCTGCCGCTGCCCAGCCACAATACCATTGTCGCGGAGGCGGCGCCGCCCGCATGCAAAAACACCCCAGACTCAGTGAAACCGCAGCCGTTGAAGATAACAAATGACAGAAGCAAAGGTAAGAGAAGACGTCACAACATCAGCCTCCACTGTAAATTGTATATCCATAATGCTATTTTTTTCTCCTTCATATGGCTTTCCTACCCCTTAATGGTTTTAAATTGTATGCACATAGTTTAAAAGTTTCTTTCTCCGTCACGACTTGCTCAACACCTCTATTTTTTTTATAAATTGTTCGTCCATGAATTTCTGTGTATTATTTCTATAGTACACCACGTGCTCAGGCCTCTATTATTAATTGTGCATGCATGATGGCATTTTTTTTTCTGCGTCACAAAGCCGTCCCAGGCCTCTTTTTTTATAAATTCAGCATACATGAATTTCTTTTTCGTATTTCTCTACTACGCCACGTGCTTAGGCCTCTATTATTAATTGTGCGTGCATGATGGTATTTTTTTTCTACGTCACGCGACCGTCTCACGCCTGTATTCTTGTTGATCTTCCTTTGTTGATCCTAATATTTCCTTCTGTGTCACGCACCACTCCCAGGCCTCTTATTTTTATAAATTGAGCGTCCATGAAATTCTGTGTCATATTTTTGAACAGTGTCACGTGCTTTGGAATCTGTTCTTTTTATTGTATGTGCATGATGAAATACTTTTCTGCGACACATGACCCTCCTAACCCTCAATGATTTTAAAGTGACCTTACATAATTGAAATGTTTCTTTTTTTTTTGTCCTCATTTTTCCACTATTGTTTCAAAGATTACATGTACCAATGGACTCAGATACTGCCTCAGTATACTACTGGTAGGGCTTGTGCGATCTTCCTGAACCAACACCCTTCAGCATACTAGAACCATTCAGGACCCATACATTGAACCCAATAATAGCGTGGAAAGTGCTGCCGTCTTAGCTAGGGAGCCGACCCTAAGCCAAGCACATACTGAGGGTAAAGACCACAGCAGCTTATTCATTGGACCGGGGGACAAAAAACCCCGGAGGTGAATTCCATTGAAGCATGTGCCAAAAAGCCCTTTTATTCCTGTTCCCAGATCTGACCAAGTCAAGTTTGGATACTTGTAAAACTGAGGCTCTCCAATCTGAAAGTGTAGGTGGATGGTGATCCTTCCACTTTTTGCATATTTCTCTCCTAGCCAATAAAGTAAAAGAGAAGATTGTTCACAGAGCTCCACACTTCATCCATTACACCTATGATTGCTAGAGGAAGATCGATTGAGATTTGCAAACCCAGAGATGATGTAAGAAATTTACTAATGGCGTCCCAAAAAGTACTGATAGAAGGGCATTCAAAGAACATATGGGCGTCATTGGCATTTACTAAGCCACATCTGGCACATGCCACAGAGGAACCTTGAACACATTTTGCCAACCTGTGTGGAGAATAGTATGCTCTGTGAAGGGTGTACAGATGATTTCTTCGCAACCATGCGGGCTTCACATTATTCCACAGGACCTTGAATGAGATGGACCATAAGTCTACCAGATTACCACAGACTAATGAAGGGGCCCACAGCAACACGGGTAGTTGGAATTCCCCTTCAGACTCCTCTAGTATCAGATTATACCAAAGCGATACTTCTTTCTTGCCTGGTGGTTTGTCCGAAAGCAAAGTTTCCAGTTGGTTGCCACCCCCAACTGGGGCTCCGCTTCGACCTGAGGCCTGCATAGAATAAGACTGTGCCCAACTGGCTATGTGGATATACTTACATTTGGAGAGATTGGATCCTATTCTCTCTTTTGGGGTTACCCAATGTAATAAATTACCCTCCACAAAGATGTCACCTCATGTCTCGAGCCCACCCTCTCGCAAGGGTGCAGCTAGCCCATCTTCCAGCCAACCAGGATTCACAGGGGAACCCCATAAAGGGGCTCTACTAGTAAAGTAACCAAGTTTTGTTAGATTCATCACCTTACACCACACTCTTGCCAACCCCTGAAGAACCTTCAATTTGATTTTTTTTTTAAACTTCGGATCACCGAATTTAAATAGAAAACCTGACTGTGGTGCTGCTTCCCCCCTAAGCTTGGCTGAAAACATGCAGCCAACCCCTTGACCTGTCGGCATCTTTAATAACATTCGAGCATGGCTCAGTTGGAACGCCAACCCATATATTTGCAAGTCAGGGGCAGCCGACACCCCCTTTTCTCTCCGGCGCCTAAGCATTTTCCAGGCAATCCTTGGGATATGCTTTGCCCAAATGAAAGATGTTATATCTCCCTGTAACTTAGAAATACCGACAGAATCAAAAAAAAGAGGAATGGCATTAAAAAGAAAAGATACCTTCGGTAAAATAGTCATTTAAACCAATTTAACCCGACCCAGTAGGGAGAGTGGAAGATGTGACCAGGACTGCATAAGCGAACGGCATTCCTTAGCAATGGCTGTGAAGTTGTTTGAGGCTAATTTATTTATATCTTTGATAATATTTAGACCCAAATGTCTCAGACTAGATGAAAGATGAAACCCCATCTCAGAACCTCCATCATTCCAGAATATTACCTCGGTCTTTGAGGCAATAACTTAGTAACCAGATATTTCGCCAAACTCTAAGGCCAGTTTAATGGCTGCTGGAAAAGCTGAACGAATATTTGTAGAGAATATCAAAATATCATCAGCATATAGTGCTACTTTCCTTTCCCACCCCTCAAAGCTAAATGGTTTAATAGATTCCTCTCCCCTCAACAGCTGGGCGAAAGGCTCTATATAGAGGTCAAACAAAAGGGGGGAAAGAGGGCAGCCCTGGCGTGTTCCCCTTGTGATGGGGAAGGGGGTCAGCTAGTTCACCATTCACTAACACCCTGGCTGATGGATTCGAGTAAAGCAGACTGATGGCTCGGCAAAAGCTATCCCCAATGTTAAACTTAGCCAAGACCCCCGACAGGTATACCCAATTTACCCTGTCGAAGACCTTGGTAGCGTCCAGCGTCAGAACTGCCAGTGGAATAAGCATGGGCGGATTTTGCGGATTGGCAATCCGCGAAATTGCGGATTTGCGAATTTGCGAATTGCGAAAATCCACAAAATCTGCGAATTCTCGCGGATTTTGCGGATTTTTTTTGGGGTGTGTGTTCGCACGGGTTTCTGCAAGTTCGCGAGGGTTTTGTACAATTTCGCAAATTGCGAACTTACTTGTCGGGTCGCCAGTTTTGCGAACTTGTTGTTTCTACGTGCCCAGCCTGTTTGCAAGGCTTTCTTCATCACTGCCACCCTCTGTCACCACTGGCACTCTCTTTGTTCACCCATGCCACCCTCTGGCTCACCCATGTCACCCTCTGTGTCATCACAGCACCCTCTGGTTCACCAGTGTACATTATTGGGGCAAAGCAAAGCACTGCCATCCTCTGTCAACACTGGCACTCTGGTTCACCCATGCCACCCTCTGGCTGGCACACCCATGCCACCCTCGGTGTCATCACAGCAACCTCTGATTGACCAGTGAGTGTACATTATTGTGGCAAAGCAAAGCACACCTGCTAAGTGCTTTAAGTTTTGCAAACAACAACACCTGCCCTGCCCCAACTGACATTAATGAAGGCTGGCACCTGCTTGTCTGCTCCCTTTCCTTTTTGTTGCAATGTAAATTTTTTTAACAGGATGCAATGGCATACTTCTAACTATTCTGTGACTGTCAGAGCAGGGTCACACAATAGTTGCAAGTAGGCAACCGGATTCTGGAGGGCCCCTTCAGGAAGCACTACAGGGAAATGGTTACAAATGATGAGCTCGAACTTTTGCACCTGCTCGTTGGTTTTGCTTTTGCAAAACTCGTTTTTCGGTAATTTCGCCCTATTCGCGAGGCGCGGCGTCGTGCGAAATCGACCGTGGAAGCCGCGAACTCGTGCGAGTTACCCCAAGGTTGAGTACGGGCGTCTCCATTTTGTTTGCGTGACGTATTTCCGTTTCCGCACGCTATGTGTAATCTCGCGGAATGAGCGCCTTGCGAATGCAAGTTCGCACGAGTTCACGAGAGAAATCGCGAGCGAACTTACTTACGCGCACGTGATCGGGCCGCCATCTTGTTTTTCATTCATTCCTATGTGTCTGGGCATGGTGTTTCTATCCTCTCTATATCTCTGCCATCCTTTGCTTGTTGTAATATTTTTTTGATCTATTTAACTTTTTTCTATCCCTCTAGTTTTCTAGGTCTATATTTTTGTGTTTTAGTCTACTTTTGTTTACTTTTCAACTACTTTTTTAAACTTTTATTTTCTTCTTCCCTAGTCTTATTATTTTTCATTTTGCCTCCTTGTTGCTAACACCTGCCCAGACCATGGTGAAGACAGCTGTGAAGCTGCCCAAGACGGGCCCCGCAGCCCGTGCCCGGCTCCCGTGTGGCCGTTTGAGGGCGGAAATGGTGGTGCCCAGGGAGATCTTCAGCCCTGAGGAGGTGGGCGCACTCGTTTTCTATGTACAGCGCCACCTCCCCAGGACCATCGCGGCAGGCGGCAGGATCGCTGGTGGCTACACCAACCGCCAGGAGCGACGGAAGCAATGGGAGCAGGTGTGCCGGGCCCTGTTTGACATCTCGGGGGTCCAGCGCACCTACAACCAGGTGACCCACCGCTGGACCGATATCCTGGACCGGGAGCGCGACCTGCTCGACCTGCTGGGAGTGGAGGTCCCCGGGCTTGGTGAGTAGTAGTAGCAATTTTTTCATCACTCACTACTCTGTTTTTTCTACTGCTCTGTGTGTTATATTGCAAATGTTTGCTTTAACTTTTTTACAAAGAGCAATAATGCTGCCGATTACATTGATAGGAGAGGTAAATTAATATTTCAAAATCTTCTGTGCATTTCAGGTGCACTGCTCTCCTTCTCTATGGCGGTGCCACTGCTTATTTGTTTTCTATTTTGTGTTCATTTAATTGGGCTGAGTAATGTATGAGTGTACTTTACAGAACTGCGTAATGCTAGAAACAAAGGGGCAGATTTACAAGCCCCTTGCGCCACGTTTACGCTGCCTTACCTGACGCACAGCGACGTAAATGTGGCGCATCCCTGCGAGTCATGTACAACGTGATGCATCTAGGGAGATGCGCCACGTTAAGGCCTGGGCCTGCGCCACAATGGGTGCGTTCCCACGCAGGGGGGGGGGGTGGCGGTCAGGCAGCTGTGCGCCTCGCAAAAGTGCCTGCGTGAAATCTACAAGATTTAACGCAGGCACTTCCGCGACGCTACTACGTCAATTCTTTATGCCTGCTTGCTTGAAGCAGGCGTAAGGACTGATGCGGTATGTTGAGTATTGGGCAGCCCTGAGCATTGCTAGAGTTGCATCGCGCCTGCGACGCGACTCTAGAGATGCGCCCCTCTTTCGTCACGAGATGCGTCACGCATCTGCCTACCCTTGCGCCAGGGTTTGCCGCATTGTAATTGCGGCGCATCTGCCGTGACGCAAGGTTAGTTTTGCGTTACGCATTTGTTCTGGTGCACCTCTGGAGGTGTGCAGCCCAGAACTCGTAAGTATGCCCCTAAGTGTCAGATTAGCAATTACCTGCGCATCCCTGCAAAGTGTGCGGCACGCCAGCACCACCCATGGTGCGCCGTATTTACAATGCGGCACACCATGGTCCCAAAACGTCACCGAAGCATTACGCATCGGTGCCGTAAAGGCGGCTCATTGATGGAGTTGCGTTGCAACGATGGCGCAGCTCCAGCAATGCTGCGTCAAGCCTTACGTCTGCTTCATGCAGGCGCAGGGTTTCAGTGATGCATCATTGTCCTAAATGTCTGATTGAAATTGTATATATTCCCCATAGCCACTTTTAGCATGCGTTCCTGTGCAGGAACGCCCTCCCTTGCGCTGGAACGCTCACTTATGGCGCAAGGCTTTAGAATGGGATGCATCTCCCATATGCGTCACGTTGTTAATATACGCCACACCATGGTGCCTCTCTTGTTGTGGCGCTGCGTCACAAAAGTGACGCAAGAACGGAGCAAAAGAGCTGCAAGGGGCTTGTAAATCTGCCCCTAGAGTAGAGGCTCAGGGGCAGTCCTTCCTTTGTAGCCCTCTTTTTGGCTGAAATAGTTGGTTCTTGTTCTTTCTAAATGTTTGATTTGGTTGACAAGGACATCGACAATCATCAATCATCAATGTTTTCTGTTCTTTCTTTCATGTTGTACGTCAGGTCCGCCCAGGGGCAAGCGGACGGAAAAGGAGGATGCTGTGGCTTCAAAGGAGGAGGATGCAGGCCAGGGCGGCGAATGCTCCTTTGCTGGCCCCAGTAAGTTTTCATTTAAATATAGAGGACCTATTGTTGTCCAAGCGTTCCTAATTTAATTTTTTCGAAATAGTGTTTAGATAGGAGCAAAATCCATAATACTACTGTTGCAGGGACAATTCTCCACAAACCGAACTATGGACACCAAAGACCAGAGTAATAATATTTCAGAGTGGCGTGTTTGGCACACTGTATAAACCTGGTAGTGTCAGCGGCACGGACTCCTCCTTGCAAAAATTGCAAAACCTTTCGCTCAGTCACTCTAGTCTGGAGGACCAAAAACCACAGAGTCTATTCAAGTTTAAAAGCTTTATTAAAAGTAAAAGTAAACACATATATTAAAATAAAGTTAGCTGGAAATGGAAAAGTGCTTGGTGCTGAGTTGATGAGTAATGGAACACATTTCTTGTGGTCGAGCCGAGCTTTCACCTGGTTTGAAGTTGATGTTGCTCTTGTCCTTAGAAGTCCAGCTTCTGTCTGTTCAGAGAAAAATGGTGTGTGTTAAAATTAAGCAAGCATTCATCAATTGTGACAAAAAAGTGCAGCAAGACAACAGCCTTCCCTGGAAGGAGGGACATTTTTACTTTAGACTAGAGTAGACAGTCAATTACTTTTTCTGTTGTTTTCACATTTCTTCATTCCTAGACCAAATATTAGTGAGTGGTGTAATCTAACATTCTTAAATCTACTTTGTAGGTGGAACATCTGGTGGCGGACCAGCTCGGATGTGGTGGTGGTGATCGACTCCGAGTCCGAGGACAACTCTGGGGAGGAGGCGGCGCAAGAGGCCCAAGAACAGACTGTGAGGAAGCAGACAGTGGTGGTGGCGGGTACAGGTAAGCTGGATCATGGTACTATCTGACTCTTAGATAGCATATGATGTGTATCTACAGAGAGTAGACGGTCACTGGATGAACTACGAAAATACTATGAAATGTTTCCAGGGAGGGGGTGCAACATCATCACCATCTCCTGAGTCCTACTCCTGACATGATTGAGCACAAGTATTAAATACATTTTTTTTAAATCTAACATGACATAGAGCTTAAATAAACAAAGAACCCCATCGGGGGAAGAGAAAAATCTTGTGCGGCACCACAGCAGACAACCTGGCAACTACATTAAAACAGAGGGAAAAACAAAAAATGCCAGAAAAAAACAATTCAATCTAAATCAGGAGGATGTCGTTATAGAGCATGGGTCCTCACAAACTTTCTCTCGGGGCCAAATTGACAGTGTGGTTTGTGGCCAAGGGCCGCACCGAAGGGGGCAGGGTCAGTGGGGGAGGGGGGTGGATCTAGAGCAACAAAAAAAACTATGACCATGAGGTTGAACTCATGCCCCTGCAGCGGATGCCTTCATCCACTGAGCCACCAGACCTGGCATACACAATACACACATCTTTCTTTCTCTCTCTCCCTCCCTCTCTCTCTGTCTCCCTCCCTCTCTCTTTGTCTCCCTCCCTCTCTCTGTTTCCCTCTCTCGTTCTCTCTCTGTCTCCCTCTTTCTGTCTCCCTGTGTCTCCCTCTACCTCGCTGTCTCTCTCTCTCTGTCTCCCTCCCTCACCCTCCCTCTGTCACCCTCTGGCTCCCTCCCTCTCTCTCTCTCCTTCTGTCTTCCTCTCTCTCTGTCTCTGCCTCTATCTGTCTGTCGGTCCCAGCCTGCTGTAATTACCATATTGTAATTTGTCACTGGGCCAGCACTGGATGGACCTGCGATCCAGGGGGGGGCAAGCGCCCCCCCTTGCCCCTCCCTGCGGACGCCCATGATACTGGCCTGAAAAGTTTTGTACTGCGCTGGCTAGTTGCTAGTTGTACTGTGACTCAACTTCCTGCTGAATCATTTTGTGTTAATCATAATCTTAAAGAGCATTGGTTACAGATTATGTCTTTCTTTCTTCATATAGTTGGTCATACTAAAACATCAAAACCAACAAGGAGTATGCAGGCTGTACTGGCCCGGCAACGGAGGCTGGATGCTACTGTTGCCCAATATCGGCGGCTGGTGGAACTGGAGGGGGACGACACGCAGTCCAGTACATCGAATGGGACATCTGCATCCTCCTCCGTGACCCCACGTTCTGCCGGTCAGCGCAGTGCTCCGGCGAAACGGAGCCGTGCTGGCAGATGCGACCGCCGAGCAGAAAAGGCTGCCCCTCACAGTACTCTAAAGACTCACTTGCGCCGTGCAATCCACAGAGTGTCCGACCTGGAGGCGGAGGTCCGGAAATTGAAAGAAAATCAAAATTTGTTGGAGGGCCTCCGCTTAGACCACGCCACCCTCCGGGAGCAGTACGATGCCCTGGCCCTAAGGCATGATGCCCTGGAGGCCAAAGTCAACACCATGCATCCCTAGAGTGTCCCTTGCCCCTTTTTTAGAGACTTTTTCGGGGTGGGAATTGGGAGTTGGGGTTTTTGGGGACTTTTGAAGGACTATTTATTTGTTGGGGTTAGGGAGGGTCTTGCGGGAGATTATTTTGTTAGGGATATAAAAATGTACTTTTTCAAACTTTATCTGAGCATACCTTTTTTTACTACTTTTGAGCCTGGTGGGTGGTGGTTTTGCAGTAAGTTCGTTTTACTGAACACTGTCATCGTGTTGGTTCACGTGTAATTGGCCAAATGTTTTCCAAAGTAAATGCCTGTCACAGAGTTTGTTAATTCAAGAGTCCTAGGACTTTACTACTAGTACCACTGTCACTCTCTCGCCTCTCCTAATACTCCATTATACTACCTCTCATCCAAACGCTTATCTTACCTGTAATTTGTGTTTGAGGGCTGGCTCCACCTGGAATTCACATTGTCCTAAAGCGTTCTGCAGCAGGGCCCCAACTGGAGTTTCCCGGCGTGGATTTTCTGCAAAACAAAAGCAATCAACATTAGAAATGTGGCAGCGGTGCTCACAGACCCCGAAAACCTAGAAGCCCCACAGACAGCACCCCTAAGACAGGCAAGCGAGCAATAATAACGCCTAAACGTTCACGTGTAATTGGCCAAATGTTTTCCAAAGTAAATGCCTAACCAATTTCATCCCTTAATAGACCTTGCCAGCAATGGCCCAGCCAAGACCCGTAAACCCAAGCGCAAACAAGTTTGACACCCCCCAAACAGCCAAAAAGCAACTTGTGGAAAAAAAGTCACACTTAGCAAAATGTATTTAAATGAGGACTCACTACTTCCAGTCCCTCTTTAGGGGACTCGTCAACGTAAGTTTCTTCATTGTGCAGAATCCAGGCATCAGCATTACGGGAAATGGATAGGGTGAGTCTGGAGGAGGAGGATAGACGACCAGGACTGAGTTCTTGTCAACTAACTGTTGTGAACCTGAGGAATGCTGCGGCATCAAAATCAAGACAGTTCTGCTGATGGGCTTGTTGTTTGATTGGGTGATTGCAGTTTTGTTGTGAATGTGATGAAGCACTTGCTAAACAAAGAAAGACAGACACACAGGAATAAAAGTGAATAAGGACGAAAAATAAAGTTAATGAATAATTGACTCATTTTCAGAATTCGCTGTCAGGGAAGCAGAGCTCGTCCTCAAACTCTGCAAATTGAGTCGGTAGTACTTCTGGTAACTGAGGAGAACTTTCCTCAGGTAGGTCGGTGTCCTCTTCTTCCTGCGTGCATTCTCGTACTTTGTAATCTGGTGGTATGAAGTGCTGGTTCATCTTTATCATGGTGAGCCGCTCCACATTTGCGGGCAAGAGGCGGGACCTTTTGCAAGTCACAATGCCACCAGCAGAACTAAAAACACGTTCTGAAGACACGCTTGCGAGTGGGCAAGACAAGTAATTGATAGCCAGGTTGGTGAGCTCTCGCCATATGTTTCTTTTCCCATGCCAATACGTCAATGGGTCCTCAGTAATATTGACCGCTGTTGAGTCATCCAGATACACCTGCACCATTGAAAGAATGTCCTCCCGGATTCCTGTACTTTGCACTTCTGTGTCCTTTCTGGGACAAGGAAACCCTAGCTCACTTAGCCAATCCGCTTCAGACATATCGCCTGGGCCTGGTGCAGATGATACGGTTGCTGGTGTGGTTAACGGCTCAGAGGAAAAGTCACTCACTTCTGCCACAGGCACAGATGCAGCAGTGGTTTTTTGGGACGCCTGATGGCCTGCTGATTCACTAGTAGTACTGTCTTCTCCTACAGTTTCCTTCCGCTCTCTTTCAAAACGAATGGCTGACTGAGCTAGCCAACCTTTGTACCCTGTAACATCTGATGTTTCAAAAGGAATTATTACTTTGCCAAACAATGGCTTTTTGTAACGTGGATCCAGAATAGTAGCACAAATGTAGTGCTGTTGTTTCTTGATATTTACAAGCCGTTTATTGCTAACTAGGCGTTGTAATAATCTCTGCGCCAACTAATATGCTTCATTCTTTCCAGCATCTTTTAATTCTGAAGACACCACTTTGACTTGGTGCTCGAGCTTCAGCAACAATGGGATAGCTTTGCTCAAAGAACAGTCCTCCCTGCTGACGTCACGCGTGAAGACCTCAAAAGGACGAAGCATGTCTGTCAGGCTTTTAACTAGCTGCCATTGCTCCACCGCTAGCATCATTTCTGTCGTATCACCACCCAGGTTGTAGAAATACTCATTGACTACTGGAAACAGCTCATGCAGACGCTCAAGCATGTAGAAGGTTGAGTTCCAACGTGTTGCCACCTCCTGGATAAGTGCTTTCACTGGCATTCTACGTACATTTTGCTGGTGCCTCAGCTCCTTCCGGGCCTTAAAAGAATGGTTGAAATGTGTGCATATTCTTCTGCAGATGGCCAGTATTTTGTCGACTGCAAGTTCTTTTTTCAAGAACTTTTGCACGACAAGGTTCATACAGCGCGCCAAACACGGCACTCTGAAATAGTAACCTTTCTCCATGGCCTTAACTACATTGCTGCCATTATCAGTAGAAACATAACCAACCTTGCAATTTCTTGGGGGCAGCCATTGCGAGACCTTTTTGTTAAAGTCATCCAAAATGTTGGCTGCAGTATGAGTTTTCTCCATGCCAAACATGGCTAATGTTGCATGTTTACGAGCACCCTTAAAAATCTCGACCAAGTCACCACCTGCATTTATCTGTTTTGCAACCCCTGAAAAAGAGACCCAGTGTGCAGTGATGCACATGTAATCAAGGGCTTGGCAACTGGTCCACATGTCTGTTGTCAGGTGTATAGTGTGAACAGCACTCTTCTGCAAAGCTGCCCCAACCAACTCAAGCACCTCTTTATGTAGTGCTGGAACAGCAACCCTGGCAAAATAGAACCGGCTAGGAACCTTCCATTTAGGGGCCAGTGTTGCCACGAGTTCAAGAAAACCCACACCTTCGACAAACGAAAAAGGGAGAAGGTCCACCGCTAGCATTTTAGCCAGCTTAGTGTTATACAGGCGTACAATTGGGTGGTTGTGTTGAAATTGCGCATCTGAGGAGAACATGTTTGTAATGGTGCGCTGGACAAATTTACTGGATAATGCTGATGCCTTCTTCGACCCACTTCTGCTCAGTGTTGACATTTTCCGCATTGGTGTGTCTCCTAGACTCTCAGTGTGCCTCCTATGTGTTCCGGAGGGTGTGGTGCTGCCAGGGGTACTGGGTGCAACCGGACAAATGTCTGACCCTTCTTCTACCTCCCCGTCATCTTCAGATGAAACACCTAGTATGGGTATATTTTGGCCACTTGCCCTTTGGGATTGCTTTCCCTTGATGTTTGCTAGGTGCGCAAACCATTCGACAGCGTGCCTTCTTTTAAGATGACCTATCTGGCCTCCGGTTCCATAGTTGGTACCAGTCTTACCACGGCTAACTCTAGTCTTACAAATGCAACAAACGGCTATGTTATCATACTTTGCATGGACACTAAAAAAATTCCAAACTGGGGACTGGAAACTTCTGGTTTTGCCGCACGAGATGATACTGCCAATGCCAGATGAAGCAGTGGTGGATGAGCCTTGCAGACATCTACTGGGTTGTGCAATTATTGAAGCAACCCTACTTGAGGGAGTCGAGCTGGATGGAGTCCTCCTCTGGGGAGAAAATATGGGAGCTGTAGGTTTTGTTGAACTTGTTGTACTACTTGACTGCGTTGGTGGTGCTACCAGTGCCACGTCGCCAGGGTCACGCTCAGCATGACGTCGGGATAGGGTATAAATGTCTGTCTGCTGCATGGCCGGTGTGGCTGGAATGACGTGTGTGATGACTAGGTCATTGCTGTCATCCTGTTCAACAACATCAGAATGCACCACTTCATCAAGTCTGACGTTCGGATCCATAAGTATGAGCTTTCCAGGGCCCTTCCTTTTAACATTTTATACCTTTCGCAGCTCATGGTGTGCCTCCCTCTCAGACGTCGGAGATGGTTGCCAATCTAGATCCAGATCATCTGATAGAGCGGGGCTTGAAGAGGAACTTCTACACACACTCCTTGATCTTTTCCTTGCTGGGGAGCTGGGAGAAAATGAATCATCAGGAGGAGTGCCTTCGTCTTCCTGACATGATACCCCGGCTCCAAAGTCAATTTCCTCCTGTGCCCCTACTTCTGGAAGAACAACCATTGTGGGCACTTGCACCGCTCCATGCGCCGCTACATGGGCCTCTTCACTGACCTCTACTTGCAACTCTCCATGGACCTCTCCTTCTCGGCCTTCTCCTTCTCGGCCTTCTCCTTCTCGGCCTTCTCCTTCTCGGCCAGCTCCTTCTCGACCAGCTCCTTCTCGACCAGCTCCTTCTCGGCCAGCTCCTTCTCGGCCAGCTCCTTCTCGGCCAGCTCCTTGCGCATGTACTTGTGCTCGTACTAGTAGCCCATGCAGTTGTTGTTGCGGCTTTGGTTGTTGAATAGTACTTGTGAGATGAGTTACAACCTGTGTTGATGGTGTGCTGCTACTTTCTTGCAATGAGCCAACATCACTGGTCGTTGGTGATTGAACCACTAAACAGGCTACCTGTGCAGCACTCATGGTGGGCCTTTGTTTTTTCCACACAAATTTAGTGGTCGAGCCACCAGTCTCCTTGGTAAGTGGTGCCACTTGCTTCTTCTTCTCCTTAGTAGAGACATCTTTCTTGCAGGAGGAGCTACGGGCACCTCTTTTTGGAGCCATCTTCTTCAGTTGTCGGAACAGCAGGCTGCAGCAGGACTTCTTCCTGGCACTGATGCTCAACGATGATGCGGAGTTATTGACTTTGTGCACCTAAAAGCAAACGAAGACAGAGGAACATCAGTAAATATATGTTGCATATGTAGCGCTTCAATAAATAGTTTGCAAGTAGGCATTTATGAATACACACGTGCATACCACACAATATGGAAATTTCAAAATTAAGAATTGCTAAATTTTTGGGAAACAGGAATTTAACATTGATCCAAGAGAGCACACACAGAGAGGGTTATAGTTTCATGTACCACTGACTCCCCCTGGGCACAATGGGTGAAAGCAAGGCAAAATGGGTGCAGGCCTATGGCACAAAGCTCACTGCCTGCCTTCAAAATGGCCGCTTGACCCCCATCCACATGGCCAGGACCATGCCTCAAAATGGCCCCCACCAACATAGCCAGCCCCCAACCCCTACTCCAAAAAGTCAAAAAACACAACACCAATCAAATCACCACAATCCAATGCCATCCATCAAGTTTCAGAAGGTTTATGCTGCCTGCTGGTGGTTTTCTGGTGCAGAATTGCAATTTTTGCAATTTCGCGAGTGCGAGATTGTTGCTTCACGACGCGAACGTGGCGAAAAACCAGCAAAATCCGCAAACAGACCGATTCTGGGCCCCCTGGGCATGATAAAATCACAGCACACTGGGTGCAGGCCTATGGCACAAAGCACACAAACTGGCTTAAAAATGGCCCCTAGACCCCCACCCACACGGGACCAGGCAATAAAATGGCCCCACCCACATAGCAAGCCCCCAACACCACCCCAAAAAGTCATAAAACACACAAAAATCACCACAATCCAATGCCAACCATGCCCTGAATCATGTTAAAATTAAAGAAAACAGTTGTATCATGCATGCACCCATAACTAAGCCTGGTAGTTTTCAATTCATGTGCAGAATTGTAATTTTTACAATTTCGTGAGAGCGAGATTGTTGCTGCGCGGGACGCGAGCAGTGCGAACACAGGCAAAAAATGTTTTTTTAAATCCGATTTTCGGGTAATCCGCGGGAGTTCTAGGCCCCCTGGGCATAATGAAGGAAATCAGAGCTTGACCCCATCCACATGGCCAGGACCTGCAGGACCATGCCTCAAAATGGCCTCCCACCAACATAGCCAGCCCCCAACCCCATCCCAAAAAGTCGAAAAACACACACAAAAATCACCACAAACAAACAACATCAACTTATCAACTTACTTGTGAAATCAAATTTCGAATCCAAAAGTAATCCAAAAGGCCTCAAAGCCAAATCTCCAGCAGCATCCACAAAAAGTAATCCTTCCCAGTCAAGATCGAATTCAAAGTGGCCAGGAAATGGACTAAGCAATGGGAGGAGCTTGCTGGACAGGAACAGGAAGTTGGAGACTGGGTCACTTCCTTCACCCCTCCCCAATTGTAATTTTTGTAATTTCGCGAATACGAGATTGTTGCTGCCCACGCTGCGGACCGCGAGCAGTGCGAACACAAGCAAAAAATCCGCAGCGCGCGGATTTGCGTATTTTCGCTACATCCGCGAGAGTTCGCGGATTGCGGATCTACCGAAAATCCGAAAAATCCGCGAGCGGAACGGATTTTACGCCCATGCTTACAGTGGAAGAGAATGTATTGTCGCTATATCTAAAGCTCCTACCAGGTCATAGGTCAGTTCATACAATTGCCGATCTTTCACAAAACCTTTCTGGTCACGATGCAAGATGTCTGGTGCCACTATACTCAGTCTCTTTGCTAGAACTGTAGCAAAAATCTTGTAATCCACATTCAAAATTGATACAGGCCTGTAAGACCCAAAGGAGGTTGCAGACTTCCCTGGTTTTAAAATTAGTGTAATGGAAGCACTATCCCACGACACAGGGGGGGATAATCCATCCTGCAATATCTGGTTAAATAACAATGTAAGAAAGGGGACGATTACTTGTTCCAGGGCCCTATGGATTTCACTTGGTAGACCATCTGGGCTAGCTGTTTTCCCCCTCTTGCCATGAAGAATGGCAGCTCTAACCTCCTCCTCTGTGATGGTTTTATCCAAGGAGGCCCGTTGCTCCTCAGATAGTTTTGGGAGAGGTATCTTACTTAACCAGCTCTCCATTTTTTCTTTGTCCAAGATTTTATCTTCCTGATAGATCGACTGGAAGAAATCTCTAAAGATTCTCCTAATGTCAGAATCTAATGTATAAGATACATTCTCATGAACCACTGAGTTTATGTTGTTGCGGACCAAGTCTGTCTTTGCCTTCCAAGCCAAGAGTTTTCCAGCTCCCTCCCCGAACTCGAAATGAGGCAACTTACTGGCTTCCCATTTCTCTTGCAGCCGTTGATTAAGCACTGATCCCATTTGACCTTTCAAAATTACAAGATTATTACTAAGAGCTTGAGTTGATGTACCAGGAGGGGCTTTGTCAATCTCGTTTTAGAATTTCAATATATCAGCCTCTATACTAGCTACTTCTTCTCTAAATTGCTTCCTACGACAGGATACTTTACTAGTGATAACTCCGCGTAAAAAGACCTTAAAGGAATCCCATACGATCGCCAAAGCTGCTGATCCCACGTTACGCTGCAGGAAATGCTGGGATTCCACATTTAGAAAAGATATATCCTCTGCTGCTGCTAAAAGCGAACGATCAAAGGTCCAAGTTCTAGAGGCCATTGGGAACCCCTCAAGATCCATAAATACTGCGGAGTGGTCTGATAGATGGGATGGAAAATAGCGAATATCTTTTACATATTCTACCAGCCTATGATTAACTAGAATAAAATCTATTATAGACTGGTGATGGTATTTGTGGTTTCATTACGAAACCCCTGGTGTCCTTCCGGCCCTATCCCTCCAAACATCGACTAAGCCGTATTGTTTCATAGTTCTAAGAAGAAACTCTTGGGTCTTAGAGAGGACTAAAGGTTGACTATTTGGGGATTTGTCTAGGACCGGATCCAAAACTATATTAAAGTCCCCCGCCAGGACTACTGGTTCTGGGAAGGACAAAAGATGTGAAAATATAGTTTTTAAGACAGAGGGATCGTCTATGTTGGGCCCATAGTACCCTAAGATCATGATTTGTAGTCCGGCAACTATTTCCGTTGCAATGACCCATCTGCCACTTGGGCCCACTTGTTTCGATATTAGTTTTACCTTAAGAGGTCTTTTAAACAAAATCGTTACGCCTCTGGTGTTAGTTGATTGCGTAGTTGAGATGGAGAGATCAATCCATCTATTCCTCTTCAACAATGATAGTATTCCAGCCTCCATTAAATGTGTCTCCTGGAGAATGATGACCTGTGCATCAGAGTCCCGTAAGTATTGCATGATCTTATCTGCCCTTGGTCTGGTGCAGAGGCCATTCACATTCCAAGACATGATCTTTACACTACTCATTAAAGATAGACCGAACCTCCCCCAACACAAATCCACCAGCCGGATGCTCCACTCTCAGACCCAGTAGTAAGACATCTTTGCTACCAATAGTAGATCTGGACCAAAAGTAACCATTTTGGTAGCGGAAAATGAGGTTTTTCTTGTTTCACCCCCCCTCACTCCTCCTTGTGCCCAACCCAACCACCCCCACGGGAAACCCTTGCCCTATCTATCCGGAACAAGTCCAGTAGATAGTGCTCCACCCCCACAGCTCCCCCCCAAAAAAAGTTTAAGCGAGGACAATTAATTTTTTTATTAAGTGAGGACAAATACAAAAGAAAAAAAGAGATTGTGTTTATTTCTTACTCATTTTTCAATTTCTCTATATTTTTTCCCCTTTTTTTCTCTTTTTTCCCCTTTTTTTCCCTTTCCCTTCTCCCTTCCCCTTTTTTTCTTTATGACCCCTTCTAATTTTATATATTTTTTTATTTTTTTCCCTCTCACGCTACTCCTAGTTCCACAAACTAGCTGTCATCCCTTTTTTTTCTCCTTTTATTCTTTATTCTTAGCCTGCCCTCTGTTTTTATCAAATTTGAATACCCCCTAGGAAAAAGGAATATTAGAACAGAGGAGAAAGAGAAAGGGGGAAGAAAAAAAACAAAAAAAAACAGGTAGGTCCTGAAGTGGCAAATATATTAGCATCAGCCCAGAGAACGTCTAGCTCCTCCCTTTGATCCTATGGTGAGTAAAAGCTCATCCGCCTCTTGTACGGACCTGATATTAAATATTTTGTTATTGTGCATAACTCTCAGTGTAGCAGGAAACTTAAGTTGGGCAGAGGCACCAGCATCTCTAAATGCCTCAAAACGCCTTCCAAGTTCCCGTTGCTTCTCAAGGGTAGCCCTTGATAAGGTCTGATCTTATTTGAAAGTTGAAACCTTTCCCTGACAAGGTTTTTTGTTTTAGGACTAGGTTGAGGATACTTTCTTTGAGAGAATAAGTATGAAAGTTCACCAATATTTTCCGGGGTTTTTCTCTCTGAGGATTTTTCCTAAAAGGGTCCCTATGAATGCGTTGGATGTCCTTGGACAGGTCTTCAGTAGACACCCCCAAACTTAATGATTACCTTAAGAGAGAAACAATACATTGTTTAATATCAGAACACTCGCGTCCCTCTGGGACATTCAGGATGCGAAGATTACTTTGCCTAGAATTGTTCTCTAATGTTTCCACACTCTCGGCCATTAAGAGGTCTTCTTTCTTCAACTTAGAGGTATCACATTTGGCCTGATCAAGATGTAAAGATAATCCTGCGACTGTCTCTTCAAGCGCTGATGTCCTGGCGTATAAACCGTCGATTTTATTGTCTAGAAACTCACAATAGTTCCGTATCTCTAGTTGGTTGGCTTTAGAGGCCTCAAACCCATTCTTTATATCCGCTGATAGAGCCAAAAACATAGACTGCAATGAGGGGGTCATAGGACCATCTGTTTCTTTCCGCAGGGAGAGTTCTTGCAAGGCGTCCAATACTTGTTGTGGCTCTAATGCCGCACCCTCCGATAAAGCACATGTGCCTTCTGATAACATAAGCTGCGGAGGAGAAGATTCAGCGGTATTAACAGACTCCATGGTAACCACTGTTTGAAAGGGCAGCCCACTCGTTACATCCGTGGAAAGAGCCTCAGCACCGACTTCAGTGGTAGAAGAAAAGGGTAACTCCCCTGCGCTATCTCCATTCGCCCCAGCCGCATCCAACTCCTGACACCCTTAAGCCTCGGATTGTGCCATGCCCCCCTCCTCAGAGAGGTGCAAAATGTGTGGTATAGCCTTGAAATAAGAGCGCAGAGATGAGGTTATTTTAGAGCTAGTACCAACCAATGAGGTATGACCCTTTGATGATTGGGTTTTGGCTCGCTTGGTTTTGATTTCAGCGCTCAGGTATGAGGAGGTCTTCTTTACTTTTGTTCCCCCAGTCTCCGGGCTGGTACATACGCTTGACTTTAGTGTAAGAGGATTAAAAAGTAAGCTGGGGAATGGTACAGGGCTTGTAATTAACTTACTAACGCAAATGTTATTCTCGGCGCTTTTAAGCTCTGTGCCCTTCTTTATACCTCTTTTACCTCTTTTTTTGCCAAAGCCGGTACTGGTGCACCTTTTAAGGGGTTTGTAATACTCACCGCACCTTCCACTTTCTCAAAGCCGGATTTAGTCACCGGGTCCCCACTCGACTCGTCTTGACTTTCCTGCTGCTTTTCCAGGCTCCCCCGGAGGTCAACACCGATCTCCGCTGTTTTCCCTAAGCCGAGGCTTCCAACAACACTGCCTGCTCCACAAGAAGCGTGCAGAAGGCTCCGGAGCCGCCGCCCCCTCCTAAGCTCCAGGGCGGCCCGGAACCAACTCAGCGATCCCGGCTGAATAAACGGCGAGCCTGCAACGACTCCGCAATCGACACCCGTAACCCAGCTGCCCTTCACGAGCCCAATGGGAGGAGGGGAGCACACTTCTCCACGCACATAGAGAGTGCAGGCAACGAAGGCACTGAAGACGCCGAGGCTCTGGAACGCCAAAACGCTGAAATGCCCAGACGTCCGCTACCACCTGGATGCCCTGGCCTCGGAAAAACGAATACCGCACTGAGACGGCAAGAAAGACAATTACCTGGCAAGACTGTTATTTCCCTCACTTTTCTCTGCTTGAGTCGAGATTAGAATGTCCTCAAAATCACTACAAATACATTAAGTCGGGAGCTCAGCTCGCTGCCACCATGTTTCCCACGCGACCGTCCCAGGCCTGTATTCCTATTGATCTTCCTTTGTTGATCATAATATTTCCTTCTGTGTCACGCACCACTCCCAGGCCCCTTTTTTTTATAAATTGATCGTCATATTTTTGAACAGTGTCACGTGCTTTGGAATCTGTTCTTTTTATTGTATGTGCATGATGAAATACTTTTCTGCGACACATGACCCTCAATGATTTTAAAGTGACCTTACATAATTGAAATGTTTCTTTATAAATCACGAGATGCTATACACCTCTAATTTTTATAAATTGTGCGTGCATACATTTTTGTGTCGTATTTCTGCACTATGCCATGTGCTTAGGCCTTTATTATTAATTGTGCGTGCATGATATTATATATTTCTGCGTCACAAGCCCGTCTCATGCCTCTACTCATATTCATCTTCCGGTCATGATCATAATATTTTTACTTCGGTGTCACGGAACACTCCCAAGTCTCTTTTTATATAAATTGAGCGTGCATGAATTTGTGTCCTGTTTTAGAAGTGTGTCACGTGCTTTCGGCACTGTTATAAATTTAACGTGCATCGTGGTATTTTTCATCTGCATAAAGTGGCCCTCCCACCCCTCAATGGTTTTAAATTGTGCATACATAATGGACATTTTTCTTTCAACGTCATGAAGTCCTCCAGGCCTCTTTTTTTTTTTATAAATTCAGCATACATGAATTTCTTTTTCGTATTTCTCTACTACGCCACGTGCTCAGGCCTCCATTATTAATTGTGCGTGCATGATAGCATTTTTTTTTTCTGCGTCATGAGGCCCTCCAAGGCCTGTATACTTATTGATCTTCGTTTGTTGATCCTAATATTTCTTCTGTGTAACGGAGCACTCCCAGGCCTCTTTTTTCATAAAGTGAGCGTGCATGAATTTCTGTGTCATATTTTTGAAGAATGTCACGTGCTATGGAATCTGTTCTTTTTATTGTAAGTACATGATGGTATAATGTTCTGCAACACGTGACCCTCCTATCCCCTCAATGGTTTTAAAGTGTGCTTACAAAATTGAAATCTTTCTTTATAAGTCACGAGGTCCTATATACCTCTAATTTTAATAAATTGTGCGTGCATACATTTCTGTGTCGTATTTCTGTTCTACACCATGTGCTTAGGCCTTTATTATTAATTGTGCATGCATGATATTATATATTTCTGCATCACGAGCCCCTCCCATACCTCTATTCATATTCATTTTCCAGTCATAATCGTAATATTTTTTTCTTCGGTGTCACAGAACACTCTCAAGCCTCTTTTTATATAAATTGAGTGTGCATGAATTTGTGTTGTATTTTTATAAGTGTGTCACGTGCTTTCGGCTCTGTTATAAATTAAACGTGCATCATGGTATTTTTTTCTGCATAACGTAGCCCTCCCACCCCTCAATGGTTTTAAATTGTGCATTCATAATGGAAATTTTTCTTTCTACGTCACAAAGTTCTCCAAGCCTCTTTTTTTATAAATTCAGCATGCATGAATTTCTTTTTCGTATTTCTCTACTACGCCACGTGCTCAGACCTCCATTAATAATTGGGCATGCATGATTGTATTTTTTTTCTGCATCACGAGGCCGTCCCAGGCCTGTATTCTTATTGATCTTCCTTTGTTCATCCTAATATTTCCTTCTGTGTCACGGAGCACTCCCAGGCCTCTTCTTTTTATAAAGTGAGCGTGCATGAATTTCTGTGTTGTATTTTTTAAGAGTGTCACGTGCTTTGGAATCTGTTCTTTTTATTGTATGTACATGATGGTATACATTTCTGCAACACGAGACCCTCCTACCCTTCAATGGTTTTAAATTGTATATACATAGTATGAATGTTTCTTTCTGCGTCACGAGGTCCTCCAGACCTCTAATTTAAAAAATTCTCCGTGCATACATTTCAGTTGCGTATTTTTAAACTGTCACGTGCTTTTGCCTATATTGATATAAATTGTGCGTTCATAATATATATTTTTTTAATCCATCACGTGACCCTCCCAGCTCTGTTTTGCTTTATTTTTGTGGAATATATACTTTCTGGTTCATCGTATTTGCCCCTCCTAATTCACCCATTAGTTTTAATATTTATTACTGCGTCACGTGACACTCCCAAACCTGTATTCTTTAAAATGATGCATACAGATAGGAGGCAGGCAGCGTTTCTGATCCTGCTAGATATGTCTGCCGCCTTTGATACGTTCAACCACAAGATCTTGTTGAATCGGTTATCTGAGGCGGGGGTGAGAGGTACTGCTTTGTTGTGGTTTCGATCATTTTTGCAGGATAGGCAGCAGGTGGTGTCTTTGCCCCCCTTTCAATCGGCCTTCACTCTGATATCTCATGGGGTCCCTCAGGGCTCAGCAATTAGTCCCATACTTTTTAATTTGTATCTCAGGCCTCTGATTTCACTCATTAAAACCTAAAACATTAGGATTGTAAATTATGCTGATGACACGCAGATGATCCTCTCCTTTGAGGGAGAGGATTCAACATCTGTGGAGGTTTTCCACAACTGTCTGCGTGACACGTCACGATGGCTAAAGGATAACTCCCTTCAGTTTAACGCTGGGAAGACGGAGGTGCTCTTTAGCGCCGGAAATAAGATCTCCCGTCCGTTTCCAGATAATTTTTGGCCTCCTGAAACATGGACCAAAGTACGGCCTGTGGACTCAGTCCGTAATTTAGGGGTTATGCTAGACCAAAGGCTCAGTATGGAGACTCTTGTAAAAAAGACGACCGCCTGTTGCTTTGCTATCCTACGCTCCCTTAGGAAAGTCTTACCACTTTTACCATCTCAAGCTCGTGCTCAAGTGGTAAGGTGTACAATCTTCAGTAGGCTGGACTATTGCAATGCCCTTTTGCTGGGGTCCCCTGAGTTTTTGTTGGACAGGCTCCAAAGGGTGCAATCAGCGGCTGCTAGGTTGGCTCTAGGGCTTCCTAGAAGAGCACATGGCCCGTCCACCCTTGGGAAGCTGCATTGGTTGCCGGTGAGGCAGAGGATACAATTTAAGGCCCTCTGCCTACTTTTTAGGGCTCTCCATGGAATCGGCCCTGCCCCCCTGCAATCGAAATTTGTTTGGTACACTCCAACTAGGCAGCTCCGATCTTCTGCGGCCAAGTTGGTGAAGGTACCTATATTCAGGAAGGTCAGAGCTGGGGGCAGATCCTTTGAGGTAGCAGCTGCCAAACTCTGGAATCTGCTCCCGCTTGAGATTAGGCAAATCACTGAACTTCTTCCGTTTAGGAGAAAGATCAAAACATGGTTGTTTCCCAAGGCAACTCCCTGAAAGGTCACGCTCCTTCTGTTACCGTCCGCTTCTTTGAACCAGTCAGCGCCAGGATGCCTGCAAGGTGACAGTGCGCTTAATAAGTGTCTTAAATAAATTAAATAAACATGGTTGTAATAGTTACTGCTACCTCATATGGCCCTCTCAGACCTCTATTTGAAATAATTTTTGAGAGTAGAATCGAGTAACGTTTGGAAGACTATGACAAATGTAAGATATTTTTTAAAGTCTTTCAATAAAACATTGTTCCTTTTGAAAATATATTCATTAATATTCACTTTGTCTAATACTTATAACTATAAACAAATGTAATTGGGTTGTAATGTAAACCTATTAATGATTGCACTTTAACTCTACAGGTACCTTTTCAGAAAATGGTCATTCTTCTTACTCCGACAAATACTGCCTGTCATTGGATACTTCTGGTAAGTGCAAGTTTTTCAACATTTGTTAGTCCGTTTTCAAAGTTATTCTTGCAAAATATAACTGGTTGTAATAGTTTAAACTATCTACATTTTTTTTATCAAATAATTTCAAGGGTAATCTTTTTAAATAATTTTGTAATGTATCTAATGTAAACATCTATGCCGTAAAATGTAAACTCTCCATACTAAAAATCATATTTCTACAATATTTTCTATACACTTCCAAACCTTTAACAAAGACAATGGGTCATGATTCACGGAGTAACAAAATTCAGACCTATCAAGAGTTTTCATTAAATTGAAGGTAACTTTTCCCCACAATAACATGTTCCTTACCTCTTTATTATTTATTAATTTATTATATTGCACAAATAAAAAATTGCCAATATAATTTCTCTTTATGAAATTAAAAAAAGCAAACTATTAAACATAACTATTTGTATCTCTTTAAAGGGTTTCCCTACAATAATTGAAGCGTCACGACTATCACCAATGGCAGTTACTCATCCTAATCGTTTACTTCTTTAAAATAATCGTAAATAGCAAAAAGGGTTTTCAAGAATAACATTTATGAACGTCTACCAAACGAATCTATAGTGCCCGTCGGAACCATATTGCTATTTGCATATCATTTTGTCTCACCACTTCTATGGTCCTAACACAGTTGCTATCAAACCTATGATTGGTTTTCAACCCCAATACGAATAATTATTGTTGTTTTGAATAGTTGCCACAGTCCCATTGCGTTGATTTCAAAACACTTGCAACATCTACAATAATTTGCAAATTAACTTTCCAATGGTTAGCATTGCTATTATGATGCGCTTATATACATCATTCACAGTCTGTTGAAAAGTCTTGTGCTATCTACAACCAAAAAGTTTGAGCAATTTCTACAGAAAACTTTATGGTAAGGATCTTTTCTAAGTTGCCTCCACTATGTTCGAAAGCTGGCTATGCACCGTCAGGGATGTGGAATTCCTATAGCCCGATGCACAGGACATATTGGTTGGGATCAACGTCAACAAGTTTTCATATGTATTATATCCTTGGAACAAGTAGGCCCAACTCCCAGCAGCACAAACCCTTTGCCTACCAGTTAGCAGTACCACATAATAGGTCAGGGAAGAGCACTGTCTGCAGTTAAGGTAATATGTTTGCCCATATGTTAATGCTTTTACAACCTGTATTTATGCTTCATTAATTGAATGCCTTTATTATTCAGCTGCAAACTCTAAGTAAATGTTGTAAGCTCTCACTGCACTACTGTCAGTGCCTACAGTATAGAAAAGCATACAGCTCTGAAACACGTCTGACCCACGTATACTTATCAGGAACTCTTGCACCTCTCAATGATCACCATGATATATTTATTGGGGCCAGGGCTATCAAAAAATCACATTTACTTTGTCCTTGGAACAAGTAGTCCCATCCCCTGCAGCTCAAATCCTTCAGCTGCCAATTTTCAATAAAACGTTCTGGAGCAGCAATGGGAACTGTCTGCTACCGAGGTAATATTTGTGTCCATATGCTAATGACCTTCGACCACATTAATCCAAACTCATTATTATTAGAGTGAGTGTTCAAAATAAATGTTGTAAGCTGAGACTACACTACTGACAGCTTTTCTAGTAAAAAAAAGTGTACACACATTTGCAAAGTTTGCTACTATGAGGCTATGTTTCCTGCTCCCAGAATGCTCTGCGATTTGATGCAAATAATTGCAGAAGCTTAAAAGCAAGATTGATGATTCTTTCCTTTCAAACTAAAATGCTCATAAAAAAGAGAAAGCAGGAAAAAAAAACATTTTGCTAAACTACTACAAAATTTCACTTACCATTTTTTTTGCAGAATCTTTTAGTTAAGTGTTGATCCGTACTATTTCTCAAAAATGTCGTTATGGAAAATCTCTGTAACTAGTTTCAAAAAGAGTATGGAAAACAAAATCAAACAAACATTAGCAAAGGTAGTAACTCTAAAATTGATGGTCAGCTTTTTAGTTTTGTTATAGCGTGACTTCTTTTGGCATCGTGTTACTAAAACGTTATTGCAGTGGAAGCTGCTGTGCCCTCACCATTAAAACAAACTTTGGCAAAACCCAAAAATATTTTTGGTTTTAAAAAGCACAAACTTCCACAGTAGTTACTGGCACTGAACAAAACTACTTTGTGTGCCTATATACAGATTATGATACCGCATATTATATGGAATATATGGAACTATGTTTACCATATAAATACTTATAAAGTTTTTATTTCAACAACCTATTCATCTTTAAACCATGCAATATTAATTACAACTTACTTTTCACTTTCATTTCAACAGGCCCAATGTTTCGAATGCAGCAGATGACCACCTTCAATCCATAAAAGGAAATGTAAATCATACTTACCTGTTACTACCTATATATGTAAAAAAAAAAAAATTGTTGAGTCTATACACACCTTTTGCATTAGGACTATTAAATAGTGGTGTAAAAATATCATTCATTCTGTTGTCAGATATCTACCTTGGTGACAGTGGAATTACCACTACTTTTTAGAGGAACATTTAAATGTATATTTCAACAGGTACACAAAATGATTGCTGAATTTCAAAAAGGAAAATTAAGTATCAATGTTACAGGAACTCTGCTCCAATGCACACATGTAGTGTAACCTATCAAACACTTTAAAATGCTATCCTCCCACTAGTTCTAAAGGCAGATGTAGAATGCAACAGTTCTTCACAAAATAAAATTCGACGTCACTAAGTACAAAGTGTTTCTGTAATATGAAAGCTTTAATGTGTCCCTTAAAGATTCCAGCAAAGTCCACACACATACTAACTGAAACACACCAACCATTAGTAACCTGTTAAATTTACCAAACAACTCTTTCAAGGTGTGATCGCTCCAAAAAATCCTCCTTTGGCACAGCAAATATAGTGCAACACTGAAACAACTTGCACCCCAACAACTTAGCTTCACTGCAACACAGAGATTGCAGAACTACCGACTTCCTGCTGCATTAAGCACATCAACTACTGCAGCAGCATCTTCAGCAAACAGTCCATACTCACATATTGATCTTCAATTTGGTAAACTTACATTTCTATGCATTTATTGCGAATAACTTTTGTGTTATGCAAAACAGTCTATCAACCTCATCAAAAACAACAAACAGAAGCGTCACTGTCCTTAACATTAGTTATTAGCCATTTAACAAACTTTTTTGTTATAAAAACGACCCCGTCCAAAGGCAGTGGAAAATTTGCACACTTGCTGACTTTCTTGGCTGGAGTTATGAATTATTCTAAAATTAATTCAAATTCAAAATGCAGACCCTTTATTCAGCCTTCATGCTAACTACAAACTGTAAATACCAGTGAGTAATTTGCACACTTGTGTCCTTTCTTCCGTCCTTTCTACTGCACAGTGACTGAACTTTCTGCACTTGCACTGTTTCCTTAGATGCAATACCCATTTCTCAGGGTCCCACTGCTGAATCTGTCTGGAATCCGTCCGAATCGACTGGAAAACCAAACACCCACTTCCTTTACAAAGCAGTGGGTAGTTTGCACGTCTGCTGCCTTTCTTAATTTTCACCTTATTCTGCATCCACTAGCACAAACACAACTACCTGCTGCCTTTCTTGACTATCTTTGCCAACTATTATTCTAATTCAAAGTAGAGACCCTGAATAGGGTTGGGTGTTCTTATTTTTAAACTCTATGGCCCACAGTGGGAACTTAGTACACTTTTTTGCTTCCTTAGATGTGGTAGTAATTTCTCAGCCTCCCACTGCGGAATACAACACCCTCTCTGTATAATAAAAAGGATATCGAAAGATCCACTTTCCTTACAAGGCAGAGAGTAGATTGCATATCTGCAGCCTATCTTATTTTTCACCTAATTCATCTTCTACTCGATCTAGACACCATCCACATGTACACACACTTACTTGCTGCCTTTTTTGGCTGGGCTTATCAATTACTCTTCAATTTCATATTCTAATTCAAACCCAAGGCCCTTTATCGAGCCTTTTTTTTACTTCCCCAACTAAACACACTAGGTAATTTGCACTTTTGCAGCCAATAACAATATTGGAAATTTTAATAAAAAATGTTGTAGCTGATCAAGTTTCAATATCAGGAAGAACTTTTGTAACTGTTGCAATTATTTTTCATAATGGACCTTCTACAACATCTGGACATTACACTGTTTAGTTAAAATCATGAAAGCTTGGATACATTGTAATGATAGGCAATTAGTTTATAAGCAACGTTTGCCTAAATAGTTACCAAAATCTTACCTAATATTTTTAAAGTCAAAATTTTAAGATCAAAATTTGGCCTTTTTAGAATTACTACTGTTATGGTAGATTATTCTGGTGTTGTAGAGTATTTTATAAGTGAGGGTGAGCAGCTTGAAGATGATCCTATTCATGGTATTAAGGCAGCGTAGGTGTATCAGGTGGTGAATGATGTGCCTGCAGCAGAGGACATTGATAATCACTCAGGTGGAGGTATTTTGGACTTGTTGTAACTGTTGTACATGTTTGACTGGAATTCCTATATACAGTGATTAGCCACTGTGTATTCTGCTGCTCATGAAGGACTGTGTCACTGTTTTTCTTTTGTTTACAATCCAATTGTAAATGTTGCAGAGCATGTGGAGGGTGTTATAGCAGTACGAGGAGACGGTGTAGACTTGCTTACACATACAAAGGGAGGAGTTGAGGATGAATCCTAGGTTGTGCACATGCTTGATAGGTGTTGGTACTGTCCAAAATGTACTCAGCTAGCGTAAGTCATCCAAGGCTGAGAGGGTGGGTCTGAGATGAGTACCTTCCTTTTGTGCGACTTCATGTTTAGAGAGCTGGTCTTTATGTACTTCGTGAGGTTGCAGTCCTTCTTATTTTTTACATTATTCATCTTCCACTCAATCAACACATTATCTACACGTACACACACACACACCTACTTTCTACCTTTCTTGCCTATGGTTAACAACCGTTTCTTACACGCCCACGGCAGAATCCGACTAACACTCTGTAATGTACTGGAAAACAAAACACCCATTTCCTTTACAAGACAGTAGGTTCTTTCCGCTTCTGCTACCTTTCTTTCTTTTCACCTTATTCTACATCCACTACCTCGAATACACCTACCTACTTCATTTCTTGCTGCCTTTGCCAAGTATTATTGTAATTCAAAATGGAGTACCTGAAATGGGCCCAGTGTTGTAATTTTTCAGCCCTACCGCCGCAGTGGTAACTTAGTACACTTACATTCCTTCATTTCATGTGGTAGTCATTTCTCAGACTCCACTACGAAATTCGACAATCTATCTGTATAATGCGGTGTGAAACCAAACATCCACTTCCCTGATAAGGCAGTGGGTACTTTGCACCTCTGCAGCCTTTCTAATTTTTCACCTTTTTTATCTTCTCAATCAACACATCATCTACACATAACACACACCAACTTGCTGCCTTTTTTTGGCTACACTTATCAATTATCCTTGAATTTTATATTCTGATTCAAACTCATGCCCTTTATCAAGCCTTTTTGTTCTAACCAAAGTGGAAGCAATACTATTTTGGAATGGGTAAGGTGAATAGACATATTCTACATTTTTAGTACTGCATTTTGCTATAACAGCCTGAGCCTTTTCCTAAAGTCATAAGGAATGACTGATTTCAAAATTTAAGAAAAAATAAGAACACAATATCCTTATAAGTAACAGCCTCATACTGAGGAGATTTTGGATATTACCTTGAGTGTAAATCAAGAACTAATCATATATATCACAGGCAATGAGAGTGAAGAGGGGAAATTAGTGCTCCAGACATGAGCTATGATTTCAAAGACGAAAGCTTTGATACACACTTTCTAGAAGCATTAAATTATGTTGAAACTTTAGAACAAATGAATTCCGACACTGGTAACAAGAAAATTGATGTGTATGAAATATCTTATGAACTGATTCAAAGTCAAGGCCCTTTATTGAGCCTTTCTGTTCTAGCTACTTCCGCGGCCGAAAGCAGCGGGAAATTTGCACACCTGCAGACTTTTTTCGCCGGGGTTATCAATTATTCTTGAAGTAATTCAAAGTTCAGGCCCTTTATTGAACCTTCTTCGTAACTACTACCCATGAATGGCAGTGGGTAATTTGTACACTTGCATCCTTTTTTGCCAACTTTCTACCGCCCAGTGTGTGCACTTTGTGCACTCGCTAAACTCCTTAGATGAGATACCCATTTCTCAGGCTCCCACTGCACAATCCGACGCACAGTCTGTGTAATGGACTTGAAAACCAAACACCCACTTTCTTTACAAAGCAATGGGTAGTTTGTGCGTCTGCTCTCTTTCTTATTTTTCACCTTTTTTATCTTCCACTTAATCAACACATCATGTACACGCACACACACCTACTTTCTACCTTTCTTTGCTATGGTTAAATAATATTCTGTTTCATATCCATATTCAAAATGCAGGCCGTTTATCGAACCTTTTCATTGTAGCTACTACCGCGGCCAATGACAGTGGGAAGTTTGCACACTTACTGCCATTCTCGCCTGGGAAAATCAATTATTCTTCAATTTCATATTCTGATTCAAAGTCCTTTTTCAAGTATTTTTGTTGTAGCTACTACCCCAGCCGAAAGCAGTGGGAAATTTTCACACTTGCTGCCTTTCTTTCCTAGGGTTATCAAATACTCTTGAATTTCATATTCTAATTCAAACTCATGTCCCTTTATCAAGCCTTTTTCATGTAGATATTGCACAGCCAGAAGGCAGTGGGAAATGTGTGCACTTGCTACCTTTCTTAAGTGGGCTTATCAATTATTCCTCTTAAAAGTCAAAGTGCAGGCCCTTTATTGAGCCTTTTTGGTAACTGTTACTCGTCAATGAGTAGGTAATTTATGCACTTCCTACCATTCATGTATAATAAAAAGCTTAACAAAAGTCTACCAATATTAAAAAAGAGCCACTATGGTCTATGTTTATCAAATCTACTGTTTCTTATCCTAATTCAAAGTACAGACCCTTTATTGACACTTCTTGGTAACTACTACTCATGAGTTGCAGTGGATAATTTCCACACTTGCAACCTTTCTTATTTTTTCACATTATTCATCTTCCACTCAATCAACACATCATCTACACATACATTCACCTACTTGCAGTCTCTCTTGGCTATGGTTATCAACTTTTCTTCTATTTCATATCCGTATTAAAAAAACAGACCCTTTATCGAACCTTATTGTTGTAGCTACTAACACAGGTGATGGCAGTGCAAAATTTGCACACTTCCTCCCTTTCTTGGCTGACATTATCAAATACTCTTCAATTTCATATTCTGATTCAAAATCATGTCCCTTTAACAAACCGTTTTCATGTAGATATTGCACGGCCGAAGGCAGTGAGAAATTTGCACATTTGCTGCCTTTCTTAGCTGGGCTTATCAATTGTTTTTCTTCAAATTAGAATTCAAAGTGCAGGCCCTTTATTGAGCCTTCTTTGTAACTATTACTCATCAATGGCAGTGGATAAGTTGCGCACTTCCTGTCGTTCATGTATAATAAAAACCTTAATAAAAGTCTACCAATATTAAAAAAAGAGCCAGTATGGTCTATGGTTATCAAATCTTCTATTTTTAATCCTAATTCAAAGTACAGACCCTTTATAGAGCCTTCTTAGTAACTGCTACTCGTGAATGGCAGTGGATAACGTCCACATTTGCGGCCTTTCTTTTTTTTTCACATTATTCATCTTCCACTCAATCAACACAACATCTACACATACACACAACTACTTGCTGCTTTTCTTACCTATGGTTCTCAACTGTTCTTCTATTTCATATTCCTATTCAAAATGCAAGCCCGTTATCAAGCCTTTTTATGGTAACAACTACCCCATCCGAAAACAATAAGAAATTTGCATACTTGCTGCCTTTCTTCTCTGGGCTTATCAATCATTCTTCAATGTCATATTCTGATTCAAAGTCAAGGTCCTTTTTCAAGCCTTTTGTTGTAGCTACTACCCCAGCCGAAGGCAGTGGGAAATTTGCACACTTGCTGCCTTTCTTGACTGCGGTTATCAATTATCCTTCTTGCAATACAAATTCAAAGTACAGTCACTTTATTTAGCCTTCTTGGTAACTACTATCTGTGAATGACAGTGGGTAATTTCCACACTTCCAACCTTTCTTGTTTTTTTACATTATGCATCTTCCACTCAATCAACACAACTTCTACACATACACACACACACCTACTTTCTACCTTTCTTGGCTATGGTTAGCAACTATTCTTCTTTTTCATATCCATATTAAAAATACAGGCCCTTTATCGAACCTTTTTAGGTCTCATCCTATTAATCACGCAAGCGATAATAGGACGAGAGTATAGAGGCTCATCCAAGCTCTGAAACCATCGCGGATTACGTCGAGTGCATGTGCACATGCACACGCTTTTTACCATTTGCTCCCCTAGCCGCCTGCCTCCGAGAGCTTCACATCAAAGGGATCCGCTCCCCCGCCCACTGCTTAACACTTTTCACGGCCACCAGGCCGTGTCTCATATTTCTCCTCCCCCCCTCCCCACAGCAATGCCAGTCTTCACCAACACCAGGCTTCTAAAAGACTCCCTCCAACTACCTGCTTGTTTTCTATTGCACTTCTCCGCCATCTGTCTTTTCTCGCGGTGTGATGCTGGCTTTAACAGCATGCCGAGCTGCTGCCTGCCTCCCTTCTACATTAACTGTCTCCTGTCTCTTCACCAACCACTTTGGCGATTGGCGTCCTGAAGAAGCAGGAAGAACAGTGTAAAACACCAATTATTACGGATAATTCGGCCCACACAGACCCTGAAGCACATGCAAGTGAAGCCACCACCCTTCCAAGAACACTCCCTGCCCCTGTGGGGTTTACTTAAGGATTTTTCCCATTTTCTGCGTGGTTGATGCTTTGCATTAACTGCAGGAGCGTGTAGTGCGCTGGCATCCTGCCTTACAGGCACCAATCATGCTGCCAGGAGATTGGGTACTTTATTAAGTAAAAATGCATCCATTTAAAGGGAGAGGCGGAAATGTGTTGTGGGAGGGGCTAGGGGCCCTCTTAGGCTGCACGGATTTCTTTTCTATGCATGAGCCCGAATGTAACATTTTGTTTCAGATTAGCGCGGTGCCTGCCTCACGGCCACCACGCTAATTTAAATCATGGCAGCTGTTTCCAGACCCTGCAAAATCGTCACTTTTACATGCCAACCCAGTCCACCTTGAAGAACAGAGACCCACTGGCTCCAGTCTGGGTACATTACCTCACCGTAACTTTTTTGTGGTGCTCCTCTGCTCAGGGAACTCCCTCTCTCGCATGTCTCGCCACAACACCTCACACCCTCTTCTCAGTCTAACTCTCTCTCACCTTAGGATCCCCCCACACTTCAGTTCAGATTATCACGCAACCTCTGGTGCTTGCCACCCCCTCCTCCCCATCTATGCAGACACCCCCATGCTGACCTCCCACCACAGACGTCTCCTCCCTCACAGTCCACACCACCTCCACTTCACACACCAACATTCAGAGCCTGGTTTCTTTTATTGGGTGGCAAAAATGCAGCTCGTCCCCTGCTGCTTTGACCATTGTCACACAGCTCTTCTCTCTTAGCACGGCGGCTCCTTAACTCAGCTCCTTGGCTGCTCCACTTTTACAGACACCCACCCTGCCTGCCATTGTACCTCTCGGCAAATGACGAGCGCTGTCAAAGGCAGTAGGGTCTTGCTTGTAAATAACCATGCCAGAAATATTAGCTCTACCAGTACTTATGTATCGTTCACATTAATCAAACGTTCACTTTTCTCCTACTCGCTGAAGTGTGACATCAGCAGCTTTTAGTTTTGATTAAAAAGTTAATGCTTCTGTCTGTTAGAACAGCGCCCTCCGTTTTAGAAGCGTACGCTGGTTAAACTGAAGGCGAGTAGAGTTGGTACCATTGTGTGAGCATGAAGACATGCGCACATCCTAATGGAGCAGTATATCTGCTTGAACTTGTGTTACTTCATGGCAGGACCAGCGTCTTGTGCAACGCCAGAGAGGCATCCGGCCTGTCTTTCAGAAACTCAGGAATCTGGACAAACCTGGTTAGAAAAAATAAAATAAAAACAGTTGCTACAAAAATGATTTTTTTGTTTGTTTAAAAAATATAAATAAAAGCATTTGCTACACCTTAGTTGCTTTTTGCTTGTCTGGTTTACTCCCTTGGTTGTTTCGTTCTACCTGATCAATGCATCACATACCAGCATTTCACTCCCTATAGTTTTCAATCCCTCAGCTTTTCCTAAGAACTGCTGTTGCCAGTTGGATTGTGCTCTCTCAGAAATGTAGAACAACTTAACCTACATTTCATTGTTTGACCTAGCAAAAAAGATTAACAGGTGTGCAAGTAAGGAAAGTAGAATGAGAGAAAGATTTTGTATGTGCATGCTTCACGTCTGTGTGCGCCTGTACTCTGGTTAAACACATTTTCTTAGCGATCACCTCAGCTGTTGACGAGACCACGGCAGTTTCCACACTTAAGAAGTTCTTAGCAATTTTAAATTAAAATGCAGACATTGACTGCATAGTGATATTGTAATGTTATTTTCTTCAGTGAGTTTCGGTGTCTGCAGCAATCTAGCATGTCTTAGCCAGTGATATGTTGTTTTCCAGTTTCTGACACCTACTTCTAACAAATAATTTATTAACCACTTTTATTCCTACTATAGAGGGTAAGAAGGGCTCACTATTCAAGTGAGCATACCACTGTGGCACGTGAGCCTGTAATGCGTGCATGAAAGCATCATTCTGTCTCTTGTTGTTTATCAAGCTCAATAGCAAACACAATCTTGTCTAAAAATAAATATGCAGCTATATAAAACCGATTATGTAGCTTCATAAGAAAAATATGTATTTATAGAACAGTCCAGTGTGCAATGCGAGGGATGGAAGGCCTTTCCTTCGCTCGTCAGAGAATAATATTATCCATATAGAGGACCGGGTGCAGTGTGAGCGTTTGCTCACCGGGGATTATTTGGTTGGCCCACAAAACGTGCTAAACGTTAATGAATATGAAGCTGAGAGTTTACACACAAACACACATGCAACACCACACACACAACACCACACACACAACCACACACAAACACACACACAACCACACATCAGTGCACGCTTTCACCGGGCACAAACACAACCAGCCGTCAGTGCACACTTTCACCAGGCAAACACACCACCAGCCATCAGTGCACGCTTTCAACGGGCACAAACAACACTAGCTGTCAGTGCACGCTTCCACCAGGCACACACCACCAGACATAAGTGCACACTTTCACCAGGCACACACACACCACCAGCCGTTAGTGCATGCTTTCACCAGGCACACACCACCAGCCGTCAGCGCACACTTACTCCAGGCACACACACCACCAGCCGCCAGTGCATGCTTCCATCAGGCACACACCACCAGCCGTCAGTGCACGCTTCCAACAGGCATACGCACCACCAGCCATCAGTGCACGCTTCCACCAGGCACACACACCACCAGCTGTCAGTGCACGCTTCCACCAGGCACACACACCACCAGCTGCCAGTGCACGCTTCCACCAGGCACACACACCACCAGCCATCAGTGCACGCTTCCGCCAGGCACACCCACCACCAGCCATCAGTGCACACTTTCTACAAGCACACACACCACCAGCCATCAGTGCACACATCAATTGTTAACGCATCCACAATTAACTATTGTAGCAATCGCAGTATGGCGCACTTTACTTAAACATATTCATCTAAAGCGCAGCATGCCTCCATTGCTACAAAAATAAATACACATTTTTTTGGCCTACAATTTATAGACTTTTGTTGCAATTGGTGTTGCAATATTTAGCAATGCCAATAACTCCAACTTAATTAATGGGAGACCTATTGCATTGAAAATGCTTGTTGTTAAAGCTACTAACCCAGCCGATGGCAGTGCGAAATTTGCACACGTCCTGCCTTTCTTGGCTGGGATTATCAAATACTCTTGAATTTTATATTCTGATTCAAACTCAAGTCCTTTTATCAAGCCTTTTTCATGTAGATACTGCACTGCCAGAAGGCAGTGTGAAATTTGCGCACTCCCTACCTTTCTTAGCTGGCCTTATCAATTATGTTTCTTAAAATTCAAAGTGCAGGCCCTTTATTGAGCCTTATTCGTAACTATTACTCATCAATGGCAGTGGGTAATTTGCGCACTTCCTGCCGTTCATGTATAATAAAAAGCTTAATAAAAGTCTACCAATATTAAAAAAGAGCCAGTATGGTCTACGGTTAACACATCATACGGTGTCCTTAGGTTCTTTTATCTGTGACTAAATAGCTTTCATCAATCTTTCTGTCATCAACTGCCTTCAATCTACACTGCAGACAGCTGGGTTCACAACTTGAAATCAGCTTTCCTTCTACATTAAGGACAACATTGTATTCAGCCTTGCTGTCCTTAAGGGAGAGAATTATACTGTGTCCCCAGGTTCTGTTATCTGTGACTAAATAGCATTCTTCAATCTTTCTGTCAACAACTGCCTTCAACCTACACTACAGACAGCTGGTTTCACAACTTGAATTCAACTTCCTTCTACATTAAGGACAGCATTGAATCTAGCCTTACTTTCCTTAAAGCAGAGACAATTATGGCATGACGTATTTGGAAAAAGAAATAGCCAACTTTATGGAGATATACTTCAACTTAACTTCTGTGAATGGACAACTAATATTTATTAGAAAACTTAATTTTAAAGACTTTGCTACCAACACATCCTGCTCCGATCATGGATAAACAACAAAATTTGCTTGCTTCACATGCCACTAACTCATTCCACCACTTATCAGTGCTGCATTCACACACACTAAATTAACAATATTGTGCAGCTGTCACACACACATGAAGTCTTGGTAACCGCTACCTCCTACCATTATCACATATCCATATTCATCCAGAATTTAACTGATTCTTCATTCAATCTACACCACGGACAGCAGTGTTCACAACTTCAATAAATCTTTCAATCTACATTTGTCTTCACTATCTGTGCCAAGAGCTGCCTCCAATATATACTGCGGTCACTAGAGTTCAAACCTTCATACCAGTAGTACCACTACTACAGAAAAAATTGAATCCAACCTTGTTTATTGAAGGTACAGACTAATGGATTCTATGTCTTCGATTTTGTAAAAGAATGTGACAAATAGCATTCATCTATAACTGTGCTCACTGGAGCCTTCAATCTACACTACGAACAGCAGGGTTCACAACTTCAATTCACCTTTCTATCTACACTAAGAACACCATTAAATCCAACTTTGTTTTTTTTATAACCGAGACAATTGTACTGTGTCCTCAGATTCACTTAACTGTAACGAAATACCATTCATCAATCTTTCTGTCAACAACTGCCTTCAATCTACACTGCGAACACCAGAGTTCACAACTTAAATTAAGCTTTGAATCCAAATTTATCTTTAGTATCTCTGCTAAGAACTTTTTTATGTAGATACTACCCCAACAGAAGACAGTTGAAAATGTTGCACTTGCTGCTTTTCTTCGCAGGGGTTATGAAATATCATTCTTATAATCCAAATTCAAAGTACAGACGCTTTATTCAGCCTTCTTCGTAACTACCCCCCCTTAAATAGCAGTGGTTAATTTCCACACTTTAATCCTTTCTTGCCACGCACAGTCTGTGTAATGAGCTGAATATCTCAAGAACAACTTCCCTGAAAAAACAGTGGGTACTTTGCACGTCTGCACCCTTTCTTATTTTCTACCTTATTCATCTTCCACTCAATCAACACATTATCCACACATACACACACCTACTTTTGCCTTTTTTCACTGGGATTATCAGTTATTCTTCAATGTCATATTCTGATTAAAAGTCTAGACCCTTTATCAAGCATATTTGTTGCAGCTACTACCCAGCCGAAGGCAGTTGGAAATTTGCACACTAGCTGCGTTTCTTAACCCCTTCGCTGCTAGGCCTTTTCCCCTCCTGTGCTAAGCCATTTTTTGGCGATTTGCATCAGTGTGCGCTTAGGCCCCTGTAACTTTTTGACCACATAACGTATCCACGCCAAATTTGCGTCCTTTTCTTCCAACATCATGGGGATTATAAAGATACCCAGGGTTTGTGGATTCCCTTGGAAGGTTCCCAGCAATTAAGCAAAATACAGTAAGATTTTAGTTTTTTTTCAGAAAAATGGGGAAAATGGGTTGCAAATGAAAGCCTCTGGGTTTTTCCCTGCAAATGTTATCAAAAAAGCGTTTCTGGGGCTGAAATCAGCATTTGCTCAGCTTTTAGGAAATGACAGTCTTTTGTCAGAGAACCAACATTTTTCACACAGTTTTGGCATTTTTCTGGGACATAGCCTATTGTTGCTATTTTTAGTGCTTTCAAACTCCTTCCAGTTAATGGTAGAAATTAGTTCAAAAGCAATAATGGATCCTGAAAAACTATACATTTTTGAAAAGTAGACAAAATTCGGAATTCAGAAAGGGGTCATTTGTCTAAAGTCAGTTCAGAGGCCGGCGTTGGAGTACCGACGGACAGAGCGGTGCTTCACTTCACTCCTGAGCCACTGCCAGGTGGGGTGAGGTCTTCACTTCTTACAAAGCTGTGAAAAACACACAAATTGTAAGAATAAGACAAGAAGTGACACCTAGGAACCTTCAGGTGATCTCTGTACCTGTCTTTTTATATATATTTCATATATATGTTTTTTCACCTTTTCATTTACTTTAGTTTTTGCAGTAGCAATATTTGTTGTTAGGTCCTGAAGAAAGCAAGGATAATTGTATCCACTATTGCTGAAACATGTCGACCTGGTACCACATCTAGACAGCTATTTTTTCCAACCTGTCTGGCAAATTTGTAAACATCGGTAGGGCAAGTTTCACCTGAATAAAATTGTTCATTACTCCCCAATCCAATTTTAATTGCACACTTTACTTTATTTATTCATATTTAGTTTCCTTTTCTTGCACTGCACACTGTCAGTCACTATTTGACTTGCTACTTACCTTTCTAAGGAGGTAAAGGACCATACTACCCTCTATTCCAGTCAAAGGAACTGTTTCACCATCTTGGTTACCTTTGTTCATGAGAATAGTACACCCACATATATGGTCTAATGAAGGAATCCCAAATGATGAAGGGCGGTTCCGAGTGGTGACTGATGGGTACCTTGGACCATCTACTATGGTGTCTTTGTTTACCATCTTTTCTTAATCAGTTGGTATTTTGATAAGCTTTCTGGTGACTTGCACGGTTGATTCACTGCACCTTTAGACCCATTGGAACCCTTTTTTTGTCATTTGTCTAAATACATGAAGGTTTCTTTATAGAAATTAACAGTTAAATATTGGAAACATTGAAAATTAGTTGAAAAAAACAGCCTTTTGTCTCAACGTTTTCACCTGTAACTTCTTGTAATTTTGTCAGCTATTTGAAAGCAATATATTGTTACATCCGATAGACCTTCCTGGTTGTGGGGATGTACAGGACTTGTAGTTTTGCCAAGAACCCGACGAACCCAGAGCCAAAAACTGAGCAGCAACTTGCAATGGTTTTTTATTATGTACCAGGTATAGAGCAAATATTCTGGGAAAATTGATACATGGAAAAATCGGTATGAAAGACACCTATGTATTTCTGAATTGGGTACAAATTATAGAGTTTAGAAACAGTATATATTTCCACATTTTTAAAATTGGGAATACTCATACTAGCATGATAATTATTGGTCATTTTTCAAAATGATTATTTTTTTACACAATGTCTTTCATTTTGAAGGGCGAAATGCATGAAAACTCAATAGGTAATAACAGTTGATTTATAAATCTGAACTACCCTACGTCTCCCGATAAAAACGGTACCTCACTTGTGTGGGTCGGCCTTGTGCCTGCAACAGGAAACGGGGCAAAACGCAACGTGGTCGCACCTCAATTTTGCAGTTAAAAATTGACCCTTTTTTGGCAAAATGCCTACCTGTAGTTTTTGCATCCTAGCTCTGCCAGCACCTGGGGAAACCTAGCAAACCTATACATTTTTGAAAAGTAGACACCCTGGGGAATCCATGATGGGGTGACTTGACTGCTTCCCACCAGGTTCTGCTACCCAGATTTCCTTGCAAACCTAAGAAAGGGTACAAAAAACCACATTTTCCCCACATTTCTGTGGTGGAAAGTTAAGGAATCTGCGTGGATCCACAAATTTCCTTCAATCCTGTATTCCCCAAAGTCTTCCAAGAAAAATGGTACCCCACTTGTGTGGGTCGGCCTAGTGCCTGCGTCAGGAAATGGCGCAAACCGCAACGTGGTCGCACCTCAATTTCGCAGGGACAAATGACCATGTTTTGGCAAAGTGACTAGCTGTAGTTTTTGAATCCTCGCTCTGCCGGCACCTAGGGAAACCTAGCAAACCTACACATCTTTGCAAACTAGACACCCAGGGGAATTCAGGATAGTGTGACTCCACTGCCTCCCACCAGGTTCTGTTACCCAGAATCCCTTGCAATCCTAAAGAATTGGAAACAAAACGCATATTCCTCATATTTTTGTGGTGGAAAGTTCTGGAATCTGCGTGGATCAACAAATTTCCACCCTCCCCGCATTTCCAAAAGTCTTTTGAGAAAAATGGTACCTCACTTGCCTGGGTCTGCCCAGTGCCTGCGACAGGAAATGGTGCAAAACGCAACATGGTCGCACCTCAATTTCGCAGTGAAAACTGGCCCTTTTTTTGGCAAAGTGCCTACCTGTAGTTTTTGAACCCTAGCTCTGCTGGCACCTAGGGAAACCTAGCAAACCTACACATTTTTGAAAACTAGACACCCAAAGAAATTCAGAATGGGGTGACTCCACTGCCTCCCACCAGGTTCTGTAACCCAGAATCCCTTGCAAACCTAAAAAAATAGAAAAAAAACACATTTTCCTCACATTTCTGTGGTGGAAAGTTCTGAAATCTGCATGGATCAACAAATTTCCACCCACCCCGCGTTCTCCAAAGTCTTATGAGAAAAATGGTACCTCACTTGCCTAGGTCTGCCTAGTGCCTGCAACAGGAAATGGTGCAAAACGCAACGTGGTCGCACCTCAATTTCGCTGGGAAAACTGGCCCTTTTTTGGCAAAGTGCCTACCTGTAGTTTTTGAACCCTAGCTCTGCCGGCACCTTGGGAAACCTAGCAAACCTATACATTTTTGAAAACAAGACACCCATGAAAACTCAGGATGGGGTGACTCCACTGCCTCCCACCAGGCTCTGTTATCCAGAATCAATTGCAAACCTAAAAAATTTGAAAAAAAAGCATTTTCCTCACATTTCTGTGGTGGAAAGTTCTGGAATCTGCGTGGATCAACAAATTTCCACCCACCCTGCGTTCCCCAAAGTCTTATGAGAAAAATGGTACCTCACTAGCCTGGGTCTGCCTAGTGCCTGTGACAGGAAATGGCGCAAAACGCAACGAGGTTGCACCTCAATTTCGCAGTGAAAACTGGCCCTTTTTTGGCAAAGTGCCTACCTGTAGCTTTTGAACCCTAGCTCTGCCGGCACCTAGGGAAACCTAGCAAACCTATACATTTTTTAAAACTAGACACCCAGGGGAATTTAGGATGGGGTGACTCCACTGCCTCCCACCAGGTTCTGTTACCCAGAATCCCTTGCAAACATAAAAACTTGGGGGAAAAAACGCATTTTCCTCACATTTCTGTGGTGGAAAGTACTGGAATCTGCGTGGATCAACAAATTTTCATGCACCCCACGTTCCCCAAAGTCTTATGAGAAAAATGGTACCTCACTTGCCTTGGTCTGCCTAGTGTCTGTGACAGGAAGCGGCGCAAAACGCAACGTGGTCGCACCTCAATTTCGCAGTGAAAACTGGCCCTTTTTTGGCAAAGTGCCTACCTGTAGCTTTTGAACCCTAGCTCTGCCGGCACCTAGGGAAAGCTAGCAAACCTATACATTTTTTAAAACTAGACACCCAGGGTAACTCAGGATGGGGTGACTGCACTGCCTCCCACCAGGTTCTGTTACCCAGAATCCGTTGCAAACCTAAAAAATTGGGAAACAAAATGCATTTTCCTCACATTTCTGTGGTGGAAAGTTCTGGAATCTGCGTTGATCCTCAAATTTCCTCTCACCCAGCGTTCCCCCAGGTCTCCCGATAAAAATGGTACCTCACTTGTGTGGGTAGGCATGGTGGCTGCAACAGGAAAAGTCCCAAATTGTACGGTGGAGACTTAAATATTACCTATAGCAAAACTACCTTATTTTGGGGGGGACCTGAGTTTTTTGCACCGTGCTCCGCGGCCATCTTTGGAAACTACCAAACCCAAACAGGTCTGAAAACTAGACACCCGGGGGAGTCCAGGGAAGTATGGCATGCGTGGGTCTCCCAACATTTTCCTACCCAGAATTACCTGCTAACCTTAAAATTAGGTTAAAAAAAACACCTTCCATACATTTTTGGGTGGGATCTCCGTGCCGGCACAAATGTCCTACCACCCAGCGTTCCCCTTGTTCTCCCGAGTAAAATGATACGTCACTTGTGTGGGTGGGCCAAAGCAGAATAGGGCAAAAATGTATTTAAAAAAATTGTAGAATTCCGTATTTACAAGAAAGCACCGAGAATTCTACTGTTTTGGGGTCATCCTAGTCACAGGCCTTTGGCCCACCCACACATGTGAGGTATCATTTTACTCAGGAGAACAAGGGGAACGCTGGGTGGTAGTACATTTGTGCCAGCACGGAGAACCCATGCAAAAATGTATGGAAAAGTGTTTTTTTAACCTAATTTTAAGGTTTGCAGTGAATTCTGGGTAGGAAAACGTTGGGTGACCCACGCATGACATACCTCGCTGGACTCCCCCGGGTGTCTAGTTTTCAGATCAGTTTGCGTTTGGTAGTTTCCCAAGTTGGCTGCCGAGGCCCGGGCCAAAAACTCAGGTGCCCCCCAAACATCAATGTAGTTTTGCTATAGGTTATTTTTAAGTCTCCACCGTACGATTTTGGCCTTTTCCTGTTGCAGCCACTATGCCTACCCACGCAAGTGAGGTACCATTTTTATTGGGAGACCTGGGGGAATGCTGAGTGGGAGGAAATTTGAGGATCTACACAGATTCCACAACTTTACCACACAAAAATGTGAGAAAAAAGCTTTTTTTTGCAAAATTTTAGCTTTGCAGTGGATTCTGAGTAGGAGAATGATGAGGGACCCACGCAAGCCATACCTCGCAGGAGTGCCCTGGGTGTCTAGTTTCCAGAAATGTATGGTTTAGGTCGGTTTCCCTACATGCCCGCCGAGCCCCGGGCCAAAAACTCATGGGAACCCCCTTGCAAAACCAGATTGCTTTGTGATAGGTAATTTTGATGTTGCCTCATTAGGTTTTGGGCCCTTGCCTGTTGCGGGTCCTTGAATAACCCACGCAAGTGAGGTACCATTTTTATCGGGAGACCTGTGGGAACGCTGGGTGGGTGTAAATTTGTGTGAGCCCAGTGATGCCACACTTTTACACACAAAAATGTTTGAAAAAACAAATTGTTTCAGCTACATTTAAAGTTTGCTAGGGATTCTGGGAAAAGGAACGTTGGAGGATCCACGCAAGCCATACCCCCTTGAAAGCCCCTGGGTGTCTACTTTCCAGAAATATGTGGGTTTGCTAGGTTTCCCTAGATGGCTGCCGAGGAAGGATTGAAAAATCCATGTGACACCCCTAGCTAAACCAATTAGTTTTGAAAAAATTAGTTGTATACTTGTGCAGCATTAAAATTTGGGCGCAATATTGCAAGGAAAATATGACAGACGTTGTGAGTTTTGCAGGATATTGTGGATGAAATTAATTGTTGGATTTCACCAGAGAGACATTGATCCAGCGGCCTATAGAAAATATATCATAAACAACGCTACCCAACTTCATAACCTATAAACTAAGTTCTACACTAACTTATGGACCCATTTATAAACATGACATATTTTGGGCCTACTGAATCAGGTGGTCAAATTAAATCTATATACACATTATCTACAAACTATATACAATTTTTATACATCTGCGGAAAGAATATTGTCATTAGAATAAATCCTAACCATTTAAACGACCACCATTGGCGATGGGATCTAGCTAATAGTAACCTGCACTTCTGAATAACCAAGACCAGCTTGTTTGTCAAAAGTAAGATTTCTTTACTAAATTATGGTATTTCAAAATGTAAATTTATAAATGCAATTTTATTAGCATCAAAGTAAGCATGTTTTAAAAGCTTCATGAGAAAAATACAGTTTAAGTAAGAAATTCAAAGTTTAAGTAAGATTTTAACAGTTTAGCATTTCTAAAGTCTAAGTCCCTAGCTAAGCTAAATAAATGAAATTAAAATAAAGTTCAATGAGGATTCTTACATGCTCCACGCAAAGTCCAGCAGCACTTCACCCTCATCGGAAAGTCAGAAAGCAGCAGCCAGCCCATCCCTAAGGGCATGACTTTTTATACCTTTCTATGCTAACTAAACTAAGCGAAGGAAAGTTTTCACAAATCCTCGAAGTCCCATTGGTTGAAAGTGACAAGTGACATGTCACCCACATTTCAAAAGTTCCATTAGGTCACGTTTCTTAAAGACCATTGTCTTTTCCGAATGCAACCAGGAGCTTCCTTGGTTTGCAACAATTGTAAATCAATGTTCTCAAAGTATTCATTTCATTTCCGCGGGTGCCAAGTTAGAGCTGACAAAATTGTCCTTTATCATATTTCCGACCTTGGCCACGTCCGACAGAATGATGACAGCACATCAGTTTTTTGCTTTGTGAATGCAGCTTTGACGAACACTTTTTTCAGAATGGGCTTCTCGTGTGGTTGTGCAGAATTAAATTTCAGCTTTAGCAAACTCGAGCAAACTAGGCCCAAAAATAGGCAACTTATGCTTTCTAGTAATAAACAAAAACAAGAAAAGTATTAATGTAAGAAGTAATGTTGATTCTGTATCCACCCTAGGTTTACTAATTAATTAACCCTCCCAATTAGTCTAATGTTACCTAGCAAATGCAAACAAATAAAGCAGCGTTTATATCTACCAGTCTTCATTAATCCATGAGACTTATGTGCACCTAGAATAGTAGAAATGACATCACATAGACAAGGAAAAGCAAAATAAGCACATGCTTCTTTTAGATTTGCAGCAGTTAGTAATGACAAAAACAAAAACGACAAATTATTTTATTATTTTGCACGAACAAAAAGATGCAACATTTATGCACGTTTATGAGCACACATGTTAGTCCCCCCATGTGTAAAGTTTAATCTAGGTTGTGTTAATACAATACATCACAAATCATTAATATTATTATTCATGTTATGGAAATGTGACTTTGCGAGTTTAAACAAAATTTTGTTTTCTATCTCGCTCCATCAACTCCCTCATCTGGTGATTAACAAATCACCACACCAACACCCAAAAATGTGTAATTTAAATTTCCAAGAAATTGATTCAAATTCATTTGTATCAGTAATCCTAAAAATCTGTTTCTGCATAATCTTTGGAATTAGCATAACGCTCTCTATGTAACTCCTGTAATTCAATCTCCCTTTCTTCTTCTTTTCTAAGTTTATAAATTCTTTTCTTTTCCTTCAACTGCTTCTTTCTCTTATGCAACAAACAACCTATTTTTGTCAAAATAAAAATGAATACTATTATAATCAACGGTGCCAAAATCTTGCCAAGAATTGAACTACCAATATCATGAAACCAATTTTTAATTGCTTGGAATCTTTTTGAAAGTTTCCCTGTAAAATCATCTTCTTCTAAAGGAATTATCTCTGAATGCATTTGTGTAATGTTTTTAATGTACATCTCTATATTCTTACTTTCATCAGGTATATATGTGCAACAATGTTGTACATGTAAAATGCCACAGACTCCTCCCTCTTTTGCTAGGATTATGTCTAAAGCAAGTCGATCTTGAATCACCATAGATCTGATTGCAACTACTTCAACATTCACTAATTGGAATCCATCAGCAGTGTCTGTTGACAATCTGTCAACAATTGTGGACAATTTTCTAATTCTCCCTGCATTTAGGGTTATACCAACAAAAGGTATCACTGCTTGAAAAATATCTCCCAGAACTTCTGTAAAAGTTTCTCTTTTGACTCTATTTACATAATTATGAATTTTGAACAATCCTTCTGAATCTCTATCAACATGAAACACTTTAGGAAAAACAATTCCCACATAACAAGTTCCATACCAATGGTCTGGAAGGTTGTAGTAGGCTTTGTCACCACAAACAAAATAAATCCCAGGGAAGATTGGATCTCTTCCACCTTTGAATCCCCAACCTCCCAAAATCTGATAAGTATCTTCACAGTTACTTGCACTTACAAAATAATTATCAAAAAGTGTATTATCTCTTCTAATGCAAAGCTTTCCACTAATTGGTTTATCTATGTGAATTGCAACATTTTCAAGCATTTTGCCATTTAATTTCTCATCCTCTTTTTGCCAGAATTTTGACTTAGTCTGCTTGACTAATTCATTTCTTTTGTAAATTGCTCTTCTCTCCTCAACCATATTCAAAAATTTCTTTCCTTCAGCACTCAATTTGCAGGTTAGATTATTCTTGTAAGCATACTCATAAGTGAGTTCGTTAGTAACAAGGAAAAATTCTCTCATTTGTTTTGCTTTCTTGTGCTTATTTAAAGCACCATCAATCTTTATATTCGCAAAAATCTCGTCAAAATCTGAATAGTAATATTCTAAGCGTCCAGTTTGATAAAATAAGCTAGTTAACACACTACATGTTACACCATATGTGAGAGGAAGCATATTGTATGTCACTCCCTCAGAAACAGAAGCAGGTAACTTGACGCAGACATAGCAGTCTTTTGCATCCATTACCTTGACATATTCACTCAAAAGCTTTGTGAATGTATTACTTGAAAAATCACTAATAGATTTATCTTGATGAAAGTTAGGTTGATGATCAATAACTTTAGCAGATGCACTATGTTTAGTTTGACTAACCAAAGCTTTGTTTGTCATGTTAACTTTGTGTAATTCTCTATTCATCTCTAATGGGATGATCACAGCTAAAACTAACCAGAGCAGTATTAAAATGAGCAGACACACCAGAGTCATCTTACAGCATCTTTTAAAAACAGAACACTTTGAAGTGCTCTCCTTAACATAAGGCATTTTTGGTTAGTTAGTTTTGCCACAAAATTAAAAACAAAATTAATTTTAAAATTTCTAAGACTTAAACTATTTATACCCCCCTTTTAAAATAATTTTATTTTTAAAACCCTAAACAAGTTTTCTTCGACCTTATGTCATACATAAGATTTCTTCAACTATACAGTTTTTTCTTCGACCTTATGTCAGCTAACAAAATTTCTTCAGCCTTTTGCCAAATTAAAATTTCTGTACTTCAATCATTGTCACTAATTTCTTCTATTTCGTTTTCTTCTTCACTACTACCATAAATGTCAATAACGGGTGGAATTACTAAATAAGTCCACTCAGGAGACTTGTATTTCTGGTTTGGTCTCACTATTCTTTTTCCTTTTCTCGACACCACTTCAATTTTCCTTCCAACTCCCACTTCCTTTCCAGGACTCTTTTGACTACTGATTTCTTCAACTTGCTCTTTAGGTTTCTTGATCAACCTGACTCTCAATCTTCCACCAGGCCAGTAGTCTGCTTTTCTCACGTATTTCTTCTTTGGTTCAGAAGCATTTGATTCTGACTTCCAAGCCCTTTTCTTTCTGTTTTCACTTGCACCATCCACGTCACTTTCTTCAGTTTCGTAGTCTGAAATTTCAATTGACTCAGGAACTTCTCTATTCGGCAGTTTTACTCCTTCAGGAACACTTCTCTGATTTCCAATACTGGTACTTGGTAATTCGTCTTCTTCTTCTTCTTCAATTACCTCCAACTTCCCAGATTTTGGATTTCTGTTCCTTACTTCAGAGCTTGTTTTCTGCTTTTCGATACTCTCCTGGTCTGAAACTTCTTTTTGTTTCGCTTCTCTGTCTTTAATAGAAACAACTGAATCCTCAGTTATCTTTCCTTTTAACAGATTCTCTTCACCTTCAGAATTGATTTCGATAATTTCCAAGTCTTTTCTTGTTGAATTTTCATTCACAGATACAGGTTCCAGATGTCGACCTTCTTGTCGATCTTCAGGATCTGGATTTATTTCACCTTCTGCTTCAGAATCATAATCATCTGTAGTATCACTTTCAACATCAGAACTTTCAGGAGTTGGTACTGGAATAGTATGACTAGGATGAATCCAACGTTTCAATCCTTTGCATTTTACAGCATTAGTAGTGATCAAAATTATTTGCCTAGGCTTCTGCCATCTAGGAGCCAGACAATTTCTTCTCCGATGTACTTTCGTTCTGACCCAGTCACCAGGTCTCAGGTCATGTGTCAAAACTTTCTCATTTGATTGTGCTTCAGTTCCCACCTGATTAGACACAGAAGTCACTATATCAGATAACCTTTTACAGTAATCCAAAATAGCACTGTCATTTATGCTCAACAGTTTACCTACAGGTACAAAAGCTTGCCTCATAAATCTTCCCATTAAAATTTCATGAGGACTCAAACCTGTCTTTTTATCTGGTGTACTTCTTAATGACATCAAAACAAGTGGAAGAGCATCTGTCCACTTTACACCTGTTTCAAGACACATTTTTCCAATTCTGTTTTTAATTGTTCCATTAATCTGTTCAACTACCCCAGATGCCTCTGGTCTGTATGCACAGTGTATTTTCTGCTCAATGCTCAAAGCTTCACAAATTAACTTCATCAGTTTGTTATCGAAATGGCTTCCTCCATCACTCTCAATAGTGACTGGAAAACCGTACCTTGGGATAATTTCTCTGAGCAGTAGTTTTGCTACTGTAATTGAATCACAATGTCTTGTAGGAAATGCTTCTACCCATCTTGAAAATAAACAAACGATTACAAGAACATATTTTAAGCAATTGTGTAAGGGCATTTCAATGAAATCCATCTGTAATCTGGTAAAAGGACCACCCTCTCGACCAATTATTCCTGTCCCCACCAATGATTTTCTATTTGGATTCATTTGTTGGCAAGACAAACACCTTTGACAAAAAGATTCTGCAATTGTTCTGAATTTAGTATTGAACCAAGTTTCTCTGAAAAGTCTAATCATAGAATCTCTTCCAAGATGTGCTGGACCATGATATAATCTGGCCATAACTGCAATTAAACAATTTGGTAAGACTATTCTGCCATCTTTGTAAACCCACACTCCATCTTCTTCACGTGGTCTACAATCTGATCTTAACCACAGATCTTTTTCCTCATCATCTGCTTCATTTTGTAATTCTTTAATTTCATTCCATGTTTCTACAACTGTTGTTAGCATTAATGAATTTGAATCAGTTTCTTTACTCCTTTCCCGATTGTATGAATAACCTTTTCTTGCACAGAATTTTGCCGTTTCATCTGCAAATGCATTGCCTTTTGAGATATAATCAACTCCTTTAGTGTGTGCTGCACACTTGACAATTGCGATTTCTTTCGGCAATTGTATTGCTTCAATTAATCTCCTAATGAAAATTGCATTTTTAATCGGAGATCCTGCTGATGTCATATAGCCTCTCTGAGACCAGAGTTGTCCGTAATCATGTACAACTCCATACCCGTACTGACTATCAGTAATGATGGTAACTCTTATATCCTTTGATACTTCACAAGCACGAATTAAAGCAATCAATTCAGCTACTTGTGCTGATCGAACTCCTTCAAGACATGATGCTTCTTCAACATCTGCAACTGTACAGACTGAATATGAGGCTTTCAAGACACCTCCTTCTGATCTCAAACAAGAGCCATCTACAAAGTAGACAAAATCTGATTCAGATAGAGGTCTATCTTTGATATCATGTCTTGGTTTCGTGCAGAATTCCATAACGTCTAAACATTCATGTTCTGTTTCGATGTTATCAATGATCTCAGAATCAGGCAGTAATGTAGAAGGATTCAGATTCAAACATCTTGAAATCGAAACATTATCTGCTCCTAGTATGATTTTCTCATACTTTGTCAATCTGCTGCTTGTCAGATGCTGAGTTTTACCTCTTGTCAGCAATATTTCAACTGAATGAGGCACAAAAACTTTCACAGGAAATCCCATAATGATTCCTTCACTCTGTTCAAGACTAACACTTGTAGCTGCAACTGCTTTCAAGCAACCTGGTAATGCTTTTGCAATGGGATCAAGTACTGCAGAGAAATATGCAATAGGTTTCTTTAGATTCCCATGTCTCTGGATCAACACAGATAATGCACATCCTTCTCTCTCACTACAGTATAGTTCAAAATCTTTCTCATAATTCGGCATACCTAAAGCAGGAGCTTGGCATAAGCTCTTTTTCAAATTCTCAAAAGATTCCATCTCAATTTCATTGAGAATAATTGGATCTTTTACATCGGACTTTGTCAGTCTTTGTAGTGGTTTTGCAATTACTGAAAATCCACTTATCCATTGTCGACAGTAACCAACCATTCCTAAGAACATTCTGACCTGTCTTTGTGTCCTTGGAGGTTGCATTGCTTGAATCATTTTAATTCTCTCAACTGTTACTTGCCTTTTTCCCTTTGCAATTCTGTGACCAAGGTATTTCACTTCTTGTTTGCAAAATTGTAATTTTGCTGGAGACACTTTATGTCCCTCTTCTGCAAGGCGATTTAACAGTATTATTGTGTCTGTCACACAATTTTCTCTTGTCTTTGCAGCTATCAACAAGTCATCAATATACTGCACTAACGTAGACCTACCTGGTAAGTCCAAGTTTTCCAAAGATCTTTTTAACAATTCGTTAAAGATTGAAGGACTTTCTGTATAGCCCTCAGGGATTCTAGACCATCCGAGGGTCTTACCTTGGAATCTGAAAGCAAAGATTTCATAACTGTCTGGATGTAAGGGAACAGTAAAGAATGCATTGCAAAGATCAATGACAGTGTACCATTCAGCATCATGTGGAATCTGGTACAGAATTACTGCTGGATTTGGAACCACAGGACAACATGGAACAACTATTTGATTAACCTTTCTCAAATCTTGTACGATTCTAAATGTTCCATTTGACTTTTTAACTCCCATAATTGGTGAATTACAAGGACTACTCTCCATTTCTTTTAATACACCTTGTTTGATTAATTTTTCAATTATAGGTGTAATACCTTCGATTGTTTCTGCTTTCATTTTATACTGTGGAATGTTAGGAAATTCTATTCCCTGTTTCAATGTAATTTTTACTGGATCTACGTTTTTCATCAGACCCATCTCGTTCCCAGTAAAATCCCATATATCAGATTTCACTGTTTCCTTGAGCTCTTCAGGCAAATCTTTCTCTTCAAATGCAGGAAACAATTTTGTTTCTTCTGCTTCCATCATCATCATTGTCATTCTGTATAAACCATCTTCCTCCATTGTTTGTAATTCAACTCCATCAGGAGAACAATATATCCTGCAATTCATTTTACACAGAATATCTCTGCCTAGTAAATTTACTGGACTACTATTACAAACCCCAAATCTGTGTTTATCTCTATAATTTCCAATTTCAACTGGAACTGGATCAGTTAAATCAGTTTTAATTTGTTGATTGCTTACTCCAACAACTTGGATGGTATCCCCAGAGAGAGGTAGGTTTTCAATTTCCACTGATCTAACAGTAGAACGGGTAGCACCAGTGTCCACTAGAAAAGTGATGTCTACATCGTTAACTTTCCCGTTTACAAATGGACCGGACTGGTCAACCTCAAGAGTGGCTCCAACAACACACTCTTCCTCCTCTCTCGGGCACCGTCAGCAATAATCATCAGAATCACTGTCTTGGCTTTCTGTTAACAAAAATTGTTGTGAAGCATTTTGCATTTGCACCCTTTGTTGCTTTTGCTGTTTTTGCGGTCTTATTACCTGTTCATTTCCCTGAAATCCCACGTTTGGATTATATTTTTGAACTCCCCCACAATTCGGAAATGGTGGTTGTGGCAATTGATCCTGACAGTTATTCACCTGTTGCTGTTGCTGTCGCTGAATGTTTAACTCGTTTAACCCCTGTTGTATTTGTAGCTGTTGCTGCAGGTCAACACCATTCTGCATCTGTGGATTTAATAAGGGATTCTTTAAGTTTCTAGGAGGTTTAGGACACTCGTCTCTCCAATGTCCAATTTCGCCACAATTAAAACAAGGTAATCTTTGTTTCATCTCCTCAATCTTTGGGCTAAATTTTCTTGGAAAAATATTACCTTTAAGCTTTCCTTGTATCTGGTTCGTATTTCCAGTTTGAACAAAATTTGTGTTCTTATTACCCATGCTGGCAATTTGTTGCTCAGCCACCTTTACCTGAGCCCACATGGCTTTCTCCTTGAGCTTCTTTTGTCTCACCTCTAATTCATCACTGCAATACTTAGCTTTTCTCAGAATATCGTCCACAGAAAGTGATTGCCATCCTACAATGCTATTCCTGATCATGTCTGCAATTTCAGGTTTTAGTCCATAAACGAATCTATAGATAAAATGACTCATGTCCTTTTCATCTAATTTTTCATAGCCACTGTATTGTTTAAAAATTAACAGTAACCTCTCATAAAAGGAATGAACTGATTCTTTTGTTTCCTGATTTGTCCTTTCTATTTTAACCCAATCAACTTCTTTGGGTGGAATTTTGTTTTTCATCCAAACGATTACTTTTTCGTAAAAATCCATTACAAGAGGATTTGGGGCACCTGTTTCTTTGATTCGTTCAGGTTCTGTTTTTGGCCAACTTATTGATATTTTACATTCTGTCCAAAGATCTGATGGTACGACAATGTCGAAAAATCCATCTAAATCAATCCACAGAACTTTTGACACTTTGATAAATCTATCCACTTGTCTATACCACTCTACCGGTTTCTCCCTCAATTTTGGAAAATCATTTGTGAATAGTAGTATGTCCTGTCTTGACCAAGGGACATGAACATATCCTCCACCTGCAATCTCTCTCATTGGAAATTGTTTTGACAATTTTTCCAATCTTTCATCTTCCTTCGTTTTCGTCCATTTTACTCTCCACTTATTGAGTTCTCCCAGCTTTTTGATGTAAACAATCAAATCTTTTATATGCACTATTCTTCCCATTGAGTTCAAACTCTCAATGTCACTTTCCGAAAAGTCTAATCTGTAATGTTTTGCAAAATTCTTTTGTTTACTCACATCGATTTCAAGTTCCGCTGCTAGATCTTCTAATTGATCATATTTATTTTTAGTTTTCCACTGTATACTTTTACAAATGAACAGTAGTTCATCATCTCGATAATAGTTTAAACTATCTGGACCAATTGTTCCAATTATTAATTCTTCGATATTTGCTTTTAATTTAGCCACATCAAGTTTTGGAGTAGTTACCCTAACTTCAGGACTCCCTACATCTGAAATAGCACCCATTGGTGTTTTTGGAGATAAATCCTCATTAAAGGTTAAATCTGGCATTCTCGATCTCGAAGAGTTTATTTCGGGTATGTCTGAGTAAAATTTTTCAGCAGCTTTTTGAATTTCTGCATTTAAAGGAATAGTTAACCCTGTTTTGTTTGATTCTCTTTGGTCAAATACAGGCTGAACAGGACCAATCGTTAGTGGAACTGTCACAGCTTCCATGCTTTTTGTCATTCGTTTAATTAATTCTTCTTTAGATTTAAAATATTCAGCAGAATCAACAGCCTCAACGTTTCTTGTTTCCCTTGCATAGTCTTTTGGACCTTCCCTTGCTCTTGGAGTCATTGCAAAATGTCTACCTTCATTTCGAACATTATCAAATTCTGGTCTTCTTGGAGTTTCAATAATTTCACAATTATTTGGATAAAGTTTTGGAGCTTCACTAATTGGAGGTGCACTCGGTGAAGTTTCAGTAGAAACCACCGGAGTAGACCATGATCTAGGAGGTCTTAAAGGTTGATTCTTTCTAGCTGTAGTGTATATTTCTTCCATAACTGCATCTTCAGATTCGCTTTCTATAGATTTCCCAGCAGGAGTACCCATGACCATTTCCTGAATTAAATACAATCCTTCACTCATGTTTCCCTGCCTCCACATTCGCAATCTGTCTTCATGAGTTTCTCTTCTCCAAGGTGGAGTTTTAGTAGGTCTTTTAATTCCACTAGCTTCTCTTTGTAATTGATACATCTCATCTTCCCACTCAACTAAAGCTTCAAATTGAGTTGGTCTCGGTTTTGGAGTAAGAGCATTCATTTTCTCTCGTAAATTTCTCAAGACTTTTACATTAAATGAACCATCATCAGGCCAAGTTAAAACACCGTCGTTCTTTGTATAGCGTTTCCAGCTATCAAACCATAAAACAGTATGATATCCATATTCACCTTCCATGTACGCTGCAGGTGTTTTATACTTATGAAGTAATTTACCACCTCGCGTTTCAATTTTCTTGTCGGGTGAAAATACATTTTTAAGTTTCTGAAATAATGTTGGCTTTTTCTCAACATGTTTAAAATGATAACTCATTTTTAAAAGTTAAATTTAATTCGTAAAATCGTTCGTAAAATATTTCCGGGATGTTCCGCAAAGCAACCAATCCGTGCGCGAAACACACCAACAAGCCAATGACAGTTGAGCTACGTCAGTTTCCTGCTCAACGAATTAAAATGGAGTTTTTCTGAAGGACCAATCAGCTTACAGGTCGTCAGAGACTCAAGAGCCAATCAGAGTATAGCTTGTGACGTAGGTCACCCAATCCCAGCGCGGCTCTGTGACGTACACAGCAGCTGCGGTTTCTCGCTTCTCACTCCTAGCGCTTACCCCTCCTTCACAAAATCTTTTCACAGCGCCATTTTAAGGACACTTTTCAGTGTAAATTAATTCTTAAACAATGACAATAAGGACTCATCTGTTCGTTTCACTATTTAGGATAGTTTACATACATTCAAGTATCCACACTTCGGAATAGTCGGCGCTATTCACACTAAGGATAATTTTCAATTGTCAGTAGAGTAACTCTTACCCCACCCTTCTAACACGTAAAATTATGAACTCGTTTTCCTCTGAACGCACCGCGAAGTGACAGTTCTAAGAGTTCCACTTGAACATAAATTACAAATCAAATTCGCACTTTCACGCGGAAAATTCCCTAATTTCGAACACACATGAAATCCGTACAGGACTCTCACCTGTTTATAGAAATCATGCACCATTAGCAAAATAACGACGTTATCCGTACAGGACTCTAACCTGTTTATAGATATAAAACATGTACCCCTACAGGACTCTAACCTGTTTATAGATAATCATGCACCGACGCTACTCTGCCCTTCATTCAAGCTCGGATATAACTAATACTTTTATCACAGTGAGTTTTATGGAAGGCGCTTTGTCCCTATTCTCATGCTGCTCTAATTTCTTAGAAAACCCTTACTTTACAAGATTCACACCTAGCCCTAACACTGTGCTGCACGGCGACAACACTATGGTACACGGCGATACCTCTTGTGATACTCGGCGATATCACTGCAAACAGAACAGATGACTTGCGTGACTAATTTCTCGCCACACAATCTATACCGGTATAGCTTACAGATAGCACGAAAAACAAACTCAACATGTGTTAAGACATCGATCCTATTTCCATACCATAACACTTTAGTAACCCTTAGTAACCAACATATTACCTTGGTTACCCTTAGCAACCATCAATTTCTGCTACCAGAGAATTGATCCAGCGGCCTATAGAAAATATATCATAAACAACGCTACCCAACTTCATAACCTATAAACTAAGTTCTACACTAACTTATGGACCCATTTATAAACATGACATATTTTGGGCCTACTGAATCAGGTGGTCAAATTAAATCTATATACACATTATCTACAAACTATATACAATTTTTATACATCTGCGGAAAGAATATTGTCATTAGAATAAATCCTAACCATTTAAACGACCACCATTGGCGATGGGATCTAGCTAATAGTAACCTGCACTTCTGAATAACCAAGACCAGCTTGTTTGTCAAAAGTAAGATTTATTTACTAAATTATGGTATTTCAAAATGTAAATTTATAAATGCAATTTTATTAGCATCAAAGTAAGCATGTTTTAAAAGCTTCATGAGAAAAATACAGTTTAAGTAAGAAATTCAAAGTTTAAGTAAGATTTTAACAGTTTAGCATTTCTAAAGTCTAAGTCCCTAGCTAAGCTAAATAAATGAAATTAAAATAAAGTTCAATGAGGATTCTTACATGCTCCACGCAAAGTCCAGCAGCACTTCACCCTCATCGGAAAGTCAGAAAGCAGCAGCCAGCCCATCCCTAAGGGCATGACTTTTTATACCTTTCTATGCTAACTAAACTAAGCGAAGGAAAGTTTTCACAAATCCTCGAAGTCCCATTGGTTGAAAGTGACAAGTGACATGTCACCCACATTTCAAAAGTTCCATTAGGTCACGTTTCTTAAAGACCATTGTCTTTTCCGAATGCAACCAGGAGCTTCCTTGGTTTGCAACAATTGTAAATCAATGTTCTCAAAGTATTCATTTCATTTCCGCGGGTGCCAAGTTAGAGCTGACAAAATTGTCCTTTATCATATTTCCGACCTTGGCCACGTCCGACAGAATGATGACAGCACATCAGTTTTTTGCTTTGTGAATGCAGCTTTGACGAACACTTTTTTCAGAATGGGCTTCTCGTGTGGTTGTGCAGAATTAAATTTCAGCTTTAGCAAACTCGAGCAAACTAGGCCCAAAAGCAGGCAACTTATGCTTTCTAGTAATAAACAAAAACAAGAAAAGTATTAATGTAAGAAGTAATGTTGATTCTGTATCCACCCTAGGTTTACTAATTAATTAACCCTCCCAATTAGTCTAATGTTACCTAGCAAATGCAAACAAATAAAGCAGCGTTTATATCTACCAGTCTTCATTAATCCATGAGACTTATGTGCACCTAGAATAGTAGAAATGACATCACATAGACAAGGAAAAGCAAAATAAGCACATGCTTCTTTTAGATTTGCAGCAGTTAGTAATGACAAAAACAAAAACGACAAATTATTTTATTATTTTGCACGAACAAAAAGATGCAACATTTATGCACGTTTATGAGCACACATGTTAGTCCCCCCATGTGTAAAGTTTAATCTAGGTTGTGTTAATACAATACATCACAAATCATTAATATTATTATTCATGTTATGGAAATGTGACTTTGCGAGTTTAAACAAAATTTTGTTTTCTATCTCGCTCCATCAACATCACCATGTAGTCCCATGGGTTTTTATCAATATCTACAATTGGTATGTTATTCGTAGGTGGAATGTACACCTTGACAGAGAGACTAAAAAAAACAAGATCCCTGCACAGCCATCTATTCCTCAAACACACACACATACTGGTTGGATTTGGCATGAGGGCGAGTGATGGTTCAGTATATATAATTTTATTACCAAGAGATTTCACAAAAATTAAATGCACTGTCAATTACATGGACAAAAAAACTGAACCAATGACTCGCAGCTCGTGAGCTGTAAAGCCACTTCAAGGTACCAACTGCTTTACAGGCCATTCACACACCTTTCATACCTGACACACAGAAGACCATTCACACCACCAGGCACAAAAGAAACACATCACAACATTTACAAAAAAGTGACAAGGTGCGTCCTGCTTCAAAAAAATAATAATAATAAAATAACTACACAGACATCAAGTTCTCAAACACTCACACATACTGGTTGGATTTGGCATGAGGGTGAGTGATGGTTCAGTATGTACCATTGTATTAGCGAGTGATTTCACAAAAAATGAAATACACTGTTAATAATGGAAAGGACGAGAAACTGAACCATTGACTCACAGCTCGTGAGCTGTAAAGCCACGACAAGGCACCAACCTCTTTACAGGCCACTCATACACCTTTTATACATGTGACACATACAAACCATTCACACCGCAGCCGCGGACCCATCACATTACTACACTTCCACCAGCAGACAACGCCAATCAAGGGCCAATCACTTTCACACGTCCACATTCCTGACACAGCAACTACACAAACTCATGGATTGAATGGAGTGGCGCTCAGCTAGCACTGTGTGTAGTAAGCAGCATTAAGTCACTTCCCACACACAGCCAGCCGAGCACCAGTCCACGCACACCACCAGCCAAGCACCAGACCACACACACCGCCAGTCAAGCACCAGACCACGCACACCGCCAGGCAAGCGCAAGACCACGCACATCGCCAACCAAACACCAGACCACGCACACCACCAGCCAAGCACCAGTCCACACACACCACCAGGCAAGCGCCACTCCACACACACCACCAGTCAAGCACCAGCCCAGGCAAACCACCAGCCAAGCACCAATCCCAACACACCACCAGGCAAGCGCAAGACCACGCACACCACCAACCAAGCACCAGTCCACACACACTGCCAGCCAAGCACCAGTCCACAGACACCGCCAGCCAGGCACCAGTCCACAGACACCGCCAGCCAAGCGCCAAACCATGCACACCGTCAGACAATCAACACTACACGCAAACCAACATCATACTTTAGTTTTTTTCAATATAATAAAAAAACAAAAACAAATTGCAAATTGATACAAATCTAGTAACACAATAACTAACAACTAAATACACTACACAAATGCCAACTTTGAAACTGAACAATAAGTTTTAAAGAATAGAGACCAGCCAGTTCACTTTACCACTCATGGATGCTCCCAAAAATTATTTTGCGTGTGGTACATTCTAAAACAAGCAGGTACACACAGCCCAGGGTTAGAAGGACAGTCAGGGCAGTACATACAAACCTCCTTCCGCAAACCTCTTCGCCAACAGACTCTACATCTCCGACTGGGAAAGTCTTTTGAGGTTGTAGGAGGAATTTGATGAGGAAAGTGGCGATCTTTCAATCTGGCAACATCCTCCACCACTCCAACTCTAGGAACACTTGCCTGTTCCACTAAAACAAGGCTGCCTATTACAGACTCCTGAAACTTTACAAAAGTCATCTTTGACTGAGAACAAGATTGCTGGAACACAACAAAAGCATTAAAGGTTGCCAAGTGGAAAAGATGGATAGCCAACTTCTTGTACCAAAAGTAAGCCTTACGAAGAGCAGCATACTGTTCCAACCTCTGATCTACTCTGTCAACACCACCCATGTGCCTATTATAGTCTCAAATGCACACACGTTTGCGCGCTTCTGCAACCTGACCCCAAACAGTCACCGGTTCAGTGCTTTCATCATGTATGGAAGTCAACATGTAGACATCTCTCCTGTCTGAAATCTTCCGAGCTAGAAGCTCCTCACAACGCAATGCACTGCCCTGTCCCCGAGCAAGCTTTTGACAAACAAGTTCTTTTGGGAAACCTTTACGGTTGGAGCGGATTGTGCCACAAGCAACAGTGTCCACTTTGGCCAATTCCCTGAACAACCGCACACCAGTGTAGAAGTTATCTACATATAAACGATGGCCTTTGTTAAAAAATCCTCTACCAAGTTCCCACACAATTTTCTCAGTCACTGAAAAAGTGGACGGACAACCAGGGTGGTTATTCCTGGATTCCTTACCGGTGTACACCCTGAAATTAGAGACATATCCAGTCCGACTGTCACACAGTATATAAAGTTTAATTCCATAGCGTGCCCTCTTGCTAGGAATGTATTGCCTAAATACCAAGCGGTGTTTGAACAACACCAAAGACTCATGCACTGCAATTTCTTTCCCAGGAGAAAAAGATCTCAGGAAATCGATCAACAAAGTGATCAATGACAGGCTGAATCTTGAAAAGACAGTCACTATCAGGGTGATCTCGTGGCAAAGCTAAACCATTATCAACAAAATGCATCATCCGAAGCAGAAGCAAATAGCTATCACGACTGATGACTGCCGGAAATATAGCTGTTGCCATCAAGGGACTAGCAGACCAATATGAAGCAATTGATGGTTTCCTAAGCAAGCCCATCAAAAAAGTTAAACCCAAAAATGTTTTCATCTCTTCCAAATTCCACCGGGTAGCTCTAGCGTGGGGCTTAAGGCTTGCACTGTTCTCCCTCAAAAACTGTTCTGCATACAAATTAGTCTGGTCAACAATCTCTGCCAGAAACACATCATCCATAAACAACTGAAAAAATGTAATCGGCAAAAAGTTTTCAGTGTTCACCCTACACCCTGGAACATCAGTAAAGTCTGGCAATGCTGGCTGCACCATGCCTGGGGCAACCCAGAGGTCAGAACTTTCAACTGGAAGACTTGCAACCCCCTGCTGCCGCCCAGCTGCCTCTTGCCTCACTATACCAACAGGAAGTCTTGCAGCCCCAGGCTGCCACCCAGCTGCCTCTTGTCTCACTAAACCAATGTGAAGTCTAGCAGCCCCAGGCTGCACCCCAGATGCCGCTTGCCGCACTATCGGCACAGCAATGTCCTCCTCTAACACAGGCACTTCATCCACACCAAAAGTAGCTTCATCAGCACTCAGAGTATCTTCATCATCAGACGATGCCATGTGGAGAGACAACTCACTATTAGAATCTTCACCTCGAGGAGGAGCTTCGCGAGCATCCAAGATGGTCGCGTGAGCACAGAGCTCCCGGGACCCTCGCCGCCCTTTCGCAATTATCCTGAAATATATCCTGATTTCGAAGATGGGCTTTTAAAGACGCGCTTTGGCTGATCTCAATACTTTTTTGAGAATTTCATTTAGACGTCGGGAGCCACTGCTACTTCGACTTCAACTTTTGCGGCCTGCCCCAGGACGTGGCCGGGGGCTCTATTAGCCAGCAAGCTGTGGAGTAGTTGAATAACATCGGCCGAAGGAGTTTCTCCCCCAGACGGCCTCATCTCAACATTCGGTTTCGCTTTCCTACTCCGGGCCTCGTTTGATTGGAGGACGGCTCAGATCTACCCTTGATTCGGCTTGGCTTCGCCCCTTTGCAACATGTTTCATCTGTGAGCATTTTGCCTTCCACTTTTCCTGCACTAGTTCCACTGTAGCTCACTTTTGCTGACTTTTGGCCTCGCCATACACGGCCATTTTCACCAGGTCTCGCGGGCCCCTTCGGGGCACCCTTTTCAATATGGCCACCCGACCCTGGGAAGCGCAAAACTAAGACGCCTCTCTGAGGGGGACAGATTCAAACCAATGTTATGGATCGTTACACCCATCCTAAGGGGTCCCCGGTGGTACCGGCCGTACTCCTGAAGATCCGAGCGCTGAATCTACCGCTTCTCCTGAACTTTCCCTACAGGATGTCATGAGTGCCATCGCCGGCATGAAGGCTTCGATGGGTCAGCAATACGAGGCCCTTGCCTCGAAGATAGATACGGTGGCCGTTGACGTCACTTTGATTAGAGCGGACCTGGCGAAAACTAATGAGAGGGTCAAGTCCTTAGATTTGAAGACCTCCAGCCTGACTACCGACGTCTCCGACATACAGAATGAAGTCGGCAACCTGCGTTCCTCGAACAACTTGATGGCACACCGGCTTGAGGATTTTGAAAATATGGCACGGCGTAATAACGTACGCATTTTTGGAGTCCCTGAGAACCATGAACATTCTTCGATCGATCTCCTGGTGGAAGATCTTGTTTTAAATCATCTTGCCCCCTCCGGGCTCAGCAAATTCTTCGCTGTTGAGCGAGCCCATCGAGTTCCGGGTGGAAAGCCAAAACTGGGTGCCCCCCCGAGACCTATCATTGCAAAACTTTTATACTTTCGTGATAGAGACGCTATCCTGCAGGCCTCGCGGGTGGGCGGCCCGGTGAAGTTTGAGAACACGTCAGTTAACTTCTACCCAGACTTTACTCAGTTGGTTCAAAGGCAGAGAATGGGTTTTCAGGGTGTGAAACGGAGGCTACGTGACTTGGGCCTTAAGTACGCCATGCTGTTCCCAACTAGACTTCGGATCGAATATGAGGATCGGACATTTTTCTTCGATTGCCCAGAGAGTGTCAGTGACTGGCTTGACTCTTTGCCTAAAAGGTATGATCGATCTGAGCACCCTGGTGGTGGCGAGGGTGGTCTGCCGGAGCAGGAGTGACACTGTGGTTCCCGATGTCTGAACTTTTCATTCGTATTTCAGCTGAGTCTAATATTTTGGTCCTCTTATGTCCTGTTCTATATTGGCCCGGGGTGGCGGGGGGGTAAATCGGGACTCTTTCCTCCTCCTGGGTTTCTTTGTTTAGATTAGTTTAATGACTGGGCGACAGGCACACTGCAAGTTGGGGTGGCTATTGAGTCTCACGCAGGGGTGCAGGGTGGGGGAAGTTGTAACGGGTTCAAGTTGGGGGGTTGTGGGGGGGTGTTTGTTTGTTTGTTCTTTTTTGCAAGGCATCGCATTGTATTCTTTATTGCTTCGATTGATGTGTTCTTTGTGGAGTGTGCTCTGCAGTCTCTTCGGGAATGGGGGGTAGTGAGTTGAGACTGCTGTCTTGGAATGTCAACGGGTTGGGGGACAGGATAAAACGAGGGGTTGTGCTGCAGTTTCTGAGACGTCATTCTCCTGATTTTGTCCTCCTACAAGAGACACACTTAATTGGTAACGCTTGTCGAGCCATGAATAGACGAGGCTATCGCTTGGTTGATCATTCCGGATTTACTTCTGGCTTTAGGGGGGTGGGTATTATGGTCCGGTCTTCCCTCCCCTTTGAGATTGATGATGTAATACTTGATGGTAGGGAGCGCTATGCCGCGCTCTTTGGTAGATGGGAGGGGAAGACGCTCTCCATACTCACGATCTATGTCCCTCCTGGCCTGCAGACTCCCACCTTTGCTGATATTGGATGGGTTGTTCTAGGGCTTCCTGAAGGTCTTTTAATCCTGGGTGGGGACTTTAACTCAGTTGTCTCTGGCACCTCGGATCGCTACCCTCCCAGGGATTTGACTGGAGCTCAGTTGTGGATGAGTGTGTTTTTGGGAACTTTCGGGCTGGTGGAAAGTTGGAGGTTGATGCATCCTTTGCAGTTACAATATACCTTCCATTCAGGTGCCCACGGGAGCCTCTCCAGGCTTGATTACCTCCTATTGCCAGCGGCTCAATCCTTCTCCATCAGGGAAATCCGACACCTTCCCAGGGGCATTTCGGATCATTCGCCCTTGTGGCTCTGTGTGGAAGCTGGGGTGTGCAGCGAGGGCAGGGTTGCTCCCATCAACCCCTGGTATCTCTGGAATCCTAAGATCCGCTCGGAGCTGATAAAATCTATTGATCATTACTTCCTCGATAATGTGGGATCTGTTTCTTCCCCTGTGTCATTGTGGGAGGCTTTCAAATATTTTATACGAGGACATTCTTTGTCGTTAATTACCGGTGCCAAGAAGGCCAAATGTGAGGAACTGGTCCGCATTGAAGCTGAAATAACTGTGATTGAGAGTGACCTTGAGGCGGGTGTCACCCGTGCTAAACTCCACTCCCTCAGCTTAAAACAATCTGATTATAAAGCCCTGGTGACCGACGCTGCTAAGGTAATGAACAGAGAGCAACAGGGTAGGCTGTATGATGTGGGTGACAAGGCTGGTAAATTGCTTGCGTGGCTTGATAAGAAGGAAAGAGCGAATCGTGTAGTTCCTGTGATTGAAAGGTCGGATGGAGTGTTTGTGACTGACCCGGCTGGGATCATTGACTGTTTTGTGAATCATTTCCGTACCGTGTATTCTTCAGTTTGTGCTAGGGACGAGACGGATTCTCAGTTGTTATTGCGGGACATTGCATTGCCCTGTCTCTCTGAAGCTGATAGAGATTTCATGGACGCACCGCTTACAAGAGATGAAATAGCATTTGCCATCCGCTCATTTCGTTCTGGTAAGGCCATGGGCCCCAATGGCTTGCCTATTGAATTGTACAAACTGCGGCCTGACAAAATGGCGCCCTATCTGAGGGAAATGTTCCTTGAGGCTCTGAAATCTGGTACCCTCCCCGCGGATCAACGGCTGGCCTCTATCGTGGTAATACACAAGGAGGGTAAGCCGCGCGACCGTTGTGCCTCTTATAGGCCCATCTCCCTTTTAAATGCCAAACCCAAAATCTTAACCAAATTGTTGGCTAACCGCTTGGTTAAGGTGATCTGTGATTTGATCCATCCGGATCAATCCTGCATCGCAATACTGCCCTTAATCTTCGGCAGCTTCATGGAGTTCTCGAGAGAGCCGAGACCCTCTCTGAGCCGGCCATTTTGGCTTCCTTGGATGCCACTATGGCCTTTGATACTGTCGAATGGCCTTATCTCTGGGCGGCTCTCGACACATTTGGTTTGGGCCCTATATTCATTGCATGGGTGAAACTTCTTTATGAGAAGCCTTTGGCGCAGGTTGTGGTTAATGGGAAGGTATCTGGCACTTTTACCCTTGGACGAGGCACTCGGCAGGGCTGCCCGTTGTCTCCCTTGCTTTTTACCCTTGCGCTCGAACCACTGGCCGCATGGCTCCGTTGGGAGCCCTCGATAAAGGGCATTAGGTGGACTCCTGACTTCGAGGATCGTATTTGGCTTTATGTGGATGATATCCTTTTGTACCTCACATCCCCCAGAAATCCCTGAATGTGCTTTTTGACGTTTTAACTTCATTTGGGAAGAACTCAGGTCTTGTTATTAATTGGACGAAATCCTGTGTCTATGTGTTAGCAGGAGGGCTTCCCACGCTGCCTCGCAGATTCCCGATCCAATTCACCGAGTCAGGGTTCAAGTATTTGGGGATTTATATCTCCCTGGATCCTGTCGTTCGCTACGAGCGCAACCTGTTTCCCCCGCTCCAGCGACTGAAACTCGATGTCTCGCGCTGGCGTCGGTTACCGCTGTCGCCGCTCGGGCGTGCTGCTCTTTTTAAGATGATGTCGCTGCCGAGATTTTTGTACGCACTCCAAAACTCCTTTGACCCTATTCCCTCCGGGTTTTTTCGTGAGGTGGAGAGCCTACAGCGTCGTTTGTTTTGGGACGGACGCGCGCACATTGCTCTCCCCAAACTTACGCTCCCTTGGTACGATGGGGGCATCGCTTTCCCAGACATCAAGCGTTATTATTGGGCCTCTCAATTGAGTGCGATTAACCATGCAACCTATGCACCGGCTTTCGAGATGGATAAATACCTTTTACCGGGCGGGAATTACAGTAGGGCGCTTTATTCCAAAGGGATTTGCAGAACGTTAACTGGGCCCACTAAACTTGCTGTGCGAGTTTGGTGAGATGCGAATGCGGCCTTGGGATGGGGTGATAGATTGACTCGTGCGGCTCCGTTGTATGCCTCTGAAAGATTGGGTTGCTTATGGAGAACGAAAGGTTTTGATAAATGGGACATGATTGGTATCAGTAGAGTGGGTGACCTCTGGACCAAGGGTACTGTTAAAACCTTTGAGGCGCTGAGGACGGAATATGAGCTCGGAGAAAAGGAGTTTTTCAGATACGTGCAGGTGCGCCATGCCTTGCTGTCGGTTTTCGCTGCAGGCACTGACATCCCCGAGTTCTCTCCTTTCGAGGACCGTATTCTGGACGGTTATGTCCCTGACAGCACGATTTCATTGATTTATAAAAAATTTATCAATAATCGGACTGATCTACTTGTGCGTCTCAGAGCGGTATGGACTGAGGATGGGTTGGAATTAGATGACGAAGACTGGCAATCCGCATTGTCGTCGCCCAAGGAGGTTGCCATTCCTGCCCATCTTCGCTTTGTCCAACTTAAGATCCTTCACCGTATACATGTTACTGGTCCGAATCTGGTGCGAATGGGCTATTCTCTGGATGGGTTGTGTAAACATGGTTGCGGCATGCCTGGAACCTTTCTTCACATTCTGTGGGAGTGTTCGGCGGTGGCGGGGTTTTGGGCCTGAGTGCATGCGGTGATGGGAAGAGTTACCGGAGTGTCGTTGTTGCCCGAGGCAAGGCGCTGCCTGTTGAACGTGTGGGAGCCGAATGATTACACTGCTGCTCAGATCCGTTGGGCGACCCTTGGTAACATGATAGCTAAGAGAGATATCGCACAGTTGTGGGGTTCGCAGAGGTCGCCCACGGTCTTGGCGTGGAAGGAGGGCATGGATTGGTGCAGGTTTAGGGAGAAAACGGTGTATCTGGCTTGGGGTAGACCTAGGAAATGGAACAGAGTCTGGTCTCAGTGGAATGCCTATCGTGGGAATATCTGTACTCCCCCGCAAGACTTATTACCTGATGTTCCCTTATCCCCCTAAATGACGTTCCATGTACTGGTTAATACTATGAGTGCTGCACTGTTTCCCCACTGCCCCCCCTCTCGACGGATTATAAGTGTATGATTTTTCCGGAATATTTGGAGTAACTCTCTATGTGGACACATGATCGCCTGTTCTGTATCTAATGCCTTGATTGTTGTTGTTATATTTAATTTTCAATAAAAGTAAAAAAAAAAAAAAAGAATCTTCACCTTCCACCTCTGCCTCAGAATCAGAGTCAGTCTCAGCACCATGGTCAGAGGAAGAATCAAAAAGAATTCCAACAACTTGCTGAGCGGTAATCCGGCGGCTAGCCATTATCCTCACTAAGGGGCCGATTATGATCGCGGACGGACTTGAGTCCGTCTGCGACCCTTGAGGAGGAGGGAACGTCCGCAAGGGCTGCGGCGTTCCCTCCGAGCAGATTAGGATGGGACCGCCAGGGTGGCGGTCACATCCTCTATCTTTAGCATTGCGTCGGGTGCAGCTTCAAGCTGCTCCTGCCGCAAGGTTTAAAATGCACGCATCGCATTTGCATGCACAAAGCGGCAGGCACCGCGCAGTGCCTGCTGCTTTGTGCACGCAAAGGCAGGGGGGTACCATGGGTACCCCCCATGTGCACCCCCCACCCCACTTCACCCAGGGGGCCCGCAACGGGCCCCCGAAGTGAAAGTCTGTATGCTTTTCCACGGCGGAAAAGCGGCTGCGGAAAAGCATGTCTTTCACACCATCCTATTATGGCTGGCGGTGTCTGATAGACACCGTTAGCCATGTTTGAGCTTTTCTGCCGCGGTCGGAAGACGACCACGGCGGAAAAGCTGCGGACGGAATTCCAGACCCACCAGTCATCCTAATATGGCGGTTGGTCTTTGGAGGCTCCGCAGCGGTTTTTCCGCATCCTCCAGGCCGGCGGTGGCTTCCCGCTGGCCCGGAGGATGCGGAAAAACCACAATCATAATCGGCCCCCTAAGAAAGGAGACTGCACAAACAACCCAACAACAAACACTGTGCAAAGTAGGTAAATGTAAGCCTTTATCACAAAGATCTATAAACTGAATAACTATACAATTCACTTACAAAATACAACCACACTCAACAGCACCTACTCTGCAAAGACACAGCAAATAGTCAACAATATCCCACTAGAAAGAAGAAAAAAAACTTTACATCTACAAAAAGCAAAATACACATCAAGCACAAATGCAAAACATGTTTCACAATCACAAAAAACAGAAACCAAACATACTCGTATTACTACACACTTTGCAAAACAAACATTTACATAAAAATTGTACAAAAAAAGGTCTCTTACCAAACACATGCAACTACACAAACAGCAGAACCAACAGTAATGAAACCGCACACTGCAAGTCTAAAGAGAAAAGAAAACATTACACATTACAACAGGCTATGTCACAGGTTATGTCACAAATGGGGTGTCTGTCCCTATGGGGGACAGAATATAAATATTTTTTAAATGTGGGCCCCCTGGAAGCAACCCTTGCCCAAGGGGTCGCTTCCATTTAAAAAAAAAGATTTTCCTGGTGTCTAGTAGGGTTTTCTGCTCCTTCCTGAGGGCAGAAAGGCAAAATGTTGGGGCAGACTATATTCAATAAAAACTATGGGCCAAGGAAGAGACCCTTGCCCAAGGGGGGGCAGAAAAATCTAAAATAATGATTTTGCCCCCAGAAAGCAACCCTTGCCCAAGGGGTCGCTTCTTTTTCAAGAAATAAACAATCCCTGGTGTCTAGTGGGCTTTTCTGCCCCCCCCCTGTGTCCAGATTCGGCGAATAAATGCCCGATCTGGCCCCAGGGGGGGGCAAAAAAGTCTGAAGAATAAAATTATCCCCCTGGAAGCGACCCTTGCCCAAGGGTCACTTCCTTTTTAAAAAAAAAACATCCCTAGTGTCTAGTGGGGGCATTCCTGGTGCAGGATCGCGACGCTGTGCGCGATCCTGCACCAGGAATGCCCTGCATTAGGACATCAGGGGAGAGGAAACAGTGTTTCCTCCCCCCGATGCCTAAAGGCACTGAGAAACGCCCCCCCCCCCCGCCCCACCGGAAAGCACAAACCTGCTTCTTCTCTCTGGACGGGCCATTTTCTCCATATTTAGATCAAATGACTTTGATTGTATATTAGACGACGGATACAATGCGACAGGATGCATAGTGTTTGCTTTGAAGTGATGCATGTCTAGAATGTATGTGTGAGTGTGTGTGGTTTTGGTTCTCTACCTGGTTTAGTAGAATGGGTTTTGTTTTTTAAAATATATGAACTTGTGTAATCAATGTATTATATGTATATTTATGGTCTGAATTTGAAAAGCTTTGTGTAATGCATATGAAATAATTTTTTGTATTTAGAAAAATGATATAAAGATATAAGAAAAAAAGATTTTCAAAAATATAATAAATGAGTAAATCCAACAAAAAGTGAAGATATGTTGTGTGTATGCCAGTGCTGTTAGAGGCATTTCCTGTGGTAAAAGTACATATAGGTCACGAGGGAGTTTCTTTTTTGCTATGGTTTATTTCTTCCCCTCTACTCCTTGACCTGAAGTGAATTTGATAGGGGGTACCTTATCTATCTTCTCTCCGGACGCGCCGGAAAGAAATGGCTTCCAGTGCGTCCAGCACTTCCTGATGACGTGAGCGCGCGCTGAGCGCGCTGACATCACCAGGAAGCGTGGGGGTGGCCCGGGGGTGGCAGCGGAAAGTCTTCCGCTGCCACCCCCGCTTAAAATACAAAGATCGATGCCCCGGGGGGAGCACCAGCCCTCCCCCCGAGGGCTGTGTCGATGACGGAGCAGTTCCATCATCAGCACAGCCCAACCGATGCTGATGACGGAACCGTTTCTCAGTGTTTGAGTAACCCCATATCCCTGAACTGTAGGTTGCCACACTGATGCATTTGGACTGATATATTTTTAGCATCTCTTCAGGCGATCTCTTGCCTAACTTTTGTGCAAAAGCCACCAGTGATATTGTGGTTCTTAAGAATGATGGCTTCCTACCTTGATCTGCCCTTACCCGGCTTGTCTTATTATCAATTAAGATCCCTAAATAGGGGTAAGAAGTAGTGGTCTCTAAATTGAGTTGTTAACAAATAATGCTTTGCTTTTAGTTGTGTTTCTTCCCTGACCAATGTGCATTGTAAATGTCTTTTTTATGTTAATGTTAAGATTCAGGGACTGCATACATTTGAAATATGTGTTTAGCGAGCGCTGTAGCTGTACAGGGGTTCTGGCCAGCGTGACAGCGTCGTCGGCATATAAAAGTGCCGGTATAGGACGGCGCCGTATTGATGGTAAATCTCGACTCTCTCTGGCCATCTCCTGCTCCAGCCCATTAGTATATAGTGTAAATAGAAAGGGGGCCAAAACACATCCCTGTTTGACCCCCCTCCCTATACTAAATGGCTTGGTCAACTCTCCATCTACCCCATATCTTACCCTTGCGGATGCATCTGAGTAAAGTTCTCTTAAGAAGTTCACCAACTGGGGATCTACCCCCATGTCTAAAATTATTGCCCACAGCTTTGAATGACTAAGACAGTCGAAGGCGGCGGTTAGGTCTACATAGACCATGTGCAGGGCTCCTCCCTTTGCTGAAACGTATTTCCCTATTAGTAAAGTTGGGTTCAACGCCTGGTCCACCGTGCCCAAAGCTTCTCGGAACCCGTACTGTAAATCTGATAGTATCTTGTGGTCGGAGGCCCAAATCTGAAGATGATCTAAAAGGATTCGTCCAACAGTTTTACCGAGGGAATCCAAAAGTGATATAGGCCGATAAAAGGCCGGGCTTTCACGATCCCCCTTTTTAAAAATTGGAACCAAAATGGACGTGGACCATGACTCAACCAATCCTATGCTAATTGCTGCCTCCAATACCCTTGTTAAAATGGGGGACCACAGGTCTAAATTATATTTAAAAAGATCTACCGGAACCCCGTCCGGACCTGGTGCCTTTCCGTTTTTTGATTTTTTAAGTGCGGTGATGACTTCTTTATGTGCGATTTTTAATTGTAGTGGATAGTTGACTTGATTCAATGACTCTTCTGAACCTAGTGGGTTGTCGTCATCATTTTTAAAGATGTTTGAAAAATGATCCACCCACTTGGCGGCGTCTATCGCCACTTCCAGCTTCGGGGAATCATAACCATCACAAAGAAAGGGAAATTTGTCTATCCTCCAAAAGGTGATGTTATCTTTCAAAAAGCAGCTCTCATGTAATTGTTTCCATAAGTTGTTCTTAATCTGTATTTTGCGTTTTTTTTGGGCTAGCTTGTATCTTTTCCTTGATTCCACTATTTCATTTCTGGACCTTGTATCTCTTGTTAGGGCTACCTTTAATTTTGTATAGGCTTTTGTACAGTCGGTATTAAACCAACCCTTCCTTTCGGACCCTTTTGATTTCTTTTTACATAGCAATTCATCTCCTATGATTTTAGTGATGGAATCATAGTTGGACAATACCAACTCAGGAGTAGTAGACAAATCTAAGCAAGCAAGGAGCATGGGCAGAGCTTTCTTTACTACATTGGTCGTTATTATGTTTTTATCAATCTTGCCCCATTTTAATGAGAAGCCATTTAGTTTGTCTAAATGGAGGGATTGCTGGTCTAGGATACTCCAATAAGCTTTCTCTGCAATGGCAGAGCAAATGCTCATTGAGAACGTATTTGGAAAGTGGTCACTAACTGCATTCACTGTTGTTTCAAACTTGCCTAATCTTGGCGTATTGATTTTTGATGTGAGTATAAAATCAATTATACTATTGGCGCCTCTTCCATTAAAGGTTCTAGAAAATGGCACCGGTGGATCAACTATTTCATTTGCAAAACCCAGATTTGTAGCTGCCATTATTTCATGCATGTGCTCTCCGACCCTCGTATGTGTAAAATGTGTCGGATTTTTTCCATCCTCTTCCTCAATACCACATTTTTTAGAGCCTCTATCTTTACACATCGTCAGATTGAAGTCACCACCCCATATTAATGTTACCGAGCTTTTAATGAGTTTCTGAATTTGATTCTGAATTAAGGATGAAATCTCATTTAAAACATCTGCTAAATCTAACATATTCAAATTATTGTAAAAATGTATAATGATAGAAAGAGGCCTATGTACTATCATTAAAGCCTGATAATTGGAGCCCAATTTTAGGACTTTGATTTTGTCAGCAACTAGGGTATTAGATACAAATATTATCAAACCCCCCTTTGCTCTTCCAGATAGTGACGGGATGGCTTTTGAAAAATAGGTTTTGTAGCCCAGCAGATGAACTGGGGTACATAGCCATGTTTCCTGCAGAGCAATGATATTATGTAGTGTTGCCTCTGTACTCCAGTTAATATTCGAAAGTTTATTCTGAAGTCTGGCGACGTTCCGAAAGATACTATCTAATGTTGGGCTCCCTTTATCAGGTTCTACTGACTTTTTAGAATTCATTGGGGAAGGTATTATCTTGGGTATACTGGCTGTGTACGTCTGTTCAGTCTCTCCCTCGCCTAATATGTCTCCCCTATCTCCAGTAATCTTTGAGCTTATTGATTCTAACAGACTTGATAAAGGTCCCTTGTGGATGTTTAGGGGAACCTTTGTATTTAATTGAGATATGGCCACGGGATGAGTGTCATTAAGTCAGTCAACCCCATCTAAGGTGGTAAGGGCAGCAAACCTATTAGAGGTCTGGATGTCAAAGACTGAACCCCCCAGGATGTTATAATTTTGGTTGATTGATCTTCGTTGGTGGGGGAGTAGTGACCTAGGATAAAAATAGCTCAGGTCATGTATCCTAATCCCTTCCCCTCCACCCTCATGGTACCAGTCATTGATGAACGATATAACCCTGTGATCTCTAAAATTAATGATTATCAGGTCACCTAGATACCAACACCGCCAGCACTACAGAAAAAATTCAATATAATCTTAATTTATTTAAAACATAGACAATTTCACAATGTCCTCACATTTCCTTACAGTTTGAAGAATAGGACATTCAGACTTCATTTATTTATTTTAGAGATGTTTCTACTGTATGTCTTCAGATTTTCTTTAAATAAGTGACAAATACCATTTGTCTATCTCTGTTAACAACTACCTTCAATATACACTGAACAGGGAACATACAAGCTCAACGCCAAACATACTACTTACTCAATGCACCATAAATCATCACAAAAAAGAGTGACAGTTTTATGTCACAGTGAGACATACTGTACCTTTTAAATGAAATTCATGCAGAATTCAATCATTACTTCAATTACTGTACCCCGCCCTATCATACATCATCACTGGGTACATTCAACCTCGGCGCCAAACATTACTAACTCAGTGCACCAAAAATCACCTCATCACCATATTGAATGAGATGACTTAATTAGAAAAAAAATATATCAAACTTTTCAGAGATATACTTCAACTTACTTCTGTAAATAAACAACCAATATTTATTAGAAAACTTGATTATAAAGACTTTGTTACCAATGCGTCCTGCTTCGACCACTCTTCATCGCAAACTTCACAGAACTTTGTTGCTTTAGATGCATACTTCCTGCCTTTCTTGCCTGGGATTATCAATGATTCAATCTACACTGCAGACAGCAGGGTTCACAACTTGCATTGACCGATCTTTCTGTCAACAACTACCTTCGATCTACACTGTGGACAGCCAAGTTCACAACTTCCTTCTACTTTAAGGACAGCATTACATTTAACCGTGCTTTCCTTAAGGCACACACAATTATACTGTATACTGAGATTCTATTATCAGTGACTAAATGGAATTCATCGGCCTTTGTTTCAACAACTGCCCTCAATATACACTACAGACAGCTCAGTTCACAACTTCAATTGAGCTTTCCTTCTACATTAAGGACAGCATTATATTCAGCCTTGCTTTCCTTAAGCCAGAGACAATTCTACTGTGACCTCAAATTCTATTATCTGCAACTAAAAAGCATTCTTCAATCTTTGTGTCAACAACTGCCTTCAATCTACATTGCAGACAGCTCAGTTAACAACTTCAATTCAGCTTTCCTTCAACATTAAGAACCGCATGACATTTAACATTGTTTTCCTTATCACAGATACAATTCTACTCAGTCCTAACATTTTGTTATCTGTAACTAAATAGCATTCTTCAATCTTTCTGTCAACAACTACCTTCAATCTACACTGCAGACAACTGGGTTCACAACTTGCATTGACCGATCTTTCTGTCAACAACTACGTTCAATCTACACTGCAGAGAGCAGGGTTCGCAACTTCACTTCACCTTTCCTTCTACATTAAGGACCGCTTTACATTCAACACTTTTCCTTATCACAGATACCATTCTACTCTGTCCTCAGATTCTGTTATATGTAACTAAATAGCAATCTTCAATCTTTGTCTCAACAACTGCCTTCAATCTACACTGCAGACAACAGTGTTCACAACTTCAATTGAGCTTTCCTTCTACATTAAGGACCGCATTACATTCAACACTGTTTTCCTTATCACAAATACAATTCTATGTCCTCAGATTCTGTTATCTGTAACTAAATAGCATTCTTCAATCTTTGTCTCAACTGCCTTCAAACTACACTGCAGACAGCAGAGTTCACAACTTCAATTGAGCTTTCCTTCTACATTAAGAACCGCATTACATTCAATACTGTTTTCCTTGTCACAAATACAATTCTATGTCCTCAGATTTTGTTATCTGTAACTAAATAGCATTCTTCAATCTTTGTCTCAACAACTGCCTTCAATCTACACTGCAGACAGCAGAGTTCACAACTTCAATTGAGCTTTCCTTCTACATTAAGTACCGCATTACATTCAAAACTGTTTTTCTTATCACAAATACAATTCAATGTACTCAGATTCTGCTATCTGTAACTAAATAGCATTCTTCAATCTTTCTGTCAACAACTACCTTTAATCTACACGCGGACACCTGAGTTGACAACTTGCATTGACCGATCTTTCTGTCAACAACTACCTTCGATCTACACTGCAGACAGCAGAGCTCACAACTTCAATTGAGCTTTCCTTCTACATTAAGGACCGCATTACATTCAACACTGTTTTCCTTATCACAGATACAATTCTATGTCCTCAGATTCTGTTATCTGTAACCAAATAGCATTCTTCAATCTTTGTCTCAACAACTGCATTCAATCTACAAAGCAGACAGCAGAGTTCACAACTTCAATTGAGCTGTCCTTCGACATTAAGAACCGAATTACAATCAACACTGTTTTTCTTCTCACAAAAACAATTGTATGTCCTCAGATTCTGTTATCTGTAACTAAATAGCATTCTTCAATCTTTGTCTCAACAACTGCCTTCAATCTACACTGCAGACAGCAGAGTTCACAATTACAATTGTTTACAACAAGGGGTGGTGATGGACAGAGTCTCTGAATTGAGCAGAGTACTCTCACCCAGTCAAGAGATCAGGGCTAGATCCAACACCGTTTTTTAGCTCATTGCACCATCCCAGTTTCAGAACCTGGCTGTATGCAAATTAGTCTGTCCCTGGCCCAGTGCATCATGGAAACAGGGCAGACCAGACTACAAAAGCCAATTCTTACACTGGGAAGGAAACAAGCTTCCGGGGACCGGTTTCTGCCATTTCAGGCGTCTTCGGCCCGGCTTGCTTGAATCCTGATGGTGCAATGAGCAAGGGACTCACATCTGAGTATACCCTTCCACGCTTAGGGTGGACAAAATTATTTACAACAAGGGGTGGTGATGGACAGAGTCTCTGAATTGAGCAGAGTACTCTCACCCAGTCAAGAGATCAGGGCTAGATCCAACACCGTTTTTTAGCTCATTGCACCATCCCAGTTTCAGAACCTGGCTGTATGCAAATTAGTCTGTCCCTGTGCAGTGAGCTAAAAAACGGTGATGGATCAAGCCCTGATCTGTTGACTGGGTAGGAGTGTTCTGATTTACTCAGATACTCTGTCCATCACCACCCCCTTTTTGAAATTATTTTGGCCACCACAAGTGTGGAAGGGTATGCTCAGACATGAGTCCCTTGCTCACTGCACCATCAGGATTCAAGCAAGCCGGGCCGAAGACGGCTGTAATGCCAGAAACCGGTCCCCGGAAGCTTGTTTCCTTTCCAGTGAAGAATTGGCTTGGTAGTTTGGTCTGCCCTGTTCCCATGATGCACTGGGCCAGGGACAGACTAATTTGCATATAGCCAGGTTCTGAACTGGGATGGTGCAGTGAGCTAAAAAACGGTGATGGATCAAGCCCTGATCTGTTGACTGGGTAGGAGTGTTCTGATTTACTCAGATACTCTGTCCATCACCACCCCCTTTTTGAAATTATTTTGGCCACCACAAGTGTGGAAGGGTATGCTCAGACATGAGTCCCTTGCTCACTGCACCATCAGGATTCAAGCAAGCCGGGCCGAAGACGGCTGTAATGCCAGAAACCGGTCCCCGGAAGCTTGTTTCCTTTCCAGTGAAGAATTGGCTTGGTAGTTTGGTCTGCCCTGTTCCCATGATGCACTGGGCCAGGGACAGACTAATTTGCATATAGCCAGGTTCTGAACTGGGATGGTGCAGTGAGCTAAAAAACGGTGATGGATCAAGCCCTGATCTGTTGACTGGGTAGGAGTGTTCTGATTTACTCAGATACTCTGTCCATCACCACCCCCTTTTTGAAATTATTTTGGCCACCACAAGTGTGGAAGGGTATGCTCAGACATGAGTCCCTTGCTCACTGCACCATCAGGATTCAAGCAAGCCGGGCCGAAGGCGGCTGTAATGCCAGAAACCGGTCCCCGGAAGCTTGTTTCCTTTCCAGTGAAGAATTGGCTTGGTAGTTTGGTCTGCCCTGTTCCCATGATGCACTGGGCCAGGGACAGACTAATTTGCATATAGCCAGGTTCTGAACTGGGATGGTGCAGTGAGCTAAAAAACGGTGATGGATCAAGCCCTGATCTGTTGACTGGGTAGGAGTGTTCTGATTTACTCAGATACTCTGTCCATCACCACCCCCTTTTTGAAATTATTTTGGCCACCACAAGTGTGGAAGGGTATGCTCAGACATGAGTCCCTTGCTCACTGCACCATCAGGATTCAAGCAAGCCGGGCCGAAGACGGCTGTAATGCCAGAAACCGGTCCCCGGAAGCTTGTTTCCTTTCCAGTGAAGAATTGGCTTGGTAGTTTGGTCTGCCCTGTTCCCATGATGCACTGGGCCAGGGACAGACTAATTTGCATATAGCCAGGTTCTGAACTGGGATGGTGCAGTGAGCTAAAAAACGGTGATGGATCAAGCCCTGATCTGTTGACTGGGTAGGAGTGTTCTGATTTACTCAGATACTCTGTCCATCACCACCCCCTTTTTGAAATTATTTTGGCCACCACAAGTGTGGAAGGGTATGCTCAGACATGAGTCCCTTGCTCACTGCACCATCAGGATTCAAGCAAGCCGGGCCGAAGACGGCTGTAATGCCAGAAACCGGTCCCCGGAAGCTTGTTTCCTTTCCAGTGAAGAATTGGCTTGGTAGTTTGGTCTGCCCTGTTCCCATGATGTACTGGGCCAGGGACAGACTAATTTGCATATAGCCAGGTTCTGAACTGGGATGGTGCAGTGAGCTAAAAAATGGTGATGGATCAAGCCCTGATCTGTTGACTGGGTAGGAGTGTTCTGATTTACTCAGATACTCTGTCCATCACCACCCCCTTTTTGACACAATTACAATTGAGCTTTCCTTCTACATTAAGGACCGCATTACATTCAACACTGTTTTCCTTATCATAAATACAATTCTATGTCCTCAGATTCTGTTATCTGTAACTAAATATCCTTCTTCAATCTTTCTGTCAACAACTACCTTTAATCTACACTGCAGACGACTGAGTTGACAACTTGCATTGACAGATCTTTCTGTCAACAACTACCTTCGATCTACACTGCAGACAGCAGAGTTCACAACTTCAATTGAGCTTTCCTTTACATTAAGGACTGCATTACATTCAACACTGTTTTCCTTATCACAAATACAATGTTATGTCCTCAGATTCTGTTATCTGTAACTAAAGAGCATTTTTCAATCTTTCTGTCAAAAACTACCTTCAATCTACACTGCAGACAACTGGGTTGACAACTTGCATTGACCGATCTTCCTGTCAACAACTACCTTCGATCTACACTGCAGACAGCAGAGTTCACAACTTCAATTGAGCTTTCCTTCTACATTAAGTCCCGCATTACATTCAAAACTGTTTTCCTTATCACAGATACAATTCTATGTCCTAAGATTCTGTTATCTGTAACCAAATAGCATTCTTCAATCTTTGTCTCAACAACTGCCTTCAAACTACACAACAGATAGCAGAGTTCACAACTTCAATTGAGCTTTCCTTCTACATTAAGAACCGCATTACATTCAACACTGTTTTCCTTGTCACAAATACAATTCTATGTCCTCAGATTCTGTTATCTGTAACCAAATAGCATTCTTTAATCTTTGTCTCAACAACTGCCTTCAATCTACACTGCAGACAGCAGAGTTCACAATTTCAATTGAGCTTTCCTTCTACATTAAGGACCGCATTACATTCACCACTGTTTTCCTTCTCACAAATTCAATTCTATGTCCTCAGATTCTGTTATCTGTAACTAAATAGCATTCTTCAATCTTTCTGTCAACAACTACCTTTAATCTACACTGCGGACGACTGAGTTGACAACTTGCATTGACCGATCTTCCTGTCAACAACTACCTTCGATCTACACTGCAGACAGCAGGGTTCACAACTTCAATTGAGCTTTCCTTCTACATTAAGGACCGCATTACATTCAACACTGTTTTCCTTATCACAGATACAATTCTACTCTCCTCAGATTCTGTTATCAGTAACTAAATAGCAATCTTCAATCTTTCTCTCAACAATTGCCTTCAATCTACACTGCAGACAGGAGAGTTCACAACTACAATTGAGCTTTCCTTCTACATTAAGGACCGCATTACATTCAACCTCAGCGCCAAAGATTTCTAACTCAGTGCACCACAAATCATCACCACATCACAATATTGAATGAGATGACCTAATTAGAAAAAAATATATCAAACTTTTCAGAGACATACTTCAACTTACTTCTGTAAATAAACAACCAATATTTATTAGAAAACTGGATTAAAAACACTTTGTTACCAATGCATCCTCCTTCGACCACTCCTCATCGCAAATTCCACAAAACTTTGTTGCTTTACATGCACACTTCCTGCCTTTCTTGCCTGGGATTATCAATTATTCAAAATACACTGCGGACAACTGGGTTCCCAACTTGCATTGACCAATCTTTCTGTCAACAATTACCTTTGATCTGTGGACAGCCGAGTTCACAACTTGAATTAAACTTTCCTTCTACATTAAGGACCGCATGACATTTAACATTGTTTTCCTTATCACAGACACAATTCTACTCTGTCCTCAGATTCTGTTATCTGTAACTAAATAGCATTCTTCAATCTTTTTCTCAACAACTAACTTCAATCTACACTGCAGATAGCAGAGTTTACATCTTCAATTGAGCTTTCCTTCTACATTAAGGACCGTATTACATTCAACACTGTTTTCCGTATCACAAATACAATTCTAAGTCCTCAGTTTCTGTTATCTGTAACTAAATAGCATTCTTCAATCTTTGTCTCAACAACTACCTTCAATCTACACTGCAGACAGCAGAGTTTACAACCTCAATTGAGCTTTCCTTCTACATTAAGAACCACATTACATTCAACACTGTTTTCCTTATCACAAATATAATTCTATGTCCTCAGATTCTGTTATCTGTAGCTAAATAGCATTCTTCAATCTTTTTCTCAACAACTGCCTTCAATCTACCTTGCAGACAGCAGAGTTCACAACTTCAATTGAGCTTTCCTTCTACATTAAGGACCGCATCACATTCAACACTATTTTCCTTATCACAAACACAATTCTATGTCCTCAGATTCTGTTATCTGTAACTAAATAGCATTCTTCAGTCTTTCTGTCAACATCTACCTTTAATCAACACTGCGGACAACTGAGTTGACAACTTGCATTGACCGATCATTCTGTCAACAACTACCTTCGATCTACACTGCAGACAGCAGAGTTCAAAACTTCAATTGAGCTTTCATTCTACATTAAGGACCGCATTACATTCAACACTGTTTTCCTTATCAGAGATACAATTCTACTCTGTCCTCAGATTCTGTTATCTGTTACTAAATAGCAATCTTCAATCTTTGTCTCAACAACTGCCTTCAATCTACACTGCAGACAACAGAGTTCACAACTTCAATTGACCTTTCCTTCTACATTAAGGACCACATTACATTCAACACTGTTTTCCTTATCACAAATACAATTCTATGTCCTCAGATTCTGTTATCTGTAACTAAATAGCATTCTTCAATCTTTCTGTGAACAACTACCTTCAATCTACACTGCGGACAACTGGGTTGACAACTTGCATTAACCGACATTTCTGTCAACAACTACCTTCGATCTTAGCCGTACGCTATATAAAAACTACATAACATAACATAACATAACATAACACTGCAGACTGCAGGGTTCACAACTTCAAATCAACTTTCCTTCTACATTAACAACGGCATTACATTCTACACTGTTTTCCTTATCACAGATACAATTCTACTCTGTCCTCAGATTCTGTTATCTGTAACTAAATAGCAATCTTCAATCTTTGTCTCAACAAATGCCTTCAATCTACACTGCAGACAGCAGAGTTCAGAACTTCAATTGAACTTTCCTTCTACATTAAGGACTGCATTACATTCAACCTCAGCGCCAAAGATTTCTAACTCAGTGCACCACAAATCATCACCACCTCACCATATTGAATGAGATGACCTAATTAGAAAAAAATATATCAAACTCTTCTGAGACATACTTCAACTTACTTCTGTAAATAAACAACCAATATTTATTAGAAAACTGGATTATAAACACTTTGTTACCAATGCATCCTACTTCGACCACTCCTCATCGCAAACTCCACAAAACTTTGTTGCTTTAGATGCACACTTCCTGCCTTTCTTGCCTGGGATTATCAATTATTCAAAATATACTGCGGACAACTGGGTTCCCAACTTGCATTGACCAATCTTTCTGTCAACAATTACCTTTGATCTACACTTTGGACAGCCGAGTTCACAACTTGAATTAAACTTTCCTTCTACATTAAGGACCGCATGACATTTAACATTGTTTTCCTTATCACAGACACAATTCTACTCTGTCCTCAGATTCTGTTATCTGTAACTAAATAGCATTCTTCAATCTTTTTCTCAACAACTAACTTCAATCTACTGCAGACAGCAGAGTTTACAACCTCAATTGAGTTTTCCTTCTACATTAAGAACCACATTACATTCAACACTGTTTTCCTCATCACAGATACAATTCTGCTCTGTCCTCAGATTCTGCTATCTGTAACTAAATAGCATTCTTCAATCTTTGTCTCAACAACTGCCTTCAATCTACACTACAGACAGCAGAGTTCACAACTTCAATTGAGCTTTCCTTCTACATTAAGGACCGCATTACATTTAAAACTATTTTCCTTATCACAAATACAATTCTATGTCCTCAGATTCTGTTATCTGTAACTAAATAGCATTCTTCAATCTTTGTCTCAACAACTACCTTCAATCTACACTGCATGCAGCATAATTCACAACTTCAATTGAGCTTTCCTTCTACATTAAGGACCGCATTACATTCAACACTATTTTCCTTATCACAAATACAATTCTATGTCCTCAGATTCTGTTATCTGTAACTAAATAGCATTCTTCAGTCTTTCTGTCAACATCTACCTTTAATCTACACTGCGGACAACTGAGTTGACAACTTGCATTGACCAATCTTTCTGTCAACAACTACCTTCGATCTACACTGCAGACAGCAGAGTTCAAAACTTCAATTGAGCTTTCATTCTACATTAAGGACCGCATTACATTCAACACTGTTTTCCTTATCAGAGATACAATTCTACTCTGTCCTCAGATTCTGTTATCTGTTACTAAATAGCAATCTTCAATCTTTGTCTCAACAACTGCCTTCAATCTACACTGCAGACAACAGATTTCACAACTTCAATTGACCTTTCCTTCTATATTAAGGACCGCATTACATTCAACACTATTTTCCTTATCACAAATACAATTCTATGTCCTCAGATTCTATTATCCTTAACTAAATATCATTCTTCAATCTTTCTGTCGACAACTACCTTTAATCTACACTGCGGACAACTGAGTTGACACCTTGCATTGACCGATCTTTCTGTCAACAACTACCTTCGATCTACACTGCAGACAGCAGAGTTCAAAACTTCAATTGAGCTTTCCTGCTACAATAAGGACCGCATTACATTCAACACTGTTTTCCTTATCAGAGATACAATTCTACTCTGTCCTCAGATTCTGTTATCTGTTACTAAATAGCAATCTTCAATCTTTGTCTCAACAACTGCCTTCAATCTACACTGCAGACAACAGAGTTCACAACTTCAATTGACCTTTCCTTCTATATTAAGGACCGCATTACATTCAACACTATTTTCCTTATCACAAATACAATTCTATGTCCTCAGATTCTATTATCTGTAACTAAATATCATTCTTCAATCTTTCTGTCGACAACTACCTTTAATCTACACTGCAGACAACTGAGTTGACAACTTGCATTGACCGATCTTTCTGCCAACAACTACCTTCGATCTACACTGCAGACAGCAGAGTTCAAAACTTCAATTGAGCTTTCCTTCTACAATAAGGACCGTATTACATTCAATACTGTTTTCCTTATCACATATACAATTCTACTCTGTCCTCAGATTCTGTTATCTGTAACTAAATAGCAATCTTCAATCTTTGTCTCAAAAACTGCCTTCAATCTACACTGCAGACAACAGAGTTCACAAATTCAATTGACCTTTCCTTCTACATTAAGGGCCGCATTACATTCAACACTGTTTTCCTTATCACAAATACAATTCTATGTCCTCAGAATCTGTTATCTGTCACTAAATAGCATTCTTCAATCTTTCTGTGAACAACTACCTTCAATCTACACTGCGGACAACTGGGTTGACAACTTGCATTAACCGACATTTCTGTCAACAACTACCTACGATCTACATTGCAGACAGCATGGTTGACAACTTCAAATCAACTTTCCTTCTACATTAACAACGGCATTACATTCAACACTGTTTTCCTTATCACAGATACAATTCTACTCTGTCCTCAGATTCTGTTATCTGTAACTAAATAGCAATCTTCAATCTTTGTCTCAACAAATGCCTTCAATCTACACTGCAGACAGCAGAGTTCACAACTTCAATTGAACTTTCCTTCTACATTGAGGACCGCATTACATTAAACCTCAGCGCCAAAGATTTCTAACTCAGTGCACCACAAATCATCACCACCTCACCATATTGAATGAGATGACCTAATTAGAAAAAAATATATATCAAACTCTTCTGAGACATACTTCAACTTACTTCTGTAAATAAAAATCCAATATTTATTAGAAAACTTGATAATAAACACTTTGTTACCAATGCGTCCTCCTTCGACCACGCTTCATTGCAAACTCCACAAATTTTGTTGCTTTAGATGCACACTTCCTGCCTTTCTTGCCTGGGATTATCAACTTTTTAATCTACACTGCGGACAACTGGGTTCCCAACTTGCATTGACCAGTCTTTCTGTCAACAACTACCTTCGATCTACACTGTGGACAGCCGAATTCACAACTTGAATTCAACTTTACTTCTACATTAAGGACCGCATGACATTTAACATTGTTTTCCTCATCACAGATACAATTCTGCTCTGTCCTCAGATTCTGTTATCTGTAACTAAATAGCATTCTTCAATCTTTGTCTCAACAACTGCCTTCAATATACACTGCAGACAGCAGAGTTCACAACTTCAATTGAGCTTTCCTTCTACATTAAGAACTGCATTACACTCAACACTGTTTTCCTTATCACAAATACAATTCTACTCTGTCCTCAGATTCTGTAACTAAATAGCAATCTTCAATTTTTGTCTCAACAACTGCCTTTGATCTACACTGCAGACAACAGTGTACCCAACTTCAATTGAGCTTTCCTTCTACATTAAGGACCGCATTACATTCAACACTATTTTCCGTATCACAAATACAATTCTATGTCCTCAGATTCTTTTATCTGCAACTAAATATCATTCTTCAATCTTCGTCTCAACAACTACCTTCAATCTACACTGCATGCAGCATAATTCACAACTTCAATTGAGCTTTCCTTCTACATTAAGGACCGCATTACATTCAACACTGTTTTCATTATCACAAATACAATTCTATGTCCTCAGATTCTGTTATCTGTAACTAAATAGCATTCTTCAATCTTTGTCTCAACAACTGCCTTCAATCTACACTGCAGACAGCAGAGTTCTCAACTTCAATTGAGCTTTCCTTCTACATTAAGGACCGCATTACATTTAAAACTATTTTCCTTATCACAAATACAATTCTATGTCCTCAGATTCTGTTATCTGTAACTAAATAGCATTCTTCAATCTTTGTCTCAACAACTGCCTTCAATATACACTGCAGACAGCAGAGTTCACAACTTCAATTGAGCTTTCCTTCTACATTAAGAACTGCATTACACTCAACACTGTTTTCCTTATCACAAATACAATTCTATGTCCTCAGATTCTGTTATCTGTAACTAAATAGCATTCTTCAATCTTTGTCTCAACAACTGCCTTCAATCTACACAGCAGACAGAAGAGTTCACAACTTCAATTGAGCTTTCCTTCTACATTAAGGACCGCATTACATTCAACACTGTTTTCCTTATCACAAATACAAGGCTATGTCCTCAGATTCTGTTATCTGTAACTAAATAGCATTCTTCAATCTTTTTGTCGACAACTACCTTTAATCTACACTGCGGACAAATGAGTTGACAACTTGCATTGACCGATAGTTCTGTCAACAACTACCTTCGATCTACACTGCAGACAGAAGAGTTCACAACTTCAATTGAGCTTTCCTTCTACATAAAGGACCGCATTACATTCAACACTATTGTCCTTATCACAAATACAATTCTATTTCCTCAGATTCTGTTATCTGTAACTAAATATCATTCTTCAATCTTTGTCTCAACAACTACCTTCAATCTACACTGCATGCAGCATAATTCACAACTTCAATTGAGCTTTCCTTCTACATTAAGGACCGCATTACATTCAACACTATTTTCCTGATCACAAATACAATTCTATGTCCTCAGATTCTGTTATCTGTAACTAAATAGCATTCTTCAATCTTTGTCTCAACAACTGCCTTCAATCTACACTGCGGAATGGAGAGTTCACAACTTCAATTGAGCTTTCCTTCTACATTAAGGACCGTATTACATTCAACACTGTTTTCCTTATCACAAACACAATTCTATGTCCTCAGATTCTGTTATCTGTAACTAAATGGCATTCTTCAATCTTTGTCTCAACAACTGCCTTCAATCTACCTTGCAGACAGCAGAGTTCACAACTTCAATTGAGCTTTCCTTCTACATTAAGGACCGCATTACATTCAACACTATTTTCCTTATCACAAATACAATGCTATGTCCTCAGATTCTGTTATCTGTAACTAAATAGCATTCTTCAATCTTTTTGTCGACAACTACCTTTAATCTACACTGCGGACAAATGAGTTGACAACTTGCATTGACCGATCTTTCTGTCAACAACTACCTTCGATCTACACTGCAGACAGCAGAGTTCAAAACTTCAATTGAGCTTTCATTCTACATTAAGGACCGCATTACATTCAACACTGTTTTCCTTATCACAGATACAATTCTACTCTGTCCTCAGATTCTGTTATCTGTTACGAAAAAGCAATCTTCAATCTTTGTCTCAACAACTGCCTTCAATCTACACTGCAGACAACAGAGTTCACAACTTCAATTGACCTTTCCTTCTACATTAAGGGCCGCATTACATTCAACACTGTTTTCTTTATCACAAATACAATTCTATGTCCTCAGATTTTGTTATCTGTAACTAAATAGCATTCTTCAATCTTTGTCTCAACAAATGCCTTCAATATACACTGCAGACAGCAGAGTTCACAACTTCAATTGAGCTTTCCTTCTACATTAAGAACTGCATTACACTCAACACTGTTTTCCTTATCACAAATACAATTCTATGTCCTCAGATTCTGATATCTGTAACTAAATAGCATTCTTCAATCTTTGTCTCAACAACTGCCTTCAATCTACACAGCAGACAAAAGAGTTCACAACTTCAATTGAGCTTTCCTTCTACATTAAGGACCGCATTACATTCAACACTATTGTCCTTATCACAAATACAATTCTACTCTGTCCTCAGATTCGGTTATCTGTAACTAAATAGCAATCTTCAATTTTTGTCTCAACAACTGCCTTCGATCTACACTGCAGACAACAGTGTCCCCAACTTCAATTGAGCTGTCCTTCTACATTAAGGACCGCATTACATTCAACACTATTTTCCGTATCACAAATACAATTCTATGTCCTCAGATTCTTTTATCTGTAACTAAATATCATTCTTCAATCTTTGTCTCAACAACTACCTTCAATCTACACTGCATGCAGCATAATTCACAACTTCAATTGAGCTTTCCTTCTACATTAAGAACCGCATTACATTCAACACTGTTTTCCTTATCACAAATACAATTCTATGTCCTCAGATTCTGTTATCTGTAACTAAATAGCATTCTTCAATCTTTGTCTCAACAAATGCCTTCAATCTACACTGCAGACAGCAGAGTTCACAACTTCAATTGAGCTTTCCTTCTACATTAAGGACCGCATTACATTCAACACTATTTTCCTGATCACAAATACAATTCTATGTCCTCAGATTCTGTTATCTGTAACTAAATAGCATTCTTCAATCTTTGTCTCAACAAATGCCTTCAATCTACACTGCAGACAGCAGAGTTCACAACTTCAATTGAGCTTTCCTTCTACATTAAGGACCGTATTACATTCAACACTGTTTTCCTTATCACAAACACAATTCTATGTCCTCAGATTCAGTTATCTGTAACTAAATAGCATTCTTTAATCTTTGTCTCAACAACTGCCTTCAATCTACCTTGCAGACAGCAGAGTTCACAACTTCAATTGAGCTTTCCTTCTACATTAAGGACCGTATTACATTCAACACTGTTTTCCTTATCACAAACACAATTCTATGTCCTCAGATTCTGTTATATATAACTAAATAGCATTCTTCAATCTTTGTCTCAACAACTGCCTTCAATCTACCTTGCAGACAGCAGAGTTCACAACTTCAATTGAGCTTTCCTTCTACATTAAGGACCGCATTACATTCAACACTATTTTCCTTATCACAAATACAATTCTATGTCCTCAGATTCTGTTATCTGTAACTAAATAGCATTCTTCAATCTTTTTGTCGACAACTACCTTTAATCTACACTGCGGACAAATGAGTTGACAACTTGCATTGACCGATCTTTCTGTCAACAACTATCTTCGATCTACACTGCAGACAGCAGAGTTCAAAACTTCAATTGAGCTTTCATTCTACATTAAGGACCGCATTACATTCAACACTGTTTTCCTTATCACAAATACAATTCTACTCTGTCCTCAGATTCTGTTATCTGTAACTAAATAGCAATCTTCAACTTTTTCTCAACAACTGCCTTCGATCTACACTGCAGACAACAGTGTTCAAAACGTCAATTGAGCTTTCCTTCTACATTAAGGACCGCATTACATTCAACACTATTTTCCGTATCACAAATACAATTCTATGTCCTCAGATTCTTTTATCTGTAGCTAAATAGCATTCTTCAATCTTTGTCTCAACAACTGCCTTCAATCTACACTGCAGACAGCAGAGTTCACAACTCCAAATCAGCTATCCTTGTACATTAAGGAACGCATTACATTCAACACTCTTTTCCTTATCACAGATACAATTCTACTCTGTCCTCACATTCTGTTATCTGTAACTAAATAGCATTCTTCAATCTTTCTGTCGACAACCACCTTTAATCTACACTGCGGACACCTGAGTTGACAACTTGCATTGACCGATCTTTCTGTCAACAACTACCTTCGATCTACACTGCAGACAGCAGAGTTCAAAACTTCAATTGAGCTTTCATTCTACATTAAGGACCGCATTATATTCAACACTGATTTCCTTATAACAGATACAATTCTACTCTGTCCTCAGATTCAGTAATCTGTAACTAAATAGCAATCTTCAATCGTTGTCTCAACAACTGCCTTCAATCTACACTGCAGACAACAGAGTTCATAACTTCAATTGACCTTTCCTTCTACATTAAGGGCTGCATTACATTCAACACTGTTTTCCTTATCACAAATATAATTCTATGTCCTCAGATTCTGTTATCTGTAACTAAATAGCATTCTTCAATCTTTCTGTCAACAACTACCTTCAATCTACACTGCGGACAACTGGGTTGACAACTTGCATTAACCGATATTTCTGTCAACAACTACCTTCGATCTATACTGCAGACAGCAGGGTTCACAACTTCAAATCAACTTTCCTTCTACATTAACAACCGCATTACATTCAACACTGTTTTCCTTATCACAGATACAATTCTACTCTGTCCTCAGATTCTGTTATCTGTAACTAAATAGCAATCTTCAATCTTTGTCTCAACAACTGCCTTCAATCTACACTGCAGACAGCAGAGTTCACAACTTCAATTGAACTTTCCTTCTACATTAAGGACCACATTACATTCAACACTATTTTCCTTATCACAAATACAATTCTATGTCCTCAGATTCTGTTATCTGTAACTAAATAGCATTCTTCAATCTTTGTCTCAACAACTGCCTTCAATCTACACTGCAGACAGCAGAGTTCACAACTTCAATTAAGCTTTCCTTCTACATTAAGGACCGCATTACATTCAACACTATTTTCCTTATCACAAATACAATTCTATGTCCTCAGATTCTGTTATCTGTAACTAAATAGCATTCTTCAATCTTTGTCTCAACAACTGCCTTTAATCTACACTGCAGACAGCAGAGTTCTCAACTTCTATTGAGCTTTCCTTCTACATTAAGGACCGCATTACATTCAACACTGTTTTCCTTATCACAAATACAATTCTACTCTGTCCTCAGATTCTGTTATCTGTAACTAAAAAGCAATCTTCAATTTTTGTCTCAACAACTGCCTTCGATCAACATTGCAGACAACAGTGTTCACAACTTCAATTGAGCTTTCCTTCTACATTAAGGACCGCATTACATTCAACACTATTTTCTGTATCACAAATACAATTCGATGTCCTCAGATTCTTTTATCTGTAACTAAATAGCATTCTTCAATCTTTGTCTCAACAACTACCTTCAATCTACACTGCAGACACCAGAGTTCACAACTTCAATTGAGCTTTCCTTCTACATTAAGAACCGCATTACATTCAACACCGTTTTCCTTATCACAAATACAATTCTATGTCCTCAGATTCTGCTACCTGTAACTAAATAGCATTCTTCAATCTTTGTCTCAACAACTGCCTTCAATCTACATTGCAGACAGGACAGTTCACATCTTCAATTGAGCTTTCCTTCTACATTAAGGACTGCATTACATTCAACACTATTTTCCTTATCACAAATAAAATTCTATGTCCTCAGATTCTGTTATCTGTAACTAAATAGCATTCTTCAATCTTTGTCTCAACAACTGCCTTCAATCTACACTGCAGACAGCAGAGTTCACAACTTCAATTCAGCTATCCTTGTACATTAAGGAACACATTACATTCAAAACTCTTTTCCTTATCACAGATACAATTCTACTCTGTCCTCACATTCTGTTATCTGTAACTATATAGCATTCTTCAATCTTTGTCTCAACAACTGCCTTCAATCTACACTGCAGACAGCAGGGTACACAACTTCAATTCAGCTTTCCTTCTACATTAAAGACAGCATTACATTCAACACTGTTTTCCTTCTCACAAATACAATTCTATGTCCTCAGATTCTGTTATCTGTAACTAAATATCATTCTTCAATCTTTCTATCAACAACTACCTTCAATCTACACTGCAGACAACTGGGTTCACAACTTGCATTGACCAATCTTTCTGTCAACAACTAACTTCGATCTACACTGTGGACAGCCCAGTTCACAACTTGAATTCAACTTTCCTTCTACATTAAGGACAGCAATGCATTTAGCCTTGCTTTCCTTAAGGCACACACAATTATACTGTATCCTGAGATTCTATTATCTGTGACTAAATGCTATTCGTCGACCTTTGTGTCAACAACTGCCTTCAATCTACACTACGGACAGCTCAGTTCATAACTTCAATTGAGCTTTCCTTCTACATTAAGGACAGCATTGTATTCAACCTTGCTTTCCTTGACTCAAACATAATTCTGCTGTGACCTCAAGTTCTGTTATCTGCAGCTAAATAGCATACTTCAATCTTTGTATCAACATCTGCCTTCAATCTAACCTGCAGACAGAAGGGTACACAACTTGCATTCAGCTTTCCTTCTACATTAAGGGCAACATTGTATTCAGCCTTACTTTCCTTAAGGCAGAGACAATTATACTATGTCCTCACATTCTGTTAACTGTACAAAATAGCATTCATCAATATTTGTATCGATTAGTACTGTACATTACGAACAGCAGAGTTCACAACTTCAATTCACTTTTGCATGTAAATTTCTCTTATGTCTACAAAGAAGAGCCTTCAATAAAGTCTGCGCTCACTAGAGTTGACAACTAGATACCAATACCGCCAGTAGTACAGAAAACATTCAATACAATCTTGATTTATTTAAAACAGACAATTTCACAATGTCATCACATTTCCTTACAGTTTGTACATTAGGAAATTCAGCCTTCATTTCTTAAAAATTATAGATGTTTCTACTGTATGTTTTCAGATTTTATATTAAAAAAGAGACAAAAAGCATTCCTCCATTTCTGTGTCAACTACTGCCTTCGACCTACACTACGGACAAGAGGATTAACAACTTCAATTCACCTTTCCATCTACACTAATGACAACATTGAATTTAGCTTTGCTTTATTTAAGACAGACAATTGTACTGTGTCCACACATTCTGTTAACTGTGACAAAATTGCATTCATCGATCCCTTTAATGAAGGCCAAAAGCAAATTGAAAAGAGAAACTAACGCATAATTTTCAGACATTTTTCTTAGAAGAATGGAACGATAGATCAAGTTCTAAACCTTTTTTTAATGACAAGTTATCTTTAGAGTAATGATTTGCATACAGATGACACTAGTATTAGTACCTATGAGGTTAGAAATGGTTGTGCTATTGTGAAACACAAAATTGTTCCTAGAAATGCAAAAGAAGTGTTACCAGAGGAACTTTTAGGGACACATTCTAAAACTCCAGTGAACACTTCCAATTGTAGTAGTATTTATACTGTAATTTAAAAATCTAATAATATTTTTAATGCACCTTTTTACCTAAGTATAATAACAAAAGTGTTAAATAAAAGATTAAGATGTGGCACGCACTAGACTCTTGCAGAGTGAGAGAAAATACTGCTTTGCAAAGTCATTCCCTGCTTTGTCTTTCTAAAAAAGTATGCCAAAGTGTTTTTCACCAATTCAGAATGTTACCAGTTCATCATACTCAAATCAGAAAATTAATCAAAACATTGTATTACACAAAAATTCCAGCACTAATGTTAAAAAAAATTTAACAGTACTCTTTTCCGTGCATCTGTATCAGATGTAACAAATGTCTCTGAAGAAATTCAGCTTAGTTACTTTGGTCCTCAGGAAAACCGTGCAGAAACTGAGATATTAATAGAAGAAAATGTGTAACAGAATGTACAATGTTGTACTGTAGATAATTGTGAGCAACATATTACAAAGTTGTAGGTGATTTCACTAACACCAAAACACCAAATTATTCTTCCATTTGTTTTTAACAAACTCGTTATAAAAATCAAACCAGTACTGTTCATCTGTATTTAAAAAGGAAAATAATAATGACGAAACATTTCGCAACTTATTTGTCACAGAATTGTTTTGAATTGTATTCTAATCAGCATATTTCTAAATATTCTTTTTTTTTGTCCTCATTTGCCACCTAGGTTTTAAATGTGCAATCTGTAGGTATACAAGCAACGTGCTGCCTCAGTTCTTTCAACTGGTGGGGATAGAAAAAGGAGCGTGGACCTCATCCCCCAGCAATAGTGCTTTAACCACCAAAGATCGCAAGAAAAAAACCTTACGGAGGTCTCAGGAGTACAGCCAAGATACTGGTGAGAGCATCTGAACACGGCTATGCCCAAAGATGGGAATGATGGCTTAATCATTGGACCTGGGGAAAAAAAAACAGTTCCTCAATGTTCCCACTTCAGGAGATGCCAGAAAGATCTTTTGTCAGGGTTCCCAGCTCTGGCCAAGTCCAACCTAGAGACCTGCAAAACCGAGGCATACCAGTCATTAATTGAAGGAGGTAGAGAGTCTTTCCATTTCCTGCATATCTCCCGCCTAGCAAGCAGGATAGAATACAAAATTAACTTCCTTGTCGACGTGGGAACCCCTTCTACAAGTCCAAAAATTACAGAGGAGAGGTCAAAAACAATATTGGATCCCACCGATATTGAAATAGTCTTACTTATGGCTTCCCAAAATAGGGATAAGTGAGGGCACTCGAAAAACATGTCAGTGTCAGAAGCGGCTAAGAGCCCACATCTCGCACATGCCACCCTATTTCCCTGAGTAAATTTAGAAAGTCGTAGGGGTGAGTAGTAAGCTCGGTGTATAGTGAAAAGATGGTTTCTACATAACCATGCCGGCTTGACGATATCCCACATCATTCTGCATGATGTTCTCTAAAGATCTTTTAAATTGCAGTTACTCACATGCGATGACCAAAGCTGATCTGGTAACAAAAATTCACCATCCACTTCTTCCAAAATTAGATTATACCAGGATGAAATCTCCTTCTTAGCAGGAGGTTTATCAACTAGAAGGGTTATAAGGTGACTATATGCACCCAAGGGAAATTTAGTTCCTCGAGAAGGTAGAGCAATGTATGAACTAGACCAGCTGGATATTTGCAGATATTTAAGTCTGGCAAAGTTTGGGCCAATTTTGTTACTTAAACACTCCCAAGATAACAGGGCGCAATCAACAAATAAGTCTCCCCACACCACAAGTCCAGCTTCTCTCATAGATAGAGCAAGTGTATCTCCCAACCAAGCTGGGCTGTTGGGAAGACCCCACAGAGGCGTCCTACTACCATAGTACCCTATTTTAATAGCTTTTGTTAGTTGGGCCCAAATTCTTGCCATACCCCGTAAGACTTTCAGTTTCATTTTTTTTTAAAACTTGGGATCCCCAAATTTACAGATGAAACCTGACTGGCTCACCCCCTCTGCCATCAGCAATATAGAATACATATAACCCACTCCATAGTCAGATGGATTCTTTAATAATATCCTAGCATGAGATAGCTGGAATGCCCAGGCATAGACCTGGAGGTCCGGGGCAGCAAGCCCCTTCTTTTCCCTACGTCTCCTGATTTTTTCCAAGAAATTCTTGGAAGGTTCCAAGAATAAAGGTGTTAATTTCGGCCTGTAATTTTTTAATAAGAGAAGGTTCAAAATATAAGGGGATAATGTTAAATAAAAAAGTAATCTTGGGCAAAATAGACATTTTAACAAGGTTGATCCTACCCAATAAGGATAAAGGGAGATGAGCCCAATTTTGGAGCAATTTACGACATTCTTTAGCCACCATCGAGAAATTATTGGTGGCGATCTAGTCAATATCCCCAACAACGTCAAGATCTAGATACCTCATCCCTTTTCCCGGCCGGATGCCAGAGCTAAAGGAGCTCTGATCGATGTTCCAGGTCATCATCTTAGTCTTTAACGTGTTAATCTCATAGCCGGACACCTCCCCAAATTCCGAAGCCAGCTTAAATATTGCAGGAAGGGCCGAATGAGGTGCAGACTTAAAGATGAGGATATCGTCTGCATAGAGGGCCATCTTTCTCTCCCAACTCCTATATACAAACTCCTTGATGTTAACACTATCCCTAAAACTCTGGGCAAATGGTTCAGCTTATAGATCAAACAGGAGTGCGGAGAGCGGGCAGCCCTGCCGTGTTCCCCTCGAGATGTTAAAGGGATCAGATAATACCCCATTGACCAGAACACAGGCACTAGGGTTCTGGTAAAGAAGACGAATTGCCCGATGAAATCTTTCTCCCACGTTGAACTTTGCCAAGGCCTCCGACAGGTACAACCAGTTGACCCTGTCGAAGGCCTTGGTGGCATACAACGTAAGAACCGCCAAAGGAAGGGATTCCAAAACAGCCAGATCTATAGCACCTATTAAATCAAAGGTTAATTCAAAAAGCTGTTGCCCCTTGACGAACCCCTTCTGATCTAGATGTAAAATTGTAGGGGCGACTAGAGCCAGTCTGTTTGCAAGAATAGAGGAAAATAGCTTGTAATCTCCATTTAGGATCGAAATTGGTCTGTACGAACCACATGCAGTTGATGGCTTCCCTGGTTTTAATATTACAGTAATGGAAGCATTGTCCCATGACACTGGCGGACACACACCATCCAATAGAATCTGATTAAACAAGATTGCCAAAAAAGGGAAAAGTTCCTGCTCCAAAGTTCTATAAATTTCCGCAGGTAGGCCATCTGGCCCTGATGCTTTCCCTTCTTGGCGTTTTGAATAGCTTTCCTCACCTCGTCTTCCGAGATTTCACTATCTAGCATCTTACTCTGGTTGACAGAAAGACATGGGAGGGTGACTTTACTGAGCCAATCTTTAATAATACCAGGGTCCAACTTTTTGTCCTCATGGTAAATAGCTTGAAAATATTCTCTAAAAGCTGATCTAATATCAACATCTATGGATAGAGGGACATCATTGACATTGATCAGGTCAATGTTGTTACGGACCTGATCCGTTTTGGCTTTCCATGCCAGTAACTTCCCGGCCCCCTTCCCATATTGAAAATATGCAATCTTGCTGGCCTCCCATCTTTCTTGTACCCTCTGATTAAGAATCAAGGCTAATTGCCCCTTTAAGGAAAGCAATCTTTCACGCAGAGATGTCAAGACGGCGTCCGTGGAGGCAGCATTAGCATCAATTTCAAGCTGGCCCTTAGCTATATTCGCCTCCACCGAGGCGACGGCCTCTCTATACTCTCTCCTTCTATAAGCCATTTTACCAGTGATAAGGCCTCTCAGAAAGGCCTTGAGAGAGTCCCAGACAACTCCTAGACCAGCAGAACCTACATTTACCTTTAAAAAAAAGGGCCACCTCAGTCTTTAGAAAAAGCACATCTTCAGGGTGGGAAAGTAACGAGCGATCAAAAGACCAAGTCCTTACCGGTGCTGCAAGAGGGGTCGTGAGTTCCAACAGTACTGCAGAATGATCTGATAAATGTAGCGGGAGGTATTTAATGACCTTGACAAGATCAACCAATCTTTGGTTAATTAATATGAAATCTATTCTGGATTGGTGATGGTACTTGTAGTTCCTGAAAGAACTGCCCTGCTGTTGGCCTGCCCTTAATCTCCAGATATCCACGTACCCATATTGCTTCATTGCATTCAAGAAAAAAGCTCTTGACTTTGACGGGACCCTGGATCGATTGTTATGAGATTTGTCCAAAAAGGGGTCTAAAACAATATTAAAGTCCCCAGCAAATATTACAGGCTCAGGGAAGGACAAGAGATGAGAAAAAATGATTTTCAGGGAAGATGAATCATCTTGATTGGGACCATAGTACCCAACCATAGTAAGTTGGGAACCCAAAATAGAGAGGGAAGCAATAACCCATCTACCATCCGGGTCCACTTTAGAATCTAAAAGCCTAACCTTAGGATGTTTCTTGAAAATCAGCGATACCCCTCTAGAAGTCAGAGACTGAGAGGTAGAAATTGCAAAGTCAATACATTTATTGACCCTAACTAACGCATCAAATTCAGCCTGGATCAAATGCGTCTCTTGGAGGATGATGACCTGTGCATCTGAGTCGCGGAGATATTGAAAAAGCGTTCTGGCCCTAGATTTAGTGCGCAAACCATTGATGTTCCATGACATTATCTTTAAACTAGTCATCACAACTGTCCCGGACTAGGCCAAACTCAATTTGAGACGAGAAACAACGTTAGGCTGCCCTGCCCCTATATAAACTGGCAACACAACGCAACGACATGTATAACCAACAGGATGAAATAAGGCACCAAATTGGCAAATGAGGAATTTTTTTGAAAATGTTTGCCCCCCCTAACCCCGTGCCCCCTCCACCCTCCACCCCCCCGTCCCGTGGAGAACCCGTGGTGTATCTAACCGGATCAAGTCCAGTAGATGGCACCCCTACCTCAGGTTACCGCTACCCCTCCCCAAACCCTGAACCAAGAAAAAAGATCCCTACCAAAATGAAAGCTTACTACATCAAAAAAAGAAAAGAAATGTGTGTATTTCATAATAGACTTTGTTTTTTGATAATTTAATATTTTGATATTTTTATACTTTTAAATTCATTTGTTTGTTGTACCTATTCGAGGTGACTATAAGTATCCATGATGACAATCAGATAATTGACCTAGGTCAATAAAAAATCCAAATCCTATTTACCCGACACCTTATTGCCCAGATCTAAAAGGAGCTCATCAGCGGCTTGGACTGGCCTGATGTTGACCATCTTATTATTATGCACCTTTAGTGAGGCCGGAAACATAAGCTGAGCAGTAGCACCCAGCTTCTTAAAGGCATCCAGCCGCCTACCAAACTCCCACTGCTTCTCCAGCATGACCTGATAAGGAAAGTAAACCCCTTGCCGGGTAGGGACTTCTGTTTTAGAGCTAGATTAAGAATCTAATCTTTAAGGGCATAAGTGTGAAAGTTAACCAAGATTTTACGCGGTTTCGACCTTTGCGGGTTCTGTCTAAATGGGTCCCTTTGGACCCTCTGGATGTCGGTGGCCAACACCTCCAAGGATTGATCCAAAGATAGTGATTCTTTCAATAAATGGACAACAAACTGCTTGACATCAGAACCTTCTGATCCCTCTGGAATGTTAAGAATGCGAATATTCCCCCTTCTAGCGTTGTTCTCCAACACCTCAATCCTGTCTAGAAGGGCCTGATCTTCTTTCTTAAGTTTACCAATGTCCTTTACAGCTTTATCCAAATGTATCCACATCGCACCCACAGTCTCTTCCAACACCCCTGTCCTTGATGCTAACCCGTCGATCTTGTTGTCAAGGGACTCACAGTAGTTCCGGATCTCCAGCTGAATAGTCGAAGACTCCTCAAATCCCCTTTTTATGTCCCGAGACAGGGTTGAAAACATTGCCAGCAAAGAGGCAGCCGTGATACCACCTTCCTCCAAGGATGGGGCGGAACCTGGAAGTTGCTGCTGGGCAAGATCAAAGGGTAAATCTGGTATTTCTACTTCAACTTCCATGCCGCTCCTACTTGCACACACGAGTTCCACTGGGGCTGGGGCAATGGGGCCGCCTGGCCTGTCTCCTACTGCCACTTGGCCATCACAGACATTGTCGATCACCACACTATCCCTAACTTCTATAGAGGTTAAAACTGCATCAATAGGAACGATTGTAGGTGAGGATAGACCTGATGATGCCAAAGTGATACAATCAGAGGAGCCGTCAAACCCACCAGAGGTTAGTGTAGAGACCTGGGCACCACCAGGAGGGGACAGGACAGCAGGGACCGGAACTAGGGTGTCGTGAACAGCCATCCCGACTCCGTAATTACAGGCATGCCCTAAGCCTCAGTGAGATGTAAAACCTGTGGGACTGCTTTGAAATACGAGCAAGAGATGGCGTAAATTTTGAACCTGCATCAAGCACGGTAGTAAGATTGCGTTTTGGCAAGACTTTTCCTCTAACTTTCACTCTATCACCTTTGGCTTTAACTTCGGTTGAGAGAAACGAAGAGGCTCCCTTACCTCCAGGGGATAATGCAATGTTGATCGCCATCATACACAAGAACACCATCCGCATCACAACCGACTCCAACGACACCTTCTCCGCCGCCGAGCACCTCCACTTCCAGATACACACCGACCCAAAGACGACCCTCAGAGGCACCCTCGTCTACAGACCCCCGGGACCACGCACACAATTCAGCAAAGACATCACGGACTTCATCAGCCCGCACGCTCTCCCCTCCGCTGACTACATCCTCCTAGGGGACCTCAACTTCCACCAGGAGAACAACAAGGACCGCAACACCGCCACCCTGCTGGACAACCTCGCAAACCTCGGACTCAAGCAACTGGTCAAAACCCCCACCCACTACACCGGCCACACGCTTGATCCCGTCTTCTCATCCAGCAAGCACATCACCTCCAGCCACTCCACCGGACTTCAGTGGACCGACCACAGCTGCGTCCACTTCAGCTTCAGAAGAACAACGACCCACCACCATCCGCAACAGGTTCCTCACAGGAGCTGGAGCAAGATCACCGCCGAGCAGCTCACCACCTCCCTTACCCAGAACCCGCCCGCCAGCACAACGGACCCCAACGAAGCAGCCCACAACTTTACACAGTGGCTGACCGCCTGCGTAGACGACCTCGCGCCACTGAAGAACCCTCCCAGCAGACCCAGAAGCAAGAAAGCCACCTGGTTCACCGACGAACTCAAGGACTCCAAGAAAAACTGCCGCACCCTCGAGAAAGCCTGGCTCCTCGACCAGACCACAGGCAACATGACCACCCTCAAACAAGCCACCCGCAAGCACCACCAGCTCATCCGCACCACCAAGAAGAAATCACTGAAGGAACGACTGGACAACAACGCCCACGACAACAAGGAACTCTTCAGCATCGTCAAGGAGTTCTCCAACCCCAGCACCGGCAACAACGACATCACTCCTTCACAAGACCTCTGCGACTCTCTCGCCTCGTTCTTCCACCGCAAGATCGCCGACATCCACAACAGCTTCGGCGCACCATCCACGCACCCAACCGCCGAACCAACACCCCCCACCGCCACCCTCCGCACATGGACCACGGTGACCACCGAAGACACAGCCCGCACGATGAACACCATCCACTCCAGATCTCCAACCGACCCCTGCCCCCACCACGTCTTCAACAAGGCCAACTCCATCATCGCACCCCAACTCCGGGACATCATCAACATCTCCTTCAACACTGCCACCTTCCCGGAGAGCTGGAAGCATGCCGAGCTCAGCGCCCTACTGAAGAAACCAACAGCGGACCCCACCGACCTCAAGAACTTCCGCCCCATCTCGCTCCTCCCTTTCCCTGAATCCTCATTTCGGTGAATTTAACATTCTATGCATTTATTTTGATGAAGTTTTGTCTTACGAGGAACAGTCTATCGACCTAATAAAATGCATGGATCAGGAGCATCACTATGCTCAACATTACTTTTTTGACATTATCTTCTAATTAGTATGAACTACCTCAGCTGAAAGCAGTGCTTAAATTGCACACTTTCTGCCTTTCTTGACTGGTATTATCAATTCTTCCACAAAATCAATATCTAACGCTTAATCTAGGAAATCACAGCTAATATCTCCAGCATTTATATATTCCTCTTCATTCTCGCTACTTGTAAAAAGTATGTTCATTACCTACTGGGTAATATATATATATATATATATGTTCTCTCAAAATGCCCCAGCTTTAGGATCGCACACTGCTGCTCTCGACCATCCGGCAATGAAATGCAGCCTCGTGATTACCTCCGTTTGTGTTACTTGCTGCCAACGCGTTTCAGGGCTTGACGCCCCTTCTTCCTGGGCTGAAAAAAGCACAATTGAGGCCAGCATGTCTTGTTAGTCAGCATTTATTTCAACAGACAACCTCCCCCAGAGGGCGTGTTTCCATCCAATCTCCACTAGTGCATTATGGGAGGTGGAGTGCTGCATGCGGCTTGAAATCTCCTTGTAGAAATCCACAACATTCTATTTGGAATAACTTTGGCACCGGTCCCGCTCTTTCCCTGAAAGTTTGGGGGTGATTTGTCAAGTGGGGGCCGAGAAAAAAGGGGGTCCCAAAACGTGTTTTCCCCATGCAATTTTCCATGAGGACCATTAGCCAGGGCTACAGCCCGAACGGCTGAACGGAATTACACCAAATTTGGCAGTGAGGTAGAGTTTGGTTCGCAGATTGTGCTTTTTGTTAAATGGTGTAAATCTGTTCAGTAGTTTCTGAGACAATTACAAGTAAAATCATAGCGATATCTAGAGACAGAGTTCTGCACGCGTACGGAAAACCGCAAAATTACGAGCACGAGCTGCATGCTGATTGGTTGTCAACTGTCTGTCAACACTTCAAACCAGGAAGTGTTGGCAGCCATCTTGTTCGTCGCTAGAACCGAGTCACAAGAAAACAGTAAAACAAAGTTGAGAAATAAGGAAAGGGGACAGGGTAGAAGCATCCTGACCCTCTACGCTTGCTCAGGGGTTCGGTTATGAATTTTTAGGCTATTTTTATTTTATTTTTTTAAATAGAAAAATTGCGGGGTACGAGTACGGAAATTCTTATAATTTCGAGCACGAGCTGCATGCTGATTGGCTGTCAACTGTCTGTCAACACTCCAAACCAGGAAGTGTTGGCAGCCGTGTTGTTGGTCGCTAGAACTGAGTCACAAGAAAACAGTAAAACAAAGTTGAGAAATAAGGAAAGGGGGCAGGGTAGAAACATCCTGATCCTCTAGGCTTGCTCAGGGGATCGTTCATGGTATTTTAGGCTATATATATACTTATTTTTTTAAAGAATGGAAAAATCGTGGCGTACGGAAATCCGTACAATCAGGAGCTGCATGCTGATTGTCTGTCAACGCTTCAAACTAGGAAGAGTTGGCAGTCATCTTTTATTTTGAAGTATGCTGGGGGCTCATGGCTCTCGTATAGGCGCCGGGGACCGCCACCTTCCTGGGGCAGTAATATTTAAAATAAGGGGGTCCGTGAAGGCACGGACCTCCCAGCCCCGGGGATTACCACTTTGCGGGGCTTTTTAATGTTGGGAGGGGGTCGGCGGCCTCCGTTCTGGAGGTCTTGATTGTTCTGGGGACCACCATGTCTCAGGGCAGACTCCTCCAGTGTCCCGGGGTGTCTACCCCAGGGACACTGCTGTTTGGTATGGTAGGGTGGGAGTGTCGCGGCTCCCACTTTAGCACAGCAAACCGGTTTCCGATTTGAGAGAGGGAGCAAGTTAAGCTGCTGTGTCTTTCAAATAGGAAAGCAGATTGCTTTTCGTTAGAGAGCAGCATATAAACTGCTCTCTCTGACAAAGCAATGCCGGCTCTCGAAGGACGCGGGGAGCCGGCTGGGACAGTGGGGGCATTGGTGTTCCCCACATGGTCCCTAATGATATTTTTTTAATCCCGGGGAATGGGTTCCTTTGCAGCTCCTTAAATATTCATACATATAATTTTTGCAAAATGCTTTAGTATTACTCCGGTGACTTTGTCATCCATTTATGTTTTTTTTTTTTTTTACTTGAATTCCGTTTTATTTACAGTATGTTTCTACCTCTCTTCAGAATGAGTTCCACACCGTAGCGTCCGTTGCAGTGTTGTTAGCTTTGTTGCTCTTTTGCCTATTTACCAGTTTGTTTTCAAGATTCAGTGTCCTATTTGTGTTGTTTTCCTTTGTGTATCTTTTGTGCAGCCTTCTTTTGTGTATGTTTTTTCAAATCTGACTTTGTTTATTCAGTGCTTCAGCCAGTGTCGTGAATATAGCAGTACATCTGTAGACATATATTTTACTACTTTTCTTTGCCTCCCTCCACCCTAATTGACAACTTAATAGGGTGAGTCAAACTAAGGCACTGCTGTCGTCACTGATTTAAGTTCGCAACACAGTAGGTAGTATAAATAAATAAAGCACTTGACACAATGCAGAGTGACACTATTTATTGTATTTAATTTTCCAATGTTTTTAAAATAGAATACACTCAAGTACAAAATATTGTATTATTTGAAAAAAAAAAATTTAATATAATTCATATGAATCACCACATATGCTGATGTTACAGTAAAGATAAAATGAAGTGTTCATGCACAAGGAGCTACAACATAAGAAATTCAGTATGGAAAATCAACAAAAAAATTTGGAAGACAGTTTCAAAATTAGTAACATTGTCAAAGAAGAGCTGAACATACTTTTTACAAGTAGCGAGAATGAATGAAGAGGAAGATATAAATGCTGCAGATATTAACTGTAAATTCCCAGACTTAAGCTTAGATGTTGATTTTCTGGAAGCATTAGATGAAATCGAGTATGATCATATGACATTTGAAATTGATAATGAGGCATATAAAATACTGAAATTATTTTAGAAGCTCTAGTAAGTTATGAGATATTATAAGAATACATTTGTTAAAATGGTTTGAGACATTCTTCTTTCAGAATTGAAATCATTCAGGTAGTATAGAAGTAGTCATGTTGCAAAGTGGGCCTTAGGGCATGGACTGCTTCAAACCCCTATAGACTATGTATGCACTCTTCCATGCACCGGCAAATTTGTCTTTTATACCTTTAATTGCCCAGTGTGTATCCTTAAAGTTCCAGGAAACACTAACACAGTTCTAAAAATGCAGCAATTGTGCACATTTCTTACTGCCTTCCACTGGGGTAGTTGTTACAACAAAAAGGATTGATAAAGGGCCTGCACTTTGAATATGAATATGAAATAGAATAGTTGATAACCATAGCCAAGAAAGGCAGCACGTAGGTGTGTGTACGTGTAGATGGTGTGCTGATTGAGTGGAAGAAGAATAATGTGAAAAATAAGAAAGGCTGCAAGTCTGTAAATTACCCACTGCTATTCACGGGTAGTAGTTACGTAGAAGGCTAAATAAAAGGTCTGTACTTTGAATTAGAATAACTAACAGAAGATTTGAAAACCATTGACTATATTGGCTCTTTTTTAATATTGGTAGACTTTTAATACGCTTTTTATTATACATGAATGGCAGGAAGTGTGCAAATTACCCACTGCCAATCATGAGTAAAAGTTACCAAGAAGGCTCAATAAAGGGCCTGTAGTTTGAATTTGTATTACAGGAAGAAGAATTGATAACCCCAGCCAAGAAAGGCAGCAAGTGTGCAATTTTTTACTGCCTTCAGCTGGGGTAGTTGTTACAACAAAAAGGCTCGATAAAGGGCCTGCACTTTGAATATTTAATAGAATAGTTCATAACCATAGCCAAGAAAGGCAGCAAGTAGGTGTGTGTATGTGTATATGATGTGTTGATTGAGTGGAAGATAAAAAAAATTGAAAAATAAGAAAGGCTGCAGATGCGCAAAGTACCCACTGCCTTGCCAGGGTAGTGGATGTTTGGATTTCCAGTCCATTTTGCTCATGTTCAGGAAAGGCCTGAAGACTTGGCTTTTTAATCTCTAGGAGCCCCTATTCTCTTTTTATTTTTTTGTTGTCTGCATCGGTGTTATGTTTTTTAGTTTGAGCTGCCTTGATAAAGCGCCGGGACACTCCCCTGGAGTAGCCGTGCGCTATAAAAATAAATATATAACATAACATAACATAACATTACACAGACTGTGTGTCGGATTCTGCAGTGGGAGGCTGAGTAATGGGTACCACATCTAAGCAAGCAATGGAAGTGCACAAAGTACAGACACTGTGAAGTAGAAAGGATGCAAGAAAGGACGCAAGTGTGCAAATTACCCACTGCTATTCATGCGTAGTACTTACCAAGAAGGCTCAATAAAGGGCCTGTAGTTTGAATTTGAATTACTTGAAGAATAATTGATAACCCCAGTGAAAAAGGCAGCAAGTAAGTGTGTGTATGTGTGGATGATGTGTTGATTGAGTGGAAGATGAAAAAGGTGTAAAATAAGAAAGCCAGCAGATGCGCAAACTATCCACTACTTTGTCAGGAAAGTGGATATTGGGATGTCTGGCTCATTACACAGACTGTGTGTCGGATTACGCAGTGGGAGGCTGAGATATGGGTATCACATCTAAGCAAAAAATGCAATCAGAATATGAAATTGAAGAATAATTGATAATCCCACGGAAGAAAGGCAGAAAGTGTGCAAATTAAGCACTGCTTTCGGCTGAGGTAGTTGATACTAATTACAAGATAATGTAAAAAAAAAGTAATGTTGAGCATAGGGGCAAGTTCTTGATATGTCACATCATAGTTGGTGTGCCAAAGGAGTATTTTCTGGATGGATGACTCCTTTAAAGAGTTGTTTAGCAAATTTTACAGGTTACTAACGGAGCATTAATCTTTTTTTGCCCTTCAGGGATAGTAAATAAGTTGCAAATTAGAGCTTTTTTCTTCTTCTTTCGAGGCTCATCTTCTACATTTTCTACACCAATTGTGTCAGTTGTTTAAAAAAAACTGCAGGCAAATATAGAACTCTTCCCTTTAATGGTGTTAGTAAATCAGAAGGAGGCAATTTTCCTGTCTTAGGCTCCATACGAACAATAGCCTGAAATGGATGCACACATGTAATAAGAATAGACTCATAGGTATTTAAATCCATCAGTTCAGAAGGAATAATTATGAACTCAAGATTATTATACAGTACAACATTGTACATTCTGTTCCACATTTTCTTCTATTAATATCTCAGTTTCTGCACTGTCTTCCTGAGGACCAAAGTAAGTAAGCTGAATTTCATCAGAGACATGTGTTACATCTGATACAGATGCTAGGAAAAGAGTACTGTTCAACATGTTTTAACATTAGTGCTGGAATTTTTGCATAATACAATGTTTCAACTATTTTCCTGTTTTGAGTATGATGAACTGGTAACATTCTGAATTGGTGAAAAACACTTTGCTATACTTTTTTTAGAAAGACAAGCCGGAGAATGACCTTGCAAAGCAGTATTTTCTCTCACTCTGCAAGAGTCTAGTCTTTGCCACATCTTAATCTTTTGTTTAACACTTTTCTTAATATAGTTATGTAAGAAATTGCATAAAAAAATTAATAGATTCTTGACTTACAGTATAAATACTACTACAATTGCAAGTGTTCACTGGAGTTTTAGGACGTCTCCCTAAAAGTTCCTCAGCTAACACTTCTTTCGCATTTCTAGGAACAATTTTGTCTTTCACAATAGCACAACCATTTCCAATTACATAGGCACGACTACTAGTGTCATCTTCATGCAACAAATCATTACTCTGAAGATAACTCTTATCATTAAAAAAAGGCTCAGAACTTGAACTATGGTTCCATTCACCCAAAAAAAACTGTGAAAAACTACTTCTGTTAATTTCTCTTTTCCACTTACTTTTGACCTTCATTAAAGGGATTAGTTTATCTAATGATCAAATTGTATTGATTACTAAAACAAATAAAAAAATATTGAATTCGAAAGCCTTCTCAAGTAGATTTTCTATAGTTTTCTTTTTCTTATAATATGCGGTTTAAAAAAAAATTTGAACAGATAGTAGAATTGTGTCTGCATTAAATAAACGAGGGCTCAATTTTCCAGTGTTCAAAGTTTAAGAAAATCTGAGGACATTGTGCAATTGTCTCTGTTTTAAGTAAATCAAGATTGTATTGAATGTTTTCTGTAGTGCTGGCAGTCTTGGTATCAAGTTGTGAACTATACTGAGTGCAGAATTGATTGAAGGCTCTTCTCAGCACACATAATGAAGTGAAATTTACATGCAAAACTGAATTGAAGTCTGGAACCCTGCTGTCCGTAATGTGCATCGAAGGTACTAATTGACACAAACATCGATGAATGCTATTTTGTACAGTTAACAGAATGTGAGGACACAGTATAATTGTCTCTGCCATAAGGAAAGCAAGGCTGAAAATGATACTGTCCTTAATGTAGAAGGAAAGCTGAATTCAAGTTGTGAACGGAGCTGTCCGCAGTGTAAATTGAAGGCAGTTGTTGACACAAAGATCGATGAATGCTATTTTGTGACAGTTAACAGAATCTGAGGACACAGTACAATTATCTCTGCCTTAAGGAATGCAAGGCTGAAAACAATACTGCCCTTAATGCAGAAGGAAAGCTGAATTCAAGTTGTGAACGGAGCTGTCCGCAGTGTAAATTGAAGGCAGTTGTTGACGCAAAGATTGATGAATACTATTAGTCACACATAACAGAATCTGAGGACACAGTATAATTGTCTCTGCCTTAACCTCTTCGATGCTGATGACGGCTCCCGGCCGTCATGAGTCACGGTGGGCATGTGCTGATGACAGCTGGGAGCCGTCATGACCACTCCCACGATTGGAATGCTCAGCATTGCGGCGGAATTCGCGCCGCAGTGATGAGGTTAACAAAAGCAAGGCTGAATACTATGCTGTCCTTAATGTAGAAGGAAAGCTAAATTGAGGTAGTGAACCGAGCTGTCCACAGTGTAGATTGAAAGCTCTAGTGAGCGGTTATAGATGAATACTATAACACAGTACAATTGTCTCTGCCTTAAGAAAAGCAAGGCTGAATACAATGCTGTCCATAATGTAGAAGGAAAGCTGAATTCAAGTTATGAACGCAGCTGTACGTAGTGTAGATTGAAGGCTCTAGTGAGCACAGGTATAGATGAATGCTATTTGTGACATTCTTTTACAAAATCGATGCTCCTGTTTCTTATTTTTGTTGAGGTTTACTATTTCCCGTAACACAAAAGTTCATCGCAATAAATGCATAGAAATTTAAGTTTACCCAAATCAAGATTAATATGTGAGTATGGACTGCTTGCCGAAGATGCTGTTGCAGCAGTTGATGTGCTTGGTGCAGCAGCAAGTGGGTTGCCCTTCAATCTTTGTGTTGCAGCTCAAGCAAAGTCGTTGGGGTGCAAATTCATGTTTCGCACTATATTTGCTGTGCTGAAGAAGTATTTTTTGTATGAATCAGCCTTTGAAAGAGTTGTTTGGCAAATTTTACATATTACTTTTGGAGTATTAACCTTCGGCTGGGGTATTAGCTATGACAAAAAGGTTCGATAAAGGGCCTTGACGTTCAATCAGAATATGAAATTGAAGAATAATTGATAATCGCAGCCAAGAAAGGCAGGAAGTGTGCATCTAAAGCGGTGGTACTCAAAGTACGGCCCGCGGGCCACTTGCGGCCCGCCAGACCTTTCCATGAGGCCCCAACAGCAGTCACGGACTCAGCCCCATTACTGCTGTTGTGGTGTCTCCTTGGGGGCCGCATTTGCCGAGAAAAGGTCATAGGGCATGTGCAGACAATTAGTGTCTCGATGCTCAACTGCGCATCCCCCTCATCTGCCCTCGTGACGTCACAGCACAACCTACTTCGGACTCACACCAACGGAAGCAGTGTGCCCAGCTGAAACCGAGCCGAGATTCACTGCAACCTGGCACCAATTGCCGCGTCTCCTCGCCTTTGAAAGCAGTAAGTGTATGCCAATGCCAGAATTGGTATTGCTGGGCATCCATACTTTGTGGTTTTCTGTTGCTAGACCTTGTTTATGCACCACACAAAAGTTAAAAATATCATTTGGAGTTTTCCAGGGCGATCACAATCTTGGGCAGAAGAGTTAAGTATGTTTTTCTTTTCAATTAAATACGAGTGGTTTTGCATATTAATTTAAGTGCATGCGACAGTAGATGGCGGTGTTGCCGTATTGTGTGACATATTGTGAGTTATTCATCGGCTGAAATGTACTTTTTATGCAAGTTTGTTCTCCCCGAGTTACCAGGCAGGGCTGTCGAGAGGTGTAACTATTGGGGCTCCATTTTTGCTTTCAGAGTGAAAAAAATATACATCAAGACGGCAGCAGAACTACTGCTCAAAAAGCCTTTGTCATTTCAAATCCACTGTTTTCATTCTTTCAGTCTCATCATTCCAGTCCTGAAGCATTATTATATACAACAAAGCCAAGGTTTTTGCTTATTTATCTTATGCAACTAACAACTACTGGCGTCTCCATTTTCGCCATTAGATAAATATTAACTCAACAGCAGCTCAAAGCCTTTGATGCAATTCCAAATAGGCCCGTTTTAATTCTTTCACAGTTTCATAATTTCAGAACTGAAGCATTTTCAATGTTATATATTATATACAACAAGCCCATAGTTGTGGATTATTTATCATATGCTACTAACAACTATTGGGGACTCCATTTTCGCCCTCAGGGTGAACCAACAATATCTCATCTCAATACCAGCTTCATAGCTCAAAGATTTTGATGTAATTCAAATAGTTCCTTCATAGACTCTTCTTTTCAGAACTGAAGCATTTTCAATATTATAATATATATACAACAAAGCCATGGTTGTTGCTTAATTATCTTATGCAACTAACAACCATTGGCAAAGCCAATAGTTCGGACTTGTTGCAGGTATAATGTCACTGGTTGTATCTGATATATCAGGATACAATGACAAACCACAAAATACCAGTAGGGTGGAAAACTATGCTAAGCACAGATTTTTTGTTTACATGAGATAGAGACTGACTGACGGAGAAAGAGAGATAGAGACTGGCTTACAGAGAGAGAGAGATAGAGAGAGAGAGACTGACAGAGAGAAAGATACTGACAGAGAGTTAAAGACTGACTGACAGAGAGAGAGCTGGACTGGGGGAGAGAAAGAGAGAGAGAGAGACTGTGATGGAATTGAGGTCAACATGTATTTGAAGCTATGCAATACCTCTTAAAATTGCTAATAAAAAAGTATTATCAAAATGTGCTCTTTGTAGTTACATATGCTTTCGAAATACAGCATTATCGCACTGTGTAATGTTTTGTAACAAGTTTGATTTTTTAAACTCTAACACCGCCCCCCCCACTGACCCCGCCCCCACTGACTCCTCCCCTACCGGTGCGGCCCTCGGCCACAAACCACACTGTAATTTTGGCCCCGACAAAAAGTTGGTGAGTACCCATGATCTAAAGCAGCAAAGTTCCGTGGAGTTTGTGATGATGTGTGGTCCAAGCAGGACGCATTGGTAGCAAAGTCTTTATAATCAAGTTTTCTAATGAATATTGGTTGTCCATTCACAGAAGTAAGTTGAAGTATATCTCCAAAAAGTATGATATATTTTTTTCTAAATAAGTCATCTCATTCAATACCGTCACGTGGTGATGATTTCTGGTGCACTGAGTTAGTAATCTTTGGTGCTGAGCTTGAACGTACCCAGTGATGAGGTGTGGTCGGGGGGGGGCAGGTACAGTAATTGAAGTAATGTCTTCTGTCGATTGAATTCTGCATCAATTACATGTAAAAGGGACAGTATGTCTCACTGTGAAATAAAACTGTTCACTCTTCTTTGTGATGATTTATGCACTGAGTAAGTAGTATCTTTGGCGCTGAGCTTGTACGTTCCCTGTGCAGTGTAGATTGAAGGCAGTTGTTAACAGACATAGACAAATGGTTGTTGTCACTTATTTAAACAAACTCTGAAGACATACAGTAGAAACATCTCTAAATTAAAGAAATGAAGGCTGCATTTCCTCCTGTTCAAACTTTAAGAAAATCTGAGGACATTGTGAAATTGTCTCTGTTTTAAATAAATCAAGATTGGATTGAATGTTTTCTGTAGTGCTGGCGCTGTTGGTATCTAGTTGTCAACCCTATTGAGAGCAGAATTGGTAACCTGAGCCAAGAAATGCAGCAAGTGTGCAAATTTTCCACTGCCTTCGGCCGGGGTAGTAGCTACAACAAAAAGGCTTGTTAAAGGGCCTTAACTTTGAATCAGATTGAAATTGAAGAATAATTGATAACCCCAGGCAAAAAAAGCAACAAGTAGGTGTGTGTATGTGTACATGATGTGTTGATTGAGTGGAAGATAAAAAAGGTGAAAAATAAGAAAGGCTGCAGACGTACTAAGTACCCACTGCCTTGTAAGGGAAGTGGGTGTTTGGTTTTCCTATTCATTATACAGACAGGGCGTCAGATTCCTCAGTGTGCACCTGAGAAACTGGTATCTCATCTAAGGAGTTAAGCAAGTGCACAAAGTACACAGAATGTGTGGTAGAAAGGACTCAAAAAGGATGCAAGTGTGTAAATTATCCACTGCCATTCAATGGGTAGTAGTTACCAAGAAGTTTCAATAAAGGGCTTGGACTTTGAAGTTGAATTACTTGAAGAATAATTGATAACTCCAGCTAAGCAAGGCTGCAAGTGTGCAACTTTCCCACTGCCTTCGGCCGGGGTAGTTGATAGAACAAAAAGGGCTTGATAAAGGGCCTGCATTTTGAATAGGAATATGAAATTGAACAATAGTTCATAACCCCGGCGAAGAAACACACTAAATGCGCAAATTTCCCACTGCCTTCTGGCAGTAAAGTACCTACATGAAAAAGGCTTGAAAAAGCGACATGAGTGAATTAGAATATGAAATTCAAGAGTAATTGATTATCATAGCGAAAAGGCAGGAAGTGTGCAAATTTACCATTGCCTTCGGCCGGGGTAGTTGCTACAACAAAAAGGCTCGATAAATGGTCTTGAGTTTGAATCAGGATATGAAATAGTTGTTATACTTAGTTTAGTTTCCACTGAGTTAGCGGTACGTGAAAGACCAAGGTTTTTGAAGCTTGCGAAGATGTGTGGTTTGGGTAGGATGTACTGATAGTAATTTTTTTTGTCTTGTGCATTCTGGCTTGGTAAGGGCAATTGGCGATTTTGTGTAGGTTTGATGGAGATTACTTTATTTGGCCCTGTACTTTATACGTAATGAATGAAGAATCAGTTAAATTGTGGGTGAATACGGACATGTGGTGAAGGTAGGAGGTAGCGGTTACCAAGAGATCATGTCTTGGTGGCATTAATTACAGCTGCACAATATTGGTAATTTAGTGTGTGTGAATGCAGTGATAAGTGGTGGAATGAGTAAGTGGCACCGGAAGGAACAAAGGGGCATATTACCAAGGGTGGCGATAGGCAATTATCACCGGTTTAGAGGCTGTTTTCGGCCGCTAAGCGGCGATAATTCTATCGCTTTATTAGCAAGCTGTCGCTAACTGATGTTAGCGACATCTTTTAGGCTGATCAATGACTAAATATCGTCGGACACAATATAGACTACCCAAAATATCGACGCCAAAATATCGACGGACAAAATATCGAATTCCTATCTACAAACAGGTAAGTACCAAAATATTGAGTCCAAAATAACGTTTATATATATATATATATACATTGTAAAAATATCGAATTTGTTAAAAATAATGTAAAATAAAAAATGTTGTAAAAATAAATAGCTAAAATATACTTAAAAATACTTAAATTACCTTAAAATTATTAAATAATTAATTTAACTTAAAAAAAGTACAATCATATCTGTTAAAACATATATATATATATATATAAACATAATATTAACAAAAATTGCACAATATTATTACCGTAGGATAGCGAAGGGGTAAAAATTACTATTCCCACTCCTGGAAGTGCAACAGTAGGGAAAGCGTGGGATAGCGTAGGGACAAAAATTACTATTCCAACTCCAGAGAGTGCAACAGTAGGGAAAGCGTTGGATAGCGTAGGGATAAAAATTACTATTCCAACTCCAGTGAGTGCAACAGTAGGGAAAGCGTTTGATAGCGTAGGGGTAAAAATTACTATTCCCACTCCAGCGAGTGCAACAGTAGGGAAAGCGTTGGATAGCGTAGGGGTAAAAATTACTATTCCCACTCCAGAGAGTGGAACAGTAGGGAAAGCGTTGGATAGCGTAGGGGTAAAAATGACTATTCCAACTCCAGTGAGTGCAACAGTAGGGAAAGCGTTGGATAGCGTAGGGGTAAAAATTACTATTCCCACTCCAGCGAGTGCAACGGCAGGGAAAGCGTTGGATAGCGTAGGGGTAAAAATTACTATTCCCACTCCAGAGAGTGCAACAGTAGGGAAAGCGTTGGATGGCGTAGGGGTAAAAATTACTATTTCAACTACAGTGAGTGCAACAGTAGGGAAAGCGTTGGATAGCGTAGGGGTAAAAATTACTATTCCCACTCCAGTGAGTGCAACAGTAGGGAAAACGTTGGATAGCGTAGGGGTAAAAATGACTATTCCCACTCCAGAGAGTGCAACAGCAGGGAAGGCGTTGGATAGCGTAGGGGTAAAAATTACTATTCCCACTCCAGTGAGTGCAACAGTAGGGAAAGCGTTGGATAGCGTAGGGGTAAAAATTACTATCCCCACTCCAGAGAGTGCAACAGTAGGGAAAGCGTTGGATAGCATAGGGGTAAATTTTAATATCCCCACTCTAGTGAAAATAAATTAATATAAATCACATAATTATAATTTAGTCAATTAATACATTTTAATTACCAATTAAGAATTAATGAATTACCAATTAAAAATTAATTGACAATGTATTCAAAATAAATACCAATTAATTAATTAACATGTTTAATTCATTATAATTAAATTACTTCCCACCCTATTCCCATATAAACCCACAACCCGCAACTAAAAATAAAATGATAATATTCACATAATTATAAAATAATCACTTAATAAAAAATAATTATCAATTAACAATTAATTAATTACCAATTAAAAATTAATTGACAATATATTCAAAATAAATACCAATTAATTAATTAATATATTTAATTAATTATAATTAAATTACTTCCCACCCTATTCCCCTATAAACCTACAACCCGCTACAGAAAATAAAATAATATTATTCACATAATTATCAATTAATCAATTAAAAAAATTCATCATTAATTAACAATTAATTAATTATCAATTAAAAAATAATTAACAATTTATTCAAAATAAATACCAATTAATTAATTAACATATTTAATTAATTATAATTAAATTACTTCCCACCCTAATCCCCTATAAACCCACAACCCGCTACAGAATTAAATTACGCAAAAGTTAAATAACATAAAATTAATTACTTACAATTAATTACAAATAAATATACACTTTTCACACATAAACTAACATATAAAACACTTAAAAAAATTAGATATTATTAAAAAGTCGATATTTTTAATCACCTATATTATGTACTTCGATATTTTGACTGTCTATATTTTTAAATTTGATATTACAGTACTTACCTTCAAAACGATATTTTGGATGCCTATATTCTGTCCAGTCGATATTTTGTCCATTCTATATTTTGGACTCGATATTTAGGTTACTCGATATTTTGGAATCGATATTTAGACCATTACCCTTTTAGGCGATAGCGAGCGGTTTGGGGCCCGCTTTGCATGTCAGCGATATTTATCGCTAATGACATGCAAAGTGGGCGTACCCAACCTGTTTGCGACTGAAAGCAGTCGCTAAAGTCGCTATCGCCTATTAGCAAGGCAGGCGTAGCAATGGAAATATTCCCGCTATCGCCAAAAACTAACGCCTGCTCAGACCAGCTCTTAATGATGAGTTGGTTGGATGGAGTTTCAAAGAAAGCAGTGCAACTAGGAGTGGAGCGTGGAATCTGCGCTCCCCATCTTTGTACGTTAAATGTAGTGCATTTGGGCATAGCACTTCCTAGTTTGCACGCAAAGCGGATAAAAGACAAATAATGGATTAACTTTGGATAAAGAAGGAGTGCATATCACCACCCCCTTGTATGATATAAATTTAAATGCCCTTTGCTGGTGTTGCACCAAAAATAAAGTGAATAAGGAGCAAGAGTCACAGAAGTTTCCACATTCTGAAGAGATCGAGGTTCTAGGCAGCAACACAAAACAAAGACATTTGAAAATGGGGAGTCCACTCAAAAAAGAATATGAAGAGCGTTTCAGGACATTGTATGATCATTTGTGAAAATATAAAGGGGTCAGATTTTGTGGACGAGTGAAGTGGCTGACTATACACTAGAGGATCATGGACATTGTAGTCCCTAGGGGCGCACAAGCAGGTGTTTTGAGTTAGTGAGGACACAGGGGGGTGGAGCTAACACATATTGATAGGGAGTCAGAATGTAGGTCACGGCGCAGGAGTAATCTTTTAGTTACCGATGGCAGACTCTGCTCAGTAAATCGTAAACAGAGCAAGGAGGTAAGCGCCATATTATGTAATTTTAGCGAAACGTCTGTGTGCAAACAGAAAGCAGGGTGTATAAAACAGCTAGGGAAGGTGGATTCTTTCCTCATTAGTGGAGAGTGGGATACATAGACGGGAGAAGTAGAGTAGAAAGAGGCAGTTAATCTTTATGCGCTTTGAACGGAACCTGAGAGAAATATCTATCAGCAATACAATGGAAAGAGGAAGAGAAAGTGATTGTGGGGCACAGCCGAGTGACATCCTGATAAAAGGAAGAACATGGGAAGTTTAAAGGGGAGGTTGTGTTTACTAAAATTGTAGTAGCTTCGAATTGGTTGTGAAAGATGGTATTTAGGGTGAACACGGGGATTTGGAATGTTAGTTTAAACATAGAAATGATTTACATAATGTATATAAAAAGTGTATACTCAGCGAAAATCATGCGAAATGAATACTGATGCTTTTTTCTGGAAACTGTTGACTTCACAGTGACCCCCGGCGAAGGGTTTAAAACCCGAAATGCATTGGGTCTAAAATAAAAGAGATGCTGCTCTGAACCACCTGTTGTTTTTGGATTATATTTTCGATGAAGTCCGGATGGGCATGCGCAAATATGAAAAGCTACCAAAATACAAGACGTTACTAATGTGGAGAAGTGGATACAAGGATTGGCATGATTCTTGAAGCGAATGGAATGAACTTTGATTAATGCTTAGTACTGATGAGTTGGTTGGATGGAGTTTCAAAGAAAGCAGTGCAACTAGGAGTGGAGCGGGGAATCTGCACTCCCCATCTTTGTACAGACCAGTTCTTAGCCATGTTATCCAATGGGAGGTGGATAACATGGCTAAGAGCATTTCGTCGCTAATGCGTGAATATCGCGGTATTCTCAGCGATATTTACGTATTTCGCCGCTATCGCTGGATATTTTAGCACAATGGAGAAAACCATTGCTAATAGCAAGTTTTCTCAGCTAACATATCCAGCGATAGGCAGCGATAAATAAATCGGCGCTGAGCCTATTTAGCGATAATTATCGCTACTTGTTGGTAATATGCCCCAAAGTTCTGTGGAGTCTGCGATTATGTGTGGTCCAAGCAGGACACATTGGTAGCAAAGTCTTTAAAATCAAGTTTTTTATTAAATATTGGTTGTCCATTCACAGAAGTTGAACTATATCTCCAAAAAGTAGGATATTATTTTTTTTAAATAAGTCATGTTATCCAATACGGTCATGCGGTGATGATTTGTGGTGCACTGAGTTAGTAATACCTTTGGCGCTGAGGTTGAACGTACCCTGTGATGATACATGATCGGGGGGGAGGAACAGTAATATGTCATACTCTGTTTTAAGAATTTGCTGCATTCTTAAATGCAGAAAGGCAAGCGTTAAGTTTGATACCGTGCTTAGGTCATCAATAATGAGAAGTTTCATTTTCGTCAAGAATCTTGAAACTTCACAACAAGCTTCTCCAGATAGTTTTTGTGGTATTCTAATTTGTTGTCATGCTCCACAGGTAGTATAAGTAAACGATGTAATCTAGGATTGGATATGTTAACATTTGGTCATATTTTGAATATAAGGAACTTATTAAAAATATGCAAGAAGCAAATGATGATAATTATTGAAATATTCTACAAGATATAAGAATTGGAGAAATGACTGAATATGGCAAAGAAGTTTTACAGAGACGATTACTTTGAAATTTGTTTCTAAATAAAAATTTTGTTTCAAAGGTTGTTGGTAATTTAAAAAAAATTGACAACCCCAGTGAAGAAAAGGAGCAAGTGTTAAAATATCCTACTGCCTTCGGCTGGGGTATTAGCTACAATAAATAGGCTCGCTAAAGGGCCTTGACTTTGAATCAGAAAATGAAATTGAACAATAATTGATAACCCCAGCCAAGAAAGGCAGAAAGTCTGCACATTTTTCACTGCCTTCGGCCAGGGTAGTAGGTACAACAAAAAGGCTCAATAAAGGGCCACAAGTTTGAATAAGAATATGAAATTCACAAATAATTGATAACCCCAGCCAAGAAATACAGTAAGTGTCCAAATTTCCCACTGCCTTCGGCCGAGGTAGTAGGTACAACACAAAAATAAAGGGCACAAGTTTGAATCAGAATATGAAATTTAAGGATCATTGATAACTCCAGCCAAAAAAAGGCAGCAAGTTGGTGTGTGTTATGTGTAGATGATGTGTTGATTGAGAAGAAGATAAAAAAGGTGAAAAATTAGAAAGGCTGCAGACATGCAAAGTACCCAGTGCCTTGTCAGGGAAGTGGATCTTTGGATTTCCACCTCATTATACAGATAGGGTGTCGAATTTCGTAGTGGGAGCCTGAGAAATGGCTACCACATCAAATGAAGAAATGTAAGTGCACTAAGTTACCACTGTGGTCGGTAGGGCTGAACAATTACTACACCGTGCCCATTTCAGGGACTCTACTTTGAATTAGAATAATACTTGGCAAAGGCAGCAAGAAAGGTAGCAGGTAGGTGTGTTTGAGGTAGTGGATGTAGAATAAAGGAAAAAGGAAGAAAGATAGCACATGCGGAAACAACCGACTGCCTTACAAAGCAAATGGGTCTTTGGTTTCCCAGTCCATTACAGACTGTTAGTCGGATTCCGCAGTGGGAGCCTGAGAAACGGGTATCTCATCTAAGGAGTTAAGCAAGTGCACAAAGTACACACACTGTGCGGTAGAAAGGACGCAAGAAAGTACGCAAGTGTGCAAATTACCCACTGCCATTCATGGGTAGTAGTTACCAAGAAGGTTCAATAAAGGGCCTGAACTTTGAATTACTTGAAGAATAATTGATAACCGCAGCCAAAAAAGGTTGCAAGTGTGCAAATTTGCCACTGCCTTGGCCGAGGTAGTAGCTAGAACAAAAAGGCTCCATAAAGGGACTTGACTTTGAATCACAATATGAAATTCAAGAATAATTGATAACCGCAGCCAAAAAAGGCAGCAAGTGTGCAAATTTCCCACTGCCTTCGGCCGGGTTAGTAGCTACAACAAAAAGGCATGATAAAGGGCCTCCTCTTTGAATACGAAATAGAAGAATAGTTGATAACAATAGCCAAGAAAGGCAGGAAGTAGGTGTGTGTATGTGTAGATGATGTGTTGATAGAGTGGAAGATGAATAATGTAAAAAATAAGAAAGGCTGCAAAGTGACCAACTACATAAAGAGCAGCTTTCTAAACATGAACTCGCACAAAATGAAGGTACTCATCCTCAGACCCACCCCCTTAGCCTCGGACGACTTCTGCTAGCTGACTACACTCTGGACAATACCAACACCTACCAACCATGTCCACAACCTAGGATTCATCCTCAACTCCTCCCTTTCCATGTGTAAGCAAGTCTACACCGTCTCCTCGAACTGCTATAACACCCTCCACATGCTCCGCAACATTTAGAAGTGGATTCTAATCAAAAAAAGAAGAACAGTGACACAGTCCCTCATCAGCAGCATACTACACTGTGGGAAACACTCTACACAGAAATTGCAGCCAAACACCTACAACAACTCCAAAAGACCTCCACCCGAGTGATTATCAATGTCCCCTGTTGCAGCCACATCACTCACCACCTGATACACCTACACTGCCTCAATATCAACAAGAGGATCACCTTCAAGCTCCTCACCCTCACTTACAAAATACTCTACAACACCAGACTAATCTACCTTAACAGCAGTAATCCTGAAAGGCCAAATGTTGATCTTATAATTTTGGCTTTAAAAATATTAGGTAAGAATTTTGTAACTCTTTAGGCAAACGTTGCTTAAAAACTAATTGACTATCATTACACTGTATCCAACCTTTCAGACATTTTAAATAAACTGTGTAATGTCCATATGTTGTAGAAGGTCCATCATGAAAAATAATTGCAACAGCTACAAAAGTTCTTCCTGATATTGAAACCTGACCAGCTACAAAAATTTTAATTAAAGTTTCCAATTTTTTTATTGGCTGCAAAAGTGTGCAAATTACCCATGCAAAAGAGCTGTGTTTAATGCAGGACTTTTTATGTAGTACAATCTTCCTACTAACTTCCGCATTTCTGAATGTTGTACTGCTAACATTCTTAAATGATGAAAAGTACTTCGACACCCTTTTCTAGAAAGACAAGACAGAGAACGACCCTGCAAGTTAGTATATTTTCTCACTTTCCAAGGATATAGTCCTTGAAACATCTTAATCTTCTGTTTAACAATTTTTTATCATAATCTCGTTAGAAAATCCCTAATATATCAATAGATTCCTATTGCATACTACAAATACTGCTACAATCCCACTTATACTTTGGTGCTTTTGTACGTCCCTCTTGAACTACTTCAGCTATAACTTCTTCCACATTTCTAGGACCCATTTTTCTTTTTCAATTGGACTGCATGAACTAATGTATTTTGTTGAAAATAGCTTTCCTCGTTAAAAAAAGATTCAGTACGAGAAGTGTGATTTTATTCACCCGAAATTCATTTTGCAAGTTTCTTCTATTAATCAGTCTATTTTTTGCTTTTCTACTTCATGAAGTGCATTGTTTTATTCAATGTTTTCATTCTCCTCAATACCAATATAAACTATTTTCTTTTCAATTCAAAAGCCATTTCAACTACAAATTCAGTCTGTTGTTTCTTCTTGTAAAATGCTGATCTTCTTTTATATTTTGTACAATCTTTCAATACATTTTGTAGTATTCTACTTTTATACATTCTCTTTCTAATGTCCTTATATTCTTTCATCCTTCTTCCAATATAGATTGTTTTCCCATAACCTGATTTTCCATTAGTTTGTCCTTTTTTCATTTCCTTCTGATTAGTTGCACAACTTTCCTTTCTCTTTTCCCCATTATGAAAATTCATTACGTTCTTTAAAACTCTTTTAACAAATTGTTTAGTTCTCTTACCAGAAGCTTTTTTCTTCAATGTCACATGTTGTATTTCATCTAATTTCTGATTTTCTGTCTTTTTGAATAGTACTGTTTTTTGTTGTCTTTTCTTTTCAACTTGTCTTGTCAAGCTGAATCTTTCTCAATACTAATGGAGAATACCTGAAAAAAAAGAAAAGTTTAAAAACTTTCTAAAAATTATTTAATATGATTAAAATAATTATATACAAATATTCTCATCTATTTCTAAAGTAATACCTTCAATTTGAAAGGTACAGACATATGCCATTATGGTTTTCGGAATATGGTGAGACTTACACCTGAGAAATGTCATAGATTTTTCCTTTACATTTGCCTAGGCCCAACACCCTGAGCATTACTAGAATGGTGAAGCAGCAGGACAAAAGTGACGTTTAAGGCATGTTAGGAGATGAATTTGTTATTACACTACTTTGTATAGGTCTGTGGAAGGGAACACTTCAAATATACTACATCATTTTCATTATCTTCTTCAAATATGACGTATAGGGATAGATGGAGGTAACTCTAATTTACCGACTCATAAATACCGAATTTTACCGATTCGGTATTTATGAATCGGTAAATTAGAGGGAGGGAGATGTAGGTAATTTTTTATTTTGAATTACCGAATCTGTAACATTCGGTATTTACCGAATCGGTAAATACCGATTCGGTATTGCCTATTGATTCCTATGGGCCTTGAAGCCCATAGGAATCAATGGGCAATACCGATTTGGTATTTACCGATTCGGTAAATACCGAATCCTGCAAGGGTGCAGGGGGTGTCACTTTGACACCCTCTAGCACCCCAAGTACAGGCATGAGTGACATGTGGCACACATACATGCCCTAAGGGCATGTCTGTGTGTCACATGGCACAGGTGTGCATGCACAGATGTGCATGCACACCTGAATTCGGTATTTTACCACCCAATAGGATTGGGTGGTAAAATACCGACTCTTAAGGGCCTGTGGCACTCTCAGGATTGTCAGCTACATATGGATTTACCGAATCGGTAAATATACCGATTCGGTATTTTACCGATTCTGTAAATTTTCCGATTCGGTAAATTTACAGAATCGGTAAAATATAGGCCCCCTACATCAGAAAACCCTAATACCGGTCGGTAACGGCCGAATTCCGCCGTTACCGACCGGTATTAGGGCTCCTACATCTGGCCCATAGTCTGTTAACTTTTAAGACCTACATGGTGTTGTGACTAAGGTATGTCTCTACTTCAACATGTATTCTGATACGTATTATGCATATGAACATGCAACACGTATAAAACAAAAGTATACATCTAATTGGATGTTTCTTTTATATATGATGTTCGTAGGAAAATGTACAGACTGAGATACATTTCTACTTTATATTTGGCTAGGCCCAACACCATAACGAGTCACAGAATGATAAAGCTCCAGCACAAAAGTGAGGTTGAACACATCTTAGGAAATGGAATAGTGATTAAGCTAATTTGTATGAGTGTGTGGAAAGGTACTCTTAAAATACATCGCATAAATGTAGTTGTATATTTAAAATGTGAAGTGCAGTCTCTCAGGATATAAGGTATCTATGGTATTCTAAATGAAGCACATCTCTGTTTACACATGTATTCTGATATGTGTTATGCATCTGAAGATGCAACATATGTAAAATACAGTTATACATCCATTTTTATACTACTTTTATATAAGAAATCACTAAAAAAGGAACAGATACATGCAAGCACAATTTCCGGAAGATGGTAAGACTTACAGCAGACACATGTGAAAGGTTGCTCCTTTTCCCTAAGCTAGGCTCAATATTTGAATAGCAGTACAATAGTAAAGCAGCAGCAGTAGAAAATTGATGTTTAAGATAAGTTTGGTGAGAAATAAGTAATTATGCTACCTTGTATGAATCTGTAGAAAAGTTCACTTGAAGTATGCCCCACAAATATAGGTGTGTGTTTGAAATGTAAAGTGAACTCTGTTAAGTTTTAAAACCTTTATACTCTTGTGATTGACGTATGTCTCTACTTGCATAGACATTTTGATAAATATCATGCATGTGAAGTTGATAGACATCAAACACAGGTATACATCTATTTGTATATTACTTTATATTCAAATTTGCTAGGAAAAGGAATAAACATATTTATACATTATTTCAGGAATGTGGTGACACCTACAGCTGGGACATTTGATAGTGTCTGGGTTATTGGAAGACTGCAAGGGTAGTGCCTTGGTTATTGTATGAGTGCATAGGTAGTTCCTGGGTGATTGAATGAGTGCAGGTGTGCTGATTGGGTGATTAGATTAGTGCATAGGTAGTGCCTGGGTGATTTTAAAAGGGCATGGGTACTGCCTAAGTGAATGAAAGAGTGCATGACTAATGCCTAGGGGATTGCATGAGTGCAGGGGTAATGTGTGGGAGACTAGAGGAGTGCATGAGTAATATATGGATGATTGCATGAGTGCAGGGAGAATGTCTTGTTGGTTGTATGAGTGTGGTGGTAGTGCCTGGATGATTGGAGGAGTGCATAGGTAGATGCCTGGCTAATAACTTATTTACATGGATACTGGTTGGGTGATTGGAAGATTACAGGCGTAGTGCCTGGGTGGTTTGAATAGTGCAAGGGTAGTACCCGGGTCATTACATAAGTGCATGGGTAGTGGCTGGATGATATAAGGAGTGTTTTGGTAATGCCTGTATGATTGCATGAGTGCAGGTACAATGCCTGTGTGATTGCTTGACTGCAGGGGTAGTGTCAGGGTTAATGCATGAGTACAGGGATAGTGCCTTTGCACTTGTATGAGAACAAGAGTAGTGCCTGGGTGATTGGAAGAGTACTAGGGTAGGGCCTGGGTGATTGCATACATGCATATATAGAGCCTGAGTGATGTTATAAGTGCATGGGCCCTGGCAGAGTGATTTGAGGAGTGCATAGATACTGACAGGATGATTGGAGGAGTGCAAGGGTAGTGCCTGGGTGATTGAACCAGTGTATTGCTAATGCATTGGTGATTGCATGAGTGCTGGGGTAATGTGTGGGGATTAGAGAAGTACATAGGTAATGTCTGGGTGGTTGCATGAGTGCAGGGGTAATGTCTGGGGATTACAGGAGTACATAGGAACTGCCTAGGTGATTTTATAAGTGCATAAGTACTGCCTGGGTGATTGCAGGACTACTGTTGTAGTGTCTGAGTGATTGCAGTAGTGAAAAGGATAGTCCTGGGTGATTTTTTAAGTGCATGGTTACTGATTGAGTGATTACGTAATGACAAGGATAGTGCATGTGTGATTGGAGGAGTGCAATGGTAGTGCCTGACTGATCATATAGGTGCATGGGTAGTGGCTTGGTGATTGAAGCAGTGTAACCGTAGTACCTGCGTGATTGCATAAGTGCTTAGGTAGTGCCTGAGTGACTTTATAAGTACATGGGTACTGGTTGAGTGATTGGAGGAGTACATAGATACTGACAGGGTGATTGGAGAAGTGCAACTGTAGTGCCTGGGTGATTGAACATGTGTATAGCTAATGAATTGGTGATTTTATGAGTACAAGGGTAATCTCTGGGGGACTTGCGGAGTACATAGATAATGCATGGGTGATTGGATGAGTGCAGGGGTAATATCTGGGGCATTACAGGAGTACATAGGAAGTGCCTGGGTGATATTAAAAGTGCATGGGTACTGCCTGGGTGATTGGGGGAGTACTGTTGTAGTGCCTGAGTGATTGAAGGAGTGCAACAGTAGTGCCTGGGTGTTTTCATAAGTGCATAGCTACTGGCTGAGTGATTACATAATTACAGGGATACTGCTTGCATGATTGGAGGAATGCAAGGGTAATGGCTGGGTGATTACATGAGTGCAGAGGTAGTGCCTGGGTTATTGGAGGAGTAATAGGGTAGTGCCTGGATGATTGCATAAGTGGATAGGTAGAGCCTGAGTGATTTCATGAGTGCATGGGTACTGTCTAAATATTTGGAGGAGTGCACAGATACTGACATAGTGATTGGAGGAGTACAAGGGTAGTGCCTGTGTGATTAAATCAGTGGATAGCTAATGCATTGGTGATTGCATGAGTGCAAGGGTAATGTCTCGGGGATTAGATGAGTACATAGGTAATGCCTGGGTGATTGTATGAGTGCAGAGGGAATTTCTGGGGGATTACAGAAGTACATAGGAAGTGCCTGTGTGATTTTATAAGTGCATGGGTACTGCCTGGTTGATAGGGGTAGTACAGTGGTAGTGCCTGGGTGATTGGAGGAGTGTAAAGGTAGTGCATGGGTGATTTTATAAGTGCCTGGGCACTGACTGAATGGTTACATAATACAGAGATAGTGCTTGCATGATTGGACGAGTTCAAGGGCAGTTCCTGGTTGATCACATGAGTGCAGAGGTAGTGCCTTGGTGTTTGCAGGAGTAGTACGGTAGTGTCTGGATGATTGAATAAGTGCATAGGTAGTGCCTGAGTGATTTTATGAGTGCCTGTGCACTGTCTAAGTGATTGCAGGATTGCATAGATACTGACGGGGTGATTGGAGGAGTGCATGGGTAAAGCCTGGGTGACTGAATCAGTGCATAGCTAATGCCTTGGTGATTGCATGAGTGCAAGGGTAGTGCCTGGGGGATTAGAGGAGTAAATAGGAAATGCCTGGATGATTGCATGAGTGCAGAAGTAATGTTAGAGGGGTTACAGAAGTACACAGGAAGAGCCTGGGTGATTTTATAAGTGCACGGGTACTGTCTGGTGATTGGAGTAGTACTGTGGTAGTGACTGCGTGATTGAAGGAGCATAAAGGTAGTGCCTGGGTGATTTTATAAGTAAATGGGCACTGGCTAAGTGGTTACATAATTACAGGAATAGTGCCTGCATGATTGGAAGAGTGCATGGGCAGTGCTTGAGTGATTACATAAGTGCATGGGCATTGCCTGGGTGATTGAAGGACTGCAGGGGTAGCTGTTGGGTGATTGAAGGAATGCAGGGGTAGTGGCCAGGTGATTGAAGGAACGCACGGGTGGTGCCTGGTGATTGCATGAGAACATGTGTTGTGCCTGGGTGATTGGGGGAGTAATAGGGGAGTGCCAAAAGTGCAATGGTAGTGCCTGAGTGACTTTATAAGTGCATGGGTACTGGCTGGGTGACTGGAGAAGTGCATAGATATTGACAGGGTGATTGGAGGAGTGCAACTGTGGTGCCTGGGTGATTTAACCAGTGTATAGCTAATGCATTGGTGATTGCATGCGTGCAGGGGTAATATCTGGGGGTTTACATTAGTACTTCGGAAATACCTGGGAGATATTATAAGTGCATGGAAACTGCCTGGGTGATTGGAGGAGTACAATTGGAGTGCCTGACTTACTGAAGGAGTGCAAAGGTAGTGCCTGGGTGACTTTATAAGTGCATAGCTACTGGCTGAGTGATTACATTATTGCACCGATAATGCTTGCGCGATTGGAGGAGAGCAGGGGTAGTGCTCGGGTGATTACATGGGTGTAGAGGTAGTGCCTTAGGTATTGTATGAGAACAAGGGTAGTGCCTGGGTGATTTGAGGAGTACTTGGGTAGTGCATGGATGATTGCATAAGTGCATAAGTAGTGCCTGACTGATTTTATGAGTGCATGGGCACTGACTAAGTGATTGGCGGAGTGCAAGGGTAGTGCCTGGGTGATTGTATGAGAATAAGGGTAGTGCCTGGGTGAGTGGAGGAGTACTAGGGTAGTGCCTGGGTGATTGCATACGTGCATAGGTAATGCCTTAGTGACTTCATAAGTGCATGGGTACTAGCTGAGTTATTTGAGGTGCGCATCGATACTGACAGGGTGATTGGAGGAGTGCAACATTAGTGCCTCTGGGATCATATAAGTGCATGGGTAGTGGCAGGGTGATTAAAGGTGTTCAGGGTTAGTGCCTAGGTGATTATATGAGTTGCAGGAGTAGTGCCTGAGTGGTTGCATAGGAACAAGTGTAGAGCCTTGGTGATTGGAAGAGTACTAGGGCATTGGCTGGGTGGTTTAAGGAGTGCACAGGTTGCCTGGGTGATTTTATAAGTGAACAGCTACTGGCTGAGTGATTACGTAATTACGGGGCAGTGCGTGCATGATTGGAGGAGTGCAAGGGTAGTGCCTGGGTGATTACATGAGTGCTGGGGTAGTGTCTAGATGATTGTATGAGAACAGGGGTAGTGCCTGGGTGAATGGAGGAATACTGGGGTAGTGCCTGGGTGATTGCATAAGTGCATAAGAAGTGCCCGAGCGATTTTATAAGTGCATGTGTACTGACTAGGTGATTAGAGGAGTGCATAGATACTGACAGGGTGATTGGAGGAGTGCAAGGGTAGTGCCTGAGTGATTGAATTGAATCAGTGTTAAGCTAATGCATTGGTGATTGAATGAGTGCAAGGGTAATGTCTGGGGGTTTGGAGGAGTACACAGGTGATGCCTGGGTGATTGCATGAGTGCAGAGGTAATATCTGGGGGACTACAGAAGTACATAGGAAGTTCCTGGGTGATTTTCTAATTGCATGGGTACTGCCTGGGTGATTGGATTAGTACTGTGGTAGTACCTGATTGGTTGTAGGAATGTAAATGTAGTGACTGGGTGATTTTAAAAGTGCATGGGGACTGGCTGAGTGGTTACATAATTAGAGGGATAGTGTCTGCGTGATTGGTAGAGTGCAAAGGTAGAACCTGAATGATTGTATAAGTGTATGAGTAGTGGCTGGGTGATTGAAGGAGTGCCTGTGTAATAACCTGGGGGATTGCTTGAGTGCATACATAGTGTCTAGGTATTGTTAAAAGCATGCATGCATTCATCTCTAGTTTTTCAAGTCATCATCATATCTAAAATAAATATACACATAGATGTATACCTGTATTTTATACATCTAGTATCTTTTTATGCCTAGCCAACATCAAAATATATGTGCAAGTACAGACATACAGCAATCATAAGACCATGCAGACCTCAAACTTGACAGACTGCAATTTACATTCCATAGAAAGACCTATATTTATGTGCTGTACTTCACATATACATTTTCCCAGACTCATAGATAGAAGCCTAATCACTAATCGGTCTCCCAACATATCTTAAAACTCACTTCTGTGCTGCAGCTTCACCATTCTACATATACTCTGAATGTTGTGCCTAGCCAAATATATCAGATATCTCTGCCTAAGTCTCACCATATTCCTAAAACCATGCATGCTTGTATCTGTACCTATTGCCAAAAGCATAACAATACATGTGGAAGTAGAGTCATGCCTCACTCACAAGACCATAAAGTCTTTAAAACTTGACACACTACACTTAAAATTTCAAACACATACCTAAAATTATGCAGCATATTTCATGTGAAGATTTACACAGACTCCAATAAATTATCACTAATTCCTCACCCACCATATCTTAAACATCACTTATCTACTACTGCTGCTTCACTGTTCTACTACTAATCAGGTATTGAGCATAGCTGAGAGCAAAGCAGGAACCCTTCACATATCTCTGTGGAAAGTCTCCTCATATTTCTAAAAGCATGCATGCCTGTGTGTGTATCTTTTCCTAGTGTCATTATATGTAAAAGAAATATACACATAGATGTATACCTGTAGTTTATAAATCTAACATGTTCAGACGTATAACAGGTACCATAATACATATACAATTACAAACATACCTTACTCACAACACCATTCACATCTTACAACTAAACAGACTCCACTTCAAATTTCAAACAGACACTGAAAATGATGTGGTATATTTCAACTATAGCTTTCCACAGACTCACAAAAATGTGTGCAATAACTAATTTCTCTACAAACATTTCTAAAACCTCACTTTTGTACTGCAGCTTTACCATTTTACAACTACTTAGAGTGTTACACCTAGCCAAAAATAAAGCAGAAACCCTGCACTTGTCTCAATTGTAAGTCTCACCATATTCCTGAAAGCATGCATGCATATGTCTGTACCTTTTGGTAACAGCATCATATATACAAGAAACATTCAAATACATACATACATGTGTTGTATATATGCACCATCTTTATATACATAACACACTTCACAATATATCTCCTAGTAAATACTTTTTTCAATCATAACACTGTTATAAACAATATATTATGCAGGACTGTGGGCTTTAACATTTCGGATGTCGCTCTAAGAGTGTCCAGCAGCAGAAGACCCTTTTTCCTCAGTTCCTTGCTAGTCACTGCCGTAATTTTAAGAGGATTTGAAAAATACTCTAAATGGCCAAGATCCTTAAAAAAAATATAAACGCATCTTTGCCAAGGAATCCTCATTACTCCTTCCAATTTCAAGATGCCTAAAATAATATCTATGTTCAGTTTAGTTTCTTCTTTCGTCCACAGCCTGTGCCACAATAGCACAGGCTCTAGTCAAATTAAGTCAGAGATAAACGAGAGACCTAGCTCTGCATGACAAATACATCCTGAAGTGCCACTTGGAACGGCTAAGATATATTTTAAAAAGGAGTTTTCTACTGTCTGAATAGGGCTAAGGTCAGCAAACCCCCAAAACTCACTCTCATAAACAGCAGCAGAGCCACACTCTGCCTTATATATTTTAATGAGTTCCTCGGGAGGGCTTTTACCCAATTTCCTGGCAAAGATAGTAAGGGCAGATGTGGTGCTTAAAAATGCCAGTTCTCTTTCTGCTGCAGCTGTTACCCAGGAATCATTTTAGGAAAAGAGGATACCCAAATAAGAGAATTTTTTAGTAGCCTCAATCTTTTGTCCTGCAATAAACATATCTCTGTTTTTCTTAAAACCCCTGCCACAGCACATAATAAAAGTTTTTGAAGAGTTTACGCTTAATCCCAGATCTTTCATAAAGAGGGAAAAACTATCCAGAGGTGTGGCGCCGCGGCCAGGGCGACTGACGCTGGAATCTGGGGACCACGGTTCGATCCCCGGCTCCGGCGGTAGGTTAGCCCAGCACCATGTGACTCTGGGCAATAGCTCGCTTAATCTTCCCGACGGCCCCCAGCGCCTAGAGACCCTTACGGGTGATTGTGCGCTTTACAAATGTGGACTTTACTTTACTTTATCCAAAACGCACTGAAGGCCCACCTGTGTGCGTGACATCAGCACGGCATCGTCCACATACAAGAGGGCTGGGATTAGGCGGACGGCTACTTGAGGAAAATCTTGATTATCTTTACACAAGGCTTCCTCAAGCCCATTTATATACAAATTAAAAAGGAATGGAGCCAGTACACAGCCCTGTCTGACTCCACTCCTGATCAGAAAAGCGCCCTTCAGACCGTAGCGCACAGTGCCTTAGCGTCACTATAAAAACGCTTAAGAAAATAAATAATATTCTCATCAACCCCAGATCTCCCCACAGCCACTTACAAAGCAACAACATCTCTTTGTTTTACATCATGCATCTTCATGCATCTTCAAATGTACAACACATATCAAAATATATATACAACTATAGACAAACTTCAAACTTCAGATACAACTCCATGCACACCTTAAAACTTGACAGACTGCACATCCAATTTGAAAGCGACAGAAAAAATGATGTGGGATAGTTCAATTCTAGATTTCCAAACACTAATACAAACTTCCATAATCACTAATGCATCTTCAAATATTGACATATTACTATACACAATCTATTTCAAACAACATTCATCTACAATGAAACAAACTACAATACACCTTTCAATATTTAATAAAATATTAAAAACAGCACAGTTTTTTTTATTATTTTTAAAGTTTGGAAATAAGACTAATGTATAATACAACTCACTAATATATTACTCACATTCCAAATAGTTTTGTAGAATATGCAATATCAGAAACTCATAAAAGATTTTCTTATGCACACAATCAATGTAATGCACCACTCTCAATAAAGTAAAACCAGTAATGGCAACGTTTTCCTCTCATTCTCCACTGAAATAAATGTAAGAAGCAAATCACATTGCGTCATACATTATTTCAAATTTTACATCACATTTCTATTAGTTATTCATATTAACCCATTACCAACCGACTCCTAAAAGTGCCCAAACTGATTCTGCAAGTGTTTTTGAGTCGCAACTCCACCGTGCACCATGGCGATGGATCCGCAAATCCACACGGGAGTTCAAAAATATATTACTAATAATAATAACACTACTTCTGAACACAATGCTGACTTGGAAAATCTTACTTTAATACCATATTACTTATATATAAAGTAGAATTCCATATATTAAAATCACAGTTAAGATACAACAGTTCCCCATACTGCTTAATCCCAGTTTCGATATTAACAGTGTTTGCAACATTCAACTACTAAGCAGGTTACACGTGTTTTAAGTATGTAGAACACCAACACACATTCACAGATGTAGATATTTGGCTTAAAGTTATTGAGGGTTGATCTGTAGAACTGGTGACAATGCATTATATGCAAACATTTAATTGGGCAGTGACACCATATTTTCAAGTTCAGCACACAAGGATACAAATGCAAACAGCAGATGTGGTTGACGTTTGCAAAATATTACGCTATCCTATATAGTGTACCTTTAAAAAATGTTCAAATAACCAATAGGAAACATGATTTTTAAAGAAAGTAACATGCATTCTGTTTTTTGAGTATACAACGTTCAAAAACAGCCAATGAATTCTCTACTTTTTAGATGAGGAGCATCTTGTCCACCATTTTAGATACCTCTCTTTCTACCACTGACTACCTCAGCTAAAGACATATTTTCATTACTTCCAGACATCCCTTCAAGATGCTTACAGTATGGATTGTTGGACACAGCTATGTTTTCTGGTGCAAAAGGTATGCTGAACACGGAGGTATTGACAAAGACTTACCTTTACAAAATGTGGATATTAAATGGATTGCACAGAGAGGATTAAAGTTCCACCAATTGATGCCTTTGGTTAAAACGTTTTTGCATCTCCAATCCCCTGACCTCATGATTGTTTACTGTGATGGCAATGACCTATAGGTTTGTAGAATATGCAATATCAGAAACTCATACAAGATTTTCTTATGCACACAATCAATGTATTGCACCACTCACAATAAAGTAAAACCAGTAATGGCAACGTTTTCCTCTCATTCTCCACTGAAATAAATGTAAGAAGCAAATCACATTGCGTCATACATTATTTCAAATTTTACATCACATTTCTATTAGTTAGACATATTAACCCATTACCAACCGACTCCTAAAAGTGCCCAAACTGTTTCTGCAAGTGTTTTAGAGTCGCAACTCCACCGTGCACCATGGTGATTGATCCGCAAATCCACACGGGAGTTCAAAAATATATTACTAATAATAATAACACTACTTCTGAAAACAATACTGACTTGGAAAATCTTACTTTAATAACATATTACTTATATATAAAGTAGAATTCCATATATTAAAACCACAGTTAAGATACAACAGTTCCCCATACTGCTTAATCCCAGTTTCCATATTAACAGTTTTTGCAACATTCAACTGATAAAGCAGGTTACACGTTCACCATATTAGTTCCGCACACAAGGATACAAATGCAAACAGCAGATGTGGTTGACGTTTGCAAAATATTACCCTGTCCTATATAGTGTACCTTTGAAAAATGTTCAAATAACCAATAAGAAACATGATTTTTAAAGAAAGTAACATGCATCCTGTTTTTTGAGTATACAACGTCAAAGTCAAAGTCAAAAAGTACTTTATTCGGTTAAAAGATACAATAACCATAAAAGCGACAAGATAAGAATTCATTTACAGTGAATATTACAGCAAATTTCATCTGAGGCGGAGGACGCACAATTTTTACTAAAAACATTTAAAAATCATCCAAACCTATCGATTTTCGCAATTTAAAAACGTGTTTAAAAAATTCTGATAATGATACAACAATAAAAACAGTGTCCATTCTTTGTAATTCTAAAAACGCTGAGCGGCATCTATTTAAATTCATATCTTTAAGTGCAGGGACAATGAATTTTCTACGAGGCAAAGTATAAAATTTACAAAAAAATAAAACATGGATATCCGATTGCAGAGACAATTCTTCACATGGGCACATACACAATTAATTTGACCAAGAGTTCATTTCTGGGAATGTCAATAACCTAAAAAGTATATTAAGTCTAAAACGTGTTAAAAGGAATCTATCATGGTTCGACATAGAGAGGCTTAAGTATGGCTGTAATTTATCTGCAGTTAAAATCAGCTGATGTGCACAGACCGTCTTTTTCTTTATTTCTTTTGACAGTCTTTTTTCCCTTAGGTATTCCATACACACTTTTTCAATGATTTTCTCGATATGTATACCATTGTCAGTGGATCCTCATAATATTGTAAACAGTCAATTTCTGTCAGGAAGGTCTTAACATAATTTAACCACTTAAAATCACTCACATGATCAAGTTTTAACACATCCTGAAGTATGGCACGGTTTACAACACACTCATTTACAGTCCATACCCTATGCCACAGGAGGATGGGCTGTGTTCTAATTATATCAGAGATATATGGCTGCCCCAACTCCACGTGGCAAATAATGGTTGCAATACTTTCGGGTATGGACAAAACATGCCGCATAAACTTGTTTTCCACGAACTGAATCGATTTCATGTTGGAAAACCCCCACAATCCTGATCCATACAAGGCCACAGATAGACACATTGCGTTATAAATACTTAAAATCTCTCTTATTGGTTTCTTTCCCAGTTTTTTGATAAAACTCTTTAAGGCCATTATTGTCTTTGAGAACAGAAGAGTTCTCGCTTTTATTGCACTTGCCCAGGAACCACTCTCATGAACCAGGATGCCTAAATAAGGAAAAGTGGACATATTTTCTAAGGGAGCATTATTTATAAACATCGTTTTCATTTGTTTCTTTGTTCGTGGTCCACAATTCATAGAGAAAGTTTTGCTGCAGTTAATAATTAAATCCAGGCTGAGCATAAAGTTGTTGAAGGAAGTTAACAGTTTTTGCAGGGCCATGGGGGTAAGGGCCATTAAAACAGCATCGTCTGCATACAAGAGCGCAGGGATAGATCTTCTACCCACCATGGGCATGTCCCTGCACTCTTGCAGGAGACGAGCCTCTAAACCATTTATGTAGATCAAGAATAAGAAAGGTGCCAGGACGCACCCCTGGCGTACATCACGCCCTATTCCAAATGATCTACTGCATTCCCCCCTTTTCCGTAGCGAACAGTAGCAGTTGCCCCTGAATACAACTCCCTCAAAAACCGAATAATTGGTTCTTCCACCCCCAGCCTTTGCAGCAAATCCCATAGTTTATTGTGGGATACACAATCAAAAGCCGATGTAAGGTCGACAAACGCAAAATATAGACGCTCCCTTTTTATCGTTATGTATTTCTGCTGAACGATAAATAAATTTAGGCCCTGCTCAATGGTTCCTATACCCTTTTGGAATCCAAATTGAAGATCACTTATTACCCCGTTGTCCTCTGCCCAATATTGTAATTTTTCTAAAATAACTCTACCAAGGATCTTTATCGATGAGTCAAGTAGGGATATTGGCCTATAACATGCACAGTTTTGTCTATCTCCCTTCTTGTAAATAGGGACAATGATCAATGAATACCATGACAGACTCAAACCCCTTGCCAAGGCTGCATTAAAAAGCTGTACCAGAATAGGACCCCAGATGTCACTGTTTGCTTTATACAGGTCCGCTGGGATCCCATCTAGACCTGCAGCCTTTCCACCCTTTGTGGCTTTTATACTCCTTAAAACTTCGGGGAGAGTTACCACCAAATTTTGTACATCATCCCCTTTCTCGTACACTCTATTTGATCCTATTTCGGGAGTTTCCTCTAAAGTCATATAAAGAGTGGAAAAATGTGCGACCTACTCATCTTCATTTATCGCAATTTCAATGCGAGCTTTAGTATTATCACAAAGTAGGGGGGCATTTACCACCCTCCAAAAAGCGGATATATCTTTAGATTCTGAGGCTGCACATAACTCTTCCCAGGCCATTTTCTTTATGGCATTCTTCCTATTGGTCAATGCCAAGTTATAGCATTTTCTTAAATCTCTTATTAGAGAGAGATCCCGGGGCACTCGATGTATCGCGTGTTTGAGCTCAGTCAGGGCCTTGGTACATTCCGTATTAAACCATCTTCTGTTATTCTGGCGTCCATTCCTTAACCTCACCCTTAGACTCTCCTTAATAGTAGAAGCTATGATGTAGAAATGTTCTATTATGTGTTCACTCATGGAATCTTCATCCAAGCAAACTCTAAAGCTATCTGTGCAGGCATTCACCAATTTAGCTAGAAATTCCTCCGGGACCACCTTACTCCACTTGAGTGTGTACCCATTTTGCCTACCCAGCATCACGTCCTGGGCTTCATGGGTAGGGGGCAGATCTTTTTACCATACCACAAATGGAGTATCCATCTCAAGGATTTGTGGGAGATGATCGCTCATTGGTGAATCCAAAATCTTATATCCACTTAATTTAAGGCCATAGCTATTTGAACAGATAGTAAAATCAATGGTGGTTGATGCTCCCCTACGAATAAAGGTCGGGGCAAATGGTGTTGGTTGATGGGCCACTTCATTTGCATATCCCAAATCATAATTAAATAATATCTCATTTAGCAGATCCCCAATCAGAGTATGATCAAAATGTGTGAGATTAATGTCTTGCTCTAACATTAAACCACAAATGCCTTTTTTGCCCTTTTTGCAGAGTGGACAATTAAAATCCTCCCCCCCCACAATATCATTACTTCCTTCCCCTTGCTATCTATTTCACACTGTAAATTATTACTTAACATTTTCAATATGTCCTGTATCGTACTACTTGGAATGTTATTGTAAAAATTTATGATAATTACACTAGCTCCCCTCCTAGTGTCAATTACCATTTTGTGATAAAAATTACATTTAGGGAAAAATCGTACCCTCTCATATGACAAACGATTTGAGAGGAACTTAATTAAGCCACCCTTAGGTCTCCCGTAAGCTCCCCCCACTGCCGGCGTACAATAAGTTCTTATAGCCGTTCATATGTATGGGATCAACGGTCCAAGTTTCCTGTAAGGCCACAACATCATGATTATCTATAATGGTTTCCCAAGAAGCATTAGTCATTTTCTGTCTTAGGCCTGCGACATTCCAAAACATCAGGCTACAGGTTTCTTTATTTTCATTTACTGCTACCAAATCAGTGACGGCGTATCCCATTTCCTTCCCATTTTCTTCTAGATTACTTTTACCATAGGCTTTTTTAAATAGAGGGAAATTGACCACCCTGACTCTTATGTCCTACTCCCTTTTTACATATATTAGTCTCCTTCTCCAGGTTTAAACTTCTTACAGTCATATCGGGCACATCCTGTCGGGGACTACTGTCAAAAGAGTTTGGGGAGTACATAAAAAAGGGATGCACTGGGGGACCATTTCACACTCTGGGCGTCAGTCGACAGCCTCTAAGTTACTGAAACGGTTGCAACAAGGGATCAAAGGGGAAACAAACTGTGGACCCATCCATTCTGCCCTATGCTGCTGTCCAGAATGAAGGGTTCTCCCAGCCCTTCGTTGCACTAAGGTCCATCCATCGTCTCCCCCCCCTCCCCAGCTATTCGGGTTGGAATTCCTATATATTTCATGCCCCCTCCCTCCCCATAGGTAGTTTGAGTCCCTAGTCCAGCTCCATCTATTATCTGTTTGCTCTACTGGGATATAGAAATAGGACAGGGGTCTGGCCACAATTGATGAATCATAATTTCTTAGTTCCCGTGAACAAATATAATCCACCGTATCAGGGTCTTCAAAGATTACAACCACACAGTCCCCATGAGATCTTTTTCTATTGTGCCCCACCCAGGGAACCCTCCGAACCATTAGGATGTTACTTCTTATTGCTGGTGGTAAAGGGTGGTTAGAATTTAACCAATGTGACACCTTATTTCTCAGTGCCCAGTAGGGTTCTGTAACTTGGGTAGCCAGTTCTGGAACCCCAGTCAGGACCACCACGTAGGGGCATGCTTCTGGTGGTAAATTGATGCTTCTACGTTTTTCGGCCCTGTCTGGCTGAGATTTATCGGAATTATGAACGGGTACAACAGGATCAACCGGTTTATCTGTGGTTGTTATGATTGCAGGAGTAGGTGTTGCACAAGCTATACTTGTTTCTGAAGAAATTGGTTTTAATAAGGGGGTTTTAGGTGCTGCTTTTTTCCCTCCCTCTTCACTTTTTTTGAATGTTTGCGGTTTATTAGCCGGCAAAATTGCTGGTGTTACTCTTTTTGCCTGACCAATAGACAGTGCTTTTATATCTTTCTGCAATTCATTAAGTTGGGTTTCTATCCCATGGAGACTTTCTTCTAGAGGAGTAAGTAAGGATTTAATTAGGGTCGTAAGGGTACATATTAATAAATCTTCCCTTTCTCCTGTTATACCTACACTATTAGGTGTGGAACTATTAGAAAATATATCAGATAGTGTATCGTCTAGGGTAGTATCCTCAATAATAGTCATGGCCGTGGTTTTACACCCAGCCTCTTCTTTCCCAGACACCTCCCCACTAGTTCTCATCGCTTTCTCTTTACTACAGGCCTCACTAGTCCCGTCTACATTTGGTACTTTTGCCTTCTTGGAAGTACGAATATTCTTATCAATGTGCTTATTTTTTGGGATTGCCCCCTCCCTTTTCCCTCTTATTTGAGTATTACTACTATCATCCTGGGTGTCTAATAGTGATGTGATCACAACATTCCCTGAGGGTGCCAAGGCCTGAGAATCTTGAGAGATTAAGTCTTGGAGAGCAGGCTGGGTACAGGCAATATCATGAACCTCCACACGTGTCTGGATGGCAGTAGATTTATTTGAGATATTTTCAGGGCTTCATGCTGAGGCAATGTGACCCATAGACGACCTCTTAGCAAATGCCAGATCTTGTGATACCCTTCTCTCCATAAGCACAATTCCTTGATCTATCAAGGTATTTGTGCGTACTATGAAGTCATCTAGTGTTCCCGTCAACTTTTTTCCTCGCGCCGCAGCCTTACTTCTTGTTTCACGTGTCATATTTAAAAGCTAGGGATATCAAGGTTTACAGTGTATGACAGAGCTATTCTGTTCAGTCACTATGATATATTCCCAATACAATTAATCAGAAAGGATCCTCAAAACGGACCCACAGATCAGACGTAGCAAGTAATTATTCAATCAGTATCAATGAGTCCCAATTATGGATAGACAGTAAAAGATAAAATACTAGCTTACAGTTTCATAATCCTCAAATATACTAACAGCTAGGGTATATGGCCCAGCCCAGTCTCCTCAGGCCTCTGAGGGCCACAGAGGGCCCGCCCTTTGCCCGGGCTTAGCCCGCGCGCGGTCCCGCGACGCGGGAGGAGCAGCTTTCTTTTAAGCGCCTCCGGGCGCGGAAGTGGCTGCTAATAGGCGTCGTCAAAATCCGGCAAGGGACGCTGGGTAATGTAGTTTACCGCTCTCCCCACTCGGCGGCCACGATGACGCCTGCGGCGGCGGGGGAGAACAGCGGTATCGGCCTTTGTGTCCGCGGGACCTCAGGACATAGGTAGAGGCTGCTGCTTGTCCCCAAAAGAGTTATTATGACAACGTTCAAAAACAGCCAATGAATTCTCTACTTCTTAGATGAGGAGCATCTTGTCCACTATTTTAGATACCTCTCTTTCTACCACTGACTACCTCAGCTAAAGACCTCTTTTCATTACTTCCAGATATCCCTTCAAGATGCTTACAGTATGGATTGTTGGACACAGCTATGTTTTCTGGTGCAAAAGGTATGCTGAACACGGAGGTATTGACAAAGACCTACCTTTACAAAATGTGGATATAAAATAGATTGCACCGAGCGGATTAAAGTTCCACCAATTGATGCCTTTGGTTAAAACGTTTTTGCATCTCCAATCCCCTGATCTCATGATTGTGTACTGTGAAAGCAATGACCTAGGCACATTGACTGAGGTTGGGCTGGAAATGCTAATCAATCAGGGTTTTTTTGAAGCACGATAACTCACCCGTAAGGGTCTCAAGGAGCTAGGGATAGGAGGTGCAGGTTACATTCCATCAAGGAGGGGCTCTGTCAAAGAGCCAGGTCTTGAGGTTTCTTGTGAAGATGGGGAGCAATGTTGTCTGTCTGAAGTGGAGCGGAAGGGCATTCCATGCCTTGGCCACGAGGAAGGAGAAGGAGCGGCCTCCCGATCTGGTCTTTCTGGTGCGGGGGACCACAGCATAGGAGAGCTGGGCTGATCGTAGGTTCCTTTGGGGTGTGTGGAATTTGAGGCACCTGTTCAGGTATGCTTGTCCGGTGCTGTGGAGGATCTTGTGTGCGTGGGTGAGTCTCTTGAAAGTAATTTTTGCCTCTAATGTGAAATGTGGTAGTGTTTTGGCTGGTTGAGGACTAGTCTTGCGGAAGCGTTCTGCATATTCTGTAACTTGCGGGTGAGATTTTTGCTTATTCTGACGTAGAGTGCATTGTGGTAGTCGAGTGTGCTAGTAACCAGGGCGTGATTGACGGTCTTTCGGTGTTTCGAGGGGGATCCATTTGAAAGGTCTTACAAAGGAGGCAGAGGGTGTGGAAGCAGGAAGACAAGGCAAAGGTTATTTGGCAGTCCATTTTGAGCTCAGATTCTAGGATAAATCCCAGGTTGTGAATGTGGTCTGCGGGGGTTGGCAGGTTTCTGAGGGCGGGGGCACCAGGTGTCACTACAGGCATCTGAGTTCGGGGCCATGATGAGTACTTTTGTTTTGTTTGTGTTTAGTTGTAGACAGCTGTTTGTTTTTTATCCATTTGGCGACAGCTTCCATGCCTTCTCGAACATTGTGTCTGGTGATGTTGGGCTCGTTTGATAGGTAGAGGATGAGTTGGGTGTCATCTGTATATGACACGATGTTGAGTCCATAGGTTCTGACGATGTGGGCGAGTGGAGCCATGTAGACTTTAAAAAGTGTTGGCCTGAGGGATGAGCCCTGGGAGACTCTGCATGTGGTAGGTGTAGGGTCCAAGAGGAAAGGGGGAGTCTGACCCCATGCATGCTTGTTGTAGAGGAAGGAGCGGATCTAGTTGAGGGCCTTGTCCCGGATTCCTGCATCGTAGAGTATGTGTATTAGGGTGTGGTAGGAGACTGTGTTGAATGCCGCTGAGAAGTTGAGGAGGATGAGGGCTATTGTCTCTCCTTTGTCCAGTAGGGTGCAGATGTCATCTGTTATGGTGAGGAGGGTGGTTTCCGTGCTCTGTTTTTTTCTGAAGCCAGACAGGGAGGAGTCGAGGATGTTGTGTTCTTCAATCAATGTGGCGAGTTGACTTTCGCTGGAAATGGGAGCCGGGAGATGAGTCTGTACTTTTTGAGGTTGGTGGGGTCCGCTGAGGGTTTCTTCAGGAGGGGGGTTGACCTCAGCTTGTTTCCAATCATTGGGGTACAAGGCAGTCGCCAGGGAGCGGTTGATGGTATGGCGAAGCAGGTATTGTTATTTTTCTTGAGGGGGGCTAGGGTGTTGGCGCAGTTCGAGATCCATCTATGCAGGGTTTGGGATGGTAGGGGTGGAATAGTTGAATGAGGAGGTGAGCTGGTTGTCAGTGATGTTAGTCCAGTTTCTTCTTGGGAGCAGGTGTTGGTGTCTGTGGATGGTGGGTGTTCTGAAGGTGAAGTGGATGCAGCGATGGTTGGTCCATGGGAGTTCGTGGTGTGGCTGAAGGTGATGAGTTTCCAGTAGTGCGGAGGAGGTCGAGGTTGTGTCCTGCTGAGTCTGTGGGCTCGGTCACGATCTGGTGCAGTCCAATGTTGTGGTTTTTGTCCAGGAGGGATGTGGTGTTAGGGTCCAGTTGGTTGTCGAGGTGGAGGTTGAGATCTCCCAGCACGATAGAATTGTTGGATGCAATGGCCTGTGGGAGATGATGTCCGTGATGGAGTTGGTGAAAGGTCCGTGGGGGGTCAACAGATGAGGGTTCCATAGAGGGTGGTGGTGGGGCTGGCCAGTAACTTGAAGTTAAGGTGTTCCATCATTTCTGTGGGCTCGTCGGGGAGTGTGCTCAGGCAGAGGCTAGATTTGTGGATGATGGTGATTCCTCTTCTCGGGCAAGTGGGGCGCTCCTTCCTGGAGATCTTGTATCATTGAGGGATGGTGATGGCGATGTCCAGTCCCGAGGTGGTGTTGGTCCAGGCTTTGGTGAAGAACGCTACGTCCAAGGTGGTGCTGTTGAGGAAGTCCCAGATTTTGGTGGCATGTTTGTGGAGGGATCCCACGTTGAGGAGGATGCATTGCAGGGTCTTCGGTTCTTGCGGGCAGGTGGCGCTGGGTCCTTGTTCTAGGCAGTGTTGCAGGAATGCCGGCAGTGGGGACATCTGAAGGGTGTGTGGGTGGCAGCTGGTGATACTAGCTTGCAGTTGATGTTTGGGGCCTGGGTTGAGTGCATGGAGTGCGGCTGGGTCATAGCGTTGGTGTGGCGGAGGTCCAGGGGTAACAGCGGTGAGGAAATAAGGGATAAAGGAGATACAGAAAAGGGGGAAAATAAGCAGAATTAAGGCTCAAAAGAGCAGAGATACAGAAAAGCGCAGAAAGGTGAAAAAAAGAGGGCAGAAAATGAGTGAAAGAGCAGAGCGAGAGAAAGGAGACAGAGGTCCACTGGACTATCAGGGATGAGGTGCAGAGAAACCTGCGGGTGGAGGAGGGCCTCAAACTCCAACACTCAAGAGTGCAGGGGCAGGCCACACTTAATGGTGGAGCTGTGAGGGTGGGAGAGCAATTTTACTAACAATGAGTCAGTGGTCTTGCTTGCCTGTCCCCGCAGCGGCCGCCATTAAGTAGAGGTCAGGGAGGGCTGGACAACTATGAGGTGGGAGTGGGGAGTTGAGCAGGATTGGGCCGGTCGTGCTGGGGGGAGGGGTCATGGGCAGCAGCAGTTGGAAAAAAGGGATAAAGGAGATAAAGGAAAGGGGGAAATAAGCTGAAAAAAAACAAAAAAGAGTAGAGATGCAGAAAAGTGCAGAAAGGTGAAAAATACAAGAGGGCAAAAAAACGAGTGAAAATGAGTGAAACTACAACTGTTAGACAGAATGCAAAGTATAATGCGTACAGCGAGAATAGTATTATAAATAAAACTGTAATAGCATTGTATGGTTTCTAAGCCATATAAAAATGCATACATAAACAACATAGACTAAAATACTCAACTGGTGCTTCTAAAATACGCCTACCCCAATGTACATAACCTAGGTCTAGTACGAGGGAAGAAGTAAGTATGGTCTTTAGCATAGGTTTAGTTTTTGCCAAGAATCTACCAATGGTTTCTCTAGGTTCTAATCAGCTGCATACCTTAAATGAAGGAGGTCTGGTATCTCTGTCTTGGGACTTGATTTCCCAACACCCCGCAAGGGGAGTCAGAAACACTGGAGCTGGAATTCTCAGCAGAGGAGGTCAGCTTCCTGATCAGTGTGTCAGCTGGAGAGTCGGCTTCCTTTGGCACTTGCTGTAGCGAGCTTGGTCGGGCAACTAGGTCGTCAAACTGCTCTAAACCACCGTGCTCTGCCACAGCAAGTGAAAGTATATTTATACCTTGAAGGTGTTTAGCAATGCCATGTTTGACATAAAGTCGGGCATATGAATGTCATGAATTAACTCCTGAGGAATAGTTGTTCATTGTAAAACTAACTGAGCTCTTGGAGAAATCAATATTCAAGCAAGGGGAAGTCCCTGCTGGCTTAAGCTGGTTTTCCAACAAATTGTTGTGAAGTTTGGTGAGTAGATGGAAGTAGCCATGCCTGTATTTGGTTAGCATGAGCTATGCCTAAATAAGGGCTTGATTTCTATTCCTATATAAGGGCAACGTGAATTGTACCGATATAAGGGCATAAATCGGGAAAATCCATTCGGAATCTAAAACGCAATACAACACCCACTCCACTTTCTTATGAATGGCATTACTATGTGCTTAACACGTTAAACATATCTAAACATGATGTGTTAAAGCCTACCCAAAACACATGAAAATGCAATGGTACTGGTTGTACACAAAAACGCATTGGTGCTGTACGCATTTAAAGCAATGTTTCATTCTAAGCATAAAGTTGACATTTGAAAATGCTGTCTGAATGAAATACGAAAATAGATTTATGAAATGGCTCGTAAATACAGAAGAAAAAAGTGCCGAAACCATGTCATGTTACAATACATAAAACTGTTTGTTATGTGGACATGGTCAAATATTGTCTCTGAAAGTTTTTTTCAAAGACTTCTAGTTCTCTATGAATAGTTCTACTTTAAGCAGGTTACTTTGTGCCAAATAAATTAAAAATACAAATTTGTAAATTTGGAAGACATGGCTTGGCAGTTCAGGTTGGGCTGTTCCCATGAGGCACAGGGTCAGACTGATTTGCATATGGCCACGTCTGATTTGGGGTGGTGGAGTGAGCTAAAGAATGGTGAATAAACTCAGATCAGTTGACTGGGGGTGAGTGTTTGATTTGCTCAAACGCTCCGTCCATCATCCCCTTTGGTATCGCTTTGTTCGCCCTAACTTGGCAGGGTATGCCCAGACGTGGGTCCCTTGCTCACTGTACCACTGGATTCAAGATAGCCTGGCTTATGAGGATTATGAATTCGAAACCGGTCCCAGGATGCTTGTTTCCAGTCCAGGGAAGACATGGCTTGGCAGTTCAGGCTGGACTCTTCCCGTGAGGCACAGGGTCGGACTGATTTGCATATGGCCATGTCTGCCCTGGGGTGGTGGAGTGAGCTAAAGAATGGTTATGGTTTAAAACCAGATCAGTTGACTGGGGTGAGTGTTGGATTTGCTCAAACGCTCCGTCCATAATCCCCTTTGGTATCACATTTCATATTAGCTAATATTATTGTTGACACCTGTTTGAAATCATTCAGTACTTTCACAGGTAGATTTAAAGAAGGCTCTGCCCCATATTCATTTTGAATTTGTTTCAGGACATCTGGTATTACCGCCAAAGACAGAACACCACGTGTTTTAGTGTAAATTGCAGCGAAGACTGTACCCCAAGTATCGCAGTCATCCAGAAGTGGTGCGATCCTCATTGGTAAACAGATTGTTAAAATTCTGTGTTTCTCATGAGGGGTAGTATTAGGAAATACTGCCCCGATTTGAGTAATTGTTTGAGCTATCCAGAATGGAATTTGTTCCCATTTTGTGGGTAATTTACCAATGACCGACTGTAAAGTCTGTGGTGTAATTTTATTTCTGTTCCCCTGATGGGGGGGATGCTGTAGAATCATTATTGCTGGTTGGACTGTAAGAGTATGCATGACATATTGAACCAATAGTCTATAGATTTTGATTAGCTCTTTGAGTTGAGCTCGTAGTTCCACATCAGTCATTTCATTAATTTCAGGATGTGGAGTATAGCTGTCTAAAACCGGCCATGTTGCTCCTGGTCTACCTAGTGGACCGAGCCTGATAATGTGATTTATATGTTTTAGGGTGCTTTTAAACCAGAGCGCATGCTCCTGGTAAGTTAGTGGAATTTCTACATCCACGAAAGGAATGTTTTCCACTAGTGGTCCATCTTCTTTGTAGAAGTGAAACACATGTGTTCTTGGATCTGCTTCAGGGAATAATATATCCTATAGATATGACGTAGGACTTAGGTCCGTAGGTCTCTATCAAATATACTAAACTTAATTGTGAGTGCCAGCTAGCTGAGAGGTCACTAGAAACGTTCGCGATTTCACAAGAAGGGATTAGTCTCTGACAACCGCATAAACATGACAACTTGTATGCTAATGTAATTGTGATTTTCCATAATTTGATGATGAAGATTTTCAAGAAAACATGACATTCACAATTACATTAGCATACAAGTTGATACCTGAACTATTTTCTAACTGGTATCCTACAATATCAAAAACAGTGTCCATTTTCATTTTCGTTGCAACCTCAACATTTTCTTGAATTGTTTTCTTCTTTCCAACCTCACTAGAGTGTTTCTCATATTTTCGTTTTCAACATATTACACGTTTTTCATATATATAGGATATTCACCTACGTTAGGAGCATACCCTCTTCTTAGCCGATTATACTCTCTCAAACAATCTGCATCAGCACTAACCTTTTTCTCATCAAATCAATCAAATACAGATAAAGATCATGGGCCCGATTCACAGAACTAATTTAAGACAAAATCCTAAACTTACTACCATTTTCGTATTCACAGAAGGCACTTACTCATTTTGGTATTCACAGAAGACACTTACTCTTTTCGGTATTCACAGAAGTTAGGAGTCCTAACTTTAGGACTCCTAAATGCCTTCTGTGAATACGGAAAGTCTTAAAATTAGGATTTTTCTCAGTTTAGTAGTAGTAAAGTTAGGACTCCTACCTTTCGAACTCCTAAATGCCTTCTGTGAATACCGAAAGTCTTAAAAATAGGATTTTTCTCAATTTAGTAGTAGTAAAGTTAGGACTCCTAACTTTCGGGCTCTTAAATGCCTTCTGTGAATACCGAAAGTCTTAAAATTAGGATTTTTCTCAGTTCTCGGTATTCACAGAAGGCATTTAGGAGTTCTAAAGTTAGGAGTCCTAACTTTACTACAACTAAACTGAGAAAAATCCTAATTTTAAGACTTTCGGTATTCACAGAAGGCATTTAAGAGTCGGAAAGTTAGTAGTCCTAACTTTACTAGTACTAAATTGAGAAAAATCCTATTTTTAAGACTTTCGGTATTCACAGAAGGCATTTAGGAGTTCTAAAGTTAGGAGTCCTAACTTTACTACAACTAAACTGAGAAAAATCCTAATTTTAAGACTTTCCGTATTCACAGAAGGCATTTAGGAGTCCCAAAGTTAGGACTCCTAACTTCTGTGAATACCGAAAAGAGTAAGTGTCTTCTGTGAATACCAAAATGAGTAAGTGCCTTCTGTGAATACGAAAATGGTAGTAAGTTTAGGATTTTGTCTTAAGTTAGTTCTGTGAATCGGGCCCAATCTTCTTACTCGAGACAATGCAACATACCCTCTTTAAAAACTGTACTTCCAATGTTTAGGAAAGCACTGTCTACACCTAAACCTTGAGATTTATAAACAGTGACTGCATATGTCTTTAACAAGGAAAAAACGAACAGTACAACATCCAATCAGTTTTACCTCTTCAATCTGATGAAATGTAATCTTCAAGAATTAAATTCCATCTCTGTTCGGATAATTAACAAAATCAACAACTTTTCCCATTGCTCCATTTACTAAACCTTACTAAACTCCTTAACTGCTTCAAATGATGTTATGTGATCCCCAACTAACAGATCCCCTATCCTGTATAAACCACTCTTTCCCCATATTGCCAGACATGGGAGGGGAGAGGCAGGGCAACCCTGTCTCCTTCCCCAGCCGATGTAAAGAGGAGCCATCTCTTCCTCCATAATTCGTAATGTTGCTACAGGGTAGACATACAAGACCTCTATTGGTTTTACAAATGAATTCCATTGGCCATGAGCTTTGATGGTCTGCCACAAGAAATGCCATGACAGCCTGTCAAAGGCCTTCTCCTGTCAAAGGCCTTCTCGGCGTCTAAAAAAGCTACCCCCATAGGTTTAGCAGCAAACTCGGTAGCATCAAACAGGGTAATTAATCTCCTAATGTGATCTACAGTCCCTGTTCCGTGTATAAAACTGTGATTCCATACTGAAACAATATGGTGCATCACGGAGTTCAAACGTGAGGCAAAGATCTTAGAATAAAGCTTTGCATCGCTGTTTAGCAGCGTTATAGGCCTATATGAGCCAAAATTAGTTGGATCTTTACCCTTTTTTAAAAATATGACAATATTTGCGATAACCCAAGAACCCATTGGTGTTGCATCTTCCTTGATCTCCTGAAATAAACTAAGCATAGGACAATAAATCTCACTAATAAAGACTTTATAGAACTCTATAGGGATGCAGTCAGCTCCCGATGCCTTGAAGGGCTTGAAGCGCACTAAACAGCTCCTCCTGTGTAATCTCTGCCCCTAGCCAGCTCTGTCACAACTTTGCCCTGCATATTTCTAATCCTATCTATGTATCCTGCGGCCACCTGCTGTCTGGTACTGATTGCCAGTAATCTGCCCACAGTCTAGCTATATTCATAGCAATCCTGCTTCTTACCTAAGTATTTTCCGGCAAGTCTCTCGGCGTTAAAATCATTCAGGCAGGCTTTAATAATGTTAATAGAGCTCAGGATTCTAACCACCTCCCCACCATTAGAAACAGTATTGATCAGTTCTGTTTCCAATCGGTCATCTTTTGATAAAACTGTTTAATCTGTTCTGCCTCTCTTTTTCGCTCACTCAGACGGTATTGCAGGATCTCACCTCTCTCTGTCTCGCTGCCGCTTAAAAGCATCCCACACCATACCGTGGGGGGGGGGCACTACCACTATTATTATCAAAGAATTCCCTGATCCACTCCTTCATATATTCAATTCAATTCAATACATTTTTGATCTGAAAGCAGCAGAGCCCTCGCAAAAGTCAATCTAGCATTCTCCTTTCGTATGCCTTTTTTCTGAAAACTAAAGGACTACTGGGTTATGGTCCGACATAACTCTGGGGAAGAGCTCTATTTGTGCCCCCTGCAGTATAGATGGCGAATTTAAAAAGTAGTCCAATCTAGCAAACGTGCCTTGTGGAGCTGAAAAAAAAATTGTGTGTCACTTGAATTTGTTATATTTTTAATATTACTCACTCGATTTCCTGGCATCTCTCAGGGCACTGCCCCTCAAACTCACCGCGCAGCGGACCTAGCGCTGCTGCGGACTTGGCAACTACAAACAATTCCTGCCGCCATTGACGGCGTGCTGCGAGGCCATGCCCACTTCGAGGCCACGCCCCCCACCCATTTCTCTCCCTTGATAACATGTGTATCCACCGGACGCGCAGAGGGCGGGCGCGGCGGGCGCAGCGGGCGCGCCTATCATCGCCAAGACATCGCCTCTCGCCAGTCCCCCTGGTCGGACTCCACAGGAACCCCATCAGTACGATAGAGAACACCTCATTGCCCTGAACCCTGGACGGAGTTGTGTCGACACCACAGGTATTCTTGGTCACACCCACCTCCTGCCACTTTATCACAGCTAGGCCCCGCCCTATCCGACAGAAACGAGACTCGTCTACACTTACCCCACTTACGATCCTCCAACTTAATGTCAGGTCTCTCAACAAACATCATCATGAGGTTAACACCCTCATACTCGATGAGAACCCTGATATCCTCTTCCTCTGTGAAACCTGGCTACGTGACGGCGCGTCGGCTATACCTAACCTCACGCTTCCAGACGACTACCTTATGTCGACCCTAAATAGAGATGCGAGAGGTGGAGGCATCACTGTAATCTACAAAAAGCAATTCTCTTGCTCATTCACCAAGGAAGAACTTCCCGGCTGTGAATGTGCCCGCTTCAAAATAACAACCAGCCCTCACTTTGCCCTGTCAGGCCTCTACATCTATCGTCCACCTGGACCCGCCCCTAAATTTATTGAAGCTCTTCTTGAGGTAGCAAACTCCTTAGTGACAAAATCTGCCAATTTCACCATACTAGGTGACCTCAATCTTCATTTCGATCTGCCCAATGACTCCACTATCAAAAATCTTCTTGCCGACTTCTCTGCCTTACAACTTAACTCCCTAATCCAAGCTCCAACGCACTCAGCTGGGCACACTCTTGATCCGGTTTTTACAAACAACCAGGAGGTTAAGACAGAGGTGCCCATCCCGATGGGATGGACAGACCACTATCTCATTAAACTGACTATACTAGTTAATGAAATAGCGCACAAAACCGAACCAACTCGCCGTCTAAAAAGACCATGGCACAAACTATCCACCAGTGACTTTCACGTCACCCTTGGTGAATTGCATCGCGAGGCCAACCAGGTTGAGGGGGTTGAGGGGGTGACCCGGCCTCTCACCAGGCCGGGTCACCCCCTTGCTCCTCCTGCCGCCTCCTGCTCCTGACAAGCCAGCCCTTTGCCACATTTTTCCGCCGCCGACGCCCCCCTGCCCCCCCGAGCGGCCCAGCCACAGCAGAGCCGCCTGCTCGTCAGTTTTTCCCGCCGCAGCTCCACACAGGCCCCGCCCACCTCCGGCCCATTGGCCGAACCGCGACCGACGCCCAGCTGTCCCGCCCTCCCGTCCCCCTTCTTAAGGGGACAGCAAGGAGTGCTCGGGAGTGACCGCTGCGCCTCTCACCAGGCCGGGTCACCCCTTTGCTCCTCCTGCCGCCTCCTGCTCCTGACAAGCCAGCCTTTTGCCGCATTTTTCCACCGCCGACGCCCCCCTGCCCCCCCGAGTGGCCCAGCCACAGCAGAGCCGCCCGCTCGCCAGTTTTTCCCGCTGCAGCTCAACACAGGCCCCGTCCACCTCCGGCCCATTGGCCGAACCGCGACCGACGCCCAGCTGACCCGCCCTCCCATCCCCCTTCTTATGACACCCCCAGAGCGACCGCGCCAAAGGTGCGCCAAAGGTAAGCCCGTCTGCGCCCGTCCGCGTCTGGACCGCGCCCAGCGCCAGGACCCCTGGTCCCCGCAGAAACCAGCCAACCCGCCGGACCTACGACGCCACCGAACTCTACGCACTCAACGCCGGCAGATTCCCGGGCTGCTACCGAGCCACCCCGAGACGCACCCACGGACCCTTCTGCTGCCACTCCTGCAAGTTCACCTGCATCCGGACCTGCACCTCTCCAGCACCGACCAAGACCAAGACGAGCAACAGCAGCAGCCACCTGAAATGCATCCTGCTCAACACCCTCTCCATCCACAGACACGCCGTCGAGCTCTGGAACCTGCTCGACACAACTTCACCAGACGTCGCCTTCCTCACGGAAACCTGGATGAACGCCTCTTCAGCGCCCGACATCGCCATCGTCATCCCAGACGGCTACAAGATCATCCGTAGGGACCGTATCAACCAGACCGGAGGAGGCATCGCCATCATTCACAAGAACACGATCCGCATCACGACCAACACCGACGACTCCCTCGCACCCGCCGAGCACCTGCACTTCCAGGTCCACCTCAACCCCAAGACCACCCTCAGAGGCACCCTCATCTACAGACCCCCGGGACCACGCACATAATTCAGCGAGGACATCGCCGACTTCATCAGCCCACACGCCCTCCTCTCTGCTGACTACATCCTCCTCGGGGACCTCAACTTCCACCTGGAGAACAACAACGACCGCAACACCACCACCCTGCTGGACAACCTCGCCAACCTGGGACTCAAGCAACTGGTGACCACCCCCACCCACTACGCCGGACACACACTCGACCCCGTCTTCTCATCCAACAAGGACATCACCTTCAGCCACGCCACCCGACTCCACTGGACGGACCACAGCTGCGTCCACTTCAGCTTCAGAAGGACCACGATCCACCACCACCAGCAACAGGTTACACGCAGAAACTGGAACAGGATCTCAGCCGACCAGCTCGCGACGTCCCTGAGCAAGAACCGACCCACCAGCGCAACGAACCCCAGCCAAGCGGCCAACAGCCTCACGCAGTGGATCAGCGACTGCGCAGACGACCGCGCCCCCCTGAGGACCCCGCCCAGCAGACCCGGCAGCAAGAAAGCCCCATGGTTCACCGACGAACTCAAGAGCTCCAAGAAGAACTGCCGAGACCTCGAGAGAACCTGGCGCAGAGACCCAACACCGGACAACATGACTGCCCTGAAGCTCGCCACCCGAAAACACCACCAACTCATCCGCGCCACCAAGAAAACTGCTTTCAAGGAACGACTGGACTACAACGCACACAGCAGCAAGGAACTCTTCAACATCGTTAAAGAGCTCTCCAACCCCAACGCCGGAAACAACGACATCACCCCTTCGCAAGACCTCTGCAACTCCCTCGCCTCCTACTACCACAACAAGATCGCGGACATACACAACAGCTTCAGCACTCAACTGACGCACGCCACGTCCGAACCACCGCCCCCCACCACCACCCTCTGCGCCTGGACCCCGATCAGCACCGAAGACACCGTCCGCACGATGAACTCCATCCACTCTGGATCTCCGACCGACCCCTGCCCCCACCACGTCTTCAACAAGGCCGACGCTGTCATCGCACCCCACCTGCGGGACATCATCAACACCTCCTTCGACACCGCTACCTTCCCGGTGAGCTGGAAGCACGCCGAACTCAGCGCTCTTCTCAAGAAGCCATCAGCTGACCCCACCGACCTCAAGAACTACCGCCCCATCTCGCTGCTCCCGTTCCCTGCAAAAGTCATCGAGAAGACCGTCAACAAGCAGCTGGCCGCCTTCCTCGAGACAAACGGATCCCTCGACCTCTCCCAGTCTGGATTCTGGGCCAACCACAGCACCGAGACCGCCCTGATCGCAGCCACCGATGACATCCGAGCACTGCTTGACAACGGAGAAACAGCAGCCCTCATCCTCCTAGACCTCTCCGCGGCCTTCGACACTGTCTGCCACCGTACACTAGTACAGCGTCTCAGCAACGTCGGAATCCAGGAGAAGGCACTGGAGTGGATCACCTCCTTCCTCGCCGGAAGGACAGAGAGTCCGCCTCCCCCCGTTCAGATCGGAAGCCACCGAAGTCATCTGCGGCGTTCCCCAAGGCTCCTCGCTCAGCCCAACCCTCTTCAACGTCTACATGAGCCCCCTCGCAGCCATCGCACGCCAGCACAACCTCAACATCATCTCCTACGCCGATGACACCCAGCTGATCCTCTCCCTCACCAACGACCCCGCCACCGCCAGAGACAACCTTCACGAAGGGATGAAAGAGGTAGCCGAATGGATGAAGAACATCCGCCTGAAACTGAACTCGGACAAGGCGGAAGTCCTTATCCTGGGATCCTCACCCTCCGCTTTGGACGACTCCTGGTGGCCCCCCACCCTAGGCAGCGCACCCAAACCAACAGACCACGCACGCAACCTGGGATTCATCCTGGACTCCTCCCTCTCCATGACCAGACAAGTCAACGCCGTCTCCTCGTCGTGCTTCAACATCCTGCGCATGCTGCGTAAGATCTTCCGGTGGATCCCCACCGAGACCAGGAAGACGGTCACCCAGGCCCTCGTCACCAGCCGCCTGGACTACGGCAACTCCCTCTATGCCGGAACCACCGCCAAACTCCAGAAGAGACTCCAGCGGATCCAGAACGCCTCAGCATGACTCATCCTGGACATCCCCCGTCGCAGCCACATCTCCGGACACCTGAGAGACCTGCACTGGCTCCCGGTCAACAAGAGAATCACCTTCCGTCTCCTCACCCAGGCACACAAAGCCCTACACAACCAAGGCCCAGGGTACCTCAACAGTCGCCTCAACTTCTACGCTCCCAAACGCCAGCTCCGATCGACCGGCCACGCCCTCGCCGCCGTCCCCCGCATCTGAAGAGCCACCACAGGGGGACGGTCCTTCTCCTACCTCGCGGCCAAGACATGGAACTCCCTCCCGACCCACCTCCGCCTGACCCAGGACCACCTTGCCTTCAGGAAGCAACTCAAGACCTGGCTGTCCGAGCAGTAGCGGACCCCCCTCCCCTAGCGCCTTGAGACCCTCTGGGTGAGTAGTGCGCTATATAAATGCTTTGATTGATTGATTGATTGATTGACATTAATATGACCTATGGCGCCTTCCACAATTGGATTACTGGAGGACTCGACGCTCTCATCCCAGCCAAATGGACCAAAGGGCGCAGCTCACCCTCTAATCCATGGTACAACGACACCCTTAAAACCTTGCGTAAAGACTGTAAAAAAGCCGAACGTCTCTGGAGAAGGGAATACAACAATGGAGATAAAATCATCTATCTATCCAAACAAAAACTTTATCATAAAGCCATCTGCGCCGCACGCGCCACCTTCTACGCAGACAAAATCATCTCGAGCCCTAACCCCGCCAAAACTGTCTTCAAACTGGTTCAAGAACTGCAGAGCAGCAGATCTCCTTCCCCCAGCGTTTCCTCCGCACAACAGTGTGAGGACCTCGCTACTTTTTTTGTAGAGAAAGTCCAAAGTATCTACAGATCCTTCCCTCAGTTCCCCCCCAATTCTATCAGTCCCACCGATTCCACCTCTAATTGTTCCATTTTTACTCACATACCAGAAATCTCTTATAACAATCTCACCAAACTTTGCAGGAAAGTTACATCTGGCTCCCCTGCAGACCCCATGAGTCCTACTCAGTTCTTGGACTCACTCAACTTTGTCCTGCCTTCCCTGGCCTCCATACTGAATCTCTCCTTTTCCTCAGCGTGTGTCCCGACAGCCTGGAAACAAGCATGGGTTTCACCTATCATCAAGAAACCCACCCTAGATCCATCGAAACCGGAAAATTTCCGACCCATCTCACTGCTTCCATGGCTGTCCAAACTTGCAGAGGCCCACGCTAATAACGTCCTATCCCAACACATGGAACAAAATAACATCCTGGACCCTTCTCAAAATGGGTTCAGAGCAGGTCATAGCACGGAGTCTGCTCTCCTGGCCACAACCGAACACCTTCGGACGATTTTAGATTCCGGTCAGAGTGCTGCGCTGATTCTTCTCGACCTCAGCGCAGCCTTTGATACGGTGTCCCACAACATCCTTCTCACTCGTCTCGAGACAGTAGGGGTCTCCGGCCATGCTCTAAAATGGTTTTGTTCCTTCCTCAACAACAGATCCTTCCGGGTGTCTGCCCCCCCATTCCTATCTAAACCCCATCCCATTGCACAGGGAGTTCCGCAGGGCTCTGCACTGAGCCCATCCCTTTTTAATCTGTACGTGCAGCCACTTGAAGCAGTGGCCAGAGAGTGGGACTTGACGCTGGTGTCGTATGCTGACGACACACAGCTGGCCATCACTCTCACGGAAGGCCCTTCCATCTCGGCCTCAAAATTCCGAGACGGTCTTGCTGCTGTTGCACAATGGATGACGGACAACTGCCTGCAGCTTAACGCGGGAAAAACGGAAGTGCTGCTCCTGTAGTGTAGCTCCTATTTTCCCAATAGGCTCTGCGCATTGGAATAGTGCCTACAGCAGTAAAGGCCTAGGCCAGACGTTAACTAGGTCTACTACTGTCGATACTAGACTTAATTTTTGGGTTTGCCAGCTAAGCTCAGAGTTCGCTAGAAACTTTCTCGAATGTTCAAGGAAGGATTAACTCCCCTGATTAGACAAGAAGGGATTTAGTTTCTGACAACCATAGAACATGACAACTTTGCTCTCCCCTAATCAAGAGTCAATCTCGAGAGTCGTGTGAGCACAAGGCAATTATTTTACTCAGTCAGTACGTGCATTCTTAGTCTCATCAGAATGTAGAGAAAAGGAAGAGACGGGCGTGTTCAATAAAAGATGTTATTTATTGATCAGTCTCTTTTCTCGTACAAGAGAAATGGATCGATATTATTGCAATACTTATAGTTAAGTAAAGTGCATACATTAGAAGTAATAGTATAAAATAATACTGTAAAAACATTGATATGGTTTCTGAGCCATATGATGTTTAAAATGATTAAAATATATTTACATACACATATACATTTGACTAAACGTACTCAACTGGTGTTTCTAAATACGCCTACCCCGTGTACCTGACCTAAGTCTAATGCGTGGGCGGGAATAGAAAGTTACAGTTTAGTTTAAGTTTGTTTTTGCCAAGTGAATAACTAAAGAATTCTCTAGGAGGGGTTATTCAGTTCTGTACCTGGAATTTAGGATGAATGAGGAATGGTATCTCTTTCTCTGCTCTCGATATTCCAGGCTGCCTGCGAGGGCTGCCCAGAAGCGCCGGTGCTGGGTCTCTCGGCTTGAGATAGCAGCGCGTCTCTCAGCGCGTCAGGAAGGCGGGGCTGCTGCCTGCGGGGTCTGCTTCTGCTCTCGGCTTCGGCAAGTATGGCTGCTCCGTCTTGTCACCACGCGTGTGTTTGCATAGGGCAAGGTCGGCAATATTTATACCTTAAAGGTGCCGAGATTGACGTAAGGATGGACATAGGTACGTCAATAAAGATGTCATACGACTTGCTCGTTAGCACATTCTTTACTAAAGTTCTCTGTGAAATCAAAACAATGGCCGCACGGATTATCCAGGTTGTCATAGGTTTGATTTGTTATGAGAACGTCGTATGCCTTATCAGGGGCTGGAGGAATGTCGCTTGTCTAATTAGATCTCAAGCGTTATGACCTAATCAGATAACACGTTCCTGTGCCGTAGTGTGACTGCGTCAGATAACGGTATCTGCATCATGGGGGATTTCTTGCCTCATGGGCTGACTGTTAGTTAACTAGCTAGTAAGTTTAACCAGAATAGGGTCAGGAATAGGGGGATCGAATCAGAACCTATAGAAATACACGACACCCACTCCACGCTAACTATGGTCATATCTACTAATCTATGCATAGTATAACATAGTACAACATACTATAGAGTATAGTGTATACCTTACCACCCCAAAATACATAAATGCATTTCGAAATTTTCAAATATACTGAAAAATTGCAGTCATATATATTGTATGCACTTAAGCTATGAATTAGATGCAAAAGTGAACACGCATTGTTATGCATTATTGATTGTTGGTATATGAGAAATACACATGAAATGGCTCTTAATATGGCTATACAGAAAAAAAGTCGAAACCATTTCATCACATAAAATCTATTGCGAACATACCAGCGGGCAGCTAAAGTCTATAAAGTCTATAAAGTATCTAAAATAGAAATCTTAGTTCTCTAGGAATAGTCTCTTACTTTAAGCAGAAAATCAGTGTCCCGGGAAAAAATATATAGAAAAATATTTTAGGGGCTTGCTGAAAAAAGTTGCTGTCCGTGAACTGGATTGTAATTGTTCATGTGACTTTATTTTTAAGTTGAAGGCCGAATTCAGGGAACGCCGTGTGCGAGTTTACTCAAAAGTCTCTATTTCTGTTCCGGAGAGAACATCATATCATTCAGGCTTTCGAAAAAACTGTCAACAGCTTCATGGGAAAGTTCCTCTAAGTCGGAAATAGGGGTAACCATGCATTCATGCGCATGATTGTCTCCATTGACATTCTGATTTGCATTGCTGACAGAAGGTCGTACCTGTTCGATGCTGCTTTCATCTTGAACTTCACTACTCTTCAATCGCAGTGGTGAAGATTCCAGGAATGCCGTCATCAGAATTGGCAGCCTTTGAGGGCAGCACAGTGCGTGAACCTTGGTAGGAACCAACAGTGTATCTGCATCCACCGGCGCATCCGATTGTAGCGTCAGACAGGTGTCTAACACGCATTCTTCTCCGCATAGCAGACACCTTAGTACAGGTAAAACACACCTTTGCCACATTGGTCGAAATGATAGAAACCAAGTCATGTTTAGGTCTCTAAGCCGGGATAGTCCCAGGATTTTTGATATCCGGTCCCGGTATCCAATGGCTAGGATCGTATCTTCCATTGTCGCGAGAGTTTGATCTGTGACATGGGTTGCCATAACGAAAAATAAGGACTAGGAATAGGATTCCTGCAATTAGTCCTAGGATCAGGGGAAGTCCGCCAAAAATCGAATGGACGAAGTCTGGAAAAATACCCAGTATGGCTTTGAATGGTGTTAATGCCATCGAAAATACTGTCTTAAATACCTTTGAGACCCCTGTGGTATCAGAAATATTTAAGATTTCGCTCAGGATTTCCGCGAAATGTACGGGGGAATTAGTTGATAATAATGTATGTATCTCTGCAGTCGTCCTTGCGACTTGTAGATCATACGTTTCTTTAGATGACGTGAGCCTTGTAGGCGTCTGAAGAAGCACTGTTTTCATTCTGCTTAAAGTGTCTATTCGAATAGAAGTAATTTTCAGACCGGGCCATGCCCTTGCCTCCCTGTCTGGAAAGGAGCTGGGAAACAAAGAACGTCCACAGCACTTGACCTTCGCCGTCGTAGTGACGAGATAAGGAGTCCCGGGCATAAGACTACAGCATCTGCGGTCTACAATAAGAATGTAACTCCCATTATAGAGTCTTTGAAAGAATGGTTCTATTTCAGTTGCAGGTGCGCCTTGCTGGTGACATGAAAGGTTGTATGAATTCCCTTCACAGGCTCCGTGCAAACTAATACCGTTACACAGAAGCGTGCCGCTTAGTGACATAGCACAATTGTTGCCACTAAGAAACACTTTCTGTCCTTTGTTACTGACACATGCATGTGAATAGGGCAGGTTCCATGTTGTTTTAAGGTACCCCTTTCCCAATTTCTCGTACATGCCAGCCTGTATATATTTTTGGCAGTATTGAAACCTGAAGGTTGAGATTGGAATATTTATGATTCCGTGGATTATCCATTCACTGACAGGTCGTTCTGACATTGTCATTGGTAATCTTTCTAGTTTTTCAATGCTCAAGATTGTATAATCAGCACCCTTCTGAGCCATACCGATTTGTCTATCAGTAAGGTTAAAGATTTGGAATAGTGACGTTGTGTTGATTAAACGCCAAGGCACATAGCCTGAACGCAGATTTTGTAACGTCCAGCCAAGCTGTACAATAGAACGCAATTGTGACTGACCATGTTGTAATAACAGTAAGTCTTGCGATAATATATCGATTGCTGAAGACACAATGCTGTCCAATGAAAAAATTCTGGAGGACAGAGTCATTAACCCATTGTCCACTACAGAAAGTGATTTTTCCAAATTAATACGGTCAATTTCCCGTATTCTTTCTGCTGTTTCAATTTGAGTAACCTTCCAGGCCTCATTGTATGCTGCATATACAGAGGCTGCTATGAAACGCTTTTGACGCTGTTTGCGTGGTCCCATTATGAAATCACGCAAGTCAGCACCATCAGTAAGTAAAGTTAGGTGTTGCTTAATTTCAGGCAGTGTGGAAGTTTGTAGCCATTGAAGGCATAATTTGCCCACACTGTAGGTTGTTATTATCCCTGGGTGATGTCTTTGGGGATATCTAGGGTCTGGCCTGGTCATTTTGAAACCCTGTGTTTTATTCAGGAATCTATCTTGACAGTTATTTGTATCTGTGGGCCAGATCAACCATTGTTTCCAATCAGGATGTGTTCTGTTTTGGTTAAGTATATGGTTTATGTCTATTTCTTCATCTGTATCAGAGTTATTGCTAAACATTGTTGGCTTTGGAATAGACAGGTTATTTAAATCTTTGATTTTGGCTAAGCCAAGACAGGTGGTTTGTTGAACGGTGTCATTTAAAAATATCATTTGTTCTGGGATCATGCAGGCTCTAAACAAAGCTTCTATACCCTGTACTTGCCATTCTTTTGTGCCCCAAACATTTTTCAAATCAACATGTTTGTCCCAATAATCAAATCCAAAAGTATTCATTTTTTCAAAGAAAGAATCTGAATATATCAATTTTGTGTTGGTTATCATGGTTTTCATCCCTGTCTTGTTTGACAATTTGTAATAAAATGTTTCAGCATTAGTTATGTTAAAACCTGAAAAATATGAATATTTGCCATACACGGTTCTAGAGCTCCCTTTTGGAGGTGTAGCACAATGTTCCCATTGATTAAAATTTAAAACATTTCTAGGTTGTGCAGATTTATGCAAGAAATGGTTACCATAATGGTTATAGCAGTACATGCTGTCATAATTTGTAGAACCCTGCAAATAATCATGTTTTGTAAATTTAGCAGACATTACTAAGTCAGACATCATATTGTTTATACTTTCAAAGTCCCAATCATCAGCAAATGAGTTTGGTTTTGCAAAGTCACTCAAGGAGATCTTGATTTGGTGTGGATATTTCAGGATCTCGACCGGACCATAAATTTCATAGTCAGTGTTGTCCCAGGCTACCCCACCAGATATTGGAATTGCTGTGAAGTTGGCTGAAGAAAGTTCTGAAGAAAGTTCTCTTTTCTCGACGTGTGAAGATGTGTGTGGTTTGAGGACCAAGTTGATGTTCTGACTTGCTGTGTCCATTTTAGCATATTTTCCCTCAATGAAGCGTCCCAAGGTAAATACCATGATGAGCCAAAGTATGAGGATAAATGCACCAAAACCCACCCAAAATTAAATCCATGGAGAAACTAGATATGTTTCTTTCAGTTGTTTCAAAAGTTCCTTAGCTTTGTCTTTAAAGGATTTTGATGATGGCTGTGTCTTTTGTTCGCTGAAGCCGTCAGAGGAATCATCGAAGTTGATGAAGTAACCGGATGCAGTTCTGTCAATTGTTCCAATTGGTTCAGGATTTTTGTTTCTCGCATTTTCACTTGGTACTTCTGTATAGATTGGTGTGTCTCTGCTAAATGTCTTTATTTGGGTTTTCAGAGGTCTAAGTTCTATTGCATTGTTGCATAGTCCTTGTTGTTCTTCCGTAGGCGTTTCGAATGTGATGAGCCTCTTTGATAGGACCTCTGTACTGGTAGCAAACCTTGGTGTTCTGCTACTTATTGGGAGTCCACTTGGCCTACTGTTTGTTATCGGCCACATGTTGTGGTTTTACCAGGTCGATGGATACAACTCGGTTCTCCTTTTTTCCAGCAAGTGGCGGTAGTACAACTGATCTTGTCCCGTTGACAGACAAGACAGGAACTGCTTTTCTGTAAGAAGGCCCAAATTCCTTCTTTACCGCGATCTTCTCCCTGACTAGATCCCCGACTTTTGGAATCCAGACAGGTCTTGCTGGGACAGGTGGTGATTCTTCAGTGGTCGTTGGCTGTTCTTTCAACTGTATGTTGCTCAGGTCTTTTCTTGTTTTGTTTAAGTCCTGCAAAATAGCCAAACGGTCTTTGACATCAAAGCTTTTTTCTGTTACCACTGAAGTCTGACTATCAAGGTCAGAGATCAACATCCTAGTTCCGAATAATAATTCGTACGGACTGAATCCCTTCAGAGAATTTCTTGGCAAGTTATTTAGACTACGTTGGACACTTATTAGATGTTTGACCCACCCAGCTCCCGAACCTAATATCCTTTCTATTATAGATTGCTTTCTGTCTTGGTTTTTTCTTTACACCATCCCATACCCTCAGGAAGGAAGTGAGAAGATTCCCGCTGGGCTGTGCTCATTTGGCCATTCTTTCCCCCCCCAGGCTGGATTGCCTGAGAAAAGGAAAAAAATTGGTCGAACGTAGCATGCTCTTAGCGTATATGCCATTTAGACTCGCAAATCTTGTATAACAGTCCGGACGTCAGCCGAGTGCTGTGGATCTACATTATAAGTGGGAACTAGCCTGTATATGTTAATCGCAAGCCATTCTTTTTAGTGGTGATGTTATCTGCCTTGATACGACGAGGTATTAAACTGCTTCTCTCCCCACTGCGATCTCTGTTGCAGTTTGGGCAGTTTTTTACAAACATGGTGTAGTGCAGGCTCATGCCTGGCCACCAGTACCGTGATTGTAATTCTTCCAGAGAATCTTTTAATTTAAGGTGTCTGAGACCCTCGCCCATGTGTGCGTCTGCGATTAACAAGTTTCTCCTGTCCATGTTTGGAATCACTCTATCCCCCACTCCAGGGATTCGAGCAAAAGGAATGGAGTTTGCATCTATGATGTATGTGTAATTGAGTGGATAGTTGATCGGTAACGCCGAGCAGTCGCCTTTTGATGACGTTTTTACTGCCAGCAATGTTTCGCCGTCAATGTATTTTAATGTACGCTTTTTTCGATCTACGGGAGCCGGTTTACTGGCTGCCGCTGCGGCTGTTTCAGCCAATGAATTCCCTACAACGTGAACGCCATCACGCTGGTGACTCAGTGAGTGTGTCACGTGAGTCTTTGGTAGTTCTTTTTTCAAAAGAGCTACCTGTTCCCAGAGCAGTCTCTGCTTTATTGGTGCATCCGTGTCATCTTTGTAATCGTTCTGAATCCAGGTCTGCAAATCCTTGTTATATGCTTTGACGCAGAAATATGAATCTGACACTATAAGTGTCGGGAATTCGCGATCCGCATTATCTAGCGCCATTTTCAAAGCTAATATTTCAGTTTGTAGTTCTGAATTAGTTTCTACTGAGTGTGATTTTGTTAATAGAGGTCTTAGTTTACCTCCGTGCCACACTTCTTTTGTAATCTCACATGTGGGATTGTATGCATGTTCTCCCCAAACGGAGGGTTGAGCATGTCCGTCTGTATAGATTACACAGGCGTAATGTCGTAGAGGCAGAATGTCGATTGGCAGAGGATACGTTTTTTCATATTTTAGATTTTTTAATTCTTCTAGTTCTTAAAAGACTGTTAACCAGGCAATACTTGATAATTCATATCCTCCGTACTGGATTTTCAGATGGGCAATTTTGGACTTTTTGAAGTTGAATTTGTAACCCTCTGCAGCGAAACCAAGTATTATGGTGTTCACTCTTTTCAAGTGAGTTTCCAAGTCATCATCTGTTAAGTAAATGTCATCGACATAAGATAATGCTTCATCATCATATAGTTGTAGTAATTCTGTTACTCTCGCTGAGAATACCCCCGGGCTGTTCTTGTACCCCTGGGCTAACCGACAGAATTGTTTTTGAGTGCCATTTACTGAGAATGCAGTTAAATATCTGCTCTCTGGTGCTATGTTTTGACAAAAGAATCCGTTGGAGATGTCCAGGGTTGTTTTGTATTTTTTGCGCACTATGTTATTCATTAGTGCAGCACTGTGTGAGTTTTGCACTGCAAAAGTTTTGCAACATGTGTTAAGGTGTCGGTAATCCAAAACTAGACGGTACGAATTGTCTGGTTTGGAGACCGGAAATAAAGGATTGTTCATTTGTGAGGTGCAAGTTTCAATCACCCCTTGGTATTCTAGCTGATCTAGTATTTCATTTACTTGTTTTTTAGCTTCTTGCTTAATTGGGTACTGCCTTTGTGCAGTAGGTTGTGATTTTAACTGGACTTTGTGAGGAGGAGAATCCTCATCCCATCCTACATGATTTTTATATAAAGCAGGTGCTAAGGCCACTGCCCACTTTCTAGCAAGTGTATATTTTTTATGAATCGGTATTTGATTCGAGAAGGCAGGCATAATTACTTCTTCGCCATGAGGGCACTCCCTGACAAACTCTGGTGGCCAGTCTTTTTCAGCTAGAAGGATGTCATAGCCCTTGGATAGGTTATCCCAAAATAGTCCCCTTATTTTCCTAGTCTTATCTCCCTCTATACGTAATGTTATCTCGTATATTTTGTGGGGCTTGCTAACTCTGGTATCTGCAGTTTCCACTTGAAGGTATTCATTCGTGTCCACTGTCTCCAGATGATTCATAAGGACTTTGCGAGCTATGCTCACCTCTGCTGCGCTGTCTAGCATTGTCTGAGCCCATTCTCCGTTTTTCAGTTGTGTCCTCAGTATTCTCGGCATTGTTAACTACCTTGATACTGGCTACCTTCTTTTTTGGAAATTGTGATTTCTTTTTCAGTTGAGCAGGTTCCTTGTCTTTGGACTTGGCGTGCTCTTCTGATCGTCCTCTTCTTTCCGATTTCTGCGAGGAATTCTGAAAAGATTGAGAGGGACGTGTATCAATGTCTTGATATCTATCAGGTTTTTTAATATTATCCCTATTTCTAAGGTTATATCTATTCCCAGAGGGTTCACTCTGAGGTGACCTTTGTCTCGGGTTCGGAGATTTCTCTCTTCGCCTAGGAGACCTTCCTCTGGACTGGAATTTCTTTTCTTTAGGATTGGATTGTTTATTTCCATCCCAGTTCTTTTTTGGTGAATTATTATTAAAAAATATTTTTTCTGGACTTGTAGTCAGTTGCGGTTTTACTGGTATTCCACCTAGACTATCTCTGCCTAGTTCTTCATAGGATTTTTCTATGATTCTGGCAATTTCAGCTGGTTGGTCTGCTATATCTGTCTCTTTTAACCTCTGGCGGATCGCCACGTTTGCTGCTTCACCCTTTATGTTGGCTAGTAATATAGCCGAGACCTGCTTGAAGTCTTTCAGTAATTTCATACCAAGAGTTAAAGCAGGTTCTGGACCGTATTCATCTTGAATTTGTTTTAGCACATCTGGTATCACCGAAATGGATGGAACACCGTGCGTTTTTGTATAGATGGAAGCAAAGACTGTACCCCAAGTGTCACAGTCCTCAATGTGTGGTGCGATTCCCATTGGGAGACATATAGTCAGAATCCTGTGTTTTTCTAATGGGGTGGTGTCAGGAAACACCGCCTCTATTTGGGTAATTTTCTGTGCCAACCAGAATGGTATTTGTTCCCGTTTAGCTGGAACTTTACCTAGGCAGGATTGGATGTTCTGTGGTGTGATTTTATTTGTGTTCCCCTGGTGAGGGGTCAGCTGTGGAATTTTAATCGCTGGCTGAATTGTTGAAGTCCGCATTACATACTGAACTAATTGTCTATGAATTTTTAGTAGTTGTTTTAGCTGTATTAATAGCTCTGCTGCAGGCATTCTTTCGATGTCTGGATGTGGTGTGTATCCGGCTAGGACCGGCCACGTTGCTCCTGGTCTTCCTAAAGGACCGAGCCTTGTAATGTGATTGTTATGTATTAGGGCGCCATCAAATAAGAGCAAATGCTCTTGGAATTTGAGTGGTACTTCCACCTCCTCGAAAGGAGTGTACGTTTCAGGAGGTTCCTCTACTTTGTAATAGTGGAAGTACTTTGTTACAGCATTTGCTGCTGGAAAATGTATCCATGTATAGTATACCTCTGTCTGCCGATATTCGTGTGCCTCAATTACGAATATGACTGTGCCACCTCTAGGTGTCAGTCCATTTTCTATAAGTTTTAAGGTTATAGATCTCCTTTTAATGACCGGAATAAGTATTATATCCGCGTCTGCTGCTTGCATGGTAGCATCAGCATCTGCTATTTCAGTAGCTAATCTAATTGCCTCTCTTTCTCCATCGCTGTCTCCCATTTTACTGACAGGATGGTATTATTTTTGTTTGCAGATCAGGTTTCTTTATGGAAACAGAGATTAGATGCACAATATTTTGGAACTGTTTTATCCTTCAACGTTGACTAGACCAAGAACCATACATAGGAGTTCCCTCCTGCGAGGTTTTGGAGGATATAATAACCTTTCACCCACTCCAGACGTCTTTGGAGTATTTGGGAAAAGGGGTCTGAGTGAGAAAGCACGACTGAGTTACTCTAAATGTCTTACGTTAGTTTTATCGCCCTTTCCAAACGCGTTGGGCGCCATGTAGTGTAGCTCCTATTTTCCCAATAGGCTCTGCGCATTGGAATAGTGCCTACAGCAGTAAAGGCCTAGGCCAGACGTTAACTAGGTCTACTACTGTCGATACTAGACTTAATTTTTGGGTTTGCCAGCTAAGCTCAGAGTTCGCTAGAAACTTTCTCGAATGTTCAAGGAAGGATTAACTCCCCTGATTAGACAAGAAGGGATTTAGTTTCTGACAACCATAGAACATGACAACTTTGCTCTCCCCTAATCAAGAGTCAATCTCGAGAGTCGTGTGAGCACAAGGCAATTATTTTACTCAGTCAGTACGTGCATTCTTAGTCTCATCAGAATGTAGAGAAAAGGAAGAGACGGGCGTGTTCAATAAAAGATGTTATTTATTGATCAGTCTCTTTTCTCGTACAAGAGAAATGGATCGATATTATTGCAATACTTATAGTTAAGTAAAGTGCATACATTAGAAGTAATAGTATAAAATAATACTGTAAAAACATTGATATGGTTTCTGAGCCATATGATGTTTAAAATGATTAAAATATATTTACATACACATATACATTTGACTAAACGTACTCAACTGGTGTTTCTAAATACGCCTACCCCGTGTACCTGACCTAAGTCTAATGCGTGGGCGGGAATAGAAAGTTACAGTTTAGTTTAAGTTTGTTTTTGCCAAGTGAATAACTAAAGAATTCTCTAGGAGGGGTTATTCAGTTCTGTACCTGGAATTTAGGATGAATGAGGAATGGTATCTCTTTCTCTGCTCTCGATATTCCAGGCTGCCTGCGAGGGCTGCCCAGAAGCGCCGGTGCTGGGTCTCTCGGCTTGAGATAGCAGCGCGTCTCTCAGCGCGTCAGGAAGGCGGGGCTGCTGCCTGCGGGGTCTGCTTCTGCTCTCGGCTTCGGCAAGTATGGCTGCTCCGTCTTGTCACCACGCGTGTGTTTGCATAGGGCAAGGTCGGCAATATTTATACCTTAAAGGTGCCGAGATTGACGTAAGGATGGACATAGGTACGTCAATAAAGATGTCATACGACTTGCTCGTTAGCACATTCTTTACTAAAGTTCTCTGTGAAATCAAAACAATGGCCGCACGGATTATCCAGGTTGTCATAGGTTTGATTTGTTATGAGAACGTCGTATGCCTTATCAGGGGCTGGAGGAATGTCGCTTGTCTAATTAGATCTCAAGCGTTATGACCTAATCAGATAACACGTTCCTGTGCCGTAGTGTGACTGCGTCAGATAACGGTATCTGCATCATGGGGGATTTCTTGCCTCATGGGCTGACTGTTAGTTAACTAGCTAGTAAGTTTAACCAGAATAGGGTCAGGAATAGGGGGATCGAATCAGAACCTATAGAAATACACGACACTCCTTGGTAAAAACACCAGCCACTGGAACGAGCACTGGTGGCCTGCGTCTCTAGGGACCATTCCACCTCCCAAATCCCTAGTCAAAAATCTAGGAGTCTAGATGGATGCCTCACTCAGCTATCAGACCCACACCAAAAAAGTGGCTGCCACCTGTGTTGGCTTGCTGAGGAGCCTTAGCCCCATACTTGGCTTTTTTGATGCTAAGGTCCGCCAAATCATTATCCAAGCGACAATCCTCTCTCGCTTGGACTACGCAAATGTTCTCCTCCTGGGCGCCAATAAAGGAGAGATAGCACGATTGCAACGCGTGCAAAACTCTGCGGCAAGAGCCGTAGTCGGCCTTCCCCGCAGATGCTCGGCCAGAGCTACTATTCGCAAATTGCAATGGCTATCCGTCGACTTCAGAATTCAGTTCAAAGCCCTCATTATGACCTTCAAAATCCTTAAACTCGGAAGCCGAACACTGTTACGACCTCTCCTCTTTCCTTATGTACCACGACATAACTTGCGATCCTCAAACCAACACCTACTGAGCGTTCCCCGAACAAAGCTCTGCCGCATTGGCGGTCGTTCCTTTAGGGTTCTGGGAGCCAAGCTTTGGAACGCCCTGCCACAAAATATCCGTTCCTTAGAAAGCCTACCCACCTTCCGAAAGGCCATTAAGACTCACCTGTTCCCCTCTCTCTAGGTCTCCTTTTCTCCCCTTTCTTCTTATTCTTAGGCTAGGGTCTGTGGTTTTGTTCTCCAGCGCCGGGACGCCTCTACGCTGGGGCAGCTGTTTTGCGCTTTACCAAAATCTATAACATAACATATAACATAACCGGGCAACAGAGCTCTAAGTTTAGGCCAAGCATCTACCAATCCAATATCAATTACAAGATTTTTAAGCGCCCTCACTGGAAGTACCTACTGTTCCCAGAGTATCTATGGACCCATTAAGATTCAGGTCCCCACACACCACAAATGGAGCTGGCCAATATGGTAATACATTGGCCAAGAAGGGGGCGTGGCCAACAGCCGAGCATGTAAGACGTGAGCCGACCTAGCTCCGTCCACAAACCCCAGTTTTTGCATTTAATCCTGACATCTTGGCACAAAATCACCCTCTCCCTAAGTGCACAGAGTGAGACCTAGCTACCGATCGAGAGAGAAAGAGATTCCATGCCCCGGGAGCTGCCTGACTTCGACCTAGATCCGGAGCGTCGGTGAGGCCTGCGAGCGGAGAGGCAGCCCCGACCCACAGTGAGGATTCGAGCGGACCGGAAGTGCCCTGGGGCCGGGAGGTGAGCGACCGCCCCCCCCCCCTTCCGCATAAAATCCAATGGCCACCACTGTTGTGTGACTGCGGGGGCTTTGGCGTCCCCCCCCCCGCGCTCCCATGGATACGCTGGCTTGAGGGTGCCGGGGGCAATACCACGTGGATTATCGGCGTGAGGCCGGCGGCGACCGGAAGGACGAGACCCGGCAGCGAGAGGGAATCGAGGCCTGCCCTCTTGCTCTCCCCCGTCCTCCTCCGCTCCGGACAGTCAAATATCGGGGGACTGGTCAACAGCACGACCAACGGGACCTGACAGCGCTGTGTAGAGGGAGCGAGAAATAGTGGCTGAGGCAGAGCGGAGGTGAGACGCCGCAAGGGGGCTCGCCCAGGATTGGAGACGGCGGCCATTGCACTGAGACGCTGTTACACACTGGCTAACTGCTGCTGCCCGTGAGCTGACGAGGTGACCCGGAAGGCGCCGTATGTTTGCAAAGTCCCCACACGTGATACCCTTGCTGGCTCAATTGATGCCCCCATGCACGAACTACTGGCATAAACGAAGCGCTGCTCACCTCTCCCTTCGCATTCTACGACAACAGATTTAACACGAGAGGCACTGCGTTGCTGCAAGCCCATTGAGGGTGTGGGGGACAATCATCTAAACACTGTTGTCCCTTGAGTGGTAAGCACATCAGAGTCGGCTGTGTGGTCCTGAGAGCGCCGGACGGAGCAGTGGCGGATCGACTGTAGAGAGTGGTGGGGCTGCCCTACCCTGAGCCTGGCGGGGAAGTGCGCTTGCCTGGGGCACTAACGGGGGATCTGTGGTTTCCACGTGGAGCGGAGTTCTTACATAGAGGTAGGGGACAAGCGACGCAATGGCGAGAAACGGATTCCGCCGGACCGACCCGGCGCCACGCACGATGGTATCCTCCTCTGGCTCAGAGGACCCCCTGGCGTCATCCAGTGAGGACATCGTTCCTCCAACGGATCTAGGAGCGCAAGAAGCTAAACTGGACCTTATCCTTACGGAAATCAGGGCATCCAGAGAAGCGCTTGAAACGAGAATGGACACAATGTCAACGGGACTCTCCCTACTAATAGATGACCACAAAAAACTGTCCGAAAAAGTGGCTGAACATAAACTCGCATTGGCTGACCTGATCCCCCAACAGACCGCGAACTCTGCGCGGCTTGAGGAACTGGAGAAGCAAATAAAGGGACTGCGTGAGAGGGCGGATGATGCGGAAGGGCCCTCCCGCCGTAACAATATACGCATTTTAGGGGTGCCGGAACGCAGCGAGGGAACTAATCCGACTAGATTTGTGGAAGACTGGCTGAAGACGATTATGAAACCCAAGAAGCTGACCCTGATGTACAGCGTGGAGAGAGCCCACAGAGTGCCACCTAGACCACCGAAACCAGGAGCCCCCCCACGCCCGTTGATAGCAAGACTACTACACTACGGAGACCGGGATGCAATACTGAAGACTGCGAGAGAAAAGAACCCGATAAAATATGAAAACAAAACAATTTCAATTTACCCGGATTTCACTCAAGCAGTGCAGAAAGCCTGGTCATCCTTCTGGGAAGTGAAACGGACACTGCGAGAACGTAACATGAAATATTCACTCTTCTTCCCGGCACGACTCAAGGTCATCCATGACCATAAGACCTTCTTCTTCGAGAATCCCTGAGGAAGCTTCAGAATGGATGGAGGTGTCACTCACACCGCCCCGCTCGCAGGGGGGCAGTCAGGAGGGGCGGAGTGGGCGAACACGGAGAGCCTCGGGACGACGCTCGGACCAACCACTGGAGGCGGAGATGGAGGATTCACACCCTCGCAACCGATAACAGGCGGACACGGAGGACTCTATACAGGTTGCGGTTCTGACGACCGATGCCCTGGCAGCTCATGATGCGAACAATGATGGGACCACGAACAGTCAGGCCAGCTCCCGCACGGCTGCATCGGAAATGGATACTAGTGTGCAGCTATTCCCACGCATCACGGCGCAGATGGCGGAGGACTTATGAACAGTGATACTGCTGGTGCAGATTGGTAACGTAGCCACGCCACAGCATGCATGTTAAAAGGGAGGAAGCAGGTGCCAAGTCACATATTGTTACTGGGGTAGCTAGGAAGAGAGACTTTGAGTAGATTCCTACTTACGGTTACCGGCTGGGCGCATCCCCCCAGGTGTAGGCACCATTGCTTTTAGTTTACACCCCAGTTGGGTACCATGGTTTGGTCCTTCACAGTTAGAAAGAGGGACCTCCTAGTTGGGAAGTTCAACACATATGAAGCACTTACACTATATTACACAATGTTAGCTATATGGAGAATCAGGGTAATGTCTGTGGTGAATGATGCTCTTTACTATGTCGACTCCTAATAATTATAAAATCTGCACCTGGAATGTGAGAGGGTTGGGCTCAATACACAAAAGACACAGAGTTCTAGCGCAACTGAATAGGCGTCAAGTGGCTATAGCATACCTGCAAGAAACACACTTAAATAGAGATGAGGGAGTTAAACTTTTGAGGAAGTGGAAAGGCCAATTAATCGCCACAGAATATTCACCATTCTCCCGAGGAGCGGCCATTTGGATTAGGAATAACACCCCCTTCAGAGTCCTAGAGCAAAAGGTAGACAAAGAAGGGAGATTTGTGTTCCTACGAGGAATACTGGACGGTAGATGCGTAGTTCTGGGTTGTATTTATGCACCTAACTCAGAGAAATCGAAGTTCTTTCAGGATCTCAGTGGAGTGTTGTCAGGCTGGGTGGCACAAGACTGGGTGGTAGGAGGAGACTGCAATGCAGTGTTGGATATCACACTCGACAGGCCGCAGCCCCCACTACATGCCACAGACAGTAGAAGACAAGCTGAGGCACTGGCATCCTGGGCAGACGGATGGGACCTTGTGGACACATGGAGGGTCATGAACAGGACTGAAAGAGAGTACACATTTTATTCCCCGCCTTACAAACTACACACTAGGATTGACCGTATTTTCTGCTCACGACCACTAACCGGGTCCATAACGACAGTGCTACACATGGGCAAGACGTTGTCAGACCACAACCCTGTAGAGCTAACATTGCGATGGGGGAGGATCCCTACCCCGATACCAACGTGGTGTTGACCGCCCAATCTGTTAGAGGACCTGGTCTTCCGCTCCGCGTTACTGGAGGCTACCACCAAATACTTTACCGAAAATGAGAACACGGCCAGCTCCAGACAGATCGAATGGGACGCGTTTAAGGTAACGCTACGAGGAGTGGCGATGGGCACGAAAGTGGGTGTCAAACGTATTATACTAGACAAACTAAAGACGGTAGAAGGCGGACTGGCACTGCTAGAGAACGAGGCTGTGGGCACAGATGGTAACCTCACGCAGCTCCAAGAGGCACATATCCAACATGTGGAACTGTTAGAGGAACTGCGGGTGATAGATTACAGGGAATATACATATAGACAGCACACACAGGCAGACAGGGCGGGCCCTCTGCTGGCACGCTCAACATGTAACGCTACAGAGAGCACCCCCATCATGGAAGTGACAGATAAGCATGGGAGGACAATACGGCCTCAAATAGATATAAATAACACGTTCAAGGCTTATTACGCGGAATTATACGGCCCACATGCCCCACTCGAAGACCAGAATTTAGATTGCTTCCTTTCAGACATACAAATCCCACAACTTACACCGGCACAACAAACTGAACTTTCAAAACCCATAACACTGACAGAAGTTAGGCAGGCCATTAAGGCAATGCCACGAAACAAAGCCCCTGGATCAGACGGTCTGCTGGCTGAATTTTATCTAACCTATATTGATATCCTGGCCCGAGACTTCACAAGTTATACGGGGAAGCCCTGGCAGATGGCACGTTACCAGATTCAACGCTATAGGCACTGATAGTCTCCTTGCCGAAGCCGGGCAGAGACGCTCTGCAACCGGAGAGCTACAGGCCACTATCCTTATTAAACACGGATTACAACATTCTCAGTAAACTACTAGCAATCAGACTATCTCACTGTGTTGAGGACATAATACACCCAGACCAATGTGGTTTTCTTCCAGGGAGGAGCACCGCACTGAATCTGCGGAGGCTGAGTCAGCTGATGACACCGAATGGTAGAGATGGAGGAAATGAGGGGTGTATCTCCTTAGACCTTAGACAGGCCTTTGACTCCCTGAGATGGGACTACATGTTCGCAGTGCTGGCCAATTTCTGCGTTCCTTCTGAATACATAGCATGGGTGAGATTGCTTTATCACGGCCCCACTGTGCGCGTCAGGACCAATGCTTGTTTTTCTGAACACTTTGAAATAGCGAAAGGTACTAGGCAGGGCTGCCCACTGTCGCCCCTGCTCTTCATCATCACCTTAGAGCCCCTCTTAATAAAGATACGGACTATGGCGGTTCATAGAGGAATAACCAGTCTTCATACCCATCATATCATCTCCGCTTATGCGGATGACATATTATTGTTTCTTAAGGATGTGACGGGCCCTCTAACGCCACTGCCAGAAATATTTAGAGATTTCCGGGACCTCTCAGGCCTTACGATCAATGAAAACAAATCATATGGCTAATACTTCCACAGGCCCTTAATGAATGCCCATTTACAGTTTATGCCGTACAGCTTCAAGGTTGCACCTGAGACTTTTAAATACCTGGGTATTCAGATTTATAGGCGACCGCAGGACCTACTAGAGGGTAATCTGGGGAAGGCCCTTAGTACCCTGAGGACACAAGTCCGCTTCTGGACCACGTTACCGCTCTCAGTGGCGGGTAGAGTTACGATCTCAAAAATGGTGGTACTGCCCAGGCTGATCTATTATTTCACAAATATACCGATATTGATACCCATGCCTTTCTTTAGGGCTCTAAACACGGTGTTGACGGAACTGGTGTGGGGCACGGGCCGGAGGCGAATCAGTCTAGCGAAATTACAACTGCCGACGGACTGGGGCGGGTTGGGAGTCCCAGACCTGATTGCGTATGGTTATGCATGTCAACTACAATGGCTGGCCTATTGGCTAGCGGGACGCAACCTACACGAACTTAATATGACTGATTCCGATAGAGCTTGAGGGACCATTCACCGGTTACTGCTCCCACGTGCCAAGATACCGAACACTGCCCCACCTCTACTCAGGCTAGCACTACAACACTGGAAGGCGGCGGTAAAATACTCTAATAAAACTTCCACGTACGCGCCCACGATACCACTGCTGTGAATACCTCTGGGGTCAGGACACTCACGGAACGCAGGCTAAAAGCATGGCACGATGCGGGAGTACTACAAGTCGGTGTTTTTTCTCGGACAGGACTCTACTGACATATGCAGACTTCACCAGCTTACACCACACCCCGAGAAAATTATTCCTCACACATGCACAGTTGGTACATTACATCACCACGCACTGGGCTAGAGAAGGACAGGAACCAGTCACAACCGCATTGCTCACAATGCAATACCTGATGGGGACGGGCAGTCACTTCACGAAATGGCTGAAAAACGGAATACGGGTGGGCAGAGCGGTGTCATTGCAGCTCCTCCGTTCCCGATGGGAAGTTGACGCAGGTAGAGCTCTCAGAGACAAAGAGTGGGAAAGGGTGCTACAATATCCAAAGGGAGTAGCGCGGAGCCCAAAGCTTAAGTACATTCAATTGATGATAGTCCATAGAGTATACTTAACCCCGCACACATTACACGCAATGTTCCCTGAGGCGGCAAATAACTGCCCTCGTGCGGTCTGGATGACGCAGGTCTTTTACATATGTTCTGGGACTGCCCCAAGCTTGGACATTACTGGTTAACTGTCCATGAGACTCTGACAGCGGTGGCACCGGGTAGACCATATACCTCCTTGTTATATGGAATTTTGGGTCTGGGAAACACCGAAACGAAGAGGAGTGTTGCCTCTAGGTTTGCGGACTTGGCACTGCTACTGGCGAAACGAGCAATAGTGATGAGGGCTTAGAAGGACACACATTTCCCTGGACTGGAACGCAATACTATTGGAGTTTGAAACTCACGCCTCAACATACATTGAGTGAGTATCCAAGATGCTTACTGATATTTGACTCCATACACATGAGCCTGCCGCCATAAGACGCTGTTGCAAGGGTAGCGCAGACTGCATTCCCGACCCGAGTACAAGACGGGTTGCAGAGACTATTAATATAAGACGTTCCATATGCAATGTAAGAGAAGAGGAGCTGACAGTCACACTAATAATGCTAATATGTAAACATGAGACATTACCTATAAGAACTGAGAAGGTGTACTCTGTAAGTGATAGGGGGGTGGGGGGCAAAGAGTTGTTCTAAGTGTTCGAAGGGTTTAGAAATGGAGATAAAATGAAAATTGCAGTATACTACTTATTATATACAGTATGTAATATCACATCGGGAAAGATATTGGCGTTTTGATTATGTGTATATCATTGAAGTGTTACTGCACCAATAAAAACATTTTCAAAAAAAATTTCATTGGCCAAGAAACAGAATAGCCCTGGGTCATCTAGAACAGGGGCACAGACTATACATAATGTGAAAGAACTGGTTGTGTGCCTACATTCCAATAATACCCATCTACCATTCCTATTGACAGCTTTCCTACCAGGATTGACAATACTGCCATATATAGGAATTGCAATGTAGTGTAGTTCCTATCTTCCCAATAGGCTCTGCGCATTGGAATAATACCTACAGCAGTAAAGGCCTAGGCCAGACGTTAACTAGGTCTACTACTGTCGATACTAGACTTAAGTTTTGGGTTTGCCAGCGTAGCTCAGAGTTCGCTAGAAACTTTCTCGAATGTTCAAGGAGGAATTAACTTCCCTGATTAGACAAGAAGGGATTTAGTTTCTGACAACCATAGAACATGACAACTTTGCTCTCCCCTAATCAAGAGTCAATCTCGAGAGTCGTGTGAACAAAAGGCAAATTATTTTACTCAGTCAGTACGTGCATTCTTAGTCTCATCAGATTGTAGAGAAAAGGAAGAGACGGGCGTGTTCAATAAAAAGGTGTTATTTATTGATCAGTCTCTTTTCTCATACAAGAGAAATGGATCGATATTATTGCAATACTTATAGCTAAGTAAAGTGCATACATTAAAAGCAATAGTATAAAGTAATACTGTAAAAACATTGATATGGTTTCTAAGCCATAAGATGTTTTAAAATGAATAAAATATATTACATACACATATACATTTGACTAAACGTACTCAACTGGTGTTTCTAGATACGCCTACCCCGTGTACCTGACCTAAGCCTAATACGTGGGCGGGAATAGAAAGTTACAGTTTAAGTTAAGTTTGTTTTTGCCAAGTGAATAACTAAAGAATTCTCTGTGAGGGGTTATTCAGTTCTGTACCTGGAAGTTTAGGATGAATGAGGAATGGTATCTCTTTCTCTGGTCTCGATATTCCAGGCTGCCTGCGAGGGCTGCCCAGAAACGCCGGGGCTAGATTCTCGGCAGGAGAAAGCAGCGCGTCTCTCAGCGCGCCAGGAAGGCGGGGCTGCTGCCAGCGGGGTCTGCTCTGCTCTGGGCTTCGGCAAGTATGGCTGCTCCGTCTCGTCACCACGCGTGTGTTTGCATATGGCAAGATCGGTAATATTTATACCTTTAAGGTGCCGAGATTGACGTAAGGATGGACATAGATACGTCAATAAAGATGTCATACGACTTGCTCGTTAGCACATTCTTTTACTAAAGTTCTCGGTGAAATCAAAACAATGGCCGCAGGGTTTTGCCCAGGTTGTCATAGGTTTGATTTGTTATGAGAACTCCGTATGCCTTATCAGGGACTGGAGGAATATCGCTTGTCTAATTAGATCGCAAGCGTTATGACCTAATCAGATAACACGTTCCTGTGCCGTAGTGTGACTGCGTCAGATAACGGTATCTGCATCATGGGGGTTTTCTGCCTCATGGGCTGACTGCTAGTTAACTTGTTGGTTTGTTTAACTAGAATAGGGTCAGGAATAGGGGGATCAATTCAGGACCTATAGGAATACATGACACCCACTCCACGCTAACTATGGACATATTTACTAATCTAGGCATAGTATAACATAGTACAACATACTATAGAGTAGTGTGTATACCTTACCACCCCAAAATACATAAATGCATTTCGAAATTTTTCAAATATACTGAAAAGTTGCAGACATATATATTGTATGCACTCAAGCTGTTGAATAATGCCAAAGTAATCGCTTTTGTATACATTATTGCTTATTTGGTATATGAGAATTACACATGAAATGGTTTCTGACAGAAAAAAGTTTCGAGACCATTCCATCACAGAATAAAATTTCTTTATGAACATGCCAGCGGGCAGCTAATGTCTATAAGCTATCTAAAATTTAGAAACCTTAGTTCTCTAAGAATAGTTCTTACTTTAAGCAGAAGATAGTGTCCCGGAAAATATGCAAAAATATTTGGGGGCTGCTGAAAAAACTGCTGTCCGTGAACTGGAGCGAAAATGTTCATGTGACTTTATTTTTAAAGTTGAAGGCCGAATTCAGGGAACGCCGTGTGCGAGCTTGCTCAAAAGTCTCTATTTCTGTTCGGGTGAGAAGATCATATCATTTAGGCTTTCGAAAAAACTGTCAACAGCTTCCTGGGAAAGTTCCACTAACTCGGAAATAGGTGTAATCATGCATTCTTGCGCATGATTGTCTCCATTGACATTCTGATTTGCATTACTGACAGAAGGTCGTACCTGTTCGATGCTGCTTTCATCTTGAACTTCACTACCCATCAATCGTAGTGGTGAAGCTTCCACGAATGCCGTCATCAGGATTGGTAGCCTTTGAGGGCAGCACAAAGCATGAACCTTGATCGGGCTCAACAATGTTTCTGCATCCATCGGCGCATCCGATTGTAGCGTCAGACAGGTGTCTAACACGCATTCTTCTCCGCATAGCAGACACCTCAACACAGGTAAAACACATCTTTGCCACATTGGTCGAAATGATAAAAACCAAGTCATGTTCAGGTCTCTAAGCCGGGAGAGTCCCAGGATTTTTGATATCCGGTCCCGGTATCCAATGGCTAGGATTGTTTCTTCCCTTGTCGCAAGAGTTTTGTCTGTGACATGGGTTGCCATAACGAAAAATAAGGACTAAGAATAGGATTCCTGCAATTAGTCCCAGGATCAGGGGAAGTCCGCCAAAAATAGAATGGACGAAGTCTGGAAAAATACCCAGTATGGCTTTGAATGGTGTTAATGCCATCAAAAATACTGTCTTAAATACCTTTGAGACCCCATTGGTATCAGAAATATTTAAGATTTCGTTCAGGATTTCCGCGAAATGTACGGGGGAATTAGTTGATAATAATGTATGTATCTCTGCAGTCGTCCTTGCGACTTGTAGATCATACGTTTCTTTTGATGACGAGAGCCTGGTAGGCGTCTGAAGAAGGACTGTTTTCATTCTGCTTAAAGTATCTATTCGAATAGAAGTAATTTTCAAATCGGGCCATGCCCTTGCCTCCCTGTCTGGGAAGGAGCTGGGGAACATTGAGCGTCCACAGCACTTGACCTTCGCAGTCGTAGTAACTAGATAAGGAGTCCGGGGCATAAGACTACAACATCTGCGGTCTACAATAAGAATGTAACTCCCATTATAGAGTCTTTGAAAGAATGGTTCTATTTCAGTTGCAGGTGCGCCTTGCTGGTGACATGAAAGGTTGTATGAATTCTCTTCACAGGCTCCATGCAAACTAATTCCGTTACACAGAAGCGTGCCGCTTAGTGACATCGCACAATTGTTGCCACTAAGAAACACTTTCTGGCCTTTATTACTGACACATGCATGTGAATAGGGCAGGTTCCATGTTGTTTTAAGGTACCCCTTTCCCAATTTCTCGTACATGCCAGCCTGTATATATTTTTGGCAGTATTGAAACCTGAAGGTTGAGATTGGAATATTTATGATTCCGTGTATTATCCATTCACTGACAGGTCGTTCTGACATTGTCATTGGTAATCTTTCTAGTTTTTCAATGCTCAAGATTGTATAATCAGCACCCTTTTGCGCCATACCGATTTGTCTATCAGTAAGGTTAAAGATTTGGAATAGTGACGTTGTGTTGATTAAACGCCAAGGCACATAGCCTGAACGCAGATTTTGTAACGTCCAGCCAAGCTGTACAATAGAACGCAATTGTGACTGACCATGTTGTAATAACAGTAAGTCTTGCGATAATATATCGATTGCTGAAGACACAATGCTGTTCAATGAAAAAATTCTGGAGGACAGAGTCATTAACCCATTGTCCACTACAGAAAGTGATTTTTCCAAATTGATACGGTCAATTTCCCGTATTCTCTCTGCTGTTTCAATTTGAGTAACCTTCCAGGCCTCATTGTATGCTGCATATACAGAGGCTGCTATGAAACGCTTTTGACGCTGTTTGCGTGGTCCCATTATGAAATCACGCAAGTCAGCACCATCAGTAAGTAAAGTTAGGTGTTGCTTAATTTCTGCCAGTGTGGAAGTTTGTAGCCATTGAAGGCTTAATTTGCCCACACTGTAGGTGGTTATTATCCCTGGGTGATGTCTTTGAGGATATCTAGGGTCTGGCCTGGTCATTTTGAACCCCTGTGTTTTGTTCAGGAATCTGTCTTGACAGTTATTAGTATCTGTGGGCCAGATCAACCACTGTTTCCAATCAGGATGTGTTCTGTTTTGGTTTAATATATGGTTTACGTCTATCTCTTCATCTGTATCAGAATTATTGCTAAACATTGTTGGCTTTGGAATAGACGGTTTATTTAAATCTTTGATTTTGGCTAGGCCAAGACAGGTGGTTTGTTGAACAGTGTCATTTAAAAATATCATTTGTTCTGGGATCATGCAGGCTCTAAACAAAGCTTCTATACCCTGTACTTGCCATTCTTTTGTACCCCAAACACTTTTCAATTCAACATTTTTGTCCCAATAATCAAATCCGAAAGTATTCATTTTTTCAAAGAATGAGTCTGAATATAACAATTTTGTGTTGGTTATCATGGTCTTGGTTCCTGTCTTGTTCGACAATTTAAAATAAAATGTTTCAGCATTATTTGTGTTAAAACCAGAAAAGTATGAATATTTGTCATAAACGGTTCTTGAGCTCCCTTTTGGAGGGGTTGCACAATGTTCCCATTGATTATAATTTAAAACATTTCTAGGTTGTGCAGATCTATGTATAAAATGGTTACCATAGTGGTTATAACAGTACATACTATCATAATTTGTAGAACCCTGCAAATAATCATGTTTGGTAAATTTAGCAGACATTACTAAGTCAGACATCATATTATTAATGCTTTCGAAGTCCCAATCATCAGTAAATGAGCTTGGTTTTGCAAAGTCACTCAATGAGATCTTAATTTGGTGTGGATATTTCAGGATCTCGACCGGACCATAAATTTCATAGTCAGTGTTGTCCCAGGCTACCCCACCAGGTATCGGATTGGCTGTGAAGTTGGCTGAAGAAAGTTCTCTTTTCTCGACGTGTGAAGATGTGTGTGGTTTGAGGATCAAGTTGATGTTCTGACTTGCTGGGTCCATTTTAGCATATTTTCCCTCAATGAAGCGTCCCAAAGTAAGTACCATGATGAGCCAAAGTATGAGGATAAATGCACCAAAACCCACCCAAAATTCAATCCATGGAGAAATCAGATATGTTTCTTTCAGTTGTTTCAAAAGTTCTTTAGCTTTTTCTTTAAAGGTTTTTGATGATGGCTGTGTCTTTGATTCACTGAGGTTTTCAGAGGAATCATCGAAGTTTATGAAGTAGCCAGATGCAGTTCTGTCAATTGTTCCAATTGGTTCAGGATTTTTGTTTCTTGCATTTTCACTTGGTACTTCAGTATAGATTGGTGTGTCTCTGCTAAATGTTTTTATTTGGGTTTTCAGAGGTCTGAGTTCTATTGCATTGTTGCATAGTCCTTGTTGTTCTTCTGTAGGCGTTTCGAATGTGATGAGCCTCTTCATTAGGACCTCTGTACTGGTAGCAAACCTTGGTGTTCTGCTACTTATTGGGAGTCCACTTGGCCTACTGTTTGTTATCGGCCACATGTTGTGGTTTTACCAGGTCGATGGATACAACTCGGTTCTCCTTTTTACCAGCAAGTGGCGGTAGTACAACTGATCTTGTCCCGTTGACAGACAAGACAGGAACTGCTTTTCTGTAAGAAGGCCCAAATTCCTTCTTTACCGCGATCTTTTCCCTGACTAGATCCCCGACTTTTGGAATCCAGACAGGTGTTGCTGGGACAGGTGGTGGTTCTTCAGTGGTTGTTGGCTGTTGTTTCAACTTTATGTTGCTCAGGTCTTCTCTTGTTTTGTTTAAGTCCTGCAAAATAGCCAAACGGTCTTTGATATCAAAGCTTTTTTCTTTCACCACTGAAGTCTGACTGTCAAGGTCAGAGATAATCATCCTAGTTCCGAATAATAATTCGTACGGACTGAATCCCTTCAGAGAATTTCTTGGCAAGTTATTTAGACTACGTTGGACACTTATTAGATGTTTGACCCACCCAGCTCCCGAACCTAATATCCTTTCCGTTATAGATTGCTTTCTGCCTTGGTTTTTTCTTTACACCATCCCGTACCCTCAGGAAGGAAGTGAGAAGATTCCCGCTGGGCTGTGCTCATTTGGTCATTTTTTCCCCTCAGGCTGGTGGGCTAGAGTGAAAAAAATGGTCAAACGTAGCATGCTCTTAGCGTATATGCCATTTAGACTCGCAAATCTTTGTATAACAGTCCGGACGTCAGCCGAGTGCTGGTGATCTACATTATAAGTGGTAACTAGCCTGTATATGTTAATCGCAAGCCTTGCTCTTTACTGGTGATATTATCTGCAGTCAGATTCCACCGTATTATATTTTTTCTCTCCCCACTGCGATTTCTGTTGCAGTTTGGGCAGTTTTTTACAAACATGGTGTGACGCAGGCTCATGCCTGGCCACCAGTACCGTGATTGTAATTCTTCCAGAGAATCTTTTAGTTTGAGGTGTCTGAGACCCTCGCCCATATGTGCGTCTGCGATTAACAAGTTTCTCCTGTCCATGTTTGGAATCACTCTATCCCCCACTCCAGGGATTCGAGCAAAAGGGACGGAGTTTGCATCGATTATGTATGTGTAATTGAGTGGATAGTTGATCGGTAATGCTGAGCAGTCGCCTTTTGATGACGTTTTCACCGCCAGCATTGTTTCACCGTCAATGTATTTTAATGTACGCTTTTTTCGAACTAAGGGAGCCGATTTAGTGGCTGCCGCTGCGGCTGTTTCAGCCAATGAATTCCCTGCAACGTGAACGCCATCACGCAGATGACTCAGTGAGTGTGTCACGTGAGTCTTTGGTAGTTCTTTTTTCAAAAGAGCTATTTGTTCCCAGAGCAGTTTCTGCTTTATTGGTGCATCTGTGTCATCTTTGTAACCGTTTTGAATCCATGTCTGCAAATCCTTGTTATATGATTTGACGCAGTAATATGAATCTGACACTATAAGTGTCGGGAATTCGCGATCCGCATTATCTAGCGCCATTTTCAATGCCATTATCTCAGTTTGTTGTTCCGAATTAGTTTCTACTGAGTGTGTTTTTGTTAATAGAGGTCTTAGTTTACCTCCGCGCCACACTTCTTTTGTAATCTCACATGTGGGGTTGTATGCTTGTTCTCCCCAAACGGAGGGTTGAGCATGTCCGTCTGTATAGATTACACAGGCGTAATGTCGTAAAGGCAGAATGTCGATTGGTAGAGGGTATGTTTTTTCATATTATAGATTTTTTAATTCTTCTAGCTCTGGATCAAAGTAGTAGTATACTTTGTCCGTTGTGATTGAATTCACCCATTGTAACCATTCCGGATTCAATGCTGTTGTTGGCAAATTACATGGTGTTGTTAATGCCTCAAAGGCTGGTTCAGCTGTTCTGACTGTGATGTGTCTACCGTCTGCTTGATCTTTTTCTCTAGCTATTGCGGTTTGAACTGCATGAACAATTTTTTCTTTGTTGCTGAATTTCTGTTCAGCTTCTGTGTACAAGTGTGATTTGAATGCAATTGGTACCTTTTCTCCCTCATTAGAGGTCAGGTATGTGAATCCGCATCTCCCTGGGATGACTCGAATCACAAGATTGCGTGTGTTATCACGTGTTTCTAATTTTGTTTTAATTAGCATGTCTGTTTGTAGGGATCTCAAAATTTCTGTGTGTATTTGAGTCCAATTGGATCTTTTAAAATCTGGTTTTATCAGATCATAAAGGGGTTGCGTAATTTGCAATGTATGTTCTTCCGAAATTTAGGAAGCCTAGAATTGACTGTAAGTTTTTTAGTGTTCTAGGTGCTTGGAGTACGGCACATTTCTCTAGGAAATTGTCAGCCAGGCTTTTGCCTTCACTTGATAATTCATATCCTAAGAACAGGACTGTCAGATGGGCAATTCTGGATTTTTTAAAGTTGAATTTGTAACCCTCTGCTGCGAACCCAAGAATTATGGTGTTCACTCTTTTCAAGTGAGTCTCCAAGTCATCATCTGTTAAGTAAATGTCATCGACATAAGATAATGCTTCATCATCATATATTTGTAGTAATTCTGTTACTCTTGCTGAGAATACCCCCGGGCTGTTCTTGTACCCCTGGGCTAACCGACAGAATTGTTTTTGAGTGCCATTTACTGAGAATGCAGTTAAATATCTGCTCTCTGGTGCTATGTTTTGACAAAAGAATCCATTAGAGATGTCTAAGGTTGTTTTGTATTTTTTGCGCACTATGTTATTCATTAGTGCAGCACTGTGTGAGTTTTGCACTGCAAAAGTTTTGCAACATGTGTTAAGGTGTCGGTAATCCAAAACTAGACGATATGAGTTGTCTGGTTTGGAGACCGGAAACAAAGGGTTGTTCATTTGTGAGGTGCAAGTTTCAATCACCCCCTGGTATTCTAGCTGATCTAGTATCTCATTTACCTGTTTTTTAGCTTCTTGCTTAATTGGGTACTGCCTTTGTGCAGTAGGTTGTGATTTTAACTGGATTTTGTGAGGAGGAGAGTCCTCATCCCATCCCACGTAATTTTTATATAAGGCAGGAGCTAGAGCCACTGCCCACTTTCTAGCAAGTATGTATTTTTTATGAATTGGAATTTGATTTGAGAAGGCAGGCATAATTACTTCTTCGCCATGAGGGCACTCCCTGACAAACTCTCTTGGCCAGTCTTTTTCAGCTAGAAGGATATCATAGCCCTTGGAGAGATTATCCCAAAATAGTCCCCTTATTTTTCTAGTCTTATCTCCCTCTATACGTAATGTTATTTCGTATATTTTGTGGGGTTTGCTAACCCTGGTGTCTGCAGTTTCCACTTGAAGATATTCATTCGTGTCCACTGTCTCCAGATGATTCATAAGGACTTTGCGAGCTATGCTCACTTCTGCTGCGCTGTCTAGCATTGTCTGAGCCCACTCTCCGTTTTTCAGTTGTGTCCTCAGTATTCTCGGCATTGTTAACTACCTTGATACTGGCTACCTTCTTTTTTGGAAATTGTAATTTCTTTTTTAGCTGAGCAGGTTCCTTGTCTTTGGACTTGGCGTGCTCTTCTCTTTGTTCTGATCGTCCTCTTCTTTCCGATTTCTGCGAGGAAGTCTGAAAAGATTGAGAGGGACATGTATCAATGTCTTGATATCTATCAGGTTTTTTTATATTATCCCTATTTCTAAGGTTATATCTATTCCCAGAGGGGTCACTCTGGGGTGACCTGTGTCTCTGGTTCGGAGATTTCTCCCTTCGCCTAGGAGACCTTCCTCGGGACTGGAATTTCTTTTCTTTTGGATTGGATTGTTTGTTTCCATCCCAGTTCTTTTTTGGTGATGTATTATTAAAAAATATTTTTTCTGGACTTTCAGTCAGTTGCGGTTTTACTGGTATTCCACCTAAACTATCTCTACCTAGTTCCTCATAGGATTTTTCTATGATTCTGGCAATTTCAGCTGGTTGGTCTGCTATATCTGTCTCCTTTAACCTCTGGCGGATCGCCACGTTCGCTGCTTCACCTTTTATGTTGGCTAATAGTATAGCCGAGACCTGCTTGAAGTCTTTTAGTAATTTCATACCAAGAGTTAAAGCAGGTTCTGGACCGTATTCGTCTTGAATTTGTTTTAGCACATCTGGTATCACCGAAATGGATGGAACACCGTGCGTTTTTGTGTAGATGGAAGCAAAGACTGTACCCCAAGTGTCACAGTCCTCAATGTGTGGTGCGATTCCCATTGGAAGACAGATAGTCAGAATCCTGTGTTTTTCTAATGGGGTGGTGTCAGGAAACACCGCCTCTATTTGGGTAATTTTCTGTGCCAACCAGAATGGTATTTGTTCCCGTTTAGCCGGTACTTTACCTAGGCAAGACTGGATGTTCTGTGGTGTAATTTTATTTGTGTTCCCCTGGTGAGGGGTCAACTGTGGAAGTTTAATCGCTGGCTGAATTGTTGAAGTCCGCATCACATACTGGACTAATTGTCTATGAATTTTTATTAATTGTTTTAGTTGTACTAAAAGATCTGCTGCAGGCATTCTTTCGAAGTCTGGATGTGGTGTGTATCCGGCTAGTACCGGCCACGTTGCTCCTGGTCTACCTAAAGGACCGAGCCTGGTGATGTGATTATTATGTTTTAGGGCGCCATCAAATAAGAGCAAATGCTCTTGGAATTTGAGTGGTACTTCCACCTCCTCGAAAGGAGTGTATATTTCAGGAGGTTCCTCTATTTTGTAATAGTGGAAGTACTTTGTTACAGCATTTGCTGCTGGAAAATGTATCCATGAATAGTATACCTCTGTCTGCCGATATTCGTGTGCCTCAATTACGAATATGACTGTGCCACCTCTAGGTGTCAGTCCATTTTCTATAAGTTTTAGAGTTATAGATCTCCTTTTGATGACCGGAATGAGTATTATATCCGCGTCTGCTGCTTGCATGGTAGCATCAGCATCTGCGAGTTCAGTTGCTAATCTAACTGCCTCTCTTTCATCATCACTGTCTCCCATTTTACCGACAGGATGGTATTATGTTTGTTTGCAGATCAGGTTTCTTATGGAACAAAGATTAGATGCACAATATTTTGGAACTGTTTATCCTTCAACGTTGACTTAACCAAGAACCATACATAGGAGTTCCCTCCTGCGAGGTTTTGGAGGATATAACCTTTCACCCACTCCAGACGTCTTTGGAGTATTGTGGAAAAAGGGGTCTGAGTGAGAAAGCACGACTGAGTTACTCTAAATGTCTTACGTTAGTTTTATCGCCCTTTCCAAACGCGTTGGGCGCCATGTAGTGTAGTTCCTATCTTCCCAATAGGCTCTGCGCATTGGAATAATACCTACAGCAGTAAAGGCCTAGGCCAGACGTTAACTAGGTCTACTACTGTCGATACTAGACTTAAGTTTTGGGTTTGCCAGCGTAGCTCAGAGTTCGCTAGAAACTTTCTCGAATGTTCAAGGAGGAATTAACTTCCCTGATTAGACAAGAAGGGATTTAGTTTCTGACAACCATAGAACATGACAACTTTGCTCTCCCCTAATCAAGAGTCAATCTCGAGAGTCGTGTGAACAAAAGGCAAATTATTTTACTCAGTCAGTATGTGCATTCTTAGTCTCATCAGATTGTAGAGAAAAGGAAGAGACGGGCGTGTTCAATAAAAAGGTGTTATTTATTGATCAGTCTCTTTTCTCATACAAGAGAAATGGATCGATATTATTGCAATACTTATAGCTAAGTAAAGTGCATACATTAAAAGCAATAGTATAAAGTAATACTGTAAAAACATTGATATGGTTTCTAAGCCATAAGATGTTTTAAAATGAATAAAATATATTACATACACATATACATTTGACTAAACGTACTCAACTGGTGTTTCTAGATACGCCTACCCCGTGTACCTGACCTAAGCCTAATACGTGGGCGGGAATAGAAAGTTACAGTTTAAGTTAAGTTTGTTTTTGCCAAGTGAATAACTAAAGAATTCTCTGTGAGGGGTTATTCAGTTCTGTACCTGGAAGTTTAGGATGAATGAGGAATGGTATCTCTTTCTCTGGTCTCGATATTCCAGGCTGCCTGCGAGGGCTGCCCAGAAACGCCGGGGCTGGATTCTCGGCAGGAGAAAGCAGCGCGTCTCTCAGCGTGTCAGGAAGGCGGGGCTGCTGCCAGCGGGGTCTGCTCTGCTCTGGGCTTCGGCAAGTATGGCTGCTCCGTCTCGTCACCACGCGTGTGTTTGCATATGGCAAGATCGGTAATATTTATACCTTTAAGGTGCCGAGATTGACGTAAGGATGGACATAGATACGTCAATAAAGATGTCATACGACTTGCTCGTTAGCACATTCTTTTACTAAAGTTCTCGGTGAAATCAAAACAATGGCCGCAGGGTTTTGCCCAGGTTGTCATAGGTTTGATTTGTTATGAGAACTCCGTATGCCTTATCAGGGACTGGAGGAATATCGCTTGTCTAATTAGATCGCAAGCGTTATGACCTAATCAGATAACACGTTCCTGTGCCGTAGTGTGACTGCGTCAGATAACGGTATCTGCATCATGGGGGTTTTCTGCCTCATGGGCTGACTGCTAGTTAACTTGTTGGTTTGTTTAACTAGAATAGGGTCAGGAATAGGGGGATCGATTCAGGACCTATAGGAATACATGACAGCAACTCCCTTATTCTTCAAATCTTGTCTAGTATAAGCTGCTACCTTCAGCCCCAGGGAATTAAGTAGGCTGCTATCATTCCTATCAATGTGGGTCTTCTGTAGATATTGCCTTTAATACCTTAAGATCTTCCTGGATCCTCCTCCTCTTAGCCAAATCATTGAGCCCACATATATTAATAGACGCAATACGAACTTTAGCCATAATTCCCCAAAAAATATTATTTCCAGTTGTTTTACCATATCTGAGTTAATACAAATACTGTACTAACCATGCAGACCCATTGCGTACAGTCTTCCTTCCTAACTGCTCTCTAACCATTAGTGACCACATAAAATAACACCCATAATAAGCTTCATGCGTATGCTGCAATTTACACTTCACATTACCGCTGTGCCCCTGCCCCATCCCCCCGCCACCCTTGCTCCAGCCCCCCTCCCTCCCCTACCCTTAGAAGCAGCCAGACCAAGGAAGGTCTGAGTGATGGAGACAGGAAAGAACCTCACAACACCCCTCCCCCAAGACTCCCTCCGCGATTTATCAAGCCAAAGCATCATATAGAAATAAAGAAAGAAAAAAGGGGAGAGAAAAGCAACACATAATAGGAGAAACCCCACTGCACATATGCATATATGACCTTTGACTTATGACCAAAAAATCTTATTTAAATTAACCCCACAGATACATTGATAGCTCAGACATTTCTTTTATCCGACTGGGTTTGATCTAGATACTCTCTAGCCTGGATTTCTGAGGTGAAAAACGTGATCGCCCCTCTTGTAATCATCTTCAGCCTGGCAGGGGCAAGTAAAAAGGCCTCAAACCCAGCATCCTGAAAGTGCTTGATCAGTTGTCGAAGTCGCCATCTATGCTCTACAGTAACATGACAAAAATCTGGGCGTACAAAAAAAGTCTCTTTGGTCCCGTCTGGCCGCTAGTTGGGCTTTTTCAAAAATAGCTTGCCTAAGCATGTAATTACCAAAGAAGACTAAAATGGCCATTATTTGGTTTAAGTCTCTACCAGATTTTATATTTTTAGTGTATATTTTAGTGAAAAAATGTCCTCCCCTTCCAAGCCTTCTTTTATTCCTAAGAAGCGGAGGTTATTCCTCCTCATATGGTTCTCCCTGTCCTCAAGGTTCCACATAGCATCAGTGCGCTGAGCATCATAGGTTTTAGTATCTTCTTTAACATCAGACAGATCCTTTTCAACCACTGTTGTTCTTTCTTCCAGAGAATTCATCCGTTCCCCGATCTCTGCACAGGTTTTGTCAAGTTTTTTAGAAGCCTGCCTTTTCTTCTTACCATCTGCCCAAGTCTCAGCATGATGTTCATTAATGGTATCCAATATCATACTCAATGCAGAGTTCATATCTGTTATTCCCTTTGCCTTAGGTGCACCAGGGGGAGATACCGTCTTTTCGGTTGTCGATACCATTGGGCTAATTATCCTTGTATGTGAATAGTCTTACTTCAAACCGGGGCCACCTGAGCGCCTTCCTTTATTTTTCTGAATCTCGCTATGGCCTTTGGCCTCCTTAGGATTCGTCTGAGATTTCTGTTGCTTCAGTGCTGTCTCCGGTGCTTCCAGACTGTTGGAGCCTGACAAAGACATGCTATCATCAAGCTCACTGTGGTCTGAATTAGATACATCTGATAGTGACTCCTCAGTAAGTGAGTAAAACTTATCTGTTCCATCAGAGATAATATCTCCTACTACCAGAGGCAGTTCTGCAGGACATATGACATCTCCCACCTCCCCGGAAGCCCCGTCAATTATTGGCCCACTGGTTTGAAGTTCAAACATAGTTCCCTTTTCATCCTCCCTGTTATCACCAAGTTCTGTTTCTTTTTCTGTTTCTTTTTCAGTTTCTTTTTCAGTTTCTTTTTCTTTCCAGACAACTTTACTATTCCTGGCAGTCTCATCCTGAGCTTCCGTATTTACAAGATTTTCCCCCATAACATCCACCGGATCTGTGCTCAGGTTATGAACAACCATCTCTGGATCTGGATTGCCAAGGGGTTCTGTTACATGTTCCAGAGTACCATCTCCAGTCTTTTTAAAAAATTCAGTTATAGTAGGTTAAGGTGGTATAGAGAGTGTGTTTGACTTATTCCCTGCAGAGGCAGCCCCCACTTCTTCCAAAGCTTTTATATTCATCCCTTTCTGCCCGGCGGGTGAGCTCAGTTTGAATCCTCCGTCTCCCTACTCCTCCACTCCCTGCTTGCTTTTTAACGTTGCAAGGCTCATTGGGTTTACCTGCCAAAGCACTGATACTAAAGGGAAAGTCCACACTGTTGCCTTGAAACAGATGTGTTTGTGGTGAATTTCTATTTACTTCTTTCATTTGCTTTTTCAATTTGGGTGGCATCCTCCCAAACACCAGATTGTAGCTTGTTGTAATGTGGATATTCTGTAAAGACAACCTATGTCCCACTTTAGCTGCAATTCTCACCAACAACCACCAGTTGGAGCACAATGATCTCGCTGCTCTCACCAGCGCATCTACCGGCTTCCCACCGCCGCCCTTGCAGCTTCTCTGTACGGAAAAGTCTGATGTCTCAGCCAGCGTTATGATCTCAGATCGCCTGCTCAGACCCAGCCAGGTCATCCACGTACATTTTGGGCGTCGAGGGGGCAGACCCAAACGAAACACTGGGCGAAATCTGTGAGTCTGCGAGCCACAGGTGAGTGTACTCCGTTATGCTCACCGAAACGCGAAGCACAGAACGGGGGTGAGGAGCTGCTGTAGTGATCACACTGCTGCCATCTTTCTTCCCACACAAAAGTTCTTCATTGAATGGAGAACAATCTTACAGTGTTGGCATTAGGCAAATTATAGACTTCTTTTCTGCAATGTATTTGTACATCATTTCAGAAACAATATTTTCATTTGGAAACAAGTTTGTAAGTAGTCAACTTTGTAAAGCTTCTTTACCATGTTTTATCAAACACAAATTCTTATATCTTGGAGAATGTTTCCATAATGTTTATCGCTTGCTTATCGCATATTCTTAATAAGTTCTTTATATTCAAAATGAGACCAAATGTTGACATTTCCAATACTTCCCAAAGATTTCCTAGTGTCTTCATGGACCAGTGTTTTAATAAATGGTTGCCCTTTTACAGGAGTAAGTTGTAGTAGGTCACCGAATACAATTACATGTTTTTCTCCAAATAAAACATCATAATCTGTTTTTAAAATCAGCTGCACTTTTAAATGTACAAAGGCAAGCATTAAGCTTGAGACCATGCTAACCTGATCAATTCTCTGAAGTTTTATTTTCTTTGGTACTCATTTTCATGTTCAACTGGTAGCATCAGTAAACAATGTAATGTAATCCCTTTAATGTTGTGTACTGCTAACCCAGTTCAAGCGGTTACAACACAAGATAAATGTGATTTGTGGTTATCCGTAGATAACTGGTCAAAACTTTAATTAAGAAACGTTTTCATGTAGCAGCTTGACCACTGATATACATTCAAATAGGCTTAAATAATGTGCAGTTGCATTCTTTTTTTTCATGTAGTAAACCATACTCTATCTGTTGTATAACTTTCTAATATATTTTTTTCTGTTTAAAATTTAGTTGTTCTTCCAAGGTTCCTAACTCTATAATATCCTGTTGTGCTTGTTGCATTGCCAATTCCACTTCACTCATGGCTATTAATGCTTCATTTTCAATAATAGGTTGTCCTATTGGATCTTGACTTAGTGGGGCAGAACTTTGACTATCTTGACAACTGTCTCTAATTATTTCAGCTGCACTCGTAGTTTCTTGTTCAATCTCTTCATTTAACCTTCATAGATAATTTGGAAAAGCTGTGCCTTCAATGCTATCTTTACATGCATTAAAAGAATCTTCATAGCAGTCAAAATCCCCCCAAAAAATCAATTTCAGTACACCACGGCTTGAGGAGTTGCAGAAGTGCTAAATAGAAAAATTCCATTTAATCTGCAGTATCACAACTGAGTTCCATGTGATTAATAAGACTTCCTGTGGCATGTTTTACTCAACATCCATCACATCCAATTACTGCGTATTTTTCTTTAATTATATTTACTATAACATTTCTCTTAATGCTGTAATATTGCAGTACTTCGTAGAGACATATGTTTTCCAGATGTGGACTTCTATTAGGATAGTACATATCCAACATCTTTGTTTGAACAATATCTGTACTTTCCGGATCATTTAATGCTAATTATTCAATTTCTTGTACAGATTTCAATACTCGATTTCGTGTTGCTGCAAGACCTAGACTTACCCAAATGATTCCTCTTGATTTTGAATATAAACTTGCAGATGTCAACTGATCCGAACATTCGTAAGATCCAATCTCTCAATGGGAAAGCATCTTCAAAATAAAGCTGTACAGTTTGTTACTAAGAGTCTTCTCTTGTGAAATTTCTTCCCACATTTCTTTCAACTCTGTTTATTCAGATTTTGTTATGTATGATGTAACATAGCGAGCAACAGCAATTTAATTATCTGCAACATACTGGATATATATATTTGCATTCCACATTGTCAAAATCACTGGATTGTAATCATTAATATTCTTTGAATCTTCACTTCTTTTTATATTGTAAGTATTCTTTGGAGATTTTCGAGTAATAGTATGCCTTACTGCGGACATGAAACTGTTGACTCTTCCTTTGGAAAATACTGGACGTGGGAATCCAAAATTACATTTTGTATAAAAATTTTAGAACTTGCACGTCCATCTGAGCACTTAGCAGTCAATTAATCAAAGTACATGTAAAGAAATATCCGTCTCCAGTTGTAGGTTCGTTCCACACAGATTCCAGGATTTATTAGTTCCAATATTTGAAAGAAAATTCAGTTCCACATCCAATGAAATATTAGTTCCAATTCAAAAGCAATAAGCAAAGCCAACACGTGTTTCATCTTGCCAGTACAAGGCAGTAGACTTCTTCAGGGCTTGTCAATGTTTTGTCACATTATAGGTTCAAATCAGTCGATCATGCATGTCCAAATCAAACAAAATCTCTAATATAAATTTTCCAGCAGTAATCCGATAGATCAGAGTAATTCTTTCGTAATCCGCAAAATAACCATCAGTCGTCCACTCTACACTGTATTTAATCCTCTCGATCGGCACCAGGCTACTCGCAATTTCATGTGTACGTGATCTCAGCTATGTAGTAGCATCCCATTATTAAATCAGGACACCGGATGTGCCGAAGGAACCTACAACTGGAGACGGACATTTCTTTATAGGTACTTTGATGAATTGACTGCTGAGTGCTCGGAAGGACGTACAAATTCTATTTTGTTATTCCTATTGGGTGGATAAGTTTGGAGTTGTGGTAACCAACCCCTAATCTTTCTGGAGCACCACCCATGATCATTGCATTTTATTACTTTCCCTTAATTGCTGTGCACCCGTTTTTTGCTTAACTGGTTACCAGTCTTTTTATATTGTATAAAAATGTTCCTTTGATTTGTATTTCCGTCAACAATTATTTCCACATCGAGGACTTTGAAACTGTAAAACATGCTGTCTTTAGGTATTTTCGCCTCCTGATTTTGAAATAGCACAGGTGACATAGTCTTCAATGAAAGATAAAAAAGTCTCATCAGAATAGGTTCCAAATTTAGGCGCATCCTTGAACCATAATGGCATATGTATATGAGGAGCACCTCTGGCTTTGTTACTCCTTTCTCCAAAAGAAAACGATAACTTCTCCAAGAGGAGGGTTATTTTTATTGCAGATAAAAGACATCATAGCTTCAAACCTATGATTAAAATATCTGCACACATTTATAGGATCCAATGAACACAGTTCTCCAGCTGTCATGAATTCAAGGTTTTTAATATTGGAATATGCTTCTCATAGAAATTCAAGTAAATCGTGCCATACGTATTTAGCACAGCTTAGCGTAACAAACCACATAGGGGTTCCTAAGTTCTCAGTGATGACGATACCAATACTCATTAGTACCATCTTGACACACCATCAAATTAATGAACTGAGATTCTAGAAGATCGTCACTTTGTTGTACTTTGTCCATGAATTTATTTGCAGAAACATGTGTTAGATAAACTCCTGTTTTTAATATGTATATGAAAGTCCAGACAAGTCACTTCCAAACAGAAGATGAAATATATATGGAATACATTTTTTAAATGTTCTGAGTACAGTCTAGCTGTACAATATTCTGAACCTGGAATCTGCACAGGTCATTCATCATATTGTCCACCTTTTCCAGTGGGAAAGAGCTGTAGAAAAAACGGGCTTCTAAACTTCTTTCTCAAACACTCATAGGAGTGCCCTTCACTTTCTTCAATTGGAATAATTCAATAGTATTTCCAATCACTTCTTTTGAATGTAGAAGATGTATACAATAATGTTCATAAATGTGTTCACTCCCGGAGATGTCCACTTTTTCAATTTGGCCGGTTGAAATGTATCTATCATCTCCTACAAAAAGTTCTTGTTCTTCCAGATATACTATCATTTATAACAAATATTGTTTTCCATGAAATATAACGTAGACTTTTGAACTTTGGTGACATCTACTAACTCTAGCCATATTTTCTGACTCTTTGTTGGAACACCATTAAGTAGAATAACACAGGTTCAGTTTCCTCTCTCTCTACACCAATAGTTTTAATATGTTTAATTAAATCTAATGGTAAATACACAACTCTTCCTTTTAATCCTCATTATAAATCTGAGGGAGGCAACTTACCTGTTTTAGGCCCCACAGGAACTATAGCCAGAAATGGGTGTACAGATTGAATAAGAATATACTCATATGTATTTAAATCCACCAGTTCCGATGAAATGGCTACCAACTCTAGGTTATTATGTACAGCTCTAGCTGGCATGTTGTTCTCTACTAATTTGCTCTAACAATATTTACAAATACGTTGATCAGTACCTAAATCAAAACAACCTTCCACCAACAAATATGCACCAAATTCCTCCCACTTATCATTGGTTTCCTTTTCACTTTTTAAATATACATCAACATTCCTAGTTTGATTTCTATAGTGAGTAAGTTGACAACAAATACAGACATAGTTTGGTTTTTCAGAACAAATTACCTTAAACTTTGTAATTTCTTCTACAAAATTCTCAGTAGTACTATTGTCCACCTCTTCTTCAACACCTACACTTATCAAACTCTCACTTTCGCTACACTCTTCTTCAGTACTAAAGAAAGAAAACTCTATATCATCACAAACTTTTTTTACATCCGAAACTGTACCATGCAAAAGAGCAGTGTTCATTTCAATTAAAAATAATGCAGCACTTTTTATATAGTACATTTTTCTTACTAACTTTCGCAGTACAGTGTGATGTACTGCTAACATTCGCAAATGATGAAAAGTACTTTGACATACTTTTCTAGAAAGACAAGCCAGAGAATGACCCTGCAAGCTAGTATTTGTCCTTACTTTACAAGGATCTCTACTCCTTGCAACATCTTAATCTTTTATTGAATACTTTTTTTAGTATGCTGTCGTAAGAAATGTCATAAAGTATAAAGAGATTCCTATCATATGCTACAAATACTACTACAAACCCACGTATACACTTCTTCCACATTTTTAGGAACCATCTTTTGTTTTTCAATTGCACAACCATTCTTAACCTCATAAGCACGACAACTGGTATCAACTGCATGAACTGTCTTGTTTTGAAAATAGCTCTCTTAATTAAAAAAAGGTTCTGAACTAGAAGTGTGCTTTCTTTCACCCAATTCTTTTTTAACAAAAGTTAGTTCTATTAACCTGTCTTTTCCTTTTATTTTTGTCCTTCATAGAATGTATTGGTTTTTCCAATGTTAACATTCTTTCGAAATTGCTATAAACAATCTTCTTGTAAAATGCAGATTTTGTTTTATATTTTTTGCAAACTTTCAATAAATATTGTAGTACTCTACTTTTATACATTTGTTTTTTAATATTGTGACATGGTGTCATCCTTCTTTCAATATAGAATATTATCTCTGAATCTGATTTTCCAATAATTTTTCCATTTTTGTATTTCATTCTTCTTTGTTCTACAACTATTGTTTCTTTTTTCTGCATTTTCACATTTTCATAATTCTTTCCAGTTCTTAAAGGTCTTTTTACAAATTCTTTAGTTTTCTTACCAGAATACTTTTTCTTCAATGTCACATGTTGTACTTCATCTAATTTCTGCTTTCTTTCTCCTTTAAATAGTACTGTTTTTTCTTTCTTTACTTTTTACATTTTCTTGCCATAGTAAATATTTCTTAATAATAATGGAGACTATCTAAAAAACAAAAATAAAGTAATATAATATTAAAATAATTATATACACATATTCTTATCTATTACTAAATAAACACCTTCTATTTAAAAGGTACAAACAAATGCATAAATGCTTTTCGAAATATGGTCAGACTTACATCTGAGACATGTTATAGACTTTTTTATATTTGCCTAGGACCAACACTTTTAGCTTTACTTGAATAGTAAAGGAGAAGGACAAAAGTGACGTTTAAGTCATATTAGATAGTGGACTTCAACAGAGGTGCAAAAAAAAGCAAGAACACTGCAGTAAGAAACAACAGAGGTACAGAAGAAGGGAAGAGATATGTAGAAAGAGGCAACAGAAGTACAGAAAGAACCAATACATGTGTAGGAAAATGGAAAAAGGATGGAGAAAGAGGCAAAAGGGATACAGTACACAGAAAAGGAATTGCAGAAAGAAGAAACAGAGGTTATGAAAGAGGTACAAAGTATGCAGGAAGAGGTTATAGAAATGCAGGAAAAAGCAACAGAGGTGTAGAAAGAAGCAAGAGAAGTGCAGTAAGAGACACGTTAGCTACTGAAAGAAGACAGAGCAGTGCAGAAAGAACCACCAGAGGTGCAAAAAGAGGCACAAGGGGTGCATAAAAAGGTAGGAGGGGTGCACAACTCTCTTACATGAGATCTGTGTTGGTGAGGGGTGGGGGATTGGTCCCTTCTATTCAAGCCTGGAGCTGAAAGTGGACACATACCTCCCGGTGGTGTGCAAGGGTAGTTCCTCTGCGAGTTAGAGTGTGGGGAGTTTGCAATCTGGGGGTTGAAATGGTGGCTTCTCTCTGACGTAGAGAATGGGTAAGCAGCTCCCTGGGGTGTGAGAGGGTGGTTCCCCTGTGACTTAGAGTGTGGGTATGCAGGCCTCTTAGGTGTTAGAGGGTGGTTCCTCCATGACTTAGTGTGAGGGTAGGTTACTCCATGGATGTGAGAGGGTGGTTCATCTGTGTATTAAAGTGTGGGTAAGCAGCACTTTTGGGTGTACGAAGTCAGTTTCTCATGACAGAGTGTGAGTAAGTAGCTCCTAGGGGTGTATAAGGGTGTTCCTCTATGATTTAGTGTATGGGTAGGCAGCTCCCTCAGGTGTGGGAGGGTGGCTCCCCTGTGACATAAATTGTGGGTAGGGTGCTTCCTGAGCTGCAAGATTATGGGTCCCCCGTAACTCAAGGTGTGGGTTCCTCTGTGACAGAAAGTGTGGGTAGACAGCTCCTAATGGTGTCAGAGAGTGACTAGGTGATTTTATAAGTCCATGGGTACTTTTTAAGAGATTGCAAGACTACCAAGGTAGTGCCTGAGTGATTACAGGAGTGCAAAGGTAGTGCCTGCCTAATTCCTTCACAGTATGACTACTGGCTTAGTGATTATATAATTACAAGGGTAGTAGCTCCATGATTGAAATAGTGCAATGGTAGTAGGTGGGTGATTATATAACTGCATGAGTAGTGGTTACATGGTTGTAAGAGTGTATGGGTAATATCTTGGCGATTGCATGAGTGCATAGGTAGTGCCTAGATGATTGCATGAGTGCAGCAGTAATGCCTAACTGATTACAGCAGTGCATATGTAGTACCTGCATCATTGGACGACTGCATGGGTAGTCCTTGGATATTTTTATAACTGCATGAGTGTTGTGCCTAGCCAAATCTAAAGCAGCACACTATTACATGATTCACCCTTAAGTCTTGTTATTGTTAAAAGTGTGCACCCATATATCTCTACTTTTTAAAATCGTCATAAAATCTAAAAGAAATATGTACACAATATTTATGGAATTTTGAGACACCTAGAAACTGACATATGTAATAACTCTGCGTCAGTGATTACACAACTCCATGGGTAGCGCTTAGCTTATTCTATAAGTGCAAGGGAAGTCACTGAGTAACTTTACAAGAAGAGGGATAGTGACTAGCTCATTACATGAGTGCACACATAAACATTAGGTGTATGGATAAGTCTAAAAATAACACCTGAAGGCACAGATGAGTCAAGGAATAGTGCCTACGTGAATAGATGATTGCAACAGTAAGACATGAATGATTCAATGTCTGCAAGGGTAGAGTGTGGGTTATTACATGACTACATAGGTACAGACTACATCATTGCATGACTGTAGGGGTAGTACATAACTAGTGCCTGGATGATTGCTTGATTGCAAGTGTAACTGGAATACATAAATAGTGATTGCGAGACTTTGAAAGTGCAAGAGCACTGACTGGGTGATTACAGGACTACTGAGGTACAACCTGAGTGGATAAAAGAGAGCAAAAGTAGTGCCTCTTTGATTTCATAACCCATTGACTACAGGCTGAGTGATTACATAAGTACAAGGGTAGTGCCTCTGTGATTAAAGGACTGCAACAATAGTGCCTGGGTGATTATATAAGTGCATGCGTAGTAGCTACATGATTGAAAGAGTGCATGGGTAATACCTTGCTGATTGCTTGACTCCATAGATAAGACCTAGATGATTGCAGCACTGATGCCTGAGTGCTGCATCAAGTCTATTCCTCTACCTCTAGTGTAAGGAGTGTGTCCCTCCCAACCCTGAGCATATACCCCCATAAAGCACTGCCCCAGACCTCCTCTAGGATCTAGTACACTAGTGCACTATTTGAGCCACTTCACAGGCTGAAAACCATTTGCTTACATCATCCCCCACCACATAACTGGGCACCAAATGCTTTGGGATCCTGACTCCAGACTCACCAGCGGACATTGCAGGTATGCTGCCTCCATTGCGGGAAACATCCTTTACAACGCAGCTTTTACCACGCAGTGCCTTTACGACGCAACTTTTACAACGCAAACCATTACAAAGCATTGCGCTGGGGGGCGCTCTAGGATAGGGAATAGGTTTAATTTACTATCCAACACCTTCCCAACTATCGACGGGGACTGGAGTTGGAATAGTAAATTGAACTATTCACTATCCAGCGCCCCAAAGCACTATGCGTTGTAAAGGCATGCGTTGTAAAAACGGGCGTTGTAAAGGCATGCGATGTAAAAGCACGCGTTGTAATGTCATACATCCCACCATTGCTGTTGCTGGACCCCACCGGACCCTACTTGTAGGGCTTTTATTTCCAGCTCTTGGGCTGAGTCAATGGGTCACTTTTCTCTCTTCCATTGCCAGTCTCCTTCGTTCTTGAGCTTACTCCAACTAAGCAAGCTCCAAATTTAATTTCCTTCCTACCTCATGTCTGCCAGCTCCACTGGGAGAGGTTCGTGAAGGAAACACTGCTCCCTGCTCTGCGAACCACTCCTCGTTCTGGAAGTTGTTGGCCCCTTCTACAGGCAGTCACAAACCCACATTGGAATCCAGAATTAGGTCATCCTCCTCAGCAGGAATTTCCTGTCCCTTTTCCTCTGGATGGTCATCCCCTGCTTACTGGGTCTCTGCCTAGGATCTCAAAGTCTTCTGTCACTCCACCTTCCTGGTGAAACCCCTGGGTGACACTTGAAAGTCCTTACAGAAATGTTCTTTTGGAGCATGGTGTAAGATTCTAACCTGGCCAGTTCAGCAGGAGCAGCTGCTGCTTTTCTAGAGTGAGACATGATTTTAACAGAAAAATCAAAAAGCCAATCAGGAAGAATAGAAAACGGCTTGAATTGGTCTTGTAGTGAACAATGAATTACGCCCTGTCCAAGTAGGGACCACAATCCTGCTCAGGGTATCCTAGATACACACTAAAAGATAACATGTGTGCACCCTCGGGTAGCTTGGCACAGAGCAGTCAGGTTTATCTAAAGAGGTAATGTGTAAAGTATTTTTTCAAGTCACACACCTAGTAACACAATAAAAACACCACAAAGATACTCTAGACAGATTAAGAATTATAGGGATGATGCAGAACCGGAGTTAATAATATTTAAAGACTAAACCAAAAATACTGCTTGGAAGTCAGTGGCTTTAGGGGTTACTTGAAGTCACGCTAGACCAGGAAAAACCTAAAGTTTAGGCCGACTGCATTGAAGGGCAGACTGGATACAGGATTCACACAGCTACTGCTGAGAAAGTACCTTGGAAGGAGCAAACCGTGAACCCTTATATGCTCTATTCCTATCATGGGCAGTAAGCTCAGGCACACAAGTGGGGCAGAGTTTTTATGGGACTAGTAGGGGAATACTGGGTGGTACGAAGTTTGTGGATTCTTAAACATTCCTGTCATTTATGTCACAGAAATTCGAGGACAATTGGTGTTTTCATTCAAAGCTAGACAGCTGCAGGGTATTCTGGGTAACAACCCATTAGGGGATCCATACATGAGACACCTCACTGGACTCCCCTTGATATCTCATTTACAGGAATGTCTGGGTTTGAGAGGTTTCCTACATGATTGCTGGCCCCAGGGCTAACTAGTACACCCACCATAGCTATTGAGGTAGCATTTTATCAGGTGACCTGGGGGAATACTAGGGGTGGCCTGAAATTGCATAGTTGCATTATGCAAAGTCCCACGAAACAGTAAAAATTCTCAGCGAGCCACACAAAAATCCGCGAGCACAGTGAATAGCTTGTTCTGCCCATTTGCTATGCTTTTTTCCTGTTCGGGACGCTGATTACGTGCTCCGGGAGAAATATCTTGCGAACTTGGCCTTGAGGTCACTATTTGATGCGGTCATCTTGTTTCACTTGTCCCGCCCACCAGTGATGCGTGTTTCCTGTTTGCGAACATTTATGAATGTATGATGTGTTTGCGATCGCACTCTCTTGCTGGATCGCTGCCAGCTACCAAAATCTTGTGGCGCACGCAAACGGATAGGAAAACTCATCGGCGAATACAGGGATCCTGGTAAGTCACTCCCGCGTGCGCAAACACGCATTTTGAAAGTGTGAACAAGAAAACAATTCTGCGATGTCGTGGATCACGGAATTTTTGGCAATCCCGCGTTCTCCGCAGAACACAGAATTGCCAAAGTTCCGCGAATTCCTTGAGCGGAGCGGAGTGGAATTTACCACGCAGGCCTAGGGAATACTGGGTGGTAGGAAATGTGTATTTGCCCGGTGATCCCACAACCTTCCCACAGACATTGGAGAAACATTTGACTTTTTAACTAAATGTGAGGTTTGCAGGGGGTTCTGGGTAAGAAGACATTGGCGAATTCATGCAAGCTACATCTCCTTGGACTCCCCTTGGTGTCTAGTTTTCAGAAATATCTAGGTTGGTAGGCTTCTCCAGATGGTTTTATGATAGATAGTTTTAGTGTTTCCCCAGTATGTTTTGGACCCTTCCCTGTTGTGAACACATAGCCCACCCACACAAGTGAGGTAGCAGACCAGGGGTACACTGGGAGGTGGGATATTTGAACTGGCCAGGTCACAGAAATGTGAGGAAAATGTGACGTTTTAATTAAATTTGAGGTTTGCAGGGGAATCTGGGTATGATGATATTGAGGGATCCATGCAAGCCACATGGGACTCCCCTGGGACTCAGGTTTTCAGAAATGTCTGAGTTTGGTAGGTTTCCCCATATGTCTGCTGAGCCTGGGACCAAAAAAGGCGGTGTTTTGTGATAGATAAAAAACTAGGTTGTTTTGTGATAGATACTTTTTATGTCTTCACAATGCATTTTAGTCCCTTCCTGTCGCAGGCACTTGGCAAGCCTTCACAAGTGTGTCACCGTATTTCTCAGGAGACTTGGGGGGAATGCTGAGTGGTAGGAAATGTGTAGTTGTCTGCCTATTTCAGGACTTTTACTCACAGAAATTAAATGAATTTTTTTTTTTTGTTTTTTTTTTGGCAGTTTCAATTTGGAGGGGATTCTAGTTAAAACAACCTGTTGAGAGTCATGCAAGTCACCTCACCCGGAACTCCTTCAGGTGTCTGGTTTTCCTAAATGTGCTGGTTTGGTAGGTTTCTCTAGGCGGCGGCTAAACTGGGCTCAAAATCCACAGCTACCCACAATGCAAAAAAAGACATTGATTTCACTGGAAAAATGTGTTGAGTCTATAATGCATTTGGTGCCCTTTGATGTTGCAGCCACTTAACCTACCCACACAAGTGAGGCGCCGTTTTTCTTGGAAGGCTTGCAGGAACGCAGGGTGGTAGGAAATTTGTGGTTGCATGAAGATTGCTTTACTTTTTCTCACAGAAATGCAAGGTAAAATATGATTTGCCAAACAAAGCAAAGTTTTAGTTTTGCAAGGGATTCTGGTAGAAAAACACGTGGTGAGAGCTATGCAAGTCACCACACCCTGGCCTACAATGTAACAGATCCCACATTTGTGAGATTTAGAGCTATTGTTTTTCCAAAAGACAATGTGTTTTTATTTGCAGTGGAGTGGAAGCATTTAAAAAAACAAACCATGGAAGTGACCTAGCCCAGGAAGGTTTGCAGAGCGGGGCTGGTGGACTGGAGAGTGAAACAAGCAAAGCAATCTTCTGAGGGAGGAATAAAACCAAGATATATTTTTATGCAGGTGCCTTGTTGAAACATGAAGTATGGAGCCCGTGCACATAAAAGTTATGCGCACTGCCGGCACTGAGATGATAAAATAAATGGCGCACAGCACTAGAAACAGGCCAACACAGTGTTTCAGGAGCAGGAAATAAAGTCCCAAAGGAACACAAACACCTACAGTGTAAGGAAGCTGTAGTTGGCTCTTGCGCCTGAGTGAAAAACAGAAGTGATTTATCGAGAGCGCCAACCAATTATGCGATGGCAAAGAAGAACAACGCAAGAGTGAACCAGTGCCACCTGCAGGCTGGATTACACTTCATATAGTGACTACAGCAGGGCGTCTAGACAACGTATGAACTCTGCCTAGGCTTGACCTAAAAATTGAACCTCTAGTGCAAAATTAAACACACCAAAAATCTGTTCGATATTTGTTGCAAAAACATATTAGAATCTGGTCAATACAACTCAGTTTTTTTAAAGGTGCAGTAGCTTGTAATGTTTAGAACATACAGAAAGAGTCTAACATATATAATTATCTAAGTAGGGCAAAAAATAAATATGTTAATAATGCCTATCACTATCCAGCTCGAAAAACGGATCAACAGAAAGAAAAGCAACTTTTTGTTTTTGTTGCTTTAAACAGATGGTAATTATGCTGTGAGACCCGAACTGTCTTTACCTTCAGGTACTGGCTCAGACAACAGGCACGTTACTGTCAGAACACAGCTGAAATTGTAATTGACTTCTGAAGTAATTTCCTTATATTATGTGACTAGGCGCATTATAAGTAGCTGATTATAAAGAAATTAGCTGTTTATTTAAGAATTGCAGAATCCCATCTATTGTGAAGCACATTACTCATTTGAAAGGGATGTTGCAGGTACCCTATTATATTGGAGGGGTAGGCAAGTGTCACCTCATTTAGAGTCACTGCGATTTACGACACAGTCTGCCAGACAGTAATATGCTGACCAAAATGATGTCAACAATGAAAGAAGAAGGTATCTGTGAGATTTATTTAGCAGTTAGCTGAAGATACAATTTTAATGGGAAAAGCACAGCCGCCTCCTTAATTTCAAATCAAAAGTTGTAGAAAAGATTTGCTCAATGCACATATAAATTAATAAAAATGCAGGCCTAGAGAACGGTACCTCTTTTCCGATGGAACTTGACCTGGTACCTTGCACTTGACAACTTTCATAAACCCATGTAAAGGAGAAAACCATGTATGAGTTTCAAGCAACAACTACAAAAGGTGCTCCAAACACTATTGTGCAAGACTCAAACTGACAATCTTCAATTTAGAAGTTTTCCAGCACATCAAGTCCCTAGAGAAACCCATATAACAAATAGTATGTGCACCAAGAACATAAACTTAAAATATTGCTGGTTACTTGCGTTAAGCGAAAATTGAGAATGCATTGGAGGGCCCACCACACAGATAAACAGTGTTCATACAACCTATGCCTGTAGGAGAGTATCAATTTATAGAATACTACAAACATCAGCTGTCTACTCTTCTGATAATGACAATCCTACAATTGGTTCACGTCACACACCTATTTAATGCGACTGACAGATAATATAATGTAAACCGATTAAACAAGGGTCTGACGCCAACAATTAGCTACTAATCTTGCTAAACATGTGGAGAGCACGGCAAAAACAACCACTGAGAAGAGGTACCATTGAAACAAGATAACTCTACTGATTTATTTTTGTGTTCGACAATACAAGCCTTCAATGCCACCAAAAAATAGCAAGCAAGCCTTCAATGACACAAAAAAATAGCAAGCACAAATGAGATTTGCACGGCCCAATGTGAAGTGGTTAACCCGGCCCAAGCAGTCAACAAAATCACTGGTCAATTGGGGAGGTTTACCGATTGTACTCTGTAAAAACATGTATAATCAGCGGTGTGAAAGGAGTGCATTTTTAGTAGCTTGTTTTTTCAGCGAGGTGGTGGTGGGCAGTTTTGCAAGTATTTGCTGTATGTGTGTGTGCTTTGCAGTGATGCAAATTCCTTGTTCCATCTAGCACAGGATGTTTATACTCGTTTTGTATTAACCGGATACATCTGCTACATCGCGGTCTTCACACCGCAATACGGTTACAATGCAGGTGTTACAACGCAAGTCGTAACAATGACTTGCGCATGATGGCACTATACACTAAGGAATTTACTATTCCAACACCTGCCCTACTGTTAAGTAGGCTGGAGTTGGAATAGTCAATCATACTATTAGTAAGTCAAGCGCCCTCCAGTGCACGTTGTTGTAATGACTTGCGTTGTAATGCCTGCATTGTAAACGTATCACAGTTATGAAGACTGTGATGTAATATATTCTTATTAACCACATTAACATTTTGTGTGTACTACATGTTCAATTTGAGTGCATTATAATGGTTTAACATCGCCTCTGCCACTTGTAGGAGGATATGAATTGCAGCCGCTGGGTGTGACATTTTGTAATTCTCTTCACTTCTCTGAGTGGAGTCATCTAATGTGTAGAAAACTGTATCTGCCATAATCCGTTGTGAAGCTGTGTAAGCCAGTGTAACACCATGTGAAAAACTAATATCCCTATTTTTTAAATTTCATTTGGTGTTTGGGCCATTTACATCGTGTCATTTTTTGTGATAATGCCAAGTTCCACATGCTTGGTCAAAGATTTTGAGACCACGCATGTTCATGGACCACAACAACGCAAATGCATACTTAACAAAGCAAAGCTATTGCAGGATCGATTGCAAGGCTAACTGTCCAAACCCACAGTGAAACAGTCCTGTGCTGGTTACCACCCATTGCCTAGAAAAGCAGGCAGAGTTTCAAGGACTCAGGGACGATAATTATGTGTGCGATAGCACACAGGTAAAATAGAAAGTCTAGGAACTTCATCCAAATCAAACAAGTGTTACCCTTTCTAAACACTCGAGGTTCAAACGAAAGCCCATTAGAAGACCATGTCATGTCATACTACAGGTCTCCGGCAGTAGTGCAGGTTATTGCTTATGAAAGGGTGTGCATAGTTATATTGTGGCCCATGAAGCACCTTGATAAAATAAACGTCTTACTGTACCAGAAACATGCACACACAGAGTAACACTATCAGTAAATAAAAAAAGTATTCCATTAAGTAATAGACAGCAGAATCAAGTAGAAGTAGAATAGCTGTTTATTATCTCCAGTCCTCAAGCACCAGCTGTGAACTCCCTGTCACCAACATTCCAGGGTGAGCTTCACACACAACATTCTATGCGGGGGAAACCATGACATTGGAGAAAGGTGGGATACCAACTATGTGTAATATTACATATGAAAATCTGAGATTACAACATATTCCCCAAACTAACACATACACACTCAAAGCGTAAGGAAATTGGTGTTGGCTGGTGCTCCTGAGCAAGAAACAGAAGTGATGTATCAGGAGTGCCAATCAATAAGGAGCCAGCAATGAAGAGCGATGCAAAAATAAACCAATGGCAAGCTGCATGCAGCATTACACTCCCTATAGGTATTACAGCAGTTCTATACAGCGCATGTGCACTGCCTAGGCTCGACCTAAAACATACAATCTTCTGGGTGAAATATGATGGCTCTATGGTCATGTTTTGGAGTGTTTTGTGTCAAAGGCGCAAGGACCAGCTACACAAGTGGTGTACCAATATTATTGTATGATATTTTGAAATACAAAATAATAGGCAATATGGTATTACCAATTGAATATCTCCAAGTTTTTGGCATTCAAATGAAAACATTGTGTAAGACAGAAGACATTTTACTAAATGACCAGTGAAACACATTCATGCATGGGCACCCATAAATTCAGAGAAGTACAAACAATCACTGCTCCTACATGCAGTATCTGGTGTACATTTCAGAAATATATACCCTTTTTCCCATTCTTTATGTTTTCCCATATGAATTGCTGCATAGTCAGTACACTATGAAACAGCATTTTATGGTGCAGATGTATTTTAGGCTCTGGGTACCTTGTGTTCCTAGGGGACATACAAGCCATATATATATACCCACAACCTGAAGGGTCCAGCAAATGTAACAATATATTGCTTTTGAAAATCTGTCATAGTAAGAAGAATTTACAGATGGAAATTAAGAAAAAAAATGTACGTTTTTTTCAAATCAATGTCAATTACGTTTTTTAATGAAAAACGTGAAGGATCTACACGAAATACCCCTTGCTGAATTTAGAATTGTGTGTAGTTTTCAGAAATGTATATTTTTCTGCAATCCAACATGGGTTTCAAAACTGTTTCTACAATTAAATAGTAGGAGGTTGCAAGCTAAAAATAGGAAAAGCAGGCTATCTCTCTGTAAAACTCCAAAACTGTGTTTAAAAATGTGCTTTTCTGAATGTTCCAGAAAGCTAGAAATTTGATCGTTTTAGCACCACAAACCCTTTGCTGATGCCAGCTGCCCTAAAAAAGAGATGCTTTCTTCTGTAGCAAATTTTCTTCCAATTTGTGGCTATATTTTGGCTAATTTCTCAGTTTCCTCAGGAGTAATCCACAAATCGTGGGTATGTTTAGACTCCTCAGGATGCTGGAACAAAAGGACACAAAATGGGTGAGGATAATCCTAAGAGCAAAATTACCCCAGATAGCCAAAAAAGGCTTAGCACTCAGAGGTGGGCAGGGCAAGCCCCGGACGGGTTAAACCTTGTTACATGGTGAACCCATTTTATGCACACTTTTCCTCCTGTACACAAGTGTTCATAGACAGCCCAATTACTCCATCTCCAGGCATAAAAGCCGGAATAAGAGGCCAAGCTTGTTGAAAATGCGTACAGTCATTAGCAGTAGATGAAACTTAGAAAATTTCGTTCAATCAAGAGGCCTCCTCCTTGCTATGATCATTAGCCTCCCTCTTCTTGCCTAGAATACCTCTCAGATCACCCTCTGCTCACTTGCTAAAGGTCTCTAGGACTCAGAGATCGTGATGGGGTTTTCGCTCCATAACTTTCTTGCCATCCAAACTGTGGAATTCCTAGGCTCTCGCACTATGGGGCATATTACCAAGCAATAGCGATAATTATCGCTATTGCTTGGTTAGAGACAAAAATTTACCGCTGAGCTGCGGAGATTTTTATCGCAAATAAACCTTGGTATTACCAAGGTTTATCGCAAATGCGATAAAAATCGGCCGCAATGCAGGAATATCGCTGAAAAGTCAGCGATATTCATGCATTACCGAGCTAATGCTCTTAGCCATGTTATCCACCTCCCATTGGATAACATGGCTAAGAACTCCTCAGGGCAGGTGTTAGCTTTTGGAGATATTCGCGCTTTGCGCGAATATCTCCATAAGTTGGTAATAGGAGATAGCGATGTTAGCGACTGTTTCCAGTCGCTAACATCTTGGCACGCCCACTTTACATGTCATTAGTGATAAATATCACTGACATGCAAAGTGGGGCCCAAGATGGTCACTATCTCCTACTAACTGGTGTTAGCGACAGCTAGGTAATAGGGAGATAATTTTATCTCTGCTTTCTTGGCTTTTAAAGCCAAAAAAGCGGAGATAAACCCCCTTGATAATATGCCCCTATGTCTTTAGGAGCAAAAACTCCCCTATCCCAAAGCCTGGTAGACCTTGCTGTTAAGGAAATCATTTTATTCCCTGATGTTTTGCAGTATGTACATTAGAATAAAATAGAATGTGATAAACATATAGCAAACGGTCACACTTACTGAATGATGTGACTACAGACATCTCAAATTACATATTTGATGACACAACTGACGATGTCAGAAAATAAGTGTGGCAGTTTACTATACGCTTCCTACACTGAAAGAAATTCCATGAGGTACATCTAGATGACATATAGCTGCTGCAGTGCTAATGAGTGTAAGTTTTCGCTCAGTAATTCACCTCCTAAGTTAGCCTGAATGTGTGAAGGGTGAGTGCTTTCTGTGAAGAGTTGTCCACTGGACAAAGACTGTGAGAAGCAGATCATTCACCACTTTAAAGTGTTTGTGAGTGTATAGAGAGTGGTTCTTAGTGAAGTGTTATAGACGGGCTGACAGATGTGCATTCTAGGAACGTATTGTACATGGATGCGTGCAGAGCTCTGCTCAGGGTGAAGGCTATGCGTAGTAGGAGTTTGACTATCTAATGCATCTAGGGTGTCCGGGGGAAGTGTGCTGTCTATAAAGAGTTTTGCACAGGAAGAAGACGCTGTAATAGAGGCTTGCACCCCTAACAGGACTTGGTTGTCCAGAGGTAGTAGAACCTCTGTGCAAATGTGTGCACATTATGAAGGATGGGCTTAGCTACAGTCAAATTCTTTTATATTAGTGCATAAGTTCATTTAATTATAATTCATTAATATTGTTCATTTATTTTATGTAAATGTGTGCCATTTAGTACTTTGATTGCATCTTTCAAAGACTGTACTGGTTTGTAGAGTGAAGGGAACATCGGTATGGTTTATGATGTCATCAATGTCATTTGTAATGTCATCCAAGATAAGCAGTTCATTTCAGGGTCGCAACTTTGAGATAGCTCTGTAAATTATAAGTGTTGAATATTAATGTTTTTGAGGTTAAAGTGGCATTTTATAACTGACATTTTTACCTAACCATATCTTCAATTTAACCTTTGTTTTTTTCAGTGAATTTCTAAGTTTAAAAAAAAATAAAGTAGGACATTTTACCACCTCTATCAACAACGTCACTTTAACCTTTTTTTCCCCCGGAATTTCATGTTTTTTTAAGAACATAAAGTAAAAAATCACTAACATACCAAACCGTATATAGCTGGAACCTAGCTACATAAGGAGACTTGAGTATATAGAGTGAGATCTCCTTGAAGAGCTACTCAGAGTATGTGGCCTCTGCGTAGTCATGGCTCACATATAGGGCATGGATGTCTGGAAGGGATGTGCCTCCATGAAGAGCAGCGCAAAGAGTGCAGGCTGTGCATAGTAGCAACTCAATCACCTATTGGGGGTTGCGTGTATGGAGAGAGAGCATTGACTTCAGAAATGTTGCACTGAATGCAGAATTTGCGTAGTAGTGGACTAGCCAGCTAATAAAGTTTGGGTCTCTAAAGAGAGGGGGTTCTACACACAGTCTGCACTGAGCACAGGCTGTGCATAGTAGGAGCATGTCCATGTCTGTGTAGTAAGAAAATGCACCAAACCTTTTATTTGTTTCCAAAAAGGTCTAGGGTATCAAGGTATCCATACCATAACCCCTTTAATGTTTTTGTTTAATTTTAGACATCCCAGGACCAAGTCCGAATTAAAAAATGGCTGTGAAACACCTCTTTTGATTTTCATGGCAGCTAATTTGATCTCATCTTATGATTTGCCTGTCCCACAGGAGTCGTCTGGAAACAAATATTTGTAAACTCGAACCCTATTTCCTCAAAAAACTACTGGAATGATCACACAATGTTAAGGTTAAAAAAGACATGTTTATGTCTCAATGGTTGGATGTGAGGAACTCTCACAGGAGACTGGTGAGAACAACTTAAAAAAATATAGGGCTCTGATTGGCGAAGGGAACTTTTCTTCCCTTGGGTCACCTCACTCATTTATTTGGGACGAAAGATGAGCAGGGGAGGAGTGGTTTGCACATGACTGTTTGGCCGACCCTCTCGGGTTTCACTTCTACTGCATGCAGGCTGCTTTACAGCCTGCATGGAGAATATGCCCAGGCCCCCATTTCACAGCACTCAGATCAATCCCCACACTGCATTGCAGCATTGTGATTGCAGATTGGTAGGCTGAGAGCCAAGTGCTTTTGGCTGCTTCCAGCATTGTGCTGCAGGACCTGAGTCAGGAAGAAGAGGACGGAGGGGAGAGGGTAGCCGGCCAGCCATCACATATGTTCTTTTTAAGCTTTTTTTGTAAAAAAAAACTGTAATGTGAATTAGAGCAGAAAGATGAGGAACAAAAAAAAATAAGAAGGGAAGGATTGGGTGCCTACCCCCCTTCCAGGCTTGTTTTAGCTCATGTTAAAGTTTGGCGATAGCCGGGCTTGTGATTATAGGAGTATCCCCAATGTTGTTCGGATCTACTGGTCAGGGGTTTTAAAAGACCCTAATAAGTCTGCTGCAAAATATATAAAATGTTTAAAAAGATTATTTGATAATAATTAAGGGAGAGAAAACCAAAATATTTCCTCTCCCCTTGCCTTCTTTGAGATTGTAAAAGGTTTATGGCAAGTAAATTGTGTATATGAAAAACAGAGGGAAAAGGAGGTAATCAAAAGCAGGCCGTCCTCCTCGAGCAACGTATGAAAAATGAGCCCAGTGTCTGGGTTCTTGGACCTGTCTTGTTTTTGACCGGATACAAAATAATATTTGGTGTAGTCAGTAAAGAAAGAAAAAATGTCTTTCTTGAGTCCCCTCACTCACCGGAGTTTCCTCACGGTGACATGCTTCATCATTGGGGCCATCCCAGTTCTCTACGAAAAGGGGCGTGCTGCGACTTGCGAGTTACGTAGGAGCACTGTAAATGTGAAGGACTATGTGTGGTGCAAAAAAAGTGTTGTGGGGTGGAGTGGGTGAGTAAGTGAATTAAAAATACCGTGCTAGTGGGCCTTAATGTTTTATTCTGCTCCTAGACTGGTATGTTAAAAATGGGGTGATACTGTGGACCGACCATTTATGGAGGAGGGTTCAGTATGTGGTCAACATGTTTCACGCTACCCCGAGCGTTTCGTCAGGACCATACAGGGACCAGCCCTGTATTTTCCACTCCTAAAAACCTAAAATGAGGTTAAGGATGATTAACAGATAAAGGTGGTGTTAATCGCTGTTCACTAGGAAAACATGCGAGGTTCAAATAACATTCATACGTGGTAGACTTACTGACGTATTAGTTGTTCACTGAAGAACATCTCAGGGTGCTAATTGGCACTTCATGGTCTCAGAGAGGGCGGCACGGCGTTGCTGATCAGGAACATTGCTTCCACCGAAGCGACGTGAAACATGTTGATCACATACTGAACCCTCCTCCATAAATGGTCGGTTAAATATTGTATGTGAAACAGCTGTTTTATTCATATGTATTGTTTTAAAAATGGATAAAGGGTAGTTTTCAGGAAGTATGCAGTACCTAAAAACACAGAAATATAAAAGTTGTATATGAACTTAGGGCATTGCACCTAAAATAAAATTGTTCTTGAAAGAGCCTTTATTTGTTTTAGCAAGCTAACCAATATGAATATGGCTTTGCCGCCAACTTTTTAGATTTTTTGGAACAGATGGTTTCCATAAGTAGTAAAATGGTCTCTATCAGGATGATACATTGATGCTTTTAATTATTTGATAAACAAATTCATTATTGAAGACATCCCATCATCCCTAAGATTTGCTGAAACTGTCATGTTCACATGTATTTGAGTCTGTTCTCATTTTAGAGCATTACCACTCAAATTCTTCCACTTTTGACTCTGGCAAAGAAGACAAAATGTAAGTTTGAAAGAGAGTCAGTAAGATGGAAAATGTCTCCTTTCTGTGAATTTCTAGTCTTACTCCATTTAAGTGACATATATTACTGCCATCACAGTGGATAACCATGAAGTGGGTATGGTCACATGCGCTAAGAGACGAAAGTAGGGTGAGTATCTGGTGCTATTTAAAACCTCTTTTTTTAGTCTTTGCTAAGTCTACTCGTTCCAAGCATAAAACAGCTTTAAAATATTTTTTCTTGATATGATCTGTGGTCCTAAACATGAAACGGTGCCCAACAGGCCAAACACAATCCATCTTGCACTTATGCTTACTGTACAAGATTGAGACAAAAAGAGCCAGTTAAATATACACAGATGGAAGATTGCCTAATAGAAAACTACATATGAGATCAATTATTGGATTTAATACAATTTGCTCTATTAATGTAGCACAATACTAACAACAACAGCCACATGCAGGAAAAAAATAAACTGGATGGCAACAATGCTTTTCCTAAAGTATTACAATTAAATGTGGAAATACCATTCATGGTCAGTATTGATGTGAATCAATAGATACAATTTTTTATAAATACATTTCCTTGGTTAATAGCACTAAATTGGCTATAAACACCGCCCAGTATTACTAGCAACACAATTATTAATGCCAGAATATAAAAAAATAGAAAACTGTATAACACACACAATTGAAAAGTTAATCATGATATCATTCCATCATAGGTGAAAATGGGCAATAATAACATCACAATTGTATTAAAAACCACCAATAATCACTGACACGCTGATGACTGTTCTAAATCAATTAAGCTACATTTCTTCTTTACCACATGTTAGAGCAATTAAAAAAAAACATTCACATGCATCTATACATTTGTATACAAACTACAGGTATAGTTATTTGTGGAAAAAATGAAGAAAAAAAGAAAAATTTCAGATTAAAACAATCGCTACTCTAATCATTTCTTTCCTATCTCATTCCTACAAGAGATCCCCCAGATTAAAAAAGTGCCTACAAAACAATACCCAGAAAAGAAAAAAAAACAAATACTAGAGAGAGGAGAAACACATTGATTGAGCAAACTTAAAGAGGAGAGAAACAGAAAACTAACACTGCTGGTAAGACTACTTACAATGTTTCTAATGTTTGTACACTCTGTAACCTTAGTTCCTAAAACGTTCATAGGAAAAGATTGACTAAAAGATGTGTATTAACAGTTATCAACAACAAAAAACAAGACATTCATGATTATGCAAACAATGTATCTACTTTTACAGGAAAGACAAGGTTAGGAATATTACTGCAAAATATTATAAGATGTGTGTCCTCTCCATACACCTATTTTCATAAATAAAAGAGAGACAAACTCATAATGAAACAATATGTAGTTAAAACAGCATTTAATGCAAAAACAAAACTGTTCATTTTAATTTCTGAATTATTTAATCAGATGTGTATATGTTGCTGAAGAACACATTGTGAGAAGCAAGTAAAAAGATTGATTTGGTTGAGAAACCTGCACATAAGGGTGAAATGCAATGAATACATCTGAAACAATTCCTACTTGCAGGGGAAAAATATGATCTTGTGGAATACCATTGTCATCTGCAATTCTTGGGTTGGAAAACTCAACCATGACATTATGCCTTCGTGTGCACTTCGTAACAATTTTAAAATTCATTCAATTCCATCAGAACTATAGCAACTGAATGTATATGAAAGCTTTCTAATTCAAACTGCTCATTATTTTCAAACCATTATTAGATAGAAACCAATATCAGTAAAAGTTCTGCTACATGAATTAGTAAATCTAAAAGGAAAACCTGTTTCCCAGCCATTAGATTTTTAGAAAACCATATCCGCTATTGGAATTAAATGCAAAATAAAGGAACCTTCAGTGGTTTGTTTAATGTAGCACCTAAGGATTGACAAAGTTCAGAGAAAAATACATTACCTTCAGGAAAACGCCATGTGTTACTAAAATTTTGGACATGGCTAACTTCATTTCCTTTACATAATCTTCATTTGAAAAAGAACATCCAACTGGACGATTTCAAAGGATTACTGAGGAAGTAGCTGAACAAATATATGAACATTACAGTATACAACCACTACTCTCCAGAGACATGATGGGTGATGTTATAGAATGCTAGAGAACATTCTACAAACTGTTTGCAGAACACATTTGTATGCTTTCCAACCTCTACTCTTTTTTTTATACACAAGTACTTATTTGTATTTAATTTTTAACATTTCAAGCTATGTTCATTAGTAAACACAGCCTCTTCATAGTAAACTGCCACTAAGTGGCAGACAAGCCTTTTTTTCTTCAAATTCAGTGAAGTTATCTGTGGAGAAATAAAGTTGCATCTAGTGTCCCAGACTGTTGCACTCCCGAGCGGGGAGCAGTCTCCTTAGCTTAAAACAAAGGGAGGACTGCCCTGGCCCGGGCTCAGACGGCACCCCGGCAGTGCATTGAAAGAACCTGAAGCCAAATGTGTGGCTACGCTTTCATGAAAGAAGTTGCCAAGTGACGCAACCATTACCTGGACAATGTGGGGAGATTTCGATCGGCTTTTCCAGATCTATTTTACCCTTCTTTTTGGCAGGGATTATATATCAAAAAAATTCAAAGTAATGTTAGGTCATGATGTTAGTGCTCATTGCTAGTCAATGGTGTATTGTTTGCGATAAGCTGGGCTTGTGTGAATTACAATAATATTGTTAAATGACCTTCGCTACTTTAAACCAATAAACAAAAGTCTTTAATTATGGAAACATTAACCCTTACCTGACCCAACAGTAAATTGGATGGGTATATATATATATATATATATATAAAACCTTTAAAACAATTGGTGTTACAAGCTTTTGTCTCTAATAATACAAATAATATTCCATAGTAGACATCTGTAATAATAAAATAATTAAGTAAATTTATTAGATAAAAAAGTAACCGGGAACTATTTACTTATCTTGTTGAGGGGCAGCTAATTAAAGAGGAGGATGTCCTTGTGCAATGGTCCTTCATGAACATTCAAATGTTATGTATTAATGTTCTTTGAAGGTCTGCAAGTAGGGGCCTCTGGTCTTGCAATGAAATCAATTAGTGTGTGGGGTAAAATACTGGAAGCAAGATGTTATTCCCCACTGGGAAAGGTGGATGATATGAACATCATATAGTCAACATTTCTGAATCAGAGAACAGAGCAACAAGATTATGTTCAGAAGATCCAAGCTTTCATCAAGCCATTCCTGACATTTTCACACTTTCTTATACTGTTGAACATGGGATGTGAACTGGAACTGACTTTACTAATACAATAGCATAGGATTTTCTTGGAAAGGTTCACAACAACAATGAGAATTTGTATTATAACTTGATTGCATGCCAGTGAGTGAAAAAGGAATATTAGTTTGGAAGACATAGAGAATTGAAATGGAAGATCAGACATTTTAGACTACCTACTTTGTTACAATAAGCTATGCTGAGCATCCATGGAATGCCATATCATTTTCTGGTTGACATGAATGTCAGTATTGCTGTCATTTACTGCCTCTGAATTATGTTTTTTGGATCCAACCAATATTTGCTGATATTTTAGCCAATAATCTCAAATGATGCTTTATCACTTAACCAACAAAAAGAAAAATCCAATTGGAGAGGTACTTGAATTCTTTTTTTTGGAGAAAAGAATATCAAGCAAGAGTGTGCTTTTATGGATCGAGTATACTCCTACATTTGGAAACAATTCTGATGAATCCATTCTAAATTTGATTGATTGATACATAACTTGAGAGATCCCCAAAAAACAACAAAATATAAACTTGGGTAACCCAGTTTTACGCTATCAAATATATAGGTGTGGCAAATACTGTTTAGGAAAATATCAGAACAAATCTATACATCACTCAAAATGTCGCTTTGGACTTCCAAGACCAACTCTACACCTCTTTCATCTGTAAGACATGTGGTTACTGGCAAATCATAAAGAGCAGACCCATGCACCAGCTTCTTCTCACTGCTCTACAGCTCAGTTACCTTTTCTGGCTTTCTCACTGTGTTCTTTCTATCCCTTCCTCTCTGTTGCAAACTTATTCCATTGTCACCATTTCATTTGCTCAGTTGCCTACCTATTGTCCTGCGTTCTCGAATCTTGTGCCAATGAGTTTTTGAAATTTGTGTCTTACATTTTGTCCTCTTTAATCTATAAAGTGTGCAATTCATTAGTCCTTATTATTCTTTAAATGTATCATTACATTTTCCATGTTTTTCTGAAATTGTGCCTTTCTTTTTTCTGTCCTGCTTGTGCCGCCCACTTCCCACTGCTCCTATTCCTGCTACCCTCATCCCACCTCCCACTTCCTGCCTCCCAGCGACCGTGTCAGGACCTACTTGAAGGAGGATGCAGTGCAGCTGTGACAAAATGAGGGGCTTCATTTTGCCATAGCAATTATGATTAGTGCTGCTGGAAGAAAAATTAGGGCACATTTTGACTTCTCAAATCCTATTTCATTAAAAAATTCTAACATGCGACATTTGTCGCAGGGGAAGGAAGATGGCGTCCGACTGACACTCCCTGGCGGAGCTCCGCCGAGCTTTTCCCCGAAAAATGGCATTTTCTTAAGTAAAGGCATGTAAAAATCATTGGAGGCACAAGAGAGAAAGAGCAGATTCTAAAAGCAGATAAAGTCTGGGAGAAGACGGTATGCCTGACATTCAGCGGAAGAAACCATTATCTTTTACACTAACCTGCACCTGCACACGCTGGTCAAGCTGTCGGGGTTATTCTCTGCAAGCGTTCGTCGGAGAGCTCTTTCTCGCTCTGGCATCCTGGATCGCGCTTGACCTGGACAAGCCCTCGGAGCAGCCGAGCACCGGATCACTACACAGACACACATTGAAGGCGGCCACGAGGGGAGCACTGCACAGCCACCACGTGAAGAGTGAGCCGAGCAGGGTGAAGAGGAGCTCCACGCGAATTGCCGTCTACACTGCAGGAAAGGAGGAAAACATGTCGGGTAAGGGGGCCCGCGTCTTTAAACCTAAGGGCAATAATAATACAAACATTAGCGCGCAGCAGGGCTCTGTCTTGCCCTCGGCATCCACCCGACAGAAGGCGCCCAGACCTGAAGTTGTACAGACAACTAAAAACAAAGCTACTGAAAAAGCAATGGGGAGAAAAGACGGATTATCAAGAACTATAACAGACTCTAACACTGGGAATAGTTATAGTGGCAAAAGAGGCCCTGGCCTGGGCCGTACTGAAAAGGAAGCTGATAGAAAAAAAGACACAGATGTATGTCAGCCTTTGATAACAGCCAGTTTTGGGGCACTGACTGATCCGCTGAAAACTAATAATGCAGGTCAGATGGCATTTACTGAGGAGGAGGAGGGGGCTTTACCCGAAGTATCAGCAAATGCGCAGGATCTGCCACCCCTTTTCGATCCCGAAGGTCCCGAAAGTAATATCTCTGGTCCCTCTCGTCCATCATCACCAGACCGCTTGCCGAGCACTGCTGAGATAGATCCTATACAAGGGCTGCCGACTAAAGGACCGCCGGAGGGCATACCTTACACCCCAGACAATACAGATCTGTATTACTCTCTCACAGATGAATCAGTAATTTCCAATGTTAGCATTTCTCTGTCTAACGAAGAAGGAGGGAGGCAATTGGTATAATAGCTCCAACCCTGACTCACAGAAACAACTACCTCTTTCCAAAAAACTGCGGAAAAGGAAAAACAGAGATCTTCACAGAAACGAGCATGTATCATCTGATAAAGAGAGCATCCCTGAGTTAAAATGGGATTATCATGGGACACCCCCACTTTTGTTTCGCTCCGACTCAACAAATGCATCTGGGGGAAATCAAACTATCGTAAGTGCGGATGTTGAGACCAAAGAGCCACCTGAGGAAAGAGCTAAGGAGCCCAATCTGGTTGACATCCTACAATCTATCAAAAACTTTCAAGCAGAGGCCAAATCCGATAGCCGCAGATCCCGCCTGGCTGCCAAAAAACTTGAAGGGGCAGTCAGGAAAGTTGGTAAGACCTGTGTGGAGATCGCTGACAGAATGACAGCAGTTGAGGACAGAACAGAACAGCTGGAGAAAGATGTGACTGCTCTTCAAACTAAAACTGAGGAACATGAAGCCATAACTAAGGACATCATGTGGAAGCTAGAGGAGCAGGAAAATCGTCAGCGACGAAACAATCTTCGCTTCCTAGGAATACCAGAGGGCATCGAGAAGGAGGACCCGAGGAAATTCATGATCACTTTCCTGCAAAAAGCTTTCCCCGAACTATAAGCCTGGGATCTGGACAGAGAAATCCAAAGAGCCCATCAATTTCCTCTGATGATTAAAAATCGTAATGTAGCTGCTCAACAACATCCAAGAGCAATGCTAATTTTTTTGGGGAATTTCCTGCTCCGACAGGCTTTCTATGACCTGGCCAGACGTACCAGCAAAAGGACCGTGGATGGAATATCAGTTTTCACCAGGCCTGACTTCGCACACGCAACCGTAGAGCGGAGATGGCGCCCCCGACAACTTTTCGATCCGTTCCAAAAGCTGGGCGCAACAGTTTACCTTCAAAACCCTGCAAGATTGAAAACCGTAAACAGAGGACATACCCGTAGCTTTGTGTCTGAGATACAGGCTAAAACTTACTTAGATGAAATCTCTGGACAAAATTAATAGCAACTCAGAGGCTTAGAGACTCTTCTATAGATCTCTACTCTTCAATATGTAAAACATATTTAAACTTTACAGAAACACACAGTCACTGGATGATGTCATCAGTGATGTCATCAGTGATGTCATTTGAGATGTCATCAGTGATGTCATCAGTGATGTCACTGACCATGTCATGAATGATGTAATATGTGACATCATCAGCAGTGGATTGCGGGTGCGCGATATATAGTTAGTGCAACTAACTATATATGGAATTTCAATGGTTTTGTGTGAGTAAAATAAGGTTTTTTAAATGCTAATTCCTAACTATATATGGTCTATAACCTATGGTTTTTTCAGTGAATTTTCAAGGTTTTGTAAATGCTAATTCCTAACTATATATGGTCTATAACCTATGGTTTTTTCAGTGAATTGTATTGGTTTTTTAAAAGCTAATATCTGTAGCTGTAAAATGTATTCTTCTTTAAATCCAAAAATATATTTTATATGTTTATTAATAATTTTTTTTTTTATATATTTTTTTGTTCGCTCCCGGTTCGCGAACCGGGAAGCTTCCCGCTAGCTCAATTTGATGCCGCGACCCAGTCCGCAAACCGGTAAACGTTCCGTTTGCGCAACTGCCGCGGTAGAAATCAACATCGTGACGCGTCGCGGAAGCGCGACGTATCACGTTGCCGCGTAATGCGTCTTATGACGCGCCGCGTTAGCGCACCCGGAAGTGCTCCGGAGCGCGAACCGAGGCGTGAAGCGCTGCGACCCGGAAGCGATCCGGGGCGCGTTCCGCAGCGCGTAACATAAGCGTAACAGGTCATGTGACTTGTTAATAAAACTTTTCATTGGTTCATTTCACTTTTGGTTTCCTAATGATGTAAGGCTAGGTCAGGTGACCTAAAAATAACACTTTTCATTGGTTTAGAACTATTGTTTTTCCCAAATGATGAAAACCCCTCCTTCTTTCCTCACTCTGACTTTCATCTTTGTGAGAGGAAGACCTTTTTTGATATTTGAGCAATGGCTTCATTGGTAGCTTCAGCTGGTGGACCCCCACCACCACCACCACCTCCTCATGGGTAGAGAGGACCACCTCCACAGTTCATCAGCAACACAGAGGAGGAAGAGGATGAACAAGAGGAAGAGGAGACAGAAGGACCACAATTTTTACAAGAGGAGCCCCGGGTTTCTCATCGTAAAACCAGTTTTATTTGGCAGTTTTTTTCAATCCCTGAAGGGCAGAAGAAAGTTAATGCTAGATATGTGACGTGCCTCATATGTAAAGAGGAGTTATCTAGAGGCACCTTAAAAAAGTATAGCTTCGGTAACTACACCATGCATCGTCACATGAGCAGGTGGCATCCATTGAACTACAGCCGGGCAGAGATCCGTGACCTGCAGGACAATCCTCCAACTCCTGTGGCCAGGTCATCAACACAGGTATCTTTGTCACGGCCAGAGGCACGGGAAAACGTGCCAAACATTCAGGACAACTTTGTCCATATGAAGATTACCTTTTTGTATTGCGGTGCATTACTGTCATGTGCCAATATGAGCATTAACCTAATCAACAGAGCATTTGAAAACCACAATTGCCCTAAACGCCCCAGAGAGTAAATTTTTTTTTTGCTCCTGTTGAGCCCTTTCCAATGCCTGCTTTTTGTTGCTTCCCCTCCAAAAAAACAAAAAAAACATAAAACTGTTCAAAAAATACAAAAAAACAAAAAATGTTCGGAAAAATAAAAAAAAATATAAAACAACAAAAACATTAAAAAAAAAGTTCTTTTCAGAACTACCTCCCCTTTCAAAAAAAATTGCTAGAATGTTTAGCACTCTGGCAAGCTGTATTTCTTTTGGTTCGCTTCCTGTTTAGCTCACCGGTACGCGAACCGGGAGCGAACCAAAAAATTGTTTTTTAAAAAAAAGAAGAGTAAGTATAAGGGAAGTAAACAGAGAGTAATGTTAAAACAAAGACAGCTATAGGGTCTAAACCAGAGATACTGTTTAATAGATTTATTTACCGAAGAAAAGAGGGAAGAGGATATAATTGTGAAAAACAAAATAGATAAGGAAGTGAAAGAAAAAAAGGACAGTAGAAGAATAACAAAGAAGAGTTTCTTAGAGAATATGAGTGAATGTTCAAAATAATATTAAAACATGTGGAATAACAGAGAGAAAAAACAGAAAGCAGAAAAGAAGAAGTAACAGAAAAAGAATAATTGAAACAGCAAAGAAATGTAAATAACATAGGGCCATATTATCAACATAGGCAATAAAAGTTTTGCAGCTTTTATCGGCAGAAATGTGTCGCTTAAGCCGCTTTTGCGGCAGAAAACTGCAGCTAAAACCACTTTTGCAGCAGTTTTCTGCCGATAAAAACAGCATTAATTTTATTGGCTGTGTTCATAATATGCCCCTTAGTGTGCTTCAACTACACAGAAAAAAGCATAATGAACAAGCAGTGAAAGAGTGATCAGTCAAAGACACTAAGAGTAATAGAGACGGAGTGAGTGAACAAGAGTGAGGAACTATGAGAAGAGAGGGACTGAGAAAAGGAGTGGAAGGAGTAGAGTAAGTAGGTAATAGAGAAAGGAATGAGGGAAGTAGCAAAGGCAGGAAACTGAGGGTTAAAGAAATGAAGCTGTGGAACTAATAGTAGGTGAATGTGATAGAAATGTAACGAAAAGACTACAAAACATTTACCTTATAATTGTCGTTAAATTACTCACTTTTTATTTTTATACTTTCAATCTGTGAAAGAGAGAACAAACATTTGAGAAATATTAAAACATGTATTTAAAAATTAGAAAAGACAAGGGAAAAGATTGAAGGAGAAACAGTTTTTCAACAACTTTGACACTTACAGAAGCTTCTGCTTCTCCAGGCCCCCTACGCAGTCCTAAAGATATACATTTTAAACTAACAGTATTTTGATGCAGATGAAGTGAGGCCTATCTTAAAACATGGTGCATTTTTTGCACTGCTGTTGTCTCACAAAAGTGTCGCAAGACACTAACATTTTAAATGATTGTTTAAAGATGCCAATAAGATGTGTCCTATCCAGAGGTTTGTTTGAGGTGAGGCCTACTCAGGGTTCCAAATGAAATTTCGAGTTGTTGAAGAGAACAGAGGACATAATACATGTGAAGGTCTACCAATGAAGTAAATCATGTCCACTTCACTCTTGAACAAACGCCAGACCTCTTCTGTGTCCGTGGACAGACCTAAAGTTCATCTGCACAATGTCATTCGTAAACTTAGGAAACACAGGTGATGTAATTGAAAATTGTGGAGTTTCTTTTCCTCATTTCACAATCACATCACCTGTGTTTCCTTTGCTTAGGTATCTCATAGTGCAGATGGAGTCTAGCATATCAAAGAGTACACAAAAGTTGAGCAGTGTATACAACAATTTTGACATTTACAGAAGACTCAGCTTCTTATCTTGTTGGAGATGAAGTGAGGCCTGTCTTGCAAGATGCTGCATCTTTTGCATCACTGCTGCATCGGTTTCATGTGGCACAGGTTTTTACAGCATGACACATCTGCCTAGATGCATCAATTTGTAATTTTGTCGCCTCATAGCAAATCTTTTCCACCGCCAATGCGTCACAAAAGTGACGCACAGTGGCGCAAAAGAGGCATACACCTATCATAAATCTGTCCCTAACATTTTAAATGATTAATTCAGGATGACGATAAGGTGTGGCCTCTCCAGAGGTTTGTTTAAGGTGAGGCCTACTCAGGGTTGCAGATCAAATTTACGCTTGTTGAAGAATACAAAGGAGATAATACATGTGAAAGCCTACCAATGAAGTAAGTCATGTCCACTTCACTCTTGAACAAAGGCCAGACCTCTTCTGTGTCCGTGGACAGACCTAAACTTCATCTGCACAATGTCATTCGTAAACTTAGGAAACACAGGTGATGTAATTGAAAAACGTGCAATTTCTTTTGCTCATTTCACAATCACATCACTTGTGTTTCCTTTGCTTAGGTATCTCATTGTGCAGATGTAGTCCAGCATATGAAACAGTACCTAGAAGTGCAGCACTGCATGCAACAACTTTGACACTTACAAAAGCTTCAGCTTCTGCATGCCCCCTACACAGTGCTAATTATATACATTTTAAACTGATGGTATCTTGCTGGAGATGAACTGAAACCTATCTTGCAACATGGTGCATCTTTTACACAAAAGTGACCCACAGCGGCGCAAAAGAGGCGCACAGCCATCATAAATCTGACCCTAACATTTTAAATGATTGTTTCAAGATGCCGATAAGGTGTAACCTATCCACAGATTTGTTTCAGGTAAGTCCTACTCAGGGTTGCAGATGAAATTTAGGTTTGTTGAAGAATACAGTGGAGATAATACATGTGCAGGCCTACCAACGAAGTGAGTCATGCCCACTTTTTTATTTTTTTTTATTTTAAAGGTTTTGTAAAGCGCGTAGTAACTCGAGGAGCATCCCAGCGCTGACCTGTTCTCCAAGGGGTTCAGCCGTCTGATGAAATTATGTCTGCGGGAAGAGGAGGGTCTTTAGGGTTTTTCTAAACTGGAGGTAGTTTGGTTCTGACCTGAGTTTACGTGGCAGATGGTTCCACTGTTTTGCCGTGTGAACCGAGAAGCGACGGCCACCGGTCTTGGCTTTTCTGACTCTCGGGACTGCGATAAGATTTTCTGCATCGGACCGGAGGTCTCTTTTCGCTTTGTATGGGACTAGGAGTTCTTTGAGAAGGGGGGGGCCGTTATTGTTGAGGGTTTTATGGGCCAGGCACAGGGCCTTAAAAGCGACCCTTTCTCTGACTGGAAGCCAGTGGAGAGATCTAAGAGCCGGCCTGGCGGAGGATCTTCCTGGTGTGCCCGTGAGTAGGCGGGCGGCGGCGTTTTGAACTTTTTGCAATGAGTTCAGGGTGGCTTCAGGGGCTCCTAGGTAGATGGCGTTACAGTAATCTAATCTTGCCAAGATTAGACCCTGAATGAGGAGCCTCCTTGCGGTCTCAGGGAGTAAGGGGAAGATCTTCCTGCAGGCTCTGAGTAGCCCAAAACATGTCCCTGCCGTTCTTTTAGCCTGGGTTTTAAAGCTCATGTCCCTCTCAATCCACACACCCAGGCTCTTGACCTCTTCCTTGGGTGTGGGAGGGTCACCTAGGCAACTAGGCCAAAGGTGAGATGGTAAAGAGAGCCCCTTGTGGCCCATCAGGAGGATCTCAGTCTTGGACCAATTCAGTTTGAGTGAGGAGAGGTTCATCCATCGGTGGACTTCGGAGAGGCAGCCGTGGAGATCCGATGGGGCGTGGTGGGGATGTGAGAGGGTTACGACCAGCTGAGTGTCGTCGGCGTAGTTGATAATTGACACGCCAAACGAGCTGACCCTCTTCTCCAGTGGGGCCATGTACACGTTAAACAACGAGGGGCTCAGGGATGAGCCCTGTGGCACTCCACACCGGAGGGGGAAGGTGGAAGAGCAACTGTCATTTTCCCGTACCTGAATGGTGCGTCCTGATAAGAAGGACTCTAGCCATTTCAGGGCCATACCCTTTAGTCCGATCTCTCCCAGACGATGGATTAGGGTTGGGTGGTCTACAGTGTCGAAGGCCGCACTGAGATCCAGGAGGATCACTGCCACTGAACCTCCTGTGTCCAGAATGCTTCTGGCCTTCTCTACTGCTGCCAGGAGGGCGATGTCCGTGCCCTGGCCTGGACGGAACCCTGTCTGGGAGACCGCTAAGAGGTTGTTGCTTTCTAGGTAAGACGATAGTTGTTTGTTTACCAACTTCTCTGCGATCTTGCTGTTTCCAGGAAGAAGGGATATGGGCCTGTAGTTGGTGAGGTCCTGTGGGTCTAGGGAGGGTTTTTTTAGTAGACCTTTGACAGCTGCCGCTTTCCAGCTGGGGGGGACTATGCCCTCCGCGAAAGAGGAGTTGATCAGAGCCGTGAGGGGAGGGATGATGGTGCTCGACACTTTTTTTAGGAGGCGGAGGGGTGCGGGGTCGAGGGGGGAGCCACTTTTAATTGAGGCAAGCGTTGCTCCTACTTCTTCCGTAGTTACGGGTCCGAAAGCATCCAGGGAGGGTTGGGGGTGAACTTGCAACGGGGGGGTGGGTGGAGGTGAAGGTGGGATCCTGCTCCGTGTCGGCCTGATCGGGGGGAGGTATGTTGAGAAGAATCTTTTGAATCTTCTAGTCAAAGAAGGTGGCTAAGTTGTTACACTTAGTTTCAGCTTCTTTGGGGTCGAGGGGTTTGAGAGGGGGGTCAGGGGCGTGGAGGAGTTCTTTAAGAACTGAATAGGTTTCATGGGCCGAGCAGGCAGCGTTTTTAATTCTGTTCTCGTAGAAGCTAGTTTTGGTGTTACGGAGCTCTTTTTTGTAAGTTTTAAGAGAGATACGGAATGATTCTTTTTGTTCCAAGGTTTTTTCCTTCCTCCAGATACGCTCGTTCTTTTTGCAAATCTTGCGAAGAAGGTTGAGTTCCGGGGTGTACCAGGGTAAGGGGTTAACTCTCTTGATGTGTTTCAGAGAGTGGGTTTTTGGCAGAATGGCGTCGAGCGATTGAGTAATCCAGGAACTCAGTTCTTTGTCCCCTGCTAGGGTGTCGTGGGGGGGAGGCGGGGCGTTTTCCCTGAGTTTGGCTGTCCACACGTCTGGGTTCGGTTTCTGCCAACGTCTGCTATACGTTCTAGTTTTGGAAGATGGGGGGGGTGGAGTGATGATATCCCATACTAGGGAGACCAAAAAGTGGTCCGTCCAGGGAAGGGGGATATGGTCGATGGTTCTTAGATTGGTGATATTAGAGAGGATAGGGTCAAGCAGTTGTCCTCTGTCATGGGTGGCCCGTGGGTTTTTGAGATCAAGGCCCATTGAGGTGAAATCCTGGAGTAGTTCACTGGCCTGCTTGTCATCTGGGTCCAATAAATGTACATTCAGGTCTCCTAGTAGTAGGTAATTAGTGGTGGAGGTACATTTGATGGACGTCTGATCAATAATTTTGTTTGAGAAGTCTCCTAGATTGCCTGGTGGGCGGTATATCAGTGTCCCTGACAGCGAGGTAACTGGGGATATTTGTATTGTGTAGTGGCAGCTTTCGTATCCCTTGATGTTGCCATCAGATGTTCTACAGGTGAGGGTGTCCTTAAGAATTATCGCCAGTCCACCTCCCCTCCCTTTCGGTCTGTTCTGTGAGCACATAACGTACCCGGGGGGGAGAGCCAGGACGATATCTGGGCCGCTGCTGGGGGTAAGCCAGGTTTCTGTTAGAAACAGAATGTCTAGGGCGTTATTTGTGATTAAAAGGTTCACCTCGTGTGAGTGTTTAACGAGCGACCTGCAGTTAAGTAGGCCTAGGTGTAAACCCTTAGGTGCCGAGTGTTGGTTGGCAGGGTCGCAGATGTCACAGCCAGAAAAATAGGTTTCTCCATTCAGGATGCGCGCGCAGGCGGGCTGTTTGTTGGGTTTTAAGGACAATAAATCCGCGCGAGTGTAGGTCCGGTCGTTGCGGGCCGATAGGGACAGAGTAACTGGGCCTAGGGCCGGCTGGGCCCGGACGGGCCCAGACGGGCTTGCCTTTGGCGCGCCTTCGGCGCGCTGACGGCGCGCCCGCTGCGCCCGTCCGCTGCGCGTACGGTGAAGGCACATCTTATCGAGGGAACGTACGGGGGGGGCGTGGCCTCTAGTGGGCGTGGCCTCTCGTCTCGCGGCTGATGGCGGTGCGAGTAGTGAGGGCAAATGGTTTTGACCGACAGCGCTTCAATCGGCTGTGCGGTGAGTATCAATCTCAGCAAGGTGCTAGTGCCAGGGCGGCGTGCTTTAAAAGGTACAAGAGAATTTAGTGACACAATATTTTAAAAACACTGAGAAAAACAACTCCCGGCTGCTTTGCCTCAGGAGGATCAGGTACTGCCTCGAAGCGCTCGTGATCAGCGCTTTAAGTACGGGGGGGGCGTGGCCTCTAGTGGGCGTGGCATCTCGTCTCGCGGCTGATGGCGGCGCGAGTAGTGAGGGCAAATGGTTTTGACCGACAGCGCTTCAATCGGCTGTGCGGTGAGTATCAATCTCAGCAAGGTGCTAGTGCCAGGGCGGGGTGCTTTAAAAGGTACAAGAGAATTTAGTGACACAATATTTTAAAAACACAGAGAAAAACAACTCCCGGCTGCTTTGCCTCAGGAGGATCAGGTACTGCCTCGAAGCGCTCATGATCAGCGCTTTAAGTACGGGGGGGGCGTGGCCTCTAGTGGGCGTGGCCTCTCGTCTCGCGGCTGATGGCGGCGCGAGTAGTGAGGGCAAATGGTTTTGACCGACAGCGCTTCAATCGGCTGTGCGGTGAGTATCAATCTCAGCAAGGTGCTAGTGCCAGGGCGGCGTGCTTTAAAAGGTACAAGAGAATTTAGTGACACAATATTTTAAAAACACAGAGAAAAACAACTCCCGGCTGCTTTGCCTCAGGAGGATCAGGTACTGCCTCGAAGCTCTCGTGATCAGCGCTTTAAGTACGGGGGGCGTGGCCTCAAGTGGGCGTGGCCTCTCGTCTCGCGGCTGATGGCGGCGCGAGTAGTGAGGGCAAATGGTTTTGACCGACAGCGCTTCAATCGGCTGTGCGGTGAGTATCAATCTCAGCAAGGTGCTAGTGCCAGGGCGGCGTGCTTTAAAAGGTACAAGAGAATTTAGTGACACAATATTTTAAAAACACAGAGAAAAACAACTCCCGGCTGCTTTGCCTCAGGAGGATCAGGTACTGCCTCGAAGCGCTCGTGATCAGCGCTTTAAGTACGGGGGGGGGCGTGGCCTCTAGTGGGCGTGGCCTCTTGTCTCGCGGCTGACTGCACACTAGAACAAATGTCAGACCTCCTCTGTCTCCGGGAACAGGCCTAAACCTCATCTACACAATGTGATGTGTAATGTTAGGAAACACAGGTAATATAATAGGAAAACGTGCAATTTTTTTTGCTCATTCCACAATCATATCACCTGTGTTTCCTTTACTTAGGTATCTCATTGTGGAAATGTAGTCTATCATATGAAAGACTACGTAGAAGGTGAGCACTGTATGCAACAACTTTGACACTTACAGAAGCCTCTCCTTCTCCATGCCTCCTACACAGTTCTAAATGTACATCATAAATGCAAACAGTACAGAATTAATTATACATGTTAAATGGTTTATTTTTGCTGTTCTCAAAATGTATCAAATTTCACTAAAAACAGTGACTTGAAGGTATTCATCATATAACAGCGGCGAAAAAAAAAACACAATCAAAATGATTGTGTTTAAAAAACCCATACAACATAACAAATCAGAATTCAGAACTCCTTAAAATTAACTTACTTTCCATGACGTCGAAGGATGTCCTATGAACAGCTTACACTCTGTTGTGCTATTATTACTTTCAGCCCGCCAAGTTCTGAAAGAAAACCTCCATCGTTTTGAAAAATATGTTACATACAATAAATGACTTCTCGCTCTCTACCACACGTTTCCACAAGGCCAAATCATGTAAGAGCCATTTATAACTCTTGGAATTCTTGTAAGCCAATCCCGTCATTTTGTATTTCCGCAACTTTCAAAATTAAAATGTTGAAGATCATTTTCACAATCCTGGACTAGTAATATCTTACCCTTCTTGCTCACTCATGTTCTACATTTCCTATGACACTGATACTGCTTACTATGAAGCAGACTTACACTACCTCTATGACTACTACAATTATTTAATTCTCTACATCACTTTTAATCACAAAGCAATATCAAACAGTAGACAGCATTGCAGACTTACATTCCCTCTACTCCATGTTTTGATTGGCTGCTTCAATTAGCTTATAAAAAGAAACAGTTTTTCTGAACTCATTCAAAGTGCATTTATTTTTCCATGACGTCAAGTGTTATGGTAAGAAGTTATGTCTCTGTACTACACTTATCCTCAAGGCCAAATCGTGTAGGAGCCATTAGAACCTCTTGAAATTCCTCAGAGCACATCCCGAGATTCTTTCCCTAAAATTTTGGTTTTAAAAAAACCAGGTAAGAATTTTTAAGGTCATACGGCAATTTTTTTTTTTAATTAAAACAGAATCGTTGCAGAATGACCAGCCATTTCTAGACTTTAAATAAGCTGTGTAATGTCCTGATGTTATTGAAGGACCGTCATGATATATAATTGCTGCAGTTACAAAAGTCCTTCCTGATATTGACAACTGTGAAGCCACAAATTTTTTAATTAAAGTTGTCAATTTTGTTTCATCAGGCCTACATCGTTGGAACATTAAAATGACATACTGGCCATATGTTCGTATAAACAATGTTGACATCATTTCAGATTTACATTGGCTACACTCCATGTTGTGATCAGCTGCTTTTACTAGCTTATTAAAAGAGACTGATTTACTGTCTGGCAAAGTTAAATATATAAATCTTTCTGAGTCTACACTAGTAGTACTTGATACCCTACAGTTCTCGCAGTCATGCTGCCATTGATAAGAAAGCCCAAACAGGTGATCTACATCTACACCTTCAGCATGCAATACATCAAGCATATACATTAAAAACTCCTGACAATCTTGCTGAATATTTTGAGAGAATTGTGTTTGACCTGAACATCTGTCTAACAGATTTCGAATTTCAGACACACTTTCTATTTTTGTTCTATTAGTGCTACATTTCTCTAACACAGAATTTAACAAACTGCAAAATCTTTGATCAGAATTGACCACAATCTCTTCTTTTACATTTTCTAGAGAAAACAAAACATTAACCACTACATTAGCATAGCAGTTGACACCAGAACTGTTTTCAAATTGAAAACCAACAACATCTTCAACAGAATCCTTTTTGTTTCTGCTTATAATTTCAGGTTCATCGACTTTTCGTCTTTTTGCTACAACCTCCCTAGTATTGGTCACATTTCTTCGTTTCCGGCCTACCACACGTTTCTCAAACAAAGGATATTGAGGCAAATGTGGCGCATACTCTCTTCTTAACCTATTGTATTCCTTAACACAATCTAGATCCGCACAAATGTTTGTGACATCACACTCAATCAAGTACAATCCCGATAAAGTTCTAACTCGTGACACTGCCACATATGCCATACCCTCCTTGAACACAGAACTGCCAATATTCACCAATGCACTGTCTACACTTAAACCTTGCGATTTATGGATTGTCACCGCATATGCCAAGCAAACAGGAAACTGCTTACGGCGAACATATAAGTCTTTTACAAGCAAAAATCTAGCAGAACAACGACCAATTAGCTGTACTTCCTCAATGCCATCAAATTTAATTTTTAAAAATTCAATTCCATCTCTATTTCTGTATTTCACAAAATCAACAACATTACCCATTGATCCATTTACCAGACCTCTTTCAACATGTAAATTCCATCTTAAAATTATACGGCAGTTTAAGCACACATTCAGAGTCTTTTCAAAACCTGCAGTTTTAGATATAGTCTTCTCTAATGAATCCAATTTTGTTTTCAAATTCTCAGACAAAATAATTGTTGATCCCATATGCTCTACTCTGTCAATAGCTTCCAGTTTCACAATCTCTTGGTTTTCTAAATGCAACATTTTGTTGTTGAAGATGGCACATTCTGCAAGAGTTGGCATCAAACATATTCCAGATTTCTTCTCAGTAATTTTCTGAAAAATATTCTCAGGCACAACATCTTGTTCTGGATATAAATTTGACAGTAATCGTGCATGTAAAGCTTCTTTCCCATGCTCGGTCACTTTTCCAATTCTAACATCTTGTAGAATATTCTTGTAAACTTCATCCTTCGCCTGACGCATATTTTCATGCAGTTCAGCATAATTGAAGTTTAACCATATATTGACGTTGCCAATGCTCCCTAGGCACTTCCTGGTATCTTCATGCGTGAGCATTTTGAACACAGGTTGTCCTTTCACTGGTGTCAGCTGCAGAAGATCTCCGAAAACAAAGATGTGTTTGCCACCAAATAACACATCATACTCTGTTTTGAGAACTTCTTGCATTCTCAAATGCACAAAGGCAAGCATGACATTGGAAACCATGCTTACTTCGTCAATGATAAGAAGTTTCATTTTCCTCAAGATTCTTGAAACTTCACAACAAGCATCTCCAGATAGCTTGTGATATTGTAATTTGTTGTCATGCTCCACTGGCAGCATCAGTAAACGATGTAAAGTAATCCCTTTAATGTTATGTGCTGCCAGTCCAGTTGGAGCGGTGACAACACAAGACAGCGATGACTCAGTCCTTTCCTGCAGATAACATGAAATTGCTTTAATGAGGAAACTTTTTCCAGTTCCCGCTTCTCCACTCACGTACAGTCGGACAGGCTTCAACGACGTACATGAGCACTCTTTCTTCTCATGACTTAATACATGATCAATTTGCTTGGTAACTTCGTCATATATTTTCCTCTGCTCAAAGTTGAGTTGTCTTTCGAAGTCTTCTAAGTTAACTGCATCCTCCTGAGCATGTGCCATGGCTCTTTCCACTTCATTCATGGCAGTGGCAGCTTCATTTTCGATAACAGGTCCTCCTAGTGGATCCTGACTCAATGAAGCGGAACTCTGACTGTCCTGAGAACTGTCTCTGGCAATCTCGGCTGCAATCGTTGCTTCCTGCTCGATTTCCGCATTCAACATTTCTACATATTTAGGAAAAGCAGGACATTCTATGGTCTCCTTGGCGGCAGTGAAAGAGTCTTCGTAACAGAGGAAATCTCCAAGCAGTTCCTCTTCTGCACGCCAAGGCTTGAAAAGTTGCAAAAGTGCTAAATAGAAAAACTCATTTTTTTCAGGAGATTCGCCACTCAATTTTCGATGGTTTACCAAGTGGCATTTTCTTTGCTTGACCAGACATCCCTCACTTCCAATTACAGCATACACTCCTTTCTCAGTATCTTCTTTAATGTTCCTCTTGAATATGTAATTTTGTAGAACCTCATACAGACAAACATTCTCGAGGTGACTGCTTCGATTTGGATAATATGTATCCAACATGTTGGTCTTCAAAATGTCGGTACTGTTTGGCTCCTTTTCCGCCAAATACTCAATTTCCCGCACTGGTTTCAGAACTTGATTACGCGTTGCAGCAAGAATAAGACTCGCCCAAACGATACTCCTAGATTTGGCATAGAGACTTGCTGAAGACAACCGGTCAGAACATTCGTAAGCTCCGATTTCTCGATGCGACAACATCTTCAGACTGAAACTGTACAACTTCTTACTGAGGCTCTTTTCATGGGAAATGTCCTCCCACATATCCTTCAATTCTGTCTTTTCTTATTTGGAGATGTAAGATGTCACATACCGAGCCACAGCCATACAGTTATCAGCCACAAACTGTATATCCATGTTAGCATTCCACATGGACAAAATCACTGGGTTGTAGTCGTTGATGTACTTGGACTCTTCGTTCCTCTTCAAATTGTATGTGTTTTTCGGTGATTTCTTCATCACATTATGTCGCAGCGAAGACATCAAACTGTTTACTCTTCCTTTAGAAATCACCGGTCGTGGAAAGCCGAAACGACATTTGGTGTAGAACTTGTCCTTGTTTCGGAATTTACGACGACAGTACTTTCCACAACGATGGCTTTGGAAACGTAGAACTTTTTCTCTTAGGCTTTTCTTCTCCTTTGCGTTTGGAACAGCACACGTAGAATACTGTTGTATGAAACTCATCACTGAGTCTTCTGGATCCGTTCCAAATTTAGGTGCATCCTTGATCCACAGCAGCATATGTATATGAGGATCACCTCTTGCTTGGTACTCCTTTCTCCAGAAGAAATCCAACACCTCTCCAAGAGGTGGATTCTTCTTATTCATGATGAAAGACATCATAGCTTCAAATCTATGATTGAAGTACCTGCATACATTGACTGGATCCAAAGAGCACAGTTCTCCGGGTGTCTTGAATTCGATGTTTTCAATGTTTCCATTTGCCTCTCGTAGAAATTCAAGTAAGTCTTCCCAGCCATACTCGGCACAGCTCAGAGTGAGGAACCATGTGGGAGTTCCTAAGTTCCTCAGCATACATTTTAAATCTCCATGACGACGGTACCAGTACTCATTAGTACCACGCTGACACGCCATGAGATTAATAAGGTGACAATCCAAAATACTGTCTTGGACATTGACTTTATCCATAAAGTCACTTGCCGAGATGTTTTGCATGTGTATACCACTTTTCAAGATGTGGTTCACTGCATATGACAGTCCAGACAGATCGCTTTCAAACAGGAGATGAAACAAATAGGGAATACATTGTCGAAACCTAGCATCTCCTGCATACAATCGCAAAGTCCGGTATTCAGAAGCAGGAATTTGATGAGGTCGCTCATCATATCTTCCTCCCTGACCTGTTGGAAAAAGCTGTGGGAAACACCGAGCTTCCAAACTTTCCTCCCAAACACTAATGGGACTCCCTTTGGCTTGTTTTATTTGAAACAACTCAATAGCATTCCCCATGACTTCCTTGGAATGCTAAGGATGAACACTATAATGTTCATATATTTCTTCACTAGTAGAGGGTTCTACTTTCTCAATTTGACCAGCACACAAATCGCTATCCTCTTCCTCACTTACTTCCTCTTCTGCAACATATACATTCTTATAGTACTTATTATTTTTTTTCAAATACAATGTTGCCTTTTTGACTTTCCTAACATCCACTAAATCTTGCAATATTTTCTTATTCTTTGTCGGAACCCCATTAACTAAGATAACCAGAGGTTCCTCTTCCACTTTCTCTACTCCAATTGTGTTAATGTTTTTCTTCAAATCTAGAGGCAAATAAACAACTCTTCCCTTTAATCCTCTCTGTAAATCTGATGGAGGCAATTTCCCTGTCTTTGGCTCCATTCTTACAATACCCTGAAAGGGATGGATACTTTGAATCAAAATAGATTCATAAGTATTTAAATCCTTCAATTCAGAAGGAATCTCAACCAATTCCAGATTATTATGAACTGCTCTAGCAGGCATCTGGTTTTGATTTAATTTGGTACAACAATAAGTACACACACGTTGATCCGATCCCAAATCAAAACAATTTTCTACCATCAAGTATGTTGTGAAATCCTTCCATTCACTATTATTTTCCCTTTCACTTTTTGCATATAAATCCACTAACTTAGTCTGATTCTTATAATAAGTGCGTCGACAACACACTCAAGTGAAATTAGGCCTCTCACTTGATTTCACCTGAAACGTCGCAATTTCCCTCTGAAAATTATCTGTACTGGAAACCTGTACACTATCTTCCACATTACCCTCTTCTTCTTGGTCAATTTCAACATTCTCCTCTTTACTTCCAAAGTAACAATACTCAATTTCTTCACAAATATTCTTCACATCTATTTCAGAACCATGCAAAAGAGCAGCGCATAATTGTTTAAGCATAATTGCTGGACTCTTAGCATAATACAACATTCTAACTAATTTCCTCACTTTATTATGATGCACTGCTAGCATCCTGAAATGATGAAAAACACTCTGGCATACTCTCCTGGAAAGACAAGCCAGTGAATGTCCATGCAAACCTGTCACTTCTCTCACTCTGCAAGGATCTAATTCTTGCAACAACTTCATTTTCTGCTTCAAACTTTTCTTATTAAATGTCCGTACAAAATCACAAACCAAATTGATGGAATCCTGTCGCACACTGCAAATACTACTACACTTCCAGGTGTACACAGGACCCTTAGGACATCTTCCTAAAACCTCATTACCTAACTCCTCTTCTGTCTCTGTTGTCACAAGTTTTTCTTTTTCAACTGGACAACCATCTTTCACTTCATAAGCTCGACCACTGGTGTCAACTGCATGCACCAAATCATTATCCTGGAAATAACTCTCCTCATTAAAAAATGCCTCACAACTTGAACTATGCATCCATTCTCCGGAAAAAACTTCACAAAAATTACTACGTTTAACTATTATCTTCCATCTACTATTTCTTTTGAAATCATAAATTGCCTTGTTTAGCTTCCTAATTCTAATGATTATCAAAATAAATAACTTACGTTTAATTTCAAATGCCTGATCAATAACTTTCTCAACTTTTTTTTTCTCTTATAAAAAACCACTTTCTGTTGACCTTTCTTAATATTTTTTAACAAATTGCCAATTATCCCGTTGCGGAACATTCGTTTACGAATGTCCCTAAACTGTTGTTTCCTTCTACTATCATGCACAGAGTTATCTCTTGCTCTAGCAGTAACATTTTTGATTGGCCTTTCCTTTCCGTTTAAATTGCTTCTCTTTTTCTGGACTGAAACATTTTCTGTAGTAATACATTTTTTTACTACAAATATTTCTTATGAATGTTTTCGTGGTCTTACCCGGTGCTTTCTTGGTGACTTGACAAGTTTTTTTGGTAGAGGACTGCTGCATTATTTCATGGACCTGCTGTCTTTGACGTTTTGCAGCCTTTCTAAGTCTATCCTTGGTTGGCATGCTGAAATCTTGAAATGATCTGCAGTTGAATCTGTGGTAAAATATAATAAAAAATGTTATTAACCACTATTACCAAACAGTAAATCAATAACAGTCATCAAAAACTTAACACACTACTTGACATTTTTACATAGAATATTTTTTAGTGCTTGGCAAATTTAGAATACAGAAATAGCAGAAAAGAAATGGAATTCATATTCATTTTACTTGTGCTGTTTTATATGTGAATCTGATCTAATTTTATGAGCATATTTTAATATTTTATTGAAGACACTACACATAACCTGTTTTTGAAGGTGTCTTTATTTTTAAATGAAACGGTTTACATTTTTACTTTTCATTTATTATACATTTTTAAAAATAAATGTTTATAGTTCCATAGGCTCAAGCACGTCAGCTTCCCACCCTATGTCATACAATTCTGACAAATCTGCATCCTAATCATGTTCTTCTTCATCCTCAGGATTTAAATCATCCAAGGGATCTACTTCCACTGATGTTTCAATTACGAGTTCAATGATGAGGTCGAAATCAACTGATTGCTGATTGTCGCTCATGTTGATGTTGTCGTCATCTTTAAAGAAAGATAACAACAATGAGATGTTGCAGAGTAAGAGACAAATCTCAGAGATTATAATAGTAAAATTGTTTAACAAGAGTAACATTTTGCAGCTATTATTTAGCCATGTCCAGCGATGCTGAGGAGGTGAAGCCTATGTCCAAGTTTTCAGTCAACAGGACTCATCTCTTCTTAACCTTGGATAAGCCTCACCGACTCTGTATCCTCTGCTCATACTTAAATGTACAGGGGCAGATTTATGGTAAATGGCGCATCCCCACGGATGCACCAGTTAATGTGCACCGCTGCTCTGCCAGCCATAGTGTGCCGAATTTACAATGTGGAGCACCATTGAGCAAAAACAGCACAGATGCGTCACACATCTGTGCCACAAAAGCAGCACATTGCAGGAATCACGTCATAAGCGCAACATGTCTACTGCAATGCACAGGAGGAACCCTCACATTGCATGGTGCATCACTTCTTATGCCTGTTTCAAACAGGCATAAGGATTTGATTCAGCAATGCTATAAAGCTGACTCAGTGAAATCTTCTAAATTTCACTGTGTTAGTTTTACAGGGCTTTCTTGCAAATTAATGCATACCTTGCAACAAAACACCTATATGAAAACTGACGCAGGTTTCATGTGGCACAGGACTTTACAGCATGACACATCTGCCTAGATGCATCAATTTTTAAATATGTAGCCACATAGCAAATCTTTTGCACCACCGCTGCGTCACAAAAGTGACGCACAGCAGCGCAAAAGAGGCACACGGCTATCATAAATATGTCCCTAACATGTTAAATGATTGATTCAGGATGACGATAAGGTGTGGCCTATCCAGAGGTTTGTTTAAGGTGAGGCCTACTCAGGGTTGCAGATCAAATTTACGCTTGTTGAAGAATACAGAGGAGATAATACATGTGAAGGCCTACTAATGAAGTAAGTCATGTGCACTTCACTCTTGAACAAAGGCCAGACCTCTTTTGTGTCCGTGGACAGACCTTAACTTCATCTGCACAATGTCATTCGTAAACTTAAGAAACACAGGTGATGTAATTGAAAAATGTGGAGTTTCTTTTCCTCATTTTACAATTACATCACCTGTGTTTCCTTTGCTTAGGTACCTCATAGTGCAGATGGAGTCTAGCATATCAAAGAGTACACAGAAGTTGAGCAGTGTATACAACAATTTTCACATTTACAGAAGACTCAGCTTCTTATCTTGTTGGAGATGAAGTGAGGCCTGTCTTGCAACATGGTGCATCTTTTGCATCACTGCTCCATCGGTTTCATGTGGCACAGGTTTTTTACAGCATGACACATCTGCCTAGATGCATCAATTTGTAATTTTGTCGCCACATAGCAAATCTTTTGCACCGCCACTGCGTCACAAAAGTGACGCACAGTGGCGCAAAAGAGGCATACACCTATCATAAATCTGTCCCTAGCATTTTAAATGATTAATTCAGGATGACGATAAGGTGTAGCCTATCCAGAGGTTTGTTTAAGGTGCATGAAGCTCTAGCAGTGCATATCCAGAAATGTAATTGATTTCAAAAAACGTTTTTAAACACAACATATAAATCAATTGCATACCTACATTCACGGAGAAATGACTTAAAATGAAATTAAAATCGTTTGTGAGGAAAAGGAATGCTTTTAAAATTTATGACAAGGAAATAATGGTGTCTGCTTCTTCATTTCATTTCTCTTAAGCATTTTTGGGTCACTTTTAACATGGCTATGTAACTCAGAGAATCAAAATCTAAATTTGCTAAGCACAGGTGCGAGCATATTTACAAGGAATTTGCACCACGGGGAAAGGTCTTAAATGAAAATGGGAAAAATAACATCAGAGACACTCAAATGCCTTATAAAGAAGCAGACACCATTATTTCCTTGCCATACATTTTAAAAGCATTCCTTTTCTTCAAAAACGATTTTCAAGTCATAATTTGAAAACACTGCACATGGGGAAATGACTTAAAATGTCCTTAAGACACATGAAAGCGTTTTTTGATTGCCTTTGCAGCATTTTTGGGTCACTTTTAACATGGCTATGTAACTCAAAGACTCAAAATTTAAATTTGCCAAGCACAGGTGCGAGCATATTTACAAGGAATTTGCACCACGGGGAAAGGTCTTAAATTAAAATGGGAAAAATAACATCAGAGACACTCAAATGCCCTATAAAGAAGCAGACACCATTATTTCCTTGTCATAAATTTTAAAAGCATTCCTTTTCCTCAAAAACGATTTTCAAGTCATAATTTGAAACCACTGCACATGGGGAAATGACTTAAAATGTCCTAAAGACACATGAAAGCGTTTTTTGATTGCCTTTGCAGCATTTTTGGGTCACTTTTAACATGGCTATGTAACTCAAAGACTCAAAATCTAAATTTGCCAAGCACAGGTGCGAGCATATTTACAAGGAATTTGCACCACGGGGAAAGGTCTTAAATTAAAATGGGCAAAATAACATCACAGACACTCAAATGCCTTATAAAGAAGCAGACACCATTATTTCCTTGTCATAAATTTTAAAAGCATTCCTTTTCCTCAAAAACGATTTTCAAGTCATAATTTGAAAACACTGCACATGGGGAAATGACTTAAAATGTTCTTAAGACACATGAAAGCGTTTTTTGATTGCCTTTGCAGCATTTTTGGGTCACTTTTAACATGGCTATGTAACTCAAAGACTCAAAATCTAAATTTGCCAAGCACAGGTGGGAGCATATTTCCAAGGAACTTGCCCCACGGAGAAAGGTCTTAAATTAAAATGGGAAAAATAACATCAGAGACACTCAAATGCCTTATAAAGAAGCAGCCACCATTATTTCCTTGTCATAAATTTTAAAAGCATTCCTTTTCCTTAAAAACGATTTTCAAGTCATAATTTGAAAACACTGCACATGGGGAAATGACTGAAAATGTCCTTAAGACACATGAAAGCATTTTTTGATTGCCTTTGCAGCATTTTTGGGTCACTTTTAACATGGCTATGTAACTCAAAGACTCAAAATCTAAATTTGCCAAGCACAGGTGCGAGCATATTTACAAGGAATTTGCACCACGGGGAAAGGTCTTAAATTAAAATGGGAAAAATAACATCAGAGACACTCAAATGCCTTATAAAGAAGCAGACACCATTATTTCCTTGTCATAAATTTTAAAAGCATTCCTTTTCCTTAAAAATGATTTTCAAGTCATAATTTGAAAACACTGCACAGCTCCTATGCACAAAAACACCCTGTCAGTACTAATACTTCACATTTTCTCCAATTACAATTTCTCAAAGAAACATAATCTATTTGTAAAACACTTGAGACAAAGCAACATTTTAAAAACACAACTTTCTTCATAATTTTCTCCTTAAAACACACTATTCTCTATCTAAATTAAATAAATCTTTTCTCACCTTAGCAAATACTTTATGAGTTTCAAAACAGTCTCAGAAATACACCAATTTGTCTTCAGCAGAACAAAGGGTATGCACTCCAGAGGCTGCAGCTATAGAAAGCACAGAAATGCTGTAATTCATCACACATATCTCTCATGTCACCCAATCAAAACTCTTTCCTCACTTTTTTCAAATCAAAACCCTTCCCCCCTCTGCCCTCTCTGCCTTTTTTGCATAGCAACCACCTCCTGGAAGACCTCTGGTGTTTGCAAGTTCACACAACAATGTTTCAATTGAACTCTGAACTCTCAGTGCACCTGCATATCCAGTGCAATCTTTCATTTAATGATTTTTTATTGCCATTCAAAATACATCTTTCAAAGAACTTATCCATGCACCCTAACTTTCTGTTTTCAGCAATCGAAATCCACCAATCACTGTTACTGCTTCATTAACACAGGAACTCCACAGTTTTTTTCATTTTAAACTCTTATTTTTTCAACTGCCATTTCATTGCCACACTTCATCTGACTGCAGCAGAACCTTCTCTCACCATGTTTTCTGTCTGGATTGTTGGACATAGTTACATCTATTGGGCTCAGAGGTATGCTGAGAACAGAACTGTACCTAACCTCAATTTACAAGATGTGGAAATTAAGTGGTTTGGCCACAGAGGATTGAAATGTCACCAATTGATACCATTGGTGAAAACCTTTATGCATTTGCCAAAACCTGACCTGTTAATTGTGCACTGTGGAGGTAATGATTTGGGCACTTTGACTGGGGTAGGTCTGGAAATGCTTTTAAAGGACACCTTTGAACAATTAATGGCACTTTTTCCTCAAACTGCCTTGGTATATTCAAATATATGCCACAGACAGAAATGGAGGTGGTCGAACCAATTTTGTCCACAAATTGAGAAGTCGAGGAAGCATGTAAACAAATCTGTTTCAGCTTACATGAGAGACCATGGAATGGGCTCCGTGTACAACAATAACTTGCGTTACTACATGCAAGATATCTACAGAGGAGATGGAGTTCACTTCTCAGATGAGGGCAACAGAATTTTCATTTTGAATTTAAGACTGTGCATTGGTACATACGTATAAGTACCTAAATGTACCATAAACCCAAAAGCTCTTCTCAGAGCTACCCTACATCTGATCACTCACAATTATTTTTTTACTCTAACTTTTTTCACTAATTTTCAACAAAGTACGCTCCCTGGAGCGCTACCCGGTACGCGAACCGGAAGCTAACCGCGTGAAATATTTAAAAAAAAAATGTTTTTTTCCCGCACATATGGGCCTCCTCAACCACCCTCAGAAAACCTAGGGGGTCAAGTTACGTCTACCGTACCCCCTTCTACCCATTCTGAACATTATTTGCCCTCCATCTTGCATCTTAATTCGACCGAAACACAAAATGGTGGACTCCCGTAACGCTTCAGGTTCGCGTACCGGGGCGCTCGCCAGTTCGCGTACTGGGGCGCTCCCCGGGAAGCGCTCCATCAAAAAAGGTGGGAAAGTAATTTACAGAAAAACGACTGGAGACACTTTCACCAAATATACATTAGCTCATACTACATAACAATCCCTACCATTTTCACAAATTTGATTTAAATTCCATTTAGCCATTTAGCCTGTAGACCTTTCTAAATACCGTGAGGTAAATTACTTCACAGAACACATCTGAAGTGTTGGAATTGACAACCAATGAAAATGTTACTTTCATTTTCTACTTTTTTTACCTGACATTTGATTCGTTATATACCTGAATATATTTAAAGGAAGAGAAGGGAACACAGCCATTTTGACTACTACTTCCTGGTGTACATTTCAATTGGATTTTCACTAATCACTTCAACTTCTTTGTAAAGGTAAGTTGTTATTTTAAAAACTGAAGTATATTGTGCACCATAAGTTAATATGGTAAACTTGTTCTGATAGTTATATACTATCCCTCTGTAGTAGTTATAGATTTAGATAGACTTCTCTGTTATAGTTATGGATGGAGTTAGGTTTCTCTTGTATAATTATGAATTTACTTACGTTAAATCACATACACTTTTTTATATTCCTACTTCCACTCTAATACTATACACTGCCCAAAGATAAATTCACTGATAAAAACTGCCTAACTAAAATTAATCCCAACAGTGCCCTATCTGTACTAATATATTTTTTTTATCCAAATTTCAGGCAAAATGGAAGGCGAACAGAAAGTTTCATTTCAAATTGTCCTGCAAGAGAGCAACCAAGAAATAATTGATCCAAATTATATAGAATTTATGGATGAAACTTGGGACCAAGAACTACTGCAATGTGTGCAAGCAGTAGATGTCCTCCTTGAAAATGAGGACATTTTACACACTCAAACATTACAAGCTATGTTCAATGAAAATAACGACATTTCAGACAGTGAAATGTTAGACATTTTATTACATTTTGAAACACAATCACAATAATAAATAATTGCTTAAAAAATAAAGAAATTAAAAAATAATCAACAAAACAAACAATCAATTAACATACAATATTAGAAAAGTCTATCATTCTTTTTTCCTTTTAGTACGCTTCCCAGAACGCTTCCCGGTTCGCGGACCGGGCGCTCCCCACGCGGGGCCCTTTTAAAGCCTCTACATCAAACCTAGGGGGTCAGGGAGGATCTACTATGCCCCCTTATGGTCATTTGCCCCTTCGCTTTGGCCTCCTCTTGTCTCTCGATCCTACCGAGAGACAAGATGGCGGCCGCTCCGGACTGTTTAGAATGTTGACAGACACCGGAGAGCCAATCAGCTTCGCTACGCAAAGTTCCGTTACGCGTCAGGTACGCGAACCGGAGCGCTGCCCAGAGCGCGCTTACAGATATATATCTTTTTTTGAACGTTAATTTCTCAAAATCCACTGGATCACATATATTGAGACCTAGCAAAGGCACATCGGGCTACCAGTCCCTACAATTTTGCCAAGTTTCGTGCAAATCCATTCAGCCGTTTGGGCTAAAAGTGAGGCCAACCGCCCTATGGAAATTAACATGGGAAAAACATGTTTTGGGACCCCCCTTTTTTCTCAGCCCCCCCTTGACAAACCCCCCCCAAATTTTCAGTATCTGCTCAGAAACAAAATGTTCCATTTTCCTGAAAATTTCAGCCAATTCCGTCCACAAACGCTAAAGTTATTAGACATAGAATTTTCAAAAATCCCATAGAGAAAAAATCCTAACTATATATACCTACTGGCGACCGCCAGTAGGTAATATATATACACACATACATACATATAAATACATATATATGCAAATACATTTGTGCATATGTGTGCATGTAGAGATAGGCAGAGAGAGGTAGAAAGGCTAGAGGTGTAGAGGTAGAGGTGTAGATGTAGAGAGGTAGAGGTGTAGATGTAGAGAGGTAGAGGTAGAGAGGTAGAGAGTAATAGAGAGAGAGACAGAGATAGGTAGAGAGGTAGAGAGTAGAGAGTGAGTAATAGAGAGTAGAGAGTAGAGAGTGTGTGGTAGAGAGTAGTAGAGAGAGTAGTAGAGAGTGAGTAGCAGAGAGTAGTAGAGAGTGAGTAGTAGAGAGTAGTAGAGAGTGAGTAGTAGAGAGTAGTAGACAGTGAGTAGTAGAGTGAGTAATAGAGAGTAGTAGAGCGTGAGTAGTAGAGAGTGATTAGTAGAGAGTAGTAGAGAATGAGTAGTAGAGAGTGAGTAGCAGAGAGAGAGTAGTAGAGAGAGTAGTAGAGAGTGAGTAGTAGAGAGTAGTATAGAGTGAGTAGTAGAGAGTAAATAGTAAAGAGAGTATTAGAATGAGTAGTAGAGAGTGAGTAGTAGAGAGTAGTAGAGAATGTGTAGTAGAGAGTGAGTAGCAGTGAGAGAGTAGTGGAGAGTGAGTAATAGAAAGAGTAGTAGAGAGTGAGTAGTAGAGAGTAGTAGAGAGTGAGTAGTAGAGAGTGAATAGTAGAGTGAGTATTAGAGTGAGTAGTAGAGAGTGAGTAGTAGAGAGTAGTAGAGAGAGAGTAGTAGAGAGTGAGTAGTAGAGAGTGAGTAGTAACGTGTGAGTAGTAGAGAGAGAGAGTAGTAGAGTGAGTAGTAGAGAGTTGCAGAGTGTGAGTAGTAGAGCAAGTAGTAGAGAGTGTGTAGTAGAGAGTGAGTAGTAGAGAGTAGTAGAGAGGGAGTGGTAGAGAGAGTAGTAGAGAGTGAATAGTAGAGAGAGTAGCGGAGAATAGTAGGGTAGTAGAGAGTGAGTAGTAGAGTGAGTAGTAGAGAGAGAGTAGTAATGTGAGTAGTGGAGAGTGAGTAGTAGATAGAGAGAGTAGTAGAAAGTGAGTCATAGAGAGTAGTACAGGGTGAGTAGTAGAGAGAGAGTAGTAGAGGGTGAATAGTAGAGAGTAGTAGAGTGAGTAGTAGAGAGTGAGCAGTCAGTGTCAGTCAATCAGTGTCAGTCAGTGTCAATCAGTCAGTGTCAGTCAGTGTCAGTCAGTCAGTGTCAGTTAGAGTACCTCTGCTGACCTGGTTCTCTGGCTCTAAAGCAGCACTGCTGACCTGGTTCTCTCCCTCTAAAGCAGCTCTGCTCATCTGGTTCTCGGCCTCTAGAGCATCTCCGCAGCTCTGCTGACCTGGGTCTCTGGCTCTAGAGCAGCTCTGCAGCTCTGCTGACCTGGGTCTCTGGTTCTAGAGCAGCACTGCTGACCTGCTTATTAGGCTCTAGAGCAACTCTGCTGCCCTGGTTCCTCTGGCTTTACAGCAGCTCCCATGACCAGGTTCTATGGCTCTAAAGCTGCTCTGCTGACCAGGTTCTCTGGCTCTAGAGCAGCTCTGCTGACCAGGGTCTCTGGCTCTACAACAGCCCTGCTGACCTTGTTCTCTGTCTCTAAAGCAGCTCTGCTGACCTGTCATATGGCTCTAAAGCAGCTCTGTCCACTCCTCCAATCATCCTAACAGAAGCATGTCCTTATATAATCACTCTGCTGAAACATTAGTGCTTATAAACGTATCCTCCTGTCAACTACTAGCACTCTAGGAACCCAGTCACTGTCTATGCACTTGCAGAATGTCTCAGGCATTTAGACAAGCAGTGGTACAGTCAAATGTGCACAATATATGCGGTCCATTTACCCCTTGCAGACCACTGAGTCAGTCCTGCAAAAGCCCAGGTAATAGTCGTATGTGTTTGGAATCATACTGTGAGTCTGTGTCCACTCCTACAATCATCTTGACAGAAGTATGTCCATACCTAATCCCTCTGCTTAAACACAAGCCCTTATAAACTTATCCTGCTGTCACTAATAGCACTCTAGGAACCTATTCACTGCCTACGTACTTGCAGAATGACTCAGGCATTGATAGAAATAGTGTTACAGTCAGATGTGCACAATGTATGTGTCCCTTAGCCCCTTGCAGACTACTGAGTCAGTCCTGCAAAAGTCCAGGTAATAGACATGCTTGTCTGGAATCACACTGTGAGCCTGTGTCCACTCCTCCAATCATCCTGACAGAAGCATGTCCTTATCTAATCACTCTTCTGAAACATAAGCGCTTATAAACTTATCCTGCTGTCAACTGCTAGCACTCTAGGAACTCAGTCACTATCTATGCACTTGCAGAATGACTCATGCATTGAGACAAGCAGTGGTACAGTCAAAAGTGCACAATGTATGCAGTCTGTTAACGCCTTGCAGACTAGTGAGTAAGTCCTGCAAAAGTTCAGGTAATAGTCATGCATGTCTGGAATCACACTGTGAGTCTGTGTCCACTCCTACAATCATCCTGACAGAAGCATATCCTCATCTAATCACTGCTGAAACATAAGGGCTTATAAACTTATCCTGCTGTCAACTACTTTCACTCTAGGTACCCATTCACTGTCTATGCACTTGCAGAATGACTCACGCATTGAGACAAGCAGTGGTACAGTCAAATGTGAACAATGTATGCGCCCCCTTAACCCCTTGCAGACTACTGAGTCAGTCCTGCAAAAGTCAAGGTAATAGTCATGGTTGTCTGGAATCACACTGTGAGTCTGTGTCCACTCCTACAATCATCCCGACAGAAGCATGTTCTTATCTGATCACTCTGCTGAAACATAAGCACTTATAAACTTATCATGCTTTAAACTACTAGCACTCTAGGAACCCAGTCACTGTCTATGCACTTGCAGAATGACTCAGGCATTGAGACAAGCGCGGTACAGTGAAATGTGCACGATGTATGCGGTACCTTAACCCCTTGCAGACTACTGAGTCAGTCCTGCAAAAGTCCGCGTATTAGTCATGCTTGTCTGGAATCACACTGTGAGTCCGTGTCCAGTCCTGCAACCATCCTGACAGAAGCATGTTCTTATCTAATCACTTTGCTAAAACATATTCGCTTATAACCTTATTGTGCTGTGAACTACAAGCTCTCTAGGAACCCAGTCACTGTCTATGCACTTGTAGATTGACTCAGGCATTGAGACAAGCAGTGGTACAGTGAATTGTGCACAATGTATGCAGTCCCTTAACCCGTTGCAGACTACTGAGTCAGTCCTGCAAAAGTCCAGGTAATAGTCATGCTTGTCTGGAATCACACTTTGAGTCTGTGTCCACTCCTACAATCATCCTGACTGAAGCATGCCCTTATCTAATCTCTCTGTTGAAACATAAGTGCTTATAATCTTATCTTGCTGTCAACTAATAGCACTCTAGGAACCTAGCCACAGCCTATGCAGTTGCAGAATGACTAAGGCATTGAGACAATCAGTGGTACAGTCAAATGTGCACAATGTATGAGGTCCCTTAACGCATTGCAGGCTACTGAGTCAGTTCTGCAAAAATCCAGGTGATAGTCATGCTTGTCTGGAATCACACCGTGAGTCTATGTCCACTCCTACAATCATCCTGAAAGAAGCATGTCCTTATCTAATCACTCTGCTGAAACATAAGCTCATATAAACGTATCCTACTGTCACCTACTAGCACTCTAGGAACATAGTCACTGTCTATGCACTTGCAGAATGAATCAGGCATTAAGACAAGCAGTGGTGCAGTCAAATGTGCACAATATATGCGGTCCCTTAATTACTTGCAGACTACTGAGTCAGTCCTGCAAAAGTCCAGGTAATAGTCATGCTTGTCTGGAATCACACTGTAAGTCTGTGTCCACTCCTACAATCATCCTGACAGAAGTATGTCCTTATCTAATCACTCTGCTGAAACATAGGTGCTTATAAACGTATCCTGCTGTCAATTACTAGCACTATAGGAACCCAGTCACTGTCTATGCACTTGCAGAATGACTCAGGCATTGAGACAAGCAGTGGTACAGTCAAATGTGCATAATATATGCGGTGCCTTAATCCCTTGCAGACTACTGAGTCAGTCCTGCAAGAGTCCAGGTAATAGACATGATAGTCTGGAATCACACTGTGAGTCTATGTCCACTCCTACAGTCATCCCGACAGAAGCATGTCCTTATCTAATCACTCTGCTGAAACATAAGTGCTTATAAACTTATCGTGCTGTCAACTACTAGCACTCTAGGAATCCAGTCACTATCTATGCACTTGCAGAATGACTCAGACATTGAGACAATACCTAAGCACTTATAAATTAACTGAGTACTCTGTTTGCAGTACTGTCATCATTCATCCTGACTGAAGCATGCCCGTATCTAATCTCTCTGTTGAAACGTAAGTGCTTATAATCTTATCTTGCTGTCAACTACTAGCACTCTAGGAACCTAGCCACAGCCTATGCAGTTGCAGAATGACTAAGGCATTGAGACAAGCAGTGGTACAGTCAAGTGTGCATAATATATACAGTCCCTTAATTCCTTGCAGACTACTGAGTCAGTCCTGCAAAAGTCCAGGTAATAGTCATGCTTGTCTGGAATCACACTGTAAGTCTGTGTCCACTCCTGCAATCATCTTGACAGAAGCATGTCCTTATCTAATCACTCTGCTGAAACATAAGTGCTTATTATAAACTTATCATGCGGTCAACTACTAGCACTCTAGGAACCTAGTCACTGTCAATGCACTTGCAGAATGAATCAGGCAATGAGACAAGCAGTGTAACAGTCAAATATGCACAATGTATGCCGTCCCTTAAACCCTTGCAAACTACCGAGTTAGTCCTGCACAAGTTCAGGTAATAGTCATGCTTATCTGGAATCACACTGTGAGTCTGTGTCTACTCCTACAATCATCCCAACAGAAGCATGTCCTTATCTAATCAATCTGCTGAAACATAAGTGCTTATAAACTTATCGTGCTGTCAACTACTAGCACTCTGGGAATCCAGTCACTGTCTATGCACTTGCAGAATGACTCAGACATTGAGACAATACCTAAGCACTTATAAATTAACTGAGCACTCTGTTTGCAGTACTGTCATCATTCTAGTTACTAGTGATGTTTTTATAGAAGGACCTAGGCACCAACAAAAGTACACGTACAGTATTCTGTCCTCAATCACTACAAACCTCTAAGCAGATACATACTATTGGGAAACATCCTTTACCACGCAACTTTTACCACGCAGTGCTTTTACAACGCAGGTTTTACAACGAAAACTATTACAATGCATTGCACTGGGGGCGCTCTAGGATAGGGAATAGTTTTAATTTACTATCCAACACCTTCCCTATTATCCACAGGGACTGGAGTTGGAATAGTAAATGAAACTATTCACTATCCAGCACCCCAAAGCGATATGCTTTGTAACAGCATGCGTTGTAAAAACTGCGTTGTAACAGCATGTGTGGTAAAAGCATGCGTTGTAATGTCATACATCCCATACTATTGGTACACTCCACTAAATACTGAAGTAGTATTCATGCAGTCTAGGATACCTCCTGTCAGTCCCATGCAGTTTGTCAATTAGCCATCCAGCACTAGGATGTCGATTACGATGTAGGACGGAAACGGGTCCGACCGCCATGGTCGCGGATAATAAACTCCCGACCGCACCACGGATAAACTGCGGGTGCGATTAGGATATTTCTGCCATCACACACCGACCGCGGCGGACGGATCACATCAAAGACCGCCGCACGTGGACAGAAACACCGTCCGCCGCGGATGCAATGACCGTGAAAACAGGCCCAACTGCCGCCAGACCTGTGGAGGGTCCGTGTGCACGATTAGGATAACCCTGCCGTCCCAACGGAACTCACCACCGTCCTTGACCGCCGGGGAAAAAAAGCATCGACAAACGGAGCGTGACTGCGGAAGGACCAAACAAACATCACCCCTGCCATCAAACCGATTCAAAAATGGCGGACGGAAGTAAATAGAAAACCAAAAAAACTGGACACACACCCACCTGGAACACCCACCCCCAACAACTACATTCCCCAATGACACCCCCCCAGCACAAACAAGAGCACCCAAGTCACCACACCCACAAAACACCTGACTGCTAAACACCATTGGGACACAAGCACCACCCAGAGTATAAAAGGAATCCCTCCCATAACCACAATCCTTTGCAACATAGCACAGCTGGAAGAAAGAGGCAGAACATCACACACAACAGACACACACAAACACACATTCAACCTGCACACCTACGCACACACCACACAAACCCCCACAACACCATTCCTACATACCACACACCTGCACACCCACACCCCACACCACCATCACCTTGCACATCACACACCATGGCACCCAAGAAAAACCCCAAGTTCACAGAGAGTGAGTTGAAGGTCATGGTGGATGAAATCATCCGTGTCGAACCACATTTGTTTGGTACCCTAGTGCATCAGACCACCTTGGCAACTAAAACCACTATGTGGGACAGGATAGTGACCAGAGTCAATGCGTCAGGGACCGTGCCACACACCAAACACGACATCCAGAGGCGGTGGCACGACCTCAAGGCAAGGGTGAAAGACATCAGGTCCAAGAACCACCTGCGGGCACACGACAGTGGCGGTGGCGGTCCCGCGGAGCAAATACCATACGCCGAATGGGAGGAGAAGGTGCTAGGCATACTGCACCCTGAGAGTCTGGAAGGAATAGAAGAGGGAGTTGAGGCTGGTAAGTACAAACCAATGACCACTATCAAACTGTAATGTTCTGCCTTGCACACCTGCTAAGACACATCTCCCGGGCTCCAATCCATGCATGTGGACCACACAATCACCCAAATGTGAAGGCTAGGGCTCAAATTCACCCACCATGATCAACCACAAATGTAGCCACCTACGTTTCCAGGCTTGCATGTGGCCAAGCAGCTAACACTACAACTCCCTACAGGTCCCCATGTTTACAGGGAGGGTGAGTGTGGGTCCAGCACTACAACTCCCAACAGGCCCCCATGTCTACAGGGAGGGTGAGGGCGGGACCAGCACTACAACTCCCGACAGGCCCCCATGTCTGGAGGGTGAGGGTGGGTGGGGGTGTGGGTCCAGCACTACAACTCCCAACAGGCCCCCATGTCTACAGGGAGGGTGTGGGTGGGTGGGGATGTGGGTCCAGCACTACAACTCCCAACAGGCCCCCATGTCTACAGGGAGGGTGAGGGTGGGTCCAGCACTACAACTCCCAACAGGCCCCCATGTCTACAGGGAGGGTGTGGGTGGGTGGGGAGGTGGGTCCAGCACTACAACTCCCAACAGGCCCCCATGTCTACAGGGAGGGTGAGGGTGGGTCCAGCACTACAACTCCCAACAGGCCCCCATGTCTACAGGGAGGGTGTGTGTGGGGGTGTGGGTTCATCACTACAACTCCCAACAGGCCCCCATGTCTACAGGGAGGGTGAGGGTGGGACCAGCACTACAACTCCCAACAGGCCCCCATGTCTACAGGGAAGGTGAGGGTGGGTGAGGGTGTGGGTCCAGCACTACAACTCCCAACAGGCCCCCATGTCCCATCCCAGAGCAAGATGGACTCTGCCTACCATGTGCTGACCACTGCATCTCACTCTTCAGACTTACATGTAGGTAGCCATCTTCACAGGGGCACCATCCAATAGCAGGACAGGACCACACATATCCAAGTAATGTCTCCCCACCTCCACACCACCATAATGCCCAGTACTGTGTACGACACCAATTTGATGACACCAACAACCATGTCCTGATTCCCTAGAAAATTGAAATGTAACAACAACAAACCTGTTATGTCCACAGCATTCATTCTTAAATTCTTGTCCCTCAGGTGATTTGACAGGAGAAGACACCAACCGCCAGCACTTGTCCGCCCCCTCACAGCCTCGACTCTCCGGTGATGATTCCCTGGACAACTCTGGTGCGGAGGACGATGCCGGTCCAACTACACTCCCAGGGCCATCAGGCTCCCCTGACATCCCTGCCTCCACCCGTGACGGGGGGTGACCGACCGCTCCCGGCGGTCTGCGGTGAGTGCTGCAATGTGACTGAAAGGAGGGTAAAAACTGCCATTTACAGTTGCACATTCAAATGTATGTGTTAGCCTGCCCCGCCCACGCGGAATGCGTGCTCCGCCATAGCTATGCCAGTGAGTGATGAATTTCAAATGATGCACCATCGCGGCAGCGTGCACATGCGGTTGGCGGTGTGTGACCGTGATGGTCCTTGCACATGTAGACAATAGGTAACGCGGGACGCGTAAGCGATTTCAAAAATAGCGGAAGCCGTGCACAGCCACAGCAGGTCCAGCCATTGGTTCCTTTTGAATGAGGCAGCCCGGGAACACCAATTGCTGCAGATGTGTGCCACTGATATCAGCTCAGGGCACTATAAATGTGTGGATTTGAGCAGCACACATCCACTGCTTCTAGCCACTGCTGCCTGCACCCATCACCTCTACCTGCTGCTGCTGAGGACTCCACCAACTGCTGCCTGCACCCATCACCTCTACCTGCTGCTGCTGAGGACTCCACCAACTGCTGCCTGCACCCATCACCTCTACCTGCTGCTGCTGCCCACTCCACCAACTGCTGCTGTTGTGCCACAGTCCTGGACCTTGCCATGCCGAGAGTTGGAGAGGTCCGGTCTCGTCCCTTCACCGCAGCGGAGCTGGAGGCCCTTGTGGACGGTGTGCTCCACCACTATAAACGGATCTACGGTGCCCCTGGACAGGTGGTAAGTACAGTGGGGGACATGTTGGTGTGCATGAGGTGGTCACTGACTCCTGGCCCCTGCAATCTTGGTGTTGTGCTGTGGGACCTTCACATATGTCGTACTGTGCATGGCTGCAGAAAGATACGTGTAGCTCCTATCTGTGTGAATGGCCAACTGTCCACTGACTTGCACCCTCTTGTCTCCCATCATGGTAGGTCAAGCTGCACCTTCGCAAGGCCGTGTGGAGGACCATAGCACGTGATGTACGGGCAGTGAGGGTGTGCAATAGGCGACACACATACTGCCACAAGCGGTTGGACGACATCTCCAGGCTCAGCAAGAATGTGGCGGAGATGACACTCAGGCTGATTCCAAGATCATCCCGGCTTGCACGATGTACCATGACCCCTCTAATGCTCCGTATCATAGCTGTGACACATCCTGACCTGTCTGCCCGGCTGAGAGGGGATCAGCAGTAAACTAGCGGTAAGCACACTGAATGGGTTTGTGACTTGAGAGTGCATGCATGTATTGCTGCTCGGACACAGTAGTGAAATCCGTGGTGTATCTGTTGTGCTGCAATTGCATGTGGGTGCCATTAGCGGAGTGAGCATTGGCATCCATGTCAGCCAGGTGGACATACCAGTTGCATTGTAGTGCAGGGTCCACGGACATGCCATTGATGTCTGCGGTCCCATGGCATCACATGTGTGGTGGTGTGCATGCACTTGCCCTCTTTGTATGATGTACATGTTTCACAGGCACCCCCGGCTCTTTGACATGAGGATGTTCGTGTGCAGGATGGGTGCTACATGTTGGTCAGCAGTCAAGGAAGTTTTGATTTTTAATTAGCAGTACGTGAGTGTGGCACTTAGGTATACCTCTTTTCTCTCTTTTACAGCTTTGGACGAGGGCACAGACCCACAAACGACGGAGCATAGTGGTGGCAATGCATCCGGATCAGAGATCACACACTCGCAGACTGAGACTGAAGAGAGCAGCCCCGGAGAGGGCAACAGAACTGTCCCTGAGGACTCACATGTGGAGAACCCATCGTCCTCATCTTCAGACAGTGGTGGTGAGTCTGCACTGTTGGTGGAGACAGGGAGTGTACAGTCTACACCTTCAGTAGGTACACATCACACTGGGCCCACACTGCCACCAACTGCAACAAGTACTGCTCGTGCTCGCCAGAGTAGGGGGAGCAGAGAGGCCTTCGGTGCAGGCACCGCTGTCTTGCCCCTGTGACACAAAATGCCCTTAGTGCTGAGGCGGTTGATCTGCTGCGACAGCTTTGTGTAGGGCAGGCAAACATGAATAATTCATTCCTGGACCATGATAGGAAGTTGGGGCAGGTGGTGGCATTCATGGAGGGGATGCATGGTGATGTTGCAGGTCTCCACAGAACAGTACAGTCATTAACCAACACAGTATCTGCAGCCATTCAACAGTCGCATAGACACGGTTCTACTTCAGTTCCCCCATCCACACCACTTGATTTCCCTAAGGGAGAGTGACATTTCAGAACAGGACTCATTTTCTGGGTATTGCACTGGATGCAGGCACAGGCAGCAAGCCAGGGCACAAAGGCCACATACACCATCCCATGGAACAGGGAAATATTTCACAGAACAGGACACCAGCTACCCTGGAGTTGACACACAGGATCCTCAAGAGGTGTTGGGGGACAGGGATTCATGTGGCACACAGGCATCCCCCTCAAAAGGTACTCCCAAGGCAAGGGCACCTCCCAAGGCAAGGGCACCTCCCAAGGACAGGGACACCCCCAAGGACAGGGTACCTCCCAAGGACAGGGACACTCCCAAGGACAGGGCACCTCCCAAGGACAGGGACACACCCAAGGACAGGGCACCTCCCAAGGACAGGGACACACCCAAGGACAGGGCACCTCCCAAGGACAGGGACACACCCAAGAACAGGGCACCTCCCAAGGACAGGGACACTCCCAAAGACAGGGCACCTCCCAAGGACAGGGACACACCCAAGGACAGGGCACCTCCCAAGGACAGGGACACTCCCAAGGACAGGGCACCTCCCAAGGACAGGGACACACCCAAGGACAGGGCACCTCCCAAGGACAGGGACACACCCAAGGACAGGGCACCTCCCAAGGACAGGGACACACCCAAGGACAGTGCACCTCCCAAGGACAGGGACACTCCCAAGGACAGGGCACCTCCCAAGGACAGGGCACCTCCCAAGGACAGGGACACTCCCAAGGACAGGGCACCTCCCCAGGACAGGGCACCTCCCAAGGACAGGGACACTAGAATGGACAGGGACACTACAAAGGACAAGCCAACTCCCAGGGACAGAGCACCGCCCATGGATAAGGCACATTCCAGAGACAGGACACCTCCTACGGCCAAGGCGTCTCCCACGGCCAAGGCACCTCCCAGGGAGCAGGCACGTCCCATGGCCAAGGGTTCTCCCATGGACACAAGCTCCAACAAGGTCAGGCATACATCACCCCTGCGTCCCCTGAAGCTGGTGTTGGTGAAGGAACGTAAAGCACATGTGTCAGCGGTGGAGTCCCCCCATACCTCTACTCCCATCCACACCCCACTGAAGCAGAGGAAGGAGTACACTGTTGTAGCATCCCCCATTACACATATTGCAGAGGGCAGAAGGCAGGGCCACAGCAAACGTCAAGCAGGGTCCAGCAAGTCCCCAGAGAGCAGACCCCCACCAGCACATGACCCACCTTTGATGGGTGATGTTTCTGATGATCCCGCACCACTTACCAGTCCAGTCATGTCCAGGGTGCCCTTACATATCCCTAAGAAACATAAACACACACCGGTGACACCTGACCACCCCTATGTCGCTCCAGTACAGCTGTCCCCAGCTCCCAAGTGCCACCCTGCCTCCTGGACCACACAGCCCTGTGGCTCACCATTTCAGTGGTCCTAGTGGGTCAGCTGCAGTTCACTCTCATGGGCCAGATATTGGGACTGTGTCAGTTGTGCCCTCTCCTGTTGCGGGTACTGCCAGTGTGTGTGTCCGCCACTCTCATGTCTCAGATGCTGGCATGGTTTTTGTTGGTCACTTTACAGGGACATGTCCTGGCAGTGTGTCTGGGTATATGGCTCATGTGTCAGTCACTAGATCTGTGGCTGTGTCTCACACTCCTGTATCTGGTGCTGCCAATGTGTCTGGGTCTATGGCTCATGTGTCAGTCACTAGAGCTGTGGCTGTGTCTCACACTCCTGTATCTGGTGCTGCCAATGTGTCTGGTCTATGGCTCATGTGTCAGTCACTAGAGCTGTGACTGTGTCTCACACTCCTGTATCTGGTCCTGCCAATGTGTCTGGGTCTATGGCTCATGTGTCAGTCACTAGATCTGTGGCTGTGTCTCACACTCCTGTATCTGGTGCTGCCAATGTGTCTGGGTCTATGGCTCATGTGTCAGTCACTAGAGCTGTGGCTGTGTCTCACACTCCTGTATCTGGTGCTGCCAATGTGTCTGGTCTATGGCTCATGTGTCAGTCACTAGAGCTGTGGCTGTGTCTCACACTCCTGTATCTGGTGCTGCCAATGTGTCTGGGTCTATGGCTCATGTGTCAGTCACTAGAGCTGTGGCTGTGTCTCACACTCCCGTATATGGTGCTGCCAATGTGTCTGGGTCTATGGCTCATTTGTCAGTCACTAGTACTGGGCCTGTATCTCCCATTCCTGTATCTGATCCTGCGACTGTGTCCGAAGCTACAGGCTCACACAGTCCACCTAATTCTGTGCTGTAAGGTGCAGTTCACATCACTGAAATGTGATTCTAATTGATGTCCGGAATGTCCATTGTTACCACCCTTGCATTATTATTGTCCATGTGACGGTGTGCATGACACACGTCCATGTGCTGCCTCTGATGTACCTGCTCTGTGCCATTGACTGTTGATGCTCTTAGCCCCTCTCATGTGCTGCCTCAGATGTACCTGCTCTGTGCCATGGACTGTTGATGCACTTAGCCCCTCTCATGTGCTGCCTCAGATGTACCTGCTCTGTGCCATGGAGTGTTGATGCACTTAGCCCCTCTCATGTGCTGCCTCAGATGTACCTGCTCTGTGCCATGGAGTGTTGATGCACTTAACCCCTCTCACGTGCTGCCTCAGATGTACCTGCTCTGTGCCATGAACTGTTGATGCACTTAGCCCCTCTCATGTGCTGCCTCAGATGTACCTGCTCTGTTCCATGGACTGTTGATGCACTTAGCCCCTCTCGTGTGCTGCCTCAGATGTACCTGCTCTGTGCCATGGGCTGTTGATGCACTTAGCCCCTCTCACATGCTGCCTCAGATGTACCTGTTATTTTATCAACACTTCCCTGTTGCTGTTATGATACTGCATTGTGCCCTCTCATATGCTGCCTCAGATGTACCTGCTCTGTTCTATCCAGTGGCCATGCTCTTGGCTACTCTTGGAGTCAACCTCTATTATGTGAAATAAAGCAAGTAACTCCTGTATAGTGGTTTCTCTGTGTCATTCCTGGTTGTCTCCTTGCATTGTTGATATATTGTTGCTGTCGTACATGCTGTGTCTGCCACTTTCACATTACCATTGCCCAGCACTGTTTCAGTTACTTTGGCTTGGGGGATAGACATTGCAATGTGGCTGTGGACTGTGTAAGGGTGGAGGAGGCACTCAGAGTCTCATTTGGGGACACACGACAACAGTGGCTTACCATGCACTGCAGGTTATGCGGATGTTTTTCATTTGGTGCATGTGTCACACTCATGATTTGTGGGTACACAGAAGGTTGTTCAGTGTCGACTTTGTCAGTGTACATGTCAGGGCTCATCGTGTGTGTGTTGGTTGTTTATGTGTGTGCAGCAGTGTTGTTTTTTGTAGTGTGTGGTGTATGGGCCTTTGTCTGTTGGTGGGGTAGGTGTGGGGTTTGCCTGAGGGTGGGCCAACATGTCTCCTTATGTGTGGTATGCCTTGTGAGTTGGTGTGTGTATGTGGGACTGTGAGATGTGTGGCCTAGCCATTCCTGCCTGCCTGCCTAGTTGATTGTGGGCATGGTTTCCGTCGTCTGCTCTGCTCCGTAGCGTTGTCCGTAGTGTGGGTGATTGTTAGCGGTGCATGTGTGTTCTGGGTGTGTGGGGTCTGTTGTGCCCAGGTGATTTTCCTGGTGGTGCATGATTGTATTTTCATCTCCAGAGCTGGTGTTCTGTTGAAGGCAGGGGCTCTGACACGTGCGTAGTGTGTGTGTTTCAACCGTGGTCGGCAGGGGAGTACCTGCCGGGGTGGTAACGTGGGGAGGGGGAGGGGCATTGGGGGTTTGTGATGTATGGATGATGGATGTTTGCAGGGAAGTGAACATATGTGTTGCTCATTAGATTATCTTGGTGTGCACTGCATACCCAAATGCGATGCAGGGGACGCTAAGTTATTCGTACAATTCATTTCTATGCTTACTTACCTGCATACATCCGTTTGCCTTACATTATTGTCCCCCAACATGCCACTCCCCCTCCCCACGTCACAGCCCTGGCAGGTACTCCCCTTCCGACAGTGGTTGGTGTGTTTACGTACATTCGTCGTCGTCGGTCCATGACTTGCTGGTGGTGGAGCACGAAGAGTATCGTAAATGCGTGTAGAGCTGGGTCCATGGCGACGGCCTGCCTGCGGTGGGTATCTCTGCAATGTTTTGCCTCTCCGCTGTGGTAAATCTGCCGTGTTCAGGCTGGTTATTTTTCCGCAGCGATTTGCTGTGTCTTTTCCGCCACCGTGATTTCTAGGACGGTCGAGACGTCATTCCTTACGGCGGTGTCTCTGCATTAGTTAAATAAGTCGTGGGTTCGGGTGTATTTCCGCAGCGGTGCATGTTCTTCTGCGGGGTATGGAAAATTTACAGTGCTTTCCATCCTAATATGGCGGACGGACTAGCCGGGGCTGGCGGACTGGAAAAAGCATTTTCCGCATACTCCAGGCCGGAGGTCGTCCTTCCGTCCGCTATCGACCCCTAGGTTCTTATTGTATCACTCTGCTAATACCTAAGCACTTATGGGGCAGATTTACAAGCCCTCTGCGCCACCAGTATGTCACTTTTTGTAACATAGTGATGGTGCTTGGGACTTCTCCTTATTTACAAGTCGAGGAAAAGTCACCCAGCGTAGCTTTTCCTCTCCTTGAAAATACGACCCATTCAAACGCAGCACTTTGCTTTGAAGGGGCATACCAAGGGTTTTGTTGTGTCTGTTCCCACACAACACCCATGGAATAAAACATCTCAAGACTTACGAGAAAGTGTAAATCTGTAGATATGTGTGAATTGTGTGCTACCCTAGAGGTGGTGTAGCAAGGCACAACAAGGAGAAATGTTTTCATTTCTCCTCGTTTTTTCCTCTTTCATTGCATGCTGCATTCCACAGCACTCATTGAAGGAGAAAAATGCCTTTAGTGATTGTGTCTGCGCAGGAAGTATTCCCTTCCTGCACAAAACAATCTGCCCACAACACAGATATCCTTGCACCATGGTGCAAGGGTGCCTGCGTCACTGCATGGCTGCAGTTTGTGTGGTAGTGCAGAGGGAGCTCAGAATTCCGACATATTCATTTGAATATGTCACATCCCTGTGCTTCAGAAGTGCTGCAGCGTGGTGCAGCTAAAGGGCTTGCAGTGTCACGCTGCAGCACTTCCTCATAGATCTGCCCCTATAAATTCACCATACACTAGTGATGCATTCTTTCAGTCAATCATGCTCTGCACATACATTCAACCAAACTTTCAAACATTACCATGCAATTATAGTTCTTTTTTAAACCAGATAAGGTAGTTCTGAACCTGTTTTTTCTTCTGTTTTTTTGTTTTCTATGTTTTTTGTAGTTTTAAACAATTTTGTACTTTTTTGGTGTATTTTAAAAATTGAACAAAAAAGGAACTAAGCAAACAGTTAGCGCTTGGATTTCAACATCATTCCAAAAAAAAAAAAGAATTTGCATTTGTGGTTCCGTTGAGCTGCACAAATAGCGTCCACTTACTGTTCACCATAACAGATGATGGTTTTGCAGTTAGTGCAGTGCTGCTGCAGAAAAGCAAATTCTGGGCGAATGTCTACTGGTGGTGCTGAAGTGGACGCTCCAGAGGTGCTAGCAATGCCTGGTGGTGGATTTTTTGCTGCACGCCCCATATCTTCTCATGCCAGATTCTTTGGGTGAATGGTCAGCAGAAGTTTATACATACTCGCTGTTCCACAGGACTCTGTCACACAGCAAGCATGTGACTTTTCTTACGTTAACCTTTTTTTCTCCGGCAGGAAAGGTGAAAAATTTCCATACCACTGATTCAGGCCTCTGCTTGGGTGGATCTTCCTCCACGATATCTTCATCTGAAGGATGATGAGGAGCTTGCGAACCAGATGCCATTACTCCAATGCAATTTTTTTAAAACACCCAAAAAATTCCCAAAACAGCTCTGGAAGAATAAGAGATGTCTCTCATCAACTTCTCCAAACAAAATAATTAAAATGGGTGGGGTCCTTCAATAGTTACAGTGGGAAATGTTATGGACCAATCCAATCTTTTTTTTTGAAGTCACATGGGATCCGTGCGCCGTGTGCTCACGAAGCGCGCACCCAACGCGAATTCGCAAAAATATATTTAAAAATAATATACGTTTATTACAAAAAAATATTATTTTTATAAATACCTTAGATAATCTTTTGCCCTAATATGTACATTAAAGACACATACAGATTATTTTAGAACATAAAAAAGTTCACGGGACTCGCGCACCCAGTGCACCCCAGCACGTATATGATGTCACGTGGGGTCCGCCACCGCGCAAGCATCGCTTGCCGTAATACACATGTGTTTCAAATACGTGGGATCAGAAGTCACGGACCGGTCGCATACCGGTGGCGCACACCACGTAACATTGTACGTATTTGACGTAACTTGAAAAAACACGTACTTGTCGCTCACCATACGCAGGTCCTTCATGACTTTTCCAAAATGGCAGCTGGAATACATGGACCCGCTGTAGTAGGTACGCCTTGGGTGTTCAACTCCCCAAAAAATTTTGATTTAAAAAAATAAGATTATATAAATATATCAAAGTACAAAATAAACCAACATTTTTTTTTGCAATTTTCAGAAAAATATATATAATGTTGATAAATAAACAGTTAAAAAACTGTGGAAATCCAGTACAAAAAATAGGTATAACTACTATTGCACTTAACAATTAATATTTGAAAAACCTTTGAAATTCACAAAAAAAAACATAGGTATCAGAGATGTTTTAGTTAGAAATGAGCATTTACAAAACCTTTGAACTTCACTGAAAAAACTACAGGTTTCATGAGTGTTATAGTTAGCTGGACATTTCACTTTTACAAAACCATAGAAATTCCTCCGATATAGTTAGTTGTGCTAACTATAACTTGCGCGCCCGTAATGCACTGCTGATGATGTCACGTATTATATCATTCATGACATGGTCAGTGACATCACTGATGACATCACTGATAATGTCTCAAATGACATCACTGATTACCTCATCCACATGACAATCTGATACACCTCATCACACAATAGTATAACCTTTGATCACTCACTGTAAAATACAGAGTACCATATTTGAAAGCATTGACACACACATACCAGTTACTACATATGCACTCACTGATTCCTAAGTCTACACACAAAACTGTCCATTCACCCACAGAATCACTTATACATGCAGTCACGGATCAATGGTAACACTATCAAATGTACTCATACACCTATATAGACATTGACACATCAGCAGTCATCATAGCCGGTTATGCAGTGATGCTACTCACTCATGAAAGTAATCATTCACACTAACATTTACTCACCTACACAGTTATACACCCAGCACCTGATTTATACATACACATAGTAAATCATAGTTACTATGTTAAAAAATCACTACTACAATTATACACTCATTCATACAGTTACTCTCATAATCCCTGACTCTTACGTATACATAATTATATACACCAACTCTCATAAACAATGCCTTTTATTTTTCTACTTTATTGGAGATGTACCACTGACACATATATTCACTTACCAACACACAAATAAACACACTCAGACAACCAAACAACTGTTTCCATAAACACTCCTAAACCCATATGCCTAGACAATCAACCACTCACACATCTATGCATAGAGTTACAACTCTCCCACCCAACCACAGATACAATCAGTCTCCCTTACAAATACTCAGCAAACTAATCTATAACTAATATAGAAACTCACACACATAGTGGTCGATTAGGATGGCGGACGGACTTGCGTCCGTCCGCCACCCCCAAGGTGGAGGGACCGTCCGCAAAGGCAGCGGCGTTCCCTCCATGCCAATTAGGATGTGACCGCCACCCTGGCGGTCACATCCTGTATCTTTAACATTGTGGCGGGTGCTGCTTCAAGCAGCACCCGCTGCAATGTTAAAAATGCATGCATTTGCATGCACAAAGCGGCAAGCACCGCGCGGTGCCTGCCGCTTTGTGCATGCAAATGCAGGGGGGTACGATAGGTACCCCCCATGCACACCCTCACCCCCCCTTCACCCTGGGGGCCCGCAAGGGCCCCCCAGAAGCAAAGGTCCACATGCTTTTCCACGGCGGAAAAACCGCAGCGGAAAAGCATGTTTACACACGCTTCCTAATTTGGCTGGCGGTGTCTTGCAAACACCGCCACTAAATAGCGGTCTACACCCCGCGGACCAGCGGCTGGTCCGTCGCTGATCCCACCACCATCCTAATCTGGTGGGTGGTGCTGTCAGGGACCGCGGCAGTGAATCTGCATCCTCCGGCCGGCGGTGGCTTCCACCGGCCCGGAGGATGCGGATTCACCGTCATCCTAATCGACCCCACAGTTTGGTTACTAACCCATATATTTAGTGAGACACATTTAATTACTCACTTTAACAAACAGTCAGACAGCTACTTAATCCTCCATCCAGACAGTTATATATCCACTCAATCTTCAATACAGATTGGTATATATATGTAATAGATATTTAAATTTAAAACAAAACCACATTCACTCTATGATGTCATCAGTGATGTCATCAGTGATTTCACTGAATATGTCATGAATGATGTAATATGTGACATCATCAGCAGTGCATTGCGGGCACGCAAGTTATATTTAGCACAACTAACTATAATAGAGTAATTTCTATGGTTTTGTACAAGTGAAATGTCCAGCTAACTATGACACTCATGAAACCTGTGGTTTTTTCAGTGAAGTTCAAAGGTTTTTTAAATGCTAATTCCTAACTATAAAGTCTCTGAAACGTATGCTTTTTTCATTTTTTTCAGTGAATATATATATATATATATATATATATATATATATATATATATATATATATATATATATATATATATATATTCACTGAAAAAACCATAGGTTTCAGACCTGTTATAGTTAGGAATTAGCATTTAAAAAACCTATTAAATTCACTGAAAAAACCATAGGTTTTACACCAGTTATAGTTAGCTGGAAGTTTTACTCGCATAAAACCATTGAAATTCCTACGTTATAGTTAGTTGGACTCACTATAACTTGCGCGTGCAATGCACTGCTGATGACGTCACATATTACATCACTCATGACATGGTCAGTGACATCACTCATGACATCACTGATGACACAATCCAGTGAATGTGTGTATTTAAAAAAAAAATATGTGTTATATACGTATATGTAAAAGTTGATGGAAGAATAAATGTTTAAATAAGTGTTTACATGGATGTTTTTAAAAATAATTGATTGGTTAACTGGCTTATTAAGTGTATCTTAGTGAATACATATATTAGTGAGTAATGTTTAAATATTTAAATATATGGATTAGTGTTTCACTTTGTGTATAAATGGCTGCATGGGTTTGTGAGTAGCTACATGTGTAGGTATATGGGTTATTAGATTTTTTTTTAATATCAGTATGAGTGTCTATATGTTTGGTGGGGGTATTACTTAGAACATAGATGCATGAGTGACTGACTCTCTGTATGTGTTTTGAAAACAGCATATGTGCAGGACTGTATGGGTGGATGAGTGTGTATATGTGTGTGTTAGTGAGTGAATGACTGCCTCACTAGTGTGATTATCAGTAACTACATATGTTTTAATCTAGTATATGTGAATAGTAATGTACATAAGTGAGTATATGTGAGAGTAAGAGATTGTAAGAGTTCCTGTTTAAATAAGTATGTGTTTCTATAAGTGATTGTTTAAGAGAGTACGTATGTGTAACTTTCCTTAGAAGTAAGGTGGTAGTGTGTGTATAGCTGTATATGCAAATAAATGGATGTTCAATAGTTTATTTGGATGTGTGAGTATGTGTGTGAGTAACTTTTGGATGACTGTCGGTGTGTAACAGGATGTATAGGTGTATCACTACATATGATGAGTGAGTATATGTATGAGTGACTATATAAAACTGTTGGCGAATGAGTGGATGTGTATATAGATGGTGGAATTACTGAATTGGTTGTTGTAACTGGTATGGGTATCTCCATTTTTTTGAACATTTTAGTTTCTATTTTTGAATATGTGTTTCAAGGGTTACATTACAGTGAAAGGAGGTCTGTCACTATGTCACAAGGATGGTGTCATCATTGATGTCATGAGTGATGTCACTGACCATGTCATGAGTGATGTAATATGTGACGTCATCAGCAGTGCATTGAACGCGCAAGTTATAGTGAGTCCAACTAACTATAACGTGGGAATTTCAATGGTTTTATGCGAGTAAAACGTCCAGCTAACTATAACTGCTGTAAAACCTATGGTTTTTTCCGTGAATTTAATAGGTTTTTTAAATGCTAATTCCTAACTATAACTGGTGTGAAACCTATGTTTTTTCAGTGAATTTCAATGTTTTTTTTAATAGCAAATCTTTATAGGTATAAAAAATAATACATTTTAAAACGAATTTTATATTGTATAATTATGTCAAAATTTTTTTAATTTTTTTTATTTTTAACTTGGGGCGCGCCCTGGGGCGCGTACCGGGGAGCGTCCCATTAGCGCTATTCTCGCGAACAAAAACAACATCGTGACGTATCGCGTAGACGCGTGATGCGTCATATGATGCACAGTGTAAGCGCACCCGGAAGCACGCGTGCGCATACGATCGCGGCGCGCCCTGGGGCCCGTACCGGGGAGCGTCCCGTTAGCGCTATTCTCGCGAACGAAAACAACATCGTGAAGTATCGCGTAGACGCGTGATGCGTCATATGACGCACAGCGTAAGCGCACCCGGAAGCACGCGTGCGCTTACGATCGCGCAACGTCTCGACGCGCTTACGCCCTGGAGCGCGACTACGGGCAGAAAGAGGTAGAAAGGCACAGAAAGAAGCAAGAAAAGGGCAGGAAGAGGCAAGAGAGGTACAGAAAGAGGAAGAAAGGCGCAGAAAGTGGAAGAAAGGTGCAAACAGAAGCCTTATAAATGCAGAAAGAGGCAACAGAAGTCCAGAAAGAGGAAGAAATGTGCAGAGGAATCTAGAGATGTGCAGAAAGAACCAACAGAGGTGCAGAAACAGGTCTAATTTGACAACACATTACAACAGACTCATACAAAGTACCCTAATCACTAATCCTTCTCTGAAGATGTCTTAACCCTCACTTTTCTCTTGAAGGTTCACTATTAATCGACTATTTATCGACTGCTCAGAATGTTAGGCCTACCAAATATAAAATAGCAATCCTAAGCATATCACTGTTGTAAGTCTGACCAACTTTGTGAAGGTATGCATGCATGTCTATGATTTTACTTAGTATTGAAAAAATTCCCACAAGACCTATATACTTTTCATTATAAACATAGTTTACATAAAGGTACTTTGTTCATGCACAACAGCAACAAAAAGAAGAACGGATGAGTTTCATTTTAGTTTTTTATTTTATCATTCATTTATTTTTCTTGTAAATTCATCACTCTTTGTTTATTCATTTTCATTTCTTAAAAGTATTTGTTATCTTTTTTTAAGTGTATATCATTTCATAAAAAAATACATATTATATCAAATATCAACATGATAATTACAAAAAGAGAACACAAGAGAAAAACCCTGGGTTATGCAACCACAATAAATACAACACCATTCATACACTCACATACATCCCAATCCTATTACTATACACACATTCAATACACAATGCAGTATCTGAACAAATCTAAACATAAATAGGCAGATTTGGAGATATTTCTGCCTAAAATTATGACCATAAGGTGTGAAATATGGATTCCACGCAAGGTCGATGCGCGATTCGGTGGGTTCTATACCACCTTCCTCAGGACCTATGCAGATACAAACATTCCTTACACAACAGAAACCGGGCGCGTCGAGTCCTGTGACCTGAAAATAACACGTTTTATTGGTGCAGAACAGTTTTGGTTCCAAATGAGTAAAGCCCGGGTCATGTGACCTGAAAATAACACTTCTCATTGGTTCAGGACAGTTTTGTTTTTCCAAATGATGAAAGACACCACCTTTTTTCCTTATTCTGACTTTTTCCTTTGACTGAGGAAGACCTGTTTGGATATCTTTGTGTTATATTTTGTACTTTGAAATGGCTACTGTAGCTGCAACAGCTGGAGCATCTGCACCACCACCACCATCACCACCACCAAGAGGACCACCACAACAGTACATTGGTGGTCAAGAAGAGGAGGAGGAGGAAGAGGAAGAGGAGGAGGGGAGAAGATGGCTGCCTGAACAAAATACCCCATACAAGCCCAAGTCACACATTGTATGGGAGTTTTTTTTCAATCCCAGAGGGCAAGAAAAAAGTGAATGCGGCCAAGGTAACTTGCCTAATCTGTGGTGAAGAACTCTGAAGGAGCAACCCAAACAAAAAATATTCATTTGGTAATAATACCATGATTCGACATATGACCCGGAAGCATCCCAACAACTATTCTCGTGCAGAGCTCAGGGAACTGGCCAGTAACCTCCCCCAGTCTTCAAGGACCACCTCCAAAAGAAAGCAAACCACTCCATCGGGACCAGAAACAACGGAGACGATGCCTTGCATTCAACAAAGATTTGAGGATTTCCGAATCACATGTATTCATTGTGGCAAGCTCATCTCTTATGGTGAAAAGAGCGTAAAGCTCGTCGTCCTTGCTGGTGACAATCACAAATGCCCCAAATAACCCTGATTTTTTCCGTTTTTTGTTTTTTGCTCCTGTTGATACATTTACAATTCCCTGTTTTTTGTTTCTCCCCATAAAAAATACAAACAAAATATAAAACTGTTTTGAAAAGCCAAAAAAAGTACAAAATATTCAAAAAAACATTAAAAAAATATAAAACAACAAAAAGAAGAAAAAAAACAGTTCTTTTCAAAACTACCTTTCATTTATAAAAATTAACCTATATTTTTAATGAATCTCTGTCAATTTTTTTTTCTTAGGGTACGCGTACCGGGGCGCGCCACCCCCAAAACATAGAAAAAAAATTAATGAAGGAGTTAGCATGAGAGAAGAACACAAACAGAGTAATGTTAAGAGAAAAAGAGCTACAGGATGAACACAGAGGAATTGTTTATTGCATAGTAAAAAACAGAGAAGGTGTAATAGGGTGAAAGTGAGAAAAGTAAAATGACTAAAGGAGCAAAAGAAGGGAAGAGAGAGGTAGAAGACTAAAGTAGAGATAGTGGGAGAATGTGAGTGGGTGGTGAAAGAAAAAGAAAGGACAGTAAAAAATTGAGAATGAAGGGTAGTGGCGTAACCGGGATAAATGAAGAACGGTGAGTGAGCGTAAGAAAAGACCAGTTAGTGTAAGTAAAGAGGGGTGAAAGAGGGTGAAAAATTGAAATAGGATAAGACATGGGGAGTGACAAAGAGAAAGGACAAAGAGAGTAAAGGAAACAGTACCTGAATGGGTTTGAGTGAAACAGCAAAGAAAGATAAGAAATGCAGTGTGTGTGACTTATAGGGAGTCAGTGGGTGTAGGTCGGGGTGTGGGTGTGTAAGGTGTGTCTGTGGGTGTGGCTGAGTGGGGTGCTTTGGTGTGGGTGGAGGTGAGGGTGTGTGAAGTATGTGTGAGGAGTGTATGGGTGTGGGGTGTATATGTGTGCGATATATGTGTGTGTATTGAATGTGTGTGTATATGTGAAGAGTGTGTGTGGGGGGATTTTTTGTGTGTATGAGGTGTGTGTGTGGTGTGTGTGTGTGGTGTATGTTAGAGGTGTGTGTATGTGTTGAGAGGGGGATGAGGTGTGTGTGTAGGAGTAAGATAAATAATTAAGAAAAACAAAATGAGTGAAGAAGCAAAGGAAGGGAACAGAGGGTAAGTGAAGTAAAGAATAGGGATTGAAAGAAGTTGAATATGAGAGGGGAAATAGGGAAATTGGAGTAAACATGGAGAATAAGAATAAGTGTGGGAAGCAGAATAAAGACACAGGAGTGAGGTTAGTTGAGAAAATATTAGTAAGCTTAAAGCAAAGGGTGATGACAAAGTACTTTTTTTTGTCATACTTACCATATAATAAATGTAACTTTAATTATTTTTTTTACTGCACTTTGTATCTGTGAAAGAGAGAAGAACAAATAAGTTATAATTAGTAAAATGTGTATTTTAAATTAAAATATAGAAATGAAGAGGTTAAAACTCATAACAGTGTATCTAGAAATAAAGTAAGAGTGAAGGACACAGAAAGGGAAATAAAGTAAGGTAGAAGGATAAAAAGAGAAAAAAGAAATAGAATGAGAGCAAATTACTAAGAGTAAGGCATATAGATTCACTGACAGAGAGGAAGAGAAGAACAGAGAAATGAACTGAAGGTAAGAAAGATACTAAAACAATGTGAGTTAGCAAAACTAAATCAAGAAACAGTAGTAAGTAAAAAGATAATGACTGAGACGGAAAAGATAAACACAAGTGAACATAACACAAGGAGAGTGAGGCACAGAGGACATAGAAGTAGTGAACGAAAAATAGAGAGAAAGGTCAAAAGTAAGGAGCAAACAAAGATAAGCGAGGGAGTGTGGGTGATTTATAGTGATAGAGTGCGATAATACTGCTGAGTGAGTAAACAGGAATTACTAAAAGAGCAAAGGAGGAAAATACGGAAAAGGGAAGTAAAGCAGAGAGACTGAAAGCTGAAAAGTTATGCAAGGGAGAGAGGGGATGCAGACAGTTGAAATGAGAATGAGGGCTTGTCAAAGAAGTGGAGTAAAGGAACGGGGGTTACAGAGAGTGAGAGAAAGACATTATAAGTGAGTAAAAAGAGATGACAGAGGAAGGAAAAAGGAAAGTGAGTGTCAGAGAATGGGAATACAATTTAATTTACACAATCCAAAGTATAAAATAACTTGTACAACATGTTACATAGTTTATTTTTGCTGTTCTCAGAATATATTGAATTTCACTTAAAACAGTGAGTTAAAATTACTCATCATATGACAGCGGGAAAAAAAAACACAATCTAAAAGATTGTGTTTTAAAAAAAACCTTAGATACTGACAAATGACAAATGTACACTAATCTTTGATTGACTTACTTTTCCTTGAGGCCAAATAGTATATCATGGAGGTCCTTTTCTCGTTGCAAAGTACTTTGCTGTTCAGTAAAAAATCCATTTCATCGACTTTCTAGAAGAAAAGCTCCAAGAACATCTGAAATATTTTCATTATTTTCATATACTCCTTTTTTCAGTCATGACTCTTTACTCATTCCTGTACCTTTCCTTTTGGCCAAATAGTGTCAGATGTATGAGTATATTTTCAAATTAATTCAAAGAAACTCTGAAATGACCTTTTTTCCGACGTTCTAAAAGAAAGACTCTACAACATTTTCACAATATTTAAGTATTTGTAAAACTATCTCTGACTCACTCATGTTCATCATTTTGTATAATACTAATATCACTTACTATGAGATCCACTTACAGTACCTATATGACAAGTCAATTTTTTATATTACCTGGATCACTTTTACTCAGAATATATTTTTAAACAGCAAAATAACCTTTATTAACTGCTCCCGTCTTCATAGGCCAATTACCTTTACCTAAATTTTGGTTGTAAAAACACTAGGTATGAATTTTTTAAGCCAAAAGGCAAACGTTGTTTGAAAGTCAAATGAGTGTCGTTACATTGGGTCCAACCTTTACAACTTTTTAAATAGCATGTGTAATGCCCTGATGTTGTAGAAGGACCATCATGAAAAATAATAGCTGCAGTTGCAAAGGTTCTTCCTGATATCGATAACTGTGAAGCCATGAAATTTTTATTAGAAGTTGTCAATTTAGTTCCATCAGGTCTACATCATTGGAACATTAAAATGACATACTGACCATCATTTTGTAAAAATAATGTGGACAGCATTGTAGACTTACATTGGGGACACACCATATTGTGATCCGCTGCTTTAACTAGATTATTAAAAGGCACTGATTTGCAGTCTGGTAAAGTCAAATATATAAATATTTCAGTGTCTATTCTAGTAGTACTTGATAAAGTACAGTTGTCGCAGTCATGCTGCCATTGATAAGAAATGCTAAAAAGATTTTTTATATTTACAACTTCATCTTCCAATACATCAAACATATACATTAAAAATTCCTTACAATCCTGCTGAATATTCTGTGAAAATTGATTTTGACCAGTACATATGTCTAGAAGATTTCGAATTTCTGAAACACTTTCTATTTTTGCTCTATCACTGGTACATTTCTCAAACACGGAATTCAACAAACAACAGAATCTTTGATCCCGATTTTCAACAATCTGTTCTTGTATATTTTGAAGAAAAAAAACAACATTAACCACTACATTAGCATAGCAGTTGACACCAGAACTGTTTTCAAACTGAAATCCAACAACATCTTCAACAGAATCCTTTTTCCTTCTGCTTACAATTACAGTTTCTACTTTTTGTCTTTTTGCTACTAACTCACTGCAATTACTCTCATTTCTTCTTTTGCGGCCTACCACACGTTTTTCAATCAGAGTATATTGAGGCAAATGTGTAGCATACTCTCTTCTTAACCTATTGTATTCTTTAACACAATGTAGATCTGCACAAATCTTTGTGTCATCACACTCAATCAAGTACAATCCTGATAAAGTTCTGACTCGTGATAATGCCACATATGCCATACCTTCTTTAAGCACAGAACTTCCAATGTTCACCAAAGCGCTATCTACACTTAAACCTTGAGACTTATGAATTGTCACCGCATATGCCAAACAAATAGGAAACTGTTTTCGGCGAACATATAAGTCTTTCACGAGCAAAAATCTAGAACGACAAATTTGTTCTATTTCATCAATGCCTCCAAATTTAATTTTTAAAATTTCAATTCCATCTCTATTTTTGTAATTCACAAAACCAACAACATGACCCATTGCTCCATTTACCAGACCTCTTTCAACATTTAAATTCCTACTCAAAATGATACGACAATTTAAACACACATTCAGAGTCTTTTCAAAACCAGCAGTTTTAGATATAGTCTTCTCTAATGAATCCAATTTTGATTTCAAATTTTCAGACAAAATAATTGTTGCTCCCATATGCTCTATTTTATCCTTAGCTTCCAGTTTCACTATCTCTTCATTTTCTAACTTTAACATTTTGTTGTTGAACATGGAACATTCTTTCAGAGTTGGCATCAAACATATGCCAGATTTCTTCTCGTTAATTTTCTTAAAAATATTCTCTGGAAGAATGTTTTCATTTGGGTACAAATGTGAAATTAATCGTCCATGTAAAGCTTCTTTCCCTTGCTGACTTACTTTTCCGATTCTTACATCTTGTAAAATATTTTTATAATCTTCATCCTTTGCCTGCCGCATATTTTGAAGCAGTTCTGCAGATTTGAAGTTTAACCATATATTAACGTTTCCAATGCTTCCTAGGCACTTCCTGGTATCTTCATGCGTGAGCATTTTGAACACAGGTTGTCCTTTCACTGGAGTCAACTGCAGTAGATCTCCAAAAACAATAATGTGTTTTCCTCCAAATAAGACATCATAGTCTGTTCTAAGAATTTCTTGCATTCTCAAATGCACAAAAGCAAGCATTATATTTGACACCATGCTTACTTCATCAATGATAAGAAGTTTCATTTTCTTCAGGACTCTCGAAACTTCGGAACACGCATCTCCAGATAGCTTGTGATATTGCAATTTGTTATCATGCTCCACTGGCAGCATCAGTAAACGATGTAAAGTAATCCCTTTAATGTTATGTGCAGCCAGCCCAGTTGGAGCGGTAACAACACAAGACACCGGTGATTCAGTCCTTTTCTGCAGATAAGTTGCAATGGCTTTAATCAGAAAACTTTTTCCAGTTCCCGCTTCTCCACTCACGTACAGTTGGACTGGTTTAAAAGATGTACATGAGCACTCTTTTTTCTCATGAGTGAATCCATGTTCAACCTGATCTGTGACTTCGTCATATATCTGTTTCTGCTCAAGGTTTAGTTGTTTCACCAAATCTTCTAAGTTAACTACATCATCTTGAGCTTGTTCCATAGCTCTTTCCACCTGATCCATGGCAGTGGCAACTTCATTTTGTATAATTGGACCTCCAAGTGGATCCTGACTCAATGAAGCAGAACTCTGACTGTCTTGAGAACTGTCTCTAGCAATCTCTGCAGCAATTGTGGCTTTTTGCTCTATTTCTTTGTTCAACATTTGCAGATAATTTGGAAAAACAGGGCATTCTATGGTATCCTTGATTGCATTAAAAGAATCTTCGTAACACAGAAAATCTCCAAGTAGTTCCTCTTCTGTACGCCATGGCTTAAAGAGTTGCAAAAGAGCTAAATAGTAAAATTTCCTTTTCTCTGGATTTTCGCAACTCAATTTTCGATGATTAATCAAATGGCCTTTTTTCTGTCTCACTAGACATCCTTCACACCCAATGATAGCATATATTCCATTGTTAATATCTTCTCTGATGGTTCTCTTATAAATATAGTTTTGCGGAACTTCATACAAACAACTGTTCTCAAGATGACTACTTCTATTTGGATAGTATGTATCCAACATGTTTGTCTTCAAAATATCTGTACTTTCTGGTTCTTTCTCCGCCAAATACTCTATTTCTTGTACAGATTTCAAAACTCGGTTTCGTGTTGCAGCAAGACCTAGACTCACCCAAATGATGGTTCTATATTTGGCATAGAGACTTGCTGACGACAATCGATCAGAACATTCATATGCTCCAATTTCTCGATGCGACAACATCTTCAGACTGTAACTGTATAATTTCTTGCTTAGACTCTTTTCATGTGAAATGTCCTCCCACATTTCCTTCAGTTCTGTCTTTTCTTTTTTTGTGATGTAAGACGTCACATATCGAGCCACAGCAATAGAGTTGTCAGCAACAAATTGAATATCCATGTTAGCTTTCCACATGGACAAAATCACTGGGTTGTAGTCGTTGATGTACTTGGACTCTTCGTTTCTTTTTAAATTGTATGTATTTTTTGGTTATTTCCTCGTCACAGTATGTCGCAGAGAAGACATCAAAATATTTACTCTTCCTTTAGAAATCACTGGTCGTGGAAAGCCGAAACGACATTTTGTGTAGAACTTGTCCTTGTTTCTGAATTTTCGACGACAGTACTTTCCACAACAATGGGATTGGAAGCGTAAAACTTGTTGCCTTAAACTGTTTTCTTCGGTAGTTTTCGGATCAGCACATGTTGAATACTCTTCAATGAAGCTCATCACTGTCTCATCCGAATCTGTTCCAAATTTGGGTGCATCTTTAATCCACAACAACATATGTATGTGAGGAGCACCTCTCGCTTGATACTCCTTTCTCCAAAAGAAATCCAAAACCTCTCCAAGGGGAGGATTTTTTTTGTTGGTAATAAAACACATCATAGCTTCAAATCGATGATTGAAATATCTGCACACATTCACAGGATCCAAAGAACACAGTTCTCCAGGTGTTTTGAATTCTATATTTTGTATATTTGCATTTTCCTCTCGTAGAAATTGAAGTAAGTCGTCCCATGCATACTCGGCACAGCTAAGAGTGAGGAACCATGTAGGAATTCCTAAGTTTCTTAGCATACATTTCAATTCCCCATGACGACGGTACCAATACTCATTTGTACCACGCTGACATGCCATGAGATTGATTAGATGAGATTCTAAATTATTATCTTGCAGATTCACTTTCTCCATAAAGTCCCTCGCCGAAACATTTTGCAGATGTGCTCCACTTTTCAGTATATGGTTTACTGCATAAGAAAGCCCAGACAAGTCACTTTCATACAGTAGATGAAACAAATAGGGAATGCATTGACGAAACCTTGGATCTTCAGCATATAATCTTACAGTTCGATATTCAGATGCAGGAATTTGAAGTGGACGATCGTCATATCGTCCACCTCGACCTGTTGGAAATAGCTGTGGAAAACAACGAGCTTCCAAACTTTCTTCCCATACACTTATGGGACTTCCTTTTGCTGCTTTCATTTGAAACAATTCAATTGCATTCCGCATTACTTCTTTGGAATGCAAAGGATGAACAGTATAATGTTCATATATTTCTTCACTTCTAGACACATCAACTTTTTCAATTTGGCTGCCTGAACAATCACTGTCTTCATCTGCAGCTGTTTCCTCTGCTGCAACACATACATCTTTGTAATACTCATTGTTTTTGACTAAATACAACGTTGCCTTTTTGACTTTCCTAACATCCACTAAACCTTGCCAGATTTTCTTACTCTTTGTCGGAACCCCATTAACTAGAATAACTAAAGGTTCCTCTTCTACTTTTTCTATACCAATTGTATCAATATTTTTTTTGAAATCAAGAGGCAAATAAACAACTCTTCCCTGTAATCCTCTCTGAAAATCTGTAGGAGGCAATTTCCCTATCTTAGGCTCCATGCGAACAATTGCCTGAAAGAGGTGGACACATTGAATCAAAATAGACTCATATGTATTTAAATCCATCAATTCATGGGGAATGTCTACCAACTCAAGATTATTATGAACAGCTCTAGGAGGCATTCTGTTTTGATTTAATTTATCATAACAAAATTTACAAATACGCTGATCAGAACTCAAATCAAAACAATTCTCCACCCACAAATAAGTTGCAAAATCCTTCCACTCATAATTATTCATCCTTTCACTTTTACGTATAAATCAACTAATCTAGTTTGATGCTTATAATGACTTCATCGACAACACACACAAGTAAAATTCGGCCTTTCACTTGATTTCACCCTAAACCTGGTAATTTCCTGCTCAAACTTTTCTGTACTTCAAATCTGTACATTGTCTTCCACATTACCTTGAATTGCTGTGTCAATTTCTATACTATCCTCTTTTTCACCAAAATAACAAATCTCAATTTCTTCACAAATCTTCTTCACATCTAATTCAGTTCCATGCAAAAGAGCACTGTTTAATTGTTTAAGCTTAAGTGCTGGACTTTTTGCATAATACAACACTCTCACTAATTTCCTCAGTTTGGTATGATGCACTGCTAACATCCTAAAATGATGAAAAACACTCTGACAGACTTTTCTAGAAAGACAAGCCAGTGAATGCCCTTGCAAACCTGTGTTTTCTCTCACTCTGCAAGGATCTAAGTCTTGCAACAACTTCACTTTCTGCTTTAGACTTTTCTTACTATATGTACGTAAGAAATTACAAAACAAATCAATTGATTCCTGTCGCACACTACAAATACGACTACACTTCCAAGTATACACTGGACCCTTAGTACGTCTCCCTAAAACTTCATCAGTTAACACCTCTTCTGGTTCTCTAGGCACAAGTTTCTCTTTTTCAATCGGACAACCGTCTTTCACTTCATACGCTGGACCACTGGTGTCAACTGCATGCACTAAATCATTCTCCTGGAACTAACTCTGCTCATTAAAAAATGGCTCACAACTTGAACTGTGCATCCATTCTCCTGAAAAAACTTTTCAAAAATTAGTCCGATTAAATACTCTTTCCATCTACTGTTTGATTTGAAAACATCAATTGTCTCGTTAAGTGTCCTAATTCTATTGATTATTAAAAAAAAAAAAATTCTTAACTTCAACAGCCTGATCAACAATCTTCTCTACACTTTTCTTTTTCTTATAAAAAGCAGCTTTCTGTTTACCTTTCCTAATGTTTTTTTAACAAATTTAAAACCACCCTATTGCGAAACATTCGTTTACGAATGTCTCTAAACTGATTCTGCCTTCTATTCCTATACATATTATTCTCTCCTGCTCCAGTTGTAGGATTCTTTGAGGTTCTCTCCTTCCTTTTCAAATTTACTCTCTCATTCTCTTTTTCTACATGCTGTCCAACATTTTTTTTTGATGTACATATGTTCCGTATGAAAGACTTAGTTGTCTTACCAGGAGCTTGATTCCTGTTTTTTGACGTATTTGTTGTGGAAGAGTGCTGTAATTCCGTTGCTGTTTTTTGTTTTTTGGTGGTTATGTTGTTTTCTTCTCCTTTCCCTTGAGGGCATGTTTGCTTACTCTTGAAATCTTGATTTCAATCTGTGTTAAAGAAAAAAATAGCACATTATAGACCACTATTACCAATCAACAAAGCAAACGATCTATTCAGGGTTACAAATCAGGTGAGGATTCTCCAGGCGTGCACAAAAGGTGAGGCATGTATTGAAGAGTATAGTGGAAGACAGCTCTGTCCACAGGTACAAAGAAGATGAGACCTGTGTCTAAGAGTCCAGTAGGGGATAGACTTCATGAAGTCTAGTCCACTGCACTCTTATACACAGGCTTCACCAACTATGCTTCCCAGGAAAGGCCTCTCTCCCACTACAGTCTTGAACATAGACCTCACCTCCTCTGTCCCTTTGGACATGTCTCACCTCATCTGCACAATCTACTTCCTAATCTCAGGTAACACAGGTGACATAATTGTGAAAAGGTCAAATTTTTTTATGTAATCATGCACACACAATTTATTCTTTCTCAAAAATGTAAAATACATTAATTTGCAGCAAAAATATTTTAGTAGTCTAATGAAAAGCTTATACATATGACCTTTTCATTGTTTTTCAAATGTTATTCTAAAAAAAAATTATAAGGCCTAAGCAGGAACACTCATGTTATGAAGCCTGTCCAGGGGAGCACAAAACGTGAGGCTTGTGTGCAAGAGTGCAGTGGACAGGACTAAACTGGAGTAGTGTGCAAAAAAAAGATGAGCCTCATTTATAAAGCCCTGCGTCAGTTTTGCGCTACTGATGCGTCACTTTTTGTGACGCATTGACAGCATAAAACATGTGCCTTGTTGCGCCATATTTAAAAAGTAATGCATGTAGGTAGATGCATCACTTTTTAAACCTCTACACCACATTATACCTCTGTCAGGTGTAATGTACACAGAGGGGTCATTTCTACACCAAAAGCCTCTTAATAGTGACGCAGTGAAATCTATGAGATTTCACTGCATCACTTTTAGGACACTGTTACGTTAAAATCTTGCGCCTGCCTCACAGCAGGCGTAAGACTGAGGCAATTGCTTTCAGATGCAGCTTTCCCCATGTGAAAGGATGCATTGCTGGAGTACAAGCATTCCATTTCATTACTGAAAACTCACTATTTTACAAAATACATTTCCTCTCTCTTACAAACAATGCTACCAATCATTACCAAAACAATAACACAAACCAACAGCCAAGAAGCTCAGTATGCTTCCTAATCTGAGATAACACAGGTGACATGATTGTGAAAGCTTCAAATTATTTTATTTAATCATGCACACACTTTTTATTCTTTCTCAAAAATGTAAAAGCTATTAATTTGCACCAAAATCGATTTTTCAATAACATTTTAGAAACACAGTGCAGGTCCTATGTACAATCAATCAATCTCAGTCTTGAAAAGTCACTATTTTACAAAATACATTTCCTATCTCTTGCAAACATTCCTACCAAGCATTACCCAAAAAATGAAACAAACCAACAGCAAAGAAACTCAGTCTGCTTCCCAATCTGAAGTAAAACACGTAACATGTTTGTAAAAGATTCAAATATTTTTATATAATTATGCACACACTATTTATTCCTTCTTAAAAATGTTAAAGTCATTGATTTGCACTAAAATCGTTTTCCAATTACCATTTTATGAACAGAACACAGGTCCTATGTACAAGCATTCATTTTCACTACTGAAAGCCATTAATTTACCCTAAAATCGTTTTTTATTTAATATTTTATGAACAGAGCACAGATCCTATTTACAAGCATTCATTTTCACTACTAAAACACATTGTTTTGCACTAAAATCGTTTTTCAATTAACATTTTAGAAACACTGCACAGATCCTATATACAAGCATTCATTTTCACTACTGAAACCCATTGATTTGCACTAAAATCGTTTTTCAATTACCATTTTAGGAACACAACACAGGTCCTATGTGCTTCTTAATCTGAACTCTCTATCTAAATGAATCATAACTCAGCTTTACAAATGCTTTAGGAGATTAAAAACAGTGTCAGATACACACACCAATATTTCTTTAGCAGACCAAAAGGTATGTTCTCCAGGCACTGCAACCATTAATGGCACAGAAAACCTCTAATTCTACACACATATTGCTCATGGTAACCAATCAAAACTCTTCCCTCTGTATTTTTAAACCAACATCCTTCCCCCCCTCAGCCCTTTCTACCTGTTACCATAGCAACTCCCTCCTCACTGAGCTCTCAGGTTTAAAAGTTTATTCTACAATGTTGCAAATCACCTCAGCAAGGATGTTTGACCTGCGAATACACCAGCTTATCTGGTGTAATGTTTCTTTAAATGACTTTTTTTAACCATTCAAATTACTTCTTACACAGAACACAACCATGCACCCTAACTTACAGTTTTCAACTATCTCAATCTACCAATCATTGCTTGTGATTCAAGAGCACTGAAACTCTACAGTTTTTTTTTGCAAACTCCTACGGTTCCAACTGCCATTTTATTCCTACACTTCATCTGACTGCACCAGAACCTCCTCTCAACATGTATTCTGTCTGGATTAAAACATGTTCCTTGTTGCGCCATATTTAAAAAGTGACGCATGTAGGTAGATTCGTCATTTTTTAAACCTCTGCACCACATTATACCTCTGTCAAGTGTAATGTACACAGAGGGGTCATTTCTCCGCAAAAAGCCTCGTAATAATGACGCAGTGAAATCTATGAGATTTCACTGCGTCACTTTTAGGACACTGTTACATCAAAATCTTGCACCTGCCTCACAGCAGGAATAAGACTGAGGCAAACGCTTTCACATGGGGCTTTCCCCATGTGATAGGATTCTGACACCTAAGCTGGAGTGCAGATGAGATGAAAACTGTCCAGGGGATCACAAAAGGTGAGGCTTGTGTCCAAGAGTGCAGTGGACAGGACTAAACTGGAGTAGTGTGCAAAAAAAGATGAACCTCATTTATGAGGCCCTGCGTCAGTTTTGCACTGCTGATGCGTCACTTTTTGTGACGCATCGGCGGAATAAAACATGTACCTTTTTGCGCCATATTTAAATAGTGACGCATGTAGGTAGATGCATCATTTTTTAAACCTCTGTGCCACATTATACGTCTGTCAGGTGTAATGTACACCTGACAGACGTATAATGCTATATCCACTGGGCTCAAAGGTATGCAGCTACCAGAAATTTTCACAACATTGATTTACCAAATGTGAACATTAAATGGATTGGCCAGAGAGGATTGAGATGTCACCAATTGATACCATGGGTGAAAACCTTTTTGCATTTGCCACACCCTAACCTCATAATTCTGCACTGTGGTGGAAATGACTTAGGCACTTTGACTGGGGTAGGTCTGGAAATGCTTTTAAAGGACACCTTTGAACAATTGATGGCACTTTTTCCTCAAACTGCTTTGGTATTTTCCAATATATGCCAAAGACAGAAATGGAACGGGTCCAACCAATTTTGTCCACAATTTGAGAAAGCACGGAAACATGTGAATAAATCTGTTTCTGCTTACATGAGAGACTATGGAATGGGTTCAATATACAACAACAACTTGCGTTACAACATGCAAGATATCTACAGAGGAGATGGTGTGCACTTCTCAGATGAGGGGAATAGAATATTCCTCCTGAATTTAAGACTGTGCATTGGTACCTACTTGTAGGTACCTAAATCAGCCACAGAACCCAAAAGCTCTTTTCAGGGCTACCCTACCTCTGATCACTCCAAATGATTATCTTTTTCTAATTTTTTTCACTATTTTTCACCAAAGTACGCTACCCGGTACGCTTCCCGGTGCGCGTACCGGGCGCTCCCCCCGCGAAAATTTTTTTTTTTTTTTTTTTCGCCTATATGGGCCTCCTCAGACCCCCTCATAAAACCTAGAGGGTCAGTGAGTGCCTACCATGCCCCCTTATACCCATTCCCAACGTTGTTTCTCCTCCATTTTCTGTCTCAAATCTACCGAAACACAAAATGGAGGACTCCCGTAGCGCTGCCGGTACGCGTACCGGGGCGCGCACCGGGAAGCGCTCCCAAAAATGTTAAAGGTTAATTTACATAAAAACCACTGGAGACACTTTCACCAAATATAGAATAGGCCATACTACATACCAGTCCCTACCATTTTCCCAAATTTGGTGGAATTCCATTGAGCCATTTGAGCTGTAGCACTGCCTAAATATCCTGAGGTAAATTACATGACAAAAACACATCTGAAGTGTTAGAATTTACAACCAATTAAAATGTTACTTTCATTTTCTACTTTTTTTTCCTGACATTTGATTGGTTATGTACATGAATATAAATGAAAAATGAGAGGGAAACACGGCCATTTTGACTACAACTACCTGAGGTACATCTTGAAAGGATTTTCGCATTTTTTCTTCTTCACCTCTCTGTAAAGTAAGTTGATAATTTGTAAGGGGCACTTTAAGTTAATTTGTAAAAACGTTTTCTGATAATTATTTACTGTCCCTCTGCTATAGTTATAGATAGAGATAGGCTCCTCTGTTATATTTATGGATTGACTTAGGCTTCTCTGCTATAATTATGAATTTACTTACGCTTCGTCACAGGCACTTTTTTATATTCCTACTTCCTGCCTGTTACCATACACTGCCCAAAGTTAACTTCACTGTTAAAAAATCAGAACTACCTGTCTGAACTTAAACCCAACAGTGCCCTAACTCTACTGATATAGTTATTTTGTATGCAATTTACAGCAAAAAAATGGAAGGGGAGCAAGAAAATATCAATGTTTCCTTCGAAATTACATATGAGGAGATTCTAAATGAAGATTTTATTGAAGAAGATTTTATGGATCAGTCTTTGGATCAACATTTTATTGAATGTTTACAAGATATAGAAACATGCATTTTAGAGGAGATTCCAGATGATGTAATGCTGGAAGTTTTATTGAACTATGAAAATTCTAACCAATAAATGTTTATGTAATAATTAAAAATAGTTTGAGATATTATTCATTTTTATATCTAATTCATGAAGTACTACCAAAATAATTATGTTTATATTATAGTATAAAGTGAAACTTACAGTATACTGTGCAATTTTAAAACATCATAAGGGAGCAGGGTAGACTACCCATGATCCCCTAGGTCTTCTCAGGGAGTACTTAAAGGATCTGTTTCTGCTTTCCTGACAGACTATGGTATGGATTCCATATACCACAATAACTTCTGTAACAACATGCAAATTATCTACAGAGGAGACGGTGTACATTGAATTTAAGACTCTGTATTGGTACCTACATGTTGGTACTTAAATCACCCACACAACACAACAATTCTATTCATAGCTACCCTACCTCTAAGCACTTTAAATTATCATTTTACTGTTTCACTGAGTTTTCCCCATGTGTGGGGGGGGAGGTGTGTGTGGGGGATGGTGGGATGTGTCTGTGAGGTGTGTGTGTGTATGTGTCTGGGGGGGTGAGGTGTATAGGTGTATGTAGGTGTATGGGGTATGTGGGTGTGGGTGGGGGTGTGGGTGTGTAAGGTGTGTGTGTGGGTGTAGGTGTGTCGGGTGTTTGAGTGTAGGTGGAGGTGTGGGTGTGTGTGGGTGAGGGGGATATGTGTGTAGGATATGTGTGTATATGTGGGATGTGTGGGTGTGTCTGTGAGGTGTGGGTGTGTGTGTGTGTGTGGGGGGAAGATGTGTCTGTGGGATGTGTGGGGTGTGTCTGTGAGGTATCTGTGTGTGCGTGTGTGTGTGTGTGTTGGGGGGGTGGTGAGGTGTGTGTATGAGTGTGGGTGTGTGGGATGTGTGGGTGTGGATGTGTAAGGTGTCGGTGTGGGGGTGTGGGGTGTTTGGGTGTGGGTGGAGGTGTGCGTGTATGAGGTGTGTGTGGGGAGTGTGTGGGTGTGGGGGTGTGGGGTTGTGTGCGTGTGGGTGTGTGTGGGACGTACTTGTAGGTACCTAAAACAGCCACAGAACCCAAAAGCTCTTTTCAGAGCTACCCTACCTGTAATCACTCAAAATGATTATTTTACACTATAATTTTAACTATTTTTCACCAAAGTACTGTGGAAAAGTAAATTTTGCCATGTTCTGTGTCCCTACGTGTTCCCCATCTTATGTTATGTGTGTATGATTAATATGCATATGTATTCCCCATGTTCGATTAAAGACGCAATTACAGTTGTGTCCATCCCTAGTATGCTAGTTCCCAGTTCTCGTGAAAGCTACGAGTATTAGGCCTATGTAAAGTTACGTTGCCACGTCTCTCAGTGTGCACGGTATTTCATTGTAAAGTCCCCGTTTCTAGGCCTCAAAAGGGCCCGGACACCAGATTCAGCTCCTGTCTCCTGAGCCCTCGCTGAGGAGCGATACAGCCCCCACCTGTATTCCTGACCCTTCACTTACTTTCTGCCTCACAGTGCCCGGCTCAGCCTGGCTCTGCCTGCTAGTCTGCCAAAAGTATGTTATGATTCTAGTTATCAGTCCAGCCCTCCTTCTCTGCATTCCTAAGCTACTGAATCGCATCAATAGTTTCAGTCATCGTCTAGCCTTTACGTCTCCATGTAAGAGAAATACTGTATTTATGGTCATTTAATATTCTTCATCACGCACTACATGTAGAATAATGCATGCACCAGTCTTAGAGTCTGTTAGCCTTTACCCCGATACCTTTTAGTTTATATCAACATGTTCTCTAAACATCAGATACTAGATATTGTTTAGGTACATGTCGCCCTGACTCTCCAGACTTCAGTCTCTGCTCCTAGCGCAGAAGTCATAGCCCCCAGCTTCTCCTAGTAACACGTCATTGTCAGTTTACGCGCACCATTAGGTTAGAGGTCCCGGCTCTTCAGGTAGCCCCCTCCATGTTTCCGCCCCATTTATGACATATTCTGTTACGTTTACATCACATGTCTATGTAAACGCCTCCTGTTACACCCACTTTCACCCTTATCTTTCGCGACTGCTATTGACCACACCCACTGCTCCGCCTACTGTATTCACTGTAATGCAATTGTTTTAGTATATATATGTTGTATTTTGTTATTAAAGTTAGCGCGCTCATCCCAGATCCAGCCCCGGCAGCTGCCGGGCTCTACCATCCTATTCCTGTGCAGGTTGTCCTGTTCCTGTCCTTATGCTGTATTAAACCTGCAAACTCCTACTACCTCGAATCTTGACTCTTATTTATTGAGCTATCTGTTATTGCTATGTCCAGTCAAACCTAGATCCGGTATTATTTATTTATATACCACATAATGGCGCCCGAATAGGGACTTGCCCTTTCCCCACGCGCCGGCGAAGCCACGTATGCCCCCTGACCCTCTGCAGCCGTGACGGAACCATACCGTGCACGTGCAGATATTTCTGCTTCAAGTATCCCTCAGGCCTACGGAGGAGACGGAGGTTGCGGTCCAGCATCCAGACGAGGCGGTGGAGGAACGCGGCGAGTCCCGACCAGAGCCCAAGCCGAGAGTCCAAGGTCCGAGGTATCCGGAGGCCCACCCGTAACAGAAGTCCGAAGTTCATCCGTCCGGCGTCGAAGCAGTCCCGTCCAGTCCGAGGCCTTCCGTTCTTGCTGCCTGGTGAGTACCGTTGCTGGGGTAGTATCTAGACAGGGTCAATCTAATTGTCTCTGGTCCGTGGGGTTTGGTGGTACACAGATCCCAAAACGAAGTGTCCACTTCGGTGGATGCGGGCGGGTCCTGACGTGTCTTTATGAGACCGGTAAGTTTCGTACTGTTTCAGCAGTGCATCTAGTCTCTGTTCTAGTCAGTTCTGTTCTCGAGAAATTCATGTATTCTGTTTTCAGTATTCCAGGTAGTATTCTGTCCGAACTGTTATTTTAAATGTTCTTCATGTATTTTAATGTCGTGGTATGAAAGTGGTGTAATTATCGTGTTCATTGTGTATTGTATTGTGTCCAGATTACAGTTCAGTCATGCCGTTATTTTCCAGACTACGTCAGTTAAGAACTAGAAAAGGTCTGTTAGAAGAAGCAGTTCCTGTCCCGCCTAGGGACAGTCCAGGTCATTTTATGTATCAGAAGCATGGCATAAGTGCCATATTGTATCTAGATTTATGGGTAGAGTATACCAAACAGTTAGAAGAAAAGTATAGATGGCCCGTATCGGGTACATGGGATGCCGAGTGCATCATGCAAGTAGAAGAAGCATTATGGAAAAAGAAAGCCAGACAGTCACAAAAAGATGCCATCGAGTTATGGCGCAAAGAATCTCATAAAAGAACCGAAAAAGAAATCAGAAAATCAGAATTAAGTAGAGAATCCTTAGAACGAGCCCAAGAAAGGGAATTAATCGAGATAGGTGAACGAGTTAAAACCGAACAGTCAGACAGACAGAGAAATGCCCTCATTAAGGGTATGTATCCTCTTCTTGCCGAGGGCTTGCCAAAAGCGACCCCGGAGGCATCCAGTAATTTTCCGCCACCATTAGTTCCGACCAAGCTACGTCACAAACCGACCGCAGCTGATATTTTCATCTCGTCCTACTTGGACGACACGGTTCCAGAATATGCAAATCCTGTTCCGCCAGCTCCTGTAAATAATGCCATTCCTGCTCCTCCAGACACCGGAGTACCTGCTACGGTACCCCCAGTCCAGCCTACATTACAATTTCCCACTCTGCCAGCACGAAGAGTATCAGTCGACGATTCCAGTTTAGGGGCCGCAGGAGGAGGTCCTCCTGGTACCCCGCCACCACACCAACGAGTAACGTTAGTCGAGTTACATGAATGTGCGTTACAGCGTACGCCCAAATATAAGTCCGTTGCAGATATCCGACGAGCTCTTACTGAATGCCGCTATGATCCAGTTGCAGGTGATGATAGTACAGTTATATATTCCATCCGTGTAAGACGGGTGACCGGGTATTTGGACACCCTACCAGATAAGAAAGAAGATCTAGACAGAATATATCGTTTCATCCGTACAGGGGATGATCCAGAAAGTATTGGCGAAGCCATGTCCCAAAGGAAAGCTGAGATCCAGCTCATGCTATTAAAGTTTCTGATTAATTGTTTAATAAGAGAACAAGATTACCCGACCAAAGATCCGGCCGAAATGAGAATCCTGACAAGGTGGAGTGATAATATAGCCGAGGGTAAACACAGAACTATCAGTAGTATAGAGAGTATGTACAAGAGAATTCGTAAGGAAATAATAAAGTTACACGAACAACGTAAAGCAGCACAAGTAAGCAAGAAAGAGAATGACTCTTCTACTGAAGAGGTAGACGATGAGAATCCCGCCAGAATAGCGTATGTAGGAAAATCTAGATTTCCAGACCGCCATTTACGCCTAGAACACAAGTCAGTTTTTCATCACCCAGCACCAGAACAAGGTTCTCTAGAACAAGTATTTCAAGCTACCGATCATATTCTGAAATCACGAATCGGTTATAGTAAGTTAAGTACTATGCATGAACAAGAACTAGCCCGATCAGCAGTCCGATGGATTACTGATTCTACCACTTTTCCAGACGAAATAGTGGCACAAATGTTTCTGAAACTGCCCCCAGCCGAGCAACGACTGGTGGGTATGTATATGATCCAACACCTCATTACTCTGTATGAGGGTCAACATTCTGATCCAGGTCCGTTACATGATGTCCTGAACGAGTTACTCCAGTATAGATGGAAAGGTTTAGGTACCGATTTAATTAGTGTCATTCTAGAACAGCGCCACAAATATAGAACGTTCCTGAACCCGCATTTTGTTCATGTCTCACCTCCAGAAAGTAAACCGTTTTACATAGATAGACAGAACCCGCTACGAGAAGTACACCCAGTCAGGACAGCAGGTGGTGAAATGCAAAGAGTATTTGTTTACACCCCGATTACAAAGATGGAACTCTTAGAGATGAAGAAATTAATTCCCTGTCACGACAAAGATCCAGCAGGGTTCCACCGAGAATTAAAAGACATGCTCCGTATGGGAGAATACACTTATCCAGATATTATTAAAATGCTAAAAGTCCTATTGCCCGCAGGGGTATACGAGAAACTCAAGGAAAAAGAATGGGAGGTGGGAGAGAAAAAGATCGATTGGGCAGTTCTAGAAGCTGAAGATAAGATACGAGTACCAGGTACCGGTCTTGGAGAGAAATGTAAAGAATTACCAGAACTGTTAATACAAGTTTTGCCCAGATTATTAGCAACTAAAAAGGAAGACTGGGATGCAATCTCAGCCTGTAAACAGAAACAAGACGAAGATACTAGTGATTTTTATTCTAGATTTGAGAAATGTTTTATTATCAACAGTGGCTTGAAGACGAGTAGTGAGTCATACCCTCATCTTGTTGTTACTAAATTAGTCGAGAATTCAAATCCACAAGTTAAGAATCGAGTTTTGAAAGTCGAAAGTACATGGCAAGCTAGTACCCCGTCCCAGATGTTACAGATGCTCCAGTATCATCAGAATAGAATCAGAGAAGAGCAAGAACACGAAAGGAAACGTATGAAAGACACGAAAATGAAAGTACTAGTTGCACAATCTATTCCTCAAGACAGTCAGAAGAGGGGTACGAATCAAGCCAGTCATCCTGCAGCTCCCGTTAAAGGGACATGCAATTATTGTAAACAGCCAGGTCATTTCATAAACGAGTGTGCAGTTCTGAAACACAATATAGCTACTGGTAAGACTAAAGAAAGACCACGTCCGCCTAGACAAGAACAAGTTTCACAGACTTCTCAGCCACAGAATGCACAACAGACAGTTCCAGCACCGCAGCCTATTGCTGCAACACAGCATGTTACACAGCAGATGTACCAGTATGCACAGTCTGAGTATCCAGAGTATCAGCCATATTCATGAAACAGCCTAGAGAGGGAGGTAGGCTTGCCTCTCATCGAGATACCTGTAGATCAAGAAGGTCCCTATGTTCATAGTCAAGTACTAGGGAAAGACAGAAAGTTTTTGATTGATACAGGGGCAAGTAGGACCACCATTAGTCACGACGAAGTTCCAGGGGCTCCGCTCTCAGGCTCTAGAAATGTTTCCCTTGGATTTTCAGGAAAGCCTATTGTAAACAAGATATCTAAGCCAGTTACTCTAGAAGTAGGTCCATTGTCCCGCACTACTGATCTGTTACTTACGAAGTCATGTCCAGAAAATCTGTTAGGCATTAAGACACTGAAAGAATTAGGTGCAGTTATTTGCTGTTCCCCAGAGGGAATATGACTGTTTCTACGTGACTTCAAGGGTCACTATGTATTACGAGATTTTGATCCAAGATTGTCTAATGTTCCGCAGCATCTATGGGCGCAAGGTCCAACTGATGTAGGTCTTATGCAAATCACACCCCATCGTGTGACTCTCAAACCAGGTGTAGTGTTACCACGAATCAGACAGTACAGATTGCCACCTGAGGCTGTAACAGCCTTATCCAAAATTATTGACGAGCTCATGGCTCAAGGAGTAGTTGTAGAAACTGACTCCAATGTATGTAATTCTCCGATCATTCCAGTCATGAAACGTACTGATCCAAATGCACCCCCAGTATATCGATTAGTGATTGACCTTCGAGAACTCAATAAATGTATAATTCCCCAGTATCCGGTTGTTCCAGACATCTCTTCCCTATTGACAGCCATTGATTCCGAAGCAACATTTTTCACAGTCATAGACCTCAAGAACGCGTTTTTCAGTGTCCCCATTCATCCAGACAGCCAGTTTCTTTTCGGATTTTGTTTAAATGGGAGGAGCTATATGTTCACACGAGCTCCTCAAGGTTTCACGGAAAGTCCTAGCATTTACAGTCAAGCACTTAAGAGACAACTAGACAATATTCACATGCCAACTGACACTGCCCTGCTCCAGTATGTCGATGATCTACTGATCACAGCCCGTTCTGAACGTGCTTGCGAGCGAGCATCACTTACAGTCTTGTATTTCCTTGCCGAGATGGGGCACAAGGTGTCCCCTTCGAAGCTTCAATTCTGTGTCCAGCAAGTGATCTACTTAGGCCACTTACTGTCCAAGTGGGGTAGGCAGTTGACACCAGACCGTATCCAGTTAATAGCGAGTCTTCCTCAACCCAAGACACAGAAGGAGGTACGTGCTTTTATCGGCCTTACTTCTTATTGCAGACAATGGATTCCTCAGTATGCATTTTTGGCCAAACCACTGATACAGTTAACGACACAGGAGGCAGCCGTATCGACTGTCCTCCCTTGGACATCTGAACATACACTTAGTTTCAATGAGTTAAAGAAAGCTTTATGCCAAGCTCCTGTTCTAGCTACACCGAACTACAGTAAGCCTTTTACACTTTTCGTCACAGAACGCGAAGGTACAGCATTATCTGTTCTTACACAAGATCAAGCAGGACAATACAAGCCCTGTGCTTATTTTTCGAGCACATTAGATCCTGTAGCCCAGGCTCTGCCTGCGTGCCTCAAGTCAGTTGCAGCCACAGCACTAGCTATCAGACAAAGTAATTCCATAGTATTAGGACATTCCTTGACAGTACAAGTTCCACACTCTGTGGAAGTTCTTTTAAACCGAACCCAGACTCAGCACTTGACAATTGCACGTTTAACAGGTTATGAACTGACACTGTTCCAGCCACACATAGAAATCAGACGCTGCAACGTTCTAAATCCTGCTACACTATTACCGTCAGTTATTTCAAATCTTGCCACACACGACTGTGTGGAAGTAGTTAACACTATGACAAAGCCTAAGACAAGATCTGACAGATATTCCATTACCAGATCCCGACCTGACACTTTATGTGGATGGTTCATGTATGAGAACAAGTACAGGAGAACTAGTAGCCGCGTATGCAGTGACTACTGACACTGAAGTTATAGAAACACACCGTATTGACACCCTGTCTGCTCAAGCAGCAGAGCTAGTTGCTCTGACCCAAGCCTGCATACACGCCAAGAACCTGAAAGTTAATATTTACACAGATTCACGCTACGCATTCGGAGTCGTACACGACTTTGGAGTGCTCTGGCAGGAGAGAGGTTTCATGACTTCTCATGGAACCAAGATTCAGCATGGTCTCCTTATTCAAGCTCTGTTAGATGCCATACATTTACCGACATCTATTGCTATCATGAAATGCAAAGCACATACGAAAGTTACTGACATTATTTCTCAAGGTAATGATCTAGCAGATCGCACAGCCAAGCTTACAGCACAGACTCCAGACATTTCAGTTAATCCGACACAGACACATACTCCAGCTCCGACTACCTGTATGACAGTTAAGGACCCTACTCAAGATGTCATAGATATCCAGTTACATGCTACTCCCGATGAAATCAAGAAATGGTCCGAACAAGGAGGGGTCCAGACAGATCAGGGATGGGTAACGAAGGGTAGAGCCACATGGTTTCTCCCCGACTCTATGGTTCAAGTCATTATCAATACCGCACATAGTCCAGCACATTTAGGAGAAAAAGCCATGTTAGACAGTATCCAGAACATTTGGTTTAACAAGCATTTACGAGCTGCAGCCAAGCAGAAAGTCCGTACTTGTATGATATGTTGCCAGTTTAATCCAGGTAAAAGTGTCCCGGTGGAACAAGGTGGATTCCAGCCCCCTGATCACCCTTTTGAAGTCCTCCAGATGGATTATATTCAGATGGAGCGATGTCGAGGTTTCAAGTATGTCCTTGTAGTTGTATGCGCTTTGTCCAGGTGGACAGAAGCATATCCAGTCCCAGATTACACAGCCACGACCACTGCCAAGCAGTTGGTTCGTGAATTCTTCCCCCGCTACGGACTCCCTAGGGTCGTATATTCTGATAACGGCCAGCCATTCTCATCTGAGCTCATGAAACACATCTCCCTTTTGTTAGGGTACCGGTGGAAGTTCCATTGTGTACGCCATCCTGAAGCAGCCGGTCTAGTAGAGAGACATAACCAGACCCTGAAAATCCGCATTGCCAAAATATGTAAAGAGAAAGGTGTAGACTGGCTAGTAGCTCTGCCAGTCGCTTTGTTTTATATGCGCATGGTCGCACATTCCAGATCAGGTCTGTCCCCGTACGAGGTCGTATTCGGCCGCCCCCCTAACATGTGGGGTACACCTAGACCTCGAAGTATTACCGATGTTTCAAGTAACATGCTGACAGATTACCTAGCTTCCTTGATGTCTGCCCTACACTCTTGTCGTTCACAGGTTGCCGCCGCATTTCCAGACAATACCGAGGTGGCACCGCATGAGATCGTTCCCGGAAATCTGGTTCTTGTGAGGAACTTTGATCGTGCAAGTCCGCTGGAGCCTCGCTGGAAGGAGCCAAAACAGGTCCTCCTGGCCACCCGTACTGCCGTCAAGCTGGAAGGCAGGAACACCTGGGTCCACCTGTCTCACGTGAAAAAGTTTTATGGATTTAAGACTGTTTCCAAGAACATTTCCGAGGATTTTAAGGATTGCCAAAGTACTATTCTTAAGGACTGTCCCGCAAAAGACAATGATACTAAACCCTCCCTGTTAGAGAAAACTCCGCAACAGGAGTATAAGAAGAAATTAAGGTCTAGTAAAATAAGTCAGCCAGTTTGATTGTCTAAGTCCTCCCCTAGGTGAAACGGTTAGACCGGTTTCTGACATGTATAAAATAGACCCCCATAGTGAGAGAGTTAGTCAAAACTCAATCCGATGTATCGTTTTTCTAAGTTTCATATTGTTTTTCAGCCTCATGATTACCTTCACAGGTTATGCATTTTATTTGTGTTTTCCAGTTTCTCATGTAAATAAGTCTTCTATTGCTACAGTAGAGCACACGTTTAGTGATCTGCCTTCTCATGAACTATCTTATCGTCTTGCTATGCGTAATAATTCCTTTATCCGCATGTTACATTATTCACACCAGACCAGCAATGCCACTAATTGTTGGGTGTGTGGTCGACTCCCCCCTTTCCAGACACCGAAGGGAGTTCTGCCACTCTTTCCTTATCCATTTTCACATAATGGTTCATGTGGAGCATGGTCCACGTTAACGTCATCCTCAACAGATATGTCTTTTCTTAACAGTACATGTTTTCCAGACAAGCAAGGTCTTCCCCACAGAACAGGGTTAGATCTAGAAAATGAAGTTTATAATTTAGGTAATTATTCTTCGAATTTCATGGTCCTGAATGTTCAGTCTGATACTACTCCAGACTTACCTGCTATGTCAGTACTACCAGTTAAAGGCGAATTATGTGTCCGAAAGAATGGTTCCGTACATGTAGGACATAGTGATTGTACTACTATTGTCAAGTATAGTGACAGTGGGAAATCTATTTTCAAAGCTTCACGTCATTCTTATTTTGTTTGTGGTCAGACCGCATATGTTCGTCTGCCCCTCGATTGGGAGGGAACCTGTTACATTGCCTTCCTACTGCCACCAGTTTTTCTAGCCCCACCTGACTACCATAGGAATTCCCACCTAGTACATATCAGACACAAGAGAGACCTCCCGATTGTCGATTATACTGAAACTGCTCTAGAACAATATATAGATATCAATAAAGGTGTCTTCCCTTATTTAGGTACTGTTGTGAATAGTAAACTGATACGTAGATTAACCAGAACACTCGAAGCAGTAGTGATTGAGACTACTTCTGCTCTAGGTAATTTAACCGAGGAGCAATCCTTTATGAGAATTGTCGTGCTCCAGAATCGTCTCGTCCTTGACGTCATACTGGCCGATAGGGGCGGGGCTTGTAGAGTCATCGGATCTAGTTGCTGCATTTTCATTCCAAATAACGCGCCGTCTGTTTATTCAGCTATAACCAGACTCCATAAAATTGCCCATATGTTACACCAAGATCCAGGCACCTGGACATGGTCCGGTTGGTTCTGGAATATAATTTCCGCCTGGGGATGGAAAGTATTGTCCTTTCTAGGTATTGCAGTAGCGATCATATTCAGTTGCTGCCTATGTATACAATGTGGCCCTGCGATTTGTGGCATCTGTGCTACCTCTTGTATTCCTAGTCCCAAGTCCCATTCTAAATCCCGTTCCAAGAAAATCCGAGACGAGCAAATGATACTGTATGAAATGATAGATGGTATCATGAATATTGATGTTTCCTGATGGAAACGTAGTGACAAGGAGGGAATGTGGAAAAAATTTTTTTGCCATGTTCTGTGTCCCTACGTGTTCCCCATCTTATGTTATGTGTGTATGATTAATATGCATATGTATTCCCCATGTTCGATTAAAGACGCAATTACAGTTGTGTCCATCCCTAGTATGCTAGTTCCCAGTTCTCGTGAAAGCTACGAGTATTAGGCCTATGTAAAGTTACGTTGCCACGTCTCTCAGTGTGCACGTTATTTCATTGTAAAGTCCCCGTTTCTAGGCCTCAAAAGGGCCCGGACACCAGATTCAGCTCCTGTCTCCTGAGCCCTCGCTGAGGAGCGATACAGCCCCCACCTGTATTCCTGACCCTTCACTTACTTTCTGCCTCACAGTGCCCGGCTCAGCCTGGCTCTGCCTGCTAGTCTGCCAAAAGTATGTTATGATTCTAGTTATCAGTCCAGCCCTCCTTCTCTGCATTCCTAAGCTACTGAATCGCATCAATAGTTTCAGTCATCGTCTAGCCTTTACGTCTCCATGTAAGAGAAATACTGTATTTATGGTCATTTAATATTCTTCATCACGCACTACATGTAGAATAATGCATGCACCAGTCTTAGAGTCTGTTAGCCTTTACCCCGATACCTTTTAGTTTATATCAACATGTTCTCTAAACATCAGATACTAGATATTGTTTAGGTACATGTCGCCCTGACTCTCCAGACTTCAGTCTCTGCTCCTAGCGCAGAAGTCATAGCCCCCAGCTTCTCCTAGTAACACGTCATTGTCAGTTTACGCGCACCATTAGGTTAGAGGTCCCGGCTCTTCAGGTAGCCCCCTCCATGTTTCCGCCCCATTTATGACATATTCTGTTACGTTTACATCACATGTCTATGTAAACGCCTCCTGTTACACCCACTTTCACCCTTATCTTTCGCGACTGCTATTGACCACACCCACTGCTCCGCCTACTGTATTCACTGTAATGCAATTGTTTTAGTATATATATGTTGTATTTTGTTATTAAAGTTAGCGCGCTCATCCCAGATCCAGCCCCGGCAGCTGCCGGGCTCTGCCATCCTATTCCTGTGCAGGTTGTCCTGTTCCTGTCCTTATGCTGTATTAAACCTGCAAACTCCTACTACCTCGAATCTTGACTCTTATTTATTGAGCTATCTGTTATTGCTATGTCCAGTCAAACCTAGATCCGGTATTATTTATTTATATACCACAGTACGCTCCCCGGTACGCTCCCTGGTGCGCGTACCGGGCGCTCCCCCCGCAAAAACCGAGGGACCCTTTTATTGCCCCCACATCAAACCTAGGGGGTCAGGGGGGTCTACCCTGCCCCCTTTTGGTTATTTCCCCCTTTGTTTTTACCACCTCTTGTGTCTCGATCCTACTGAGACACAAGATGGCAGCCGCTCCGGACTGTTTCGAATGTTTACAGACACCCAAGAGCCAATCAGCTTTCCGTGCGCAAGTCGCGTGGCGTGCCCGGAGCGCTCCCCGGTGCGCGTACCGGGGCGCGGCTATAGATATATACATTTTTGGGAACCTAAATTACTCAAAATCCTCTAGAGCACATATCTTGAGACATAGCAAAGGCACATCGGGCTATCAGTCCCTACAATTTTGCCAAGTTTGGTGAAAATCCATTCAGCCGTTCGAGCTAAAAGTGAGACCGACCACCCTATGGAAATGAACATGGGGAAAACACGTTTTGGGACCCCCCTTTTATCTCGGCCCCCGCTTGACGAATCCCCCCCAAACTTTAAGGGAAGGACCGGAGCGCCGCGAGGCAAAGTTGAGGAAAATTTCAGGCAGATTCCTCAACCGGCGCCAAAGTTATTCCCAATAGAATGTTGCGATTTCCCTATGGAAATCAATCCTAACTATAACTACCTACTGGCGACCAACAGTAGGTAATATATATATATATATATATTCACTGAAAAAAACATAGGTTATAGACCATATATAGTTAGGAATTTGCATTTACAAAACCTTGAAAATTCAATGAAAAAACCATAGGTTATAGACCATATATAGTTAGGAATTAACATTTAAAAAACCTTATTTTACTCACACAAAACCATTGAAATTCCATATATAGTTAGTTGTACTAACTATATATCGCGCACCCGCAATCCACTGCTGATCATGTCACATATTACATCATTCATGACATGGTCAGTGACATCACTGATGACATCACTGATGACATCTCAAATGACATCACTGATGACATCACTGATGACTACATCCAGTGACTGTATTTTTCTGTAAAGTTAAAATATGTCTTACATATTGAAGAATGAGTGGATGTATAAGTGTCTGGATGAAGGATTTAGAAGGTGCATGACTGACTGTATGAGTGAGTGATTAAATGTGTCTCACTGAGTGCATGGGTTAGTGACTAAACTGTCTTAATTTGTGCATCATTATGTCTGTTGTTCTGTAAACTGCTGCATGTGTTCATTCAAGGTTTTGTAAATGCAAATTCCTAACTATATATGGTCTATAACCTATGGTTTTTTCAGTGAATTTCATTGGTTTTTTAAAAACTAATATCTGTAGCTGTAAAATGTATTCTTCTTTAAATCCAAAAATATATTTTATATGTTTATTAATAATTTTTATTTTTTTATTTTTTTTTCTTCGCTCCCGGTTCGCGAACCGGGAAGCTTCCCGTTAGCTCACCTTGATGCCGCGACCCAGTCCGCGAACCGGTAAATGTCCCGTTTGCGGAACTGCCGCATTAGAAATGAACATCGTGACGCGTCACGGAAGCGCGACATATCACGTTGTCGCGTAATGCGTCTTATGACGCGCCGCGTTAGCGCACCCGGAAGTGCTCCGGTACGCGAACTGAGACGTGAAGCGCAGCTCCCCGGAAGCGATCCGGGGCGCGTCGCGAAAGCGCGACGTATCGCGTTGCCGCGTAATGCGTCTTATGACGCGCCCGCGTTAGCGCACCCGGAAGTGCTCCGGAGCGCGAACCAAGGCGCGAAGCGCAGCGACCCGGAAGCGATCCGGGGCGCGTTCCGCAGCGCGTAACATAAGCGTAAGAGGTCATGTGACTTGTTAATAAAACTTTTCATTGGTTCATTTCACTTTTGGTTTCATAATGATGTAAGGTTAGGTCAGGTGACCTAAAAATAACACTTTTCATTGGTTTAGAACTATTGTTTTTCCCAAATGATGAAAACCCCTCCTTCTTTCCTCACTCTGACTTTCATCTTTGTGAGAGGAAGACCTTATTTCATACTTGAGCAATGGCTTCAGTAGTTGCTTCAGCTGGTGCACCCCCACCACCACCTCCACCTCCTCATGGGAAGAGAGGACCACCTCCCCAGGTCATCACCAACACATAGGAGGAAGAGGAAGAACTAGAGGAAGAGGAGAGAGAAGGACCACAGTTCTTGGAAGAGGTGCCCCCGGGTTTCCCCTAGGAAAGCCAGTTTCATTTGGCAGTTTTTTTCACTCCCTCCAGGGCAGAAGAAAGTAAATGCGAGGTATGTCACCTGCCTCATTTGCAAAGAGAAGTTATCAAGAGGGACTGATAAAAAGTATAGCTATGGGAACTATACTATGCATCGGCACATGAACAGGTGGCATCCATTGAATTACAGCCGGGCAGAGATACGTGACCTGCAGGAGAACCCAACAACAACTCCTGTGGCCAGGTCAACTTCTCAAATATCGTTGTCAGGAGCAGAGGCACGGGAAACCGTGCCAAACATTCAAGAGAACTTTGCACACATCAAGTTCACCTGTTTGCATTGCGGTGCATTGCTTTCCTGTGGAAACATGAGCATAACGTTAATCAACGTAGCTTATGAAGATCATAATTGCCCTAACCGCCCCAGACAGTAATTTTTTTTTTGCTCCTGTTGAGCCCTTTTCAATGCTTGTTTTTTGTTGTTTCCCCCCCAAAAAAACCAAAAAATATATAAAATTGTTCAAAAAATACAAAAAAAACAAAAAATGTTCAGAAAAAAAAAATATATATATAAAACAACAAAAACATTAAAAAAAAAGTTCTTTTCAGAACTACCTTCCCTTTCAAAAAAAATTGCTAGAATGTTTAGCACTCTGGCAAGCTCTATTTCTTTTGGTTCGCTTCCCCGTTCGCTTCCCGGTTCGCGAACCGGGAGCGAACCAAAAATTTTTTTTTTTTTAAAAAAGAAGAGTAAGTATAAGGAAAGTAAACAGAGAGTGATGTTAAAAGAAAGACAGCTATAGGGAGTCAACCAGAGATACTGTTTAATAGATCTATTTACCGAAGAAAAGACGGAAGAGGGTATAATTGTGAAAAACAAAATAGATAAGGAACTGAAAGAAAAAAAAGAGAGTAGGACAATAACAAAGAAGAGTTTCTTGGAGAATGTGAGTGAATGTTCAAAATAAGATTAAAACATGGGGAATAACAGAGAGAAAAAAAAGAAAACAGAAAACAAAAAATAACAGAAACAGATTAATTGAAACAGCAAAGAAATGTAAATAACATAGAGCCATATCATCAACATAGGCAATAAAAGTTTTGCAGCTTTTATCAGCAGAAATATGTCACCAAAGCCGCTTTTACGGCAGAAAACTGCCGCTAAAACCACTTTTGCACCATTTTCTGCCAATAAAAACAGCAATAATTTTATTGGCTGTGTTCATAATATGCCCCTTAGTGTGCTTCAACTACACAGAGAAAGCATTATGAACAAGTAGTGAAAGAGTGATCAGTCAAAGACACTAAGAGTAATAGAGACGGAGTGAGTGAACAAGAGTGAGGAACTATGAGAAGAGAGGGACTGAGAAAAAGAGTGGAAGGAGTTGAGTAAGAAGGTAATAGAGAAAGGAATGAGGAAAGTAGCAAAGGCAGGAAATTGAGGGTTAAAGAAATGAAGCTGTCGAACTACTAGTAGGTGAATGTGATAGAAATGTAACGAAAAGACTACAAAACATTTACCTTATAATTGTCGTTAAATTACTCACTTTTAGTTTTTATACTTACAATCTGTGAAAGAGAGAACAATCATTTGAAAAATATTAAAACATGTATTTAAAAATTAGAACAGACAAGGGAAAAGATTGACGGACAAACAGTTTTTCAACAACTTTGACACTGACAGAAGCTTCTGCTTCTCCAGGCCCCCTACACAGTCCTAAAGATATACATTTTAAACTAACAGTATCTTGTTGCAGATGAAGTGAGGCCTATCTTAAAACATGGTGCATCTTTTGCACTGCTGTTGTCTCACAAAAGTGTCGCAAGACACTAACATTTTAAATGATTGCTTCAGGATGCCAATAAGATGTGTCCTATCCAGAGGTTTGTTTGAGGTGAGACCTACTCAGGGTTCCAAAGGAAATATCGAGTTGTTGAAGAGAACAGAGGACGTAATACATGTGAAGTCCTACCAATGAAGTAAGTCATGTCCACTTCACTCTTGAACAAAGGCCAGACCTCTTCTGTGTCCGTGGACAGACCTAAACTTCATCTGCACAATGTCATTCATAAACTTAGGAAACACAGGTGATGTAATTGAAAAATGTGGAGTTTCTTTTCCTCATTTCACAATCACATCACCTGTGTTGCCTTTGCTTAGGTATCTCATAGTGCAGATGTAGTCCAGCATATTAAACAGCACCTAGAAGTGCAGCACTGCATGCAACAACTTTGACACTTATAAAAGCTTTTGCTTCTGCATGCCCCCTATACAATGCTAATTATATACATTTTAAACTGATGGTATCTTGCTGGAGATGAACTGAAACCTATCTTGCAACATGGTGCATCTTTTACACAAAAGTGAACCACAATGGAGCAAAAGAGGCGCACGGCCACTATAAATCTGACCCTAACATTTTAAATGATTGTTTCAAGATGCCAATAAGGTGTAACCTATCCACAGATTTGTTTCAGGTAAGTCCTACTCAGGGTTGCAGATGGAATTTAGGTTTGTTGAAGAATACAGAGAAGATAATACATGTGGAGGCCTACCAACGAAGTGAGTAATGTCCACTGCACTCTTGAACAAATGTCAGACCTCCTCTGTCTCCAGGAACAGGCCTAAACCTCATCTACACAATGTGGTGTGTAATGGTAGGAAACACAGGTAATATAATTGAAAAACATGCAATTTTTTTTGCTCATTCCACAATCATATGACCTGTGTTTCCTTTGCTTAGGTATCTCATTGTGGAAATGTAGTCTATCATATGAAAGACTACGTAGAATATGAGCACTGTATGCAAGAACTTTGACACTTACAGAAGCCTCTCCTTCTCCATGCCTCCTACACAGTTCTAAATGTACATCATAAATGGAAACAGTACAGAATTAATTATACATGTTAAATGGTTTATTTTTGCTGTTCTCAGAATGTATCAAATTTCACTAAAAACAGTGACTTGAAGGTATTCATCATATAACAGCGGGGGAAAAAAAACACAATCAAAATGATTGTGTTTAAAAAACCCATACAACATAACAAATCAGAATTCAGAACTCCTTAAAGTTAACTTACTTTCCATGACGTCGAAGGATGTCCTATGAACAGCTTACACTCTGTTGTGCTGTTATTACTTTCAGCCCGCCACTTTCTGAAAGAAAACCTCCATCGTTTTGAAAAACATGTTACATACAATAAATGACTTCTTGCTCTCTACCACAAGTTTCCACAAGGCCAAATCTTGTCAGAGTCATTTATAACTCTTGGATTTCTTGTAAACCAATCCCGTCATTTGGCATTTCCGCAACTTTCAGAATTAAAATGTTGAAGATCATTTTCACAATCCTGGACTAGTAATATCTTCCCCTTCTTCCTCAGTCATGTTCTACATTTCCTATGACACTGATACTCCTTACTATGAAGCAGATTTACACTACCTCTATGACTACTACAATTATTTAATTCTCTACATCACTTTGAATCACAAAGCAATATAAAACAGTAGACAGCATTGCAGACTTACATTCCCTCTACTCCATGTTTTGATTGGCTGCTTCAATTAGCTTATACAAAGAATCAGTTTTTCTGAACTCATTCAAAGTGCAGTTATTTTTCGATGATGTCAACTGTTATGGTAAGAAGTTATGTCTCTGTACTACACTTATCCTCAAGGCCAAATTGTGTAGGAGCCATTAGAACTTCTTGAAATTCCTCAGAGCACATCCTGAGATTGTTTCCCTAAAATGTTGGTTTTAAAAACACCAGGTAAGAGTTTTTAAGGTCATATGGCAATTTTTTTTTTGAAAATTAAAACAGAATCATTGCAGAATGACCAGCCATTTCTAGACTTTAAATAAGCTGTGTAATGTCCTGATGTTATTGAAGGACCGTCATGATATATAATTGCTGCAGTTACAAAAGTCCTTCCTGATATTGACAACTGTGAAGTCACAAAATTTTTAATTAAAGTTGTCAATTTTGTTCCATCAGGCCTACATCGTTGGAACATTAAAATGATATACTGGCCATATGATCGTATAAATAATGTGGACATCATTTCAGATTTACATTGGCTACACTCCATGTTGTGATCAGCTGCTTTTACTAGCTTATTAAAAGAGACTAATTTACTGTCTGGCAAAGTTAAATATATAAATCTTTCTGAGTCTACACTAGTAGTACTTGATACCCTACAGTTCTCGCAGTCATGCTGCCATTGATAAGAAAGCCCAAACAGGTGATCTACATCTACACCTTCAGCATGCAATACATCAAGCATATACATTAAAAACTCCTGACAATCTTGCTGAATATTTTGAGAGAATTGTGTTTGGCCTGAACATCTGTCTAACAGATTTCGAATTTCAGACACACTTTCTATGTTTGTTCTATCAGTGCTACATTTCTCTAACACAGAATTTAACAAACTGCAAAATCTTTGATCAGAATTGACTACTTCTTTTACATTTTCTAGAGAAAACAAAACATTAACCACTACATTAGCATAGCAGTTGACACCAGAACTGTTTTCAAATTGAAAACCAACAACATCTTCAACAGAATCCTTTTTGTTTCTGCTTATAATTTCAGGTTCATCGACTTTTCGTCTTTTTGCTACAACCTCCCCAGTATTGGTCACATTTCTTCGTTTCCGGCCTACCACACGTTTCTCAAACAAAGGATACTGAGGCAAATGTGGCGCATACTCTCTTCTTAACCTATTGTATTCCTTAACACAATCTAGATCCGCACAAATGTTTGTGACATCACACTCAATCAAGTACAATCCCGATAAAGTTCTAACTCGTGACAATGCCACATATGCCATACCCTCCTTGAACACAGAACTGCCAATATTCACCAATGCACTGTCTACACTTAAACCTTGCGATTTATGGATTGTCACCGCATATGCCAAGCAAACAGGAAACTGCTTACGGCGAACATATAAGTCTTTTACAAGCAAAAATCTAGCAGAACAACGACCAATTAGCTGTACTTCCTCAATGTCATCAAATATAATATTTAAAAATTCAATTCCATCTCTATTTCTGTATTTCACAAAATCAACAACATTACCCATTGATCCATTTACCAGACCTCTTTCAACATGTAAATTCCTTCTTAAAATGATACGGCAGTTCAAGCGCACATTCAGAGTCTTTTCAAAGCCTGCAGTTTTAGATATACTCTTCTCTAATGAATCCAATTTTGTTTTCAAATTCTCAGACAAAATAATTGTTGATCCCATATGCTCTACTCTGTCAATAGCTTCCAGTTTCACAATCTCTTGCTTTTCTAAATGCAACATTTTGTTGTTGAATTTGGCACATTCTGCAAGAGTTGGCATCAAACATATTCCAGATTTGTTCTCAGTAATTTTCTGAAAAATATTCTCAGGCACAACATCTTGTTCTGGATATAAATTTGACAGTAATCGTGCATGTAAAGCTTCTGTCCCATGCTCGGTCACTTTTCCAATTCTAACATCTTGTAGAATAGTCTTGTAAACTTCATCCTTCGCCTGACGCATATTTTCATGCAGTTCAGCATAATTGAAGTTTAACCAAATATTGACGTTGCCAATGCTCCCTAGGCACTTCCTGGTATCTTCATGCGTGAGCATTTTGAACACAGGTTGCCCTTTCACTGGTGTCAGATGCAGAAGATCTCCGAAAACAATGATGTGTTTGCCACCAAATAACACATCATACTCTGTTTTGAGAACTTCTTGCATTCTCAAATGCACAAAAGCAAGCATGACATTGGAAACCATGCTTACTTCGTCAATGATAAGAAGTTTCATTTTCCTCAAGACTCTTGAAACTTCACAACAAGCATCTCCAGATAGCTTGTGATATTGTAATTTGTTGTCATGCTCCACTGGCAGCATCAGTAAACGATGTAAAGTAATCCCTTTAATGTTATGTGCTGCCAGTCCAGTTGGAGCGGTGACAACACAAGACAGCGATGACTCTGTCCTTTCCTGCAAATAACATGAAATTGCTTTAATAAGGAAACTTTTTCAAGTTCCCGCTTCTCCACTCAAGTACAGTCGGACAGGCTTCAACGACGTACATGAGCACTCTTTCTTGTCATGACTTAATCCATGATCAATTTGCATGGTAACTTCGTCATATATTTTCCTCTGCTCAACGTTGAGTTGTCTTTCCAACTCTTCTAAGTTAACCGCATCCTCCTGAGCATGTGCCATGGCTCTTTCCACTTCATTCATAGCAGTGGCAGCTTCATTTTCGATAACAGGTCCTCCTAGTGGATCCTGACTCAATGAAGCAGAACTCTGACTGTCCTGAGAACTGTCTCTGGCAATCTCGGCTGCAATCATTGCTTCCTGCTCGATTTCCACATTCAACATTTTTACATATTTGGGAAAAGCAGGACATTCTATGGTCTCCTTGGTGGCATTGAAAGAGTCTTCATAACAGAGGAAATCTCCAAGCAGTTCCTCTTCTGCACGCCAAGGCTTGAAAAGTTGCAAAAGTGCTAAATAGAAAAACTCCTTTTTTTCAGGAGATTCGCCACTCAATTTTCGATGGTTTATCAAGTGGCATTTTCTTTGCTTTACCAGACATCCCTCACTTCCTATTACAGCATACACTCCTTTCTCAGTATCTTCTTTGATGTTCCTCTTGAATATGTAATTTTGAAGAACCTCATACAGACAAACATTCTCGAGGTGACTGCTTCGATTTGGATAATATGTATCCAACATGTTGGTCTTCAAAATGTCGGTACTGTTTGGCTCCTTTTCCGCCAAATACTCAATTTCCCGCACAGGTTTGAGAACTCGATTACGCGTTGCAGCAAGACCAAGACTCGCACAAACGATACTCCTGGACTTGGCATAGAGACTTGCTGAAGACAACCGGTCAGAACATTCGTAAGCTCCGATTTCTCGATGCGACAACATCTTCAGACTGAAACTGTACAACTTCTTGCTGAGGCTCTTTTCATGGGAAATGTCCTCCCACATATCCTTCAATTCTGTCTTCTCTTTTTTGGTGATGTAAGATGTCACATACCGAGCCACAGCCATACAGTTATCAGCCACAAATTGTATATCCATGTTAGCATTCCACATGGACAAAATCACCGGGTTGTAGTCGTTGATGTACTTAGACTCTTCGTTCCTCTTCAAATTGTATGTGTTTTTAGGTGATTTCTTCATCACATTATGTCGCAGCGAAGACATCAAACTGTTCACTCTTCCTTTAGAAATCACCGGTCGTGGAAAGCCGAAACTACATTTGGTGTAGAACTTGTCTTTGTTTCGGAATTTACGACGACAGTACTTTCCACATCGATGGCTTTGGAAACGTAGAACTTTTTCTCTTAGGCTTTTCTTCTCCTTTGCGTTTGGAACAGCACACGTAGAATACTGTTGTATGAAACTCATCACTGAGTCTTCTGGATCCGTTCCAAATTTAGGTGCATCCTTGATCCACAGCAACATATGTATATGAGGAGCACCTCTTGCTTGGTACTCCTTTCTCCAGAAGAAATCCAACACCTCTCCAAGAGGTGGATTCTTCTTATTCATGATGAAAGACATCATAGCTTCAAATCTATGATTGAAATACCTACATACATTGACTGGATCCAAAGAGCACAGTTCTCCGGGTGTCTTGAATTCGATGTTTTCTTCGTTAGCATTTGCCTCTCGTAGAAATTCAAGTAAGTCTACCCAGCCATACTCGGCACAGCTCAGAGTGAGTAACCATGTGGGAGTTCCTAAATTCCTCAGCATACATTTTAAATCACCATGACGACGGTACCAGTACTCATTAGTACCACGCTGACACGCCATGAGATTAATCAGGTGAGAATCCAAAATACTGTCTTGGACATTGACTTTATCCATAAAGTCACTTGCCGAGATGTTTTGCATGTGTATACCACTTTTCAAGATGTGGTTCACTGCATATGACAGTCCAGACAGATCGCTTTCAAACAGGAGATGAAACAAATAAGGAATGCATTGTCGAAACCTAGCATCTCCTGCATACAATCGCAAAGTCCGGTATTCAGAAGCAGGAATTTGATGAGGTCGCTCATCATATCTTCCTCCCTGACCTGTTGGAAAAAGCTGTGGGAAACACCGAGCTTCCAAACTTTCCTCCCAAACACTAATGGGACTCCCTTTGGCTTGTTTCATTTGAAACAACTCAATAGCATTCCCCATGACTTCCTTGGAATGCAAAGGATGAACACTATAATGTTCATATATTTCTTCACTAGTAGAGGGTTCTACTTTCTCAATTTGACCAGCACACAAATCACTATCCTCTTCCTCACTTACTTCCTCTTCTGCAACATATACATTCTTATAGTATTTATTATTTTTTTTCAAATACAATGTTGCCTTTTTAACTTTCCTAACATCCACTAAATCTTGCCATATTTTCTTATTCTTTGTCGGAACCCCATTAACTAAGATAACCAGAGGTTCCTCTTCCACTTTTTCTACTCCAATTGTGTTAATGTTTTTCTTCAAATCTAGAGGCAAATAAACAACTCTTCCCTTTAATCCTCTCTGTAAATCTGATGGAGGCAATTTCCCTGTCTTTGGCTCCATTCTTACAATAGCCTGAAAGGGATGGATACTTTGAATCAAAATAGATTCATAAGTATTTAAATCCTTCAATTCAGAAGGAATCTCAACCAATTCCAGATTATTATGAACTGCTCTAGCAGGCATCTGGTTTTGATTTAATGTATTACAACAATAAGTACACACACGTTGATCCAATCCCAAATCAAAACAATTTTCTACCATCAAGTATGTTGCAAAATCCTTCCATTCACTATTATTTTCCCTTTCACTTTTTGCATATAAATCCACTAACTTAGTCTGATTCTTATAATAAGTGCGTCGCCAACACACACAAGTGAAATTTGGCCTCTCACTTGATTTGACCTGAAACGTCGCAATTTCCCTCTGGAAATTATCTGTACTGGAAACCTGTACACTATCTTCCACATTACCTGCTTCTTCTTGGTCAATTTCAACATTCTCCTCTTTACTTCCAAAGTAACAAAACTCAATTTCTTCACATACATTCTTCACATCTATTTCAGAACCATGAAAAAGAGCAGCGCATAATTGTTTAAGCATAATTGCTGGACTCTTAGCATAATACAACATTCTAAATAATTTCCTCACTTTATTATGATGCACTGCTAGCATCCTGAAATAATGAAAAACACTCTGGCATACTCTCCTGGAAAGACAAGCCAGTGAATGACCATGCAAACCTGTCACTTCTCTCACTCTGCAAGGATCTAATTCTTGCAACAACTTCATTTTCTGCTTCAAACTTTTCTTATTAAATGACCGTACAAAATCACAAAGCAAATTGATGGAATCCTGTCGCACACTGCAAATACTACTACACTTCCAGGTGTACACAGGACCCTTAGGATGTCTTCCTAAAACCTCATTACCTAACACCTCTTCTGCCTCTGTTGTCACAAGTTTTTCTTTTTCACCTGGACAACCATCTTTCACTTCATAAGCTCGACCACTGGTGTCAACTGCATGCACCAAATCATTATCCTGGAAATAACTCTCCTCATTAAAAAATGCCTCACAGCTTGAACTATGCATCCATTCTCCAGAAAAAACTTCACAAAAATTACTACGATTAACTATTTCTTTTGAAATCATAAATTGCCTTGTTTAGCTTCCTAATTCTATTGATTATCAAAATAAATAACTTACGTTTAATTTCAAATGCCTGATCAATAACTTTCTCAACTTTTTTTTTTCTTTTATAAAAAACCACTTTCTGTTGACCTTTCTTAATATTGTTTAACAAATTGCCAATTATCCTGTTGCGGAACATTCGTTTACGAATGTCCCTAAACTGTTGTTTCTTTCTACTATCATGCACAGAGTTATCTCTTGCTCTAGCAGTAACATTTTTCATTGGCCTTTCCTTTCCATTTGAATTGCTTCTCTTTTTCTGGACTGAAACATTTTCTGTAGTAATATTTTTTTTACTACAGATATTTCTTATGAATGTTTTTGTACTCTTACCCGGTGCTTTCTTGGTGACTTGACAAATCTTTTTGTTAGAGGACTGCTGCTTTTTTTCATTGACCTGCTGTCTTTGACGTTTTGCAGCCTTTCTCAGTCTTTCTTTAGTTGGCATGCTGAAATCTTGAAATGATCTGCAGTTGAATCTGTGGTAAAATATATTAAAAAATGTTATTAACCACTATTACCCAACAGTAAATCAATAACAGTAATCAAAAACTTAAAACACTACTTGACATTTTTACATAGAAGATTTTTTAGTGCTTGGCAAATTTAGAATACAGAAATAGCAGAAAAGAAATGGAATTTATATTCATTTTACCTGTGCTATTTTATATGTGAATCTGATCTAATTTTATGAGCATATTTTAATATTTTATTGAAGACACTACACATAACCTGTTTTTGAAGGTGTCTTTATTTTTAAATTAAACGGTTTACATTTTTACTTTTTATTTATTATACATTTTTAAAATAAATGTTTATAGTTCCATAGGCTCAAGCACGTCAGCTTCCCAACCTATGTCATATAATTCTGACAAATCTGCATCCTCATCACGTTCTTCTTCATCCTCAGGATTTAAATCATCCAAGGGATCAACATCCACTGATGTTTCAATTACGAGTTCAATGATGAGGTCGAAATCAACTGATTGCTGATTGTCGCTCATGTTGATGTTGTCTTTATCTTTAAAGAAAGATAACAACAATGAGATGTTGCAGAGTAGGAGACAAATCTCAGAGATTATAATAGTAAAATTGTTTAACAAGAGTAACATTTTGCAGCTATTATTTAGCCATGTCCAGTGATGCTGAGCAGGCAAAGCCTATGTCTAATTTTTCACTGAACAGGACTCATCTCTTCTTAACCTTGGATAAGCCTCACCGACTCTGTGTCCCCTGCACATACTTAAATGTAAAGGGGCAGATTTATGTTAACTGGCACATCCCCAGGCATGCACCAGTTAACGTGCACCGCTGCTCTGCCACCCATGGTGTGCCGCATTTACAATCAGATAGGAGAAAGCTGCGTCAAAACACTGCGCCTGCTTGAAGCAGGCATAGGTCTTGACGCAACATTGTGGAGATGGGGCACCCCTGAGCCTTGCTGGAGCTGCATCGCACTTGCGATACAACTCCAGCAATGCGCCACCTTAACGGCACAGATGCGTCACGCATCTGTGCCATTTTTGCCCCATGCTGCGCCGCATTGTAAATGCAGCACACCATGGGTGGCGGAACAGCGGCGCAGGATGACTGGCACATCCCTGGTGATGCGCCAGTCATCATAAATCTATCCCTAAGCTTCTTATCTTGTTAGAGATAAACTGCCATATGTATCATCAAAATATTTTGCATTTCCTAAATAGCGAATTTTAAGGAATAAATAGCCATTCTTTACCATTCCTAATTTGCGATGAGCAAATTGCTAATTGCAAATTACCCATTCATTTCCATGGGCCAGGAGGCCCATAGGAATGAAGGTGCAATTTGCGATTAGCAATTAGCTCATCGCAAATTAGGAATTTTTCCAAAGGTGCAGGGGTGTCTCAAGAACACCCTGCTGCACCCCTGAAAAAGAAATTTGGGGCCATATGGCGCACATACATGCCCTAAGGGCATGTATGGGCATCATATGGCACCTTTTGTTTTTTGGAAAAAAAGCTTCTTGAAAAGAATTCGCAAATTACCACCAACTAGAAGTTGGTGGTAATTTGCAAATCCTTAATGGCATTTTTTGCATATTTTTTGTTTGATACATTGCATTTAAGGAATCGCAAAATTTGCAAATCCTTAAGTGCAATCGCAAAATAAGGAATAGCAAATTTTGCTATTCCTTATTTTGCATCAAACTTATTTGATACATACCATTTGTCTAATTAGCATTCGCAAAGGCCGAAATTCGCAGAATTTTGGCCTTTGCGAATGCTAATTAGCTTGATACATATGGCCCCAAGTGAGGCCTGTCTTGCTACATGGTGCATCTTTTGCATCACTGCTGCATCGGTTTCATGTGGCACTTTTTTTTACACCATGACACATCTGCCTAAATGCATCAATTTGTAATTTTGTCGCCTCATAGCAAATCTTTTGCACCGCCGCTGCATCAGAAAAGTGACGCACAGTGGCGCAAAAGAGGCATACACCTATCATAAATCTGTCCCTAGCATTTTAAATGATTAATTCAGAATGACGATAAGGTGTGGCCTATCCAGAGGTTTGTTTAAGGTGAGGCCTACTCAGGATTGCAGATGAAAGTTACGCTTGATGAAGAATACAGAGGAGATAATACATGTAAAGGTCTACCAATGAAGTAAGTGATGTCCACTTCATTGCGCCAGTCATCATAAATGTATCCCTAAGCTTCTTATCTTGTTAGAGATGAACCGCCATATGTATAATCAAACTATTTTGCATTTCCTAAATAGCGAATTTTAAGGAATAAATAGCGATTCTTTACCATTCCTAATTTGCGAGGAGCAAATTGCTAATTGCAAATTACCCATTCATTCCATGGGCCAGGAGGCCCATAGGAATGAAGGTGCAATTTGTGATTAGCAATTAGCTCATCGCAAATTAGGAATTTTTCCAAGGGTGCAGGGGTGTCTCAAGAACACCCTGCTGCACCCCTGAAAAAGAAATTTGGGGGCATATGGCGCACATACATGCCCTAAGGGCATGTATGGGCGTCATATGGCACCTTTTGTTTTTTGGAAAAAAAGCTTTTTGAAAAGAATTCGCAAATTACCACCAACTAGAAGTTGGTGGTAATTTGCAAATCCTTAATGGCATTTTTTGCATATTTTTGTTTGATACATTGCATTTAAGGAATCGCAAACTTTGCAAATCCTTCAGTGCAATCGCAAAATAAGGAATAGCAAATTTTGCTATTCCTTATTTTGCATCAAACTTGTTTGATACATACCATTTGTCTAATTAGCATTCGCAAAGGCCGAAATTCGCAGAATTTCGGCCTTTGCGAATGCTTATTAGCTTGATACATATGGCCCCAAGTGAGGCCTGTCTTGCAACATGGTGCATCTTTTGCATCACTGCTGCATCGGTTTCATGTGGCACGTTTTTTTTACACCATGACACATCTGCCTAAATGCATCAATTTGTAATTTTGTCGCCTCATAGCAAATCTTTTGCACCGCCGCTGCATCAGAAAAGTGACACACAGTGGCGCAAAAGAGGCATACACCTATCATAAATCTGTCCCTAGCATTTTAAATGATTAATTCAGGATGACGATAAGGTGTGGCCTATCCAGAGGTTTGTTTAAGGTGAGGCCTACTCAGGATTGCAGATCAAAGTTACGCTTGATGAAGAATACAGAGGAGATAATACATGTAAAGGCCTACCAATGAAGTAAGTTATGTCCACTTCATTGTGTCAGTCATCATAAATCTATCCCTATGCTTCTTATCTTGTTAGAGATGAACTGCCATATGTATCATCAAACTATTTTGCATTTCCTAAATAGCGAATTTTAAGGAATAAATAGCGATTCTTTACCATTCCTAATTTGCAATGAGCAAATTGCTAATTGCAAATTACTCATTCATTTCCATGGGCCAGGAGGCCCATAGGAATGAAGGTGCAATTTGCGATTAGCAATTAGCTCATCGCAAATTAGGAATTTTTCCAAGGGTGCAGGGGTGTCTCAAGAACACCCTGCTGCACCCCCTGAAAAAGAAATTTGGGGGCATATGGCGCACATACATGCCCTAAGGGCATGTATGGGCGTCATATGGCACCTTTTGTTTTTTGGAAAAAAAGCTTTTTGAAAAGAATTCGCAAATTACCACCAACTAGAAGTTGGTGGTAATTTGCAAATCATTAATGGCATTTTTTGCATATTTTTTGTTTGATACATTGCATTTAAGGAATCGCAAAATTTGCAAATCCTTCAGTGCAATCGCAAAATAAGGAATAGCAAATTTTGCTATTCCTTATTTTGCATCAAACTTGTTTGATACATACCATTTGTCTAATTAGCATTCGCAAAGGCCGAAATTCGCAGAATTTCAGCCTTTGCGAATGCTAATTAGCTTGATACATATGGCCCCAAGTGAGGCCTGTCTTGCAACATGGTGCATCTTTTGCATCACTGCTGCATCGGTTTCATGTGGCACGGTTTTTTTACACCATGACACATCTGCCTAAATGCATCAATTTGTAATTTTGTCGCCTCATAGCAAATCTTTTGCACCGCCGCTGCATCAGAAAAGTGACGCACAGTGGCGCAAAAGAGGCATACACCTATCATAAATCTGTCCCTAGCATTTTAAATGATTAATTCAGGATGACGATAAGGTGTGGCCTATCCAGAGGTTTGTTTAAGGTGAGGCCTACTCAGGATTGCAGATCAAAGTTACGCTTGATGAAGAATACAGAGGAGATAATACATGTAAAGGCCTACCAATGAAGTAAGTTATGTCCACTTCATTGTGTCAGTCATCATAAATCTATCCCTATGCTTCTTATCTTGTTAGAGATGAACCGCCATATGTATCATCAAACTATTTTGCATTTCCTAAATAGCGAATTTTAAGGAATAAATAGCGATTCTTTATCATTCCTAATTTGCAATGAGCAAATTGCTAATTGCAAATTACTCATTCATTTCCATGGTCCATGAGGCCCATAGGAATGAAGGTGCAATTTGCAATTAGCAATTAGCTCATCGCAAATTAGGAATTTTTCCAAGGGTGCAGGGGTGTCTCAAGAACACCCTGCTGCACCCCCTGAAAAAGAAATTTGGGGGCATATGGCGCACATACATGCCCTAAGGGCATGTATGGGCGTCATATGGCTCCTTTTGTTTTTTGGAAACAAAGCTTTTTGAAAAGAATTCGCAAATTACCACCAACTAGAAGTTGGTGGTAATTTGCAAATCCTTAATGGCATTTTTTGCATATTTTTTGTTTGATACATTGCATTTAAGAAATCACAAAATTTGCAAATCCTTCAGTGCAATCGCAAAATAAGGAATAGCAAATTTTGCTATTCCTTATTTTGCATCAAACTTGTTTGATACATACCATTTGTCTAATTAGCATTCGCAAAGGCCGAAATTCACAGAATTTCGGCCTTTGCAAATGCTAATTAGCTTGATACATATGGCCCCAAGTGAGGCCTGACTTGCAACATGGTGCATCTTTTGCATCACTGCTGCATCAGTTTCATGTGGCACGGTGTTTTTTACACCATGACACATCTGCCTAAATGCATCAATTTGTAATTTTGTCGCCTCATAGCAAATCTTTTGCACCGCCGCTGCATCACAAAAGTGACGCACAGTGGCGCAAAAGAGGCATACACCTATCATAAATCTGTCCCTAGCATTTTAAATGATTAATTCAGGATGACGATAAGGTGTGGCCTATCCAGAGGTTTGTTTAAGGTGAGGCCTACTCAGGATTGCAGATCAAAGTTACGCTTGATGAAGAATACAGAGGAGATAATACATGTAAAGGCCTACCAATGAAGTAAGTTATGTCCACTTCATTGTGTCAGTCATCATAAATCTATCCCTATGCTTCTTATCTTGTTAGAGATGAACCGCCATATGTATCATCAAACTATTTTGCATTTCCTAAATAGCGAATTTTAAGGAATAAATAGCGATTCTTTACCATTCCTAATTTGCAATGAGCAAATTGCTAATTGCAAATTACCCATTCATTTCCATGGGCCAGGAGGCCCATAGGAATGAAGGTGCAATTTGCGATTAGCAATTATCTCATCGCAAAGGTGCAGGGGTGTCTCAAGAACACCCTGCTGCACCCCTGAAAAAGAAATTTGGGGGCATATGGCGCACATAAATTTTAACAACATTCCTTTACCTCAAAAACGATTTTCAAGTCATAATTTGAAAACACTGCCCACGGGGAAATGACTTAAAATGTCCTTAAGACACATGAAAGTGTTTTTTTAAAGCCTTTGCAACTTTTTTGGGTCACTTTTAACATGGCAATGTAACTCAAACAGTCAAAATCTTAATTTACCATGCACAGGTGGGACCATATTTACAAGGAATGTGCTCCACGGGGAAAGGTCTTTTAATGTAATATGGGAAAAATGACATCAGAGACACTGAAATGCCTTATAAAGAAGCATACACCATTATGTCCTTGTCATAAATTTAAAAAACATTCCTTTTCCCCAAAAACGATTTTCAAATCATAATTTGAAAACACTGCACATGGGGAAATGACTTAAAATGTCCTTAAGACACATAAAAGCGTTTTTTGATTGCCTTTGCAGCATGTTTGTGTCACTTTTAACATGGCTATGTAACGCAAACATTTAAAATCTAAATTTGCCATGCACAGGTGGGAGCATATTTACAAGCAATTTGCTCCACAGGGAAAGGTCTTACATTAAAATGGGAAAAATAACATCAGAGACACTCAATTGCCTTATAAAGAAGCATACACCATTATGTCCTTGTCATAAATATTATAACCATTCCTTTTCCTCAAAAACGATTTTCAAGTCATAATTTGAAAACACTCCACAGCTCCTATGCACAAAAAAACCCTGTAAGTACTAATACTTCACATTTTCTCCAATTACAATTTCTCAAAGAAACAAAATCTATTTGTAAAACACTTGAGACAAAGCAACATTTGAAAAACACAACTTTCTTCATAATTTTCTCCTTAAAGCACACTATTCTCTATCTAAATTAAAGAAATCTTTTCTCACCTTAGCAAATACTTTGAGTTTCAAAACAGTCTCAGAAACACACCAATTTGTCTTCAGCAGAGCAAAAGGTATGCACTCCAGAGTCTGCAGCTATCAAAAGCACAGAAATGCTGTAATTCTTCACACATATCTCTCATGTCACCCAATCAAAACTCTTCCCTCACTTTTTTTCAAATCAAAACCCTTCCCCCCTCTGCCCTTTCTGCCTTTTTTGCATAGCAACCACCTCTTGGAAGACCTCTGGTGTTTGCAAGTTCACACAACAATGTTGCAATTGAACTCTGAACTCTCCGTGCACCTCATATCCAGTGCATTCTTTCATTTAATGATTTTTTCTTGACCACTCAAAATACATCTTTCAAAGAACTCATCCATGCACCCTAACTTTCTGTTTTCAGCAATCAAAATCCACCAATCACTGTTACTGCTTCATTAACACAGAAACTCCACAGTTTTTTTCATTTTAAACTCTTATTTTTTCAACTGCCATTTCATTGCCACACTTCATCTGACTGCAGGAGAACCTTCTCTCACCATGTTTTCTGTCTGGATTGTTAGACATAGTTACATCTATTGGGCTCAGAGGTATGCTGAGAACAGGAATTTACCTAACCTCAATTTACAAGATGTGGAAATTAAGTGGTTTGGCCACAGAGGATTAAAATGTCACCAATTGATACCATTGGTGAAAACCTTTATGCATTTGCCAAAACGTGACCTGTTAATTGTGCACTGTGGAGGTAATGATTTGGGCACTTTGACTGGGGTAGGTCTGGAAATGCTTTTAAAGGACACCTTTGAGCAATTAATGGCACTTTTTCCTCAGACTGCCTTGGTATATTCAAATATATGCCAAAGACAGAAATGGAGGTGGTCAAACCAATTTTGTCCACAAATTGAGAAGTCGAGGAAGCATGTAAACAAATCTGTTTCAGCTTACATGAGAGACCATGGAATGGGCTCCGTGTACAACAATAACTTGCGTTACTACATGCAAGATATCTACAGAGGAGATGGAGTTCACTTCTCAGATGAGGGCAACAGAATTTTCATTCTGAATTTAAGACTGTGCATTGGTACCTACTTATAAGTACCTAAATGTACCATAAACCCAAAAGCTCTTCTCAGAGCTACCCTACATCTGATCACTCACAATTATTATTTTACTCTAACTTTTTTCACTAATTTTCAACAAAGTACGCTCCCTGGGGCGCTACCCGGTACGCGAACCGGGAGCTAACCTCGCTAAATTTTTAAAAAAATGTTTTTTTTTCGCACATATGGGCCTCCTCAGCCACCCTCAGAAAACCTAGGGGGTCAAGATAAGTCTACTGTGCCCCCTTCTACCCATTCTGAACATTATTTGCCCTCCATCTTGTATCTTAATTCGACCGAAACACAAAATGGTGGACTCCCGTAACGCTTAAGGTTCGCATACCGGGGCGCTCGCCAGTTCGCGTACCGGGTCGCTCCCTGGGAAGCGCACCATCAAAAAAGGTGGGAAAGTAGTTTACAGAAAAGCGACTGGAGACAATTTCACCAAATATAGATTAGCTCATACTACATACCAATCCCTACCATTTTCACAAATTTGATTGAAATTCCTTTTAACCATTTAGCCTGTAGACCTCTCTAAATACCCTGAGGTAAATTACTTCACAAAACACATCTGAAGTGTTGGAATTGACAACCAATTAAAATGTTACTTTCATTTTCTACTTTTTTTACCTGACATTTCATTGGTTATATACCTGAATATATATAAAGGAAGAGAAGGAAACACAGCCATTTTGACTACTACTTCCTGGTGTACATTTCAATAGGATTTTCGCTAATCACTTCAACTTCTTTGTAAAGGTAAGTTGTTATTTTAAAAACTGAAGTATATTGTGCACTATAAGTTAATATGGTAAACATTTTCAGATAGTTATATACTATCCCTCTGTAAGAGTTAGACATTGAGAAAGGCTTCTTTATTATAATTATGGATTGATTTAGGTTTCTGTGGTATAATTTTCACAGGCACTTTTTATTAGTACTACTTCACGCCTGAAACCATACAGTGCCCATAGATTACTTCTCTGTTATAAACTCACTAGTACCTGTCTGAACTTAAACCCAACAGTGCCCTATCTCTACTGATATATTTATTTTTTATGCAAATTACAGCAAGAAAATGGAAGGAGAGCAGAATATTTCCTTCGAAATTGTTCTGGAGACCAACACAGAAAAAGATATTGAGGACAATGATGACTCAGATTTCATGGATGAATCACGGGACCATGAATTAGTTCAATGTGTAGAATCTGTGGATCATTACTTCATTATGATGACGGTCAAATGTGGGAACTTATGTTCACTCAACAAGAGGACATATCGGACAGTCAAATGCTAGACGTTCTATTAAATTTTGAAAAACAATCCGAAAATTAAATTGTATGTAATATTAAAAAATTGTTTGAGTCTTTAATCATTTTTATATGTAATTCATAAACTTGTTAAATGTTAGAAATCTTATTAAATTTTGAAACACAATCACAATAATAAATAATTGCTTAAAAAATAAAAAAAATTAAAAAATAATCAACAAAACCAACAATCAATTAACATACAGTATTTGAAAAGTCTATCATTCTTTTTTCCTTATAGTACGCTGCCCAGAACGCTTCCCGGTTCGCGAACCGGGCGCTACCCACGCAAAAAAAACAAAAAAAAAAGGTTGTTTTTTTTGCCCCGCGGGGCCCTTTTAAAGCCTCCACATCAAACCTAGGGGGTCAGGGAGGATCTACTATGCCCCCTTATGGTCATTTCCCCCTTTGTTTTGGCCTCCTCTTGTCTCTCAATCCTACCGAGAGACAAGATGGCGGCCGCTCCGGACTGTTTAGAATGTTGACAGACACCGGAGAGCCAATCAGCTTCGCTACGCGAAGTTCCGTTACGCGTCAAGTCCGCAAACCGGAGCGCTGCCTGGAGCGCGCTTACAGATATATATCTTTTTTTGAACGTTAAATTCTCAAAATCCACTGAAGCACATATATTGAGACCTAGCAAAGGCACATCGGGCTACCAGTCCCTACAATTTTGCCAAGTTTCGTGGAAATCCATTCAGCGGTTCGGGCTAAAAGTGAGGCCAACCGCCCTATGGAAAACTCAATATTAAAAACACGTTTGGGACCCCCCTTTTTTCTCGGCCCCCCCTTGACGAACCCCCCCAAATTTCCAGGGGCTGCTCAGAAACAAAATGTTCCATTTTCCAGAAAATTTCAGCCAATTCCGTCCACAAACGCCAAAGTTATTAGACATAGAATTTTCAAAAATCCCATAGGGAAAAAATCCTAACTATATATTACCTACTGGCGACCGCCAGTAGGTAATATATATATATATATATATATTACCTATATATATTAGGATTTTTTCCCTATGGGATTTTTGAAAATTCTATGTCTAATAACTTTGGCGTTTGTGGACGGAATTGGCTGAAATTTTCTGGAAAATGGAACATTTTGTTTCTGAGCAGCCCGTGGAAATTTGGGGGGGTTCGTCAAGGGGGGGCCGAGAAAAAAGGGGGGTCCCAAACGTGTTTTTAACAATGAGTTTTCCATAGGGCGGTTGGCCTCACTTTTAGCCCGAACCGCTGAATGGATTTCCACGAAACTTGGCAAAATTGTAGGGACTGGTAGCCCGATGTGCCTTTGCTAGGTCTCAATATATGTGCTTCAGTGGATTTTGAGAAATTAACGTTCAAAACGGAACTTCACGTAGCGAAGCTGATTGGCTCTCCGGTGTCTGTCAACATTCTAAACAGTCCGGAGCGGCCGCCATCTAATATATATATATATATATAATATATATATATATATATATTTATATATATATATATATATATATTACCTACTGGTGGTCGCCAGTAGGTAGTTATAGTTAGGACCTAGTTTCCATAGGAAATCCTCAACATTCTATTTGGATTAACTTTGGCCCTGGTGGATGAATCTTTGCGAATTTCTCAAAGAAGATGGCTGCGCTCCTTCCCTGAAAGTTTGGGGGGGATTGGTGAAGTGGGGGCTGAGATAAAAGGGGGGTCCCAAAACGTGTTTTCTCCATGTTATTTTCCATAGGACGTTTAGACACGGCTACAGGTCGAACGGCTGAATGGATTTATAAGAAATTTGGCAAAACTGTAGAGTCCGGCTCGCAGATTACGCTTTTTTTGGAATGGTGTAAATCTGTTCAGTAGTTGCTGAGAAAATTAAAGTTAAAGTCAATTATATATCTATAAGCGCGGACGGGTGCGCGCACTCAAGCGGGTGCGCGCAAGCGGAATTTTTTTGCTGCGTGACGTCTGTTAACGTTCGAATCGAAGGAAATCAGGAAGTGTTGACCGCCATTTTGTCACTGCGAGTAAATATATTGTCATTTCAAAGCGTTGGAACATGGAAAGGGGAGAAGGTAGAGATTGTTTTGCTGCGTAGGTTTTCTCAGGGTGTGCAGTAAGGCCCTTAAACGCGAAAATATATATATATATATTTTTTTTTTTTTAAGTTGCGGGGTGCGCGCACTCGGGCGCGCACTCCTATTTACAAGAGTGTGAAAATAGAGATAAATCAGAAGTTTGAGTGCTTTGATATAAGGTGGCTCTGAAAAGAGCCCTTGTGTTAATTGAGTTTTTTCTGCATTTATAAGTAAGTACCGATGCAGAGTCTGATGTTGCAGAGGAAGATTCTGTTTCCCTCATCCGTGAAATGAACACCATCTGTCCTATAGATGTCTTGCATGTGGTAACGCAAGTTGTTGTGGTAAATAGAACCCATGCTATAATCTCTGAGGAAAGCAGAAACAGATTTATTTACATGTCTCCTTGCTTTCTCAATTTGTGCACAATGTTGATTGGACCAATTCCATTTCTGTCTTTGGCATATATTGGAATATACCAAGGCAGTTCGAGGAAAAAGTGTCAATTGTCGAAAGGTGTCTTTTAGAAGCATTTCCAGACCTACCCCAGTCAATGTGCCTAGATCGTTCCCACCACAGTGCACAATTATAAGGTCTGGTTCTGGGAGATGCATAAAAGTTTTCACCAATGGTATTAATTGGTGACATCTTAATCCTCTTTGCCCAATCCACGTTATCTGCGCATTTGGTAAATCAAGGTTGGAAATTCGTCTGCTTGCTGCATATTTTCCACTCCGGTGAATATAGCTGTGTCCTAAAAGCCAAACCTTCATTTTCAAGGCAGATGCAGTCGTACTCCGATGGGTTCTGGAAGTGGAATGGCAGTTAGAAGCTGAAAGTCAGGATAAAAAAATGGATGAAGCTTGGTGTGGTTGAAAAACGAAAAATGATTGGTTGATTCTAATACGTGAAGATTGAAGACTACGTTGCATGTTAATGTTATGTAAAAGAAAAAGTAGTATTGGGTGTGAAAAAAATGACATGTAACAGAGCTGTGGATAGGCAGGTGTTTCTGGAGGGAGAACAGTGTTGTTAGTTTGCTGTAGAACGTTGAGATATGAACTTTTAACCTGTGCCTTCAGCCAGGTGCAGAATGAGGTGTTACCATGGAAACAGCCAGAGATGGCAGTGGGTGATGGGTGACTTTTATGTGACATTGAAAATATTGTGAGGGACAACCAACTGAAATGTAAATTTGAATACAAAATTTTGCGGGAGGAAATATGATTGGCTGAAGAGACATATATGAGTCTGTATTGACTGGATATCTGTGCCATTGAATTTTGGTTGCAGTGATAGCAGCATAATTGAGACTTCCGTCAAACGAATATCTATTTTGTGACTGTCACTGTTGTACATCGTACAAAGCATTGGTAAAGGTAAGTCTGTAACTGTTTGTTTTGTCATGTACCGTAAAATATGGTTTACTCACAAACAATGATTGATTTTCCTCATAGTTTGAAACTAAACTCATTTTTGGCTGTCATAATGTGTTGTATTTCTAAAACTATTTTTAATTTAAATGTGAAATATGAAGTATAAAATATGTTTAATATAAAGAGTAATTATTCGTGTGATTTTGAAGCCTTTATATATAATGAGCGAAGTTGTTTATGAAGTGAAAAAATGATATTAGCAGAGAGACAGATAATGCAGATAGAGAGAGAAATGGTAAATTACATGTGATACCGTCGTAAAAAAATGTTAATGGTTAATGAATTCGTAAACTTTCTGTCACACGACAAAATTAGAGTGCGGTTTCTGGACGCGGCCTGCATTGGTGGGTGTAGGGTGAGAGGGGCAGGTGGTTGAGTGAAATAAAATAAAAAGTTGGTATATTACATGTGATACCGTCTTGAAAAAGTGGTAATGTTTAATGAGTTCTTAAAGTTTCTGTCAGACGACAAAATTATAGTGCGGTTTGTGGCCGCGGCCTGCATTGGTGGGCGTAGGGTGAGAAGGGCAGGTGGTCGAGTAAAATAAAATGAAAAGTTGATACATTACATGTGATACGGTCTTGAAAAAGTGGTAATGATTAATGAATTCTTGAAGTTTGTGTCAGACGACAAAATTATAGTGCGGTTTGTGGCCGCGGCCTGCGAAGGTGGGCGTAGGGTGAGAAGGGCAGGTGGTCGAGTAAAATTAAATGAAAAGTTCTGACCATGAGGTTGTACACAGATTTGTGCAGTAAATGTGTTCGTAAATTGAGGTACCAAACGGAGTATAAAAATATCTCTCTCACTCCTGCTGTTTGACTGCATCTTTATCTCCCTTCTGTTTTCCATCTCCGTTGCCCTGTGTTATCTTATTGTGTGTGTGTCTGTCTGTGTCTGCCTTCAGTCCGGGCTGATGAACTTTGGTGTGGAGGCACACACAGATAGTCGCATCAAAGTAGTTGGAACGTTTTCAAAAAACTATTTATATAATTGAAATGCTTTTTTGAAGCGCTAGTGAATGTTTTCTTTCAGAATTACCGCTCGGTTGTTTCCATAGAGCAGAGGGTATGTTGTATTTCACTACTTAGTGCCTCTGCATGTGCACTCTGTTCTCTGGTGGCTGGCGGAGAAGTGTTTGTTATTGTGGAGATTAAAGCGTGATAAGGAGTGAAATACGACATAGCGTCTGGTCTGTAGAAGCGTGGGAGCAGTGATTAACACTGAGTGGAGCGGAACTGCGACGGTGCTTGAGAAGAGTAATAAATTATTTTTTTACAGAGGTACAACTGTCTGCATGGTGCGCGACCTACTAAGAAAGGGTTCACAGGCTGTTATAAGGCTGTGGGTTCTAGTATGAGTAAATCAGGTCGACAAAAGAAAATATTTAGTTAGTACAGCTGAAGTTACGTGGAACACATGAATACTGTTTCAGTATACAATCATTTTAGTTGAGATTATGGATTAAAAGAGAGAACGTGTATATTTGAAATGTTTATTCAGAAATGCACTGTTTTCAAGGCAAGTTTCTAATCTAATACGAGTAGAGATATTGCAAAAAACAAAGTAATCGGTATAGTCAGTAGTACATAGAATACAAACGGTATAGTTGATGAAAAATGAATATGGCTTTGCAAAATTAATTATACACTCTTATGAGGAAGTATATTATATTTTAATAAATGGAAGAAGGTCTCTGGCCTTTCAGTTTAGGAACGATACATGAAAATGCTAGTGGTTAGACATTATGTCTTTATCAATCAGCTCTCTGCATGCGAAGCACTATCACGTTTCTGTTATGCTATTGTGTAAGGGAAAAAAAATGCGCCAAAACGGACAAAATGGCGAGAGGTGCATGTATGTAATCAAAATATTTCAGTTTATGGAAAATTAAATGATCAGAGGTGTCTGAGGCGGAATTAAGCAGTTCAAATGCGAAATGGCGTTTACAGTTATAAAAAACTCATTCTATATTTACACATTAATTAGGGCACATGTAGCATATATTAGCGAGTTTTGGTTCGAGTACGTTTGAAATAACATAGGATAAGGTATACAATAGAATTGTTGAGATTAGACTTTAATAAAAAATAAAGTTCAAAATCGAGTAGCTGAAGAAAAAAAATTTAGTCCACATAAAAGATCAAAATTTAACCAGTAGGAAATCATAATGTCCACTGTTAGTAAAGCCAATAGGTCTGTTCATGTTAAGAAAGTATCCAAGAAAACTTGAAAAATATAGGGAGGCAAAGCGAAATGTGGACGTCAATGGCTTGCATAACAGTCAACCCAGGATTGTATAGGCGAAGTAGGCAGCATATGGCCGGGATGCCCGCCACCCCCTCCCAACACATATTCCCAAGGATGGGAAGTCGGACAATAGTTGAACTTTTGGAAGGCGGGAGGGAGTCACCCTCCCGGCCGTATTTATTAAAATATGAAACAAAATTTAAAACATTAAATAAAAGTTTCATCATTATGCATTATGTGCAATTTGTCATTTATTACATTTCGATGCAGTCATGTACTTTTGGCTAACATCCTGAAAATGCATACACTCTAACTCAAATTGTACATCCTAGCATTAAGGGCCAACGGCAAGGTCTTAACCGGTGTCAGATCCCTACTACCAGACTCCCGCCCTCCCTGTGTGAGCGGCGCATGCGCAGAGGGCTCTACCCTCATTGCCAACTGTAACTTCCCTTGTCGTGGTGGGGGCCCCCTTACTACTCGACGCCATCTTAAGGGTCGTCCGAGTTCCCGTATGAGGTCTCTGTAGGAAGGACAGCGTGGACTCTCCCCCCATCCCCACACTCTCTATCCGCCGTCGCGGATATCCGGCCCCCGGGAAATTAGTAGGAGGGGCATCTAACCGCCTCCCCCCCTGGGAGGGGCCCATGGCCATCTCCCCATAGGCGCCCCATCCTTAGTGGGTGCCGCCTCCCCGTGGAAGGGGCCAATGGCCGTCTTCCCCCGGGCGCTCCCATCCATTGTGGGTGGCGCCCCACTCTAGGGACCTTGAAATAACTGCTCACCGATCATGACCTTACCGCCCGACAAATAAATACGACAGTTGTTTACCTACTAGAAAAGAAACATTTCATCATCTTACTGTTATCACTGATCTTTCCTGCAAGAAGACATTTCTCCAATGCAAACCATTCTTTATTCTCAAAAGTTCCTTTATTCACTGTACCAAGGAAAAAGGCCTATACTTTCATCACTCAGAAAAAACTTTATTTTCCTCCAAAACATTTGCTATCAGGGGCTGGTGGGTGGGTCAAAATTGCTGCTTGTTCCGTCGAGGGCTCACGAGCAACGAGTTTGTGCAGCCTTCCGATCCGAGGAACAAGAGGACGATCTTCTGGATTCCCGCTCCTTTATTCTTCTGTGGGAGGGCGTGTACCCGTCCCCGATACGCCTACGGGGCGTGGTCTTCCGTCGAGGTGTCTAGGACAACCCCTCTCGGGCGGGGGAAGGCGCGCCCCGGCTACGCCACTTCGGGCATACCAGCCGGGCTACGCCCACCCCGCCCAAAATGGTTTCCCGGGAGGTTCGGGGCACCCATCCATACGTTCGGGGGGACCGAGCGGTCGCCCCTTTTCCATATGGCCGGGATGCCCGCCACCCCCTCCCAACACATATCCCCAAGGATGGGAAGTCGGACAATAGTTGAACTTTTGGAAGGCGGGAGGGAGTCACCCTCCTGGCCGTATTTATTAAAATATGAAACAAAATTTAAAACATTAAATAAAAGTTTCATCATTATGCATTATGTACAATTTGTCATTTATTACATTTCGATGCAGTCATGTACTTTTGGCTAACATCCTGAAAATGCATACACTCTAACTCAAATTGTACATCCTAGCATTAAGGGCCAACGGCAAGGTCTTAACCGGTGTCAGATCCCTACTACCAGACTCCCGCCCTCACTGTGTGAGCGGCACATGCGCAGAGGGCTCTACCCTCATTGCCAACTGTAACTTCCCTTGTCGTGGTGGGGGCCCCCTTACTACTCGACGCCATCTTAAGGGTCGTCCGAGTTCCCGTATGAGGTCTCTGTAGGAAGGACAGCGTGGACTCTCCCCCCATCCCCACACTCTCTATCCGCCGTCGCGGATATCCGGCCCCCGGGAAATTAGTAGGAGGGGCATCTAACCGCCTCCCCCCCTGGGAGGGGCCCATGGCCATCTCCCCATAGGCGCCCCATCCTTAGTGGGTGCCGCCTCCCCGTGGAAGGGGCCAATGGCCGTCTTCCCCCGGGCGCTCCCATCCATTGTGGGTGGCGCCCCACTCTAGGGACCTTGAAATAACTGCTCACCGATCATGACCTTACCGCCACAGACCGGATAGTTGACCGACTATCCGGTCCCCCCAACTCCTCCTAAAGGTCATGCTTCCTCAAACCCCTTAGCCATGAAATGAAGTCTCCTATGAGTAAGTCATTCCCCTCCCTGGACAGGTGAACCCCATCATTCAGATACATATGATCACCACGAATACACCCATGAGGAATGTTATGCAACTGTGCAGAACGGAACAATCTACCAATTTTATTATTGACCCGTTTAACTGAATGGTTCAGTGCTGACACCGAAAGGCCCCCCTGCCACCTCCTTCTAGGAATCATGTGGGACCAGGCAATCGTGCACCCCGGGACTCTTTTAGCCAACCAGCTAACAGCCGACAAAACTCGTTCAAGTAATACTCGTCTACCCAGTGTCACCAAGTCGTTGCCTCCCAGGTGTACTATGACTACAGATGGCGGTGACCTATGCCGCCCTAGAAGTCCCTCGAAAAATGGCTCAAAGTTGTCAAAATTGAGCCCACCCTTCCCATGGAAGGCCACTCTGAACCCGTATTCCCCAGGTGCGTGAATCGCGCCACCTTCCTTGAATACGTCGCCGGCGCGCCTCACGTATGAGTGGCCCACGACCCATACCATCCTCTCTCCAGTCGGTGGCCTCTGACCGCTGGTCTCCTGATGCTGGGTCGACCTCAAATTCCGCCCCGCGTGGCAGGCTCGCGAAACTGTAAAGTAAACAAAGACAGAAAACAGTGAGTGCATGTCAATTGATCACTCACAACATGTGCAATCGCACATACCTCTTGAAGCAATTCGAGGACCAACGGCCCAATTGTTTCACTTCCTCAGCACTCTGACACCTGGCTGTAGCCTCTGTAGCAGCCCCTATCCTAAAGGAGTGGGTCCCAAAATCGCACGGGTCCATGCCCGCGTCAACGATTGCCGGTGCTAGTACCCTCTGAAACTGAAATCTCGTCAGTGGGGTGCCATCCATATGTCGGAGCAAACTCCCCCCCCATGCGGCCGCTCTTAGCGCCAAATAGTCTTCCACGCACTTCAACGGGCAGATGGGGGACCCACGTTTGCGCTGTACGACAACACTATTTCCCATAGCCCCCTGGTCAGTCTTGGACCTGGCTATCACGATTACCATCGAATCACCCCATATTTGGATGTGATCCCTGCACAAGCCTCCCTCCATATCTTTCTTGTTCCTAGCGACAAGTTCGCTCACCCTCATAGCCCCATGGAATGCCAATGTGAATGCTGCCCGGAACAGAACTGCTTCAAAATGGGAGGAACATGTCTCATCCAGCTTTGCCAAAAGCAGAGACAGTCTGTCTAAGCCAATCGGGTGCCTCGTATCTTGCTTGCAAGCCTCAAGGCGCTTCCAGCCGCGAAGGGCTTTCTTCACCAAAAAGGAACCCGTAGGGTCCCTTATTCCGTGTACCTGGGCCATGAAGGAAATGGCCGCCCTATGCCTACTGGCCGTTGCCACTGATCGGCCCTCTCTGTGCAGTGCAATCAGGTACCCCAGGAAGGATTCCTCCTGACCCCAGTTCCGACTCTCTGTGGGACCCAAATATGTGCAATAGGAACGAAACGCTCCTTCGTATGCTTTCCTCGTCCTGGGGGCTAGACTCGCTGCTACGAGGTCTTGTAATCCGGGGCACCGATTAGCCACAATGCTTCGGGGAATGGTGCTGTCTCTAGGTCGGCAGTGGGCAGATAACCCCTGAATACCTGCATATGTGAACGAGAGAGTGCATCAGCCGCATGATTCAGTACACCTGGCACATGTTTCGCCCTGAACTGTACATTCCGTCTCATGCAAAGCAGCACAATTTCTTTCAACAACCTCAGGATCAATTTGCAGCGTGCTGCCTGTTGGTTAATACACTCGACAACAGTCATGTTATCAGACCAAAACACCACCGAGCGGTCCCTGAAGTCGTCAGTCCATGTCATCAGAGCAACCCAGATGGGGAATAACTCCAGGAACCCAATGTTACCTGTGAGACCGTTGGAGTGCCACCATGTTGGCCACGTTCGTGCCGACCATCGATTACCCAAGATGGCGCCAAAACCCACGCTCCCAGCCGAGTCGGTCCATAGACCTAGTTCCTCCGAAGACTCTGGCGGGGAGTTCCACACGACTCGACCGTTGAAGTCCGCCAGAAATGCCAACCAAATACGCATATCCTGGCGAACCTCCCCCGACAGTCTCGTACGGTGGTGACCCTCTGTGAGACCTACCATTGCTTGCGCGATAGAGCGCGAAAAGGGGCGGGCCATAGGCATCACCCTCAAGGCAAAATTAAGCTGACCCACCGTTTGTTGTAACTGGTGCAGGGTCACCTTCTCCCCATCCAGGCATTGCATCAAGGAAGCCCGGAACTTGACCACCTTTTCCATTGGTAATCGGAAACACCCCTCCACAGAGTCGAGTTCAATTCCCAGAAACTCCAGTGAAGTAGATGGTCCAACCGTCTTACCTGGTGCCAATGGGACCCCAAATTCACACATGAGGATGCAGAAATCATGCAGCGCCTGTGCGCAGTTCGTATCACCAGCTGCCCCCAAGAACAGGAAGTCATCCAGATAATGCATAACATGTCTATGCCCTGTGGCCTCGGTGAAGGCCCATTCCAAAAAACAGCTAAACATTTCAAAATAAGCACAAGAAATGGAGCAACCCATGGGCATGCATTTATCCATGTAATAACTTCCCTGGAATGCAAAACCTAGCAGGCGCTGACCCTGCGGGTGCACCGGAAGCAACCGGAACACTGATTCGATATCACATTTCGCCATCAGCGCCCCAGGGCCTAGGTGGTTCAACATGGCTACGGCATCGTCGAACGATGCATATCGTACTGAACAAACTTCCGGGTCAATGGCATCATTCACCGAGGAACCCCTAGGAGCAGAAAGGTTATGTATGAGTCTAAATTCCCCGGGATCTTTCTTCGGGACAACCCCTAACGGGGAACAGATGAACTCGGCCACCGGCGGGCAGGAAAAGGGGCCAGCCACTCGTCCTAAACTGACCTCTTTTGCTATTTTCTTTTCTGCCACGCCAGGGTTGTGCTGTACCGATAACTGGTTTCTACAAAAGGAGTTCCCCCGAAAATCCCCCACTGGGATGTGGAAGCCATGTAAGAATCCCTTCCTCAACACCCCAGCGGATACATGATCAGGGTATTTGTTTAACCACGGAATCATAACCATGAGATCAATGGGTGTGGGCAATCGGTCACTAAGGTCTACCTTACTCCTGCTTAGACCCACCTTTTCCCCCCGTCCCGCCATTTTTTGATCTACATGCACTTTCCGGGTGTGAGGAATTCCCACAGCCGGCACACACATGCTTAAACTTGCATGTCCCCTGTGGTCTGTTACAGTTGCCTCGATTGAAGCCCCAACAGACCCCCCCTTTTCCGCCATTCCTGCCAACTCTAGGCTGGTAGCCCCCACCTGTGCCTGCTCGAAAGGGCACCCTGGGCTTCTGGCGGACCACTCCGGACCCGCTCCCGCCCGGCGAGGACGTACCTGTCGCCCCTGGCAGGAGTTGCTTGTGCCATGACACCGAGTCCAAACAATCCCAAGACAAAGAAGCATCATATTCTTTTGCTTTACGGAACTTCATGTCATAACCTTTCCATTCTTCTCCCTCATACATTGAATACAAATCCATAATGCGATTCTGATAGCAAACCAACTCAGTCATAACCTCAGGTTTACGTTCCCCCATGACTGCGGTAAATATAGAGAAGGCCTTAACCCAGTTCGTCACTGTCTCGTCCACCCTGAACTCGGCCATCTTGGCGCGCCAGACACTTGGGTGCCACAAATCTTTCTGCGTTTTAGCATACTCCATCTCGCGATGGTCGGTTAACAATGAAAACATGTTGACATACTTGTCTCCCCATATTAACTCTTTCGTGGCCATGGGAATGTGCTGTGCAACCTTTTCCCGCCTTGAGGGTTTTGAGCCCTCCCCCACCATTGGCAATGCGAGCTTACCCGGATCGGCCGTTGCTGCCGCCGTCTTTTCTTGACCAGCTGCTGGTACTCCAGATGCCACCTGTGGGGGAACAAGAGGAACACTCGCCTTTGCGACATCTCTCGATTGGCGTAACTGCTTTATTAGTACTCTGGCTTCTTCGACCGGATCTCCCGGGCTCACTGAGCCCCCCCCTTTCAACTTAAGCCATGCCGTCAACTGTGCGGCCAATTCTGGGGGCATCTCATCATCTTCGGCCGGGGTTATCACCACCGGGATCGGCTGGCCTAAATCTGGGTTCTTAGCCGGTATGAGGGGGGTGATAGGGGGTACCTCTGAGACTGGGACCCCCCCCCCGAAACAGCCCTCTCCTTTACCCGCTTCCCTCTAGCCCCGGGGACAACTCCCGGCAAGGCCGGGCCTATTACCTTTTTCGGCTGACTTGGGTCATTCAATGCGGCCAATTGCTTCCTCACCTCCGCCAAACCTCTACCGAGTGATTGGACCTGACCGAGCTTTCGGTCCATACAAGCCATCCGGTTCGACAATAGGCGTAACACCCTTTCCGTCTCGGAACCCTTTCCTGCTTTCTTGCTAGGCATGGTTTCGAGTCCTCCGCCCTTGGTCGATCCACAAGGTCCTTCGAAAATGAAAGAGAAAAAACAGGATTACTACGTTCAAAATTGCTGCTTGTTCCGTCGAGGGCTCACGAGCAACGAGTGGGTGCAGCCTTCTGATCCGAGGAACAAGAGGACGATCTTCTGGATTCCCGCTCGTTTATTCTTCTGTGGGAGGGCGTGTACCCGTCCCCGATACGCCTACGGGGCGTGGTCTTCCGTCGAGGTGTCTAGGACAACACCTCTCGGGCGGGGGAAGGCGCGCCCCGGCTACGCCACTTCGGGCATACCAGCCGGGCTACGCCCACCCCGCCCAAAATGGTTTCCCGGGAGGTTCGGGGCACCCATCCATACGTTCGGGGGGACCGAGCGGTCGCCCCTTTTCCAATTGCTTCTAACAGGAAGTCACTGTTATGATCCGAAAACATGTCAGCCATCCAATTGAAAAGAGGAAAGCAGCATTCATAATCTGTTATTACCGGAGCCTCTAGTACCATCAGAGGACAGCTCGGTGGGTTTTCAATGTAGCTGTCTGTCAGGAAATCTTGCGCCGCTGCGAATATATCCCAATGACCCAGAACTCCTTGTATCGCTGCAAAGGCCATAATCCCTCCGTTGGAACAAAGTTGTTCATGATCAATTAACGGATTCATGAGATGATTGTAATTCACTTCAGGAGGTACCAAGTTGCAGAGACATAAGTCCAGGGCCCACATGAAATCACAGCTCAGGCAATGAAATACAGGCTGCACACAGGTGAAATAGGAATATCGAAATGATAATCGATATGAAGTATTCAGAGTCGAGAGTGCTAAGATGCCGTAGTAGTCAAGCATCTTCTGGCGAAATAGTTCTAAGTGTTCCGGCTTGTTTGCGAAGACAGGAGGGACATCCATTTTGAAATAAACGAGATGGGAACACAAACGTCGCAGCACTGGCAGTTCAACAGGAAGTCCACAGAAATAGGTCGCAGAGCATGGAGTGAATAGTAGCAGAATGACTTGATATAATTTTTGGCAGTCCGGTCAATAAACCATTGGTTAGTAGTTATAAAAAAAATAGCGTGTCTTGAAGTGTAGGATGTGTTTAAAATTAAGGGAGTCACCTCAGTAAATTGTAAAGGAAGGCCACTCTTTTATAAGGAATGGTGTTGTCTGTGAATATTAGCTAAGTGAAAGATATGTTCGCGAACAGATGCTACGCTAACTTGTTTTTGTGACAATAATGCTGTTGTTCATGTCTTGTGATTCAAGGCCGGAATTCGCTGCCAGATGAAAACATCAAGGTTCACATGCGTGGGGTAGATAAACTACATTCTTAAAGGGAAGCAAATGCAGAGTGATTTTTACCGCGTAAGCTTTGTCGTTTAAAAAGTCATAGTGATTTTCATTATATGTAAAAAATAATATCACTGATGAAGAATGAAAAAAAATCGTTATAATAATAGGCAGTGGTGTATTTTTGGAAAGATATGCAACATTACAGGGATTTCACTTAAATAAGTCATGTAATTGAAAGTGCCTGCATGTGGATGACTAAATATATGTTTAGGCGTTTAATATGCAGCTTTGAAAAAAAACGTGCGTTTGTTTTAAAAATGAAATGTAAAGGTTTAGAGCAGGAGTTTCCAAAGCGGTCGTGGAGGGCTAGATGTATGGCAGATTAAAAAAATTACTACATGTTTTTCAATGGGGTTATCTTAAACATATGGGGGCATATTATGAAGCAATAGCGATAATTATCGCTATTGCTTGGTTGGAGACAAAAATGTACCGCTGCGGGAATTTTTATCGCAGATAAACCTTGGTATTACCAAGGTTTATCGCAAATGCGATAAAAAACGGCCGCAATGCATGAATATCGCTGAAAAGCCAGCGATATTTATGCATTACCGAGCTAATGCTCTTAGCCATGTTATCCACCTCCCATTGGATAACATGGCTAAGAACTGCTCAGGGCAGGTGTTAGCTTTTGGAGATATTCGCGCCTAGCACGAATATCTTAAAAAGTTGGTAATAGGAGATAGCGATGTTAGCGACTGTTTCCAGTCGCTAACATCTTGGCACGCCCACTTTGCATGTCATTAGTGATAAATATCACTGACGTGCAAAGTGGGGCCCAAGATGGACGCTATCTCCTACTAGCTGTCGCTAACTGGTGTTAGCGACAGCTAGGTAATAGGGAGATAATTTTATCTCCGCTTTCTTGGCTTTTAAAGCCAAACAAGCGGAGATAAACCCCCTTGATAATATGCCCCTCGTTTCTTTATTTACTGTGTAGTTTTTCTGCATGTTGCCTATTCTTTGATTTTTACTGTTGCTGTGTCTTACACATTTTCCAGGGGCGGGTATAGGGTCATGGCAGCCCTGGGCAGGGAGCGTAGGTAGGGGGCTCTGTAACAGGGGGTTTGGGCGGGGCGGAGTGTGCAGCCCACTGAAGAGGGGGGGGTGGATCAAGGTGTTTGGAAGTGGAACAGAGGCAGAGCACGCAAAATTCCTTCCATGGTCCGCTACGCAAATATGTATGCATCCTTAGAGGATTATTATATTAAGCATATATATTAATATGGTGGCTCCTGGGGTTTGGTGGTTCTGTGCAGGTGTACTGCTTGCATATGCCCATGGTTGGCCCTGTATTTTCTGTCTATGCACTTGTTCTCCGTCACATGGGCTTTTAGTTATGAAGGCCTTGTGTCGCTGGTGCATGAGTTTTAACATGGGAAAACGTGATATATCTGTGGCGCAATGGTTTCATAAATGAGACATTTTGTATCTTATTGTAATGATAGAGAATCTTGGGGAATTTATCTGTTATGCTTGTTCTTTGCTATAATGGCTCTATGTTGTGTAAGAAATAAGTCTGTAATAAGTTAATTAAATTGTATTATTTTCTTTTTTACAGTGTTTGGTGCTGAAAAGCAACAACGTGCCTTCTGAATTACAGAATTTGAGTAATTATATTCTTTTTTTCAGGTGAGTTGGTATTTTTGCATAGGCAATTTTTTTGGGTGCACATGAAAATAATGGAGAAGATTTTTTTAAATGTTTGTAAAATTTCATTTTGGAATATGATTTTATCTTGAATTATTCACATGGGTTGTATCTGCTTATACTAGATATGTATTTTGAGATATTCTCCACTGACAGTTGAAATTATCTTTTAGTGGGCTTGGTGCATGTGTTCTTTTTGATGGAGTTCAGATTTACGGATCATTGGAGTATAATTCTTTCATGTTTCCATTACTTAAATCTTGTGAAGTGGTCATGATTTTTGAAATCTTGTTTCATTATGTTTGGCAGTTTTTCTCCTTTATTTACAAAGAGGTATTATGATATGGTTCTAGGTGTGATGGGTATCTTTCCTGCATATCTGTGATTATACTATGTATAGGCATTGTTTTACATATTCATGCAGAGGTTTATTATGAGGTTGTTCTTCATGCTTAGTATGACATTTTGTATATGCTATGACTTTTACATGGTGAGTATGCTGTTGAAACATAAAAGGAACTGTCTCTGTGAGAAGTAGTAATCTGTTAAGTGAATGCTATGGTTTGCATAGTGTGAGCCTTCTCTTCAGAGTGCATATAGTTTACATAGCTCTTTGTACTGGTGAACTGAAAAAATGGGTCTCTAAATATTAATTCTACAGATTATCAATATTTGTGATATCTAGAAAATCTAAAAAGAAATTTTACAGTAAAATGTCTTTTAACAATAGTAATTATTTAATGGAAAAAAAGATCAGTGTTAATGTTTAGGGTTATATTGCCAATTTCTTTTCAAAAGAAGAGGAACGTGATATCTTAAAATATATAGAGTTAATAAGTTAGAAATTATAAAAATATATGTAGTTTAAAAATTAGTAAAGGTATTTTTAAGTTATACATTTATGAAAAAAGATATAATTTAGTCTGTATATTTTTTTAAAAGGATACAGAAGAATAAACTGAGTCTAGTTATGGAGAATTCCTCAGAAGAGAAACAAATTCATTTTGAAATCATTAACGAAGTGATGGAGGAAATTTTAGACGCAGTCTTTGAAGAGGAAATAGAGGAAAAAAATTATTTTATGGACATGTCTTTAGACTCCGCTTACTTAGAGATGGTTGAAGGAGATGAGGACTTTGGACTTGAAGAAGTCACTGATGATATAATGGTGGAAGTTCTACAAAATTATGAAGATTTCAATAAATAAAATTTTTTTTGATAGTAAAGCATTCTTGAAGACAGTTTTCTTGTCCTATTCGTCGTTGATGTGCTTTAGGAGAGTGATAAGACATGTTCTCATGAAGTGTAAAAGAGATTGTAGTAAAAAAGATTAAAACATCTACGATGACCCATAGTTCTTGAAAAAAGTGTACTGTTTGTATGCTTTAAAAATTAGAATTAAAAACTGTCTATAATGTTAAAACAGATATGGAGTGTGATAAAATTAGGAACCAACATTCACTACAGGATTTCCTACTCTGTTCAGAGACTTTCTGTTATTTTCTTAATTCTACTTAGAAAATGAATCTGTGGTTTAAATTTGTACGTTATATGCTAGTAGTCAACTATAATATTTGTTATGTTTGTGTTTTACAGATTGAGAATTTCATCAAAATCTTAAATTAAGATGCCGACCAGAACTGAAAAAAGAAAGCTCTATAAACGGAGTTACAATATGAAGAAGAAAGGAATTGAAGAAGTATCAAAAGAACATAGGACGGATAAAAAGAAGAGTGCTCCTGATAAGCAAACCAATAAGTTTTTGAGAGCAATATGTGGAAGGAAAAATGTTAGTATTGAAGTGGACAAGGAAAAAAGTATACCAGTATCGAAAAGGAGACATGGAACCAAAGATAAAAATGTTTCTGGAATCAGGAGACAGGAAAATCTGTACAGTAAAACTCGGATGAATCAATTTAGCCAAATCAGGAAGGGTGTGTTTTACAACAGAGTAGTTTCGAATTTATTACAAAAGGAGAACATTTCTAAAAGAAGATCTGCTTTTCTTAAGAAGAAACAATATATAGAGGGTATTGTTGAGCACACGTTTGAGACAAAAAGAAAATTATTTATTTTAGTGCTTAATAGAATAAATACGCTAAATAAGGCAATACAAGTTTTAAAAGCTAAAAGTAAATGGAAGAGACACATAAATAGGAGTAATTTTTGTAAAGTGTTTTCTGGGAAGTGGATGCATACTTCAACGTCTGAACCATTTTTTAATGAAGAGAGTTACTTTCAAAGTAACGATTTGTTGCATGCAGTTGACACCAGTGGTCGAGGATACGAGGTGAAGGAGGGATGTGTAATTGAGAAAGAGAAAATTGTGGTTAGAAATGCAGAAGAGGTGATGGCTGGAGAAGCTTCAGGGGGACGTGCTAATGTTCCTGTTTACAGTTGGAATTGTAGTAGCATTTGTAGTGTACGACAGGATTCAATTGATTTCTTTCGCAATTTATTACGTAAGTACACTAAAGAAAGTCTTATAAAAAAAATTGTTATGTTGCAAGAATTAGATCATTGCAGAGTGCGAGAAAAAATTGGTCTGCAAGGTCATTCTCTGGCTTGTCTTTCTAAAAAAATATGCCAGAGTGTGTTTCATCACTTCAGGATGTTAGCAGTGCATCATACTAAAATGAGAAAATTGGTGAGAAAGTTGTATTATGCAAAAAGTCCAGCACTTAAACTTAAACAGTTAAATACTGCTCTTTTGTATGGATGTGAATTAGATGTTAAGAAGATTTGTGCAGAAATTGAGGTAAGGTTTTTTGGTCCAGAGGAAGGTAATGCAGAAACTGATATAATTATAGAAAGAAATGTGTTAGAAAATGTTGGACATGTTAATATTGACAATTTTGAACAGGAAATAATAAAGTTTAAGGTAATTGCAGGTGAGAAACCAAATTTTTCTTGTGTCTGTTGTCGACGCATTCATTACAAAAGTCAAACTAGGTTAGTTGATTTATATTTAAAAAGTGAAGATGAAAGTAATGGTCAATGGAAAGATTTTGCAACTTATTTGTTGGTGGAAAACTATTTTGATTTGGGTTTTGAGCAACGTATTTGTAAATATTGTTATAATAAATTAAATGAAAATAAAATGCCTGCTAGATCTGTTCATAATAATCTAGAGTTGATACATATTCCATCAGAATTGATGGATTTAAATACTTATGAGACTATTCTGATCCAATGTGTACATCCTTTTCAGGCTATTGTTCGTATGGAGCCTAAGACTGGTAAATTAAATCCTTCAGATTTACAAAAAGGATTAAAGGGTAGAGTTGTATATTTGCCACTTGATTAAAAAAAAAATATGGAAACAATTGGTGTTGAAAATGTAGAAGAGGAACCTCTAGTTATTCTAGTTAATGGTGTACTAACAAAGAGTAAGAAAATCTGGCAAGATTTAGTGGATGTTAGAAAAGTCAAAAAGGCAACGTTGTATTTAGTTCAAAACAATAAGTACTATAAAGATGTATACGTAGAAGAAGAAGATGTAAGTGAAGAAGAGGAGAGTGATTTGTCTATTGGACAAATTGAAAAAGTTGATCTATCCAGAAGTGAAGAAATGTATGAACATTATAGTGTTCATCCACTGCATTCCAAAGAAGCAATAGGGAATGCTATTGAATTATTTCAGATGAAAAAGGCGAAAGGAAATCCTATTGGTGTGTGGGAAGAAAGTTTGGAAGGTCGTTGTTTCCCACAGTTATTCCCTACAGGTGAAGGTACACGATATGATGATCGACCTATGCAGATTCCTGCATCTGAATACCGGACAACAAGATTAGATGCGAGGTTTCGCCAATGCATTCCATATTTGTTTCATCTTCTGTTTGAGAGTGACTTATCTGGTCTCTCTTATGCAGTAAATCATATCTTAAAAAGTGGAGTTCATCTGCATAATATTTCAGCAAAGGAATTTATGGATAAAGTGCAACAGAAAGATAGTGTTTTGGATTCACACCTAATTAATTTAATGGCTTGTCAGCGTGGTACTAATGAGTATTGGTACCGTTGTCATGGAGATTTGAAGTGCATGCTTAGAAACTTAGGAGCACCGACAATGTTTTTAACTCTAAGCTGTGCAGAGTATGCTTCGGAAGATTTACTTGAATTTCTTCAGGAGGCGAATGCAAACATAGAAAATATAAACTACAAGACACCCGGAGAACTGTGTTCGTTAGATCCGGTTAATGTTTGCAGATATTTTAATCATAGATTTGAAGCTATGATGTCTTTTCTTACAAACAAGAAAAATCCGCCTCTTGGTGAAGTACTGGATTTCTTTTGGAGAAAAGAATACCAAGCAAGAGGTGCTCCTCATATTCATATGCTGTTATGGATCAAGGATGCTCCTAAATTTGGAAGAGACTCGGATGAGACTGTACTCTCTTTTATTGAACAGTATGCCACTTGTGACATACCTAATAGTACAACTGATAAGGACTTAAGAGGAAAACTGTTACGCTTTCAAAGTCATCGTTGTGGAAAATATTGTCGGCGAAAATTCAAATCAAAGAGTAAATTCTACACCAAATGTCGTTTTGGATTTGCACGACCGGTACTTTCAAAAGGAAGAGTCAACAATTTGATGTCATCTTTGCGACATAACATCAGAAGAAGGTCACCTAAAAATACGTACAATTTAAGAAGAGGTGAAGAATCCAAATATATAAATGACTATAACCCAGTCATTTTGTCCATGTGGAATGCTAACATGGACATACAATATGTTGCAGACAACTCTATTGCTGTGGCTCGATATGTAACGTCTTACATCACAAAATCTGAAAAGACGGAACTGAAGGAGATGTGGGAAGACATTTCTCATGAAAAGAGCCTAAGCAAAAAATTGTATACGTACAGTTTGAAGATGTTGTCTCATCGAGAAATTGGAGCATATGAATGTTGTGACCGATTATCATCAGCAAGTCTTTATGCTAAATCAAGGACTATTCTCTGGGTGAGTTTGGGTCTTGCAGAAACACAAAACCGTGTTCTAAAACCTGTGCAAGAAATTGAATATTTAGCCCAGAAAGAACCAAACAGTACAGACATTCTGAAAACAAATATGTTGGATACATACTATCCAAATAGAAGTACTCTTCTAGAAAACATTTGTCTGTATGAAATACTTCAAAACTACACTTTTAAAAGGAATGTTACAGAGAACATTGATAAAGGTGTATATGCTGTAATTGGACAAGAAGGATGTCTGGTGAAGCAAAGAAAAGGACACTTGATTAATCATCGGAAACTGAGTTGCGAAACACCTGACAAAAGAGAATTTTACTATTTTGCTCTTTTGCAACTCTTTAAACCATGGCATAGAGAAGAGGAACTACTTGGGGACTTTGATAGTTATGAAGATTCATTCAACGCATCTAAAAGTAGTATTGAATGTACTGTTTTTAGTAATTATCTGCAAATGTTGAATGATGAAATAGAGCAAGAAGTTACAATTGCAGCGGAGATTGGTAGAGATAGTTCACAAGATAGTCAAAGTTCGGCTTCATTAAGTCAAGATCCACTGGGACAACCAATTATCCAAAATGAAGCAGCCACTGCCATGGATGAGGTGGAAAGAGCAATGCAGCAAGGTCAAGAGGAAGTAATCAACTTAGAAGAATTAAAGAAGCAATTTAATATTGAGCAAAGACAGATATATGATGAAGTGACAGAGCACATTCAGCATGGCTTTCGTCATGAGAGAAAAGATTGCTCATGTATGTCATTTCAACCTATCCGATTATATGTAAGTGGAGAAGCTGGAACTGGTAAAAGTTTCCTAATTAAAGGAATTACTACATATTTACAGAAAAGAACTCAGTCAACACTGTTGTGTGTTGTTACTGCTCCAACTGGATTGGCAGCACATAATATTAAAGGTATTACTTTACATCGTTTACTGATGCTGCCAGTTGAACATGAAAATAAATTACAATATCACAAGCTATCTGGAGAAGCTTGTTTTGAAGTTTCTAGAGTGCTTAAAAAAATGAAACTTCTTATTATTGATGAAGTAAGCATGGTATCTAATTTAATGCTTGCTTTTGTGCATTTAAGAATGCAACAGATACTTAAGACAGAGTATGATGTGTTATTTGGAGGTAAACATGTCATAGTTTTTGGAGATCTACTCCAACTAACTCCAGTGAAAGGACAACCTGTATTTGAAACTGTTACGCATGAGGAGACTAGAAAGTGCCTGGGCAGTATTGGAAATGTTAATATATGGTCACATTTCAAATATACTGAACTGATTCAAAATATGCGACAGGCAAAGGATACTAAATATGGAAATATTCTTCAAGATATCAGGATTGGAAAACTAACTGAAGATGCGAAACACACTCTACGAACACGATTACTTTCCAAGCTGTTTCCTAATGAAGATAATGTACCTGAGAAAATATATAGTAAAGAGGTAGCAGATAAATCAGTGATATGCTTGATGCCAACTGTGAAAGAATGTTCAGTTTTTAATGAGAAAATGTTGAATTTAGAAAATCAACAAATTAGGAAACTGGAAGCTAAAGATAGAATAGAGCATGAAGGTAGTACTATTGTTTTGTCTGAAAAGTTGAAGTTAAAATTGGATTCTCTTCAAAAAAGTATATCTAAAACTGCTGGTTTAGAGAAAAATCTGTATGTATGTTTAAATTGTCGGATAATTTTAAGGAGAGATTTACATGTAGAAAGAGGATTGGTAAATGGAGCAATGGGTAATGTTGTTGGTTTTGTTAATTATACAAATAGAGATGAGATTGAATTTTTAAGAATAAAATTTGATGGAATTGAGGAAGTTCAGCAAATTAGTCGCTGTTCAAATCGTTTTTTGCTTGTGAAAGACTTATATGTCCGTCGGAAGCAATTTCCAATTTGTTTGGCATATGCAGTGACTATTCACAAATCTCAAGGTTTAAGTGTAGATTGTGCTTTGGTAAATATTGGAAGCACTGTATTCAAAGAGGGTATGGCATATGTTGCTTTATCGCGAGTTAGAACTTTATGTGGACTTTATTTAATTGATTATGATGAGACAAAGATTAGTGCAGATTTAAATTGTGTGAAGGAGTATAATAGGTTAAGAAGAGAATATGCTCCAAGTTTACCTCAATATCCTTTAATTGAAAGGCGTATGGTTGGTCAGAAAAGGAAAAATGAGGAAAAATGTGCTGAAGTAGTTGAGAAACGACGAAAAAAAGATGTAGCTGTTGTTGGTAGGCATAAGAAAATGGTTAGTATTGAAGAGATTGTTGGATTTAAGTTTGAAAACAGGTCTGGTGTCAACTGTTATGCAAATGTAGTAGTTAATGTTGTTTTTTTTCTAAAAAATGTTAGGGAACAGATTGTAGAAAATGAGGAGCAAACATTTTGCTATTCCTTAAATTCTATATTTGAAAAATGTAGTAGTGGTGAAAGTGAAGTAGGAAGTGTTTCAGAACTAAGGAATGTTTTAGACATATGTGCAGGAGTAAATCAATTTTCACAGAATATTCAGCAAGATTGTCAGGAATTTATTATGTATATGTTTACAGTTCTGGAAGATGAAGGTGTAGATATTGATAATCTTTTTGGCCTTTCTTATAAATGGGAACATAACTGTGATAATTGCTCATTTTCAAGTAGTACTGATATACACAGTGAAAGATTTATATATTTAACATTACCAGACTGTAAAGAAGTGTCTTTTAATAAACTAGTTAAAGATGCGCATCAGAACATGGTCTGTTCTCAATGTAAGTCTGAAATTTTATCAACTTTATTTATCCATAGATATGGACAATATGTAATATTAATGTTTCAACGATGCAGAGCTGATGGGAGTAAATTGTCAACTTTAATAAAAAAATTTGTGGCTACTCAAGTATCTATTTCTAGAAGAACATTTGTAACTGTAGCCATTATTTTTCATGAAGGGCCTTCCACATCATCAGGACATTATACAGCTTATTTGAAGTGTGGAAGTGGCTGGACGCTTTGCAATGATACCCAATTGACTTTTAAGAAACGTTTGCCTTTTGCCTTAACTAACTCCTATCTGCTATTTTTGGAACCCAAATTTCAGTAGAATCACTTGCTGTAGGAAGATTAATACTGTAAAGATATGAAACTTTCTTGTTTACAAATATCATGTGACTGAGGGTCTACAAATCTATAAATGAAATTTGTGTTTGGTATAGTGATAACATCAGGTAGAAATGTAGTTAATGTTTGGTGGTATAAAGCATGTTACACATTTTTACTGTAAAGGTTCACAAAAGAATAGATAAGATTAAGATTAAGAAATTTCAGAAAAAAACTACTTAACTCATAGTATTTGGCCATGTGGAAAAATATGAGAGAAGAAAATGAGTACTTTAGATAATTATTTTAGAACATATATGGACGCAAGTTTTTAGGAGAGGTATTTAAAAGGTAATGAGTTAACTTATACAATTTGGCCATGCGGAAAGGTATGAGAAAAGAAAATGTATACTTAAGATAGATTTTTGTAGGAGATACTTGCACGGTGTTTTTTTGAGATATATTTAAAAATAGGTCGTATAGTTTAATTAGTTTGTAACTGTGGAAGATGTAGTGTGCTTACTCAAGAAATTGCGAATTTGAGAAAAACATTTAAGATATGTTTTTTTCAGGTATTTATAATATGTATGGAGATTTTGGATGGGTTTTTTAAACACAATCATTTTGATTGTGGTTTTTTTTCCCCGCTGTTATATGATGATTAATATTGAAATCACTGTTTATAGTGAAAATCAATGTATTCTGAGGACAGCAAAAATAAACCATTTAATATGTTGTTTGAGTTATTTTGTTACATTGAATTTAGAAATATGTATTAAAACATATTTTTTTACTGTCTTCCACAGATAATATATTTATAAGGTAAGTACAACTAATAACATCTGAGAGTTTTCTCTGCCTCTCTCTTATTTTCTCTTATTTTTTTTATTTTATGAAATGTACATTATAATCTTATTTTTACTTTTCTTCCACAGGTACTACGTTTTTAAAAGAAATTTACTTTACATTTTTACTATTTTTTAGGTAAGTATAAAAAATAAAGAAACTTTTACATCACTGTGTCATTTCTTTGTCTATCCTGCTTAAAGCAATGTCATGTTTAATATAAGCACTTCCTCATAGGATTGGGTGCATTGTTATAAGGCATGCTTTAAAAGTGATTTAATGAAATGAGCGACATTTTACTGAGTGAGTTCAGCAACACTGATATATGAAAACATTGGTGGGAAATGATATTAAATGTTACATGTTGTTCTTTCCAGGAGTTTAAGTCCTTTGCTGCAGTGGCAATTCTGCCTCAGCATTAGGGGGCCGGGGGGCTGAGTGGTACTTCTATGTTCATGATAGAGGTACTCCTTCATGAGCCACGGTTGAGATCTGTTCATGATACAGTGGTTCTCTCATGGCTCTGTTTAGTCAATAGAACGTGTCATGGAGGTACAATATTAGTGATGTGCAAGCACAGGGGCAAGGCCATGACAATACTGGTCTATTCTGGGGACAGCTGAGGCAATGCTCGTGATGGAGCGGCTCTGTCATGAGCATGGAAGGACTTAACAGGTGTTAAAAAAACATGAGGGGTCTCTTCAAAGAGAGTGTTGGTTGTACTTTAAGGGCACCACATTGTAGCAGCTTTATGTTGACGTTGCGTCCCTTTGCGCCACAATTTCGTCAGTTTATTTAATACAATGACAGTGGAAATAATGTACCATATTTACAACGTTATGGATCTAGGAGATATGTCACATTCTAAAGCCCTGCACCATAAGGAAGTGTTCCTCTGAAGGAATGCGTCTTGAAAGTGGCTGACTGTAATGCATGATATTTCACTCAGTGACTTTCAGACCTATGCTGTTTCAAAACTGTGTATGTGCTTGAAGGAGGCGTAGGTATTGACGCAGTATTGTGAATATAGTGCATTGGTGAGCCTTGCTGGAGCTGCATCACACTTGCGATGCAACTCTAGCAATGTATTACTTTTTGAGCACAGATGTGTTACGCATGTATGGTGTTTTTGTACTATGGTGCGCCACATTTCAAATGTGGCACACCATGGGTAACGGAGCACTAGCATACTGTGGTGCACATTAACTGGTGCATATCTGGGTATGAAGTAGTTAACATAAATCTGCCTCATAGGTTGCAAATCCGCATTTAGTAGAGTGTTCAGCCTTTGTAGTGTTATGTTTTTTCTGTTATTCTATGTAGGTATGTAATATTGCAAGATTTTTGTCACGAAAAAGAAGTCATGAGTATTGGGTTTGTGAAAGATTGCAAGATTTTTAAAATTAAAAAGCAAGAACCATGGCATTGTTTAATATAGCATTGTAAATACTTATCTTTAATAATGATGAGAGAGTAAAAAAAGGTTAACCTGATGTTTTAAAGTTATTCACAGGCTTCTTTAGAGGAATTGTTCTATATGATTGTAGCGTGGGTGTTTGACTTTTTTATAGGTAATAGAATGCATTTTGTATGCTGTAGCAGGAGGAGTACTACATGCTTGAATATTCTTCAGTGCTTATTTTCATTTCGTAAGTGGTATTGAGACCGAAACAGAACTTCAATGGATCAGAGGGGCTGTTCCTGTGCATCTGGAGGACTGCCAAGCCGTTACAGCAGTGGGAGTGAGGCCTCTCACAGGGGCGTAGCGCAGCTCCTTTTGATGCTCACAATTGCAGATAACAGGGTAGAGATGTCTGTGGAATTTATAGATGGTTAGTCACACTAGAGTGTGGGCGGCGCCCCTAGCACTTCATTATGGCACACAGGGGAGCCGCGTTGCACAGTTTGAGAATCAGAGACTTAGGAGATAAACCTTCATAATAGGAAGGCTTCTAAGTGATAAAAATTCTGTAACAATCTCAGTATTTCACATTATCGCGTGAAAAGAAAGTCTTTCTGAAGATGTTGAACGTTGTTCTCTTTTGAGAGTAGAAAAGATAGTGAGAGAAGTGGGTGGAGTGCTCCGTGTAAATTGCAGAATAGAAAATACTAAGAACCAATTGGAAGTGTTGTTTTCGAGTCACATGACTTCAAATGCGCGTCTCCGGACGTGTAGGCGGTGACAGTATCTGGTCACGTACGCCATTTGGAAGTAGCGGTCTAATTCAGCGAAGTTTCAAAACGTGAAAAGGAGTAAATCCAAACACATCCGGATTTAATATATCTTCTGAGCTCGATTCAAGCATACAATTGTTAAAGTATAAAACCTTTTATATATTTTTTTTAAAATACCAAGGTGTGTACATTCGGTCACGCACGAAAGTTTAAAAAGACATTCGGCTCCATTTTATGAAAATTTTCATAATAATAAAAAAGAAGCCTAGGTTTACTGTCTTTGACGTAGTATAAGTTCTTTGATGGGTCTATGAAGAAATTTAAGAAGTTGCAATTGCAAAGTTTTCACGAAATATATAGGCGGGTGCGCGCACACGGTCGCGCACGAACGAAAGCCAAAAAAGCGGAGATAAACCCCCTTTATAATATGCTCCTGGAGCTCTTTTTGGTAGAATGAGTGAGTTCTGAAAAGAACTTTTTTTTTTTTTTTTTAAAACAAGTGTTATGTTCTTTTTGATTTTTTAAACTTGCAACAACATTTTCATGTGTGACACAGGATCAAAATGAAATGAAGAAATTTATCTTTTCTCGGGGCATTTATGACTCTCAATTTTTAGTTTAGTAAGAATGAGGCTCTGCTCTCCGTTCAGAAGAATTTCTCCACACTCGTTGCATTTCATGTGCACCTTTGCAAGATATGGTCTCAAGTCCATCACAGCACTCGATGGTGATACAGGTCATCCACCAGAAGATGTGCTGGCCACCTCTGATGGTAATAGCGTGGCCAGGGCTCTTGTCGATGCCTTTGCAAATTCCACAGGGTGCACTTGTTTGACATGCCGCACCATGGTATATATGGAAAAGGAATATTTTTTTCTTGGATTTCCTCTTGAGAGAACCGAATTGCATATTGTGCAGGTAACTTTTGGCGCATTCACTTTCTTTTGTTATTCAGGATAAGTGAAAAATTGCCAAATAAAAGATTCCTTTTTTCTTTTTAAAGGTAGTCGCTCATTTCCTTCAGATTCGGAAGATGAATGCGGGGCGCTAGCCATTTCAGCAAAGTCTTCCGAAGGGTGTTGAACGTCGTTCTCTTTTGAGAGTAGAAAAGATAGTGAGAGGAGTGGGTGGAGTGCTCCGTGTAAATTGCAGAATAGAAACTACTAAGAACCAATTGGAAGTGTTGTTTTCAAGTCACATGCCTTCACATGCGCGTCTCAGGACGTGTACGCGGTGATAGTATCTGGTCACGTACGCCATTTGGAAGTAGCGGTCTAATTCAGCGAAGTTTCAAAACGTGAAAAGGAGTAAATCCAAACATATCCGGATTTAATATATCTTCTGAGCTCGATTCAAGCATACAATTGTTAAAGTATAAAACCTTTTATATATTTTTTTAAAATACCAGGGTGTGTACATTCGGTCACACACGAAAGTTTAAAAAGACATTCGGCTCCATTTAATGAAAATTTTTATAATATTAAAAAAGAAGCCTAGGTTTAGTCTCTTTGACGTAGTATAAGTTCTTTGATGGGTCTATGAAGAAATTCAATAAGTTCAGATTGCAAAGTTTTCACGAAATATATAGGCGGGTGCGCGCAGTCGGTCGCGCACGAAAGCCTGGAAATGCGCTATCCATTTTATTGAGAACTGTTGCCGAGAGTGCACACACCGGGTCGTGCACGAATGTTTAGAAAGGCTATTTTTATTTACAGGCAAATTTTAATGCGTTGAAAAAAAGGCAAGGTACAGACTTACTAATTCTGTATCGCTTTACAAGGAGTCTGTATGCAACTTGAACAGTGAAGAAAACGGCTTGTTTCTGAAAAAAATATTGTCAGAACTTTATTGACAAAAGTAGGTTGTATACACGAGATATTTCTGAATTAGCATTTTAAAAACCTATGAAATTCACTGAAAAAAACATAGGTTTTACACACGTTATAGTTAGGAAGTAGCATTTACAAAACCTATGAAATTCACTGAAAAAACCATAGGTTTGACACCAGTTATAGTTAGCTGGAAATTTTACTGATATAAAACCAATGAAATTCCACGTTATAGTTAGTTGGACTCACTATAACTTGCGCGTGTAATGCACTGCTGATGAAGTTACATATTACATCACTCATGACATCACTGATGACACCATCCTTGTGATTCAGTGACAGACCTCCTTTCACTGTAATCTAACCCTTGAAACGCATATTCAAAAATAGAAACTAAAATGTTCAAAAAAATGGAGATAACCATACCAGTTACAACAACCAATTCAATAATTCCACCATGTATATACACATGCACTAATTCACCAACAGTTCTATATAGTCACTCATACATATATTCACTAATCATATGTAGTGATACACCTACACATCCTGTTACACACCGACAGTCATCCAAAAGTTATTCACACACATACTCACACATGCAAATAAACTATTGAACATACATTTCTTTGCATAAACAAATATACACACACTACCACTTTACTTCTAAGGAAACTTACACATACTTACTCTCTTAAAAATCACTTCTAGAAACACATACTAATTTAAACAGGAACTTTTACAATCCCTCACTCTCACATATAGTCACTTATATACATCAATACTCACATATACTACATTAAAACATATGTAGTTACTGATAAAGACACTAATAAGACAGCCATTCACTCACTAACACAGACATATGCCCACGAATCCACCCATACAGTCCTGCACATATGCTGTCTTCAAAACACATACAAACAGAGACTCAGTCATTCTTGCATCTATGTAGTAAGTAATACTCCCACCAAAGCATGGAAACACTCATACTGATACTAAGAAAAACATCTAATCACCTATATACATACACATGTACCTACTCATCAACCCATGCAGCCACTTATACACAAAGTGAAACACTAATACATGTATTTAAATATTTAAGCATTACTCACTAATATATGTATTCACTAAGATATTCAATAATATATACATATATAACACATATTTATTTTTCAGAAAGATACACATTCACTGGATGGTGTCATCAGTGATGTCATGAGTGATGTAATATGTGACGTCATCAGCAGTGCATTACACGCGCAAGTTATAGTGAGTCCAACTAACTATAACGTGGAATTTCATTGGTTTTATATCAGTAAAATTTCCAGCTAACTATAACTGGTGTCAAACCTATGGTTTTTTCAGTGAATTTCATAGGTTTTGTAAATGCTACTTCCTAACTATAACGTGTGTAAAACCTATGGTTTTTTCAGTGAATATATATATATATATATATATATATATAAAATTACCCTTGCCACCCAAAACCCCATACCAAGCTTAATCCCTAAAAAAACCATTCACACCCTTATAAACAAACACTTAGTACATACCTAATACTTTTAGTACATTAATGTACAACACAGTTTAATAAATGTATCTTTAATCTACACATACTGCCTTTTTTATCCATATATATATATATATATATATATATTACCTACTGGCGGTCGCCAGTAGGTATATATAGTTAGGATTTTTTCTCTATGGGTTTTTTGAAAATTCTATGTCTAATAACTTTGGCGTTTGTGGACGGAATTGGCTGAAATTTTCAGGAAAATGGCACATTTTGTTTCTGAGCAGCCCTTGAAAATTTGGGGGGGGTTCGTCCAGTGGGGGCCGAGAAAAAAGGGGGGTCCCAAAACGTGTTTTTAACATTGAGTTTTCCATAGGGCGGTTGGCCTCACTTTTAGCCCGAACGGCTGAATGGATTTGCACGAAACTTGGCAAAATTGTAGGGACTGGTAGCCCGATGTGCCTTTTGTAGGTCTCAATATATGTGCTCCAGTGGATTTTGAGAAATTAACGTTTAAAAAAAGATATATATCTGTAACAGCGGACCGGTTAGCGCTCCGCTACGCGTACTTTTCGCGCAACGGAGCTTTGTGAAGCGAAGCTGATTGGTTCTCCGGCGTCTGTCAACATTCCAAACAGTCCGTAGCGGCCGCCATCTTGTCTCTCGGTAGGATCGAGAGACAAGAGGAGGTCAAAACAAAGGGGGAAATAACTATAAGGGGGCATAGTAGATCCTCGCTGACCCCCTAGGTTTGATGTGGAGGTTTTAAAAGGGCCCCGCGGGGCAAAAAAAAATAATAATAATAATAATCGAACGGCTGAATGGATTTGCACGAAACTTGGCAAAATTGTAGGGACTGGTAGCCCGATGTGCCTTTGCTAGGTCTCAATATATGTGCTTCAGTGGATTTTGAGAAATTAACGTTCAAAAAAAGATATATATCTGTAACAGCGCACCGCTTCGCGTACTTTTCGCGTTACGGAGCTTTGCGAAGCGAAGCTGATTGGCTCTCCGGTGTCTGTAAACATTCCAAACAGTACGTAGCGGCCGCCATCTTGTCTCTCGGTAGGATCGAGAGACAAGAGGAGGCCAAAGCGAAGGGGCAAATGACCATAAGGGGGCATAGTAGATCCTCCCTGACCTCTTAGGTTTGATGTACCATTTTGCCAAGTTTGGTGTAATTCCGTTCAGCCATTCAGGCTGTAGACGTATCTAAATGTCAATAATCGAACGGCTGAATGGATTTGCACGAAACTTGGCAAAATATTAGGGACTGGTAGCCCGATGTGCCTTTGCTATGTCTCAATATATGTGCTTCAGTGCATTTTGAGAAATTAACGTTCAAAAACAAGATATATATCTGTAACAGCGCTCCGCTTCGCGGAGATAAAATTATATGTGTATTACCTAGCTGTTGCTAACACCAGTTAGCGACGGCTAGTAGGAGATAGCGACCATCTTGGGTCCCACTTTGCATGTGAGTGATATTTATCACTAATGACATGCAAAGTGGGCATGCCAAGATGTTAGCGACTGGAAACAGTCGCTAACATCGCTATCTCCTATTATCAACTTTTGGAAATATTCGAGATAAGCGCGAATATCTCCAAAAAGTAACAGCTGCCCTGAGCAGTTCTTAGCCATGTTATCCAATGGGAGGTGGATAACATGGCTAAGAGCATTAGCTCGGTAATGCATGAATATCGCGGAGTTTTCAGCGACATTAATGCATTGCGCTCGTTTTTTATCGTATTTGCGATAAACCTTGATAATAGCAAGGTTTATCTGCGATAATTTCTGACGGTAAAAAAATCTTTGCAATGCATCGTTAGGGATAAATATCGCTTAACTTTGGTAATATGCCCCAACGTCTGTTAACGTTCGATTCGAAGGAAATCAGGAATTGTTGAAAAACATTGTGTGCGCCATCTTGTCTTTTTTCAAATGCCACACTTTTGTCGTGCACGGCAGCCATTTTAGATGCCTTGACCAGATCCACTCTGTGAACGCTGTCGATCCTTAGCATGGCTCCCCACCCTCGCAAGCATCTCCCCCAGGCAGTGGTCACCCCCGCTCTCTGTTTTATGCATGGGTAATAAACCTCCCCCCATCTGCGCTGTTCTTCCCTGAGAATCACACCCTGTGCCCGCCCGACACCTCCCTTTCGCCCTATTCACTACCGCACCCTCTGACACTCCTTTTCCTCTGTGTCCGATTGTCCAGGCTGGTCCTAGGGTATCAGCTAGCCCTGCAGATGTAGTTTATGGCCACAGCTGTAAAGAATCACCCCTCTTCAAAGGAGTTATAGTAGATCAAGGCCCACACTCGATGAGATCCGTCACAGCAGAAGCGTTGCTATTATCTGAAAACCATCCTGTATTGTGATTGGGGAGGGGACCGAGCCTGAAGCGGAAGATTCCAGGGATGACTCTTTGTACATCAAAGTTTTTACAATTATGTGTCACATTAAAAATATATAGCACTCCGACAAAGTAGTAAGATTATAAAACTTTAATAATTTATAAATATATACAAGAAAACAAAAATAGTAATAACATATAAACATTTTTAGAGAAAAACAACGAAGTAGCGGTCGGCTGTGCGAATAGTCCCAACGCAGCACAACGTCCAGATTTCCGGCGTGGGGCGTCGCGGGGGGTGGGTGATCAGTAGCAAACTGTTGTGCGAATAGTTCCAAGGCAGCAGAACGCGCCGAAATCAAGATGACACAAAAGTGATGTCTAGTAAGTTGCCACCCAGCAAATAACGGCGTGGGGCGTCGCGGGGGGTGGGTCATCAGTAGCAAACTGTTGTGCGAATAGTTCCAAGGCAGCAGAACGATGGCACCAAGGTGATGTCCAGTAAGTTGCCGCACTGGTTTTGGTATCCTACAATGCTGCTCCGAATAACGGCGTGGAGCGCCCCGGGGGAGGCGGCGTGAACGGGCCTCTCCAGGTGGAGTCTCGTCTGTTGTAGTGGGGCGCCCCTTTACCGTTTCAGTTGCCATTCCGTCCGCTTTTGGTCCACTGTGTCAAAATCCGCCATTCAGCTGAGTTGCGCCCACTCTTGCGGTGCAGCGATAGGCGGCTGCCACAGGACTCTCAAAATGGCGGCAGGCTGTTTCCTTTTTGGGCCTGGTCCACTGAAATGGCCCTGGGACACCTTGGAAATCGGACGCTTGTCTGCTAGGTCTTGGACCCCATTCTCGAAAGCGTCCCCTCCGCCTTGAGAATTCATCAAAAGTTTTGGGGTCCCCGACTCCTGCAGGCTTCTGGTGGGGAGCGGCTGCCATGATTGCTCGCGGAATGACCACGACGGAGCTACGAGATGGTGGTGCTCTCATGGTGACGCCAGCTTCAGTCTGAAACATCCAGAAACAAGGTGGGGCTTTCATCGTTTGGGGGGGAAAAAAAGTTTTCATCCAATGAAAAGTGTTGTTTTTAGGTCATATGATCAAGCCTTCCATCATTAGGAAACCAAAAGTAAAATGAACCAATGAAAAGTTTTATAAACAAGTCACATGACCTGTTATGCGGCATAGGGTATAAAATGCGGAGAAAATACGTTGGCACGTGAGGCGGCGTCAGTAGCGGACCGATGTGCGAATAGGCCGAAGGCAATACAACGCGCCAAGATCCGGATGGCATCGAGGTGGTGTCATAGTTGAGAGTTCTGAGCAGCGGTTGTAACACTGTCTGAAGCTTATTTGCAGCTGCTGCAGCTTAACTACGCGCCAAGATCCGGATGGCACCGAGGTGGTGTGTAGGAAGTTGCCGCACTGGTGTGGCCATCCTACAATGCTGAAAGTCGGCGTGGGGCGCCCCGTTGGCCTGTGAGTTTGCGTCAGTAGCGGACCGATGTGCGAATAGGCCGAAGGCAGCACAACGCGCCAAGATCCGGATGGCACCGAGGTGGTGTCTAGTAAGTTGTCGCACTTCTGTGGCCATCCTACAATGTTGAAAGTCGGCGTGGGGCGCCCCGTTGGCCTGTGAGATGGTGTCAGTAGCGGACTGATGTGTGAATGGGGCCAAAGGCAGCGCAACAATATTTTCTACTATATTTCCGGTGTAGAAGAGACCACAAGGCGCTGAGATGCCAAGATCCGGATGGCACCGAGGTGGTGTCTTGCAAGTTGTGGTACTGGTGTGGCCATCCTACAATGCTGAAAGTCGGCGTGGGGCGCCCTGTTGGCCTGTGAGATGGCGTCAGTAGCGGACCGATGTGCGAATAGGCCGAAGGCAGCACAACAATATTTTCTGACTGACACCACAAGGCGCTGAGATGCCAAGATCCGGATGGCACCGAGGTGATGTCTAAGTTGCGGACTGATGTGCGAATGGGGCCAAAGGCAGCGTAACAATATTTTTTGTATGCAAGATACCACTAGGCGTTGAGATGCCAAGATTCGGATGGCACTGAGGTGATGTCTAGCAAGTTGGTGTGGTCATCCTACAATGCTGAAACTCGGCGTGGGTCACCCCATTAGCCTGTGAGATGGCGTCAGTAGCGGACCGATGTGCGAATAGGCCGAAGGCAGCACAACGCGCCAAGATCCGGATGTCACCGTGGTGGTTTCATAGTTGAGAGGCACTTCATCTGCAGTGGGGCGCCGAGATCCGGATGGCACCGAGGTGATGTCTAGCAAGTTGCTGTACTGGTGTGGTCATCCTACAATGCTGAAACTCGGCGTGGGTCGCCCCATTAGCCTGTGAGATGGCGTCAGTAGCGGACCGATGTGCGAATAGGCCGAAGGCAGCACAACGCGCCAAGATCCGGATGTCACCGTGGTGGTTTCATAGTTGAGAGGCACTTCATCTGCAGTGGGGCGCCGAGATCCGGATGGCACCGAGGTGATGTCTAGCAAGTTGCTGTACTGGTGTGGTCATCCTACAATGCTGAAACTCGGCGTGGGTCGCCCCATTAGCCTGTGAGATGGCGTCAGTAGCGGACCGATGTGCGAATAGGCCGAAGGCAGCACAACGCGCCAAGATCCGGATGTCACCGTGGTGGTTTCATAGTTGAGAGGCACTTCATCTGCAGTGGGGCGCCGAGATCCGGATGGCACCGAGGTGATGTCTAGCAAGTTGCTGTACTTGTGTGGTCATCCTACAATGCTGAAACTCGGCGTGGGTCGCCCCATTAGCCTGTGAGATAGCAGTTCTTTGGATTTGGGCCTGGCTCGTCTGCTGTAGTGGGGCGCCCCTTTACCGTTTCAGTTGCCATTCAGCTGAGTTTCGGCTGCTCTTGATGCTACAGCGACAGGCGGCTGCAACAGGACTCTCAAAATGGCGGCCTGTTCTTTGGATTTGGGCCTGGTCCACTAAAATGGCCCTGGGACACCTTAGAACTCGGACGCTCGATTTTTTTTTCCTTTCCTGTACATGCAAAAAAAGGTAAATGCCCGGTACGTTACACGCTTCATCTGCCACGATGAACTCTCTAGAGGAACCGAAAAAAAATATAGTTGTGGTAACTATACCATGCATCGTCATATGGAGAGGTGGCACCAATTAATTATAGTGCTGCATAAAAGAGAGATTTGGAGGAGAACCCCTGACCTGCTAGTACATTCATCAAAGAAGTGGCACTGAGAGCTTCAGAGGCAAGGGAAACGGTCCCAAATATTTAGAAGAACTTTGGAAAGATTAAAATGACATGTTTAGATTGTGGCAAATTTATTTCATGTGGACATCTGAGTGTTACTCTAATAAATACAGCATATGAACATCATCATAGTCGATGGTTGGTAGAGACATTTTGACTATATCCTGGACCTGCCCGTCCTCGCCCAAAATGGCGCCGGAATAAATGGGACTCGTAACTCCTTGTTGTGTACTGGTTGCAGAACCTTGAAATCACGAGATACGTATGCAGTTTTGAAGCATATGGCGGGCGGGGACGAGAATTGATTGAATATTTCGACATCCCTATTGATATTAAGTTCTGATGTGTTATTGATTACTGTACTGTTGAAAGTTCGAATTAACGTCACCCATGGTACTTGCCCGCAAATGTATATCTAGATAATTTTATTGTAACTGGCCCTGTCGTATTTTAATTATAAAATGTACGTCCACCGATTCCGTAACTGTTAGACACCTTAGTTCTTGCAACCTAATGGCCCGCCCGTTATGTTCCTCTACAGTGTAAATGTCTATTTATCATATACGATTACAGTTTGCTCCGTGGCAGGCCCACGTGGTTATAGGCTCGTATTTTTATAATGAAATTTTCACAATAAAGGTTTTTAAAAGAAAACATGGTAGTAGTATATACATTGGTAAAGTTTTTAATAATAGTGACTGTTTTAGAATCATTAAAAGGCAAGTGAAATAAAGCAGACCAATTACATGAAGGGTAAAAGGTATAATACGAAGGAACGCAGTAAAGATAAATGGTCAAGGGCTGTTGTGTTTTCTATTCCTGCAACATAAAGTGATCGATAAGAATCTCATATTCAGGCGTATCGGCGACTAAGACAGCAGGTCGACCCTCTTTTGCTCAACGGCTCCGTCATGGGACGAAGAAACGCTCTTTTTCTCGAAAAAAGAATATATTTTACTTGCAGGACAGTTGTAAAATTTCCGGGAAAGTACATTAGCCTGGAACATTATAACATATATTTAAGAAAAAATAATGTTCGGAAGTAATGAAAAGCGTAATTTTTAGGTCATATGACCAAGCCTTTCATCATTACAATAAGAAAAGTAAAATGAACCAATGAAAAGTTTTATTAACAAGTCACATGACTTGTTATGCTTACGTTACGCGCTGCGCGCCCCGGATGACTTCCGGATGCGCTAACGCGGCGCGTCATATGACGCATTACGCGACAACGCAGGTACAGAATATAGTCAAAATGTCTCCACCAACCAGCGGTCGGAACACAACCCCTTTCAGCAGGCTAAATAGTTCTGTTAAATGACAACAGAAGGGACAGGCAACAAGAACTATTAGTCAAAGAGGGGAGGGCTAGTTCTTCTCTACCGGGTTACATTGGGGCGGTATCGGAACTGATCGAATTGGTAGTCTACAGTGTTTCTGGATGTTTCAGACCGAAGCTGGGGTTAGCATGGGAGCAGCACCATTTCGTAGCTCCGTCGTGGTCATTCCGCAACCAATCATGGCAGCCGTTCTTTATCGTTATTTTGGGCGGGGTGGGTGGCGGAGCAGAGCTGTTTTGCAGCCATCATTGTGTGGAGTTCAGTTCATCTCACTAGTTTTGTATTTGTCATGAGGGGTTGTTCCTAATGTTTCTATTTTAGCGAGGTCAAAAAGAGATCCCATTAGTGGCCTACTGATTTTGCTCGATTCCTTTTCTTTTTTTTTACACGATTTTTCGTTATCTGCAAAGACTAAACAGAGTATTGCGACTCTGTGTTTGTTTGTAAATAGAGAATGAACCAAAGAGAACTAATTCTAAAACAGTAAATACTTGGATAACAATGAATCAAATGGAGAGAGAAGCAGGCACGACGGATTACAATGGGGGCAAAGACCTGCGTTAACTACCTTTCACTATCTGCAAAGAGAGAGTACTCCTAATAGAAATGAGGGGGGGGGGCACCATTCAAAGCAGATCAGTGTGCATAAACACGAAAATGTTTTCACTTACCACGTACTTGACATTCGACAGCTTATGATATTTGCTATTAAAAAACCATTGAAATTCACTGAAAAAACCATAGGTTATAGACCATATATAGTTAGGAATTAGCATTTACAAAACCTTGAAAATTCACTGAAAAAACCATAGGTTATAGACCATATATAGTTAGGAATTAGCATTTAAAAAACCTTATTTTACTCACACAAAACCATTGAAATTCCATATATAGTTAGTTGCACTAACTATATATCGCGCACCTGCAATCCACTGCTGATGATGTCACATATTACATCATTCATGACATGGTCAGTGACATCACTGATGACATCACTGATGACATCTCAAATGACATCACTGATGACATCACTGATGACAACATCCAGTGACTGTATGTTTCTGTAAAGTTAAAATGTGTCTTACATATTGAAGAATGAGTGGAAGTATAAGTGTCTGGACAAAGGATTTAGTAGGTGCATGACTGAATGCATGAGTGAGTGATTAAATGTGTCTCACTGAGTGCATGGGTTAGTGACTAAAGTGTCTTAATTTGTGCATCATTATGTCTGTTGTTCTGTAAACTGCTGCATGTTTTGATCAGTAGCTATATGATTAACTATATGGGTTATTGATTGATTGCCCAAGTATTTGCATGGGAGACTGAGTGTGTGTGTGGCTGGATGGGAGGTGTGTGACTCTGTACAGATCAATGTGTACTTGTATCAATGATTGTATAAGAGAGTAAGTATGTGTTAGTATATGGTTGAAAACGTAAGGTGCTCTATGTTTAACTGTATAGAGTAGAAAATGGAAGTGTGATTGATTCTTTACAGGACTGACTAGGTGTGTGAGTAACTCCATGGATGAGTGGCAGAGTGTGAGTGTCTGTATAGGTGTATGAGTGCATATGATTGTGTTGTAAACATGAGTGATTGTATGTATGAATGATTGTATGGGTGAATGAGTGAATGTGTGTGTAGACGTAGGAATCAGTGAGTACGTATGTAGTAACTAGTATTGGTGTGTCAATGGTTTCAAAAATTATACTCTGTTTTTAACACTGGGTGAAACAGAGGTTATATTAAAATGTGAGGAGATGCATTGTATTATCACATGAATGATATCATCAGTGATGTGATCATTGATGTCAAGTGAGATGTCATCAGTGATGTCATTTGAGATGTCATCAGTGATGTCATCAGTGATGTCACTGACCATGTCATGAATGATGTAATATGTGACATCATCAGCAGTGGATTGCGGGTGCGCGATATATAGTTAGTGCAACTAACTATATATGGAATTTCAATGGTTTTGTGTGAGTAAAATAAGGTTTTTTAAATGCTAATTCCTAACTATATATGGTCTATAACCTATGGTTTTTTCAGTGAATTTTCAAGGTTTTGTAAATGCTAATTCCTAACTATATATGGTCTATAACCTATGGTTTTTTCAGTGAATTTCATTGGTTTTTTAACAGCTAATATCTGTAGCTGTAAAATGTATTCTTCTTTAAATCCAAAAATATATTTTATATGTTTATGAATAATTTTTTTTTTCCTAACTATATATGGTCTATAACCTATGGTTTTTTCAGTGAATATATATATATATATTCACTGAAAAAAACATAGGTTATAGACCATATATAGTTAGGAATTAGCATTTACAAAACCTTGAAAATTCACTGAAAAAACCATAGGTTATAGACCATATATAGTTAGGAATTAGCATTTAAAAAACCTTATTTTACTCACACAAAACCATTGAAATTCCATATATAGTTAGTTGCACTAACTATATATCGCGCACCCGCAATCCACTGCTGATGATGTCACATATTACATCATTCATGACATGGTCAGTGACATCACTGATGACATCACTGATGACATCTCAAATGACATCACTGATGACATCTCACTTGACATCAATGATCACATCACTGATGATATCATTCATGTGATAATACAATGCATCTCCTCACACTGTAATATAACCTCCGTTACACCCAGTGTTAAATAGAGAGTATCATTTTTGAAACCATTGACACACCAATACTAGTTACTACATACGCACTCACTGATTCCTATGTCTACACACACATTCACTTCATACAATCATTCATACATACAATCACTCATCTTTACAACACTATCATATGCACTCATACACCTATACAGACACTCACACTCTGCCACTCATCCATGGAGTTACTCACACACCTAGTCAGTCCTGAAAAGAATCAATCACACTTCCATTTTCTCATCTATACAGTTAAACACAGAACACCTTACATTTTTGAAACATATACTAACACATAGTTACTCTCTTATAGAATCACTGATACAAGTACACATTGATCTGCACAGAGTCACACACCTCCCAGCCAGCCATACACACACTCAGTCTCCCATACAAATACTTGTGCAACCAATCAATAACCCATATAGCTACTTATATAGCTACTGATCAACACATGCAGCAGCTTGCACAACAACAGACATACTGATGCACACTTTCAGACAGTTTAGTCACTAACCCGTGCACTCAGTAAGACGCATTTAATCACTCACTCATACAGTCAATCACGCACCTACTAAAACCTTCATTCAGACACTTATACATCCACTCATTCTTCAATATGTAAAACATATTTAAACTTTACAGAAACACATAATCACTGGATGTTGTCATCAGTGATGTCATCAGTGATGTCACTGACCATGTCATGAATGATGTAATATGTGACATCATCAGCAGTGGATTGCGGGTGCGCGATATATAGTTAGTGCAACTAACTATATATGGAATTTCAATGGTTTTGTGTGAGTAAAATAAGGTTTTTTAAATGCTAATTCCTAACTATATATGGTCTATAACCTATGGTTTTTTCAGTGAATTTTCAAGGTTTTGTAAATGCTAATTCCTAACTATATATGGTCTATAACCTATGGTTTTTTCAGTGAATTTCATTGGTTTTTTAACAGCTAATATCTGTAGCTGTAAAATGTATTCTTCTTTAAATCCAAAAATATATTTTATATGTTTATGAATAATTTTTTTTTTAAATATTTTTTTTTCTTCGTTCCCGCTTCGCGAATCGGGAAGCTTCCCGTTAGCTGACCTTGATGCCGCGAAATAGACCGCGAGCCGGTAAACGTTTCTTTACCACAAGTGCCGCGTTAGAAAACAACATCGTGACGCCTCCCGTCCGCATGACGTTTCACGTTGTCGCGTGATACGTCATATGACGTGCTACGTTAGCGAACTGGTACGCGAAGCGAGTCGCAAAGCGCAGGTTTCTGGAAGCAAACCGGGAGGCCCTGCAAAGCGCTTAACGTAAACACAGCAAGTCATGTGACTTGGTAATAACACTTTTCATTGGTTCATTTCACTTTTGGTTTCCTAATGATGTAAGACTAGGTCATATAATCTAAAATGAACACTTTTGATTGGTTGAGAACTCTTGTTTTTCCCAAATGATGAAAATCCCTCCTTCTTTCCTCACTGTTACTTTCATCATTGTGAGAGAAAGACCCTTTGTGATCACTGAGCAATGGCTTCTTTAGTAGCTTCAGCTGGTGCTTCCCCACCACCTCCACCACCTCCAAGGAAGAGAGGACCACCTGCTCAAGTTATAATTCAACAAGAAGAAGAAGAAGAGGAACAGGAGGACGAGCACGAAGAGAGGCAGTTTTTGCCTGAGCAGCCCAGGACGTCTCACCGGAAAGAAAACTTCATTTGGCAATTTTTTAAAATTCCCAAAGGTCAGAAAAAAGTAAATGCAAGATACGTAACTTGCCTTATATGTCAAGATAGACTGTCCAGAGGGACCGACAAAAAATACAGTTTCGGAAACTACACAATGCATCGCCATATGACTAGGTGGCATCCTAACAACTACAGTGCTGCACAGTTTCGGAACGACCTAGATAATCTCCCTATTATGGCCAGAAGATCTGTTGTACCGGAAGTAACGGGACCAGAGGGCAGGGAGATGGTGCCAAATATACAAATGAGATTTGGTGATGTAAAACACATCTGCGCATTTTGCGATGGATTCATTTCCCACGGAGAAAGAAGCATCACTCTGCTCAACAGAGCTATTGACTATCATATGCAAGTTTGTCCGAAACGCCCAAAATAATAAATACTTCTTTTTTTTGTTTTGTTGCTCCTGTTGAGCCCTTTACAATGAATCGTTTTCATTGCCCCCTCCAAGAAAAACCCAAAAAAATATAAAACTGTTCCGAAAAATTCAAAAACAGTAAAAAAATGTTCAGAAAAATAAAAAAAAAAGTTCTTTTCAGAACTACCTCCCCGTTATTAAAAAATTGGTACAATATTTGGAACTGTGCCAACCTCTATTTCTCTTAGTTCGCTTCCCAGTTCGCTCGCGGGTACGCGAACCGGAAGCGACCCAAAAACAGTAAGTATAAGGGAAGGAAACAGACACTTATGTTAAAAGAAAGACAGCTATAAGGGAGTAAACTAGAGATACCATTACCCGTAATCCACTGCTGATGATGTCACATATTACATCATTCATGACATGCTCAGTGACATCATCAGCAGAGGATTGCGGGTTTTTTGGCAACATGCCTTATCCACGGTTTAATAACGCTGCCTTTTACTTTATATAAGTTTTCAAATTGTATGAAATATATACCAATAGGTCGTTATGAACCTTTAGGTAGTGCTTTTCTTCATGAGGTCTGGTCGCTTCCATACACATACAGATGTTTCAAAGATGATCAAGAAGTTTATCTGAATGGAGAGGAATGCACTGAGACGCCAGATCATTCACTAATGTGTAGGCACATACATTTACACGGTTCATGCAACAAACACCGACCAAATATGGCTTGCGTGTTGCAAGGCACGCCAGTTCCTGCTATCATCCCCACGTTCAAGTTGTTGGAAAATGGTAGTTATTTGATGCTCAATAATGAAGATTGTTCTGAGTTAATTAAAAGTATTCCTTTTATCGTAACAGTAAGTGAACGGGTTATTTGCTGCAGAAATGTTCTATTTCCTCCCACACATGAACATAGGGAGTTTTCAATCTGGCCACAAATACCAACCTTGAGACACGTTTCAACGGCATGGCAAGAATAAGAGCTCTTTTGTCTCAGAGAGAGGTGGCCTTGAGTTCGGCCCGTGAAACTTTCGTACTTCACATAGCGAACACCCATACAGAGGTGCAAAACCTTTTTCAATTAACATTTGCCTTTCAATTTCAGCAACATGTTTCCGACTATCTGTAACGCATCCTCCACAAAGTCCCTGGTGCACTTTTTTAAAGTTGTTACCAGTGGTCTCGTGACTTCATTTGAGAAAATCTTTGGAGTCATCCCTGCTTCCTTTCATTGTATTTTCTGCACTCTGGTTCGTGGATTGGCATTTTTACTTGCATTACCAGCGGACGCTCTTGTGCTTTTTTACATTTTTAAATATGGATGTCCCTCCTATGCAACCTCCGACCCTGCAGCTGCTGACACTGTTCCGCAATCGCATGCTAGAATATTATGGCACAATGCCGTTGGCGATATTAAGCACGGCATATGGATTATCTTTTCGGTTCTCCTACTTCACCTGTGTCCAGCCTGTATTTCACTGCCTGACCTGTGATTTCGATTGGGCCATTGATTTGTGTCTCTGCGGACCGGTTTCTCCTGACGTCGACTTTAATCAGCTGATGACTCCTATCATTACTCACGAGTTGGTTTGTCCTGGCGAAAGGATTATGGCTGTGGCATTGATGCATGGACTACTTGGTCCCTGGAATTTACTGGCGGCAGCACAGTCTTTCTTGGAACAGAGCTTTCTTGAAAACCCACCGAGCTGTCCTCTGATGGTGATAGAGGATCCGGTGCTGGGAGAGCACGTATGTTCTTTTCCGCTTTTAAATTGGATGGCTGAACTGTTTTCGGATGAAGACGGTGACTTCCTATTGGAGGCTGTTGCAGCTTATTTTGCATACACAGTTATGTCATAGACCTTTTTCATGTTTGATATGCTGAGTACTAGCATTTCATTGACAATTCATTGACTTATTTGTCAAGTTTTTATTATTTACCTTGCCTATTGGCTTAAGACTCGATAAAGTACTTGGCTGTTTTATTTTTCTTTAGCATTACATTTTCCTAGTTTTTAATGCTTTACCTTGCGGACCGTCCACATATAAACTTGCAATCTGCTCTCATGAGATGGCACTTCTATTATCTTATTCAGTTCGTTTCCGGATCATGAGGAGGTGTCATCTAGGTCCTGGATATCTTTACACCGTGTTAAGTTAGCATGGGCTCATTACCGGTTTAAACGCCATTTTTCCTTTTTTGCAACTTCTGCACACGACACTTAGTTGTTGCTTTAGCTTTCCACCTAGTAGTTCATCGTGGTTTACATGAGAATAATATGTTATTGGTCTACTATCTGCTTTACTTGTTAAACTATATCTGTACAGCGACTGCTAAAGTTTCAAGAACAACACGATACAGAATTGTTATGAGGTCTGATCTCCACGACTTCATACTCATAACATAAGTGCAACTTCTGCCAATTCTGGGCATGAGGCGGGTTTTATATTGCTTTGCCGAACACACATACACAACAGTTGATACGGTTCACATGAAGAGAGAGCTGGTGTATGCTGATGTGATTCCTTCAAATCTAAGACACTAAAGTATGGGCACGCCCTAAACCAACACAAAGAGACCTTCTTAGCAAATAATATAATATGTGTATTAGGGAGGGTGAGATATAAGCAGCCGCGGGCCGTGGAGGGAGTTACGATGGGGCAGGAAGGCGGGGAGGGGGAGAAGCAGGGTGGAGCC